>NC_044406.1:63093759-64560685 GCF_006542625.1 Nomascus leucogenys | reverse complement strand
GCCATGTTGGCCACGTTGGTCTTGAACTCCTGACTTCAGGCCCGCCCTCATCTCATCGGCCTCCCAAAGTGCTGGGATTGCGGTCGACTTTTATATAGCAATTGTTATACTTCGCAATAACACGTACTAGATTTCCATATAATGTCCACGCTTGCACTTCAAATTTCTTCCATTGATCTAAATTCTGTTGTTGCTAATTCTGCTATAAAGATTTAGAAATTGTTGTTGTGTGAGTAGAACTAATTCCCCCCTCACTATTCTTCTTTTACAAAATTTCTTCAAAATATTTTGGAAAATATTGTCATCTATAAGAACTTCAAAATCAAAGTTTTCAAGTTAAAGAAAATTCCCTGGCTTGAATTTTAACTAGAATTTCTTAGGACGTATAGTTTACTATGAGAATAATTAACATCTCATTAACATGAGAAGATGGAGGCTCCTCAGCCACAAAATATAGCATGTTCTTCATGTTCTTCCGTTGATTCTGCTTTTTAATCAGAGTACTTCAGTCACCTTTTAGTTTGCTTTATGTAGCTTTTGCATAATTCTTAAGTTTGTCCATGGCAGTCTTTTTAGTTTTATTGCTGCTGTGAATTGTGTATTTCCCATTATGTCTTCTAATTACTTATTTCTGACATATAGGAAGCCTACTGGTTTTGTATACTTTGGGGTATACGGCCATCTTAATATCCCCTCTCCTTAATTAGAATGCTTTTTCAGTGGATTCTCGCGCGTCTTCTAGGTAGGCAATCACAGTCTCCGCATATTATTAATACAGTATTCATTTTCCCTTTTCTCATCACATTGACTAGGACCGTGGTACCCTGTTAGCTAACAGCGGTGATGTGAAACTTTTTTGTTGTCCTTGTTCCCACACTTAACGGGAAGGACTCCGTTCATTTGGGGCTAAATATGTTGTTGGTTTTGGATACCGATTGTGACATTTATCAACGTATTGTCTGTCAGGTCCAAGTTACTCCTTCTTTGCCCTGCTTTGTCACACTAGAGGTGATCCTTGTGAGTCTTTCTCCTATGCCAACTAACAGAATGTTACGCTCTGGCCATAGAGAGCACTGGGGGCGACCCTACAAATCCCAGCAGGAAAATTCGTCCCTCCTGCTAGTAGCAGTCTCCCGTTTGATGATATCCACTGAAGGAGGTCAGAGACCAGTGCAGGCAAAGCTCCAGCTGCACCTCCAGACCATGATTTCCCCACTATCAGTTGCCTCTGAGCAGCTCCAGCCTTCCCATGCACCACCACCACCCACCACCTTCCTGCCTTGGTGGTCTCTTCTACAGACCAGCAAAGGCCCACACTCTCTGGTAAGTTTCGACACCACTGGCAGGCTGCAAGTTCTTTTGGCAGCTACGTCCTCTTCAAAGAGGTCTGATTCTCAGCTCGGGAGGAACAGTGAACTCTCCTACTCCTTTACTGCCTGCTATCCCTCATCCTAGAGGTAGTAGCTGCTCTTTTGCAACTGCTACTCCTGGACCCCTTAAAGTTCTCTTTTGTGCCTTTTAGGAGGTAACCCCCTTCTACCACTTAGCCATGTTTTGTGTTCACTGTGCTCTGTCCAAACAACCTGCATGGTTTCTGTCTCCTGATTGGGCCCCGACTCACATACACTTATCAACCTGGAGATGTTTCCCTCTAAACCAAACTTTCTAGCAGGCTTTCTTTTCTTCTTCACCCTCGCCGCCGACTCCTCCTCCTCCTCCTCCTTCATCTTCTTCCTCTTCTTCTTCTTGTTTGCAAATGTACTTTAAATTTCATCAAACATCTTGTCATTATCGATCAAATTATTCACATGGTTTTGCTTCCATAAGGGCTTTTTATATTTAAAGAAGCCTGGAAAAATGCAGACAACACAAACAAGAGATATGCATTGGAAATCATTGCAATGAGCAGGGTGCGGTGGCTCTCGCCTGTAATCCCAGCACTTTGGGAGGCCGAGGCACGCGGATCACGAGGTCAGGAGATCGAGACCATCCTGGCCAACGTGGTGAAACCCCGTCTCTACTAAAAATACAAAAATTGGCTGGGCGTGGTAGCGTGTGCCTGTAGTCCCAGCTACTCGGGAGGCTGAGGCAGGAGGATTGCTTGAACCTGGGAGGCAGAGGTTGCACTGAGCTGAGATCGTGCTGCTGCACTCCAGCCTGGTGACAGAGAGAGATTCCGTCTCAAAAAAAAGAAAGAAAGAAAGAAAAGAAAAAAGAAATCATTGCAACGCACAGTAGTGGGAATCATACAAATTTCTTTAAAACTGTCCTTGGTGAGTCTTTGGCTGCAGACTCTCATTAAGATACTGTAAATGCTATAGAATCCTCTCTACATGGCCCACTGAACACAACTGCTGGCCATGTGGAGGGTTTTAGCCTGTGAGGTGAAGGAGAGCTCTGTTCCCTGGAACGCTCCCCACTGTAGTATTTGTTCACAACTGTTCTCTGTTCTCCCCACGACAAAGTCACCCAACCTCCTCAAAAAGTTATCCAATCCACTACTCTGTCCACAGACAGACCTGAGAGGGCCTCTGCAGGCCAAGGAAAGGGGAAAAGCCAAGGCCAAAACGCTTTACACTTTTGAAGAGGGACCACCAGAGGATGACCCAAGCTGAGAGCAGTGTGCTTGCTAGGCATACTCAGGCTGAGTGACGCATTCAAGCTTCCTTCTCTTCATGCTCTCTCTCTGCTTCTCTCTGCAGCAGCATAGGCCTATGCCCTGCCTCCCTTTACCACCCCACACACTGCTCATGCTAGCCTGCTCTAAAAAAGTAAAGAAAAGGTAGAAAACGGGCAAAACTTATGGACCTACTCCCCAGAGTCAGAAATTCAGATGGCCAACAAACCTGCATGTTGTGCCCATGTACCCCAGAACTTAAAGTATAATAATAAAAAACAAACAAAATCTTCAGGCCGGGCACAGTGGCTCACACCTGTAATCCCAGCACTTTGGGAGGCTGAGGCGGGCAGATCTCTTGGGGTCAGGAGTTCGGGACCAGCCTGGCCAACAGGGTGAAACCCTGCCTTGACTAAAAATACAAAAATTAGTCGGGCATGGTGGTGCGTGCCTGTAATCCCAACCACTCGGGAGGCTGAGGCAGGAGAATAAAAAAAAAAAAATTCTTTGATCCCACCAACAATCAGGGAAATACTCATAAAACAACAAAGAGATACAATTATTTACCCAACATTCAGCAAATCCATTTTTAAGTAGATTCATATCAAATATGGCAAGACACAATTTTAAAGACTGTCAATCAGCTATAAAATTTTAAATGCGTATACACTCAACAACAAAAATTCACTTATAGGTATTCATCCTTCGTATTGGTACCAAATAAAATAATGGACTCCCAGTTAAGCTTGAATTTCAGATCCACAGCAAACACTTTTTTAGTATAAGTGTGTCCTGTATGCAATATTTGAGGCATTCTTACACTAAAACACTTACTAAATGCTAAGAAATTGTTCATTGTTTATGGGAAATTCAAATGTAACTGGGTTTCCTGTACTTTTATTTGCTAACTCTGGCGACCCTAATCCTAGAGAACCACCCAGTCCTATGCACAAGGAGATGTGTGCAAGAATTGCCGTTGCTGTCTTGTATATAATGGTTACCAAAATTGAAAATAACAGAAATACTCACCAATAAGAGAACGCTTTTAAAAACTACACTGTGACTAACTACCGTGTGTAAGTTGAAAGATTAAGGAAGATTTACAGGTATGACATGAAAAAACATCTATTCTTGAGTTTTAAAATGTTGAGGAACAATATATAGGATTGTCATCATTTAGTCAGACAAAGCAAAACTCAATTATACATTTCTGTGGGTAAAAATACACTAGCGTAAAAGCATAGAACAGGTCTAAAAGGATGCTCATCAACCTTTTAAGAGTGGTCACCTTTGGAGTGGGGCTTTTTATTTGGGGGGTTGGAAGTACGTACTTTCTATCAAATGTCCATCATTGCAACACTGACTTGCAGTGCCAACAAACGTTAAACTTATCAAATTCCCTACATGCAAAGGTCTGTCTCTGGGCTTTGTGTTCTTTTCTGTTGACCTATTTATCTCAAGAGCCAGCACAACACTGTTCTAATTAGGATATCTCTATCATATACATAATTTACATTATGGCAAGCTCCCCTCTGAGTTCTTACTATTCAAAAATGCGTAAGAGTAGCTGCATGTCCTATTCTGTTCCGTCCATAAGACAATTCTCAACTGGCAAGTTCAGTTTGACCCTGGTCAGGGAACAAGGATCACCCATATAGTTCCGTCCCAGCTCTGTTCATTGAAGCTTCCACATATATCTCAGGCTGTTGAGCTATGGGTTGTTCATATATGGCCAAATAATACAGCGCGTGTAAGTCTTAATGTAAAATAATTATAGTAAATGTAATTGTGAATCTGCTAAACTCTCCAGTTAAAAGAGACCCTCAGGTTGGATTATCAAAATGAGAACCAACAAACATGTTTACATCAAAAAAATAAAAAATAAAAAACAGAAAGATTGAGAACAAAAGTGTGGAAAACAATATAAAACAAAAAGAAAGTTGGGGTAGCAATTTGTTTTTGTTTTATTCCTTTTCTTATACTGGCAGCACTTTAAATTGGGAGTATAAATTGCATGCACAGAAATGCACAAATCCAAATGGTTAAGTATAGAGATGGCTGATTTTTGTCCAATGCATTCACTTTGGTAACTGTCACACAGATCAGAATAGAGACGACTTCAATCGCCCCAGAAAGTTCCCTTGTGTTCCTTCGCAGTCAGTCAGTATCCACCCCTCCCTCCAGCGGCAACCCCTTTTCTGATTTCTATCACCGCAGATTAATTTTGCCTCTTCCGCAACTTTATAGAAACTGAACCACAGTGCACGTCTTTTTCAGGCTTCTTTTGCTCAACTTAACGTTTTTTGAGATTCATCCTTGTTGTGTGTATTGACAGTTTGTTCGTTTTTATTGCTGAGTAGTATTCCACTGTACGAGTACATCACAGCGTGTTTATTCTCCTATTGACGGTGGTACAGCCCGATGACCTGGCTAGCTGCCAGGTCTGCTGCTCCTCTCCTTTTAAAGGTATCAGTGTCAACACACTCCACACCAGAGCCAGCAATTATCTCAAGTATTTCAAAGGTGTATTAGTCACTCAAAGGTAGTTAAAGTGAGGGGCGTCCCCGAGGAAGGGAGAGGGAGGCGTGGGGGAGGGAGTGGAGCACCTGGAAATATATACAGGACGAGGAGCCCCCCTGTAGGAGTTTTTAATAGTGTCGGGGGAGGGGGAATGGACCAATTTCTGGCAGCCCACAGAGTGCAGGGGCGGCTGAGGAGTGAGTGGAGTGAGGAAGAGCAGTGTTAGCAATGTGCAGGTGAGATTTCTAAGAGTGAGCTTAGCAGGCGGGAGTTATCTAGGAGACTGGCACGTGCCACTCTCAAGTTTACCTGGGGTTTCCTTTATTATGTGGGGTATTATGTCTGCTTATGCTATGTGGGCATAGGCAAACAAATAGGAACACATGCATTTGGGTAGGTGCCTGAGCTGCAATCATGGGCCTGGGACCAGACCTGATACATCAGCATCCCCTTGATCTGGACCAGGACAGCATAGAGGAAAACCCAAGGCCTTAAAATGATAACGTTTCCTATGGATGGCTTTATGGGCTTGTTTCATGAGCTTTGGGTCAGCAAATAAGAGGGGGGTCTGTTCCTGGGGGCAGGAAGCAGACCTGGCATTGTGTGAAGTCCGGCCTTTGGGATGTAACTTCAGCTATGTATACACACAGATTAGCACAGGGGGTAGGTAGCCTCAAGCAGTAGCCTTGCCTCAGGAGGCACACGGGGACAAAGTTTTAGCCTGAGTGGAAATGGGCTTTGTTCTCCTAGGGTGGGTATGGAAACCCTAGTGAGGCTGGTCTTAAAAGTGTGGTTTTATGCACACAATAAGGAGGATGGGGAAGGAGAGGGTTATAACCCAGGAGTCTAGAAGGTGGTGGTGGTGGTTTGGACTGTGGTCATCCTTTGAGATACTTTGGTTGGCTGGGCTGTAGTCATCATCCAGGATGTGGCGATGGCCTCCCAGGGCCAGTATGACTCTTGAGCCAAATCCAGGACTTGGAGGCACAGGTCAAGGTCAGACAGTCTATCATCATAACTACGCTAAAGGTAGCTCCAGGGAGCACAACCAGTGTAGGACCACATTATTTTTTATTCTTCCTGATGGCTGGTCAGGATGCTGTTCATATGCCTAGTCAATGGTTTTGTAGAGGACTAGTTGTACACTATGGATAGAGATGACACTGTGGGTGCAATACTGCCTTGGTAGCCTGGCATTGAGTAGGGGAAACTCTGTCCCAGATCCAAGCCATCAGCCATATCAGGCATAGCTAGGCCAGTGATAGCCATCTCTCTCTCCTTTCTGCAAGATCTACATGGCGGTAGGCATGGGTCTATAGGCCAACACTTTTATTTCCTTTTGGGAAGGGCCTGTAATTAGCTAACCTTTAAATCCATCATCACTGTGGAAAGCCTTAGAAAGTGGTAGTGCCTGCTTTCCAGAAAAAATAGAAAAGTCATGTTGGATATTTCACTGTTCCATCTATGGCCAGTGGATCCCAGTGTATTATCCTGCCTTGGGTCCAGGTGTCAACTCTTCGTGGATTGCATTTCGGTAAAAAAAAAAAAAAAAAAAAAAAAAAAAAGGACACGGAAATGGAGTATGGAGGTTGTGCTCAGGAAATGGGAATCAGAGTTGGGAATCCATGACTTGGAGTCCAAATATATTCATATATTTGTGGGGATTGACAAATTTCGCCCATATGGAAAGTATTACTGGGGTCCATTTGGCTCCAATAATCAACACAACCGTTTTTAGTTTAACCCATCCTGTTGTCCTTTCAGTCAGGGCATCAGTGCAAATCATCAGGCTGGCGAATTTGATGGGTGCTATGACCATGGTAAAAATCACACAGAATAATGGTCTCAATGGTGAGGGTTGGCAGGGGGTTGCATACCCTTGCTTCTGTAGCCTATAATCCACCTTGGTGAAAAAGAATCCTCTGCTTGAATTTGGAAGGATCCCCAGGAATCCAAGTGACCGGAGAACCTGTGTGGAGTAAGGCCAGAAAGTGTTGAGTATTACGAGAGAACCAATGGACCACCAGGGCTGTATATGGCCATATGACCCTGGAGGGTGGCACCAAAGATGGCCAAGTCTCTATTATATGGAGCTATCGGCTCCATTGACAAAGGTTGGGGAAACTAGAGAGGCCATTTAGTGGGAGAGCCATGGAAAATCAATGGCCCAGCATTTGCCCCAGAAAAGGATACTTGTGGGCCATTTAAATGGCCCATTATTAGACGTCCTATAGTTCACTTTCATTTTATTTCCATACGGTTTTCAGGAAAAGGTGGTGTTTGGTTACCTAAGTTCTTTAGTGGTGACTTGTGAGATTTTGGTGCACCCATCACCTAAGCAGTATACACTGTACCCAATTTGTGGTCTTTTATCCCTCACCCCCTCCCAACCTTTTCCCCCAAGTCCCCACAGTCCACCGTATCATTCTTATGCCTTTGCATCCTCATAGCTTAGCAACCATTTATGAGCGACAATATACAATGTTTGGTTTTCCATTCCTGAGTTACTTCACTTAGAGTAATGGTCTCCGATTCCATCCAGATTGCTGCAAATGCCACTATGTCATTCCTTTTTACAGCTGAGTGGTATTCCATGGTATATATACACAGCACAATTTTTTTATCCACTCACTGATTGATGGGCATTTGGGCTGGTTCCATATTTTTGCAATTGCAAAATTTGCTGCTATAAACATGCAAGTGCAAGCATCTTTTTCGTATAATGACTTCTTTTCCTCTGGGTAGATACCTAGTAGTGGGATTGCTGGATCAAATGATAGTTCTACTTTTAGTTCTTTAAGGAATCTCCACACTTCTCTTTTCCACGGTTTGTACTAGTTGCGCACTAGTGCTTTGTACTCGCTTACATTCCCACCAGCAGTGTAAGAGTGTTTCGTTTTCACCACATCCCCGCCAACATCTATTATTTTTTGATTTTTTGATTATGGCCATTCTTGCGGGAGTAAGGTGGTATCACATTGTGGTTTTGATTTGCATTTCCCTGATCATTAGTGATGGTGAGCATTTTTCATATGTTTGCTGGCCATTTGTATATCTTCTTTGAGAATTGTCTATTCATGTCCTTTGCCCATTTTTTCATGGGATTGTTTGTCTTTTTCTTGCTAATTTGTTTCAGTTCCTTGTAGAGTCTGGATATTAGTCCTCTTTCGGATGTATAGATTGTGAAGACTTTTTCCCACTCTGTGACTTGCCTGTTTATGCTGCTGTCCATTCCTTTTGCTGTGCAGAAACTTTTTAGTTTAATTAAGTCCCACCTATTTATCATTGTTTTTGTTGCATTTGCTTTTGAGTTCTTGGTCATGAAGTCTTTGCCTAAGCCAATGTCTAGAAGGGTTTTTCCGATGTTATCTTCTAGAATTTTCATAGTTTCAGGTCTTAGATTTAAGTCCTTGATCCATCTTGACTTGATTTTTGCATAAGGTGAGAGATGAGGATCCAGTTTCATTCTTCTACATGTGGCTTGTCAATTATCTCAGCACCCTTTGTTGAATAGGGTGTCCTTTCCCCACTTTATGTTTTTGTTTGCTTTGTCGAAGATTAGTTGGGTGTAAGTGTGCGGCTTTATTTCTGGCTTCTACATTCTGATCCATTGGTCTGTGTGCCTATTTCTATACCAGTACCGTGCTGTTTTGGTGACTATGGCATTGTAGTATGGTTTGAAGACCAGCAACGTGGTGACTCCAGATTTGTTCTTTTTGCTTAGTCTTGCTTTGGCTATGCGGGCTCTTTTTTGTTTCCACATGAATCTTAGGATTGTCTTTTCTAGTTCTGTAAAGAATGATGCTGGTATTTTGATGGAAATTGCATTGAATTTGTAGATTGCTTTTGGCAGTGTGGTCATTTTCACAATATTGATTCTACCCATCCATGAGCATGGGATGTGTCTCCATTTGTTGGTGTCATCTACGATTTCTTTCAGCAGTGTTTTGTAGTTTTCCTTGTAAAGGTCTTTCACCTCCTTGGTTATGTATAGTCCAAGTATTTTATTTTATTTTTTCAGCTATTGTAAAAGGAGTTGAGTTCTTTTTTTTTTCATTGTGCTTTAAGTTCTAGGGTACATGTGCACAATGTGCAGGTTTGTTACATATGTATCCATGTGCCATGTTGGTGTGCTGCACCCATTAACTCATCATTTAGCATTAGGTTTATCTCCTAATGCTATCCCTTCCCCCCTCCCCCCACCCCACAACAGCCCCCGGAGTGTGAGGTTCCCCTTCCTGTGTCCATGTGTTCTCATTGTTCAATTCCCACCTATGAGTGTGAACATGCGGTGTTTGGTTTCTGTCCTTGCAATAGTTTACTGAGAATGATGATTTCCAGTTTCATCCATGTCCCTACAAAGGACATGAGCTCATCATTTTTTATGGCTGAATAGTATTCCATGGTGTATATGTGCCACATTTTCTTAATCCAGTCTATCCTTGTTGGACATTTGGGTTGGATCCAAGTCTTTGCCATTGTGAATAGTGCCGCAATAAACATATGTGTGCATGTGTCTTTATAGCAGCACGATTTATAGTCCTTTGGGTATATACCCAGTAATGGGATGGCTGGCTGGGTCAAATGGTATTTCTAGTTCTAGATCCCTGAGGAATCGCCACACTGACTTCCACAATGGTTGAACTAGTTTACAGTCCCACCAACAGTGTCAAAGTGTTCCTATTTCTCCACATCCTCTCCAGCACCTGTTGTTTCCTGACTTTTTAATGATGGCCATTCTAACTGGTGTGAGATGGTATCTCATTGTGGTTTTGATTCGCATTTCTCTGATGGCCAGTGATAATGAGCATTTTTGCATGTGTTTTTTGGCTGCATAAATGTCTTCTTTTGAGAAGTGTCTGTTCATGTCCTTTGCCCACTTTTTGATGGGGTTGTTTGTTTTTCTCCTGTAAATTTGTTTGAGTTCATTGTAGATTCTGGATATTAGCCCTTTGTCAGATGAGTAGGTTGTGGAAATTTTCTCCCATTCTGTAGGTTGCCTGTTCACTCTGATGGTGGTTTCTTTTGCCGTGCAGAAGCTCTTGAGTTTAATTAGATCCGATTCATCAATTTTGGCTTTTGTTGCCATTGCTTTTGGTGTTTTAGACATGAAGTCCTAGCCCATGCCTATGTCCTGAATGGTGTTGCCTAGGTTTTCTTCTAGGGTTTTTACAGTTTTAGGTCTAACATTGAAGTCTTTAATCCATCTTGAATTAATTTTTGTATTAGGTGTAAGGAAGGGATCCAGTTTCAGCTTTCTACATACGGCTAGCCAGTTTTCCCAGCACCATGTATTAAATAGGGAATCCTTTCCCCATTTCTTGTTTTTGTCAGGTTTGTCAAAGATCAGATAGTTCTTTTTTCTCTAGACTTCCCTTCTCGCTTCATTTCATTCATTTCATCTTCCATCGCTGATACCCTTTCTTCCAGTTGATCGCATCGGCTCCTGAGGCTTCTGCATTCTTCAAGCCTTGGCTTCCGCTCCATCAGCTCCTTTAAGCACTTCTCTGTATTGGTTATTCTAGTTATACATTCATCTAATTCTTTTTCAAAGTTTTTAACTTCTTTGCCTTTGGCTTGAATTTCCTCCTGTAGCTCAGAGTACTTTGATCGTCTGAAGCCTTCTTCTCTCAACTCGTCAAAGTCATTCTCCATCCAGCTTTGTTCCATTTCTGGTGAGGAACTGCGTTCCTTTGGAGGAGGAGAGGCGCTCTGCTTTTTGGAGTTTCCAGTTTTTCTGCTCTGTTTTTTCCCCATCTTTGTGGTTTTATCTACTTTTCGTCTTTGATGATGGTGATGTACAGATGGGTTTTTGGTGTGGATGTCCTTTCTGTTTGTTAGTTTTCCTTCTAACAGACAGGACCCTCAGCTGCAGGCCTGTTGGAGTTTGCTAGAGGTCCGCTCCAGACCCTGCTTGCTTGGGTGTCAGCAGCGGTGGCTGCAGAACAGCGGATTTTCGTGAACCGCAACTGCTGCTGCCTGATGGTTCCTCTGGAAGTTTTGTCTCACAGGAGTACCCGGACTTGTGAGGTGTCAGTCTGCCCCTACTGGGGGGTGCCTCCCTGTTAGGCTGCTCGGGGTTCAGGGACCCACTTGAGGAGGCAGTCTGCCCGTTCTCAGATCTCCAGCTGCGTGCTGGGAGAACCACTACTCTCTTCAAAGCTGTCAGATGGGGACATTTAAGTCTGCAGAGATTACTGCTGTCTTTTTGTTTGTCTGTGTCCTGCCCCTAGAGGTGGAGCCTACAGAGGCAGGCAGGCCTCCTTGAGCTGTGGTGGGCTCCACCAGTTTGAGCTTCCCAGCAGCTTTGTTTACCTAATCAAGCCTGGGCAATGGCGGGCACCCCTCCCACAGCCTCGCTGCCGCCTTGCAGTTTAATCTCAGACTGCTGTGCTAGCAATCAGTGAGACTCCATGGGCATAGGACCCGTGAGCCAAATGCAGGATAGAATCTCCTGGTGTGCCGTTTTTTAAGCCCATCAGAAAAGCACAGTATTAGGGTGGGAGTGACCTGATTATCCAGGTGCCGTCTGTCACCCCTTTCTTTGACTAGGAAACGGAACTCCCTGACCCCTTGCACTTCCCGAGTGAGGCAATGCCTCACTCTGCTTTGGCTCGTGCACGGCGTGCTTCACCCAATGTCCTGCGCCCACTGTCTGGCACTCCCTAGTGAGATGAACCTGGTACCTCAGATGGAAATGCAGAAATCACCCATCTTCTGCGTCACTCACGCTGGGAGCTGTAGACCGGAGCTGTTCCTATTCGGCCATCTTGGCTCCCGGAGTTGAGTTCTTGATTTAATTCTCAGCTTGGTTGCTGTTCGTGCATAGCAGAGCTACTGATTTTTGTACATTAATTTTGTATCCTGAAAGTGTGCTGAATTCGTGTATCAGTTCCAGAAGCTTTTTTGGAGGAGTCTTTAGGGTTTTCCAGATATACGATCATATCCTCAACAAACAGTGACAGTTTGACGCCCTCTTTATTGATTTTGATGCCCTTTATTTATTTCTCTTGTCTGATTGCTCTGGCTAGGACTTCCAGTTCTATGTTGAATAGAAGTGGTAAGAGTGTAGATGACCTATAGTTCTGAAACAGTTTTCCCTGCTACTAAGTGGTCGAGGAAGCCTAAATCTCAGTTTCCAGTGTCAGAGAGTCTGTTCGAGATCTTGGCAATTTGGGTGTCAGGGATCCTTATTGTCACCTATAGGCCTCTTTCATTTAAAGGCTTTATTTTGTGTTTGAATTTGATAGACAATGGCATCTCCTCAAACTATTCAAAAAAATTAAAGAGGAGCGAATTCTCCCTAACTCATTCTATGAGGCTAGCATTACCCTGATACCCCAACCAGACAAGGACACAACAAAAAAAGAAAACCACTGGCCGATATCCCTGATGAACTTAGATGCAAACATCCTCAGCAAAATACTGGCAAGCCAAATCCAATGGCACATCAAAAAGAAAATACACCATGATCAAGTGTGAATTATTCCAGTGATGTAAGGATGGTTCAACATACACAAATCAATAAACATGATACATCACATCAACAGAATAAAGGACAGAAACCATGTGATCATCTCAATAGACACAGAAAAAACATTTGTCAAAATTCAACTCCCCTTCATGATAAAAAAAAAGAAACTCTCAACAAAGTAGGCATAGAAGGACCACAACTTAAAATAATAAAGCCCATATGTGACAAACTCATAGCTAACATTATACTAAGTGGGGAAAAATTAAATGCCCTTCCACTAAGAATTAGAACAAGACAAGGATGCCCACTTTCACCACTTCTATTCAACACAGTACTGGGAGTCCTAGCCAGAGCCATCAGGCAAGAAAATGAAACAAAACAAAAAGTCTTTCAAACTGGAAAAAAGGAAGTCAAAATATCCTTCCTTCCAGACAACATAATCTTATATCTAGAAAAAACAGAAGACCCCACCAGAAAACCATTGGAACTGATCAAACACATTCAGTAAAGTTGCAGATACAAAATTGACATACAGAAATCAGTAGCAATTTCAGACACCAATTATGAAATAGCTGAAAAAGAAATCAAAAAGGCAACTCACAAAGCAATGGGGTTACAAGCATAGCCACTGTGCCCAGCAGAGAATTCTTTATATATTCTTAATGCAAATGCTTTATCAAATATATGCTTTGCAAATATTTTTTTCTCAGTCTGTGGTTTGTCTTTTCACACTCTTAACTTGGGTCTTTCCAAGAGCAAAAGTTTTTAATTTTGACAAAGTCCAATTTACCAGTTTTTTTCTTTATGGTGTTTTTTCTTTCTTTATCCTTTTAGTGTCAGACGTAAGAATTTTTTGCCTAATCTATTATCACAAAGATCGTCTCCTATATTTTCTTTTTTTTCCCTTTTACTGACATGGAATAATTTACATACATGTGGGTACATGTGAGTGTTTTTTTACATGCAAAGAATGTATAATGATCAAGTCAGGGTAACTGGAGTACCCATCACCTTCAGTGGTTATCATTTTATGTGTTGGTATCATTTGAATTCCTCTCTTCTAGTTACTTGGAAATGTAAACAGTATTGGCTTTAAGAATAGTTGCCCTGATCCACTATCCAAACATTAGAACTTCATTCTTCTAACTGTGTGATGGTATCCATAACCAACCTCTCTTCATACCCCCTTCCACCCTACCCAATCTCCCCAGTCTCTGGTATCTATCAGTCTATACTGTATGTCCTTAAAATCAACTTTTTTCGCTCCCACTTGCAAGTGAGAACATGTGAAATTTGTCTTTCAGCACCTGGCTTATTTCACTTAACATGATGACTTCCGGTTCCATGCGCGTTGCTGCAAATGACGTGATTTTATTTTTTTCTGTGGTCAGATAGTATTCTGTTGTGTGTATACACCACAATTTCTTCATCCATTCATCCACTGATGGGCACTTGGATTGATTCCATATCTTGGCTATTGTGAATAGTGCTGCTATAAACATGTGAGTGCAGGTATTCCTTTGATGTACTGATTTCTTTTCCTTTGGATAGATACCCAGCAGTGGGATTGCTGGGTTGTATGGTAGTTCTATTTGTCATATTTTGATCAGATCCTGCTGGTCGTTGCCTGGAAGTTATTTACACAAACGGGGTTTCCAGCCAGGATTCAGCTGAACTTGTCACTGTATTGGATCTGAATCGTCAACTCAATAAGAGTGTGCATATCTGAGACCCCTTGCTGTCTCTACCGTTTCAAGGTGCCATTTTACCCATGGCTGGTAGAAAGTTCATGCTGAATTAAGCTTTGAATCTCTTCATCGTTGGATTTATTGAATCCCTCCATCATTGGGTTTATTTCCGTTTCCTAGGAATACAGTCTGTTGGGATTTGTTTGATTCCCTGGTCAGATTTGTGTTGTTCCTTGGTGCGGTTGCTTTCTGGCCTTCTAAAGCTGCTCTTATGGTCTGTCTGCTTGTTTAGTACCTTAAGTGCCATTTGTCTGTAAAATGATTACTGAGTGGGGGAGGATAGGCATAAACTCAGTAAGTCTGTCTGCGAGCCAGTGCCTTGGACTGAGAAGCTCAGACGATCTCCCCAGACCATCTTTCTTCAGACGTATGTTGCCTCAGGTCACCATATCAAAACATTTTAAGGACCTTTTCCTTAGTCTTGTGTTTGTGTCAGTTTGCCAAAACTGCTTTGTTCAGTTTCACTTGCCCAGAAACAGCTGGTATTGTCTGGCCCCTGATGGATGACAACTGGCCTTGCACCAGATTCCACAGACACTAGGTTACAGAAGCGCCATGCTTATAGCCTGTTGTTTCTTATGGGGTCATTCTATCTAAAACTGCGTTTCTTCCAGGACAAACACCTGTTTCCTTCACGTTTTCTCATTACAATGTTAGCATGTGTACTTGTCCCTAACTGACACAATTTCACTAGGGCCAATTTGAAAATTGCTATGGCCTTTTTTGGGACATTTTGACATGAATCAGATTTTCATTTGACAGGTACCCTAAAAACAAAACAAAATGTGAATCAATCTTCATGAGGAGATTGTTTTTCCTGGCTGCCTAAATGAGAGATCATTTTGTTTAATATAGGAGTCAGTCCCATCTTCATTTCCATCACTTGGATTAATACATCCCAGCTCTTTATTCGTGTGGCTTGATAATATTGTCTAGGGCTTAAGTCCTCAAATCAGCCACACTGTCACTCTCTTTAGTGTGTATGTTTATCAAAATGTTTCTCTATATCTAAACTTTGTTTTCTCTCTTTACAGGAAGCCCTATAAAATGGATATAAATCTTAAAACCTTGACATCTTTTACTTGCACCTAGAGGTATGGCCATAATAAAAGTGGAGTTTAAACAAAAAATGCTTCTTGATATTTCTCACAATTGCAGAGATAAGTTGGCCATGATATTGGGGCATTCAATATTAGTTGAGTAATTTTAAGAATATTGCCAAGAAAATTTCCAATGCATATCTACCGGCTGATGACACAGTCCTGGCAAGACTATGCAGGCAAGACATGGAACAGAACCACAACCTCAAGGCCTCTTTGAACACCTCCAAATGGATTTTCCACAAGTGCCTTCAGCAACGATCCCTAAATATGTTCTGGTTATTGGTTTTCGTTCTTAGGGCGGGTGCACTCTCTTAGTTGAACAGCTATGGCCGTCATGATTTTTAAAAGTACTTGATATCCAAAAACTGGAGAATTCCAAATTATCTCTTCAGTAACATGGACACATATTTCGCTAGAACTATTACTAAAGAATAATTTAACACCTTTTATTCGGAACTCCACTGTCCTTATCATCCGCAGACTGCAGACAAAATAAAGAGAGCTAATGGAATTCTCAACTTAGAATTTTCAAAGCTCTCAGGTATCCTTAAACTTCCAAGCACCGAACTATTTCTATTGGCCTTGATGACAATAAGATCAATCCCCCTCAGGACCTGCAAGTTCTCTACTCCTGAGTTAATTATCAGACTGCCTCACATATTTGGAAATTTCTTCCAGTCCTACTTTCTGCCACACTACAGTCAATGTATCTGAATATAAGAGATGATATGATGCTTCCAGGTGTTTCATCAAGTACAAGCTTCATTTCCAAAACCCCAGCTAAGAAGCTTCTGTAAGATCTGTAACTGGGAGATTTAGTCTTCTGGAAGTGACATAAAAGGAAAACTGCCCTTGAACCTCAATGAAAAAGACCTTATCAGACACTGCTAATAACTGACACAACAATAAAGCAACAAGGAATAGATCTGGGAATCATACTTCTCAATTAGAAAAAAAATACATCATTTTGTCCCGACTACTGGAAGCCCATTCCATTAGGGAACCTCAAACTGAGGATTCTTAAAAATTCTTCAGAAACAGCTGATTTCAAAAATGGACAGATTCAATCCAAGACTATAGAATGAACCATCTACTTCGGAAGTGGACAACTTCTGCCCAAAACCGCAGAACGAGATGAATTTTCTGATTTTTTTTCCCAGCACTTTTTTCACCTGTCCTATGGCCTACCATGTTGTGTCATCCTCTGGAACATTAACATGATCTTTTTATCTTTTTTCTGCCCCCGCTATGGTTTTCTTCTACCATTTAAGAAAGAAAAAAGCAAAACTGTTTTGTACTTTTTCCCGGACTCTAGCTATTGCTCTGAAGTTCACTGGTTCCAGGATTTATAATCCCTTGTTCTCCTTTCTGGCCAAAATTTAATAGCCATCCCTTTAAACAGTTCAAAAGGTAGCACTGGGCACAGTGGCTCACGCCTGTAATCCCAGCACTTTGGGAGGCTGAGTCAGGCAGATCTCTTGAGTTCAGCAGTTCGAGACCAGTCTGGCCAACATGGTGAAACCCTGTCTCTACCAAAAGTACAAAAATAAGCCGGGTGTGGTGGTACCTGCCTGTATTCCCAGCTACTTACGAGGCACAAGAATTGCTTAAATCTGGGAGACGGAGGTTGCAGTGAGCCAGGATCATGCCACTGCACACCAGCCTGTGACAGAGTGAGACTCTGTCTTAGAAAATAAATAAATAGATGCTGACTTAGGAAGATGGCCTAATAGGAACAGCTCCAGCCTGCAGCTCCCAGCGAGATCGATGCAGAAGATGGGTGATTTCTGCATTTCCAACTGAGGTGCCTGGTTCATCTCACTGGGACTGGGTGAACAGTGGGTATAGCCCACTGGGGGTGAACTGAAGCAGGGCGGGGCGTTGCCTCACCCAGGAAGCACAAGGGGTCGGGGGATTTCCCTTTCCTAGCCAAAGGAAGCCGAGACAGACTGTACATGGAGAAACGGTACACTCCTGACCAAATACTGCACTTTTCCCACGGTCTCAGCAACTGGCAGATCAGGAGATACCCTCCCATGCCTGGCTCAGCGGGTCCCATGCCCACGGAGCCTTGCTCACTGCTAGCGCAGCAGTCTAAGATCAACCTGCTATGCTGCCGCTTGATGGGGGGAGGGGCTTCCACCACTGCTGAGCCTTGAGTAGCTTACAAAGCGGCTGGGAATCACAAACTGTGCAGCGCCCACTGCAGCTCAGCAAGGCCTACTGTCTTTATAGATTCCACCTCTGGGGGCAGGGCATATCTGAACAAAAGGCAGCAGACAGCTTCTGCAGACTTAAACATCCCTGTCAGACAGCTCTGAAGAGAGGAGTGGTTATCTCAGCATGGTGTTCAAGTTCCAAGAATGGACAGACTGCCTCCTCAAGCGGGTCCCTGACCCCTGTGTAGTCTGACTGGGAAACACCTCCCAGTAGGGGCCAACAGACACCTCAAGCAGGCAGGTGCTCCTCTAGGATGAAGCTTCCGGAGGAAGGATCAGGCAGCAATATTTGCTGCTCCACAGTCTCCACTGGTGATACCTAGGCAAACAGGGTCTGGAGTGGACCTCCAGCAAACTCCAGTAGACCTGCAGCTGAGGAGTCTGACTGTTAGAAGGAAAAGTAACAAACAGAAAGGAATAGCATCAACATCAACAAAAAGGACATCCACACCAAGACCCCATCTGTAGGCCACCAACATCAAAGACCAAAGGTAGATTAAACCACAAAGATGGGGAGAAACCAGAACGAAAAAGCTGAAAATTCCAAACACCAGAGTGCTTCTTCTCCTCTAAAGGATCACAGCTCCTCGCCAGCAACAGAACAAAACTGGATGGAGAATAAGTTTAACAAGTTGACAGAAGTAGGCTTCAGAAGGTCAGTTAATAACAAACTTCTCTGAGCTAAAGGAGCATGTTCTAGCCTATCGCAAGGAAGCTAAAAACCTTGAAAAAAGGTTAGACGAATGGCTAACTAGAATAAAGAGTGTAGAGAAGACCTTAAATGACCTGATGGAGCTGAAAACCATAGCACGAGAACTTTGTGATGCATTTACAAGCTTCAATAACCGACTCAATCAAGTGGAAGAAAGGAGATCAGTGATTGAACATCAAATTATTGAAATAAAGAGAGAAGACAAGATTAGAGAAGAAAGAGTGAAAACAAAGAACAAAGCCTCCAAGAAAAATGAGACTATGTGAAAAGACCAAATCTACGTTTGATTGGTGTACCAGAAAGGGATGGGGAGAATGGAACCAAGTTAGAAAACACTCTTCAGGATATTATCCAGGAGAACTTCCCTAACCTAGCAAGGCAGGCCAACAGTCAAATTCAGGAAATACAGAGAACACCACAAAGATACTCCTTGAGAAGAGCAACCCCAAGACACATAATTGTCAGACTCACCCAGGTTGAAATGAAGGAAAATATGTTAAGGGCAACCAGAGAGAAAGGTCGGGTTACCCACAAAGGGAAGCCCATCAGACTAACAGCAGCTCTCTCAGCAGAAACCCTACAAGCCAGAAGAGAGTGGGGGCCAATATTCACCTTTTTTTTTTTTTTTTTTGAGACAGAGTCTCGCTCTGTTGCCCAGGCTGGAGTGCAGTGGTGCAATCTCGGCTCACTGCAAGCTCTGCCTCCCAGGTTCACGCCATTCTCCTGCCTCAGCCTCTCCGAGTAGCTGGGACTACAGGCGCCCGCCACCACGCCCGACTAATTTTTTTGTATTTTTAGTAGAGACGGGGTTTCACCGTGGTCTCGATCTCCTGACCTCGTGATCCGCCCGCCTCGGCCTCCCAAAGTGCTGGGATTACAAGCGTGAGCCACACCGGCCTAATATTCAACTTTTTTAAAGAAAAGAATTTTCAACCCAGAATCTCACATCCAGCCAAATTAAGCTTCATACATGAAGGAAAAATAAAATCTTTTACAGACAAGCAAATGCTGAGAGATTTTGTCACCACCAGGCCTGCCTCACTAAACGTGGAAAGGAACAACCAGTACCAGCCACTGCAAAAACATGCCAAATTGTAGAGACCATCAAAGCTATGAAGAAACTGCATCAATTAACAGACAACATAACCAGCTAACATCATAATGACAGGATCAAATCCACATATAACAATATTTACCTTAAATGTAAATGGGCTAAATGCCCCAATTAACAGACACAGACTGGCAAATTGGATAAAGTGTCAACATCCATTGGTGCGCTCTATTCAGGAGACCCATCTCATGTGCAAAGACACATAAAGGCTCAAAATAAAGGGATGGAGGAAGATCTACCAAGCAAATGGAAAGCAAAAAAAAGTAAGGGTTGCAATCCTGGTCTCTGATAAAACAGATTTTAAGGCAACAAAGATCAAAGAAGACAAAGAAGGCCATTCCATAATGGTAAAGGGATCAATTCAACAAGAAGAGCTAACTATCCTAAATATATAAGCACCCGATACAGAAGCACCCAGATTCATAAAGCAAGTGAGACCTACAAAGAGACTTAGACTCCCACACAATAATAATGGGAAACTTTAACACCCCACTGTCAATATTAGAACAACAAGACAGAAGGTTAACAAGGATATCCAGGACTTGAACTCACTTCTGGACCAAGTGGACTTAATAGACATCTACTGAAGTCTCCACACCAAATCAACAGAATATACATTCTTCTCAGCACCACATCACACTTATTCAAAAATTGACCACATAATTGGAAGTAAAGCCCTCCTCAGCAAATGTTAAAGAACAGAAACCACCACAAACAGTCTCTCAGACCACAGTGCAATCAAATTAGAACTCGGGATTAACAAACTCACTCAAGTCAGGTAGCGTGATGCCTCTACCTTTGTCCTTTTGGCTTAGGATTGTCTTGGAAATGCAGGCTCTTTTTTGGTTCCATATGAACTTTAAAGTAGTTTTTTCCAATTCTGTGAAGAAAGTCATTGGTAGCTTGATGGGGATGGCATTGAATCTATGAATTACCTTGGGCAGTATGGCCATTTTCACGATATTGATTCTTCCTCTCCATGAGCATGGAATGTTCTTCCATTTGTTTGTGTCCTCTCATATTTCCTTGAGCAGTGGTTTGTAGTTCTCCTTGAAGAGGTCCTTCACATCCCTTGTAAGTTGGATTCCTAGGTATTTTATTCTCTTTGAAGCAATTTTGAATGGGAGTTCACTAATGATTTGGTTCTCTGTTTGTCTGTTATTGGTGTACAAGAATGCTAAAACACCAAAAGCAATGGCAACAAAAGCAAAAATTGACAAATGGGATCTAATTAAACTAAGGAGCTTCTGCACAGCAAAAGAAACTACCATCAGAGTGAACAGGCAACCTACAGAATGGGAGAAAATTTTTGCAATCTACTCATCTGACAAAGGGCTAATATCCAGAATCTACAAAGAACTCAAACAAATTTACAAGAAAAAAACAAACAACCCCATCAAAAAGTGGGCAAAGGATATGAACAGACACTTCTCAAAAGAAGACATGTATGCAGCCAACAGACATGAAAAAATGTTCATCATTACTGGCCATCAGAGAAATGCAAATCAAAACCACAGTGAAATACCATCTCACACCAGTTAGGATGGCGGTCATTAAAAAGTCAGGAAACAACAGGTGCTGCAGAGGATGTGAAGAAATAGGAACACTTTTACACTGTTGGTGGGACTGTAAACTAGTTCAACCATTGTGGAAGACAGTGTGGCGATTCCTCAAGGATCTAGAACTAGCCATCTTGACCCAGCCATCCCATTACTGGGTATATTCCCAAAGGATTATAAATCATGCTGCTATAAAGACACATGCTCACATATGTTTATTGTGGCACTATTCACAATAGCAAAGACTGGGAACCAACCCAAATGTCCAACAATGATAGACTGGATTAGGAAAATGTGGCACATATAGACCATGGAATACTATGCAGCCATAAAAAAGGATGAGTTCATGTCCTTTGCAGTGACATGGATGAAGCTGGAAACCATCATTCTAAGCAAACTATCACAAGGACAGAAAACCAAACACCACATTTTCTTACTCACAGGTGGGAGTTGAACAATGAGAACACATGGAAACAGGGCAGGGAACATCACACACCGGAGCCTGTCAGGGGGTGGAGGGTTGGGGGAGGGATAGCATTAAGAGAAATACCTAATGTAAATGACGAGTTGATGGGTGCAGCAAACCAACATGGCACATGTATACCTATGTAACAAACCTGTATGTTGTGCACATGTACCCTAGAACTTAAAATATAACTTAAAAAAAAGATAAATAAATAAGGCCAAGCACGGTGGCTCACACCTGTAATCCCAGCACTTTGGGAGGCCGAGGCAGGCAGATAACCTGAGGTCAGAAGTTCGAGACCAGACTGGCCAAGATGGCAAAACCCCGTCTCTACTACAAATATAAAAATTAGCCAGTTGTGGTAGTGGGTGCCTGTAATCCCAGCTACTCCAGAGGCTGAGACAGGAGAATCACATGAATCTGGGAGACAGAGGTTGCAGTGAGCAGAGATTACACTGCTGCACTCCAGCCTAGGCAACAGTGAGACTCAGTGTTAAAAAAAAAAAAGTAAATAAATAAATTAAATTGACCAAAAAAAGTAGGTTTCCTTTTGCAGACTCCTTCTAGTACTTAGAATTTCCCCTCCAAATTCTAGTCTTGTGAGAAAAACAGACTTTGACTTCACATCAACAAAATGCTTCTACTGAGGTCATTACAATGTTACAGTGAAACCTAGACCCTCAGGAATGGGAATAAATATTTGTTCTATTCAAAGACGCTGCAGCTGCTTTGCAGGAACTATTTGGCTCCACTCAAGGAATTTACCCTGCTAAGTGACAAAACATGGGCTTACTCTGGCCAGGCTCAGTGGCTCACGCCTATAATCCCAGCACTTTGGGAGGTCAAGGCAGGCAGATCAGGAGGTCAGGAGATCGAGACCATCCTGGCTAACACGGTGAAACCCCGTCTCTACTAAAAAATAGAAAAAATTAGCTGGGCGTGGTGGCGGGCACCTGTAGTTCCAGCTACTCGGGAGGCTGAAGCAGGAGAATGGCGTGAACCCGGGAGGCGGAGCTTGCAGTGAGCCGAGATCGTGCCACTGCACTCCAGCCTGGGTGACAGAGCAAGACTCCGTCTCAAAAAAGAAAAGAAAAATGGGCTTACTCATGATGGGCCAAGTGATAGTCATACTCCCAATGCAGCCTGTATCCCACCTGGATACTACTTAAGTGGACATCAGGCTTACCCTCTTCTGCCACTAAGTTAGCCTGGAGAACCTGGATGATTGATAGAGAATTGAGGTATTTAGGACTAGTACCTCTCCATGTTTGCATGGGGAAGAAGCCCAGAAACCTTCAAGATGAGGTGAGCACAAACTCCTTGGGAGAATTCCCAGAAGAGATAACTGACTCCCTCTTTTTGCATACTATGCTGGCTACAATTCACACAGCAGAAATAATACAACTAGAAAAGGGGGTGCAGAATTTTTCTCCAGGCCTGGAAGAAGTCACAAATGGAACAATTTCTACTCTGGATGCCCCCCAAAAACTACTCTAAATCTGTTAGCTAGAGTTCTCACGGACAATCGCATAGCCCTTGGTTTCCTATTAGCTATCCAAAGAAGACCTCATGTTAGAGTAAATACATCTCGCTGCACCTATGTAAATATTACAGGGCAAGTAGAACAGTTTATGGTAAATTAAAAGAAAATAAACTCATCTGGATCTCTAAGGCAGACCCAGCTGGATTCTGGGACATGCTTTCATTGCCTAGGCTTTATAACCTAGACACCCTTGGCTTGGAGATCTGCAGCAAGGGCTAATAATCATTTCATTTCTGTTAACTGCCTGTGTTGCACTTTGTCAACATATCATGTCTAGCATCTAAAATGCTACTGTGTAGTTTTGAGAGATCTCCTTGATACTGATTTCTATTTTTATTGTACTGTGGTCCAAGGGTACGCTTGGTATGATTTAAATTTTTTTGAATTTATTGAGACTTGCTTTATGACTGAGCATGTGGTTGATCTTAGAATATATTCTGTGTGCACATGAGAAGAATGTATGTTCTGTGGTTGTTGGGTGGAGTGTTTCGTAGATGTCTATTAGGTCCAAATGGTCAAGTGTCAAGTTTAAGTCCAGGGTTTCTTGGTTAGTGTTCTGCCTCAGTGATCTGTCTAATACTGTCAATGGGGTGTTGAACACTCCCACTACTATTGTGTGGTTGTCTAAGTCTTCTGATAGGCCAAGAAGAACTCATTTTATGCATCTGGGCTCTCCAATGTTGGGTGCATATATATTTAAGATAGCTAAGGCTTCCTGTTGGATTGTTATTGTTTGTAATGCCCCTCATTGTCCTTCTTAATTTCTATTGGTTTAAAGTCTGTTTTATCTGGCATAAGAAGAGGGACTCATGTTCTTTTCTGTTTTCCATTTGTATGGTAGATCTTCCTCCACCCTTTTACTTTGAGCCTGTGGGTGTTGTTGCATGTGAGATGGGTCTCTTGAAGACAACAGATGATTGGGTCTTGTCCTTTTGTCCAGCCTGCCACTCTGCGCCTTTTCAGTGGGGTGTTTAGCCCATTTACATTCAAGGTTAGTATTTATATACGGGATTTTGATCCTGTCATCATGATGTCTGGTGGTTGTTATGTGGATTTGACTGCGTAGTTGCTTTATACTGCCTGTGTGCTATGTGCTTAAGGGTGCTTTTGTGGTAGCAGGTGTCATTATTTTGATTCCATGTTTAGCACTCCCTTAAGAACCTCTTGTAATGCTGGCCTAGTAGAAATGTATTCCCTCAGCATTTGCTTGTCTGAGAAGGATTTTATTTCTCCTTCACTTGTGAAGCTTTGCTTGGCAGCATGTGAAATTCTTGGCTGGAACTTCTTTTCAGTAAGGACACTGAAATTAGACCCCCAGTCTTTTCTGGCTTGTAAGGTTTCTGCTGATAGGACTGCTGCTAGCCTGATGGGGTGACCTCTGTAACTACACTATAAAGCCACAGGAACCAAAACAGCTTGATACTGATAAAAAAAAAAAAAAAAAATAGACACTTAGACCAATGGAACAGAATGGAAAACTCAGAAATAGAGCTGTACACCTACAACCATCTGATCTTTGACAAGGCTGGCAAACACATGCAATGAGGAAAGGCCTTGACTCCCTATTCAATAAATGATGGTGGGATAACTGGCTAGCCACTTGCAGAAAATTGAATCTGGATCCCCCCACTTTTCACCACATACAAAAATTAACTCGGCCTGGCACAGTGGCTCATGCTTTTTTTTGAGATGGAGTCTCACTCTGTCACCCAGGCTGGAGTGCAGTGGCGCAATCTCAGCTCACTGCAAGCTCCGCCTCCTGGGTTCACGCCATTCTCCTGCCTCAGCCTCTCCGAGTAGCTGGGACTACAGGCGCCCGCCACCACGCCCGGCTAATTTTTTTTTTTTTTTGTATTTTTAGTAGAGACGGGGTTTCACCGTGGTCTCGATCTCCTGACCTCGTGATCTGCCCGCCTCGGCCTCCCAAAGTGCTGGGATTACAAGCATGAGCCACCGTGCCCGGCCGATGAACACTACTATATCTATGATGGAAAATGCACTGGATGGGATTAACAGTATATGAGACATTGCAGGAAAAAAAGATTAGTGAACTTAAAGACATGGGAATATAAGCTGTACAAAGAAAAAAATGTAAGAAAAATGAACAGAGCAACAGAGAACTATAGGACAATGTCACGCAGCCAAATATATGTGCAATTGTTGGCCCTGAAAGAGAGAAAATAAAGGAGGGAGGGACAGAAAAAATATATTTGAATAAATAGCTGCTGAAATCTACCCATAATTGCTAATAATTTAAGCCCACACATCCAAGAAGCTGAACACACACCAGGCACAAGAAACGTAGAGAAAGCTACACTAAGGCGCATCACAGTAACATTTTACAAAACCAGTGAAAAAGAAAAAAATCTGAAGAGCAGTCAGGAAAGACAGAGGGGCCACACGTTGCATACAAAGGGACTGAAATGAGGATGACAGCAGATTTCTCATCAGAAAAAAATGCAAGTGAGAAAACACTGGAGCAACATTTTTGAAGTACTAAATGAAAAATACTGCTAACCTAGAATGCTATGCCCAGTGAAAATGTCTTTCAAAAATGAAGGCCAAAAAGAAGGAAAGGGGAGCAAATTCATGAGGCCAATAGAAAACATAACACAAGATGGTAAATTTAAACCTAACCATATCAATAATGACATTGAATATAAATGGTGCCAACATGCCAATTAAGAGACAAAAACTACCAGACTGGATACGAAAGCAAGACTCAACTATATATTGCCTATAAGAAACCCACTTTAAATATAAAGACACATCATAGCTTAAACATAAAGATGGGGGCAGTATACCAAGCTAATCACAATAAAGACATAGTTGTTATATTAATATCAGACACAGTAGACTTCAGAACAAAGAATATTACCATTGATAAAGAGCATCATGTCATAATGACAACTCATTGAATTTATGATGAGTAGGTAACAAAATTCTGTGTTTGTGCACCTAAAAGCAGAGCTTCAAGATGCATGAAGCAAAAATGAATAGACCTACACAGAGAAATAGCTGCATCAACCATTCTAGGCAAAGATTTCAATACCCCTCAATATACTGTTGGTAAAACAAGGAGACAGAAAGTCAATGACAATATAGAAGACTCAAGCATCACTATTACCAACTTGACCTAAATTGTCACATGTAGAACCGTCCACCCCACAACAGAAGATTATGCATTATTTTCAAGTGTACATGGAACATTTACGGAGAGAGACTGCATTCTGTGCCATAAAACAAGTCTCAAGGCATTTTAGACAATTCCAGTAACACAAAGTGTATTCTTCAACCACATACAATAAAATTAAGTTAGAAATTAACAAGAGAGATATTCAGAAAATCTACAAATATTTAGGAACCAAATAATGTGCTTTCAATTACCCTATGAATCAAATAAGAAATCATAATGAAAATTAGAAAGTGTTTCGAACTGACTGAAAAGGAAAACACAGCATATCAAAATTTGTGAGAGGCTGGTAAAAAAAAAAAAAAGTCGGGAAATTTCATAGCAGTAAAAACACCTCTATGAAGAAAGGTCTCAAATCAATGAGCTCAGAAAACATGTTAATAAATGAGAAAAAGGAAAACAAATTAAATTAAACCGAACAAAGGTAATGGTAAGTGTCAGAGTAGAAATAATACATCCTCACCTGTCAGGGGAGATACCATGAGCACAAAGGTGGTTTTCCTAGATTGAGGCTCATCTATTGCACCCTGGGTGTGCTGACACCCGATATTTCCCCAAACAGGGGAGACTCAACTGCATAAATTGTGTACATGGGGGACTGAGTTTGCACTTTCCCTGATAAAATTAAAAAAAAGAAGTCAACGTGATACAAAGCAGAAAAACAATAAAGAAAACCAATGAACCCCAAATCTGGTTCTTTCAGAAGAGCAATAAAGTTTATAAACCTCTAGCCAGATAGATCAAGAAAAAAAAAAAACGACTGAAGATACAAACTACCAATACTAGGAAAAAAGAGAGATGACATCCCTACAGATCCTATGTTTATTAAAATGGAGAAATTTGAACAACTTTATGTCAACAGATTCAATAACTGAGATGAAATGGAACAATTCTTTAAAGGCACAAACTACCAAGGCTCATCCCAGAGGGCGATCATCTGAATAACCCTTTATCTAGTAAAGAAATTTAATTGGCAATGAAACACTTTCTTAACAAAGAAAGAAAACCTCAATCATAGATGGTTTCAAGGATGAATCCATATATGAAACCATATGGAATTATATAGAAGTATGTAAACAGGATCACATACTTCTCAAATCATTCTATGAAGCCAGAATTACAGAAAAGAATGAATTTGGGCCTCTACTTCATCCTGTATACAAAAAAATTACCCAAAATCAGTCAATGACTTAAATACAAATGCTAATAGCAAAAAACTCTTTGAAGAAAACATAGCGGTAAACTTTTATGCCCTTGGATTAGGCAATGGATTCTTAGATATGACACCAAAATCATGAGCAACAAAAGAAAAATAGATCAATCAGATTTCATCAAAATTGAAAATGCTCATGCATAAAGAACAGTATAAAGTAAAAAAAGAAAACATTGTATAGAATGATAGAAAATAGTTGCAAATTACGTATCTGACAATGGTTTACTATTCAGAATATATAAAGAATTCCTATAGCTCAACACAAAAAAGAAGAACAACCTAATTAATTTTTTAAATGAGCAAATGACTTAAGAGACATTTCTCCCACTAAGCCCATGAGATGATGCTCAATATCATTAGTCATCAGAGAAATGCAAATGGAAACTACAATGAGATACCACCATTAACACTTTACATACACATCTGTAATTTAAAAAAAAAAACTTTTCTTGAAGCAAATAAGAAGCATTGGTAAGGATGTAAAGAAGTTGAAATTTTTGCACATTGCTGATGGGAATGTAAAATGGTGCACCTCTGTGGAAAAGCTTGCGGTCCCTCAAAGAGCTCTTTCCATAATGTATACAAAGATCAAAACATCACATTGTACCACATAAACATACACGGCTATTATATCAATTAGAAATAAATTTTAAGAGTTAAGCATAGGATGCCTTATGACCCAGCAATTCCACTCCTAGGGATATATACCCAAAATAATTGAAAATAGAATCTGAGACAGTCAGTTTCATGCTAATGTTCATTGCAACATTATTCACTATAGCCAAGAGGTAGAAACAACCAAAGGATCCATCAGCAGTTTAATGGACAAATGAAATACAGCATGTGTATGCAATGGAATATTATTCAGCTGTGGAAAGAAATGAAGTTCTGATATGTGCTACAACATGGATGAACCTGAGAAACATACTAAGTGAAATAAGCCAGACACAAAAGGAAAAATACTGTATGGTTCCACTTATATGAAATACCTAGAATAGGAAAATTCATAGAGACATCAAGTAGATTAGAGGTTATCAGGGGCTAAAGGGAGGAGGGAATGGGGAGTTATTGACCAATGGGTACAGAGTTTCCATTTAAAGTTTGGAAGTGGTGGTGATGGTGTCACAATGTTGCCAATGTAATTAATGCCACTGAATTGTACACTTAAAAAGGGTTAAGACTGTAAATTCTATGCTACATATATTTTACTATAATAACATTTTCCAAGGCCTGATGCAGTAACTCATGCCTGTAATCCCATGTACTTGGGATGCTGAGGTGGGAGGATCACTTGAGGCCAGGAGTTTGAGACCAGCCTGGACAACATAGCAAAACGCTGTCTCTACAAAATTTTTTAGAAATTAAAAATTTTCCAAAAAGGAAACAGAAAAAAAATCCAGGACTACAGGAGGAACAATCCATGCCCCGCACCTTCCTTACTGCTATCTTTTAGAACATCACAAACTAAACCCAGGACGGCACTGGGAAACCCTAAGCCACAATTCGTAAATAAAACTTGGCAGCAATCTTCTTTAAGTACCATCATGACAGCTGCCTCTGAGGCAGCTGCTACATTTCCCGTCTCCCACCTCTGCTTCTTGGGTTACAACTTTACCCTCACAACCTTTCTTTCCCACTCTGCCAGCATACTGAATATTTCTCACCAATAACTTCCTTCCAATCCACCCATCCCGGTGAAAATCTTCAGCCTACATTTATGTTCCTATCTTACTGACCAATCTATGTCTAGAACAGGACTCTCAACATTGTGCTGCTTTAGGTCATACCTCCAGCTTGACAACACTGTTTGAATAGTGAGTCTGAAATATGGGAATTGACTCGGACAAACACACTTAATATTAAGCCTATAGTTTGCCTTTATTTGGTTCTGTGTGATCATAGGCAATATACCACTCTGAGCTCAGCATCCTCACCAATAAGATAGCAATAGCATTGTCTTCCTCCAAGAGTTATTTTTTAGGATTAAATAAGACTAACATGTGGAACATATCTAGTACATAATAGAATCTAAGTAAAGTTTAGTTACCTTCCCCTTCTTTATAACAAGTTATTACCAGAAACTGGTATGTTGAGGTAGGGGTTGCCTGCATTTCTAGCATTTTGAGGATGACAGCAGACAGACAACCTTACCTTCAGACATGCTAATATTCATGCCTCTGCCAAGCACCAATCCTGGGATGAAGGGAGGATGGGTTGGTCTTATTATGGCAAACTTCTGTTCTTCTGCACTAAAGGCCATTGCTATTTAGAAAAAAAAATCCTCCCTTGAAGAATTTTGTAAATTAACTACTTTACAGTTTCAAAGCAAACAATTACATCTTTTGAGTAAAGCTGAGTTTTAATATATCTTATATATTGAGCTGGCTTAGAGTAAGACACAGCTCTAAAATAGACGACCACAGTATCAAGGAAGTGGAATTACCCTTCTTCCAGGCAAGGAGTCATTTATTCATAAATGTATCCATTCAACGTGTATGATATGCCACTATGAGCCATCCCTGGGGATACAGAGATGGAAAAACCGTGGTTCCTGCCCTTAAGGAGCCCACAGTCTAGTAAGGGAGACAGAGAAGTAATTAGACAATTACAATACAGTGCACTAGGTGTTGTGAGTGAGAGGAATTTTAGGAACAGGTTGGTGGGAGGCAACACCTGAGTTGTCTTGAAGTTCATGTATGAGATATAAAAACTCACCCCATTGCTATTATTATTTTTTCTAGGTTTGCATATACATATGTAAATTCATAGAAAAACATCTGGAAGGATCACACCAAACTAGACATTTAAAGTCAACAAGTATTTCCTAAATCCCTACCATGTACCAGGTACTTTTTCTAGGCACTTGTGACATATCACTGAACACAACAGACCAAGATCCCTGCTCTTGTTGGTTGAGGATTATATTTTAGCAGAGGGAGATACACAGTAAAAAATAACTCACATAAGTAAAATATATATTGTATGTTGTAAGGTGATAGGTGCTATGAAAGAAAAAAGAAAAAGTTTAGTAGAGATAGAGAATACTTGGGGAAAGGTAGTCAGGCTGTGGTATTAAATACGGTGATCATGGTTGACCTCCTTGAGATGGTGGAAGTTGGGTAGAGACTGGAAGTAGGTGAGGAAACTAGCCAAATGAATATCTGGGGACATAGTGTTCCAGGAAGGGGCAATAATTAAAGAAAGACCCTAAAGCAGACATGCGGTTGACATGTTGGAGAAACAGCAAGGTCATTAATGCTGGAGTCAAGTGAATGAAGGATAGAACAGGAGGTGAGGTTACAGAGCTAAGAGGAAAAGTATGCTGATGAAGAATGCAATTTCATTTACAATAACCATGAAAAAAACAAATACCTAGGAATACATCGAATGAAGGAGGTGAAAGGTCTGTACAAAGAGAACTAAAAAACACTGATAAAAGAAATCATAGACAATGCAAACAAATGGAAAAACTGTTTGGAGGAATCAATATCATTAAAATGGCCACACCACTCAAAGCAATCTACAGATTCAACACAATTCCTATCAAGTTACCAATGTCATTCTCCACAGAATTAGAAAAAAACCTATTCTACAATATATATGGAACCAGAGAAAGAGCCAGAATAGCCAAACCGATTCTGAAAGAATAAAGCTGGAGGCATCATATTACCAGACTTCAAACTATCCTACAAGGCTACAGTAACCAAAACAGCATGGTATTGGTACAAAAATGGACACATAGAACAATGGAACAGAATACAGAACCCCGAAACAAAGCCACACACCTACACCCAACTGATCTTTGACAAAGTTGACAAAAATAAACCATGGGGAAAGGACACCCTATTCAAATAGGTGGTGCTGGGATAGCTAGCTAGCTACATGCAGAAGAATAAACCTGGACCCCTACCTCTCACTATTACAAAAATTAAGTCAAGACGGATTTAACATTTAAATGTAAGACCTCAAACTATAAAAATCTTAGAAGAAAACCTAGGAAAATTCTTCTGGACATTGGCCTAGGTAAAGAACTCATGATTAAGACCTCAAAAGCAAATGCAACAAAAACAAAAATTGACAAGTGGAACCTAATTAAGTCAAAGAGCCTCTGCGTAACAAATAAACCACCAACAGAATAAACAGACAACCTGCAGAATGGGAGAAAATATTTGCAAACTGTGCATCTGACAAAGGACTAATATCCAGAATCTATAAGGAACTTAAACAAAGCAGTGAGAAAAAAACAGTCCCATTACAGTGTGGGCAAAGGACATGAACAGACACTTTTCAAAAAGGCAAACAAGTGGCCAAAAAAAATATGAAAAAAATGCTCAACGTCACTAATCATCAGAGAAATGCAAACCAAAACCACAATGAGATGACATCTCGCACAAGTCAGAATGGCTCTTATTAAAAAGACTAAAAATAACAGATGCTGGCAAGGCTGGGGAGAAAAGGAAATGCTCATAGATTGTTGGTGGGAATTTAAGTTAGTTCAGCCACTGTGAAAAGCAGTTTGGAGGTTCCTCAAAGAACTAAGAACTAAGAACTACCGTTAGACCCAGCAATCCCATTCCTGGACATCTACCCAAAGCAAAAGAAGAAATCATTATATGAAAAGACATCTACACTTGTATACTCATCGCAGCACTATTGACAATAGCAAAGTCATGGAATCAAACTAGGTGCCCATCAATGGTGGATTAGATAAAGAAAATGTGATACATATACATCATGGAATACTATGCGGCCATAAAAGGAAAGAGATTATGTCCTTTGCAGCAACATGAATGCCTCCGAAGGCCATTATCCTAAGTGAATTAACGCAACAACAGAAAATCAAATACTGCATGTTCTCACTTATAAGTGGGAGCTAAACAATGGGTACACATGTACACAAAGACGAAAACAATAGACACTGGGGGCTCCAAAAAGGGGGTAGGGAGGAAGTGGGGCAAGGGTTGAAAAACTACCAATCGTGCAATATGTTCACAATATGAGTGATGGGTTCAAGAGAAACCCAAACCTCAGCATTATGCAATATATCCATGTAACAAACGTGCACATGTACCCCTTGAACCTAAAATAAAAGTTGGAAAGAAAAAAAATTTAAAGATATATAATAATTGTGTGCTTTGTCTATGGGTGAGGGGTCATGCAGGATTTTGATAAGAGAAATGCTGTATTAGCTAATGTTTTAATATAATATGACGTCATATTTTATCGCTCTGACTGCTGTGTTGAAGACAGGCTTTGGGGAAAGAAACAAGCACGGAATCGGGAAAACCACTTAAGAGGCTTTTGCAGTAATGTAAGTAAGAGATGACACTGGTTCAAACCAAGGTGATATCAGCAGAGGTCATGAAAAATGGTAGACTTCTGGATATATTTTGAGGTTAGAACCAGTCGGACTTCCTAAGAGTTTCTAAATGGGCGGGAAAGAAAGAGAGGGGTTAAGAATGACTCCAAGGATTTTGGCTTTAATTATTGAAGAATAGAGTTTCCATCAACTTAGATGGGAACACTGTGGACAGAGTCGTTTTGGAGGGGATAGATCAGGAATTTAATTTTGACCACACTAAATTTGAGATGTCAGGCCCGGTAGCTCACGCCTGTAATCCCAGCACTTTGAGATGTCTATTTGACATTCAAGAAAAGATGAGTAGGAAGCTGAATATATAAACCTGGAGTTCAAGGGATACGTCTGTTCTGGAGTAATGCATTTGGGAGTCATTGTCATATGGATGGTGTCTAAAGCCTGAGACTGAATGAGAGCACCAAGCAAATGATTGTTCTAGTTAGAGTAGAAAAACATGATTCGAGGAGTGAGCCCTGGGGCATTTCAATATCAGTAGATTGGGAAGGAGGGAAGGGATCGGCACAGAATAAAAAAGAGCAACTGATGTGGAATAGAGGAAAAACTAGGAATGTTTGGTATTCTGAAAGCTGAGTTGAAGGGATGGGTTGCCCCTCCACACCTGTGGGCGTTTCTCCTTAGGTGGAACGAGAGACTTGGAAAAGAAAGAGACACAGAGACAAAGTATAGAGAAAGAAAAATGGACTCAGGGGACCAGCGTTCAGCATACGGAGGACCCGCGCCGGCACCGGCCTCTGAGTTCCCTTAGTATTTATTGATCATTATCGGGCGTTTCCCGGAGAGGGGGATGTGGCAGGACAATAGGATAATAGTGGGGAGAAGGTCAGCAGGTAAACACGTGAACAAATGTCTCTGCATCATAAACAAGGTAAAGAAAAAAGTGCTGTGCTTTTGATGTGCATATACATAAATATCTCAATGCCTTAAAGAGCGGTATTGCTGCCTGCATGTCCCACCTCCAGCCCTAAGGCGGTTTTCCCCTATCTCAGTAGATGGAATATACAATCGGGCTTTACACCCAGACATTCCATTGCCCAAGGAGGAGCAGGAGACAGATGCCTTCCTCTTATTTCAACTGCAAAGAGGCGTTCCTTCCTCTTTTACTAATCCTCCTCAGCACAGACCCTTTACGGGTGTCGGGCTGGGGGACGGTCAGGTCTTTCCCTTCCCACGAGGCCATATTTCAGACTATCACATGGGGAGAAACCTTGGACAATACCTGGCTTTCCTAGGCAGAGGTCCCTGCTGCCTTCTGCAGTGTTTTGTGTCTCTGGGTACTTTGAGATTAGGGAGTGGTGATGACTCTTAACAAGCATGCTGCCTTCAGGCATTTGTTTAACAAAGCACATCCTGCACAGCCCTTAATCCATTTAACCCTGAGTTGACACAGCACATGTTTCAGGGAGCACAGGGTTGGGGGTAGGGTGACAGATCAACAGCATCTCAAGGCAGAATAATTTTTCTTAGTACAGAACAAAATGGAGTCTCTTATGTCTACTTCTTTCTACACAGACACAGTAACAATCTGATCTCTCTTTCTTTTCCCCACACTAAGTGAAGAAAAATCAAAGAGGGAGCAATTAAGTGAGTCAAATGCTGCCAATAGGTCAAATAAGATGAGAAACGGGAACTGACCACTAGCTTAGCAAATTGTTAAAAATGGGTGAAGGGAGATCTTTCAGACAGAGGGGGTAGCATAATTGTGAGAGAATGCACAGTGATTTCCGGCAACTGCAAATAATTGAAAACAGCTAAAGCATAAGGATATAGCAGGGACTGGAAAGAAAAGCAACAGATGGATACTCGCAGCCTGGATCACAATGTCATACTAGACATTTTGGATTTACCCTAAAGGCTATGAGAATCCACAGGAAAATTTTATGTTGGGGAGTAACTGAGCCAGATTTGCATTTAAAAGATCAATTAGGCAGTGGCATGAAAAATGAGGAACAAATCTGAAGGCAAAGAGACTAGTTTAGAGGCTGTTAACAACTGTCTGTGGAGAAACTCAGCCAGTGACCATGGGGATCAAGATGGGAAGGTGACTCAGATAAATATTTAGGAAATAGAATCTATAGGACTTAATGACAATTTTGACATGTAGGAAGGCGGTGTTAAAGAGACGAAGGAGTCACAAATGACTCAGGTTCTGGTTTGGGCAAGTGGGTAGGGAGTGGTGCCATTCACCCAGGAACCCTTGAGAAAGAGCAAGATTGCCAGAAAACAAAAATCACACACTCACAAAGCGCAGAAAGCAGCCTAGTATCTTAGACTTACTGCGTTCGCATTTAGTGCTGTTAGGGAGGTGGAAAAACAGGCTTAGAGAGATTAGGTAACTTACCGAAGGTTACACAGCCAGAAAGTGAGAGTCCAGACGAGAACCCAGGTCCCAACTCCAAGCCTACTGTTCATTCCACTTCTCCAAAACTGCTGTGTGAAAAACTTTGGGGCAAGGAGAAAGAGTATTTTTAAAAATGAATAGAGAAGGCCAACAGGTGGAGAAAAGAGGGGGTTGTAGGCTTTTTAGGGCAGGTTTCCTAAATATATTTTTTCTCTGAATCTGCCTGGTTGGAAGATACAGGAAATACAAATGTTTACTAGCAACACATTTGGTTTTATTAAATTGAACGGTTTGTAATGTAAGGTAGGGAAGACACCAAGTTGGTGCTTTTTCAGAACCTCTCAATGTCTTATTGGCTTGTCTTCATCATCTTAAGGTTATCCACAATAACTAACTACTGATGGGCCCAGGGGTAGTACTGAATGGTCCATGCTCTGGTGGTATTCACAGTCTAGTGAGGAAGATAAACACAGCATTACAATACAAGGTGTTGAAAACATCTAGCAACATCGTTTCTTTAAAAATAAACTTTTTATTTTGGAATAATTTCAGATTCACAGAAAAGTCGCAAAGGTAGTACAGAGAACTGTCCTATACTCCTTATCCAGTTTCAGTTTCTCTTAAGGCCATCATCTTACATCACAGTAGCATATTTATCAAAAATTAAGAAACCAACATTGGTACCTTACTTTGAACAAAATCCCAAACTTTATTTGGACTTCACCATTTTTTAAAAAAAGTTCTTTTCCTGTTTTGCAGTCCAGTCCAGGGTTCTCTGCTGCATATTGGTTATCCTTAGCTCCTTAGTCTCTTCTGATCTGTGGCAGTATCTTGGTCTTTTCTAGTTTTTCAGAAAGCATCACATTTGAAAAAAATATTTTATATGGTATATACATTTTTTTTTTTTTTTTTGAGACGGAGTCTCGCTCTGTCGCCCAGGCTGGAGTGCAGTGGCGCAATCTTGGCTCACTGCGAGCTCTGCCTCCCGGGTTCACGCCATTCTCCTGCCTCAGCCTCTCCAAGTAGTTGGGACTACAGGCACCCGCCACCACGCCCGGCTAATTTTTTGTGTTTTTAGTAGAGACGGGGTTTCACCGTGGTCTCGATGTCCTGACCTCGTGATCCGCCCGCCTCGGCCTCCCAAAGTGCTGGGATTACAAGCGTGAGCCACCTCTCCCGGCCTGGTATATACATATATTAGTATATATAGCAGATTGAACCACCTTGATTACCTTTGCTAGGGTATATTAAAGGAATAGGTTTATTTGGTGAAAATCAGACATAAAACACCTGAGGCAATGCATCACAGATTATTGTGTAAGGATTGCAGGAAATGTCATATTAACACACTGTGTTATTGTAATTTCTGCATAGGACATTGAACTATGCAATACCAAGAAGAAATAAACATTGAACATATCTGTGTTAGCCCATTCACATTGCTAGAAAGGAATGCCTGAGTATGGGCAATTTATAAAGAAAAAAGGTTTATTGGCTGATGGTTCTGCAGGCTGTACAAGCATGGCATCCACATCTGTTTGGCTTCTGGTGAGAGCCTCAGGAAGCTTACAGTCATGGTTGAAGGTGAAGGGGGAGCAGATGCATCACCTAGTGAGAGAAGCAGCAAGACAGACAGGGGAGGTTCCCCACTTCTGAACAACCAGCTATGGTGTGAGCTACCAAGGGAGAATCCATTTATTACCATAGGGAGGGCACCAAGCCATTCATGAGGGATACGCCCCCATGACCAAAACACCACCCACCAGGCTCCACTTGCAACACTGGGGATTATATTTCAACCCAAGAATTGGAGGGGACAAGCCCCCAAACTATATTAATATCATGCATTATAATGTAATGCCAACAAATCATTACTATGGGTAATTGCCTATGTTTCTGAGCTTTATTGCTACCCTGTATGATGTAGTGATTTGTCAATTGAACATAATACCAATGAAAATATCAACACAGACTTTTTTTTTTCATTAGACAAGCTCATTTTAAGTTTATATAAGAGGCCGGGCACGGTGGCTCATGCTTGTAATCCCAGCACTTTGGGAGGCCGAGGCGGGCGGATCACGAGGTCAGGAGATCGAGACCATGGTGAAACCCCGTCTCTACTAAAAATACAAAAAAAAATTAGCCAGGCATGGTGGCGGGCGCCTGTAGTCCCAACTACTCAGAGAGGCTGAGGCAGGAGAATGGCGTGAACCCGGGAGGCGGAGCTTGCAGTGAGCCGAGATTGTGCCACTGCACTCCAGCCTGAGCGACAGAGCGAGACTCCGTCTCTATCTGGTCTCGATCTCCTGACCTCGTGATCCGCCCGCCTCGGCCTCGCAAAGTGCTGGGATTACAAGCGTGAGCCACCGCGCCCGGCCTCTACCAGGTAAGTTTCACCAAGACTGCAAGTAACACATAATTTTCATTTCATCTGAACAGTTCCAAAGTAAAAGATGGGAAACTACCAAAGCCATTTTACAGCCAGGCATAATTTTGATACTGAAATGAAACAAGGACTGATAAAAATAGAAGGCTATAGGCTGACATAATTTAAAAACAAAGGTTTGAAAATTATAAATAAAATATTACTAAATTGCATCTAGTGTGTATTAAATCTAGTGTGTTTATCGCGATCAAATGTGGTTTAGTTTAGGAATAAAAACAAGGAAAGGTACTGGTGTAATTCACACATTAGCCAAATAAAGGAATAAAACCGTACAGTTTTTTCTTTTTTTTTTTCTTTTTCTTTTTTTTTTTTTTTTGAGATGGAGTCTCGCTTTGTCGCCCAGGCTGGAGTGCAGTGGCGCGATCTCGGCTCACTGCAAGCCCCGCCTCCCGGGTTCACCCCATTCTCTTGCCTCAGCCTCCGGAGTAGCTGGGATTACAGGCATCCGCCACCACGCCCAGCTAATTTTTTGTATTTTTGAGTGGAGACGGGGTTTCACCGTGTTAGCCAGGATGGTCTCGATCTCCTTACCTCATGATCCGCCCGCCTCGGCCTCACAAACTGCTGGGATTACAGGTGTGAGCCACCGCGCCCGGCCAAAACCGTATAGTTTTTTCAACGCATGCAGAAAAAGAATCCAATAAAATTCAACATTCTTTCAAAATAATATTAATAATAAAGTTTTAGGAAGCCAAGGAGAAAAATAAACTATTTTAATGTGATAATGGTGTCTTCTGGAAACCTACCGCAGACTTATTTAATTGTGAAATATTACACCTAGTCCCATTAAAGTCAGGAGCAAGGCCGGGCGCGGTGGCTCACGCTTGTAATCCCAGCACTTTGGGAGGCCGAGGCGGGCGGATCACGAGGTCAGGAGATCGAGACCACGGTGAAACCCCGTCTCTACTAAAAATACAAAAAAAAATTAGCCGGGCGTGGTGGCGGGCGCCTGTAGTCCCAGCTACTCGGAGAGGCTGAGGCAGGAGAATGGCGTGAACCCGGGAGGCGGAGCTTGCAGTGAGCCGAGATCGCGCCATTGCACTCCAGACTGGGTGACAGAGCGAGACTCCGTCTCAAAAAAAAAAATAAAAAATAAAAAATAAAATAAAGTCAGGAGCAAGAAGTGATAACCACTATCCCCACTATAAGGGTCATTAAGATTTGAAAGACAAAAGCACAACTGTTACTCTTAGCAAATCATATGACTGTCAATCTAGAAAACCAAAAAATATCACCTTCAAACCACTGGATTTAATGTAAGAGTTTAATAGAGAGTGGATATAAAGTAAACATACAGAAATCATTTCCCTATACATAATAATAATCAATTAAAATATAACAGCAGAAAAAATACCAAGAAATAAACAACCAAAAAATGCAAGACTTTCATGAAGAAAAATGTACAGTTTACCGAAAGAAATAAAAGAAGGTCCGAATAAATAAATGTACATTTTTTTGTAGACAGGAAAGCAAAACACTGTCAATATGTCAATTCTCCCCAAACAAATCTACAAATTCAATGCAATCACAATAAAAATCAGAATTTTCAACTGGGCGTGGTGGCTTTATACCTGTAATCTCAGCACTCTGAAAGGCCTAGGAGGGAGATCACTTGAAGCCAGGAGTTCAAGACCTGCCTGCACAATATACACCCCACCTCTACAAGAAAATTAAAAAATTAATGGAGCATGGTGTCATGAATCTGTAGTCCTAGATACTTGAGAGGCTGAGGCAGGAGGATTGCTTGAGTCCAAGAGTTCAAGGCTGCAGTGAGCTATAATTGTGCCACTGCACTCCAGCCTGAGTGACAGAGTGAGACCCTGACTCCCCCAAAAATAATTTCCTTAGAATCTGACCCAATGATTCTAAAATTCCAAGGTAGTACAATATTGTTGAAGGAATAGAAAAATAGATTGATGGAACAGACTCATGGGTATGCTCAAAGCAGCATTTCAAATCAAGGGAAAATAATTACTCAATAAATGGTGTTAGCATAACTGGCTAACCATTTAGGAAAATATTAAGCCAAATTTCTGTCTAGACTCGTTTAGAAAAATACAGAAGAATTAAAAGTTACAGATAAAAAGCACAACAATAAAAGTATTAGATAAATGATCATTTATTGATGATCTTGGGGGCAAGAAGATTTTTATTTATTTATTTATTAGAGAGAGAGAGAGAATCTCACTCTATCACCCAGGCTGGAGTGCAGTGGCATGATCTCTGTTCACTGCAACCTCCGCCTCCCAGGTTCAAGCGATTCTTGTTCCTCAGTCTCCAGAGTAGCTGGGATTACAGATGTACGCCACCATGCCTGGCTAATTTTTTACTTTTAGTAGAGACAGGGTTGACTTTATTCATTTCTTACGGCTGCTGCACCACATTACCACAAACTGGGTGGCTTACAACAGAAAATTATTCTCTCACAGTCTGGAGGCCAGAAGTCCTAAATCAAGGTGTCAGCAGGATTGGTTCCTTCTGAAAGCACTGAGGGTCAATCCATTCCATGCCTTTTTTCTAGCTCCTGGTGGCTGCTGGCAATCCTTGGTGTTCTTTGGCTAGTAAATGCATCGCTCCCGTCTCTGCCTGGGTCTTCACATCACTACCTTCTTCTTGTGTGCCACTTCCTATAAGTATGCTCATCACTAGACTTAGGGCCTGGTTGGAAAATCTGACTGGATTTCATCTCCAGATCCTTAACTACAGGTGCAAAGACTCTTTTTCCAAATAATATCGCATTTGCAGGTTCTAGGTGGACATATATTTTGTGGGGGTGGAGGGCACTGTTCAACCCACTCCAAAGGCCTTTTAATTTAAGACAAAAGGGAAAAGATTCATAAATTTGACTTCATTCAAAATAAAAGCTATATGAAAAAAGGCATCATAAATAATGTTAATAGACAAACCACTTATGGGAAAACATGTGCGGTATCTCTTTTACATTTATTTTAGAGAAAAAGTTAAAGTCCAGAATATACAAGTTGTAAAAATTGCTGTAACTCAAAAAGAAAAAGACAAACAACCCAACAGAGAAATGACCAAGTATATAAGCAGTTCTGTTAGGGAAGCAAGAGCCTAGGAAAGCCAGAGTAACACCATTTTAAGTTCAGCTTCAGGCCGGGCGCGGTAGCTCACGCTTGTAATCCCAGCACTTTGGGAGGCCGAGGCGGGTGGATCACGAGGTCAGGAGATCGAGAGCACGGTGAAACCCCGTCTCTACTAAAAATACAAAAAAATTAGCTGGGTGTGGTGGCGGGCGCCTGTAGTCCCAGCTACTTGGAGAGGCTGAGGCAGGAGAATGGCGTGAACCCGGGAGTCAGAGCTTGCAGTGAGCCAAGATCGGGCCACTGCACTCCAGCCTGGGTGACAGAGCGAGACTGCGTCTCAAAAAAAAAAAAAAAGTTCAGCTTCATCTAGGGATGAACAAGGCCCATTCCTTGCCAGTCACGATCTACATTCATAATATATTTACAGCTGAGGAAACAACCTAAAGACACCTACAAGGGGACACTCCTATAACAGTGGAAAGTCTCAATGTCCCAATACCCATACCAATACACATTTTCAAGATAATTATAGTTATGCTTTGATGTCTTCACACACTAAAATGTCAAGGATAGTTTTCTTTAAATCAATAAAAGAATAAATTTTGTCATGCTGTCTGCTCACCCTCACATAGACACAGCTTGGTTTAGTCTTTACGTGGACAAGACCGCTACATAAGAAAAACTTGAAACAAAGACAGTGTGTTCATCTGCCTGCTTTCTGAGGACACCCTACTCTGTAATACAGTAGTTTCTAGTAAACTTGCTTCCTTCGCTGTGCTGTGTGACTCACCTTGAATTCCTGCACGAGATCTGAGAACTCACTCTTGGAGTCTGTGTTCAGACCCCTTTCTGGTAACAGTTTTTAACCAGAAGAAGAAATAAAACAAACTAAATAAATAAACATAAATTAAACTAAAATAAACATTAAAAGATGATCAATGACATTAGTATTCAAGAAAATAAAAATTAAAAGATGCCCTATATTTATATCAAAATTTAAAATGCACATTTCCAAAACACCTCTATGCATTCACAAGAAGACATATATATATGTTCACTGAAGTACTGTTTTCAAGAGTTCTAGGCCGGGCACGGTGGCTCATGCCTGTAATCCCAGCACTTTGGGAGGCCGAGGCGGGCAGATCACGAGGTCAGGAGATCAAGACCATCCTGGCTACCACGGTGAAACCCCATCTCTACTAAAAATACAAAAAATTAGCCGGGCGTGGTGGCTGGCACCTGTAGTCCCAGCTACTCAGGTGGCTGAGGCAGGAGAATGGCATGAACCTGGGAGGTGGAGTTTGCAGTGAGCCAAGATCACGCCACTGCACTCCAGCCTGGGTGACAGAGCGAGACTCCGTCTCAAAAAAAAAAAAAAAAAAAAAAGAGTTCTAATGGGGAAACAAACTAAATGCTTATCAATAGAGGAATGCCTATATAAATCATAGTTTATGAGGTAACTCTATGTAATAACATGGTATAATTTTGAGTGAATAAAGCAATATGCAAAATGTAGGTACAGTATAATACAGTTCATATTAAATGAATACACAGAAAACAACACTACATATTTTATATGCAGTTCTACATATATATGTAAATTCATAGAAAGAAATCTGGAAGGATACAAACCAACCCAATAATGGTGGTTACCTTTGGGAAGGAAGATAAAGGGTACTGTGATAGAGGGTGATAGACATAGGGAACTTTAGTCTAATCTTCAATATTTCAAAATTTTTCATTGAGAATGCATTCATATGTTACCTGTATAATCTTAAAAAAAACTTTAAAAAATAATTCTTAAACAGAGTGAACGGGAAATAATGAAAAGGAAATAGTGTACGGACTATTTTTTTCAAGAAATTGAATAATAAAGGAATTATTTTTAATTATGATGAGAATAAGCAAACTGTAGAACATCTACTAGAAGGAAGATTAGTACAGACATTAATGTAAAATGCAAAATGCTTATAATGTGAAGTTTTAAACTTGATGAATTTTAAAAAATTGGTATGATGAAAAAATTTCAGTAATATAAGGGAGCAACAATAAAATTGTCTCAGGAACTTGGAAATACAATTTTATTTGAGAGTCACACTATGAAGTGAATGCACAATGAATCAAAGAGAAAAATCACCTTCATGGAACATAATGCCTTCCACTGGCAAGTCTTGTCTATAAGATCGTTTGATGATTTTGACATGTGTAAGGAAAGAATGTGTCAGTAAGCCATGGAAGTGTAGAAAAGAGAGAATCAGTGAGGCCAACATGGACACAGCAGACTTGTCAGTTTCTCCACCTTTCCAATGGGATTAGCAATAGTGCCTACTTCATAGAGTTAGTGTACAAAGCAAACAGCACCTGGTATGTAGTGAGGCTGCACTTTATTAAAGGGAGGGAATGTGGTGGTCAGGCCAATATAAACGGTGTCATAGTTCTATTTCTCATTATCAAACAGCATCCTGGTTTTCATACATCAGGTTCCCGTGAGGTAATCAGCACGAGTCAGCCTCCTGACTCTGACTAGTTCTGGGACACTGAACAGATCCAGTTTCCGAGACTGCCAGACTCAAAGTCCAGCCTGGACCGAGGTTGAAAAAGCACCAAGCAAGGGAGGTGCATCCAGCAAGACCTCTTGATAGCCAGCCAGTAGTCTTTTGTAGTGACACCCTACCTTTGCCATACCTAATCTACTCAAACTTCCAAACAGCTTGAAGGGGAGTGGGGAAGCTCTATGCAGAAGAAATAAAAGAGCTGGAAAAATAAATTAAAATATTAACAGGTGTTTGTGTGAAGGAATTATGGGTGATTTTAATATTTTCTTTGTTTTACTTTTCTATACTTTCCATGTTTTATTTAGTGTGTATTACTTTAATATTTAATATAAATATATTTAAGATTTAACATAAATATAAATATTTAATGTTGCATAAACATGTTTAAATCATGGTGAAGCGAAGAAAAAGAGAGGCTCTAGCTTGAAGGGGGCACAAGGGTGGAGAAACGGCTTCTGAGGCTACAGCTGAGGGGAAGATGTCAGCCAGTTAGGGGCAGAGCAGGGATTATCCAGATGCTAGTTCAAGTTCGAGACCAGCCTGGCCAACATGGCGAAACCCCGTCTCTACTAAAAATACAAAAATTAGCCGGGCATGGTGGCAGGCGCCTGTAATCCCAGCTATTCGGGAGGCTGAGGCAGGAGAGAATCGCTTGAACCCGGGAACTGGATGTTGCAGTGAGCAGAGATCGCGTCACTGCACTCCAGCCTGACCGACAGAGCGAGACTCCGCCTCAAAAAAAAAAAAAAAAAAAATGCAAGTCCAAGATGCCCGTGCTTTCCGTGGAAAGACTTTTTCTTCCACTGTGCACCTAGATTTTGAAGTGGCTTGTTATTTGCCAGTCATTGCATTTGCGTGGCGAATCACTGCAATGGAAATCATCCCCTTGAGAATTCTAAGTGTGTCACGATATCTAACTACATCACTGGCTGTTGAACCTGAAAGTCCCAGATTTGAGTTCTTAAGCATTCCCTCCTTCCTCATCATCATTACCAAATTACTAGTCACCTCCTAGGTGCCTACCTCTATGCTAAATTGGGCGGAGGTTTTGGGGTGGAATGGAGGGAGCTGATGAGGAGAGAAATAAAAAGATAAACGAAAATGCAAAGTCACCGTGGCCTGGATGAGGTGGCTAAGGAAGGCTTAGAACTTGAAGTCAATGGGTCTAATTCTCTTATCCCGCGATTCAGGGAATAGGTGGTACTTAAGCAGAGCCTTGAAAGGTTTGCAAGGTTTGAATAAGCAGAGAGCAAGAGGTGGGGGATGAAGGGAGGAGCCGGAGATGAACAGAGCAAAGGCACTGGGGTCCAGGCCGGGCCGCCCCAAGGGTTACAGACTGATTCCACGGAGCCAGTAAGCAGCGTTATCTGCAAGCTGCTGCCTTTTTTTTTTTTCTTTTTTTGAAACGGAGTTTCGCTCTTGTCTCCCAGGCTGGAGTGCAGTGGCGCAATCTCGGCTCACTGCAACCTCCACTTCCAGGGTTCAAGCGATTATCCTGCCTCAGCCTCCCGAGTAGCTGGGACTACAGGAGCGCGCCACCACGCTTGGCTAATTTTTGTATTTGTTTTTTTTCTTGGTTTTTTTTTTTTGGAGACAGAGTTCTGCTCTTGTTGCCCAGGCTGGAGTGCAATGGCACAATCTCGGCTCACCGCAACCTCCACCTCCTAGGTTCAAGCGATTCTCCTGCCTCAGCCTCCGGAGTAGCTGGGATTAGAGGCATGCACCACCACACCCGGTCAATTTTGTATTTTTAGTAGAGACAGGGTTTCTCCATGTTGGTCAGGCTGGTCTCGAACTCCTGACCTCAAGTGATCCGCCTGCCTCGGCCTCCAAAAGTGCTGGGATTACAGGCGTGAGCCACCGCACCCAGCCTAATTTTTGTATTTGTATCGGCGGCGGGAGAAGGGGGGGTTTCTCCATGTTGGCCAAGCTGGTCTCGAACTCCTGACCTCAAGTGATCCGCCCGCCTCAGGCTCCCAAAGTGCTGGGATTACAGGCGTGGGCCACCGCACCCGGCCATTGCAAGCTGCTTTTATTATTTTATTTTTATTTTTATTTTTTGAGACGGAGTCTTACTCTGTCGCCTGGGCTAGAGTGCAGTGGCACGATCTTGGCTCACTGCAACCTCTGCCTCCTGGGTTCAAGCGATTCTCCCGCCTCAGCCTCCCAAGTAGCTGGGATTACAGGCGCGCGCCACCATGCCGGGCTAATTTTGTGTTTTTAGTAGAGATGGGGTTCCGCCATGTTGGCCAGGCTGGTCTCGGACTCCTGACTAAAGGTGATCTGCCCTCCTCAGCTTCCCAAAGTGCTGGGATTACAGGAGTGAGCCACCGCGCCCAGCCTCCAAGCTTCTTATGCAGCCTTCCTTCTCCACTTTATTTTCAGCTGAATCTTTGTTGCCTCAGCCTTGTGACCTACGTGCGCACGAGGGAGCCATCCAAAGCAGTTACAGGATCTCTTCCAGCTCGAGTCCTGCCAACGCCGCTTTCTGGGGCTGCCAGCTCCCAGCTGTTCCCCGCCTGGGGCGCTGGCTTCCTCAGAGCGCACCACTGCCTCCTCCCTCCCAAGCCCGCAGACTCGCCAGTTACTAAGGAGTAAACTACCCTAGGGAGTTCCTGTTTGGTAGGTCTGGCTGGAAGTGAGGCGTTTAATCTGAGCTTTTAAAGTCAAAATCTAAAATACAATAAACACCCAGAAATCCAAGTCTTTAGACCTGGAACACAAGCGTGTCTTTCAGTTTTGAAGTTCACTGTAGGTTCCTGTATAAAACTAGTCCTGTAGAAGAAAGAAGAGCCTCCCCAACATCCTGTGTGCACAGCAAGTGTGGAAAACTGAAATAGTGATCTGAGGTGTCTCGAAAATAAACCTCGGAAAGCACATTGCCTACGGTGACACATTCTCGGCCCCGGGGCGGGCGAGCCCCCGGGTCGCAGCGCGCAGCTGCCAGAACCAGTCGCGCCCGCCCCGCCTCCCGCTCGCGTCTCCCGCAAGGTGGAGGCGGCGCAGCGGTCGCGGACCTGTTGGCGGCGGCCGGGCGGGAGGCTGTGGGCCGCGGCGGTCTCCCGGGGTTGACGGGAGGATGCAGAAGCCACACGCGGAGGCCAGACGGGACTAAGGGGGCAGGAGCGGCGACTGGGGCGCTGCGGCGGGGCTCTAGACCGCGGGAGGCCGGTGCTAGCGCTGGCGCGTGGTGGGCCCCGGGGGCCGCCGGAGTCCTGAGAGCTACGCGGAACCCACGGCGCCAGGCCTGAGCGGTGGGAGGGCTCTGCGGGGCCTCGTGTTCAGGTCTCCCACCACAAGGGTGGAGCAGCGTTGGATACTTGTTCCTTGGGGACCGAAGGCTCCGGTGGCACCGGGCTATTTCTCAGAGGACAATTAGTAACGTGTCGCCATGAGGAGCCGGAGTAACTCCGGGGTCCGGCTGGACGGCTACGCTCGACTGGTGCAACAGACCATCCTGTGCCATCAGGTAAGTGCAGGGGTGTCGCTCGTAATCACCGAGCGAGGATGTAGCGTGTCATAGCTTGGACGGAGACCTTGGATGAACTCCGTGCGTGCGTGTGTGTGTGTGTGTGTGTGTGTGACGGAGACCTTGCATGAACTCCGCGTGTGTGTGTGTATCTGTATCGTCTGTAGCAGGTTCTCCCGCCCCGTTAATTATATATTTTTTGTGCTCCTTTCTGCTGGTTTTTCATTGCTAGTTCGCTAGTTCATTCTAACCAGAAAGTTAAAACTTTCTTTTAATAATACTCATTATAAATGTACTTAACAGTACCTTTAATTGTGCCTTTAATAATACCCACATTTCATACTCGAAAGGCTTCAGCCGCCGCTTACCCCTTGTTCAAGATAGTATTTGCAAAGGGCACAAAGTTTCAGTTATAAGATGAGTAAGTTCTGGGGATCTGATGTACAGCAGCATGGCGACTGTAGTTAATCATACTGTGCTGTATACTTGAAATTTGCTAAGAGAGTAGATCTTAAGTATTCTCACCACACCAAAAAAAAGGTAACTGTGAGGTGATAGATGTGTTAATAAACGTCATTTTGGTAATTTCCCAATGAATACATAAATCATCATGTTGTACTCCCTAAATATACACAATTTTTAATGTGTCAAATATAGCTCAGTAAAGCTTGGGAAGGTGGGAAGATAGCATTTGCCTGCGATAGGTCAGAAGAAGAGGAGGTTATAAAACTCAAGAGTGGAGAAGTAGAAGAAAGACCAAAGTCCCTAAAAAACCCATTTGGAAGATTCTGTTTCCTAATGTTAACACCTATGGTTACATTCCTGCCCTCTTTTTCTTGACCTTGCAGAATCCAGTGACTGGCTTGCTTCCAGCCAGCTATGATCAGAAAGATGCTTGGGTCCGAGATAATGTGTACAGCATCTTGGCTGTGTGGGGTTTGGGCCTGGCCTATCGGAAGAATGCAGACCGGGATGAGGATAAGGCAAAGGCCTATGAATTGGAGCAGGTACTCAAAATAAAAATACAAAGAGATCTGGAGCTGTGTGTGATTGGGGGTTGGGGGCAGAGTGGGGACTGAAGGAAGTGAAACCCACCAAAAGCTAAGAGAACTGTATTTTGCCTTTCCCTCTTTCATCATCTTTCTGAAATTATATTCCAAAAGCTTTCCTGTATTGTACTGAAGTGGTATTCTTGCAGTGGAAACTTGAAACTTGCTGATTTGAGGGAGAGGGAACAGTCTGTTCTGTTACAGTGGAAAATCCTATCCTGGGATCTTTCCTGAAATGCATGACTCTAAGTAAATGTATCTTGTAGTCTCCACTGTATTTATTCTCATTGAGAAAATGTTTGGGAGCATGTATCTACTATTTTATTTCATTTTTAAAAATTGTGGTATTTGTATGAGGGTAAATGACATAAATCAGCCAACCTTCTGGACTAGACACAGTAAAGACTTTATTTGTTGAGTTTTATAGCTGTGACCACTGTTTCAGAGCCTGTTGCTTCCTCCCTCCCCCAACTCCTGGGCAAAATGAGGTCTGAGTCAGCAGATGCCTTTAAGCCAACTTTTAAGGCACTTCCCCTCAGTAAACAAGCATCCTTTATAGAACTGTTGAGACACAAAGGGAGCTGCATCCTCTTCAATGACCAAGAAAATAATATTAAGAAAACAATATTCTGGGCTCTGGTGGGAGTTGAAGTACTCTGTTGTCAGTTATAAGACGGATGTGCATTCATTTCCATCAGTGGGAAAAATTCTCTCTATACCAGCAATTTTCTCCAGTGGTCTCTCCAAGACTTAGACAATCTGCGCTCCAGTCTTCATCTATAAATCAGAATATTGATATTTGGTTATTTTACGAGTATCAATATAATGTGGGGTTGCACCGTGTTGTCCTTAGCGACAGCAGGCATTTGTTGTTCATTCAAGCCATTATTGAGAGATACATAGGTCCACCAAAAAAAAAATTGTTCAAGTTTTTGCTCTACACCAGGTAGTACAAGATCATTATTTTTATGACTTTTTTTGTTGTTGTTGAGATGGAGTCTCACTCTGTCCCCAGGCTGGAGTGCAGTGGCACGATCTCGGCTCACTGCAACCTCCACCTCCTGTGTTCAAGCGATTCTCCTGCCTCAGCCTCCCGAGTAGCTGGGACTACATGCGCGTGCCACTACGCCTGGCTAATTTTTTGTATTTTTAGTAGAGATGGGGTTTCACCATGTTAGCCAGGATGGTCTCAATCTCCTGACCTTGTGATCTGCCCACCTCGGCCTCCCAAAGTACTAGGATTACAGGCATGAGCCACTGCGCCCAGCCTTTTATGACTTTTATAAAAATAATACCATTGTAGAAATTTGGAAAATATAGAGGAGTGTTTAAAAAAATTCACCTGTAATCCTGCCCACTCCCCTCCCCCAAATCCTACATCCTGCGCCATGTTTTCTAGTTTGAGCTCAGTGTTTTGTTTGTTGCTATTTTTACTAGAAATTAATATCAGTAGAATTGGAATTTCATGTCTGGTACAATTTGACCAATTTTTTCAATTCTATTAGAAGAAATCTGTTATCTCCCTGTAATGTTAACACTTTTTCTTATTTGGCCCAGTAATAAAGAATTTAACAGAGGAAGGGGGAATAGTAGGGAAACATTCAGTTGCCCATTCTAAAATTTTAATGTTCCATTAAATAATTTTTCACATAGCCAAAAAAATACCTTTCATGCTACCTTAATAGTAATTAGGAATGTTTCAAAACATAGCAATGGGATACATCTTTTGAAAAGATTTTGTGGGAATTTTTAAATTTATATGAACTTTCATTATTAATTGCAACAGGTTTTTATTATTAGGTCTCAATTTTTTTCTCAAACCTGATTCAGTGTTAATCAAGGACCAGAAAATCATATCTGTAAAAGGCCAGAACTATTTTTGTCATTAGGGTTGTAGGTCACATGTGGTCTCTATCCAACTACTCAGCTCTGTGATTGTGGTGCAAGTGCAGCCAGAGACAATGCAGTCATCCCTCAGTATATGTGCGGGATGGATTCCAGTACAGGCTGCTTATAACCAAATCACTGCATACTCAAATTCTGCAGTCAGCTCTGTGGAACCCATCTATAAGAAAAGTCAGCCTTCCATATACATGGGTTTCTCATCCCTGAATCCTGTATTTTTGATCTGCGTCTGGTTGGAAAAAAGCCACATATAAGTGGACCTGCACAATTCAAACTTATGTTGTTCAGGGGTCCCCTGTATATAAAGAATGAGTATAGTTATGTTTGAATAAAACTTAATTCATAAAAATAGCAATGGGCCAGATTTGTCCCTGATCTAGATGAGTGGTTCCCAACTCTGACTATACTTTGGGAAGCTTTTTTTTTTTTTTTTTTTTTGAGACTAAGTCTTGCTCTATTGCCCAGGTTGGAGTGCCGTGGTACGATCTTGGCTCACTGCAATCTCTGTCTCCCAGGTTCAAGCGATTCTCCTGCCTCAGCCTCACAGTAGCTGGGATCACAGGCGTGCGCCACCACACCCGGCTAATTTTTTTGTATTTTTAGTAGAGATGGGGTTTCACCATGTTGGCCAGGTTGGTCTGGAACTCCTGATCTCAAATGATTTCACCCACCTCGGCCTCCCAAAGTGCTGGGATTACAGGTGTGAGCCACCATACCCAGCCAGGAATCTTTTAAGAAATACCCTTACTACACCACAGCTTAGAACAATTTAAATATGAATCTCTGGAAGTGGAGCTCAGTAGCATCAATATTTTTTAAAAAACTACCTGGGTGATTCTAATGTATAGCCAGTGTGAAGAATGACTAGTTATGGCAAAATATGAACATAGATTAAATCCAATAAATTCATAGATTAAATTCCCACCTACTGCAACTTTCTATTACTGTGTGGGTTTTCCCAAAACATTGATTGTTAATTATTTCTACCCTTCCTTCTGATTCTTACCTTGGTTTCTTTCTGAGAAATAATGTCAGAGAATTGAAGAGAATTCTGGATGAAAAGAGGACAAGGGTTTAGGCAACTACTGCATCCTAGATTGAGAGTAGAATTATGCACATGTATGTTTTTACAAATGTCTTTCTCTAAGGTATATAGATACAGTCTCATACCCATAGAAATATAGGCACACAAATAGGGATATCTCTTTGCATTCATGGTACCATGAAATTTCAGCTTCATCTCTGGGCCTCACTCCAGTTCTGTGTGCTAAGTTTTGTTCTTTTTGTGTAGTCGTTCATTTTTTCTCATGACTTTATTACCTTTATGAGAATGACTTTCGAGTCTTCATCTCTGACCTCACTTCAATTTTAAACCTAGGTTTTCATTTGTCACCTCATCAGTTTCATCTGCATATACTGTGGCTCCTCAAACTCAATGTGTCTGAAACCCCACCTTTCCAACTAAAGACAAACTACAAAACAATGGCAACTCATCAACAATCTCTTTTTCTGTTACTACTGTCTCCATTCTACCAACCATCCAGGCAATATTACTTGGAGTATTTCCCATAGTATGTTCTGTGGAATACTAAGCCAACTAAGTTTGGGACTATGTTAAAGAGCAGGTGTCTTTATTCCATAATTTCTCAGAGCCTTTGATGTACTAATGTGCATTTTTTGTCTAAGATGGGAGTGAATTTTATAGCCTTTCCAGAATCTCTTGGACTAGCACTCTATAAAACGGTGCTTGAAGTGTGCTACTTAACCTTAGAATGATTTTTGACTTCTCCCTCTTACCTTTTGATGCATGCACACCAAAGTCTGTTGATTCATATAATTTCTCTTGAAACTATCCCCTCTTTTCCCTTCTGCCTCAACCTCAGTCTAAGCCCTTATTTCCTAACACTTCTGTGAAAACCACACTTAAATTATGTTATTTCCATCCTCGACAATCTTAATGTGGCCTTCATTTCTCCACAAGTAAAGTCGACACATTTTGGATTGATAGACAAGGCCCTCTATGGGTTGGTCCTAGCTTATTTTTTTTCAATATTATATCACGCTGGTGCCCTCCATTATACCCCCATTTCCAGCCAGGCTGATGTCTTTATTAATCCTCTAATCCCTTAATAAAAATACCTAACATTTGTATAAATACTTCCCATTGTACAACACACTTCCCCATAATTACCAGTATTTTATTCTCACAATACCCTGTGAATCAAGTATTATTATCCTCAATTTCCAAGTGAAGGGATTGAGGCCCAGAGATGAAGCTGGAATTTGATGGTACCATGAATGCAACCTGGGTCTTACGACTTCGGAATCAGTATTCCTTGAATTTTTGCCTCCGTTGTAGCCATAGACATTGCCACCTGCAAAAATTTTTATGGGCTTCTTCTTCTACATGCCTGTTCCCTTTCAATCTAAACTAATATCCTTTGAAAGCCTACCACCAATCCCACTTTTTCTGTGGTCCCTGTCCTTCCTCACAGACCACTCACTTGTACAGTGATCACTTCTTTCTCAGGACTCCTTTCTTGGAACTTCTAGATCGCTTATCATCTGTGTCATTCAACATCTTCATTTTTTTAAATTTAAAAGACTGTGTAATCATCATGTGCCAGGCCCTATAATAGATGTTAAAAAGAAAATGGGACAAAATGTTTATATGTAACCCTCAGCTTTTTTTTATGGAAAATTTCAAACTTATAGGAAAGTTGCAAGAATAGTAAAATAAACATATTTGCATATACTCTATCTAAATTCGCTAGTTGTTAACACTTTGTCATATTTGCATACCCACCCCTCCACACACACACACACACACACACACATGATTTTTTGATAAGCCATTTGAGAGTTACTTGCAGAAATAAGTTTGTTTTTTAATTCAACTTCCTTCGTCCATTGACTTAAAGGTCTTTTTCTGAACCTGGCCTCTGCCCCTTTTTCTCAGGGAGTTCATTGTCTGGTGGGGGAGACAGATATATAAGCAAGTAGTTACAGTACATTAAGATAGGTACTATAGGTACTGATTTATATATTTGAGATAACTACTAAGCTCTGTGGGAACACACAGAGGTGGGAATGTCTAAACTCTGGGACAAGGCGAGGAAGACTTCAGAGAGGAGTTGGGTTGTAAAGGATAATTAGGAAATGCTGGGTAGACTATGCTGTACTTAGTTTTTAAAACATATCTGTCCCATTTCCCTTTTCTTTATGTTCTACAAAACCTGATAGAGTTTCAATAAATATCTGATTGCACATATTCCTGGGGGTAGAAAGAAAGAGGTACACAGATATGGTTGTGTAGTTATATAGTCTTATAAAGTCAGTTCACAGATATATATTGATTTATGTCCTCAAAAAGAATAGGCAAGAGGGAGAGTCACTTGGTATGGGGTAGAAGCCCTGGTGTATGAATGTACATGTATAATTAATGCCATCTAGCACACCTGGATCAGAAAACAGTTAGTTTGGGGAACACAAAGTACAGATACCTCCCATCATTCCTACCTCCCCATGCTTCCCACTAATTTTATCTTGCCTTGGAATTTAGAACTTGAGGATAGAAATGGCTGATAATGGCCACTAATTGAGATCCTCCACTGAGTCCTTGATTCCCCAGGTTTGCTGTTTAAAGAAAATTTAGATGGGAGTAGCGGGGCTGGATGGTAAAGGGAGTTGATGGATTTGCAAGAGAAAAGGTGACTAAGGCAGTAAAATAGTGAAGAAGCCAATGACATGAGCCCAGGATTCTTACAGAATAGTATAAATGCTGAGTTCTATATTGGTCGACTAGAGGCCCTTAATATGTTTTTTTAAAATGAGTTCCTTTAGGCCATTGATATAAAGACAAGACTATTCAAGCCCCTCCCTCTGCTTCCCATTCTAATTCATTGACTTTTAAAAAAGACAGAATATGGTAGAAACCTTTGAGTATGTGGTGACATGTATCAGAATTGAATAAAGTTTCCCTACAGAAGAGGTTGTATTAAATACTTTCCATAACAGGGTATATTAAAGAGATGGACTCTTTCATTATCATCAAAGTCATATAGATGTCTTCTTGTAGGGGTTACAATAAGTTTCCTTGCTTTATAATAAATGTTTCAGGCTTTAAAATGTGACAAGATCATGCACTGCCTATTCTTTCTCTCTTTTTAAAATTTCTTCTTTTGATCTGTAAGGGGAGGGGACCATTTATAGACAGAAATGACTTAAGAAAGGGGACTCTCCCACGGAAACCATTTTTATTCTTATTTTTCCCTCAATAAAAGGCTTCATAAAGAGTTGGAACTTAATAGGTACTTATCCTTATCATGACTATTGCTTGTAGTCCCATTTGAATATGTTTTGAAGAAATAACAGAATCATGTGGCTTCCAAGTAGATTAGTTTTCAGAGGTGTCCTGAAGTTACCTCTGAGCCAGCATACCCTGGAGTAACCTGGTTGGATTTCTTTTGGACTGTGAAACAGAAAGCTTTTTGGAGAAATAGAGAAGCTGTTCGGTGCTATGTTCTTCCAAAACACATTTCTACCCATGCCACGATTGATGGGCCCTTTAGTGTCATGTAGTATAGTTGGTGATCAGAATTTTGAGATGTTATGATTGGAAAACAAACTACTTTAAATTGTCAAGCCCCAATAAGAGGAATAGCGATGACCTGAAACTTAAGAATTTGTGACTTTCTTTCAAGGAAAACGGGTTGAGTCAAATGAACAGATCCCCTTTATACTTATTCGTAATTAAAATTCACTTTATTCTTTAGGGGACATGTCCAGATAAATATTTCTGTGGACTCTTGAAGATAAGTCTTGGCTAGTTTAGAAAAAATGAAAGCAATGTTGTAGTGAAGTCTTTCTAGGCCATAGGATGTATTTTAGAATATCCTCAGAGCCTTAGGATTTTTGAGCTGACTTGCCCCTTTCTCCAGGTGGAATGTCCTCTGATAGGATGGTTGGCTTATTTTTACATAAACCAGTTGAAGCTTGGATGATTTTTTTGGCTTGAAGGAATCATAAAGCGTAGCTTTTGATTCCACTTTTGGCTGTAATCTGCTCTTCTGTATACCAGTAAAGTAAATGTCATGTAAATAGGAACACAGGATAGGGTTACTTGTTCTCAAAAGGTCATGTACCATCTGCAGTTGCTGAGTAAGTGTTCCTGTATCTAGGGATGTTTATAACTGTCTTGCTTCCATTTATTTCTGCAGAGTGTAGTGAAGCTGATGAGAGGACTACTGCACTGCATGATCAGACAGGTATGGTATTGGTAACACCCTCTCTAATAAAAGCACATTGTAATAATATCTCTACCCCTTAGGGAATGTTTATAGCTTATATTTTCTTTCAGTTTCACAAATAGTACACACTAATTTTAGAAAATTTGGAAAATTGGAGAGGGATAATGTCACCCATAATCTCACAATGTAATTACCACTGGAATGTTTCTTTCCAGTCTTTTTTGACCCTCTACAAATGATTTTCAATGTGTTTCATCATTACTGTACATGCAATTGTGTATGTAGGGTAAAAAGATGATACAGGTCGAAAAACCCTCATTTGACCAGGCACTGGTGGCTCATCCCTGTAATCCCAGGCCAGGGCGGATGGATTGCTTGAGTCCAGAAGTTCGAGACCAGCCTGGGCAACATGGTGAAGTGTTGTCTCTATAAAAAATATAAAAATTAGCCGCGCATGATTGTGTGCTTCTGTAGTCCGAGTTACTTGGGGATAGCGGGGGTGAAGTGGGAGGATCACTTGAGCCTGGGAGGTCAAGGCTGCAGTGAGCCAAGATGGTGCCACTGCACTCCAGCCTGGGTGGCAGAGTGAAACCCAGTCTAAAAAACAAGTAAACAAAACACTCACACACGCACCCACACACACACACACACAAAACCCTCATTTGAAACCCTTGGGGCCATCAACTTTAGAATTTAAAGTTTTTCAGGTTTTAAAAAGGAAGTACAGTGCATACTCCTGCCAACCTTTAATTATATGGTGTATGGTATATATACACCATTTATTACCTTATGCCTTCTGCGGGTCTAGAACAGTACTCTATAATCAAAAACATTAATATCTCTGTAGGGAAACATGCAATTTCATACTAAGTGGAATAAATAAAGACTTAATTTGAATCTAGTGTTGCCAACAAATGAATTTTAATGCAAAACTTAGGGGAAAAACCTTTTCAAAGTGTTTTAGATTTTAAGATTGGAGATAAGAAACCTTGAATTTGCATCTCCTTGCAGTAATTTGCATCTCCTTGCAGTAATTTGCATTTTCCTGACCTCCAGTGAAGTTGAGCATCCTTTTATGTGTAGATTGAAAATTTGCATTTCCTCATGGATGAATTGTCTGCCACGTCCTTTGCCTATCATCTAGGTTCTCTTTCTTGCCTGTTGAAAAGTTATTGTACATTATAGACATTAGTCCTTTGTCATATGCATTGTGAATTTTTTAGTAGTCTATCATTTATTTTTGAGGCTTGTTTGTGATATTTTTTGCATACAAAAGTGTTTTTACTTTAAAAAATTGTTTTATCCTAGGAGATCTTAAAGCATTTTGCCCACACTGAATCTTACCTGGCTTTTCTGAAGATCAAGATTATGTTTTATTAGAAGAAGAAATTGAGGCCCAGATTGCTAAAGTGACTGCCTACAGGCACAGAAGTCTATAGTAGAAGGAAATATATAGTAGATAGAAAGTAGTACATAGAAATATATGATAGATAGAAAGTCTTTGCTACTTTATTTTGTATTTTAGATATTTGCACTTTTGTTTTTTTTTTAGATAGGGGTCTCACTTTGTCGCTCAGGCTGGAGTGCAGTGATATGATCATAGCTCACTCACTGCAGCCTTGGCCTCTGGGCTCAAGTGATCCCCCCGCCTCAGCCTGCCGCATCACTGGGACTACAGGTGTACACTACCATGCCTTGCTAACTAAAAAAATTTTTTTATAGGGACAGAATCTCACTATGTTGCCCAGGCTGGTCTCAAACTCCTGGGCTCAAGTGATCCTCCCACCTTGGCCACCTAAAATGCCAGGATTATAGGCATGAGCCACCTTGCCTGGCCAATATTTGAACTTTCTACCTTACCAAATAGGTTTAAGGTCAGTAATTTCAGGAACCAAATTTAAGGTATAACGGTTACTGTCATACATCAGAGGCATTAATTATCAAATTTAAATTTCAGGAACTAAGTCTTTCAGTTGTCCTTTGCACAATATTTCCCTTCTAGCTTCTAGTTTCAGCTTTCTGTTTTGAACCCAGGAAATCTGAGATAGATCTCAGTTAATTTAGAAAGTTTATTTTGCCAAGTTTGGGGACGCACCCATGACACAGCCTCAGGAGGTCCTGAAGACATGTGCCCAGGGTGATTGGGGCACAACTTGGTTTTATACATTTTAGGGAGACATGAGACATCAATCAATATATGTAAGAAGCATAGTATATTAGTTCCATCCAGAAAGGGTGAGACAACTGAAAGCAAGGCCTCCCTCCACTATGGGCTTCCAGGTCACAGGTAGGTAAGAGACAGATGGTTGCATTCTCTTGAGTTTCTGATAAGTCTTTCCAAAGGAGGCAATCAGAATATGCATCTATCTCTGTGAGCAGAGGGATGACTTTGAATAGAATGGGAGGCGGATTTTCCCTGAGCAGTTCCCAGCTTATAGGGGCCCAAGTTATTTTCCTTTCACATCCCCCCACCTTTGGTTTTTCAAATCTTTTGGAGAAAGCATTTTACAAGAAAATGAATCTCTGATCTCAGGTTTCACCTGATCTCTCATGAGCAGGACAGTTTATTTCTAGATGGGTAGGTCCCAGAAGCTCATTTTTAGCAGGTTGTGAAGTCTCATATCCTGTGAAGAGAAAATGGGGGAGGTAAGGGAGAAAAAACAATAACAAACAAAAGAACAATCCTGGAAAAATCAGTATAGGCCCTATTACTCTGAAGTCCATACATTATTAGGCAGGTATGAAAGTGGCTTATGAATGTAAATAGGTTACTGTTGTTTTTTGAGACGAAGCCTCTTTCTGTCACCCAGGCTGGAGTGCAGTGGTGTGATCTCGGCTCACTGCAACCTCCGCCTCCCGGGTTCAAGTGATCCTCCTGCCTTAGCCTCCTGAGTAGCTGGGATTACAGATGTGTGCCACCACACTCGGCTAATTTTTGTATGTTTTTAGTAGATAAGGGGTTTCACCATGTTAGTCAGGCTGGTCTCAAACTCCTGACCTCAAGTGATCTGCCAGCCTCGGCCTCCCAAAGTGCTGGGATTACAGGCATAACCCACCGTGCTGGCCAATTGCTGTTATTTTTTTCTGAAGTTTGAGTTGTCTGGCTTCAGTTCCCAGGGTTTTAAGAAAGCACAGCTGAGTTTTCAGTGACTCCAAATTAGGAAAAATGAGGGAAAAAAAGGAAGGAAAAAAAGTTGAAAACATTATTTTGAAGACTTGTAGCCAAAAAAATTAGAATTCCATCCAAACTGTAGAAACTAATAAAAATTGAAACAAAAATTAGGCAAGACTAGAATCTAACAATGGGTGTCCTATCGTTTTGAAATATAATTTTTTCTCCAGTTTCCCCTTTTACTAAAGACAAATCATGGTAGGACTGGTTTGCTTATTATACTTGGCCTAATTATTTGTATACAGTGCAGCAAGAATAATTATTTTTTACATAGGCTTTTAAATGGGCTTTGATGGAATTTTGTTCCATAGGAGGAATCTCAGATAAGATTTTTTTTCTTGAGATGGAGTCTTGCTCTGTCACCCAGGCTAGAGTGCAGTGGCACGATCTCAGCTCACTGCAACCTCCACCTCCTGGGTTCAAGTGATTCTCCTGCCTCAGCCTCCCGAGGAGCTGAGATTACAGGCGCCCACCACCGCACCCGGCTAATTTTTGTATTTTTAGTAGAGACGGTGTTTCACCATGTTGGCCAGGCTGGTCTCGAACTCCTGACCTCATGATCCACCTGCCTCAGCCTCCCAAAATGCTGTGGTTATAGGCATGAGCCACCACGCCAAGCCATTAGATAAGACTTCTTGAAAGCCGAGCCCAGCCATGAATTTATGCCATCAAATATCTATGAGTTGTTTGAATTTCTCCTCCTCTTGAGGTTCCAAGATAAACCTGAGGCTTCTGTGCCTGTCGGAAAGTGACATTCTTTACTTACCAAGGGTCAGAAACCCTATACGTGGCCTGTGTACATGAAATATGAGGCCAGTTTTTCCAAGGGCTTTACTGGCTTCACAAGTTAAGTTTGATTCTTTAAAGGAAAGCACACCATTCCAGTCAAAGCCTTGGTAAAATTACCAGTTTCTCCAACTGTGTCCTGTTACAAATGAAAACAGATTCTTATTGACTTATGCAAATAACTGTATTGCCATAAGTTAAGAATACTCATAAATAGTTTCCAAATTCTGGAGAAAATCAGGTAGAGAGAAACAAATATGCTCCAAATCTTGTTTATGGCAGTATACTAAATTGTTAAAAGCTGTCAATCTGAAAAACAAAACAAAGGATCAGCAAACATTTTAAGCAAAAAGTCAAAAAAATTAGTTCAGTCCATGCAGTTATTTCTTTTTTTTTTTTTGAGACGGAGTCACGTTGTCGCCCAGGCTGGAGTGCAGTGGCGCGATCTCGGCTCACTGCAAGCTCCGCCTCCCGGGTTCATGCCTTTCTCCTGCCTCAGCCTCCCGAGTAGCTGGGACTACAGGTTCCTGCCACCTCACCCGGCTAATTTTGTGTATTTTTAGTAGAGATGGGGTTTCACTGTGTTAGCCAGGATGGTCTCGATCTCCTGACCTTGTGATCCGCCCGCCTCCGCCTCCCAAAGTGCTGGGATTACAGGTGTGAGCCACCGCGCCTGGCCTACCATGCAGTTATTTCTTGTTCTGCTTGATACTCATGAACATTTTAGCTCTCCATGAGTCCTGGAAGTTTTTCCTCTATTCTGATGTCACAGTCTTCAAAAGTTATCAGAAACCTGCATTTAAGAGCACCTATTGGAATTTTATAGCTGATTATAAAACCATCTTCTAAAAAGGACCAAAACAAGACAACAATTGTCCATGGATGAAAAAAAAGTTTTAAGGCAGCCATAATCAAAAGGCACAATTGACAAAGAAATTTGTTACCTCTGTGGCACACAATAATTTTAACATAACAATTAGGAATATTACTGGTAATGTACACCAAGTTATATCAGAATTTCAGGAGTTTCTCATAATTTTGGAACACATACCAATAACATTTATACAAATACAGCCCAAAGAAAACCAAACAACATTTCATATTTGACAATGCTTCCTATATAATTTTTATACCAAATAAGCCAAATTATGACATTTTTGGACTTCAGGGAACCTAATGTCTTAAAGGATTAATTAGGTTAGAAAAAGACATAATTTATAATTTGATTTTGGAAAATTTGTCAAATATAAAAGTTTAAAATGCTTGATATTGCAAAATAGTATTACAGGTCATTGTTTAACCAAAGTGATAATTCAAGGACTTCAAAAAAAGTGAAAACCTTAATTCTTTGAGAGAAGAGACTTAATTTCCTAAACAAGAAGCCCTAATGAAAACAGCATGAAGCCAATTATATTTGTTTTTCAAAATTTTGTAAACAATCTATAAAGTTTAACCTTGATTATAAAATATAACTTCCACAAGGCTTTTATAACCTTTATTAAGGAGTTGGAGGAGTTGGTTAATGCTTTAAGAAAAACTTGTTAATCTGACACAGGGGTCCATATACTGGTTTTGCATCAGTGTGCCTTTGACACTAATGATTAATTTATAGAGAAACTGAACTTATTTTATCTTTAAAAATTGGCCTTTACAATCTATGCACTCTCTTCTTCCATGATAGTTCCTGGCTCGTGAGGAATCAAATAGCTTTAATTGTTTTTTGCCCTGTATTTCAGGAATGCACTTTATTTTGATTGGCATCTTCTATGGGGCCTGAAGATGAGGCTTTATTTATTTTATTTTTTATTTTTTATTTTTTTCGAGACGGAGTCTCGCTCTGTCGCCCAGGCTGGAGTGCAGTGGCGCAATCTCGGCTCACTGCAAGCTCCACCGAAGATGAGGCTTTAGTTGCTGTTAGTGTTTAAGATTTAGCAGGACTTGATGCCCTTTTTAGACCCAGGAGTTAAAGCCCTCTAACTCAATGTCACAAGGACTTTAAAAGCACATATAGGGAAGATACATGGATGTAATAACCTTAGTTTAAAAAAATTTTTTTTGTTAATCTCAGTTTTTTTCCTAAGCAAAACCAAAACTTAATAATAATATTTGGACTTTCTGGTTTGTCCTGAACATCCCTCTTTTTTTTTTTTTTTTTTTTTTTTTTTTTGAGATGGAGTCTTGCTCTGTGGCCAGGCTAGAGCGCAGTGGCGCGATCTCGGCTCACTGCAACCTCCACCTCCTGGGTTCAAGCAATTCTCCTGCCTCAGCCTCCTGAGTAGCTGGGACTACAGGTGCACGCCACCACACCCAGCTAATTTTTTTTTGTATTTTTAGTAGAGACAAAGTTTCACCATGTTGACTAAGATGGTCTCGATCTCTTGACCCCCTGATCCACCTGCCTCGACCTCCCAAAGTGCTGGGATTATAGGCATGAGCCACTGTGCCTGGCCTCTTTATTCTTATAACTTTCTTTACATCTCCTTTTGTTTCCTGATTGTTTTTACCTTGTTTTATACATAACCTTTAAATAAGCTTTGAATTAGACAAAACTTGTTCATCTTTTATTTTTTAGCAAGAATGTTTTTTTACAATATATATTTATTGGAAAATACCCAAATACATATCTATTATTTAATATAACTTTATATCCTAAATTATGACCAGTTTTTCTGCAAGTACTTATCCTATTACATTTACATAATTATTTTATTTTAATTGTTTTACCCTGATTATTTATGAAAACTGTGATAGTCATGATTTAAAGTTATGAAACTGCCATTGAAAATTATGACTGAGACAGTGAAAAAAGATTTGACCTAACTGACTCCATCTTGCTCTTAGCCCCAAGCCGTCCTTGTTCACTCCTGGGCATAGGCCAAACTAACTTTGGGAGGAATTTAGCTTATAGATTAGCTTTGAAACAAAGAGAATAACAGTCCTTTCTCAAAACAAACCTTATTGTCTGTGCATACTGCCTAAAGCCACAGGATTCAAAGTTACGGTAATATTACTAAATTCAAGATGCAGCTATTTTCATTAAGCCCATATCAATGTCTTATTCACTAAAAATTACACAAGCAAAGAATCATTCTGTTTTGGGCTGGGCTTATAGTTTGTAACCCCTATGCCAAATTTTGACACCTTATAGTATTTGGCAGGGATAAGTATGAAATTGCTTGATTAATAAATGCAAAACAAAAGAATGTATACTGGCAAATCTTAAGACATTTCTAATATTACTTTACCAAATAATTTTAAAACTAGCTTATTTATTAAAGATGTTACTTAAAGGCCGGGCGCGGTGGCTCACGCTTGTAATCCCAGCACTTTGGGAGGCCGAGGCGGGTGGATCACAAGGTCAGGAGATCGAGACCACGGTGAAACCCCGTCTCTACTAAAAATACAAAAAAAAATTAGCCGGGCGTGGTGGCGGGCGCCTGTAGTCCCAGCTACTCGGAGAGGCTGAGGCAGGAGAATGGCGTGAACCCAGGAGGCGGAGCTTGCAGTGAGCCGAGACTGCGCCACTGCACTCCAGCCTGGGCGACAGAGCGAGACTCCGTCTCAAAAAAAAAAAAAAAAAAAAAAAAAAGATGTTACTTAAGTTACATAAGCTTGAAAAAGCATTTGACTATTCTTTTTTAGTATCTGATTTAAGTGCTTTTATTTTTCTTTAAGCCAATTAATTAGATCTCATATATATTTAGTAGTGAAACACTGTGTACACAACACATAAATACATATAAGGACACATTAGGCATGCCAATGGATTTATAAAGACCCCCTCTTTTTTTTTCTTAGATTTTCATATTCTTGATAACCTGTTTCACAACCCTACACAGCTGTCAGCTAAACAGCCTTAAATTTGCACATTAAAGGAAACAGTTCAGGTGAAATCAAATAGCAAAATTTATATCATAATGTACAGAGAGAAAGGTCTGGTGGTGCAGAACTAGAGGGAGATGCTTTTACAGTGCACTTAAAAAAAATTTTTTTTTTTGAGACAGAGTCTCGCTCTGTCACCCAGGCTGGAGTGCAGTGGCGCAGTCTCCGCTCACTGCAACCTTCACCTCCCAGGTTCACACCATTCTCCTGCCTCAGCCTCCTGGGTAGCTGGGACTACAGACACCCGCCACCACGCCTAGCTAATTTTTCGTATTTTTAGTAGAGACAGGGTTTTACCGTGTTAGCCAGGATGATCTCGATCTCCTGACCTCGTGATCCACCAGCCTCGGTCTCCCAAAGTGCTGGGATTACAGGCGTGAGCCACCGCACCCGGCCAAAATTTTTTTAAACAACATTTCTTTTTCTTTTTCTTTTTTTTTGAGACGGAGTCTCACTCTCTCACCCAGGCTGGAGTGCAGTGGCGCGATCTCGGCTCGCTGCAAGCTTCGCCTCCCGGGTTCACACCATTCTCTTGCCTCAGCCTCTCCCAGTAGCTGGGACTACAGGCGCCCGCCACCACGCCCGGCTAATTTTTTTGTACTTTTAGTAGAGACGGGGTTTCACAGTGGTCTCGATCTCCTGACCTCGTGATCCGCCTGCCTCGGCCTCCCAAAGTGCTGGGATTACAAGCGTGAGCCACCGCGCCCGGCCTAAACAACGACATTTCTGAGTCTCTTCCTTAAAAACCCAAGTGTAGCCTCTGTTGCAATAACTATTTTAGTCAAAAAATAAGGTGAAAACAGAATTCAGTCAACTGAGAAGAAAAAAAAAAACTTTTGCTCAAAAAAAAGACAAGGTCTTAGGAGACCTTTTTCTCAAAAAAAAAAAAAACAGGCCGGGCGCGGTGGCTCACGCTTGTAATCCCAGCACTTTGGGAGGCCGAGGCGGGCGGATCACGAGGTCAGGCGATCGAGACTACGGTGAAACCCCGTCTCTACTAAAAAATACAAAAAAAAATTAGCCAGGCGTGGTGGCGGGCGCCTGTAGTCCCAGCTACTCGGAGAGGCTGAGGCGGGAGAATGGTGTGAACCCGGGAGGCGGAGCTTGCAGTGAGCCGAGATTGCGCCACTGCACTCCAGCCTGGGTGACAGAGCAAGACTCCGTCTCAAAAAAAAAAAAAAAAAAAAAAAAAACAACAACCCCAAAACATGAAGGCCTTTTAAATACAAACATGCCCACATGCACACATACACACACACATCTTGGATGTTAACCTTTTAATTAAGCCGACTTTTAACTAAACATTGAGCTCCTTTAAAAAAAATCTTTTAAAATCTTATTACCGTATTTCAGCTAGGACAAAATGCTGCTAAACTAACAATCATCACACAAATTGTATGATTTCTGGGCACTCTAAGTGTAAGCAGAATTTAACACCTGCTGGTTGTTAACGCTAACTTCAGTCGTTTAAAAAGAATTTTCAAGACAGAATCCCAAACCAGTTTCTTATATAATGATGGGTCTCAGGCTGTAGACTGCTCTCTACCGTCCTAGAAACAGGAAAAACGAAAACAAAACTCATCTTCCCTGTTAGAAGCGAGTTCAAACTCCATAAAGGAGTTACCTGCCTTCCATCGACATGGAGGCAGGAAAACTTGCTTTCCTTGTGTTGGAAGCAAGTGAAACTTCAAAAAAAGAGGAGTTGTAACAGCAAAATAAGCTTTAGATCTCGACCAAATTTTGAGAGATCAGGGATTCTGTGGAGGGGGTGCTCTCAGGCCTCAGCAAATTGTCCTGTTGGTTTGAGCCATCAAGTTAGCTCATGCTGGTACCAAGCACCAACAGGAGATTTGTCAAAGGTCAGGGGCATCTCCACTCAGAATCCACCCCACCTTGAGGTTACCAAGATGTGAACCCTGAAAATCTGAGACAGGTCTCAGTTAATTTAGAAAGTTTCCCTGAGCAATTCTTAGCTTGAAGGGGCCCAAGACATTTTCCTTTCGGACTGTCATACCTTTACTCCCTCACTCTATGTGTCTCTCAGCAGCTCTTTTCATTACTCCTTCAAAATATATCCTCTTATTCTAATTTACTTCGAAATTTCTACCTCAGTTTCAGGAACAAATGTATCTTTTCACATTCAGTTATCTCTTACTAAGCTGTTCTCACTCAAGCACTCTGAATCTCAGTTTATATCTACAGTGTGCAGCGTGGCAAAGCAACCATATGAAGAGTGAACAAGAGGCAATGAATAGGAAAGAGCTGTTTTTGACTATTTGGTATTATTTTCTGATTAAATCACCTAAATTGAAAAACAACAGGCCAGGCCTGGTGGCTCACGCCTGTAATCCCAGCACTTTGGGAGGCCGAGGCGGGTGGATCACCAGGTCAGGAGATCGAGATTGTCCTGGCTAACACGGTGAAACCCCGTCTCTACTAAAAATACAAAAAATTAGCCGGGCATGGTTGCAGGCGCCTGTAGTCCCAGCTACTGGGGAGGCTGAGGCAGGAGGATGGCCTGAACCCGGGAGGTGGAGCTTGCAGTGAGCAGAGATCCGCCACTGTACTCCAGACTGGGCGACAGAGCAAGCCTCCGTCTCAAAAAAAAAAAAAAGAAAAACAACAATAACAGACTTTCCAGTTGTATTAGTGCAGGGAAAAACAGGTAACAGAGTATTTTAAATATTCACAATTGCCTGAAGATAGTGTATCTTCACATTGCAATAATGTATGTTAGAGTATTACAAAAGTGTGGCATGTGGGTTGATTTTTCAGTATATCCTTCTTTAAATGTTTTTGTTCTTTTCAGGTGGATAAAGTAGAATCCTTCAAATATAGTCAGAGTACTAAGGATAGCCTCCATGCCAAGTACAACACCAAAACCTGTGCCACTGTAGTGGGTGATGATCAATGGGGACACCTGCAGTTGGATGCTACCTCTGTGTACCTGCTCTTCTTAGCCCAAATGACTGCCTCAGGTCAGTATAAGGATAGAAGTGCTGGGAGCCCCTGAGCATGGAGTCTGGGGTACTAATTAATATTCTTTTAAATTGAGAACCAGGAAGGCTGGGGTAGATCTTCATGAGACAGGTATTTTTTATTATTTATTAATCCTCAGATATCGTGAGATGGCAAAGAAGGGCTAGGGTTTATTGCTTGTTCTCATACAGTACAATGACAAGCCTGCCAGTTAGTATAAATACAAATTCAATCACCTACTTTATGCTACTCTTTATGAATATATTATAAACAAGGCATCTGTCTATAGGCATCTAAATTATATGAAGAAAATTAACTTAGGAATCAGAATCCAAATTTTTAAATTATTGAATACTATGTCCTTTTCAGATGGTTCTCAATTAATTTTAGATGCTTTACCTGAGAAAGGGAAATGTAAGAAACAACTTAATTTCCTTTTATTTCTCCTAAATTGGGGGAGGGCAATGTATCCGATTATACCTAGTTTATAAAAGTAATGGGACCTTTGCCAGAGCTTCCTAAACTAATGTACTTCTCAAAATACCATATTTTTGACATTTTAATTTCTTCATCTTCCAATCTGGTTATTGAGCTCCTTGGTACTAAGGGCATCCAGGGTGGGAATTCCCTCAAAATACTCTTCTTCTCCTTTTTAAATAGAAATAAATATTTGATGATAAACCTTTCCTTTATTTCCTCTAGAACACACAGTTCAGAAGCTGAATAGCCTTTTCTTAAAAGTATGAACTGGCTACCCAGATATGTCCTCCTGTTGTAGGGGAGGTTTCTTCCTGAATAAATGTATTTTTAGGTTTAATTTATTTAAATAGAATGACAACTATAACTCTATTTCTAATAATATTTTAATACTAATTCTGGAGTTTTGTCTACAAAGCAACAATGTCTGAATATCTCTTGTAGTTTTTCATTTTGAGCCCAGAATGCAAGCAGAAATGTATTAAAGAGGCTTATAGGAGACATAGCCATTCATTCAACAAATGTTTATTGATTCCCGACTTAACATTTGATTTTCAGCTCAGTCAGCTGAGTTTGATAGGTACTTGGAATAAGGTAGATATTATTTGATCAGGCCTTTGAGGAATAAGTAGAAATTTACAAATCAGAGAAGGGAAGGGAATAGCATGAATATAACATGGAAATTTGAAAGGTACTGGCCATCAAGGTAAGGCTGGATATCTTCTATGGTTAGAGTATAACATGCATCTGGAAAAATGACAAACTGTAAAACTAGAAGGTTGGGGCTAGCTATTCGAGGGCCTGTGTACCATGCTATATAGTTTGGAGTTTAGTCCGTAATCAGTAGTAAGTCATTCAAGGTAAATAATCAAGGAAGTTTCAGATGATTCACTTCAGTAGCAGGAAAATAGATTGGATAGGAAAGAAGATTAGGATGGCAGACTAGTTAGGAAGTTAGTGAAATACTTTAAGGCAAGATTGATATAGAATTTATGTAAGGCAGTTACCTTGAGAATGAAAGGGCATATGTGAGATATAAGTGGTAGTATGCCAGATCTTCATAGAGTATTTAGCAATGCTCTACACATTTTTGAATACACAAATCTCAACCTTGGTTAAAAGAGAGGCTTAGACAGAACCTGACTGCAACTTACAGAATGGGGGCAGGAGGGGCTCCATGGAACCTCCCCCAGCAAAACAACCATAAATGTTGAAAATTATTTTTTAAAAACCAGCCACTTACGTTATTGGAAATTGTCTGAAGGACATACAGCAAGTAGAGAAACATTTACTCCAGGAAATCTACCAAGTATTGATAAAAACAGTGAGGGAGTGTGGCATTTGAGTCTAAATCTACTCCCTCCTCCACCCCACCTCAGCATGGCAGAAGCAATATTCAAGGTGGTTACAGCCAAGAGCATCCCCAGCTAGTTCCCAGTTTAGAGACACTGTATCTCCCTGAGGGAGGTAAGGAGATACATCCTCTCCAGCTCCATGTTGCAGAAGCTAGTTCAGGCAAGAATAGCTGACAGGCCTGGAGCTCCCCTCCTCCCCAGGAAAAGGCAGGGTGAGAATGCTAGGCCCTGATTAACCTTGGCCCACTTCACTATTAGGGTGGAGGTTCCCCACCAGGAGGGATCAAAGGCTACCATCCTTTCCCAGCACTCAATTTGTAAAGCAGGGGTGTCACTCCAAAAGAAGTGGGCCACTGTTCTCACCACTAGCTCTGGAGCACTGGCACGGAAATTTTGCTGGGGAGAGAGGCAGGCTGTAAGGACACAAAGCTCTGTAGCTTTTCCCAAAGGAATTGACTTTATTTAACAGAGTGTGGAAAAGTTAAAGCCTAAAGGCAATCTCAAAAAACAATGGAGATTTGGGTTCTAAGCAATTAAAAGGAGGCTAGCAGCTCAATAAGAGCAAGAAGCTAAACCATATACTAGCTCAATGGCACATGGAACATTTTTCAGGATAGATTATATGGTGTACCATAAAACTAGCCTCAATCAATTTGAAAGATTTCAAAATCACACAAAGTATGTTCTATGACCAAAATGGAATGAAATTAGGAACAGAAAGAAACTTAGGAAACTCACAAATATATGGAAATTAAGCAATACACGCCTAAATGACCAATGAGTCAAATTTAGAAAATACTTTGAGCTAAATGAAAAAGAAAACACAACATACCAAAACTTACAGGAAGCAGAGAAAACAGTGCTTAGAGGGAAGTTTATACCTCTAAACACCAATGTAAAAAAAAAAAAAAAAAAAGAAAAATCAGTAACCTAACCTCCCACCTTAAGGCACTGGAAAAAGACAAGCAAACTAAACCCAAAGCAAAGAGAAAAGATGAAGTAATAAACATTACAGCAGAAATTAATGAAACAGAAAATGGAAAAAACAATAGAGAAAATCAACAAAACTAAAAGTTCATTCTTTAAAAAGATCAACAAAATTGATAAATCTTTAGCTACACTGACCAAGAGAAAAAGAGAGAATACTCAAATTACTAAAACTAGGAATAAAAGAGGGGACATCACTACAACCTTACAAAAATATAAAGAACTAAAGGGGAATACTATGGACAACTGGTTACCAACAAATTAGATAATTTTGATGAAATGGGAAAATTTCTTGAAAGACAAACTACTGAATCTGACTCAAGAAGCAAAGGAAATCTGAGTAGACTTACTACAATCAAAGAGAATTAGTAATATAAAATCTTTCCACAAAGAAGTAAGCCCGGGTGCAGATAGCTTTACTGATAAATCTACCAAATAAAGAAGAGTGAACACCAATTATTTACAAACACTTCCAAAAATAGAAGAGGTGACACTTGCAACCTCATTCTGTGAAGCCATTACTCTGATGCTAAAACCAGACAAAGATATCACAACAAAGTACAATTATAGATCAATATCTCTTATTAATATAGACATAAAAATAAACAAAATACTAGGTAACTGAATCCAGCAATATATTAACAAGTTTATATACCTTGACCAAACCATATACATTCCAGGAATGCAAGGTTGTTTTATTATCTGAAAATTAATGCAATACATCATGTCAATGGAATAAAGCACAAAGGTATATTATTGTCTCAGTAGACACAGAAAAACATTTGACAAATTCGACACCTTATCATGATAAATACTTACCAAATAAGGAATAGAGGAGAATTTTTTCAACCTGATAAATGGCATCTTTGAAAATTCACAGCTAGCATAACATTTGATGGTGAAAGAATGAATGCTTTTCCCCATAGATCAGAATAAGACAAGGACATCAACTCTTGCCACCAGTATCTAAAATTGTACTGGCAGTCTAGCAAGGGCAAATAGCCAATAAAAAGAAATAAAAGGCATCAGATAAATGAAGGAGTATAATTATCTCCATTTGCAGATGATATGTTCTTACATAGAGAAATCCTCAGGAATTCATTAAAACTCTAGAATAAACAAAGTTCAGCAAGGTAACAACGTACAAGATAGAAATGCAAAAATGAATTATATTTCTAAACAGTAGCAGTGAATAACCAAAATGAAATTTAAAAATAATTTCTATTAAAATAGGATCAAAAATGAGGAATAAATTTAACAAAAGAAATATAAAATTTGTACTTTGAAAGATACGAAACATTGTTGAAAGAAAGTAAAGATCTAAATAAATGGAAAGACATCTATGTTCAAGGATCAGAAGATTTATTGTTAAGGTGGCAACATTTCCCAAATTAATCTACAGATTCAGCATCAACTGACTTTGCAGAAATTGACAGGCTGTTTCTAAAATTTATATGGAAATTTAAAGGACCCAGAAGAGCTAAAACAATCTTAAAAAAGAAGAAAGTTGAAGGACTCAAATTTCCTAATTTCAAAACTTACTACAAAGCTATATTAATTAAAACAGTACAGATACTGGCATAAGTATAGACATGTAGCTCATTGGAATAGAATTGAGAGGTTAGAAATAAGCCATCACTTTATGCTCAGTTGATTTTTGACAAAGGTGCCAAGATAATTCAATGGGGAAAGAATAGTCTCTTCAACAAATGGTGCTGGGACAACTGTGTGTCCACATGCAAAAGAATGAAATTGGACTTCTTCCTCACACCATATATAAAAATTAACTCAAGGCTGGGCGTGGCGGCCCAAGCCTGTAATCCCAGCACTTAGGGAGGCTGAGGTGGCAGGATCACTTAAAGTCAGGAGTTTGAGACCAGCCTGGCCAACATGGCAAAACCCCGTCTCTACTAAAAATACAAAAATTAGCCAGGCGTGGTGGTGTGTTCCTGTAATCCCAGCTACTCAGGAGGCTGAGGCAGAAGAATCGCTTGAACCCAGGAGGTGGAGGTTACAGTGAGCCGAGATCACGCCATTGCACTCCAGCCTGGGCAACAGAATGAGACTCCATCTCAAACAGCTTAAACAACAGAAATTTATTTTCTCACAGTTCTGGAGGCTGGAAGTCCAAGAGCAAGGCTGGCAGGGTTGGTTTCTGGTGAGGCCTCTCATCTTGGCTTTCAGATGGCTACCCTTCCTGTGTTTTTACATGGCCTTTTCTCTATGTGCGTGCACTCCTGGTTTGTCTTCCTCTTCTTATAAGGACGGCAGCCCTATTGGGTTAGGGCCACCCTCATGACCTCATTTATCTTCTTAATTATCTCCTTGAAGTCCCTATCTCCAAATATAGTCATATTAGGGGTTAGGGCTTCAATATACAAATTTTTGAGGGGAGGACAAAATTCAATACATAACAAACACTTAGAGAAAAATATAGGAGTAAATGTTTCTGGCCTTGGGTTAAGAAAAAGCCTCTTAGATATGGCACCAAAAGCATAAGCTGCTGAAGAAAAAATAGATAAACTGGAATGTATCAAAATTAAGAACTTTTGTGCTTCAAAGGACCCCATCAAGAAAGTAAAAAAGCAACCAATAGTATAGAAGAAAATATTCACAAGTCATGTATCTGATAAGGTACTCGTAGCTAAAAGAACTCTCAGAACTTAATATAAAAGATAAATAACCTAATTAAAAATGGTCAAAGAATCAGAATTTACATTCCTCTAAAAAGATGTTCAGATAACCAATAAGTACATGAAAGGATAGTTAACATCATTAATTTTGAAAGAAATGCAGGTCCAAACCACTATGAGATACCACTTCACACTCATCAGGATGACTGTAATCAAAAAGACAGATAATAAGTGTTGCTGAGGCTGTGGAGAAATTGGAACCCTCATACACAGCTGGTGGAAATGTAAAATGGTGCAGCTGCTTTGGAAAAGAGTATGGTAGTCCCTTAAAAGTCTTAAAAAAGAGATACCATATGATCTAGCAGTTTCACTCCTAAGTATATATATACCCAAGAGAAATGAAAACATGTTCACTCAAAAGCTTATACATTAATGTTTATAGCACCATTACTTATGATAGCCATAAACGAAAATAACCCAAATGTTTATCAACTGATAATTGGATAAATAAAATATGATACATCTGCACAATGGAATTTTTAAATTTTTTTCATGTTACTGCTACCTCTCAAGATGGAATATATTGGGCAATAAAAAATGAATTATGGATACATGCCACAACACTGACAAACCTTGAAAATATTATGCTAAGTGAAAGAACTCAGACATAAAAGGCCACATATTGTATGATTCCATTTATATGAATGTCAGCTAAGGCAAATCATAGAGACAGGAAGTAGATTAGTGATTACTTAGGCTGGGGGGAACTGTAGAAGGGAAGTGGGGAGTGACTGCTAAGGGGCACAGGATTTCTTTTGGAGTGATGACAGTGTTCTAAAATTGATTGTGGTGATGGTCGCACAACTGTGCATACACTAAAAAACGTTGAATATATACTTCTTATGCATGCTTTTTACGTATCTCAATAAGGTTGTTTCTAAAAATGAGAGAAAGAGGCTTAATGTTATACAGATGAGTGCAGAATATAAGTGCAATAGACCACTGATTTAGCTCCATTTCTGGAGCCCTGTATGCCTTAGTATTCTTTATATAGTCACCTTTGGTCTAATCCAGCCCTATCTCATTTTATGTGTACTCACCTCTGCATTCTTTGTTCAACAAGCAGTGTCTCAGCTCTACAGGAGGCACAGGATCCAGAGGTCCTCCATTTATGACCTTTCCTCAAGAGGCTGATCCCTTTTCTGTGGTTAACAGAGGTGTTTAAAATCACTTAATAAATTTTCAAACATCTACTGTTCAATGCTGTTTAATACCGTTCAGAATACTATGTGAGATACTTTTAGTGGCTATGTGAGATACTTTTAGAAGATGCAGATATAAATAAGATATAGTTCTTTCCTTAAAATTAAAGTACACATTTGTCTATAATACAGAGTAAAAAAATAAGTTCATAAAAGTAAGAAAAACAAAATTCTGTGAATCACAAAATAGGAGAATCAATGATAGCATCACAGAGGACATAGCATTTGAGCTGAGCCTTGAAAGAACAGCAGGATTTCAAGATATGGAGAGAAGAAGGCCATTTACATGGAGAATATAATGAGCAAAAGGACATAAATGGTAGATATGTCTGGCATTTGTATGGTATAGCTGTGATGCAAGTCTAACATGAATAATACCAGTTTCATACTTTTGCCTTCTCTGTCTCTGCTCAATTGCATTGGCACACAAAGATGACAAGGTAAAGCTATGAAGCTGATGTCCCATGTCACTATCATCTTTTCTCTTTACCAGCGTCTTTCCAAGAAGTTAGTGTCATTACTGTTACAAGAAAAAACACACTTTGCCACTTTGCTACTGCAGCTTCCCTGTGCTGTGGATGCTATTTTGACAGCCATGGATCAGGAGGAGTTTGCAATCTGATAATACCAATCATATAGTTCTTTTTAATTATAAAGTTACACAGTTCCATGATTTAAAATATATGTTAATAGATCAAAGATTTAGATGTGGCCAGGTGCAGTGGCTCAAGCCTGTAATCCCAGCACTTTGGGAAGCTGAGGTGGGTGGATCACGAAGTCAGGAGTTCAAGACCAGCCTGGCCAATATGATTTTGTATCTACTAAACATACAAAAAAATTAGCCGGGCGTGGTGTTGGGCACCTGTAATCCCAGCTACTCAGGAGGCTGAAGCAGGAGAATCGCATGAACCCAGGAGGCAGAGGTTGCAGTAAGCCGAGATCATGCCATGGCACTCCAGCCTGGGCAACAGAGCGAGACTCCGTCTCGAAAAAGAAAAATTTTTCTGATAATAAAAAAATACTATAAAGTCCAAATTCCAACAAACTAGCAAAAATACTTGCAACCATATGATGTGCAAGAGACTAATTTCCTTAATATTCGTTAAAATATCAATAATAAAAAAAGTTTTTTTTTAAAGTTTAATGCTGAGCAAATACACACACACACACACACACACACACACACACACACACAATATGTTTGTGTGAACCACAGAAGAGGGGAAGCAATGACAACATCACAGAGGAGATAGCATTTGAGCTGGCCCTTGAAAGAACAGTGAGATTTCAAGATATGGGAAGGAAGGGAAGGCCATTTGAATGGAGATTATGAGCAAAAGGACATAAGTGGTAGAAATATGTGGCATTTGTATGGTATAGCTGTGATACAAATCTAAGATGAATAAGGCCAGTTTCATACTTCTGCCTTCTCTCAGCCTCTGATTTCTATTGAATTTTCAGTCTTTCTGGTACATACATATATATGTATGGTGACTCCTAATGGGTACAAGATTTCTTTTTGGAGCGATGAAATTGTTCTAAAATCAATTGCGGTGATGGTCGTACAACAGTGCATACGCTAAAAACCATTGAATATATACTTATAATGCATACTTATGTATCTCAATAAAGTTTTTAAAAATGACAGAATGAGGCTTAATATTATACAGATGGTGCATATATATATATATATATACATATATGTATATACCAAGACCATACATATACCATTTTATATATATATACTAAGACCATACATATACAAAGACTGGTATATGTATGTACCAGGAAGACCAGCAATTCAGTAAAAATCTGAAGGACATGACCAAACAGTTCATAGGAAAAGAAATATGAAATACAGGTAGCTTATAAATATATGAAAAGATTTACAACCTTACTCATGATAAAAAACTGGAAATTAAACTACAAGGAGGTTCTAGTTCTTATCCATTAAAGTGAGACAAAGATTAAAAATTTTTATTAAAATCTGTGTTTGCAAAGATGTAGGGAAACAGGCAGTTGGTGTTGGTATATAAACTGTAGAATTTCTTTGAAGAATAACTTGGAGATGATTATTAAAATTTAATATACATGATGAAGTATTTACAGGGAAGTGTACGGATATCTGCAGCTTATTCTGAAATGTATCAAAAAGGAAGATGGATAGATATATGATGAACAAAGTATACTAAAATGTTAATGGTGGAGTTCAGATGGTGAGTATACAGGGGTCCTCTGTAAAATTGTTTCATTTTTTTCTGTTTGAACGTGTTCATAATAAAACTTTGGAAAATAATATGCATGCGTCTTTGGGTCAGCAATTCTAAATATCTGCCCTGATGTACTGGCACATGTGCATAAAGATATATTTCCACAAATACTCATTGCAACATTGTAGTGATGAAAGATTTGATACAACCTAAATATCCTTCAGTAGGGAAGTGGTTACATGAGTAACCATTCAGTGAAATGTTCTGTAGCCATTAAAAAAATGAGACAGATGTATTTGAAATTATCTCCAAGTTACTTATATATGAAAAAGCAAAATGAAGTATAATATACAGTACTACCCTTTGTGTAATGTTTGTGCATGCATAATGTATCTCTGAAAGGGTACAGAAGAAACTGGTAAAACAGGTTTCTCCAGAGAGATTTGGCAGTGGTGAAGGTGATGTGGTTCTGGGTAGGAGGAAGACTCACTGGTTATCCTTCGGTACAGTTTGATTTTTTTCATGAAAGAGTATTACTAAGTGCTGACTTATGAAGGGCATGTTAGTTCTTAGAATTCTTTCTGAACTGGAATGGGTGTTCAGGATATTCACAGTGGAGTTCATTTGAAAGCTGACATTAAGAAACATTTGACAATCATTTTCCATCATGCTTCTAAGAATGTGAGAGGACTTTTTCCATTCTCAAGCCCTTTTAAGGAAGTTTTTTTCACCTAGATCTAATTGCTCTAGATATGCCCACTGTTCAGCAAACTAGAAATTCTTGGCTTTTTCTGGCTAACACAACTACATAGCTGGCACATGTACTCATTTCCATTAAACCAACACATCTGTTTTTGTGACAAATGCGAACAAAAATTGTTTTGTTTAAATAGAACAGCCTCCACCAAGTAAGTATGACAAGCTTAGAAGTTTAGTCTCTATAGCTAACCTGATGTTTACTTTTTCCTCCTGCTTGTTATAGACCGGAAAGGAAAAATTAGCTTCCTGATTTTTAAATTCTGAAATGATTTCTTAGTTTAGAATCAAGTAGTCCAAACCAAGTCTTTAATATGTAAACAGTAATATTTATTGTTATAAAAGAGGAGTATTAAAAGTTAACTGCTTAGTAAATTTTACATGTATAAAAACTTTTAGTGCTCAGGATTTAATAATTTTGTATAAAATTTTATGAAATATATCCTGCAGTTTTCTGATTTATTATGATTTTGCTTTTTAAGAAAACTTTAAATTACAAAAGTAGCACCTGTTTCTTGTAGAATACTGTAAAATTGCAAAAAATGTCCAGAAAAGATAAAATAAAACTACCTTGAATCTCACCACCAAAGATAACTGCTATTAACTAACATCCTCCTGGTATATATTTGTGTAGTTCTGTATGTTTGAGGGGGGAGATATAAAGAGAGGAGTTTTTAAGCAAAAATGGATCATATTATACATATTAGGAGTCAGTATAGCATCTTACCTCCTAATGAAACTGCATTCAGCATTCTCTGAAATGAAACTGAAATCAACAGTCAATTGAGTCCTCGTTCCACTATTTGTTAGTTATATGACCTTAGGAAAATTTTTAACTCCTTTAAGCCTCATGGAGAAAATAGAGGTGCTTACCTCTTAGGGTTGTTGTTGTAAAAATTAAATGGATAATTCATGTAAAACATTCTGTGTGTAAGTTATAATATCTTTGCATGGCTTACATTTAGAATAATTATCATTTTTACTTAAAAATGCAATTTAAGTCCTTTTTAAAATCATAATTTTATCTATTTCTTGCTTAGTATTTAGACCCCTTCCAGCTCAGTTTTGAAATATTTGTCTTTTATTCCCCAAGTGCTTAGGTTTGTACATTTAAGCATATTATAAATTAGTTACCTATAGAATCAGATGTTACTTTTTGGTAAAATCTGTAAATAACAGTTAAAATTATTCCATATTGAAATATGCTTATATCTTGCTTAGTTGGAGACTAGCCTAGGACTTGTTTGTGGTCTTGTTTTTATAGTTTAAGATCAAAGTGCCTTCCGTTGTTCCTAGGCAGGAGTAGGATTACTTGGGAGTAGTGAGATCACTTAGTCACTATGGCTGCCTATAAAGCTTATAGTGATAATTGACCAGTTCTGTATCTTTATTTCCTCTTTCCTCAGGACTCCATATCATCCACAGCCTAGATGAAGTCAATTTCATACAGAACCTTGTGTTTTACATTGAAGCTGCATATAAAACTGCTGTAAGTACTGATTTTAGAATGGATTTTAGACATATGATGTTTTTGTTTTCTAAATACTGGGCAACTCAGTTGTTTTCTTAATGCTGCTGCTCATAGTGAACCAACCTAAAAGGCTTCTGGCAGAAATTGTCTTTAGCCTCTTTCTTTATTAAGACCTGTCATCCTATGTCTTCTCTTCAAGGGGGTTACAGAGACAAGAGGGTCAGGATGCTATACTTTCATTCCTTTCAAACTCTGTGATATCTCATGGTATGTATTTGGCAATCTGGGCTAAATTGTGGTCTTATTTTAATGATTTAATGTCTTAAGAGCAAGATAGCTAGGTTGTATTGTGGGTCAGTTAGCTACTTACAAATAAAATTTAGTCATGTTTGTAATATTATCTGTAGGTGTTGATTCAGTGCTTACAATGCAAATAAGTTATTTTTCCTTACAACTACCATATGAGGTAGGTTTCTGTTAAATTATAATATAGTTAACATCTTCTCTGTATAAAATGTTAGACACTACACAGGAATGTGATTTTTTTCTTCTTCAGTCTAACATAGACAACTTTTCGTTGTTGTTCATTGAAGCTTTATTCATAATCTCCAAAACTGGAAATAACCCAAATATCTATCAACAAGTAAATGGATAAACAAACTGTGGTATATCCATAAAATAGAATACTACTCATCAATAAAAAGGAATGAACTGTTGATTCATGCATCAGTTGGTGAATCTCAAAGGCATTATGCTTAGTGAAAGAAGTTAGACAAAAAATGTACAGACTGTATGATTCTACTCACATAAAATTCTAGAAATCTATAGTGACAGAAAGCAGATCCATGATTGCCTCAGGAGAGGAGCAGAGGGAGAGATAAATTACAGAAGAGTATGAGGAGACTTTTGGAAATTTTACAAATATTCATTATTATGATGATAGTTTCACGCATGAAAACATATCAAAATTAATCAAGTTGTACAATTTAAATATGTGCAGTTTTTTTGTATATCATTTATACCTCCATAAAGATACAAAAGTTATTATTATTTGTTGAATCTGTGTTTCCGTTTCTTTTTCTGTTTTTCTCTGTCACCCAGGCTGAAGTGCAGTGGCACGATCATGGCTCACTGCAGCCTCAAACTCCCAGGCTCAGGTGATCCTCCCACCTCAGCCTCCTGAGTAGTTGCGACTAAAGGTATACGCCACCACATCTGGCTAATTTTTGTATTTTTTGTAGAGACGAGGTTTCGCTATGTTGCCCAGGCTGGTCTCAAACTCCTCGACTCAAGCAATTCACCCTCCTAGGCCTCTCAAAGTGCTGGGATTACAGGCATGAACCACCACACCTGGCCTGTTTTCCACTTCTTACTAACCACCCTCCTCCCTTGTGACCAACACATATTTTTTATTTCTGTTAATTGGACAGTTATCTTTTAAATATATTTAAATAAAAATTAGAAATTCATTTACCGTTTCTGGTGTACTTCTTTTCTTCATGTAGATTCAGATTTCCAACTGGCATTATTTCCTTCTGCCTGAAAAACTTTCTTTAAGATTTCTTCATTCTTCTAGTGATGAATTATTTCAGCTTTTGTATGCCTGAAGAAGTCTTTATTTCATCTTCATATTTGAAAAATATTTTCACTAGGTTTAGAATTTTATGATGGCAGATATTTTTGTCTTTCAGTACTTTAAAAATGTTGTTCCACTGTCTTCTTGCCTGTATTGTTTCTGATGACAAATTTGTTGTCAACCTTATGTTTGTTCCTCTACATGAATGTGCCTTTTCCTGCTGTCTGCTTTTAAAAGTTTCTTTTATGGCTGGACATGGTGGATTCATGCCTGTAATCCCAGCACTTTGGGAGGCCGAGGTGGGTGGATCACCTGAGGCCAGGAGTTCGAGACCAGCCTGACCAACATGGAGAAACCTTGTCTCTACTAAAATACAAAATTAGCTGGGCGTGGTGGCGCATGCCTGTAATCCCAGGTACTTGGGAGGCTGAGGCAGGAGAATTGCTTGAACCCTGGAGGCAGAAGTTGCAGTGAGCCAAGATCACACTGTTGCACTCCAGCCTGGGCAACAAGAGTGAGACTCCGTCTCAAAAAAAAAAAATTTCTTTTATTACTGACTTTAAACACTTTGATTATGATATCCCTTGGTGTCAATTTCTTCACATTTCTTCTGTTTAGGGTCCATTTAGCTCCATAGATCTGTGCATGTATCATTTTCATCCAAAGTTTTTGGCAATTATTTCTTCATATTGTTTTTATGTTCCCCCTCTTCCTTCGAGTATTCAATAACATGTGTATTAGGCTGTGTGATGTTGTCCCACAGCTCACAGATGTACTGTTTAGTTTTTTAATTCTTTTTTCCCTCTGTTTCATTTTGGATAGCTTCTATTACTATGCCTTCAACTTCACTAATCTTTTTATTTACAATGTCTAATTTGTCACTAATCCCACCCAATGTATTTTTCAGCTCATATACAGTTTTATCACTAAAAGTTGAATTTGAGTCTATTTTTCTATATTCCATGTATCTACTAAACTTTCTGAATGTATGGAATATAGTTATAATACATGCTTTAATGTCCTTGTCTGAGTATTCTAACATCTGTGTCAGTTCCGGGTTGGTTTCAGTTGATTGATTTGTCTCGTTATGGGCTATATTTTCCTGCTTCTTTGCATGCCTAGTAATTTTTTATTGGATGAAAGACATCATGAATCTTATCTCGTTGCATCCTAGATATTGTTGTATTCCTGTAAATATTCCCGAGCTTTGTTCAGGGACCTAGTTAATTCAGTTGAAAACAGTTTAATCCATTATTACTTTTAAAATGTGTTTTGTGGGACCAGAGTCATGTCTAGTCTGGGGCTAGTTATTCTCCACTACATAGGTAAGACACTTCTGAATACTCTACCCCATGCCCCCTGAATTATGAAGTTTTCTAGTCTGGCAAGTTGCAACAGGCACTATTTCTTGTCCTGTGTGAGCACTAGGTATTTTTTCCCTTTAATTCTTTGGATGGTTCTTTCCCTAGCCTCAAGTAGTTTTCTCGCTTACATGCATTCTTCATTATTCTGCTGAATATTTGAGGGGGACCCTCTGCAGATTTCTGTAGTTTTCTGTGTAGCTTTCTCTTCTCCGTTAGTCTGTCCTGCAAATTAGGGTTACCTTGGTGTATCTGTACTCAGCTCCATTTCTTCAACTCAGGGAGTCTGCCAGGCTCTGTTTAATTTTCTCCTCTCTGTATAGTGGCCTGGAAACTCTTACAACAGTAGGTTGGGACAGTCATAGGACTCATCCTATTTGCTGCCCTTTCTCAGAAATCACTGACCTTCATTATGTGATGTTCATTGTATTGAAAACCATTATGTTATAAATAGTTTTTTAGTTGTTGCAGGTGGGAAGGTAAATCTGGAACCTTGTTACTTCATATTCACCAGAAGCACAAACCTAACATAGATAATTTTATGCAAGCAGACATTATTTGTTGACTGATGGCTTTGCTTCTGACACCACAGGCCTGCTGTGGTTCAGTGCAGAAGTTAGGGTTCTTTGGCCTCTCCATTATATCCAATGATTATAACAGTAGAATTATTGATATTTCTGTATTTTCATACTCTAACCTTTGCTGTATAAACTAGAATGGAGCTGGGCCGGGGGACAGGTAAGGCCAGTCATGGGTTAAACGTGGCTTACCTTCCTGAAACTTCACTTTAACTCAGAGATTTGGCACGAAAAGTAATTAAAGGTAGATACAGAGATATAGATGTGTGTGGGAGGGTGTGTGTTTGTGTGCATGCACATAAACATGTGCACATGTCTGTTTCCAAGTTCCATTTAATGAGAGGGCCTAGAAGCAATGACACCTCAGTGATAATGACTGTACCCAGTGCCCAGGTCTTGGATTCTGACTATCATTTTCTGATCAAATAAACCAGGACTTCTTATGAAAGTGGTTGATTCCAGGGCTATGGCGGGGAAAATACGAGATAGGATCGGAGCATCTTACAGTGCCAAAAAATGAAGAAATGTTCAAAAAGGGAGTGTTTTGTTTTGTTATGTTTTGTTTTGAGACAGGGCCTCTCTTTGTCACCCAGGCTAGAATTCAGTGGCGCAATCATGGCTTACTTCAGCTTCACCCTCCTGGACTCAAGCTATCTTGCCACTTCATCCTCCCTAGTAGTTGGAACTATAGAAGCACCATCATGCCTGACTAATTAAAAAAAAAATTGTAGAAACCGGGTCTCACTGTGTTGCCCAGGCTGGTCTCAAACTCCTGGACTCAAGTGATCCTCCCACCTCAGCCTCCTAAACTGCTGGGATTGCAGGCAGGACCTACCATGTTCAACCATGCTCAAAAAGGAATAGGCATGTCAAAAGGTCACAGGAGCCAACCTGAAAGAATACCCAATGGCCAAAGCTGGAACAGTTTGAACAACAAAATAAATAGTGATAGTGTTTTATTATAAGCCAGAGAAAAACCTAAATATCTGTAAGTTCATAGCAATATAAATAACTGAATAAATAAATAAATAAATGGGAGAGAAAGGACAGCTCTTCCTTAGAGAAGAGTTGCAACTAATGGCTGTAGGAGTAATGAAGAGAAATGGAAAATCACCATTAAAGCACCACTGTAATAATTGTTTCTGGCAAGATCCATCAGTGGATGCTGAATTAGTGAGTTAATGTTTGAGAGAAACGAGATATTTGCATACTCCTAAAGTATCTCTCTCAAGATATTTATTGATTATAAAGGAAAAAATAGTAACAGTAGAATTGAGAAACCCAGCAGACATCACATTAACCAAGTGATGAGGGTTAATATCACCAGTAATAAGACGCATCAGCATTGTATATCCCTGCTATGATGCACTGAGAAGGACACAGCATAATGTCTGTAATACATATTCTTGCCTAAAATGCATATTCTCAGTCTAATCTAATGAGAAAACATTAAGCAAACCCAAATTGAGGGAAATCTACTAAATACCTGATCACTAATCTTCGAAGAGTGTCAAGGTCACAAAAGACAAGACTTGAGGAACTGTCACTGATTAGAAGAGACTTAAAGAAACATGACAAATGCAGCATGAAATTCTGGATTGGACCCTGGAATGTAAAAAGGCCATTGGTGGAAAAAGTGGTAAAATCCAAATAAAGTCCATAGTTTGGTTAATAGTATTGTGCCGATGTTAATTTCTTAGCTTTAACTATTACACTGTGGTTATGTTAGATGTTAACATCAGGGGAAGCTAAGTGAAAGGCATATGGGACCTCCTTGTAGTGTTTTTGCAACTTTTGTATAAATCTAAAGTTGTTCCAAAATAAAAAGTTTTTAAAAGTAATTTTAAAAGCTATATGATTCAGGGGATTTATAGAGCTCTGGCTAACAGGGTAGGCTTTGGAGTGAGATTCCTTGGATTCTAATCCTGGCTCTGTCACTTATTAGCTGTGTGACTTTGAGTGAGTCACTTAACTTCTCTTTGCATCATTCGTTTCATCATCTATAAAATGTAAGGATTAAGGAAGATAATGTAAAATGCATAAATTAGTGCGTGGTACATTGTCAGTACCAATAGAGAGTAAAATTAGAATGAATGTTTACAATAAAATATTGTGCTGCTATTTAGGCTCCATCTTCCAGATCTACTGGGTATTTGCTTTAATGAAAAATTTTGAGAAACACCTCTCCAGATAGAGTTATAGTTCTTAGCCCTCCTGATTAACTGTTGAGGAGTCTTCCAACGGCTTGGAGGCCCCAGTATAATTTAAAGCTATTGGCAAAGTAGCTGCAGGGGCCACCCCACTCATTAGCATCTCCTTAATAAGCATTGTGGGTATACATTTATATGGCAAGTTAGTTACTCCTAGTGTCTTTTATTCAAGGGTAAACACTTCCTGCATCTAGGAAGTATTTAGTAGTTATGACTTGCTAATTGTATATTGGTTATTTTATGCCAGGACTTTGGGATATGGGAACGTGGAGACAAGACCAACCAAGGGATCTCAGAGTTGAATGCCAGTTCAGTTGGAATGGCAAAGGTAATTTTCCTTTCTTGTTTGTACTAAGTATGGGATAAGGAAGTCTGATATCCCTTTGTCACAGATAAAACTTAATGTGAGTGTGGACCATAATCAAATTAATGATTATTTTAAACCACAGGCAACATTCAGATTCTCCTGTAGAACCATGGATATGTAGATGAAAACTTTCATAAGCTGCAGATTTGATATCCAACTGCTTTTGTGGCATGTCTCTACTTATATTATATGCCATAAGGACTTGAAAGGACTTAAATTGAACTTATCATCTCTACCATTACAAAAACAAGCAAAAGAAGGCTTTTATTCCTTCCATTTACCAGTTGACCAAGCTTTATATCAAGGAATCCTCTCTCAATCCTCTATCCTCTTTATTTTCCTCCATCCCCCAAATCATCATCATCATCATCATCATTAGCAGCAGCAGCATCACTGTTCAACTTGGCTCTACTTTTTCATCCTACCCACTCTTGTCTTCTCTGGAAACAAGAAGACATACAATAAGATAGCAGGAATAGGATCAAACATATCCATTATGAGAAATATGCATGATTTAGTCTCTCCTACTAATATGCAAAGATATAGATAGATTTTAAAAAATAAAAGGAAATCCAATATATGCTGTCTATAAGAGCTCTAATATAACAAAATGATACATAAAGGTTAAAAACAGAAGGATGAGCAAAATACAGTCTGACAAACATAAAAAAGAGCTAGGGTGACTATGTGAATGTCAAGTGAAGTAGAATTCAAAGTAAAGAATATTACATGGAACAGAGGACAAAGGGAGTCACAATAGAATTTTATTCTATTTTTATTTTATTTTATTTATTTACTTATTATTTTATTTATTTATTTTTATTTTTTATTTTTTTGAGACGGAGTCTCACCCTGTCGCCCAGGCTGGAGTGCAGTGGCACAATCTTGGCTCACTGCAACCTCCACCTCCTGGGTTCAAGAGATTCTCCTGCCTTATCTTCCTGAGTACCTGGGACTACAGGCATCTGCCACCATGCCCAGCTAATTTTTTTTTATTTTTTTTATTTTTAGTAGAGACAGGATTTTGCCATGTTGACCAGGCCAGTCTCGAACTCCTGACCTCAGGTGATCCATGTGCTTCAGCCTCCCAAAGTGCTGGGATTACAGGCGTGAGCCACTGTGCCTGGCCCAACAATCTCATAGTGCACTGAACAACATAACCAAACATCCTTCTATGTCATTTCACACAGACAAATTTAGTTTATTCTTTTCAGCTGCTATACAGTATTTAGTAATTGCTCCATTGACATAATTGTCTTTATTTTTTAATATTCTAGATAATGCTTTAGTGAAGATCCTTGTACATACATCCAGGTAAATTTACACAAATATTTTTATAGGAAAAATTCCTCAAAGTGGAACCCTTAGGTTAAGGGATGTATACTTTTAAATTGCCCTTCAGATATAAACAGACACTTCTCAAAAGAAGACATTTATGCAGCCAAAAGACACATGAAAAAATGCTCATCATCACTGGCCATCAGAGAAATGCAAATCAAAACCACAGTGAGATACCATCTCACACCAGTTAGAATGGCGATCATCAAAAAGTCAGGAAACAACAGGTGCTGGAGAGGATGTGGAGAAATAGGAACACTTTTACACTGTTGGTGGGAATGTAAACTAGTTCAACCATTGTGGAAGACAGTGTGGTGATTCCTCAGGGATCTAGAACTAGAAATACCATTTGACCCAGCCATCCCATTACTGGGTATATACCCAAAGGATTATAAATCATGCTGCTATAAAGACACATGCTGACGTATGTTTATTGCGGCACTATTCACAATAGCAAAGACTTGGAACCAACCCAAATGTCCAACAACGATAGACTGGATTAAGAAAATGTAGCACATATATACCATGGAATACTATGCAGCCATAAAAAATGATGAGTTCATGTCCTTTGTAGGGACATGGATGAAGCTGGAAACCATCATTCTCAGCAAACTATCACAAGGACAAAAAACCAAACACCTCATGTTCTCACTCATAGGTGGGAATTGAACAGTGAGAACACATGGACACAGGAAGGGGGAACATCACATACCAGGGCCTGTTGTGGGGTGGGGGGAGGAGGGAGGGATACATTAGGAGATATACCTAATGCTAAATGACGAGTTAATGGGTGCAGCACACCAATATGGCACATGTATACATATGTAACAAACCTGCACGTTGTGTACATGTACCCTAAAACTTAAAGTATAATAAAAAAAAATTTCAAATGAAAAAAAAAAATAAATTGCCCTTCAAAAATATTTCCACTAGTTTACACTTCCCCATCCTCATATGGTGGATATATGTCATTATATACCATAGATGTCATTTTTCTTTTCTTTTTTTTTTTAATCATATGCTGTTTCTTTCAGTGAATAAAAGCGTTTGACAGAGAAATACCTTTGGAAACAAACATTGAGAACATGTTATTACAACCTGTTTCTTTTTGCACTGTTACTTATTATTACAAATTTACATATAGAGCTTTTTTGCCATTTTTCTCAAACTCTCACTACCTGGATATTATCAATATTTTTGTATATTTGATTTAAAGTTTTTTTACCACTTAAACTTTTTTGCCTTTTATTTTGTGTTCATTTGTGACTTAGAGGAAAGTTATAATAATTGTACAAAGAATTCCTATATAGTACCCTTCACTCAAGTTCCCTACTTGTTCATATTTGCTTTATCTTTTTCTCTGATTAAATAAAACACACACACACACACACGCACACACAGAGTTATTTTTTTCTGAACCAACAGACAGTACATTGCAGACATGATGCCCCCATTACTCCTAAATATTTCAGTGTGAATTTCCTCAAGGACTCTTTTATAACCGTGATACAAGCATCAAAATCAGGAAATGAACACTGGCATTATACTGCCACCTAATTGATATAGCCCATTCAAATTTATTTAGTTGTCCCAATAATGTGATTTATAGCAAAAAAAAAAAATCCTTTTGATCCAGGATCCAGTCTAAGATAACATATTACATTTAATTGTAATGTCTCTTTAGGCTTCTTCAGTCTGGAACAGTGCCTCAGTCCTTACTTGTCTTTCATGACCTTAGCATTTTTGAAGAGTATAGGCCAGTTATTTTACAGAATGTTCCTCGATTTGATTTCTTGTGATATTTCCTCACAATTAGATTCAGGTTATGTGTTTTTGGCAAGAATACCACAGAGGTGATGCTGTGTCCTTAGTTTATCATCAGGAAGCACATGATGTGAATTTGTCCCATTACTGTTGATGTTATCTTTTATGACTTCATTAAGGTGGTATCTGCCAGGTTTCTCCACTGTAAATTTTCTGTTTTCCCTTTGTAATTGTTATGACTTGAATGTTTGTGGTCCCCCCTCACCAAAATTCATATTGAAATTTAATTACCAATGTAGTAGTATTGAGAGGTGGAGCCTTTAAGCCGTGACTGGATCATGAGAGTTCTTCCCTCATAAATGCATTAATCAATTCATAGATTAATGGATTAGTGAGTTATCATGGGAATGGGACTGGTGGCTTTATAAGAGAAGGAAGAGACTCTTGAGCTAGCACACTCAGGCCCCCTCATCATGTGATACCCCATTCCATCTCGGGACTCTGCAGAGTTTCTACCCACCAGAAGCCCTCACCAGATGGGGCCCCTTGACCTTGGACTTATCAGCATGATGAAGGGGAGCCAGGTGCTATTCCTCAAGACAATGGAAGAAAGACCCCAAGGCATTTCAGAGATCTTAGGTGCTGCCTTTTCCATCACAGGCCCAAAGGCCTAGGAGGGCAGAATAGTTTCAAGGGACAGGCCTGGGGTGTTCTTTATTGGCTGTGCCCAGGACTGCCTTGGAACTGTACTCCCGGCACCCCTGCTTCAGTGTTCACTCAGCTCGTGCCACTACTCCAAAAGGTCCGAGTGATAAACCTTGAAGGTATCCATGTGGTGTTAATTCTGCAGGCCCACAGAATGCAAGAGCTGCAGAAGCATGACAGTTTCCACCTGGATCTCAAAGGGTATATAAAACAGCTTCTGGGCCCAGGCAGAGACTCGTCACAGGGGTGGAACCACAACAGAGCCCCCGCTAGAGCAACACTGAAGCAGAAACATGGGGTTGCAGCTTCCACAGAGAGTTCCCACTAGGGCAGGACCACCACTGGAATGCCAGAACTGTAGTCACAGGCAGCATGCAAGGTCTGCATGGGAAAGCTTCAGGCACCAGACTGCAACCTATAGAAGCAGCTACCTGTGCTGCACCCATCAAAGCCATAGGGGCAGGGCTGCCTGAGGCCTTAGAGACCCAATCCCAACCCGAGCCAAAAGAGATTATTCTTCAGCTTTCAGATTTAATGTCTGCTATGCTGGGTTTAAGACTTGCTCTAAGCCTGTTACTCCTTTCTTTTTGCCTATTCCTCTCTTTTAGAATGGGAATATCTCTGTCTGTCTTATGCCTGTACCACCATTGTATCTTGAAAGTTGATAACTTGTTTTGATTTCAGACTCATAGATGAGATTTTGGACTTTTGAGTCTTATCCTTGGTGCTGGAATGAGTTAAGACTTTGAGGCCATGGGGTTAGAATGAATGTATTTATATGTGAGAAGGACATGAGTTTGGCGGGGTAAGGAGTAGTATAGTAAGGCAGTAATTAATGAGTATTTTGGGCCTGGCTAACTTCTACTTACCCTATAGGTCTCAATTTAGGTGTCATTTCTTCAGGGAAGACTTTCAAAACTGCCTTCTACCCCCAAGACTAAGTCAAGTCTGCCCTTTAATTGAGGAATTACAGATAACTAATAAATACTAGAAATAATATTCAATCTTATTAGCAATTTAATGCATGTGAATGCAACAGATACACCATTTTTTTTATCACATTAGGAAAAAATGTTAAGATAATACATTGTTTGCATTAAGGAAGGTATTGTCATATACTGCTAGTGATAGCTATGTTGGTACAACTTGCAAGAAAAGCAATTTAGCATTATGTCTTAAAAATTATTCATACTCTTTTACCCAGTGATTCTACTTCAGGGAATTGATGCTTACAAAATAACTCAAAATGAATACAAAGAGTTATTTTATTAGCTTGACAGCCATTACTGAGAGCCTACCGTATGCCATGGTTTGTGCTAGATATTAGTGAAGACATAATCCCTGATCTCAAGGAATTTATAATTTAGCAATAGATGTTTATCAAAGTTCTATTTCTAATAGCACAAAATTAAAGGCGACCTAAATTTCCAACAATTGGTAAATGGCTAAATATACTTTATTATAGCCATATGAGATAATAATATGTCAAAATAGTGTTTGTAATATGGAAAAATACTTATGCTATATTATTAATTGTAAAAAGTAGGATACCAGATGTGATCTCAACTGTACACAAATAGACATAGAAAAAACTAATAACATGTCAAAAATGTTAAAAGTGTTTGTTTTGGGTGATTTTCTTGCCCTCTGTACTTTACTGTGTTTTCAAAATATTCTATAAGGAGTGTGTTTTACTTTTATGATCAAAAATATATTTCGAAAAGTAAGAAATTAATAAATAAATTCTATTTTAAAAAACATAATATCTCATTTATATGTGGAATCTAAAAAAGTTGAACTCATAGAAGCAGAGAGTACAATGATGGTTAAGTATGATGCTTAACTTGATAATGCTACAAACTCCTTCTTAACTTTCTCTGAGACAATATGGGAGACAAAGAGAAACTCAGAATGCCTTGGGAATAAATAATGTTATTGTATTATATATTCTGTCAGACATATTCAAAAGTGACATCGTGTGTGTTGATAAGATACTGGGATATAGGGAGAAGAAATATATATCTTTCTAATGCTAAACTTGTCCTTTCCATTCTTGTTCCTCACAGGCAGCCCTGGAAGCATTAGATGAACTGGATCTGTTTGGTGTGAAAGGTGGGCCTCAATCAGTTATCCATGTGCTGGCTGATGAAGTACAACACTGCCAGGTAAGAGATTATGGAAAATGGAAATAGCAAATTTTATTCTTGCCCAGACTCAGATTTAAGCATGAGCTTTAGATTAAGGATAGCTGAATGAGAGACAGTGCATCATCTGATTAATTACCATGTACCAAAAATATATTTAGCAAGCACACTGTACTGAGATAAGCCAAATATAGCATGGGCTATAAAATAGATCATAGTCCTGTTCTCTAGCCAAAGGTTATAAAGGGATCCCACCATACTATGTGGAATTATCCACCAGTATCATATCAAAGGGATATGGTCTCTCTTTCTGAATATCTCCTTTTCTAAATATATAAAGAAAACAAGAGATGATAGATTCTTAGTATTCTTGTTAGTGTTTCTGAAACATTCTCTTGTCCCTGGTTGACTCTAGGCTTAGATATTTGGAGATTAGACTTTAAGTGGCAAATATGTATTTTCAGTTTTGTTTAGGATTACTCTCCATATTGAAAGATTAAGGTTTTTTTCATTGGCATGAGGAATTTTCTCCTTTCCTTCAAACCCTGATTAGATACCATAGGGTCCTATTGAGTATAATAAACTCATCTCCAATTTTAAAAACACAAAATTTCCCAGAGGAAAAAAAAATACGTCAGGAGTAGAGGAGCTGAGCCTTCTCTATCCTGCTTCTCAGCAGCTGTGTTTTCTCTTGACTTTATTCTTAAGTAGTTGCTAGTGGAGCAACAGGACTGTGGGTGGTATAATAATGTTAGACTATTCCTTATCTGTGAGTAACTGGTTAAGAATCAGGATAGGGAAGTATTGAGAGCAGAATTAAGACAAGAGATGATTTACAGAAATTGCTGGTTTTCTAAGTTCTAACTATAGAGTAATGTCTAGATTTTCTTGTGAATGGTCCTCTTCTACATAAATCTTTTGAAACCAAAGCTATTAGTTTTACAATGCTAAGGTATTTACTAACCTACTTAAAATAGATAAAGGATGTTCTTTTCTATTTTGTCAAACATATTCAAAAGTGATATCATGTGTGTTGATAAGATATTGGGGTAAAGGGAGAAGAAATACATCCTTTTATATAAACTTAACTTCTTTTCTCTTAGTCTATCCTAAATTCACTACTGCCCCGTGCTTCAACATCAAAAGAGGTTGATGCTAGTCTACTCTCAGTGGTTTCCTTCCCTGCCTTTGCAGTAGAGGATAGCCAGTTGGTGGAGCTCACAAAACAGGAAATCATCACCAAGCTTCAGGTATGTCCATATGTGCCTTTGTTTTCTTTAAGGCTGTGACTTTAAGGATAAATTGTGCCTTTGGGGGCCTTAAGTATGACCTGTGACTGTGATTTCAAGAAACCTTTAAGTTTTCTGAGTTGTCTTTATAGTTTCTTTTAAAAGTGTTAAAGCTTCTACAGCCATTCCTGGTAGCAATGCAGGGTGGTACAACCACTTTAGAAAACAGTTTGGCAGTTTCTTATAAATTTAATCATACACCCGCCCTATAACCCAACTATGTCATCCTAGAAATCTACCCTACAGAAATGAAAACTTATGCTCACGAAAAAATCTGCACACAAATGTTTACAGCAGCTTTATTCATAATTGCCAAAAACTGGAAAAAACCTTCAACAGAGGAAGGGATAAACAAATTACACTATATTCATGCAGTAGAATACTGCTCAACAATAAAAAGATACAAGGTACCAACTTGATCAGATTTAATCATGGTGTATAATCTTTTTGATGTGCTGTTGGATTTGTTTTGACAGTATTTTGTTGAGGAGTTTTGCATCTATGTTCATCGGGGATATTGGCCCATGGGTTTTTTGTTGTTCTTGTGTCCTCATCAGTTTTGGTTTCAGGGTACTGCTGGCCTTGTAGTGAGTTTGGAAGAATTCCCTCCCCTTCAATTTACTGGAGTAGTTTGGTTTTAGCTCTTTAAAAGTTTGGTAGAACTCAGCAATAAAGCCATCCATTCCTGGACTTTTCTTCATTGGAGTACATTTTATTACTGATTCAATCCCATTACTCGTTATTCGTCTTTTCAGGTTTTCTATTTCTTCTTGGTTCAATCTTGGTAGGTTGTATGTGTCCAGAAATGTATCTGTTTTCTCTAGGGTTTCCAATTTCTGGGCATATACTTATTGGTAATAGTCTCTAATAATCCTTTGTATTTCTGTGGTATCGGTTATAATGTCTCTTTTTTATTTCTTATTTTATTTACTTGGGTCTTTTATTCTTAGTCTGGCTAATGGTTTGCCAATTTTGTTTATTTAAAAAACTTTTCATTTTGTGGATCTTTTGTATTTTTTGGCCTTAATTTCACTTATTTCTAATTTGGTCTTTGTTATTTCTTTCCTTCTATTAATTTTGGGTTCTGTTTTTTCTTTTCTAATTCCTTGAGGTGCATCATTAGGTTGTTTATTTCAAATCTTTCTACTATTTTGATGTAGGCATTTATTGCCATAAACTTCCTTCTTAGTACTGCTTTTTCTTTATCTCATAGGTTTTGGGATGTTATGTTTCCATTTTCATTTATTTTAAGAAATTTTAAAATTTCTTTCTTAATTTCTTCATTGACTCATTGGTCATTGAGGAGCATGTTGTTTAATTTCTATGTGTTTGTACAGTTTCAAAAGTTTCTCTTGTTATTGATTTCTGGTTTTCAATGAAGCCAGAAAAGATAATTGATAATGATTTCAATTTTTAAAAGTTTGTTGAGACATGTTTTATCACCTAACATATGATCAATCCTTGAGAATGTTCCATGTGCTAATGTGTTTTCTGTACCTGTTGGATGAAATGCCCTGTAAATGTCTGGTAGGTCCATTTGGTCTATAATGCAGTTCAAATCTAGTATTTCTTTGTTGATTTTCTATATAAATGATCTATCTAATGCCAAGAGTAGAATGTTGAAGTCTCCCACTATTATTATACTGGAGTCTAACTCTCCTTTTAGATCTAATAATATTTGGTTTATATATCTGGATGCTGCAATGTTAGGTGCATATATATTTACAATTATTATAGCTTTTGCTGAATTGATCCTTTTATTATTATATAATGACCTTCTTTGTCTCTTTTTACTTTCAACTTAAAGCCTGTTTTATCTGATATAAGTATAGCTACTCCTGCTTGCTTTTGGTTTGTATTTGCATGGAACATCTGTTTCCATTCCTTCCAGTTTAGTCTATGTGTGTCTTTACAGGTGAAGTGACTTTCTTGTAGGCATCATATGAGTCTTGTTTTTCTTATCCATTCAGCCAATCTACATCTAAGTTGACAAATTTAATCTATTTACATTCAAGGTTATTATTGATAAATGAGGACTTTCTCCTGTTATTTTGTTAATTGTTTTCTGGTTGTTTTGTATATCTTTTGTTCCTTTTTTCCTCTCTTGTTTATCTTTACAGTTTGGTGGTTTTCTGTAGTGATAAGGCTTGATTCCTTTCTCTTTCTCTTTCTTTCTCTTTCTCCTTTCTGTATGTGCCGTACTAGTGAGTTTTATACTTTTGCATGTTTTCATGATGATAGTTATCATACTTTCACTTCCAGTTGTAGAACTCCCTTAGGCATTTCTTGTAAGGCTGGTCTAATTCTGCGTATAATGTTCTTGCCTGACAGGTTTGTTTTTTTTTTTCCAGCACTTAGAATATATCATCTCATTCTCTTCCAGCCTGTGAGATTGCTATTGAGAAATCTGTTGCTAGTCTAATGAAGATTCCCTTATATGTAACTTTATGCTTTTCTCTTGCTGTTTTTAAAATTTTCTCTTTGTCTTTGACTTTTGACATTTTGACTATAATGTACCTATGAGAGAACATTTTTTGGGTTGAATCTACTTGGGAACCTTTGAGTTTCCTGGACCTGGATATCCATATTTTTCCCAAGAATTGGGAATTTTTCAGCTATTATTTCATCAAATAGGTTTTCTGCACATTTTCCCATCTCTTGTCTTTCTAAAGCTTCCATAATGCAATTATTTGTTTGCTTTATGGTGTTCTGCAAGTCCTGTAGGTTTGTTTCATTCTTTTTTATTCTTTTTTTTTGTATGCCTGGTTTATTTCCAAAGATCTGCCTCCAAGTTCAGAAATTCTTCTGCTTGATCTCATCTGTTGAAGCTCTCGATTGTGTTTTTTATTTCATTAATTGAATTCTTCTGCATTAAAATTTGTTTTTTAAATAATATCTCTGTTGAATTTCTCATCAGATCATGAACTGTTTTCCTGACTTTATTATCTATCTTTATTCTTTTATATCTTGCTGGGTTTCCTTAAGATCATAATTTTGAGTTTCTTTTATAGCATTTCATAAATTTCCTTTTCTTTGAGGTCTGTTACTAGATAATTATTATGTCCCTTTGGATGTGTCATGTTTCCTTGCCTTTTCATGTTTCTTGTGTCCCTGAATTGATATATGCACATTTGGTGGAGCAGGTACCTCTTCCAATTTATGGAGCAGCTTTGATAGGGAAAGACTTTTTTCTGGAGATGGGTCCTAAGGTGTTGGTTTAGGTAGGATACACTGGCTTTGGTTCTAGGTGGACACAGTTATTATAGTCTCTGTGCAGTTTCTTGAGCTGTAATCCACATAATTGATGTTTGTGAGTACCTCAATGGCCTAGGCTGCAGGAGTTTGTGAGTGTGGTGGGTAGCTTTGCTGGGGGTGGGCTCCTGTACAGACTGATTCCAGGCCCTGGGGTGTACACATGCATGAGGAGAAGGGCTGCCAGGCTGTTTTTCTAGCCAAGGTCATAGGCACATGGCAGGTCAGCTGGTTCAGGGACTGGTTTGCCAACCAGGGGCAGGGCTGCTGGGCTATTTCTGTGCCTGGGGGCGTGGGACTTGGGAACTGGCTTGCCAGGGGTGGAGCCACTGGGCTGTTTCTCTGATCGGGCACATGGGTCCGTCAGGCTGTTTGTTTCGGCTGTCCAGGGTTGGCTTTCTACTATGCAGGACCAGAGTCATGGCCATTCCTGGGGCCAGGCTTCGAGCAGCTGAGGTCATGGCACTGCAGTCACCTGTGTGGGGTTGGTGAAATGATGGCAAAGAGTCAAGGTTGGAGAGGCACAATGGCTACTGGCCCCCAGAGTAGGGGGGCCAACTACTACACTCCTGCAGTAGCTCCAGTTTCAAGATGGCACTGTACTGCAGCAGCTTTGGTCATGAGAAATAGGAAGTGCACAACATGTACTCGTACTCTGGAGTAATGCAACTGTGTGAATTCTAGGCAGCCCCCCAAACTGGGCTCAGCACTTGGGAGGACTGTGGGATTCTCCTATAGTAAGAACTGCAGGTGTCTGGGCTGGCAATGAGGGACGGAGGGAGCCTTTTGCTTACCTTTTCCCTGCAAGGGGAAGTCCCTCCTGTCTCTGAGCCAATCCCAATAGGGGAGATGGGGCAGCAGAGCTAGGGTGCCTCGCTCCCCTCTCTATGCTGCCATCCTGGGCTTTTCTACTTCACAGGGTTCTTGCTGCCAGTCACTTGCTACACCACAGTGCTCTCCCTCAGACACTCCACTTGAATTTTAGTTGTTTATTAGTTGTTTTGGTCCTTTTTTGTGGGGAAGACAAGCACCAGGCACCTCTAGTCAGCCATCGTGCTCTGTGTTGATTCTTTTTTTTTTTTTTTTTTTGTCGGTACATTCCAAACATGTGTAACCAATGAACATGGCCTAGGTTTTTTTTTTTTTTTATTGGTATTCACTTCAGTAACTTGAATCCACAGATATAAGCAGTATATAACCAGAAAGTTACAAGTAAACACAGATTATACATGCAAATTTCTGTTCACAAAGGTCACATATGCAGGTACATGAATTAGAAGCGTGCATCTAGGATTATGGCCAAACTGTTTTTAAGATGCAGAAATATAAAATTACATCTTGAAAATATGAAGAGGTGGTCTACACACTTCAAAAATCAAATGTTGCTTATACCAGAGATGTATGACGATTATAGGATTCAAGTGACAAGCAATAAGTTCTCAAAAATTAGTACTGGTCAAAGAGAATGGGAATATTTTTATGTTTCACTGAAAATATATTGACTACTAGGATACAAAATCTAGCAGGAACTCAGGGAAAAAAATTACAAAATCTAAAGCCAATTACTTAATATTTCTTATTACCTAAAGAACAGCATGACATTTACAGAAAACTGCACCTGCATTTGAATTGCCAATCTCATTTTAATGAAGTTCTCCAAAAATGAAATGCAACCAAAAAAGGGTCAAACTCCAAATGAAAAGTTTGCAAGGCTCAGATTAAAACATGGAATGTTTCAGATGAAAGTAATAAAAATACTATTGGTTTTGTTCTTTATTAAATGGAATCAAATATTGACATTTCTTTGAAGCTTGGAACTACTAAATTTCATTTTCCCAAATGGTTCTGCATTTTTTTCTTAGTGGTGCAAGTTGTGTTAAGTAGCTTACGAAGTCAGTCTCTACAAATTACTTCTATAAAACAACTATTCATTAATCATATGTATTTTTTTGCTATAACACTTAACACATGAACAGACATTAATTCTCCACCAAAAGAGTACAATAGTTTTCTTCTGTCAGTATTGTATTTAAAAAAGGTTAACATTAAACACAAAGAACCATTATTTTCTTTGAAATCTTAAATCGCCGGTCCCCGCCCCGGGGGCCGCCGCCACCTGCCTCCCACCAGGGCTCTGAAGAGAATCCACAAGGAATTGAATGATCTGGCACGGGACCCTCCAGCACAGTGTTCAGCAGGTCCTGTTGGAGATGATATGTTCCATTGGCAAGCTACAATAATGGGGCCAAATGACAGTCCCTATCAGGGTGGAGTATTTTTCTTAACAATTCATTTCCCAACAGATTACCCTTTCAAACCACCTAAGGTTGCATTTACAACAAGAATTTATCATCCAAATATTAACAGTAATGGCAGCATTTGTCTTGATATTCTACGGTCACAGTGGTCTCCAGCACTAACTATTTCAAAAGTACTCTTGTCCATCTGTTCTCTGTTGTGTGATCCCAATCCAGATGATCCTTTAGTGCCTGAGATTGCTCGGATCTACAAAACAGATAAAGTACAACAGAATAGCTCGGGAATGGACTCAGAAGTATGCGATGTAATTAAAGAAATTATTGGATAACCTCCACAAATAAAGATAGGGGAACTCTGAAAGAGAAAGTCCTTTTGATTTCCATTTGACTGCTTTCTATGAGCCCACGCCTCATCTTCCCCTGTGCACATGTTTACCTGATACAGCAGTGCTGCGTGTTGTACATACTTGGAACAACAAACTAGAAATACTGTACTTCTGTACCAACATTGCTTCCTAGCAGAGAAGTGTGTGTGACAAGCCAGTTCTACAGGCATTACCTAGGTGTGAGACTAAAAGCTTTTCTTATTGACTTAAATTTGGATAACAGCAGGGTGTGAGGGGGGTGGTGGGTATGGTGTGTGCTTGGATGGGAAAGAAAAGGCTCCACTCACCTGTAGCAGATTATTTTTAAGTGGAATCCATTTAAACTCAAAACACTTATGAAAAGCAAGGTGAAGAACATGAAGCTGTGTCTGTACTCATTTTATTCCGAAGGAGCTACGTCTTAGGTGACAGTTATGACCAATCAGATTAAACTCTACCCACATTCTGCATTTTAAAGTCTAAGTTTAACTGGTCAACATTTAAATAGATTGGAGCTATTAGTACATCAAGTGTGATGGGCTTTGTTCCCAACTCTTTTACATCTCCCTACCTCTTCAACCTTTGGCCTTTCAGCCGTTCTTTCTCTCTTCCATATTCTTTGGTTTGTATGTGGTTTCTCAGTTAATACATAGCTAATAGCTCTTATTTTTCTTATGTTTTTAACCGCTTAGGTCTATTTGGATGTAAGGGTGAAAATTCATTTGATGGAAATACTTGTGTATATTTAAAGACCCAGTTGCTCCTCTGGAGCTTGTACGTTCAAGAATGATTAATCTGTGTAATAAACTGGTTACTACAGTCATTACATACAAAAAAAAAAAAAAGAAATCCTTAAATCTTCTTGCATATCTTAAGTTTCCTTCTCCTGTCTGCATTCTTCTGCCAATTTATTCAGAAATTTATTTAATTTCTCATAATGAGGAAGGCTGCTGCAATGAGTATTCTTTGCAACTTCTTTTGTATAAAAGAGTGAACATAGCTTACCGTAAAGCCCTGTTTTAGGTATCACATAGTCTATACAAACAGGAACATTGGGCTGATATGGTCCAATTCTATACTCATCTGGGATTGTATAGTCCTCCTCATTCTCATCACTTTGGCCATCTGCATTTTCACTTATGTTGATTCTTCAGTGCATTTTACTAAGTGAAAAAAAGCCAAACCTCAAAGACTACATATTACATGATTCCATTTACATGACACTCTGGAAAAGACAAAACTATAGGGAGGAAAACAGATCAGTAGTTGCCAGAAGTTGGGAGGACAGATTGTCTATAAAGATATAGCACTAGAGAATTTTGAGGGTGATGGAATGGTTCTCTATGGACTTATGCTGGTGGACATGTGACTATATGTTTGTCAAAAGCCAAGGAATTGTATGCCACAAGAAGTAAATTTAAAGAATCTACCAGGGTGTGTCAAGAAAGATGGAATTCAGACTGAAAAATGAGTCTAATTACATTACAAATTAATCAGGTAACCACACTAAAGGGTATGGAAAAGAAAGGAGCTGACCTAAGTCTTGGAAAACAGTGTTTTGACTAGATACTGCAAGCCTAACCTAAAGACAAAAATAACTGTATACACACACTGTACTCTAGTTTCAGGGGTTAGCAAATTACAGCCTGTGGGCTGGCCATCTGTTGTTATAAATAGAGTTTTATTGGAACACAACCATGGTGTATTTACATATTGTCCATGGCTGCTTTCAAGGTATAACAGCAGATCTGAGTAATTGCAACAGAGGCTGTATGGTCTGCACAATCTAAAATATTCACTACCTGGTCCTGTATGAAAAAGTTTGCCAACCCCTGCTCTAGTTGATAAATTTGTCTCTCAAAGGGGTACTGGTTGGCAATTCTGAAACTATCTGTACAGTAAAGTTGACCAAATAAGTAAATATGTAGTAGATATAGTGGGTAATGAGACCTAGGTTTCTTACTGTTACACATAGGGAATGGGAAAAGCCTAGAATGAACCTTGTGATGTTGGATTGGAGAAGGTAGTATCAGTATGAAGTGTTTATGTGTCTGTGTGTGTTTAATATAGGGATGTGTGTCTTCCTATATATGTTTTCTAACTTTGTCCACTGAGAGGGCCCAGAGGCAATGAGTACACCTAGTGTCCAAATATTGGTCTCTAAATGTCATTCTCAATGAAAGGACTCAGGGCTCCTTGGAGAAGTGGTTGATTTGACTGGGGCAGGGAGGATACAAGAGGAGCCTGGAGTATCATATGGTTCTAGCAAATAAAGAGGTACTCAGAAAAGTATGGAACATGTCAAAGGAACACAGGAACCAACTGAAAAGTGCTTCTAATGGCCAAAGCAGAAAAAATTTGAACAACAAAATAACTATCGTAGTATTGGATTATAACCCAGAGAATAAATGAAATATCCATAAGTCCATACTGATATAAATAAATAACTGAAAAATGAATAAATAGGAAAGAAGACAAATCTCCCTAATAGGAGAATGTCAGTTAATAAATGCTAAAGGAATAAAGGAAATACAAAATTGCCATTAGATAAACATGAGAATAACAATTATTTCAGGAGAAATCTACTGATGGATGCTAAAACCAGTAGACAAAAGCTTAAGCATAAAGAGGATATTCGAATAGTCTCACAGTATCTCCCCCAAAATATTTAATAGTTACAGATGGAAAATTACAGTGGAGAAATTCAGCAGACACCACTTTAACCAAGTGATCAGGGTTAACATCACCAGTAATAGGACACATTGACATCATGTACTCTCTCATACAATGCACTGAGAAGGGCACATCACCTCTGTGGTATCCTTCCCAATATGCATAACCGTAATCTGATCATGAGAAAACATCAAACAAAACCAAATCGAGGGACATTCTACAAAATAACTGATGAACACTCTTCAAAAGTGTCAAGGTCGTTAAAAACAAGGAAGGACTGAGGAACTGTCATAGATTGGAGGACACTAAGAAGACATGATGACTGAATGCAATATGGGATCCTGAATTGGGTCCTAGAACAGAAAAAAGGACAACTGATGAAATCCCAATAAGCTAAGCGCTTTGGTTAATAGTATCGTACCAAAGTTATTTTTTTTTTTTTAAACAAAGTCTCGCTTTGTCACTCAGGCTGGAGTGCAGTGGTACGATCTCAGCTCACTGCAACCTCTGTCTCCCAGGTTCAAGCGATTCTCCCACCTCAGCCTCTTGAATAACTGGGACTACAGTCATGTGCCACCACGCCTGGCTAATTTTTGTATTTTTTTGTAAAGACAAGGTTTCACCACATTGGCCAGGCTGGTCTTGAACTCCTGACCTCAGGTGCCTCACGCCTCAGCCTCCCAAAGTGCTGGGGTTACAGGCATGAGCCACTACACCCAGCCACCAAGGTTAATTTTTCAGTTTTGGCAAATTTCTATGGTTATATAAGATGTGAATATAACAGAATGGTGGTTGATAGGAATACTGGGATTCTCTGTACTGTTTTTGCAACTTCTGTAAATCTAAAATTATCTCAAAATTTAAAAAATATGTGTGTTTTAAAAAAGCTTATGGAGTCTTATGACTTATGAGCTGTATGTGTCTTATGAACAGGACCACATAGATTAGTAATTAGGCTGTCACAAACTTACCCTAGGTGGATAGCCATGGAGAGGATACTGTTAGGAACACTGCTTTAGTGAAGAGCCTGTCACTTTGCCTTCACTTGGAATCACATTGCTGAAATCTGTTTCTGCTGCTGGATTGATTTTTTGGTTTTAAGCATTATTATATTATTATAGGTTTTTTTGGTTTTAAGCATTATGCCTTTATCGGTGATAGGTTGGTGGTACATATAGATGTTGCAAGGATGTATTGCTGATTAATTACATGGCCGTACCAGTGTACAAGCTGCTGACCTTTTTTCTTTGCATTCCCAGGGTCGTTATGGTTGCTGTCGCTTTCTACGAGATGGATATAAAACTCCTAAAGAGGTAGGTTTCTTTTCTCCAAAATGAATCCAAGGTAGAATGGCCACTTCTACCTGCAGCCTCATTCAGAGAAAATATTTACCTCACTGATGGTACTTACAGAGATCACTAAGTGGGATAATAATAACTGATGTTTGCTATATTTGTTGAACTTGGCTTAGCTGCCAAGTTCTCAGTTTGTAGGCCTTTCTGGATTAAGTAAAATAGAGGAAGGTGTAGTCCTTCCACCTCTTGCATTGGTTAGTTTCAGGAAAGAACTACTGATACATGGTAAAATCAGTGGATGAAAGCTTATACAGAAATAGTATTTGCATTGTCTCAAAGTATCTCTCCCAAAAGATTTAACAATTACAAAGGGAAAAATCTTTCCAGCAGTAGATCTTTCTGGCCCCACATTCCACCTCTTGTAGTTGGTTAGTTCTAAACAGTACTTGATTTTGCAAAGTTAAGTTCCTTTTATTCAACTAGTCAAAAGTTCGCCTTGGAAATATCAATGACAAAAATTCAGTATTATTAAACGGATTGAACAGTCAAGATGTACCACTTTCACTGGTAATGGAAACATTGTTTAAAGCTTAGATTTGATGGTTGAGAGACATTATGGATTTTTTTAAATCATCGAGCTCAAACTCTTCTGGTCTACTTCCTCTCTTCCACTTTATTTTTTAGCCTTGAATTTGACTTCTTCCCCTATCAGTGTACTAAAATTATATGTTCTGAAGCATCATCATAAGCTCTTAAATGACCAATCCAATAGCCTTTTCTGAATCCTTATTCTCCTTGACTTCTCTATAGTACCTCACTTTTTACCTAGCCCTAAATTCTCTTGAAATTTTTTTCCTATTTTAATTTTCCCACTACACTATCCTGATTCTTCTCTTTCTGTTATTCCCTTGCCCCACTCTGAGGGTTTACCAAGATTCCATTCTTGAGCAGTTTGCTCATTTCATTTAGTACTATTTCATAAAGCTCATCTGTAACTTGTACTTCATATGTCACCTCTATGAAGATGATTCCCAAACCCTCATCTCTAGATGCCCTTCTAAACATTTCTATTTCTATGTCCTATTACTACAAAAAACTTAACAAACATAAAACCAAACTGAACTTTATTGCAAACCAATCTTATTTCTTCATACACCCTCTTGTGATATCATTGCTATCCCAATTCCGCTAGTTAGAAGTCGCATCATAGAGTACTTTCTAAGGGAAGGGCGTATGCACATGATCTGCCTTCCTGAACACCTTCTCTAAAACAATCAGTAATGAAAGCCCGTATTATAATACCTCTGAACTAAAGATATACATCTAACCTCTGAGTGATGACCGACTTTATTGTGTTTTTACTAGGATCCCAATCGTCTGTACTATGAACCAGCTGAGCTGAAGCTATTTGAAAACATTGAGTGTGAATGGCCATTGTTCTGGACATACTTTATTCTTGATGGGGTCTTCAGTGGCAATGCAGAACAGGTAATAAGCTGGGGAAAGAGTTTTCAGCAGAATGTTTTTGTTATATCTTCTTATAGCTAATAGTATACCAACCCTGTGTTCAGATGGAAGTCTTCCTAATAGGGGAGAGACAGTTGTTCCCTACAGGCTACTAGCTGAGGGCACTAAGAGTAAAAAGACCTGGATTATTTTTTTCTTCTTTTTTAAAAAATTTTGGTTTCACTCCTGACCATTGGGTGCCCAACTATTATCATTGACTTCTTCAGTTTCTCTGTACATAATGAAAATAGTTTTTCCCCATTCATTAAAGAATATATTCCTAAAAGTATTTGAATTTCACAGATAAAGACGTATTGTAAATGCAACATACAGTCAGTTCTGCTATAATGATACATATGCAATCTTTTTTTGTTGTTGTTTTTAAGACAGGGTCTCTCACTCTGTTGCCCAGACTGTAGTGCAATGGTGTGATCATGGCTCACTGCAGCTTCGATCTCCTGGGCTCAAGCAGTCCTCCCACCTCAGCCTCCTGAGTCATTGGGACTATAGGCACATGCCACCACATTCAGCTATTTTTGTTTGTTTTTTTGTAGAGATGGGCCTCGCTGTGTTGCCCAGGCTGGTCTCAAACTCCTGGGCTCAAGCTATCCCTCCTGCCTCAGCCTCTCAAAGTGCTGGGATTACAGGCATGAGCCACCACACCCAGGCCATATGCATTCTTTAAAAATCACCATGCTAGGCCTGGTGCGGTGGCTCACACCTGTAATCCCAGCACTTTGGGAGGCCAAGGCGGGCAGATCACAAGGTCAGGAGATCGAGACCATCCTGGTTAACATGGTGAAACGCCGTCTCTACTAAAAACACAAAAAAATTCGCCGGGCCTGGTGGCGGGTGCCTATAGTTCCAGCTACTTGGGAGGCTGAGGCAGGAGAATGGCCTGAACCCGGGAGGCGGAGCTTGCAGTGAGCTGAAATCATGCCACTGCACTCCAGCCTGGGTGACAGAGCAAAACTCTGTCTCAAAAAAAAAAAAAAAAAAAAAACACCATGCTATGCATATTTAAGAAATAAAAACCACAGGGCTTATGAGAAAATGGGGTAAGGAGTGCAGCACATAAAATGTAACACATACAAAATGATAGGAACCTAATAAAAATAATAGTATCATGGCTTTATACATGGTAAATAGTTAAGAAATGCATAAATACCACAATAGTTACGGTACTTTCACCTTAAAAAAGACCCAAAGTTTGCTTGTGCAAGTGTGTACCCAAGTTTTCACCAGCTCACCCACCTGGCTCTCATGCCCACTACAGAATGTGCAAGAGGAAGAGAACAAAAGAGGGATTAAAAAGAGTGAGAGAAAACAGAGAAAAAGAGCATAAAACAGAGAGGAAAATTTTTTTAAAAGGCTGAGAGGAAACAGGTGGAAAACTGAAGAGAGGGCAAGGCATGTGGCTGCATATCCAGGGTGGCCATCAGAGGATTGCAGCTTGTAAGTTCAGTAGTGGTGAAAGGAGTGTTATCTGAAATTGGACAGAAAGTAGTAACAACAGATGTGAATAGGTACAGTTCATTGTTCTCCTGAGATGTATGCATGTGTGTTTTGTGTATTCTTACATGGCCCAGTTCAGCTAGTATATTCTCAGTATGAAATTGTGCATAACCAAACATGAAATTCATGTTATACTCAAATTTTTCCCTAATATATTGGAAGCATTGGAACAAATTTGTCTACAAAGAAAGTGTTATAGCAGAACTGACTGTATTTTTTTTTCCATCATAAATTACAGTTTTGGGTTTTTTTTTTTTTTTACATTTTATATATTGCTAAGCTTTAGCAAATGGTTAAGCATAGAACATAAAGTTGACCATAACAGAACCTAATTTGGCAGGTAGAAATGCAGTTTTAAGACAATACATCCTCAAATCTAGAAGCTATACTTAAGATATACATAGTGGAACAAGACAGGCCTTTGGAAGCAGACTGTCATGGCTACACCCTGGACTCAACTGTGTTCTCACTCTGATCTTCCACAAATTTACAACCTCTTTGAGACAATTTCCCTGTAAAAAGGCCTTAATTACACATAGCTCCTAGGATAGTTTTTACAGTTAAATGCATTAAAGTATGCAAAACTCCTAGCATAATATTTGGCCTATAACGAGCATTTAGTAAATACTCTTTCTTTTCTATTTTCCTGGGTGAATAAGCTACTTTGCAATAGGACCTTCTTTGGCTACAACCCTCTCCTGGGTCCCCAAAGGGACTCTCTATAAGTCTTTTTTTCCTGCCTTTCTTTTATCTGCAGGTTCAAGAATATAGAGAGGCTCTTGAAGCAGTCCTCATCAAGGGCAAAAATGGAGTCCCACTTCTGCCAGAGCTGTACAGTGTTCCTCCTGACAGGGTGAGTCAAACAGTGCCATAACATGTAGCTGATAGAGAAGAGGAGCAGTACCTTGATCAGACTACCTCATTTGAGTCAAATAATTTTTAATCTTATTTTGTTGTTCTGAAAGCTTGTCTTTAGGTACAGGACAACATAAGTATGATTTTATTCCTTCAAAAATAAAATTTTAAAGCAGTCTCAATGATGGTACTGTTGCACAGTGAGACAAGGACAAGACCAAACCTTAATCTTGAGAATGATGTAGAGATCACTAGGAAAAACTAGGATGATGTTCTGTGTGGACTCTCAAGATTTGGTATTCTCTATTTTTAGGCTAGTAATCCCGGATTGTTTTAATAGATCAGGCTTGGAAAATGAATATGTCTTGTTTTCAGACTGTCATTTGCCCAAAATGCCAGTCAGGTGTAACATTGTTCCTCTTCTCCACTGCAAAAGAGCTTAGACATGGAAGAGAATAGTCTTCCATTCCGGTGAGAATGAGTAGAATAAGCTCCCAGCAACATCAGCAGCACCACCTGAGAGCTTGTTAGAACTAGATTTCAGGCCCTACCTCATACCCACTCAATCAGAATCTGCATTTTAACAAGATCCTCAGGTGATCTGTATGCACATCGCAGTTGGGGAGCACTGCCCTAGATTATAGTGATAGTGCTTCACTTTTCAGTACATTGCATATGTAGCTATATAGGGTATAAATTACAATCCAGTCCACCTTTTTATTATCCAGTATCTTAAACCTTCTATTATTCCTCATCTGGCCTCTTCATCTTTTCTTTTAGGTCGATGAAGAATATCAGAATCCTCACACTGTGGACCGAGTCCCCATGGGGAAATTGCCTCACATGTGGGGTCAGTCTCTATACATTTTAGGAAGCTTGATGGCAGAGGTAAGAGAAATCTTCAAGGCTGTCCCACTTTTTTCTGCGTTGTCACCATAATAATCAGATTTTTAAGTAGCTCATTAAATCTGAAGGATGTCTTCTGCCTTTTGCACTTTGCCTTAATTATAGTTTTCCTCCAGGTCTTCAGAGCAGGGAGCATGGCCAACCCTCACAAAAAGCTCTTGCTGCCTGGCAACCATGTCCCTCATGCTGCCCAGGGCTCCCTACTTTGGCACTGTATTCGGAGCTGCTCAGGCCCCAGATCTATCCCTTTCAAAACTTCCCTCAGTGCCCTGCCTGGTGACTAACAGATGCATTTGTGCTTAGCTAGTTAATTACTGATAATGGATTAAGTGCTAATGTTTCCAAGCAACATAATGTTTCATTCTTTAACTGATATTTTTAGGTGCCATGATAAGTGACTAGGAACATCATGGCTTTTTTTTCTTTGCTTGGGTTTTTATGTTTGTTTGTATTTTGCTAGGGGCTCTCTAAATGTTCCTTATATCAGATTCTGTTGAGATTGCCCTTAATGAGGCATTTGGGAGTTTCTGACTTTGTGTCCACCTTCTTTGTGACATTTTGAGCCTGCACAGAGGCATTCTGTTTCTCAGAAGTTTTTCATATCATCTGGCAAGTCTACTTCCCCACTCTATGTTATTTTGATAAGATATAACCCAGGCTCCTAGAGGATCAAGAGTGGGACTTAACTATCCTATCTGAGTCAGACTCTTTGACCTGTTTATGTATAACCACTGATTTTTGCAGCTGTTTTGTTTATTTTCCTTGTGTGACTGTGGCCATGGCTGTTTGATTACTCTTAGTCAACATTACTAAATGAATCTAGCAAAAGTGGGCAGAATGGTTTGTTTAAATAATCCTTACCTGGTGACTTTCTCATTCAATTAAAATAAAGTAAATGCATTGATAAAAAGAATACCACAGTGATTGGTATTCTTTTTTTTTTTCTTTTTTTAAAATTTATTTTATTTTATTTTACTTTTTGAGACAGAGTTTCACTCTTGTTGCCCAGGCTGGAGCACAATGGCGCGATCTCGGCTCACCACAACTTCCGCCTCCCGGGTTCAAATGATTCTCCTGCCTCGGCTTCCCAAGTAGCTAGGATTACAGGCATGCACCACTATGCCCGACTAATTTTGTATTTTTAGTAGAGATGGGGTTTCTCCATGTTGGTCAGGCTGGTCTCGAGGTGATCCGCCCGCCTCAGCCTCCCAAAGTGCTGAAATTACAGGCATGAGCCACCGCGCCCAGCCAGTGATTTGTATTCTTAAGGAAAAAATAGGTGAGTTCATCCCATTTCATAAAGGGCAGAAACTCAAGTCAAAAGATTTCTGATGTGCAGAAGGTATAGTAGATACATGAACAAATGAGAATACAGCAGGACTAATGGCTTAAATTACTGATAAGTTCTGTGATCTAATCATCTAATCATATGTATATCCAGAGAAGATAGAGGAATAACCAAAAAACTTTCTGTTTATTTATAATTTATACCCAGCTGGGTGCAGTGGCTCATGCTTATAATCCCACCACTTTAGGAGGCCAAAGAGGGAGGATTGCTTGAGTCCAGGAGTTTGAGATCAGCCTGGGCAACATAAGCGAGACCTTGTCTCCATGAATAAACTAATTAGCCAGGCATGGTGGCACACGCCTGTGGTCCTAGCTACTTGTGAGGCTGAGGTGGGAGGATTATTTGAGCCCAGGAGGTTGAAGCTGCAGTGAGCCATGATTGCACCACTGCACTCCAGCATGGGTGACAGAGAAAGACCCTGTCTCAAAAAAAAACAAATTATACCCTACATATTTATACCCTACCTAAAAAAGGATTTGTGGCAGCCAATAGAAATTAACTCTGGATAAAATGAGTTTTGGTGTGAATTTGGGAGTTCAAACATTTTCATACAGTGAAGGCATTTGTTTCCTTTCTACACCTGTCTCTTGAATGTGATGGTGCAAGTTTATGGGCATAGGGATGTTGTTTTCCCTCAAATATTAGTTTTTCTTTTGAGACTTAATAATCTGTCTTTTTATGGTTTTTCTTTAGGGATTTTTAGCCCCTGGAGAAATTGATCCCCTGAATCGCAGGTTTTCTACTGTACCAAAGCCAGATGTTGTGGTTCAAGGTATGTATTCTTATTCCCAGTGGAAGAAACTTTATATTAAAGGTCTGGTTATGGGCAGAGATCTTTAGGCTAGTAAATTATGACTTTATTCTATATCTTTCACTTTATTAGACTTCAAAAAGTAAACAATGAACTTGGTTCGGTTTGGTTTCAAAATGCTGGTTATCTTAATAATAAACAAATGAATGATGTTCTATGTCAGATGACTCCAAAATATTATTTGACACTCTTAACCACTCCTTATATCTGGAAATTATTTTCTTTTCATTGTCATAACATTTTAGCCTCCTGGTTATCTCTGCTTTTTTTCTGACCACTCCTTCTGTGCTATTTCTACTGTACTTCTTTCTTTGTATATCCTTCTAATGGTTCTGCACTTAGTATTTTTTTTTTTTTTTTTGAGACGGAGTCTCTTTCTGTCACCCAGGCTGGAGTGCAATGGCGCAATCTCGGCTCACTGCAACCTCCACCTCCTGGGTTCAAGCAATTCTCCTGCCTCAGCCTCCTGAGTATCCGGGATCACAGTCGCGCACCACCACGCCTAGCTAATTTTTGTATTTTTAGTAGAGACGGGGTTTCACCATGTTGGTCAGGCTGGTCTCGAACTCCTGACCTCATGATCTGCCCGTCTCGGCCTCCCAAAGTGCTGGGATTACAGGTGTGAGCCACTGCGCCTGGCTGCACTTAGTCTTATACTCTTGTCTTTCTGTATTTACACTCTGTATTAGTTAGCTAAGCCTGCCTCCTTCATAGTAAATTTGCTTCCATGGCCCCAACTATTACCTCTTTGGAGAATACTCCAAACCTTTGTTTTTATTCCTAACAATCTACTTAAATTTGGGACATCTACTTTCTGCAGAACTCTAGGCTGAGTTCTATAAACATGTTAAGAATTCTAGTCCCAATATCTATAAAACTTCTGTGCCATTTACACTTCAAACACAAAACTGACCTCTTTTGTCTCCATCCCATCCTTTTCCTCTCCTAAGAAATGCAAATCGTTCTACCTTCCTTATTTCTCTCAATGATATCACCATTATTCTAGTCTCTTAGTGTAGAAGACTTGAAGTAATTTTTTACTCTCTAGCATCACAATCCAATGTGGTGTTGTGAAACTCCTTTGAGATGTCTCCAATCACTTGACTTTGGGGTTGGTTCTATATGGAAAATAATCTCGTGTGTTTTCTAAATTTTCTTATACTTGACATCCCACGTGGTCATAGAGGTAGTTCTTGCTTATCAATGTATATAGCAACCATTATATAAAAGTCATTACTCTTCCCTTCCCATGAGAGATCTTGTTCTCCTTTGAGGTTTATTCCACCTGTCTATGTTGATCTCCTGGTTGCTCTAATTCATTCTTTGAAGACTTTGAGGCTTGGCTACAGCCTTCCTCTTCCTCTCCAAATCCTGCCATAGAACTAGATTTTAGCATTCACGTCAGTGCAGTCTAACACTTCAGTCTCAAAGTTCTGGATATCCATAACTCTAGTGACCTTTCCTTCTACCTATACTTTTAGCCATCCACTCAAAGGACCAAACTTTAAGGCTCTTTCACTTCATATATCTGAAATTCCAATATTCTACTCTGTGATCATAGTCATAACATTGTTTCAACTTTCTTTTTTTTTTTTTTGAGACGGAGTCTTGGCTCTGTCCCCCAGGCTGGAGTGCAGTGGCGCGATCTCGGCTCACTGCAAGCCTGACTCCCAGGTTCACGCCATTCTCCTGCCTCAGCCTCCCGAGTAGCTGGGACTACAGGCGCCCGCCAACATGCCGGGCTAATTTTTTGTATTTTTAGTAGAGACGGGGTTTCACCGTGTTAGCCAGGATGGTCTCGATCTCCTGACCTCGTGATCCGCCTGCCTCGGCCTCCCAAAGTGCTGGGATTACAGGCTTGAGCCACCGCGCCCGGCCTCAACTTTCTTTTTCTTCCCATTACCCTTGTTTCTATTTTCCCCTAGTTTACCCTTTTCTACCTCATGGTTGTTCATCTAAATCTCCCAGTCACCAATGCACCATACTTTCTATTACACCCACTCAAAAAATCACAGCCCCAGGTCAGTGTTACAGTCTGCATTTTCTGATCCTATACCTGGCCTGCTAAAAAGCTATTGGGGAATAAAAAGACACAAATGAGCAGAGTGGTGGCACTGGAAATCATGGTCTCCAACTCAGCTAGGTTTACAGTGCCTCCTGTTCATCCTTGTTCTTATTAGTCAACATTTTCATACTTCTCAACCACTATTCCACACCTTCTCTGTTTTCAATCCCCACCTCTTTTTTTCAGGCTAATTCTCGGCCTGCTGCTTCATGCCTGATAATATTCTGATCTTTGTCAGTGTCTCAGCCCTCCCTACCACTACAGTCTTACTTACCCTTGCCTCATTTTCTACAACCTCAGAAAAAGGGTTTCTTCTCCTATTCAAGGACAAGTCTTCCTTCTGATGTTTGATCATTATCTTCTTCCTTAGCCTTCTCTAGAAACTTACTCTTTCCTGGAATCCTCAAACTCTCCCATTCTGTTGGTTTTGTTTTCTTTAGTCTACTGACATGTTCATCTCCCTCTACACTATATAGCTTCTTTCTTTCTCATCCAAACTTCCACTTTTTTATCTTCCCTTTATTCTGCAGTATTTTATAGTCTGGCTTACTACTATGAAAATGGTCTTGCTTAAGTTACCAGTGACCTTTGTATTCCCAAATTTGGTAGGTACTTTTTAATCTGTATCTTACTGGAGTATTTAATCTGTATCCCATGTCTTCTATGATGCCATACTCTCTTGAATCTCCTTCAACCTAGATTAAGCACATTTCTTTCTCATTCTGGTCTTCCTCTTCTTCTTTGCCCCCTAACTATTGGTATTTCTGAGAATTCTGTCCTTAGTCCACTGCTCTTGCTTCTATAAATATTTCTTTCTGTTCCTCAGCCTCCTCCTATTCCAACCTTTTCCCTTTTCCCTTTTCCCTCTTTCCACCTTCTTACTTCTTCCCTCACTCTCAGAAGATGATCTCACCTCCTATATCATAGAGGAAATACAAGCCATGATGTAAGAACTCCTCCACTTCACCCCCAGCTTTTCTTCATTTGCCTATGTCTTTTATGTTGGCATTTTCCAAGGTTATATTCTAAGTTCGCTTCTCCTTTTCTCTATATATTCTCCTTGACCCATCTCATCTCTTTCTATGCTAAAGACTCCTGAATCTGTATCAGCTTCCTTTAAGGTAGCCTCACTTGGGTGTCTCACTTGCACTGTAAATTTATTCAACATGTCTAAAATTATTCAGCTATACCCTCCTAGTACTACATCACCCATACCTGCTTTTCCTCCTATATGCCTGTGTCATTAAATGACACACCATCCTCCCAGTTACACAAGTAAATACCTAGGGAATCCTTGATATTTTCCTCTCTCTCATCTCCTACATTCAACATTTAACAAGTTCTGGCTGCTTTATTTCCTAAATAATTCTGAGATCCATCCAGTTTTTTTGAGATGGAGTCTCGCTCTGTCGCCCAGGCTGGAGGGCAGTGGCGCGATCTTGGCTCACTGCAAGCTCCGCCTCCCGGGTTCACGCCATTCTCCTGCCTCAGCCTCCCGAGTAGCTGGGACTACAGGCGCCCGCCAACACGCCTGGCTAATTTTTCTGTATTTTTAGTAGAGACGGGGTTTCACCGTGTTAGCCAGGATGGTCTCGATCTCCTGACCACGTGATCCACCCGCCTTGGCCTCCCCAAAGTGCTGGGATTACAGGCTTGAGCCACCGTGCCCGGCCTCATCCAGTTTTTCCAGTACCAATATCTTGATCCTAATAGAGGTAGTCAACATCTCTTCCTTGCATTACTGTAGTAACTTTTTTTTTTTTTTTTTTTTTGAGATGGAGTCACTCTGTCGCCTAGGCTGGAGTGCAGTGGCACAATCTGAGCTCACTGCAACCTCTGCCTCCTGGGTTCAAGCAATCCTCCTGCCTCAGCCTCCGGAGTAGCTGGGATTACAGGCACGCACTTCCACACCCGGCTAATTTTTTTTTATTTTTAGTAGAAGCGGGGTTTCACCATGTTGGCCAGGCTGGTCTCGAACTCCTGACTTCAGGTGATCCACCCACCTCTGCCTCCCAAAGTGCTGGGATTACAGGCGTAAGCCACAGCACCCGGCCTTGTAGTAACTTTTTAGCTGGTCTCTCTGTCTTCACTACAGTCTATCAGTTTATTCTCTATCAATCTGAATGTACTATTTTTAAGGTACAGGTATTAATGTGGTATTCCTCTGATTATACCTCTACAAGCGCTTCCCATTGGCAGTCTCCTTAATATGACTTACAAGGCCCTTTAGATCTAGCCCCTGACCCCATCTCCAGCTTCATTTTTTATCACTGCCCCTTTATACTACATGTTCCTGTTATAAAGGGCTTTTTATAATTCCTAGCTCTGCCTTGTTTTCTGTTCCCTTGAGCCTTTGCCCATGCTATTTATTCTGTCTGGTACAATTTCTTCCTTACCTTTATCATATCCTATTGCAGGTTAACTTCAATTCAGGCCTCTAGCAGGACTCTACAGCCATCTCATTTTTTCCATGTAGGGATCATGTCCTTAACATATGGCAGTGCCTAGCACATAAGAGGCACTAAATAATAATTTTCTAAATATTTTATAAAACAAAAAAATGAGTTGCTTGGGTTGAAGGTACTCCTGGGGCCCCAGAGTATTGTTCACTTGACTGTCCTTCAGTCCCCTCTACTCTTACAACCAATTCCCCTGAAGAATCCTGAGGCTCAGTAGAAAGCATTTTGGAAAGCATGGCCCAAAGATGAAATACAAAATCCTTCAAGTGATGCATATGCCCTTCACGATGCTCTAACCCCTGTCTATCTTTCCAGATCCGTTTCTTTTGCCACTCTGCAAGGTATATTAATGCTACTGCAATATTGAAGTGTATGTGGTTCTTCCCACCTCCCTCTATACATGCAGCCATGCTGTTTTTCATCTCTGTGCTTGATAAGTTCTTTCTGGACCCTATTCCTAGAATGGGTATATCCTTCCTAATCCCTTGTTTCTCCTAACTAACTTATTCATTATTTCAAGCTCAGTTTAGGCATCAACTCTTTTCGGAAGCCTTTCCTGGTACCACTCCTCCCAACCCCACACTACCTAGGTGTCACTCCTGGATGGTCTCATAAAGTTTTGTGCACTTATCTCTATTTACCTAGCAGGTCATTTTACAATCCATGTGTATGCCACTTCTGTTACACTGTGAGCTCCTTGAGGGAAAGACTAATTTATCCATTTCCGTATCCCTAGTGACTAGCATAGCACCTCATCCATTGAGGTACTTAATAAATGTTTACTAATGAATGAATGAATTGCCATATATTTTTTCCTGGACTGTCCTCAGCCCCCTATCATTCTTCCCCTGCACATTTTTCCTTGAAGAATCTCTTTTATTTTCATGTTTTCAGTTAGAAGTAATCAAGATGGTGTTATGTCCAGGGGACTCTGTGATCGACGTATCCTGCTATCCTGGCCCAGACAACAGCAGCCCATTAGCATGAGGTTCCCAAGATAGAAAAATACACAAAGGATAATGGCAAAGGAAGGCAAAGTAGCACTTTGTTAACTAAGCCTTTGCTTCAAAAACTCAATCTAGAAAATAATAGTAAGCTAGAATGAACCAAGCAGTGCATTCTTTTTCCTGTGAACAATCCATCACATCTACCAGCACTAGAGGAGCAGGAGTAGAGGGCACATTTGCCACTGGTGCTTAGTGTCAAGACAGCTAAAGCCTCAGTTGGATTACTGGCCCCCAGTCAGGTGTCTGTTCCATATAGGGAAAGTGAAAAGAAGAATCAGGAAGCTGGCCTAGCCTCCTCTCTTGTAGTTGGGCTTCCTACTTCAGTGACATGAGTATAAGAGGAAGAAAATGGAGCTGTCCAGGCTTGGCAGGCTCTGAATCTAGAGAAGTATCATCCCCCATCTCTCCCCAGCACCCCCTACCTGCCGCCTAAAAAACATACAATTTCAACTATAATACCTTCTATATGTTGATGACTCAAATTGTTATCCCCAATTCACCATGCCTTCTATCATTCTCTAGCTATAGGCAACTCTTGTCATTAGGGTGTTCTTTATTACCCCCACATACCTGGCTCTGACCTTAGGTTTACTGATACAAAAGAACTCGGGGAATCAGTTTTTACCAAATCTGTAACAAACCTCATGATGGATTTTTCCCCCATTTAAACATAGAATCTTAGATATAAAGAGAGTGTGGTATTCTCTAGGAGCACATAAGTATTTAGCCAAAAAGCAAAATCTAATGCTCTAGTCTTGAGATCTTTTACTTTTCCTTTTAGATAATATTAAGTATTTAGCATGATACTTATTTTATCAAAGTTCTTCAATAACTGTTCATTTCCTCCCATTTCCTTTTTTTCTCTTCAAAAGAAATTATATAACTTGAGAGATTGTTAAGTTGCTATTGAAATAAAATTTTCTGTTGACCTCATCTTCTTTGTCTCCTCTAGTCTCCATTCTAGCTGAAACAGAAGAAATCAAGGCCATTTTGAAGGACAAGGGAATTTACGTGGAGACCATTGCTGAGGTATACCCCATCAGAGTACAACCAGCTCGTATTCTCAGCCACATTTATTCCAGCCTAGGTAAGGAGATTGGCCAGCCTGCTAGAATCAAAGCAGTATTCAATACAGGCTGGTTTCCATCCTTTTTTTCTTCTTCATGATTGTGTATTGCTTTATTAAGCTGGATCTGAGAAGGAATTTAGAGTCTCTAGAATCCAAGTTTCTTACCTTCTCTATTCTGAGCAGGTCTGATAATTTTAGGTGTGTTTTATGAACCCTTTGGGTACGTAAGGCATGACTATTATCAGCCAATATTGTATCTTTATTCCAAGTGTGTGCTTAAATAACATGTTCTCTCCTTTCTTGGAACCTATACCTCTCTTTCAAATACTTGCTTATTTTATATGGAATGATAGCCAAGGAACTTATTTTTAGGTCTTTTATACTTTGTCATTTAATGAACTAGTTGATAATATAAAAGATTCCTTAATATAATACTTATTTTTAATTAGTACTTATTTTTTAATTAATTCACATATTAAACTTAGTGACAGATTTTTTGCATTAGACAAATTACTATATTGTTATCTAAAAGAAATTCTAAACTACTCTTGTGGAAGACTGAATAATGACTCCCCAAAGATATCCAAGTCCTAATTCCTGGAACCTATAAACCTTACCTTATATGGCCAAATGGACTCATTTGAGATAGGAGGATGATCCTGGATTACCCAGGTGGTCCCTAAATGTAATCACAAGTGTCCTTATAAAAGGAATCAGAGGAAGACCAGACTATAAAAGTAGGAGATGTGACAACAGGAGCAAGAGATTAGAGTGAGAAGGCTATGAGCCAAGGAATGCCCACATCATCTAGAAGCCGGAAGAGGCAAGGAATAGATTCTTCCCTGGAGCCTCCAGAAGGAATCAACCCTGCTGACACTTTGGTTTTGATTTTAGTCCCATAATGCTCATTTTGGACTCATGATGCCAAGAACTGTAGAAGTATAAATCTGTGTTGTTTTAAGCCACCAAGTTTGTGGTAGTTTGTTATAGAACCAATAGAAAAGTAATACAATCTTAAACCACAAGGGAGTAGATTTGTAAAAGATTGGATCTTAGATAGTGGATTGCCACTTACAAACCCAGAAGTTAGTTTGTATATGTGTGCATGTGTGTGTGTGTGTGTGTGTGTATGTATACTTTTTTATCACTCAAGAATGGTATGTTAGTAAGGCAAGTATTCCCAGCTTAAAACCAGCCTCCTTCCCTTTTCTCTGGCACTTAACTCCAGTCACTTGATTTCTTTGTCTAAATTGAGAGGGAATCAACCAAAGAGGAAAGGACCAAGAGTCAGAGCTGACTTTTGTCTGTCTCTAGGAACGTATATTTAATGCCAACAAGGCTTGAACTCCTTGCATTCCGGAGCTATTAAGATGGCATCTGGCTTTAGGAGTATGTGGATTTCTTTCTTCCATCCTAGCTATGATGTAGGAATGTCCCTTTCCTAAAAATTCATATATAACATGATTAGAATTTTCTAAAGAAACTTTGTTTTAAAAAGATAATGAAGAACTAAAATATATACACATAGAAATTAACAAATTTATTGAATATGTCTCAGATCCTAATAAATTTCTAAAATCTAGCCACAAATTAGTTTGAATATTATAAAATACTCCTGGTTCCCTCTATTTACTCAACCCTAGCTGAGGTAAATACCAAGTCAAGGCTCTGAAACTTCTGAGGCTGATTTGGGTGGATGCTTTGCTAGGTAGGATACATACCTCACCCCTTCCCAGAACCTGCTTCCTGTTTTTATTTTTTTGACCATTCCCTGTAGCCCCAGACCTATAATGCACTTCTAGTCTCCAGATACTAGTCCACTTGCACTAAATCCCTTGAGATAAGGAAGGTATTTCCCTATTTAGCCAACATCTTACCCACCTGAGTACTAGTTGATCTTACAGTTACTTTCTTTGTAACTCTTAGAAGTCTCTACAGTAATGGGTTTATGCAAGTCCTGTTGGTGATTTTGACCTGATTCTCTCTGGCTCTCACTCAAAAGTTAATAGGTTAATTTTACCCATTGCTTCATTGCATCTATTATTCTAAATTGGCATATCTTACTGGGAAACAGGTAACTTCTAAGCTCTGGGCCATTATTTATAGAATCTGCCTGCCTCACATCAGGTCTCTCCAACAAACAGAAGCAATCTCCTTACTATTTACTTTTTCAAAACCTAGACTCCATCTTGGGCCTCTTACTAAGTTCTTATTTTCTAGCCAAAGGAAATAAAAACTTAATGATGATCAAACATTCCAAGGACTCAAGTGACAAGTGGACATTTATCTTCCTGATATGTTCTTTCGTTTGCTTCATTCATTCATTCATAAGCATTTATTGCTCACTTATTATGTACCAGGCACTGGGCTAGATGCTATGGAAGACATAGCCATGCAACTAAATAATCACAGTACAATCTTATAAATGCTATGACCATGGTGTTACATATGAAATACAGAAGAAAGGGGATAGATTTGCCTGGGGAAGTCAGGAAAAGCATGATAGATGAGGCAACATTTGATGACTTATCAGTCAGATGAGTGACTATTGAAAATTCTGTTATTGGAACAGTTTCACAATAACAAAATTGCCCTAAGGATATGTCAAATAACAACCATAATTCCATGAAGGAAAAGAGATATTTCTTTAACAGGTGTATTTGTTTATATATGTTAACTAAACGGAGTTCTCTTTCTCACCTCAAATGCTCAGTATTTCATCGTCAGTTCTAAAACATCTTTTTTATTTTTTTAAATTATGAGATTAATCAACTTTGTAAAAGTAAGAACTTAAAATATTAAGTTCAAATCTTTATGTAATGCTAATTCTTTTCTAATCTTAGTGCATATAGATACATTTTAATAGTTATCTTTAACATGCCTATATTCACTTGTGTCCTGTTTGTTTTCACTTATTCTCTCATGATGCATTTCCACATATTGAAATAGCTATATAGTATTTCATCAAATTAAAGTAATTGTTTCCTTATTATTAGCTGAATTGTTTCGAGAATTTTTATCCTTCTATAAATGCCTTTTTATAGACCACTGTTTTATTAATTGTATATTCTCAGTAAAGGGATTCTGGATAAGATTGTGAACAGCTTTTTAGCTCTTGTTACATGTTGCCAGATGATTATTTACAAAGACGAACTAATTTATAGTGATGTAACTAAGATATAAAATATACCTTTCTTTTTTACTACCCCACTAACATTGGAGTTTTATTTTTGTTAGATAAGTAGGTTTTAGTATGTATAAATTATTTTAATTTTCTATCTTTGATTCCCAGTGACCTGTACATTTTTCTATTTTTGCTTTACCTCTTTTTTTGAAACTATGTGTCTACAATTGCTTGCTTATCTAATAGGGTCTGCACATTTCTGTATATATTTATCAATTATTTATATTTTATGGTAAGCTTTTATCAGTGAGATTTATATATATTTCCTAGTCTGTTACTTTCTTTTAGATAATTATTTTCTTGCCTGTGTACAAATCTTTAAATATTAGCTATATCCATTTTATCAGATATATTTTTCAGTCCTTCAAGAATTATGAATTTATCTCCTAATTCTATCTGAATGGGTATGCTATTCTGGTTCTTTCCAAATTTCATAAGTTGTAAGCTATCTGATTACAAATTGGTATGTGTGCATTGACTGCAGGGAACTGGAAAACAGAGACAAGCACAAAGGAAAAAGATAACAATCGCCTGTAATTCCACCACTCAGAGGAAGCCACCTTTTATTTTGGCATATTTGTTTCCAATCATTTTAAATAAAATAAGTACAAACATGTTTTTAGAAAAATGATGTCATTAAGAATGGATTTTGCATTCTGTTTTTCTTGAAAAATAACAATATATGATAAACTCTGTTACATTTTGGTAAGTAGCCACCTACAATCCAATTTGATAGCTGTATTAACGTAATTTCTTCAAAAGTTATTTTCATAAATAGCCTTTTTCTGTTAATTTTGCAAATCGTCTACTTATATTCTTTTGCCACTTTTCTACTGGATACTTGTTGATTTCTTACTGATTTCCATGAGGTATTTTAAAATATATTAGGGATACTGACACTTTCTCTTCCACATGTTATTGCAATGTTTTGCTATTTTGTTATTTGCCCTTTAATTTTGTGCTGCTTTTCATGATAGAAGTTTTATATTTTATGTAGTAAAATTTTCTCTTTTTTTGGATTCTTTCCTTGCTGTTACACTTAGAAAGATAGTCCCATCCCTAGGTCAAATACATTTTCACTGCATTTTCTTTGTTATTTATGGTTACAATTTTACATTTAAGTCTTAGGCTATAATATTAATTTTAGTTTATCCAATGAGGTAAAAATCTGACTTTTTGCCAAATAACCAATCGTTCCAGCACTACTGATTGAATAATTCATATATAGGTTGTTTTAAAATTCCACCTTTATAATTTACTGTACATGCATATACTCACTCACATGTGTGTGGATACTTTTAATCTTACTTTTTGGTGCTGCTGATCACTGTTTCTTCTTTCCTAGTACTATATTTTTTAAGTTATCATAGTTTCAACCTCACCAATAATTGTGAAAATGTAAGATAAAAGAATAGTGCTATGTAATTTTTTGCCCATCAATTTTACAAAAGTTAAGATTGCCAATATCCAGTGCTGATGAATATGTGGAGATGTGGACACTCTCAGCACTCCTGGTAGTGTAAATTAGAAGCAGGTAGGCATTACCTATAAAAAAAAAAGTAATGCACATGTCTTTGACCAACAACCTTACTTCTAGGAATCTACCCTTTTTTTTTCTTTTTCTCCCCCCAAGATGGAGTCTCGCTCTTGTTGCCCAGGTTGGAGTGCAGTGGCACGATCTCGGCTCACTGCAACCACTGCCTCCCAGGTTCAAGTGATTCTCCTGCCTCAGCCTTCCAAGTAGCTGGGATTACAGGTGCCTGCCACAATGCCCGGCTAATTTTTGTATTTTTAGTAGAGACGGGGTTTCACCATGTTGGCCAGGCTGGTCTCGAACTCCTGACCTCGTGATCTGCCCACCTTGGCCTCCCTCCCAAAGTGCTGGAATTACAGTCATGAGCCACTGCACCCAGCCCGGAATCTATCCTATATAACACTCGTACAAGTACACAAGGACATATATTCAAGGATGTTCACTATATTATAATCTGTGGTGGCAACACAACAATTAGAAGTACTATAATGTGTACAAACAAGAATGGTAGAATTATGTATATTGTATCATAGCTAAAAAGAAAAGGTAGACTTTCAGCTTCCAGCTGTGATGAAATAGCTTGTATTGGGCTGTCATACTAAGAATAACTGGAATGGCTGGATTTTAAAAATGGAGGTGAGTGAAGGCTTCAGAGAGTAATTACAACAGCCAGAACTTGAGAAACTAAAACCTTGGACAGAAGACACACTCAAAGAATAAACTCACTATTCTCTGTGCAGTTCACCTTTGAGGCATTTGCTGATTCTTAAGTTTTGCTTGCACGATGTAAGGGGCCAAGAAACTAAGCAGAAAGTCTCACTGTTCTACAGAGACAAAAATTGCATTTCTGGACCTTCCTATGTGGAAGGCGCTGTGATAAACACCTTGGGCTTTCAGTTGAAACCCCTAAAGAGTGGACTACACCTTAGGAGTAAGGAAAAACCATAAATAGACAAGTTCTTAGAAAGCCTCAAATACAAATCCTAAAACACAGTCTTCTTAATTCCTGATTGGGCGAAGAAGATCTGCTTATACTGTATCTGCCTGCTAAAATAAACTGAATCTTCTCTGGAGGGAAATAATGTCATCCAGAACCTCTACAATTCTTTATACACTGTATTCAGCATTGAAAAAATATAACAAGACGACTTAGAAAACCATGACTTGTTATTAATTGATAAATTAATAAAATTAATAAAAGAAAAAAGAAAAAAGAAAACAGACACACAGACTTCTATTCGACATAGCATTTTTTTTTTTTTTTTTGAGACAAGGCCTCACTGTGTTGCCCAGGCTGGTCACAAACTCTTGCACTCAAGGGATCCTCCCACCTTAGTCTTTGGGACAACAGGCACACACCATCACAGTCGGCCAGCATTGGAAGTTCTAGCCAGAGCAGTTAGACAAGAAAAAGAAATAAAAGACATCCAAATTGGCAAAGAAAAATTAAAACGGTCTCCATTCACAGATGACATGGTTTTATTAAAAAAAAAAAAAAAAAAAAAAACTGTGAGAACTAATAAACAAATTCAGCAAACTTATAGGATACAGAATCAGCACACAAAAGTCAGTTACATTTTTATACACTAAAAATAAACTATTTGACAAGGAAATTAAGAAAACAGTTCCAAGGCTGGGCACAGTGGCTCACGCTTGTAATCCCAGCACTTGGGGAGGCCCAGGCGGGGGGATCACGAGGTCAGGAGATCGAGACCACGGTGAAACCCCGTCTCTACTAAAAATACAAAAAAATTAGCAGGGCGTGGTGGCGGGCGCCTGTAGTCCCAGCTACTTGGAGAGGCTGAGGCAGGAGAATGGCGTCAACCCGGGAGGCGGAGCTTGCAGTGAGCCGGGATCGTGCCACTGCACTCCGTCTCAAAAAAAAAAAGAAAAAAAGAAAAATAAAAAAATTAAAAAAAAGAAAAAAAAAAGAAAACAGTTCCATTTATAATAGCATCAAAAAGAATAAAATACTTAAGAATAGGCTTAACCAAGGAGTTGAAAGACTTGTACACTGAAAATGGAAAAACATTGCTAAAAGAAATAGAGAAGACACAGATAAATGGAAAGATATGCTGTCTTTGTGGGTTAAAAGACATAATATTTTTAAGATGCCAGTACAACCCAAAGCTATCAACAGATTCTATGCAAGCCCTATCAAGAGCCCAAATGACAATTTTTGTAAAATAGAAAAATTTCTTCTAAAATTTATATGGAATCTCAAGGGACCCTGAATAGCCAACATGAGGATGTGGAGACATGAAAACTCTTGTGTACTGTGGATGGGAATGTAAAATGTGTCAGCCCCTATGGAAAACAATATGGCAGTCCCTCAAACAAATTAAACATAGAATTACTATATGATCCAGCAATTACACTTCTGAGTATATATCCAAAAGAAGTGAAAATAGGAACTTGAACATTTTCTACATCAATATGCAGCATTGCCCACAATAGCCAAAAAGTGGAAACAACCCAAATGTCCATCAATGAATGGATAAACAATATGCAATGTATACACAAAATGTATACCCAAAATGGAATATTATTAAGCCTTGAAAACGAACGAGATTCTGACATATACTACACGTAGATGAACTTTGAAGATTATGCTAAATGAAATAAGCTAGTTACAAAAGGAAAGATACTGTATTATTCCATTTATATGAGATACCAAATTCATAGAGATACAAAGTAGAACGGTGGTTGCCAGAGGTTAGGAAGCAGAGAATATGAAAAGTTACTGTTCAATGAATAGAGTTTCAGTTTGGGAAGATGAAAGAGTTCTGGAGATAGTTGGTGGTGAAGTTTGCACAATGATGTAAATGTACTTAATGCCACTGAACTTAAGGTTATTAAAATGGTAAATGGTAAATTTTATGTTGTATATATTTTACAGTATTAAATAGAAACAAAAAGGAAGGAGTAGTGGGAAAACCTGGTTGTGACATCAGTCTCAGATAAAATGTGTGCTTTACTGCGTGGACCCTGGAATATGACCAAGGCTTTGACAATTCTCTGGTGCTAGCCCCCTAAGAGTAAAGCAACACTAAAACTGGCATATTTTATAAGTATAACACTTAGGTAAAGCAAAGGAAAAAAATTAAATTCCCAAGAAAAATGTGTTCTAGTCAAAAAATAAAAAAGTAGTAGTCCTGTCAGTACTGACATGAAAGCATATTTAATATGTGTTTTGGGTAAAACAGTTTCAGAACAATATAAACAGTGTTATCCTATGATATAAAAGAAAAATATGTGTGTGAATAAACTATTTTCTCATCGTAAGAGGTATCAATTTTATAACTCCCTTTTGGAAGACGAAAAGAAATTCAGCTACATTTAACATAGATATCAATTATAGGTTGGATTCCAATTTCAGAATGCTAAACTGTAAAAAGAAGACAACTTAAATTCAAAGAAATACAGTGGATGTGTGTGTGTGTGTCTATATGTATATACATACATTGTGTATGTGTGTGTGTGTATATATATATATATGCAAAAATGTTTGCTGATTTGATTTGTGCTGTAGAAATATTTTTTACCATTTCTCAATTCTGTATCAGGATGCAACAATAGAATGAAACTCAGTGGACGACCCTACAGACACATGGGAGTGCTTGGAACTTCAAAACTCTATGACATTCGGAAAACTATCTTTACTTTCACTCCACAGGTGGGAGAAATAAACTGGAATGTGCATTGAGTTGAATGGAAATTAAAGAAAAACATTGAAGAAATAAAGCATTTACTGGAGTTGGGATAAGTGTCAAAGAGTTCCACCAGGCCTTGCACATAACTTACTCAGTGAATATTTATAGAGCTGAACTGAATTGAACTTCCAGCACAGAGTTTCACTAAGTGATTGTAACTGCCAAAAGTAACCTTGGTTATTGCAGAAACTAAGGATTTTACAAATGCTAGAGTACTTACAAAAGTAATCCTTACTTTTAAAAGTTAAAAATAAAACTGTATGTGTCCTTTATGAACAAAATACAACCTTTTTTATTCAGCTGAATTATGTTTTCTTTGGAGGAAGGGCCCTTTTTACATTCATAGAAATCTTCAGTATCCTCTTCTAAACAAAAATGTCGGTACTGTTTTAGCTGTTATTAAACACGTTGTTAGCCTGATGTTTATTAGCTACACGATAATAAACCTGATTATATGTGTTTATGGGGAGGAGAAACCATTTTCTGGAAAGAAAGCTTAAACTCCCCATTTGTCATCTTACATTTGAAATAGTGCAGCTGAGGTAGGTATAAACAAAAGAGTAATGGATCATAGATTCTATTTCTGACTTTGCCATTTGCTAGCCATATGATTTTGCTAATCCACGTATCATCTCTTAGCCTTATTTTTCATCTATTAAAAGAAGAAAAGCCCTCACTGGGGGGTTACAGGATTAAATAAAATTATATACTTGAAAATGCTTTGTAAACTGCAGCATACCGTAAAAATGTCAGAAATTATTATATGTGCCAGTTAACCCCAGATACTTTGGAATGTATTAGACATTAAATGTGGGGGTATCATTGCCCTGTGACATCTTGGATACTCTTCTGAATATGCGAGTAGTTTAAAATATTACTTGATAATTGTAAGAGTAAATTATTCTGAGCTATTATTTTTATTTGTCTCAGTTTATAGACCAGCAACAGTTCTACCTGGCTCTGGACAACAAGATGATAGTGGAAATGCTTAGAACAGACCTCTCCTACCTCTGTAGCCGCTGGCGGATGACAGGCCAGCCCACCATCACCTTCCCCATCTCACACAGCATGCTTGGTAAGGGCTGCATGAGGCAAGGAATGAATGTATTTTGGAAATAAGTCATAGATTTAGCCCTTCAACATCTTGGTGATTCTAGAGAGCTACTTCTTATAATTTATTCTTTCAGCAGTATTTATTGGCTCCTATTTTATGCCAAGCACTTTTCTAAGCACTGGGGACACATGGAGTGAATAAGGCAGATGAGGTTTCTGTTCTCATGGAGCTTATGCTTTAGAAGGTGAAGACAGACTATATATAATACATAAATCAACATACAAGAATAATTTCAGGGCTATAATTGAATAGTTTTCAGATAGTTTGAGAGCTATAATTCAAAAAATGTAGCAGAGGATAACTTAAAACTTGGTTGGCGGTTACTTTAGATAATTAGTTTCTAGGTCAATTTTCAGAAACTTTATTCATACAATTATTTTTAAAGACAGTAATACTATATCTGCATATTTCTTACTCCAGTGGTACATCAAGATTTTATAGATAATTTCCCAGGCTGCTTCTTCCAAAGCCTGTCTAATGGAAGCTGTAAAATCTAGTAGGGGAAAAAGCCAAAAGGCTTTTGGCTTACGTTTCCTCTTTTTTTTTTTTTTTTTTTTTTTGACTGGATTTCCTGACATTGCTTACTTGAAACTGGGTGAAAGGCTTTATTATTCTCTCGGTTCCTGGAGGACTAGAGCCAATACTGAAGCGACTGCTTCCTTTCTGTGTTTCTCCTGTTGCTTCCAAAGGCCTGTTTGTACTGCCAAAGTACATAGAATTCCTTTTCATTAAAGAAAAATCCCTTATTGTAAATCATTCAAAATCCAGACAGACTATTAGGGATTTTGGTCACATCTCAAAAGTGCTTCAATATCACAGGACTTGAGGAAGTAGGGTAGTCTTTCTTCTCTTTGTCTTTCTTCATTACTTAAGACAGTTAACACAAGTACCCATTTAAAAACTACTATATTTGCAGAATTGTCTTCAGAAAGTATAAAGTCTAATTGGAGATGAAAAGCTAATATGCAAGAATGATAGAAACAATTTAAAACAATATATAAAGAATTACTAAACCATTAGATCAGTATTTTACAGTGAAGGAGATCCAGTTGACAAAGAAAATTTCTCAACTGAGGTAGGACTTAACCAGGCTTTTTGGAATGGATAGTATTCAGATGACAGGAGTGCAGAAGGAAAGGTACTGTAAGTGAGGAGGAAAATACCATGAGTGAACCGTAGAGGCAAGAATGAACTTGACCCGTGAGAGGAGAATGAAGTGACCCACCTGAATAGAGTGGAGTTTGTGTGTTGGAGTATAATTATAAGCAAAATGGGAAAAGTAAGGTAGGGTTCAATAATGAAGACCTGGAAAATAAGCAAAGATATTTAATACAGATTTTTCTCAGAAGTCTGAAACTATCAAAAGGTTTTGAGCAAGGAGTAATATGATAAAAATGATGTTTGGGGTCTATTGGTGACAGTACACATTGTAATGGGGAGAGACTGATGTCAAAGAAATTAATCCACATATGAGGTGAAGAGAGGGTACACTGGATTGGAGGTAATAAAAGCAGAATGAAAAAGAAAGATACGAGTCATTTTAAGCAACACCCAACTCAGGTATTGGCTAACTAGATATAAGGTATGAATTAAGATAGCTATAACAAAATACCAAAAAGTTGGTAATTTATAAATAATAGAATTTTATTTTGTGCTGTTCTGGGAGCTAGGAAGTCCAAGATCAAGGTGCTGACAGGTTTGGTGTCTGGGAAGGACCTGAAGTCTCTCCTTCTAAGATGGTGCCTTGTTGCTTCATCCTCTGCAGCAGACACACGTGTTCTTACATTGTAGAAGGGACAGAAAAGAAGCAAACCCACTCTCTTAAGCCCTTTTATAAGGGCCCTGATCCCATCCATGATGGCTCCACACTCATGACTTAATCACCCTAGAGGGCCTACTTCTTAATGCTATCACATTGGTGATTAAGTTTCAACAAACGAATTTGGGGGCACATTCAGATCATAGCACTAGGTAAAATGTTGCTGCATTGATACAATCAGAGACATTTTATACGAAGAAGCCAGTTATAAAGGGACATGAATTTGTAGTGACAAAGAGATTTCAGAATTGAAATACCTGACAGTTGGGATGAGATACATAGCCACAGCTTGGGAAGCAGAATAAAACTAAAGATCTAGGCTTAAATCAAGCATTTTTGGTACTTGATATGTGGTCACATAACAAAAACAACAATAACAATAGCAATAATAACTGTAATATTTACTGAATACTTTCTCTGTGCCAGGCACTGAGCTAAGTGCTTTCAATAAATTATTCTGAAATCTCTACAACACTCTTATTCAGGTAGGTACTCATTATCCAAAGTCAGAAAGCTGGTAAGTGACAGAGCTGGGCCTCAAACCAGATCTTTCAGTCCCTGAAACATTACCAACAACAGTGTGTTTTTGCCAGTGAAAATTTTGTGCTGGTGAAAAGAGAACAAACATTAGTGATCACATTGAAATGTGGATTAGTTAAATTCTCATATTAAAGACAAAGATTCCTGTAATACATAAAAGAGCAAAAATAATACATAAATGGCATCCAGGTGGATGCTATTTACAATAGATATCCCAAAAATAAAATCATACAGAAAGATGGAAGAAAAGAATATGTAAAGATATATCATGTAAATGCTGACAAGAAAGCAGTGGTAGCAGTATTAGTATCAAAAATAGCAAATAAAATTCAAGGCAAAAATCAGTAAATGAGATAAGAAGGATATTGTATATTGATAAATAGTACACCAACATGATATAACATATATAAACTTTCATGTACTGAATAATGTGAATTAAATGCATAAAGCAAGTGTTTAGGAAAACTTAGGGACAATATCACAAAACTATTATATATTCATGATGGGAAACAACAACATACTTCTATCAGAATGTCACAGTTGAATTATACAAAATAATTAAAGACATAGAGGAGTAACAAACTTGATTTTTGTATTTATGGGTATATATATAACTATGTATCCAAAAAGGCAGAACACACAAAGAATGTTTATGTTTAAAAAGTAGAAATCATATAAACGATATTGCCAGATATGTGACATAAAACTAATTAACACAGAATAGTTAAAAAGAATCTAACTATAAAGGAATTATATTTTTTCCCAAATAATTATTAGATTAAAGAGAAAGTCAAATTTGAAATTATATGCTTCTTAGAAATGAAAAATGATACCACTACTTAATAATTTATGAGATTTGGTCAAAGTCATATTTAGAAAATTTCATATCCTTAAATACTTCTACTTTTAAAAAGTGACTTTTAGTTTTGAGACAAGATGGCATAGACTCACTTCTCCCTATTCCTCCTGCTAAGTGCAGCTAAAAATCCTTGACATTATATATAAAACAGACATAAGAAAACTCTGAAAGTTGGAAAGCAGGCAGATTAGCTAGGGACTTTAAGACCTGAGGAACAGCAGAGCAGTAAATATCCTGGGCCTTATATGTCCTGGACTGGAAGCTAGAGAAGCTGACATCTCAGAAATACAAAAAGAAACAAAAAAAAAAAAAAAGGAAAAACAGATTTTTTTAAAGACCCAAGAAAAATCTGCTTTGTCTACCTGAAGGAACAGGAAAGGAGCCACCTAGAGAGACAGAAAACTTTTAGACCCTATTTTACTTGGCCCCACTTATGCCCCTGTCAGCAGAGACTGAGTGGGGACTCTAGACTTCCACGCTTGCACAGCTCTGAAGAGGCATCCCTCTCCCTCTTAGGAGTAGTATCAGAGAAGGGCTAGTGGGGAGCTTAAACTTTCATCCTTGCCCAAAAGTAGAGGAGCTCCTCTCACTTCAGCCAGTGTAGTGTCAGTGATCAACAGATAACAACAAATGTTGGAGTTACCATGCAAAGATTTTAAGGCAGTTATCATAAAAACACTTTAACACACAATTACAATCACACTTGAAACTAATGATAAAGTAGAATGTACGTCTTAGCAAAGAAACTGAAGATACAAAGAACTGAATGGAAGTTTTAGGACTGAAAAATACAATAACTGAGATGGACAACTCACTAGATAGGCCCAGTAGCAGAATGGAGACAACAGAGGGAACTTGAATACAGAACTATAGAAATGACCCATTCTGAACAACACAGTAAAAAAAAAACTGAAAAAATATGAACGGAGCCTCAAAGACCTGTAGGACTAATAACAAAAGATTTAACATTTTTTAACATTCATGTTAAAAAGATCTAACATTCATGTTATAAAAGTTTCAGAAAGAGGAGAAAAAGTATGAGAGAAAAACAGAAAAAGCATTCCAACTAATAATGACTGAAAAATTGGTAAAAGACATAAACCTACAAATTTTTTAAAAAATGAGAAATTCTTAAACATGATAAACCCGAAGAAATCCACATCAAAACACATAATAATAAAGTTCTTGAACATTAAAGAAGAAATATCTTGAAAGTGGCCAGAAAGAAACAATACCATGTCTATAAGCGACAAACAGAATGACAGCAAATTTCTCATCAGAAACCATGGACACCAGAGGGAAGTGACACAACATTTTTTAAGTACTGAAAAAAAAAAGAATTTTAAACCAAGAATTTTGCCCTGTCCGGTGTACTTCAAGAATAAAAGGAAAAGACATTCTCAGATGTAGGAAAGCTAAGTGAATTTGTCAGCAGGAGATCTGCCCTAAAATAATGGTTTGAAGAAAGTTCTTGAAACAGAAAGGAAATAATAATAGATGGAATCTTGAAACATCAAAAAGAAAAAATAAAAATAGAAGGAGTGAAAATATGAGTAAATGCAATAGACTTTCTCCACTTCAATTCCCCCCCCCCCCCCCTCTCTCTTTTTCTTTTTCTTTTTCAGAGTCTCTCTCTGTCACCCAGCCTGGAGTGCAATGGCGCAATCTCAGCTCACTGCAACCTCCAGCTTCCAGGTTCAAGTGATTCTCCTACCTCAGCCTCCCCAGTAGCTGGGATTACAGGTGCGCACCACCATGCCCGGCTAAGTTTTTGTATTTTTTTAGTAGAGACGGGGTTTCGCCATGTTGGCCAGGCTGATCTCGAACTCCTTCCACTTCAATTTTCTAAACTATGCTTGACAAGCATTGCTTAATGTGGTTCTCAAAGTATGTAGAAGAAATATTCAAGGCAAGTATATTATAAATGGGGAAAAGTAAGGATCTTAATGGGAGATAAGATTCTATACATCACTTTAATTGGTATAATGTTGACACTAGTAAAGAGTGATATATGCATCATGTTTTTATATATAAGACAATGCCTAGAGTAACCACTAAGAAACCTACAGAACGAGATAACAGTCAAACCCAGTATAGATAAATCAAAATGGCATTCTAAAAAATATAAAAGTAACCCATAAGAAGGCAGGAAGAAGAAAATAGACAAATGAAGAACAGAGGTACAAATAGAAAACAATAAAATGGCAGACTTAATCCTAACATATCAATAATTACTTTAAATTTAAATAGCCAAAATACATCAGTTCAAATATAACAATATACGTAGACTGAAAAGAAAAGGAAGGAAAAGGATATACCATGTAAACATTAATTTTAAAAAGCAGAAGTAGCTACATTAATATCTGGTAAAGTAGAATTCAGAGTAAAGAAAAAAACATAATAAAAATGTTAGGAAAGACAAAGGAGATATAGCAACAGAAATAGAGGAGACTTTAAACACTGTAAAAGAATACCAACTACAATTTTGTACATCTATCTAGATAAAATTGACAGATTTTCTAGAAAAGTAAGAATACAAGTATAAGCTGAATAGGAACACTTATAAAAGTGTATGAGAAAAACTATAAAACTATTGAAGACAATAAAATATTTTAATTAGTAGAGAGGTACACCATGTTCCTAGACATAAATAGTTAATATTGAGAAATTACCCACTTTCATTATATCAATTCAGGCAATTCCCAATAATAATAAAAACATAAATTTTTATGAACAAGCTGAACCTCGATTTCATATGTAAGAGAAAATGTAAATGAATAACCAGATTTTTAAAAAGAACGTGAAAGATCCATTGTAATTAAAATAATGATGAAGATAGAATTTCAAATAGAGACAAAATGTAAATATAAATACATTTGGGAAAATAATTCATTTAGGCTTGCTACTTTACTTTTTTTGCAAAAATACATTCTAAATAGATTAAAGAGCTTAACATAAAAAATAAACCTGTGAGAGTCTTAGAAAAAAATATGGGAGGTTGGGCAGGGTGGCTCAAGCCTATAATCCCAGCACTTTGGGAGGCCAAGGCGGGAGGATACTTGAGGTCAGGAGTTTGAGACCAGCCTGGCCAACATGTTGAAACCTCATCTGTACTAAAAATACAGCCAGGTGTGGGGCACGTACCTATAGTCCCAGCTACTTGGGAGGCTGAGGCAGGAGAATCGCTTGAACCTGGGAGGCGGAGCTTGCAGTGAGCGGAGATTGCACCACTGCACTCCAGCCTGGACGACAGAGCCAGACTCCATCTCAAAAAAATAAATAAATAAATAAATATATGTATATATATATGGGAATATTTTTGTTATCTTAGGTTGAAGAGAGCTGTCCTTTGCAAGACACAAAAATAAAATATTGTCAGATTTTAAAACATGAAAATTTTTTATATCAAAAGCACTGTGGATGCGGTTGAAAGAAAAATAATAAACTAGATAAAGTATTTGTCATACATATGAGAGCGAAAAGGGTAATATCCACAAAACACGAAGAACTCTTGAAAGTCAATTGAAAAAAGATAAACTACCTAATGGAAAAATGGGAAAAGGACATTATCAGGCAATTCATAAAAGAAACACAGATTTTTAGTAAATACATGAAAATATGCATAATCTTATTGGCAATAAAATTAAAACAATATCTTCTTGTTTTACCTGTCAGATTAAGAAAAATTTAAAAGATTATTGCCCATTGTTGTTAAAAGTGTAGGAAAGGCCGGGCGCGGTGGCTCATGCCTGTAATCCCAGCACTTTGGGAGGCTGAGGCGGGTGGATCACGAGGTCAGGAGGTCAAGACCATCCTGGCTAACACGGTGAAACCCCATCTCTACTAAAAAAAAAAAAATATACAAAAAATTAGCTGGGCGTGGTGGTGGGCGCGTGTAGTCCCAGCTACTGGGGAGGCTGAGGCCGGAGAATGGCGTGAACCTGGGAGGCGGAGCTTGCAGTGAGTCGAGATCACGTCATTGCACCCCAGCTTGGGTAACAGAGCGAGACTCTGTCTCAAAAAAAAAAAAAGTGTAAGAAAAAGTCACTTTCTATACTGTTGGTGGAAATAAAATTGGCACAACTCTTATAGTGGGTAATTTGGCAGTCTCTGTAAATTTACTTAGTAGGTTTTTCATTTGTCCTAATAGTTCTACTTGTAAGAATTTAACCTAAGGATATAATAGAATAAGTGCATCAAGATGTAGGTACAATGGTCTTCATTACAGTGTTGATTATAATATAAAAGTCTAAATTTACTAGGAATTATTTTTAGCTATTACAAAGGTTAAGTTAGAAAGCAGATCATGAAAGAGTATGTGTAGTATGATTCCTTCCACATAAAATCAGATAATTGTTAGCTTTCTAGATATTTTTTATGCCTATACACAGACATATGTGCCAAGGTTCTTTATATGAGATAATGTGTATAAAATGTTTAGCACAGTGCTTGGCACATAACATTCAACAAGTAGTGGCTACTGGTATTATTATCAGCATTCAGTAGTCATTCAGTGTTCTGCCATCAGGCACTGTGCTAAGTACTTCTGACAAATAAGATAATGCCTTTGAGGAAATCTGTCAGTCATCATCCCTTACTATTTGCCCATTCTTAAGTGTTGTTGGCTCTCAGATGAATTGTTAAAATCAGGGTGGTCAATGAGGAGTGTCTCGTTTGTACTGTAACCACCAGAATGTTGATTTGAAATAATTACAAGATTTCCCCCTACTTCAGAGTTAAAACCACAAAGATTGTTTTAAAATTCTGTTCATTTCAAGATGAAGATGGAACAAGCTTGAATTCAAGTATCCTGGCAGCACTCCGAAAAATGCAAGATGGCTATTTTGGTGGGGCAAGGTAAGTGACCTCTATACACTCTTTAGTGAAATGAAATGAAATTAGGGGGCTGCATATAGTAGTGGCATACCTGTGATGCCTTTCTGTGTATGATAGTCCCCCCTTATCTACAGTTTCACTTTCCAATATTTCAGTTACCCATGGTCAACCTATAGTCTGCAAATAGGTGAGTACAGTACAGTAAGGTATTTTGAGACAGAGAGACAGACTACGTTCGCATAACTTTTATTATAGTATATTGTTATAATTGTTCTATTTCATTATTTTAAGCTCTTGCTATGCTTAATTTATAAATTAAACTGTATCATAGGTATGTATGTATAAGAAAAAACACAGTATATATATATATAAGGTTCAGTACTATCTGCAGTTTCAGGAATCCACAAGGGGGTCTTGGAACATATCCTGCAGGAGTAAGTGGGGGCTAACTGTATCTTCAATAACATAATCCCATCCTACTTAGAGGAGCTAATGTTTGATAGATTGAATCAAGGAATTTAATGTTGTAGAGGAAGGTTGGAAGTTTTTCCTACCCTGTTCTTTGCCTAGATCTCAAAGGATCAGAAAACCTGTTTTGTTTTGTTTTTTTAATGCCTACTGGATTATTTGATTCTAGCTGCTTTTCTTTTTCCCCCTAAGTTTTTATTTTGAAAAATTTCCAGCTTACAGAAATTTGCAAGAATACTACTGAACACCCATATACCCTTTCTCAAGATTCACCTGTTATTAACATTTTGTCCCACTGTACATTCTCTATTTCTTCCCTTCCCTCCCTTCCTGCCTTTCCCCCCTTCCTTTCTCTCTTCCTCCCTACGTAGTCCCATACACATACATATGCATATACACACATATGTACATACTACATATACTATGTGTTTTATAATATATATACATATATATACACACATGGTTTTTTGCTAAAATAATTAGCCATAGACATCATAACTCTTCAACCCTAAATACTTAAGTTTTCTTTGTTTTGTCTAAGAACAAGTGCATTCTTACATATAACTATAATATAATCATCACACTTAGTTTGGGAGGCCAAGGGGGGCAGATCACTTGAAGCCAGGAGTTCAAGACCAGCCTGGCCAACATGGCAAAAACCTCTCTCTACAAAAAATACAAAAATTAGCCAGGTGTGTTGGTGCATACCTGTAATCCTAGCTACTCGGGAGGCTGAGACATGAGAATCTCTTGAACCTGGGAGACGGAAGTTGCAGTGAGCCAGGATTGCGCCACTGCACTCCAGCCTGGGAGACTGTGGAAAGCAGTTTTTAGATTTCTCAAACAACTTAAAATAGAACTACCATTCTACCCTGCAGTCCCATTACTGGATATATATCCAAAAGAATATAAATTATTATACCATAGAGACACTTACATGCATATGTTCATCACAGCACTAGACACGATAGCAAAGACAAAGATGGGCATCAACCTGGATACCCATCTATGGTGGACTTGTTGAAGGAAATGTGGTACATAACGCACCATGGAATACTACAAGGCCATAAAAAAGAACAAAATCATGTCCTTTGCAGCAACATGAATGCATATAGAGGCCATTATCCTAAGCAAATTAACGCAGGAACAGAAAACCAAATACCACATACCACATGTTCTCACTTATAAGTGGGAACTAAACATTGAGTAGACATGGACACAAAGAAGGAAACAATAGACACCAGGACCTTCTTGAGGGTGGAGGGCGAGAGGTAGGTGAGGATTGCAAAACTACCTATTGGATACTATGCTTACTATGGGTGACAAAGTAATTTGTACACCAAACCCCTGTGACATGCAATTTACCCATGTAACAAATCTGCACATGTACCCCTGAGCCTAAAATAAAAGTTGGAAATAAAGTAGAAGGAAAAATAAAAACAGTTACCCAATTATCCCAATAATGTTTTATCATAGCTGTTTTCCCACCAATCCAGGATCCAATCAAAGATCACGTTAGCACTTAGTTGTTATATCTCTTTGGTATCTTTTAATCGAGAAGAGTTCTCCAGACTTTTGTCAATCTTTCATGACAGTTTTCATTACATTTTTGAAGAATGCAGGTCAGTTATTTTGCAGAACATCTCACAATTTGGATTTGGCTGGTTGTTTCTCATTATTAGATTCAGGCTATATGTTTTTGGCAGGAATACTACCTGTGTGATGTTGGGTCCTTGTTTTAAGTTAGGATCTTTAAGATGGAGAGCACCCCTTCAATGGTTAGGAGAGGCACAAGATGGAAATAAAGATTTTATTACCTACAGGTCCTGCAGGTGGGGTACACAGAATACCTGGAGGCCACACACACTGAGGTCAGGGAGCATGTGGAGAGAGAAAAAGAGAGACCCATGGGCCAATTCCTTTATTGAGGTCCAGGGCATTATCCAAACAGATATTCCTTGGGGAGTTTTAATTGGTGGGTTTAAAGCAAGTAGGCATGACTTCCTGGAGGTCACACTGTGACTGAGAGGTGGTCACTGTGGCATATTGGCATAGTTCATGTAGCATGTGAGGATCACTGAGGCTAGTCAAATAGATCATATTTAGCTGTCCCTTAGGGAGGTGGTTCCCAGGAGGAAGTTGTATAAGGCAGATATGTGGACTGACCACAGTGAGGAACTGAGGGAGGTATAGAACTGGAAACTGTCAAAGATTCCTGCACTCTGCTTCTGGTATGAGAAAGTTAAGCTTATATTCAAAATAGATGCCAGGGAAACATAAAATTATAAGAATTTACTACAGTCTCTTTCAGTGCATCATATCAGAGGCACATGAGATTTGTTCGTAACATTATTGGGTGATGATAACCTTGATCACTTGGTTAAAGTGTTCAACCTGGTATCTGCCAGGTTTCTGCATATCCTTTCTCCAACAGTCTTTGATCAAATTGTATTAGCTTCCGTTGATCCTTGCATGAATTCACTTATTACTAATGGAGTTATTAAATGGTGTTTCTATCATTCTGGGTACATTTATTGATTGAAATTCTTATGTTAAAAAAAGAGCTTTCCCTTCCCCCCTTTTATTTTGTAGTTTAGTATCAGCACAGATTCATGGATTATTATTTTATTCAATATGCCATGATCCATTAATGTCATTATTTCAATATTTTAATTATCCAAGGTGTGGCCATTGATAGCCCCTTCAAGTTGGCCTCTTTAGAAATTTGGTAATGCTGACTTTGCTTCTGGGTTTTGTAATTGTCTTCATAAGTAGGAGACGATATGGCTTACAGTCTACTATAATTTACAGAATTGTCAAGTACCATCGTTTATGTTCAAATGGCCTTTGGGTATTTTTTTAATGAAATGATGGGTTTGTGATGATTTATCTTCATTTTCTCCAGGCTTCTCCAGTAGCCAACGCAAATTTTTACCAGATGTTTGGCATAGTTAGCAACGTAATATATGGCAGTAGAAGAGAGCAAAACTGGTCTGCTGGTGGATTGTTAATCCATAATTGTAACCTTTATTAATATAGTCCCCTAACCATTTGAGATGTACACCATGCCTAGGGGTGCTGTAAAATTTTATTTTTACAAAATTTATATTAATGTATGCACATTAGTAATCCCCCAACAAAACATATTAGGTGTTCTTCTATCACTAAGATTGTGTTGTTTAAAAAGGATCACCCCTGATTTTCTGTTTTCTATCCTCCTCTAATTTTTAGGGTTCAAACAGGTAAATTGTCAGAGTTTTTGACAACATCTTGTTGCACACACCTGAGCTTCATGGACCCTGGACCTGAGGGTAAGCTGTACAGTGAAGATTACGATGACAACTATGATTACCTGGAATCTGGCAACTGGATGAATGATTATGATTCAACCAGTCATGGTAAGGAGGCTTCATAAAGCACTGGCCTGGCTGAACAAAACTACAAAATATTGTTTAGCACCATCCTTAATAATTTATGCTGCCAGCAGTCTCACAGTGTTCTATCCTCACTCTAGATCTCTACTTTTGTTTGGCTTTACTTTTCCTCCCTCTACTTACCTTTGGTTTCTGGTCTAATATTCCTGTGGTAATTGTGGAGTATGGAGTTGGACTGTCCCTTACTAAGATTGGGGAAGATTCCTCTCTCAGGCATTTGAAGTGGCTGGTGATTTTGACATGGGAAAAAGCAGTGGTGAGTGAGAGATGATTAATCAAGTCTGAAGTAGGAAAATAATACATATACAGTACTGCTTTTTGACATTAAAAAGTATAAAAATATGAAATTTAATTAGAGTCCTTTTCATATAATATTAGAGGAGCATATCAGAATCTCTGGGGAGGTCTGTGTATTTTGAAAAAGCCTATTCAGTATGTCTGTTATTTTCATAGTACAAACTAGGCAAATACAACTAAGTCAAACTCTAATTGGCTTCTAGGAATACACAGGTGATATAGTGAGAAAGCATTGCAGGGGCATGAATTGAAAGTGACTCAGCAACACTACCCTACAGTGTTAAAATACTGACTTAGGCAGAGCAGGCATTATGTTGCTTGAATCTCATACAAAGAAGGGCCAATAAGAAAGAATTATTTGTCTAGCCCTCTAAAACATGATTTGCCTGCTTTCATTGTCTGGGTATTTGACTGTTAGCCTGTATCTTAAGGCAGCCAATTTATTTATCTTAAGAGTGGTATGTTGGAGAAAAGAAAAAAATAAATTTGCTGCCCTCAGTGAGGTCAGCCAGCACAATCTCATACAATAGGACAACACATTAGCAGTCAGAAGGACTATTTTCTTTTTTGGGCCCGACATTTACTCACTAAGCACCACTTCATTCATTCTGTATTTGTTTTTGTAAGATCTAAAACAGTTGAATTTCTTTGTTGGAAAAGTACATTAAATACAAGGCTATTTACTGTTATCAGTAATAACCAAAGTCATGATGTCTTAGCATAAAATACTTTGAAAATTAAATGAGAAGATCATATATTGAGATTGTTTGCTATTCTATGGATAGTTGTGATTTTTATCTGTAGTACTCATTCCATTGGATTACTAAAATATATATTTCTAATGATATGTATTACTGAATATGACATTATGGCATTCTGAATCACTTTCCTAGTTCCAGGTTTACTCATCAGTGGTCTCAAAATGAATGTATTCATTGCTTGCCAGCCCTTCTGTGGGTAAAGAGCTTCTCTCCATATTCTTCATAATACTCCACTCAAGTTTCTAGATTGTATTCAAGGTTGCAATCTTTGTCATTAGGATGTCACTGAATATGAGCACAGCTCTACTAGTTTGCATTAGTCACATCAGAGCACAGAAAGACATCTGGAGATATCAGTAAATATCATCAAAAACCAGATGACTCATGACTGATATAGCAGACTTGGTATCGATCTGAATAGTGTGCTTTTCTAACTATAAACCTTGTGAATATTCATGTAAAGTCTGAAATATTAAGCTTCCACAGGATACATGTATGTTTTTCTTTCCATTACCCATACTCAGAGATAATGTTATAGAAGGTATATCGGAGAAGGGGAGCCCGAGAAGATAGGGACCATATCCATCCTCTTCACCACTGAAATGTCAGCACCTAGTACAGTGCCTGGTACACAGCAGCCAACAAATATTTGGTGAATAAACAAATGAGGTGACTAAGAAGATTTTTGCCCTTTCCTGGCCCTTCCTCACCAAAGTCCCCTCACATTAGTGCGACCTAAAGCTCCCTGTTCTGTTCCTCCTCCATCCCTGCCACCATTACCATCACATGCACACACACAAATATACAGATTGCTAAATGCTTGCTCCAATATAAAACAAGCTCATACTGCTTTCAAGAACGCTGACCTTGTCTCAGCAAGCTGAAGAAGAGGTGGATCCTGGTAAATGGCCATGGTCGCTGGATCTTAAAGTGATGAGGTTATGTCATGATCACAAGCTTTCCCTCCATGAGCTAAAAACAACCTACTTCTGGTGCTGTGTTGTGAGCACAGGAGCCAATAATTCTCTATGCTGGGGTAGACTGTAAAGTAACTAAAATATTTTCATTCTTTTCTCTTCCCCCTCCCCCCACTAACCTTGCAGCTCGCTGTGGTGATGACGTTGCCCGTTATTTAGATCGCCTTTTGGCACACACTGCTCCCCATCCTAAACTAGCCCCTACCTCACAGAAGGGAGGGCTAGATCGGTTCCGAGCTGCTGTGCAAACAACCTGCGACTTAATGTCCTTGGTGACCAAGGCCAAGGAACTGCATGTACAGAGTGAGTAATGCCGTGACTCACCAGAGTCAGGCACAGGATGATGTGAAGCCCAGGATGGGGGCGGGCATTGATTACAATGTAAGCAGGAACTTTAGTTTTGTTCACTGCTTTATCCCCAGCATCTCAGACAGCACCTAGAACACATTAGACACTCAAATATTTGTAAAATTAGTGAATTGTGTATAGTTATGCTGCAGGTAGTGCTATGTAGTCTGGTTTAACTGGTAACATGGTAAAAAGAGGCAGAACAAGAGACATGGAGCATATTCAACTGTAACATTAAAGTTTGAAATGGTAGAAAGGGCTTTTCCTTTGGGAAAATTACTTCTATGGAATTTTGTTGTTTCCGCAATGTAGAGCTGTTTTGTCAAATATAATACTCACTCTTTACAACTTTGCCATTCTCCTCCCCATGGCCACTACCCTCCTTCAGTTGTATTCGCAGTGGAGGGTGTCTTCTGCCACACATTGCCAGGAGTAGTCATAGTTCCTAAGAGTGTTCAGTGTCTTTATAGTAGCTGGATATGAAAGGAGAGAAGGGCTCTTCGGCCACACCTAGAAGACCTGAATGTTAACATTTTACAGATGATGAGAATGACTGAGATGCATGCTCTTGCTGTCTAAAACTTTATTGACCATTACTAACCAAATATATTAAACATGAACATTGGGAATCATTTAACATTTATGATAGGGAAAAGCTCAGCATACCCTTTGAGTATGCTTCCTTGAGAAAGGGCTTATATGAAGAGATGAAATTTATTGTTACACTTCTCAATTGTGAACCAGAAAACTTGAGCTTAATTCCCAGCTCTGCTACTTACTTGCTTGAACAGTTATTTGAGCTCTGTATCTCTCTTTCTGTATCTGTAAAGTGGTGAAAATTACAAATCTTTCCTTAGAAGTGATGGTAAGTATTTCAACAATGAACGGTAAGTAAAAAATCTTAGGAATATCTCAAAGTCAGCAACTACATTTTTTTAATTCCCTAGATAGGATCATCCATTCACTTATTCTTAGGGAAATTTAACCACTAGCAGCCAGATATTCACCTAGAAAAGTTCGGAAAATATAAAATGCAACTGAGTTCTTTCTATTATATGTCGTATTCCATCAAAGTATCAGTGAACGCACCATTGTGGATTAATTACATTAGTAAATTTAATATCTTACATGTCCAGCTAGTGCTATAATTCTAGAAATTCAATTCAAAATATACTTATTAATTGCACATTATTTAAATTATCTTATATTCATATTTATTTTGATATTACCAAGAAAGGAGAAATTTGTCATTCTTGTTCTATAAAGAACTGACTCACATGTGACTTAATTGTTGAAGTCAACTGTGCATTTCTATTAGTCTCCTAATTACCTAATATTTCCCATAAATGTCATATTTTTGCAGATGTTCACATGTATCTTCCTACGAAGTTATTTCAGGCTTCCCGGCCTTCATTCAACTTACTTGATTCACCTCATTCCCGACAGGAGAACCAGGTAAATTTGCGCAGGAGGTATTTTTATCAGCTTTTTGAAAAACTGCCATCTTTATGGGAAATAATAGGACTAGTCATTATGGTTCTTGTTAGTAACTAGTGGTACGCAAAATGCTATCCTGGTGAAGATACATGTTCTTTTCAGTTCACTTTTACATTGGGCAAGTTTGTCTGGTCAAACTTTGGGAAAACTAGATTGCTGTATTATACATCTGGAAGGTTTCATTGCTTTTGCTTTGCCTTTCTTTAATATTTAAAGAATTCCTTGGAAAAGGTTTAGAGGTGAAAAGATGACTCATTCTAGGACATTATTTAAGTTGAGCACCTGTGAACTTAATTTCTTTTCGTCATTTCTCAAACTAAAGGTTCCCTCTGTTCGTGTAGAAATACATCTTCCTAGAGACCAGTCTGGGGAGGTGGACTTTAAAGCACTGGTTTTACAGTTGAAGGAGACCTCAAGCTTACAGGAACAAGCTGATATCCTCTATATGCTGTACACTATGAAGTAAGTGGTGGATATTATCAATCTAGTTTAATGTTCATAATCAGGAATTATAGCATAATAAATAGAGCACAGCTTTTGGAGTTTCGCTGATCTGGATTTGAATATAGTTTAACAATCTACCCATCATGTGACTTCACACCCTCAGTTGTCCTCATTTATAGAATTTGGATTATATATACCTCAGAGGTACTGTAAACATTAAGATGTAATATCCACGAAGTCTCTAATACAATGCCTGGCACATGGTGGGTGATCGATAACTGATAAGTATTACTGTCATTAGGTTATTTTTAAGCCTCCATTATTTGGTCAAATGTACAGATAAGTTTTTAACTCAAGAAAAGTAAGAATATAGAGGTTTATAGGAAAAAGAAACTAACATTTTTGTTTGCTATGTGTCAGGCATCCTGCTAGGTACTTTGTATTAGTACAAACTCAATATGTCCAAATTGAACTCCTCTCTCCTAAACCCCACAAGCCAACACAAAAATAATCTGTTCTGCCTCCTTTTCCATGTTGTAGTCACCATGAAGAGGCAGGATGGACTTTTCTTCCCCTAAATTTGGTTTGGATGTTGAGATGGATGGTGACATACACATACCAAGAAGGTGTGGAATATTTATTACTCATATAATGAGGCTTTCTAGGAAGAGCAAAGAAGGTTCCCAGCTTGCTCCCAAAAAGGCTTGAGAGCCCAGGGAAAGGAGACTAAATTGGGGGTTTTATTTTTTTTTATTTTTTTTTTTTTTTTGAGGCGGAGTCTCGCTCTGCCGCCCAGGCTGGAGTGCAGTGGCGCGATCTCGGCTCACTGCAAGCTCCGCCTCCCGGGTTCACGCCATTCTCCTGCCTCAGCCTCTCCGAGTAGCTGGGACTACAGGCGCCCGCCACCACGCCCGGCTGATTTTTTTATATTTTTAGTAGAGACAGGGTTTCACCATGGTTTTATAATCATTATAGGATGAGCATTCTCACTGGCTTCTAGTTTTCTTCTTTTGTTGTGTTCTTGTTTGGTTTTGGTATCAGGGTAATGCGGGCCTCATAAAATGAGTTTGGAAGAAGTTTTTTGGAATAGTTTGAAAAGAATTAGTATTAGTTCTCTAAATATTTGGTACAATTCAGCAGTGAAACCATCTGGTCCTGGGCTTCCTTTGATGGGAGACTTTTTATTACTGATTCAATCTCCTTTGTTATTGATCTATTCAGATTTTCTATTTCTTCATACTTCAATCTTGGTAGATTGTATGTGTTCACAAATTTATCCGTTTCTTCTAGGTTTTCCTACTTGTTGGCATATAATTGTTCATAACAGTTTCTAACAATTCTTTTTATTTCTGTGGTATCAGTTATATCTCATCTTCTTTTTTTAATTTTGAGGTGAGGTCTCGCTCTGTTGCCCAGGCTGGAGTGCAGTGGCACGATCATGGCTCACTGCAGCCTTCACTGCCCAGTCTCAAGTGATCCTCCCACCTCAGCCTCCTGAGTAGCTGGTACCACAGGTGCGTGCCACCATGTCCAGCTAAATGTTTTTTTAATTATTTATAGAAACGAGGTCTTACTATGTTACCCAGGCTATATATCTCCTTTTCATCTCTCATTTTATTTATTTGGGTATTCTTTCGTTTTTTCTTTGTGTAGCCAAAGCTTAGTTGATTTTGTTTATCTTTTCAAAAAACCAAATTCTCATTTTGTTAATCATTTGTATTGCTTTTTTAGTCTCTATTTTATTTATTTCCACTCTGATGTTTATTGTTTCTTTCCTTTTACTAATTTTGGGTTTAGTTTGTTCTTGTTTTTCTAGTTCCTTTAGGTGTAACATTATGTTGTTTATTTGAGACCTTTATACTTTTTGATATATGCATTCATTGCTATAAACATCTCTCTTAGAATAGCATTTTCTGTATCCCATATCTTTTGGTATGTTGCATTTCCTTTTCATTTGCCAAAAGAAATTTTTGTAATTTCCTTCTTAATTTGTTCAGTGACCCCTTGGTTGTTTAGGAGCATGTTTAATTTCCTTGTATTTGTAAAGTTTCTGTGGTTTCTCCTGTTATTGATTTCTAGTTTTATATCATTGTGATCAGAAAAGATACTTGATATGATTTTGATCTTCTTCAATTCATTAATACTTGTTTGTAGCCTAGTATATAATCTTCCCCACAGAATGTTCCATGTAAAGCTGAGAATAATGTGTATTCTGTAGCTTTTGGATGGAATGTTCTGTAAATATCAATTAGGTCCATTTGGTCTAGTGTGCAGTTTAAATCCAATGTTTGTTTGTTGATTTTCTGTCTATGTGATCTGTCCATTACTGAAAATGGGCTGTTGAAGGCCCGTACTATTATTGTATTGTAGTCTATCTCTCCCTTTAGGTACGTTAATATTTGCTTTATATGCTTAGGTGCTCCAATGTTGGGTGCATATACATTTACAATAGTTGAATCCTCTTGCTTAACTGATCCCCCTTATCATTATATAGTGACCTTCTATATCACTTTTTAGTGTTTTACTTAAAATCTATTTTTTTAAGACAGTCTTGCCCTGTCAGCCAGGCTGGAGTGTAGTGCCATGAACGTGGCTCATTGTAGTCTCAAACTCCTGGGCTCAAGCGATCCTCCCACTTCAGTTTCCTGAGTAGCTGGGACCACAGGTGCATGCCACCATCCCCAGCTAATTTTTAATTTTTTTTTTGCAGAGCTGGGGTCTGGCCATGTTGCCCAGGCTGGTCTCAAACTATTGGGCTCAAGCCATCTTCCTGCCTCAGCCTCCCAGAGTGCTGGGAGTTCCAGGTGTGAGCCACAGCACCTGGCCCTGAAAGTCTGTTTTATCCAAGTAGAGTTACATCTGTTGTCTTTTGGTTTCCATTTGCATGGAATATCTTTTTTCCATCCACTCACTTTTAGTCCATGTATGTCCTCACAGGTGGAGTGAATCTCTTTTAAGCAGCATATAGTTGGCTCTTGGCTTTTTTTATTCATTAAGCTACTCTGCTTTTTAATGGGATAATTTAATCAACTCACATTAAAGGTAATTATTGGTAGGTAATGGCTTACTACTGCCATTTAATTAATTGTTTTCCAGTTGTTTTGTAGAATCAATCCTTCCTTCCTTCCCCCCTCCTTTCCTTCCTTCCTTCCTTTTTTATTTCTCTCTTACTATCTGTCTTTATGGCTAAGCGATTTTCCTTCATAATATGTTTTGATTTTTTGCTTTTTTATTTTTAGCATATCTATTATATGTTTTTGCATTGTGGTTGCCGTGAGGCTTACAAAAAATCTTAACAATTTAACTATGATTACAATAAAAGAGAAGAAAAAAAACTCTTTAACTCCACCTCCCAACATTTTGAGTTTTTGATGTCACAATTTAAAATTTTTATATTGCATATCCCTTAACAAATTATTGTAGTTACTATTTTTAATGGTTTTGTCTTTTAACCTTCATACTAAAGATGTAAGTAATTTACACACCATCGTTAGATTAATAGAGTATTCATATGACTGTGTACTCAGTGACATGTATTTTCAGATGTTTTCATATTATTCATTAATGTCTTTTTCTTTCATCTTGAAGAACTCCCTTTAGCATTTCTTGTAAAACAGGTCTGATGGTTATATATTTCCTCAGCTTTTGTTTGTCTGGAGAAGTCTATATCTTCTTCATTTCTGAAGTATTCTTGGCTGGCAGTTTTTTCCCTTCAGCACGTTGAATACCTCATCTCACTATCTCCTGGCCTATAAGGTTTCTGCTGAGAAGTCTGCTGTTAGGCTTATTAAGATTCCCTTATATGTTATTTGCTTCTTTTTTCTCACTGCTTTCAGAATTCTCTCTGTCTTTGATCTTTGACATTTTTATTATAATAGGTTGTGACATAGTCTTATTTGGAGTAGAATTTATTTTCAAATATATATCTTCCTATTGAACATGTCTAAAGTCAAATTCACTGTCTTTACCACAAACCTACTGCTATTGTCTTTCCTGACTCTATTCTTGGTATCATCATTCCTTCAAGTAACCCAGACTTGAAATTGTGTCATTGTCTTCAATTCCTCCTCATCCCCTGCCTCTCGCTACAGCATCAATGCTACCATAGGGAATCATTGGCCAAATCTAAATCCTCTATGATTTGACTTTCAACTTTTATTTACCATTGCTCTTCCCTTACAATGTGAATGCTGTCACCAAAACAGTCTATTTATCATACCCAAAGCACAGCCTCTACATGTCTACCTTCATACCTTGATTCTTATTTTTTCCTCTGCCTAGAATAGTCTCCTTTACCACACTCCATTTCTACTTCTTGCATTTCTCTCTGTCAAGGCCTAGGTCATCTGTCACCCACATGAAACTTTCTCCAATCTCTAATAGTAAAAATAATCTTCCACTGATTCTGAGATCTCACAGCACTTTTTTCATATCTTTAAAATTTGACAATGTCAGACTTAGAGAAAAGTTGTGAGGATAGTACAATAAAAATTCTGGATAGCCCTCATTCAGATCCATCAGATGTTTCCACTGAGCTTTTAATCTCTCTCTCTCTCTCTTTCACGTTGATATCATCATCTATACTCAATCACACACACATATTATTTTTTTCTGAACCATTTGAGAGTAAGTGGCAGACATGATCCCCATCTAACCCTAAATAATTTAGTGTTTATTTCCGAAAAATTACGAACTCTCCTACATAAGCACAGTATAATTGCCAGAGTCAGGGAATTGTTTAACATTAAACCAATACTATTAACTATCTACAGATACTATTAAGATTTGTCATATAGCCCAATAGTGTCTTTATAGAAAAGAACATCTAAAATCATGAATTTTATTGAGTTCTCAGGTGTCTTGAGTCTCCATTTATCTGGAACAGTTCCTGAGTCTTCATTTTTCATGTTGTTAACATTTGTGAGGAGTACAAACCAGTTATTTTGCAGAATATCCCTCAATTTCAGTTTATGTGATATTTCCTCATGATTAAATTCAGATTATACATTACTAAGGTAATGCCAAGTTCTTTTCCATGTGTCATATCATAGTGTTGATTAGTCCCATTGCTGATACCGTAAACTTTGATCACTTGGTTTGATCATTTGGTTAAGGTAGATTCTTCCATGTACCTACACTGTAAAGTTATTATGTCATCTTTTGTAATTAAAAAAGTATCTTGTAGATATGTACTTTGAGACTACATAAATATACGGTTACTCTTCAAACTTTTGCTCACTGATTTTTTCCATCCATTAATAACTCTTCCTATAGCACATTTTATTTCATGTTTTTTAATTTAATATATTGAATAGATATATTCCCATGGTTGAAAAATTTTTAAGTACAACAGGATATACAGTGAAAATGTCTTTCTCCCATCTCTGTTCCCCCAGATACCCAGTTCCCCTTCTCATGGGCAGTCAGTGTTGTGTGTGTGTGTGTGTGTGTGTGTGTGTGTGTGTGTATCCTCCCATGGACATTTATGGATATGTAGGTAAACACAGACATATATGTGGATAATTTTACCCCTATTTATTCAAAAGGTAGCATAGTATACACACAGCTCTACCTTGCTTTCTTTCACTAAAACTATATATCTTGATGATAACTACATATATATTCCAATTATCTATTGCTTCATAACAAATCACTCTGAAACTCAGTAGCTTAAAATAACAAAAAAAGTTTTAAATTTTTTAAATTATCTTTCACAGTTCTGGGACTTGCCTGTGTTCAGCCAGGCAGTTCTCACCTGAGGTCTCTCATTTAGTTTTGGTCAACAATGTGTGGGGCTGGAATCTTCACAATGCTTGCCCACTCACATGTCTAGGGGTTGATACTGGCTGTTGGCTAGAACCTCAGCTGAGGTTACCTACAGCTGGTACACCCACAGATGACCTCCTCAGGTGTCTCTCCACATCTTCACAGCATGATGACTAGGTTCTACTAGTAAATGTCCCAGCTGGGAGCTCTATTACTTTGTATAGCCTAGCCTCAGAAATTAGGTAAGTCACTTTTGCCTTAATCACAAGCATGCCTGGGTTCAAGGGAAGGGAACACAGAACTCATCTCTTCATGGGAGGAGTGCGAGAGTCACACTGTAAGAAGAGTAGGTTGGATAGGAAATTGTTGCAGCTATTGTTGAAAATATAATACCACAATCTGGATCTATTTCATATTTTCTGAATAATTGTGTGTCATTCCATTATTTGAATATATCATAATTTACTTAGCCAGTTTCTTATTGATGAACATTTGAATTGTTGCCAGAATTCACAATCACAAAAATGCTATAGCAAATAGCCTTATAGCATACAGCATTTCACGTGTGTGAAATTTATCCTGCAAGTAAACCAGAACTCGAATTGATAGATCAAAAAATAGGTAATTTTTAACTGTACAATTAAATGGCTTTGAATATATTCACATTGTTGTGCATTCTTCACCACTATTCATTTTAGAACGTTTGCATTACCCCAAAAAGAAATCCCACTTCCTTTATCCATCAACCCCCAATCCCTCCATCCCCCCAGCCCTAGGCAGCCACTAATCTACATTCTGTCTGTATAGATTTGTTTGCTTGAGACATTTTATATAAATTGAGTATTGCAATATGTGGTCCTTTATGACAGGCTTCTTTCATTTAACATAATATTTTCAAGGTTTATCCGTGTTGTAACATGTATCAGTACTTCATTCTTTTATTGCCAGATACTATATCCTATATAAATATAACACATTTTATTTATCCATTCATCAGATGATGGACATTTGGGTTCTTTCTACTTTTTGGCTATTATGAATAATGCTGGTATAAACATTCATGTACAAGTTAATGTGGACATACGTTTTTATTTCTATTGGCTGTATAACTAGTAGTGGAAATGCTGGCTTATATGGTAATTCTGCATTTAACCATGTTAGGAATTGCCAGGCTGTTTTTAAATATTTTCAATACTGATATATATTTCCAAATAGCTCTCCAGAGGAATTGTCCAATTTTTATTCCGATCAGCAGCATATTGATGGTGCCTGTTTTCTGAAAGCCTCACCAAAATAGTGTTATCAACTTTAGGGACTTCTGACAATCTGATAGGTTAAAAATGTTATCTTGATATAGTGCTAAGTTAACATTTTTCTATGAGTGAGGTTGAGCACCTTTTCCTATCTTTAAAAGCCATCTATTTGTTTTGCCAGCAGTATTTGTTTTGCCAGGTTTTCATTTGTTTTTAATTTTTTAAATCTACATGTTCTTTATATATAAGGGAAATTATCCTATGAATTGCAAACATTTTTTCCTAGTTGGTAATTTGTCATATGACTTTCCTTACAGTGGTTTTTGAAATAATTCTTTTGTTAAATCTTTGTCTTTAATTTCAACTATATTGAAGCCCATGAATAGGGTAAAAGAATGCATTTTGTCAAAAGCACAGCTAAAACTAAGACTTATTCTTGTGTAGGTACTGGCTTTCAGGGCTGACTGTTAATCATAGTTTTATAAGGATTCTTAGTAAATTACATTGATTTCCTAGTGAGAGAGACCTATCAAAAACAGGCATATTCATTATAACACTGAAAGAAAAGATGATTGCCAGAAGCTTTACTTATAACTGATGTAGTCCTGTTGTTAAAATTCTAGAGGACCTGACTGGAACACTGAATTGTATCATGAAGGGAGTGCTACAGTGAGAGAGCTTCTTACCGAGCTGTATGGCAAAGTGGGAGAAATTCGTCACTGGGGCCTGATCCGATACATTTCTGGGATCTTAAGGAAGACAGTGGAAGCACTTGATGAGGTACTATAAATTCTTGAATTTATACCAAATCTAAATAAGAGTGCTTTTTAAAAATTGGTTTCCATAATTGTTTTTTAAAATAACCATAGCCTCTAACCATTTGAGATGTCTTTTCCACATAAAATTTGGTATTCAGTTCTTTTTGTTTGTGAATGACAAGTAAGAATTGTAGATTTATAAAATGTTATAAACCATAACATCTTTATAATGATATTAAGAATTCTATATCTTAAGAATGAATTTACACTAGGTTCCTACCTCCTAGAAAGGGAAACGTCCGTACACCATTAGTGGGAATGGAACTTAATATAGCTACTTATGGAAAACAGTATGGAGGTTCATCAAAAAACTAAAAGTAGAACTACCATGCGATCCAGCAGTCCAACTGCTGGGTGTATGTCAAAAAGAAAGGAAATCAGTATATGGGAGAGGTATCTACAACTCCCATGTTTATTGTAGTACTATTCCCAATAGCAAAGGTATGGAATAAACCTAAATGTCCATCAGAAGATGAACAGATAAAGACAATGTGGTATATATACACAATTGGATATTATTCTGCATTAAAAAGAGTAAAACCCTGTCATTTACAGTAACATGAATGGAACTGGAGGGCACTATGTTAGGTGAAATAACCCAGGCACAGAAAGACAAATACCACATGTTCTCACTCATATGTGCGAGCTTAAAAAGTTGATCTCATAGAGGTAGAGAGTAGAATGATTGATACTAGAAGCTGGGAAGGGTAGTCGGGAGTGGGGGATAAAGAAAGTTTGGTTAATGGGCACGAAAATACAATTAGATTGAAGGAATAAGATCTAGTGTTTAGTGTCACAATAGGGTGACTATAGTTTACAATAATTTGTTGTAAATCTCAAAATAACTAGAAGAGTAGATTTGGAATCTTGCCAACACAAAGAAATGATAAATATTGAGGTGATGGACGTCTCAATTACCCAGGTTTGATCATTACATGTTGTATGCTTGTATGAAAATATCACATGTACTCCATAAATATGTATAACCCTTATTTATCCATAAAAATTTAAACAAATTTTTAAAAAATAAATAAAAAAAACCCATAAACCAACCAAACAAAAAAGTTCCTACTTTCGGCTGGGCGCGGTGGCTCATGCCTGTAATCCCAGCACTTTGGGAGGCTGAGGTGGGTGGATCACAAGGTCAGGAGATCAAGACCATCCTGGCTAACACAGTGAAACCCTGTCTCTACTAAAAAACAAAAAATTAGCCGGGCGTGGTGGCGGGCGCCTATAGTCCCAGCTACTCAGAGAGGCTGAGGCAGGAGAATGGCGTGAACCCGGGAGGCGGAGCTTGCAGTGAGCCGAGATCGCGCCACTGCACTCCAGCCTGGGTGACAGAGCAAGACTCCGTCTCAAAAAAAAAAAAAAAAAAAAAAAAAAAAGTTCCTGCTTTCTAGGAGATAGATGAAAAGACCTCATTGTTTCTTCCTAGAAATCCTTCTTTTCTGGTCTTCATGGTATTTTCTGAGGAAGAGGGTTCAGTGTGTCATTATGTTAAGGAGGAGCAAAGGTTTTTAAGCTGAAAAGAGAAATGTTTGTGGAAACCTGAGGTGTTTCAGAAACTATAATATTATGCTATCTCTTGTTAGGCCTGCACAGACCTTCTCTCCCACCAGAAACATTTGACAGTGGGACTTCCTCCAGAACCTCGAGAAAAGACTATCTCTGCGTGAGTATGGCTGGGTTTGATCAGGCTTCTCTGAGAAGGAGTGGTGTGGACTTACAATTCCCTTGCCCTAATCTGTCAGTGGATGATAATGTCCTACATATGTTCACCTCTATCAGAGATACCTAGTGGAAGAATGTTGGTAATGATAGGGCAAGAGTAAATGAAGGAGAAAACTCACAGAGAGTATAGTACTCAAACTCTTTTTACTTATTGGATTTTCCATACCTGCCATTCAAAAAAACAAAACAAACAGGGTACCTTGAATTAGCAACCAGAAAATATCAGCCATATTCTGGAAAGAGAAAGTGAAAGAAAGTGGCTAGAGCACAGGGCTGACCATGAAACTCCATGCGGCTCATGGGGACTAAAGGGGATGGCGGTCATAGTCAAAGAGGAAAAAATGGCTAATTACAGAGCAATGTGAGGTAGCACCCCTCCAGGAACCCTGTAATCAGAGTGCCACTGTCTGAGGTCTGCCACAGCCTCCAATTGGAAACAGTACCCTAAGATAGGCTTGGTCTGGAGGGAGATGTGAGTCAAGTGATGGGGCTGGGATGGAAAATTGAATCTTTATACATGAGTCTTCCTTTTGCCACTGGCCATGCCAGTAAAATTCATCTGCAGTAAATGTGTTTAATTTCATATCACACCAGTGCCAAAATTTAAATCTTGCAAACAGTCTGTATCTCCAAGAAATATTTTTAGACAGATTCTAACTTCATTCATAAATGATCTGAAGAATCTGTTTTTCTACTAGGAGTAATTTTAAAAAAGGGTATTCCCCCCCTGCTTGCCAGTTCTACTTCTGAAGCCAATGTAGTAAAAAAACTTTTGTAAATATTTCTCCCTCATTTTTTCCTGGTTAAACTCTATCCAGAGCATGTTTTTTGTTTACAAAATTTCTTTTACTACATTGGCTACAGAAGGGATACTTTTGCTGATGTCTGCATGCTACTTCCTTCCTGGTTTATGTCCATGACTTCTGTTACCCTTGAGTTCCAGTTCAAGCTCCCATATGAAGGCTTAGAGAAACATAAGTTCCAGCAAGCTTCACCACCATGGGCTTAAAGTGCTCTGGGTACTAAATAGACTCAAAAAGCAGTCTAGGCCACAAGGACTGCAATTCCTGGGCAAATCCTTGTGCTGTGCTGGACTTGAAGCCAGTGGACTTGGGATACATGCGACCTAGTGAGACATCAGCGAGAGTGGGCAAAGGAGTGCTTGTGCCACCCCTCTTCCAACTCCAGATAGTGCAACTCTGGGAGAGAATCCTTCCTTCCACTTGAGGAGAGGAGAGGAAATAGTAAAGAGGACTTTATCTTGCAAGTTGGATACCAGCTCAGCCACAGTAGGATAGGGCACCAGGCAGAGGCATCAGACTCCCATTCCAGTCTGTAGCTCCTGGATGACATTTTGACACACACCTTGCACCAGAAAGGAACCTGCTACTTTGAAGGGAAGTACCCAGTTTTGGCAGGATTTATCACATGCTGACTAAACAGCCCTTGGGCCCTGAACAATCAGCACAGTGACCAGACATTCTGGCTCCAAGTGTGACCAAACACATGCCCAGCTGTGGTGGGTATAGGGAGAGACTCCTTCTGCTTGAGAAAAGGAGAGGGAAGAGTAGAGGGGACTTTGTCTTGCAGCTTAGGTACCAGGTTGGCCACAGTGGGGTAGAGCACCAAGCAGGTTTTTGAGGTCCCAGATTACAGGCCTGGCATTTGGCCCAGGAACTGCTAACAAACGTATGGTGCAGTGGTGGTTCAAGAAGTTTTGCAAAGGAGACGAGAGCCTTGAAGATGAGGAGCACAGTGGCCTGCCATCGAAAGTTGACAACGACCAATTGAGAGCAATCGTTGAAGATGATCCTCTTAAAACTACACGAGAAATTGCCGAAGAACTCGGCATCGACCATTCTACAGTCAGTCATTCAGCATTTAAAGCAAATTGGAAAGGTGCAATGGGAGAAAATATTTGCCAACTACCCATCTGATAAGGGATTAATAACCAGAATGTATAAGGAGCTCAAACAATTCTATAGGGAAAAAAATCTAATAGTCTGCTTTAAAAATGGGCAAATGGTCTGAATAGACATTTCTCAAAAGAAGACATACAAATGGCAAACAGGCATATGAAAAGGTGCTCAACATCATTGATCATCAGAGAAATGCAAATCAAAACTACAATGAAGTATCATCTCACCCCAGTTAAAATGGCTTTTATCCAAAAGACAGGCAATAACAAATGCTGGCAAGGATGTGGAGAAAAGGAAACCCTCATGTATTGTTGGTAGGAATGTAAATTAGTACAACTACTATGGAGAACAATTTGGAGGTTCCTGAAAAAAGCTAAAAATAGAGCTGCCATATGATCCAGCAATCCCACTGCTAGGTATATACCCAAAAGAAAGGAAATCGGTATATTGATGAGATATCTGCACTCCTGTGTTTATTTCTTTTTTTTTTTTTTTTTTGAGATGGAGTCTCGCTCTGTCGCCCAGGCTGGAGTGCAGTGGCGCGATCTCGGCTCACTGCAAGCTCCGCCTCCCGGGTTCACGCCATTCTCCTGCCTCAGCCTCTCCGAGTAGCTGGGACTACAGGCGCCCACCACCACGCCCGGCTGATTTTTTTATATTTTTAGTAGAGACGGGGTTTCACCGTGGTCTCGATCTCCTGACCTCGTGATCCGCCCGCCTCGGCCTCCCAAAGTGCTGGGATTACAAGCGTGAGCCACCGCGCCCGGCTCCTGTGTTTATTTCATCAGTATTCACAATAGCCAAGATTTGGAAGCAACCTAAGTGTCCATCAGTAGATGAATAGATCAAGAAAATATGGTACATATACACAAGAGAGTACTATTCAGACACAAAAAAGAATGAGATCCTGTCATTTGTAACAACATGGATGGAACTGGAGGTCATTATGTTAAGTGAAATAAGCCAGACACAGAAAGACAAAGGTCACATGTTCTCACTGATTTGTGGGAACTAAAATTCAAAACAGTTGAACTCATGGAGACAGAAAGTAGAATGATGGTTACCAAAAGACTGGGAAGGGTAGCAGGGTTTATGGGGGTTGGGGGTGGAGATGGTTAATAGGCACAAAAAGTAGTTGGAGAGAATGAATAAGATCTCGTATTTGATAGCACAATAGGGAGACTATGGTCAAAATAATTTAATTGTGCACTTTAAAATAACTGAAAGAGTATAATTGAATTGTTTGTAACACAAAAGATAAATGCTTGATGAGATGGATACCCCATTTACCCTGATTTGATTATTATTATTTTTTTTTTTTTTTTGAGACCGAGTCTTGCTCTTTCACCCAGGCTGGAGTGCAGTGGCGCAATCTCGGCTCACTGCAGGCTCCGCCCCCCAGGGTTCACGCCATTCTCCTGCCTCAGCCTCCCGCGTAGCTGGGAATACAGGCGCCCGCCACCTCGCCCAGCTAATTTTTTGTATTTTTAGTAGAGATGGGGTTTCACTGTGTTAGCCAGGATGGTCTCGATCTCTTGACCTCGTGATCCGCCCGCCTCGGCCTCCCAAAGTGCTGGGATTACAGGCGTGAGCCACCGCGCCCGGCATCTGATTTGATTATTATATGTCAAATGCCTGTATCAAAAATCTCATGTACCTCAGAAATATATACACCTACTATAGACCCACAAAAATTAAAAATTAAAAAAAATTTAAAGAAAAGAATTTGAGGAGAGGACACAATTCAATCCATAAAATCTTCTGGAAAAAGAATCTTTTTTGTATCAGTTTTGTGACACTGTAGGTAGTCCAAAGAAGATGGCATGGTTCATGCCCCAGAGTGCTTTGTGTCAGCAGGAGAATCAGAAGTGTGGGAGGATGTGTGTATACCTCTGCGTATGTGTGTGTGTGAGTGCACGTGTGTGAATTGAAACTATAGAAAATCAAACAACTCTGTCAATTGTGATTGTAAAGTAATAAAATGGTTTCAAAAAGGCACAGCTAGTATTCCATTGTAGGGGTGGGATGCTGAAGAGATGTTGGTTAAAGAAGGAATACATTCTAATGTTCAGTAGCAGAGTAGGGTGACTTCTTAACAACAATGTATTGTATATTTCAAAATAACTAGAAGAGAGGACTTGAAATGTTCCCAGCCAAAAGAAATGGTAAATGCTCAAGGTGATGGATACCGTAAGTACCCTGACTTGATCATTACACATCCTATGTATGTAACAAAACATCACATGTACCCCGTAAATGTGTAGAAACATTGTGTATTACAAAAAAAGCACAGCTTAAAATTAATTTAGTACTTTGTAGCCATAATAGTTACTTGTCAAATGTTCAAAGCTAACTATGAAATACTAGTCTAGAAGAACATCATGGTGTGAGTTTTAAATAAATTTTGAAGGAGGAAGAGAATCCAGATTTAGAGAGAAGAGAGCAGAGCTCCTCTAAGTTGATATGGGCCAGAGTGGTTTCAGGAGGCAATGAATGAGCTTTGAAGTTTGAAAGAATCAGAATGCTGTTGGTAATGATGAAATGTTGAGGCAGTGACTTGGACTTGGATAAAGCTTCTTCATTTTTTCAACATATTTAAGATTAAGTGGTTGTAGAATATTGTCTTTCTTCACTGTCTTCTTCCTTAGACCTCTGCCCTATGAGGCGCTCACTCAGCTGATAGATGAAGCCAGTGAAGGGGATATGAGCATTTCAATCCTTACACAGGTGAGAAGAATTGTAAAGGCTAATCTGGTGATTGATATTTTAAAGTTTGTTTTTAATTGATCTAGCAATTTCCAAAGACAACAAAATAGGCATTGTGAGACCTAGGCCATTATTTTTGTCTATATCTACTCTGCGTGCAGGAAATAATGGTATATCTAGCCATGTATATGCGAACCCAGCCTGGCCTCTTTGCTGAAATGTTTCGACTTCGAATTGGTCTGATCATACAAGTTATGGCAACAGAACTGGCCCACTCCCTTCGATGCTCAGGTACTTAATTCAGTAACTGTTTTAGGTAGAATTCACTTTGATGTAAGTTTATAGAGTTTGGAATCAGGAAAGAAAGCAAGCTAAAACATTTTTATCCATAGCCCAGAACCTGGATATGGCAACCTTGTTCCCCTGTTAGTCACTATTTATGCAAGTCAAGGAGCTGATATGATGACACATTTGTGTATCAGTTCGCAGCTTCAGAATGCCATCTCCTGTGGGCTCTTCACTCCAAATCCCTCTTAACTTATCACTCTTTGCTAACTTCATTTCTCTAACTCTGGAGAGTACTTGAATGTGACAGATTGGGTTGGGTTCAGATTTAGGCAGTGGAGCGTCTGTACACCAAGAATGAGTCACTACATCAGTGGATCATGGTGTCAGTATTCTGTCTAGTCACCATCATGATTGAATAAAGGAAGATGACGTTTTCATTAACATCTATCTGACAAGACTCTCTTTGAAATTAACTATAGGTGTATTTGGCAAGATAAAAGTTTTAGTTAGAAGAATAGTTGGGGCCTGTAAAAGCTGTAGGGCAAAATGGTATAAAGTGTGAAGGGGAAAAATGGACCCCTATGACATGACTCCTTATTCCATTAGTATTTGTTTGATTTCAACAAGAATTGCAAAATAATACAGATAGGGATGGCACAGAAAAATAAAATCAAAGTTGTAAAACTCAATTTTAGCCATTCTTTCTGTTAAATTTCCCCCAAAAGACTTTGAATCAAGCTGTTAACAAGTAGCTAAATTTATCAGTTTGAGTCAAACCTAACTCAAACACATGAGATAATTTATATTTAAGTAACCCTTTGACAGAAGAGAGCTAACAATTATTTTATACCTACCATATGCCAGATACTGTGCTTTTTGCTTTAAGCTTACATATATTGTGTCATTTAATCCTTTCAAGAATCCTCTGGAGAAGAAGGTATTATTGTGTCACTTTTACCAATAAAGAAACTGAAACTCAAGAGGGTTAACTAACTTCCCCGAAGTAACATAGCTAGTAAATAGTGGAATTTGAGTCTGAGTCCACCTGATTGCAAATGATTTCCAGTTCAGTACATTGTTATAGATAAACATTATATAGTATAATTTTTTTTTGCAAGAGGGTGTGATTGCTCAATAATAAACCTCAATAAGGGATAAGCCCCTGAATATTCACTTTTCCTTAATTTAGCCTGTTATATTTCTTGTTTTCCTGTGGATTCATGAAAACCATGGCTCTTTATTCCTTATAGGATAAAGTCAAGATTCCTGAGTCTGATATTTAATACCCTCAACAGTCTGGCCTTTATCTTTTACTCCCACAATACTTCCCACTAATTTTGGCAGTTCCAGTCCTTGGAGATTGATGTCTCCATTGATTTCAAAGGCAATTATTGTCTATACCTCCCATTTGGCACACAGAATATGCAATGTTTTGTTGCTTATCTTGTTTTCATGTTCCATCACTCCCAAAGAGATAGTCAGACTCAAGATTAGGTATCATGTCGTCATACCTGCTTGTACTAATGTTACTTAAAATGATGACCTGCATGTAGTCAACTTTTAATAAATGTGTGATGCTGATTAACATGTTCAAGTTATCCTCATATATTCATAATTTCATGGATTCAAATCTATCTCTTTTAAGTCTCTATTATTTCCAGGCTGAGAAGTTTTAATTATTTTAGTCTATCTGCATATATACATTCATTGCCTTTCTCTGAATGGCCTCCAGTTCCGTTGTTCTTCTTTCATTCTTCCCACCTTCAAATAAAGATTTTACTAAGTACCCTAATGGTGTGGAAGCGGGGTGAGGAAGAAATCAATTACCTTGCTAATCCACAAACTGGATAGTCAGTCCTTAAATAATTAAGAATCTGTGGAAGTAAGAATACCTAAGCAGTAGGGTGCTATCAATTTATTTTGTAATTCTGTTCTTCAATCAAGTGACTCAGAAATTCTAAGCAAGAAAAGAAATAGAGAAAATATAGAGAGGGCATGGCAGGCAAATTAGAAGTCCTTCTGTTCTAACATTTCTGCTGACTAGCTGAGGAAGCCACAGAGGGCCTGATGAATCTCAGTCCTTTGGCCATGAAGAATCTCCTGCATCACATTCTCAGCGGCAAGGAGTTTGGAGTGGAACGAAGCGGTGAGGTTGAATAACTGCATTTTCATTTCATACTGTTTGGTTTAAGTGTCTCATTGGTTTTAAAATGTTTTTCCTTCATCACAGGAACCTTTTGCTCCAAATAAATAAACTCCAATATATAAAACAGAAACCAAGCTGTCTTCTGAAACAAGATTTGGAAACCACTATATTTTTCCTTAAATGATGTATCAACTAAGTGGATTGATTACTATCATGTTTCATTTTTAACTGTTTAATGCATTCCCTCACATTATCTTAAGTCTCCACTTTAGGACAACTAGCAACCCATATCATCTGAAACTTTCTTGTATTCTAATTGGCAATAATTCAGTAGCTCTTACAGTATTGTATTATGTGTATAGCTGCTTACGGTCCTTCTAATGTAACCCTTCAACTTTAAACTTACAAATTAATAGTCCACCTACATTTGTGGTTTTGGTTGGATTTGGCATTGCGTACCTAAAGCAGCAGAGCAAATGAAAAGCGGTCATCTCTCATGCTCAACTTTTAGGGTTAGGGTAAGTAGATATATACGGTCAGATGGTTGGATGTCAGACCTTAGAGTGGTAAAAGAAAGTTAAAAAGCAGTGCGTTTCAAGCAGGGTATCTTGCTAAAATGCACATTTTTATTCAGTAGATCTGGGGTGGGACCTGAGATTCTACTAACAAGCTCCTAGGTGGTACAGACGCTGTTGGTCCATGGACCACATTTCAAATAGCAAGGTTATAGTTTTTAAATTAAGTTAAAAATAAGGATATATATGAAAGTTTTTTTTTAAACGTGATGGGGAAGAAATTGAACCTTATTATCCTCTCTCTTTCTCTGTAATCTCTCATACTACATAGTTCGTCCCACTGATTCAAATGTCAGTCCTGCTATTTCTATCCACGAGATTGGTGCTGTTGGAGCAACCAAAACAGAACGAACTGGGATCATGCAGTTAAAAAGTGAGATAAAGCAGGTAAGATACTACTTGGGAGATTAGCTGGGATATTGCCATGTTTCAGAACATTCTTTTGGAATCAGACTTTGTTGGGTCATTTATTCCGTTTCACATTCTGAGTTTAATTTGAGCCATTTATGTTTCAGGTGGAATTTCGTAGACTGTCAATCTCAGCTGAGAATCAGGTGAAACAACTAGGGATCATTTAACATGGTTTAACTTACCTTTAGTTCTATATAACATGCATGAGCTCATGGCCTTTTTACAAATAAGGTAACAAGTCATGGAGTAGATTGTTTGAATCGCCTTTATAACAGTCATTTTGCAGATAGCTTTCCTTTTTCTGGACCAAAGTACTTTGCTAATTTTAGAAGGAAAGTAACTTGCATCTGATTACAAGAAATTGAAGTTTCTCTTATTAGGACTGATGTAATTTTGGAATTAATTTTCTTTATAAAACAAGACTTAGACTTCAAGCAAAGTCTTTGCTTGGCCAGAGTTTAGGTGGGCTTCTGAACCTTTTCCTAGGCCCATTTGTGCACTTCCTTGTAAAATCCAGCTTTAGCAAGAGAACCCTGCTATGTCAGTTTAGCCAGAAACTCCTATTCCTCGATATCTTATCATCCTTGATATCTGATCAGGCTCCTCATCTTCTCCCACCCCCAGGTGATGTCCAATCACCCTGACCTGTCTTCAGCAAAAATCCTGTTAGGAAGGGTTAGCCAGAATCCTCCCTACCTCTGATGTTTCCTTCTTAGTAATTTTCCACCCCTTGGCTATAAATTCTGACTTGATTATGTTGTATTCAGAGGGGAACCCAATCTCTCTCCCTTACTGCAAGACCTCGTTGCAATGGTTCTGTACCTATTAACAATGGTCCTGAATAAAATCTTCCTTACTGTGCTTTAACAAGTATCATTGAATAATTTTTTGTTTAACAAGATGTAGAAAAGGTGATGTGGACACATAGAAGGAGAAACATCTAAATCAGTCTGGGAGATAGTGGGAGTCACTAAATACCCTGTTGTAGCCTCTTAATTTTTCCTGCAGGTGAGAATAGAGAGTGGTTGCATTATACAAGGAAATAGTTAACAAAAGCTTCCATAGCTTCTTTTTAAAACTCTAGGAAGTCATGTGGTTTCAAGGTCTCCAAGTTGAGAAATTACTGATTTGGTCTCTCCTAGAAGCACATTTTATGAAAAGCTTAAAACTACTCCTCCTGTTTTCAGAATAGAATTATGATAGCTTGCAGTATTGAAACCTCCAGAAGAGGAGAGGTGAAATGAAAATTTGGAGTTTTATTTTTAGTTTTCGTTTCTTTTTTTTTTAGTTTTTTAGCACTGGGGTCTCACTATGTTGTCCAGGCTGGAGTGCAGTGGCAATTAACAGGCACAAAATCCTGGATTCCCGCAATCCTCCTACCTCAGTCTCCAGAGTGGCTGGGACTAAGGCATGCCACTACCTTGCTATTTGTTTTTTTTTAAAGGAATTAGAAACCATTTAGAAAGACAATGAGCCAATGCTTGAAGCTTAATTTGACGTAACTTAAGTACACTCATCAAATACCCTATGGCATTTATATTTATGCAAGAATAAGTATGAAAATGGAGTAAGAAAGGGCCTTGTGTTCACTTTACAGTTTTCTCGAATAATTTGAATAATCTGAACATTTTCCTATTTTGGTTGAGAGTTATTGGATAAACATTTTATAATTGTTGATAGTCACTTAGTATTACTTATAAGTTCATTATATATTTACAACTTGAAGTACATGTTCCCAGCTAGATTAATATGATGTTGAGACTTGACCCACCCAGCTACATCATTTAAGTTTTTTCTACACATTCACTACTTATAGGTTTTCAAGGGAGCCAAAATCACTAGGACTATAATTTAGAGGACTGAGAGTCCTAAGTTTGCATTACTTTCTTATTTCTAAATATTAACTTCCATCCTCACCTGCCTGTCTGGTATTTTGTATTGTTCTAAGCCATTTTGTCCCTATCACTCAAGAATGCCCTCTTTTCTGATTATGAAAAAAAAAAAATTATAAGAGTATTTTTATTTCTTTTCCCTTCACCATGGCTTCTAGAGTAAAGCTATTTCATCAGCTTTTTAATGATTATGTGCTGACTACATAATGAAATAGTCTGTATTTTTACTCCACTAGTGACTTAAAAGTACAAATAGCCGGGCGCGGTGGCTCACGCCTGTAATCCTAGCACTTTGGGAGGCCGAGGCAGGTGGATCATGAGGTCAGAAGATCGAGACCATCCTGGCTAACACGGTGAAACCCCGTTTCTACTAAAAGTACAAAAAATGAGCCGGGCGTGGTGGCGGGCGCCTGTAGTCCCAGCTACTCGGGAGGCTGAGGCAGGAGAATGGCCTGAACCCGGGAGGCAGAGCTTGCAGTGAGCCGAGATTGTGCCACTGTACTCCAGCCTGGGCTACAGAGCAAGACTCCATCTCAAAAAAAAAAAAAAAAAGTACAAATAATTGTTTCCTGGCCTCATATCTTTTAAAATTTTATTTTCTCAATTTGTTCTCATAGTCCAATGGTGGTCATCCCCTGGGTGTAGATTTGATGTCACCATCTTTTATGGTAACTGCTGTGATCTTCTCATATATGCCATTCACATGTGCTTTGAATATGCTCTTATATAAATCATGACATATACTGGTTGATTAAAAAGAAAAACAAAATCAAGAATTAAAATAAGTATTAAGCAATTTCATATATGGCAGCGAATCTTTTCATTTATTTTCCAATAACATAGGGAAGGGAGTTCAACTCCAGCCTCTTTGTGATTTCAGAAAACAAAATTCAATTTGCTAAGTATTGATTAAGTATAAATTCTTGGTCCCACCCTAAGTACACTGAGTCAGAAAGACTGGGGATGAGGCCCAGTAATCTGTTTTATTTAGATGATTTTGATGCATTTTTAAGTTTGAAAACCACTGGCTTAGCTATGCTTCTGATTATGAATTCATTTAGTAAATATTAATTGAGTGCCAGTTTTGTGCCAGGCACTGTGAACAAAATGGATGCGGTCCTTGCCCTCATGAAGCTTACAATTTAGGAAGACTGACCTCTAATTAAATTTATTTGGTTTAAATCAAAGACTCATAATGGCCTATGATTTCAGATTTCTCAAGCTGAAGAGATTTAGGCTAGACAATAACCAAACAAAAAATGGAAAATTATTCGAAACAATATTAGTATTTTGGTTAACCTTAATCAAATACCCTGTAATGAACTAATAAGACTTGGCCGACTCTATCATATCCACATTAACATAGGACAGGGGTAGAGAAGAAAATTTAAAAACTCAAAATGATTGATATTTGGCTTTGGAAAACAGTCTGAATTGTACTTTATCAGATCTATACCCTTTCTGGTTTGACCTCACAATCAACAGCCTAGGATCTTGGTGGTATAAACAAGACAATGAAGATAATTAAATGGCAGTTCATCTACTCAATAGATCAGTGCAATAGTCACTTGCCAATAGAAATGTTTGGGGGCTCTTTTCTTTTTTACATTGCATTGGTTGGTGATTTAGGCATTTGGCCCAAATTAAAATGTGAGAAGTTCTTTTCTCAGATAATATTTCTATTATCTTCTATCTTATATTTATTTCTGAATTTAAACTGTTAACCACTTTGCCCAATGTATTTTATCCTTTACTTAGTATAACTTTTTCAAAGTTCATTGTGTTTTAGCATGTATCAAAAGTTTATTTTTTTATTGCTGAATAGTATCCTACTAAATTAATGTACCACATTTTATTTATCCATTCATCAGTTGATGGACACCTGGATTGTTTCCACTTTTTGGCTACTATGAATAATTCTACAATGAACCTTCATGCACAAGTTTTTGTATGGACAAATGTTTTCACTTCTCTTGGATATATATCTAGGAGTGGAAGTGCTGGGTCATATGGTAACTATGTTTCGCATTCTGAAGAACTGCCAGACATGTCCAAAAGGGCTGCACCATTTTACATTCCCACCAGCAATGTATGAGAGTTCCAATTTCTTCACATCTTCACCAACCCTTACAATTGTCTTTTTTATTATAGCCATCCTGATGGGTGTGAACTGGTATCTCATTGTGGTTTTGATTTACATTTCCCTAATAGCTAATGATAAGGAGTTTCTTTTCTTTTTTTTTTTTTTATTATTATACTTTAGGTTTTAGGGTACATGTGCACAATGTGCAGGTTTGTTACATATGTATCCATGTGCCATGTTGATTTCCTGCACCCATTAACTCGTCATTTAGCATTAGGTATATCTCCTAATGCTGTCCCTCCCCTCTCCCCCAGCCCCACAACAGTCCCCGGAGTGTGATGTTCCCCTTCCTGTGTCCATGAGTTCTCATTGTTCAATTCCCACCTATGAGTGAGAACGTGCGGTGTTTGGTTTTTTGTCCTTGCGATAGTTTACTGAGAATGATGTTTTCCAGTTTCATCCATGTCCCTACAAAGGACACGAACTCATCATTTTTTATGGCTGCATAGTATTCCCTGGTGTATATGTGCCACATTTTCTTAACCCAGTCTATTGTTGTTGGACATTTGGGTTGGTTCCAAGTCTTTGCTATTGTGAATAGTGCTGCAATAAACATACGTGTGCATGTGTTTTTATAGCAGCATGATTTATAGTCCTTTGGGTATATACCCAGTAATGGGATGGCTGGGTCAAATGGTATTTCTAGTTCTAGATCCCTGAGGAATCGCCACACTGACTTCCACAATGGTTGAACTAGTTTACAGTCCCACCAACAGCGTAAAAGTGTTCCTATTTCTCCACATCCTCTCCTGTTGTTTCCTGATTTTTTAATGATGACCATTCTAACTGGTGTGAGATGGTATCTCACTGTGGTTTTGATTTGCGTTTCTCTGATGGCCAGTGATGATAAGCATTTCTTCATGTGTTTTTTGGCTGCATGAATGTCTTCTTTTGAGAAGTGTCTGTTCATGTCCTTTGCCCACGTTTTGATGGGGTTGTTTGTTTTTTTCTTGTAAATTTGTTTGAGTTCATTGTAGATTCTGGATATTAGCCCTTTGTCAGATGAGTAGGTTGCAAAATTTTTCTCCCATTCTGTAGGTTGCCTGTTCACTCTGATGGTAGTTTCTTTTGCTGTGCAGAAGCTCTTTAGTTTAATTAGATCCTATTTGTCAATTTTGGCTTTTGTTGCCATTGCTTTTGGTGTTTTAGACATGAAGTCCTTGCCCATGCCTATGTCCTCAATGGTATTGCCTAGGTTTTCTTGTAGGATTTTAATGGTTTTAGGTCTAACATTTAAGTCTTTAATCCATCTTGAATTAATTTTTGTATAAGGTGTAAGGAAGGGATCCAGTTTCAGCTTTCTACATATGGCTAGCCAGTTTTCCCAGCACCATTTATTAAATAGGGAATCCTTTCCCCATTGCTTGTTTTTGTCAGGTTTGTCAAAGATCAGATAGTTGTAGATATGCGGCATCATTTCTGAGGGCTCTGTTCTGTTCCATTGATCTACGTCTCTGTTGTGGTACCAGTACCATCCTGTTTTGGTTACTGTAGCCTTGTAGTATAGTTTGAAGTCAGGTAGCGTGATGCCTCCGGCTTTGTTCTTTTGGCTTAGGATTGACTTGGCGATGCGGGCTCTTTTTTGGTTCCATATGAACTTTAAAGTAGTTTTTTCCAATTCTGTGAAGAAAGTCATTGGTAGCTTGATGGGGATGGCATTGAATCTATAAATTACCTTGGGCAGTATGGCCATTTTCACGATATTGATTCTTCCAACCCATGAGCATGGAATATTCTTCCATTTGTTTGTATCCTCTTTTATTTCATTGAGCAGTGGTTTGTAGTTCTCCTTGAAGAGGTCCTTCACATCCCTTGTAAGTTGGATTCCTAGGTATTTTATTCTCTTTGAAGCAATTGTGAATGGGAGTTCACTCATGATTTGGCTCTCTGTTTGTCTGTGATTGGTGTACAAGAATGCTTGTGATTTTTGTACATTGGTTTTGTATCCTGAGACTTTGCTGAAGTTGCTAATCAGCTTAAGGAGATTTTGGGCTGAGACAATGGGGTTTTCTAGATATGCAATCATGTCATCTGCAAACAGGGACAATTTGACTTCCTCTTTTCCTAATTGAATACCCTTTATTTCCTTCTCCTGCCTGATTGCTCTGGCCAGAACTTCCAGCACTATGTTGAATAGGAGCGGTGTGAGAGGGCATCCCTGTCTTGTGCCAGTTTTCAGAGGGAATGCTTCCAGTTTTTGCCCATTCAGTATGATATTGGCTGTGGGTTTACTGGCAAACTGAATCCAGCAGCACATCAAAAAGCTTATCCACCATAATCAAGTGGGCTTCATCCCTGGGATGCAAGGCTGGTTCAACATACGCAAATCAATAAATGTAATCCAGCATATAAACAGAGCCAAAGACAAAAACCACATGATTATCTCAATAGATGCAGAAAAGGCCTTTGACAAAATTCAACAACGCTTCACGCTAAAAACTCTCAATAAATTAGGTATTGATGGGACGTATCTCAAAATAATAAGAGCTATCTATGACAAACCCACAGGAGTGTCTTTTCATGTGCCCAGTGGCCATTTGTTTATCTTCTTTAGAGAAATTTCAATTCACATTTGTACCTATTTTAATTTTTTTTGTCTTTTTATTGTTGAGTTGCAAGGATTCTTTATATATTCTGGATACAAGTCCCTTTTAAGATATATAATTTGCAAATATTTCTCCCATCCTGTGAGTTGTCTTTTCACTCAATACCATTAAGTATTCTTTAAACAACACAAATTTTTAATTTGGACAAAGTCCAGTTTGTCTATTTTTTCTTTTGTTAATCATGATGTTTTTGGTGTCATATCTAAGAAGGCTTTGCCTAACCGAAGGTCACAAAGATTTATTCCTATTTGTGTTCTAAGGGTTTTATAGAGTTTTCTGTTACATTTAGGTCTATGATTATGTATGGAGGGATCCCCAAGATCACCTTCAGATTTAATGATTCACTAGGAAGACTCATAGGACTCAGCATATAGTCATACTCACTGCTACGGTTTATTACACCGAAAGGGTACAAGATGCATTGGGCACAGTGTAACTACAGTCAACAATAATTTATTGTACGTTTTAAAATAATAAAAAGTTTAATTGGGTTGTTTGTAACACAAAGGAAGGATAAATGCTTGAGATAACGGATACCCCATTTACCCTGATGTGGTTGTTATGCATTGTATGCCTGTAATAAAAGGTCTCATATACCTCATAAATATATAAACCTACTATGCACCTACAAAATTTAAAAAAAAATTTAAAAGAGTCATTGGTCAAAGTCTAGGGAAAACAGACACAAGCTTCCAGAGTACTGTGTCAGTAGAGTCACCCTGCAATGAGTTGTGACAAGATGTCATTGCCAACCAAGGAAGTTCATTAAAGACTCAGCACCCGTTGTTCTTGTTGAGGGCTGGTCACGTAAACAGCCTCTGTCTGGCATGTATCAAAACTCTGAACTCCCAGAAAGAAAGCAAACGTTCAACATAAACCATAGCGTTTGTACAGTTTAGGCAGGGTAAACCACTGTTATTAGTTCTGGGAATGGTGAGAACTCTCCCAGAATCCAAGTGTCTAAGTTTCTAAATGCCAGCCAAGGGCCAACCTTGTAAGCAAGCCTTTCCAAGAATAGCAGTTCTGGCCTACTGTCTTAACTCTTTTCTGCACAATGGGCTTAATTTTTGTGTGTGGTATAAGGTAGAGAGTTCAACTTCATTCTTTTGCATGTGGTTGTCACTGTTCCAGCACCATTTGTTGAAAAGGCTATTTTTCCCTCATTTAATTATCTTGGCGTCCTTGTCGAAAATTAATTGACCAAAATATAATGGTTTATTTTTGAATTCCCTGTTCTATTCCATCGATCTATATGTCTATCCTATACCAATATGACACAGTTTTGATAGTTTTGTAGTTTTGATAGCTTTAGAGTAAATTTTGAAATCATGAAGTGTGAGCTCTCCAACTTCAGTCTTCTTTTTAAATATGAATGTTAGGATCAGCTTGTCAATTTCTGCAAAGATCCCAGCTGGTATGTTGATAGAGATTGTGTTCAGTCTGTCCATCAGTTTTTGATATATTGCCATCTTAATGATGTTAAGTCTTCCGACCCATGAACATGGAACTATATTTCAATTTATTTAGGTCTTTAATTTCTTTCAACATGTTTTATAGTTTTCAGAGTATTTGTTTTGGACTTCTTTTGTTAAATTTATTCCGACGTATTTTGTTATTCTTAATGTTATTTCTAATGGAATTGTTTTCTTAATTTTATTTTAATATTGTTCATTGCTGCCGTTTACAAATACAGTTGGTTTTTTTATTGTAGTAAGACATTTAACATGAGATCTACCCCTTAAAAAATTTTTAAGTGTACAATACAGTATCATTAACTATAGGCTTGATGTTGTACAGTAGATCTCTAGAACGTTTTCATCTTACATATCTGAAACTTTATACCCATTGAATAGCAAGTTCCCATTGTCCCCTCTACCCAGCCCCTGACAACTACTGTTCTACTCTCTGCTTCTATGAGTTTGGCTGTTTCAGATTCATTACATAACTGGAATCATACAGAATTTGTTGTTCTGTGACTGGCTTATTTCTCATAGCATAGTGTTCTCCAGGTTCATCGACACTGTCATATTTTGCAAAATTTCCTTCTTTTTTAAAGGCTGAATAATATTCCATTTTATGTATTACCAGATTTTCTTTTGCCATTCAGTTGTTGATATATATTTAGGTTATTTTCATATCTTGACTATTGTGAATAATGCTGCATTTGAACATGGGCATGCAAATATCTCTTCAAGATTCTGACTTCAATTCTTTTGGATAAATATCCAGAAGTGGGATTGCTGAATCATACGGTAATTCTATTTTTAATTTTTGAAGAACCTCCATAATGTGTTCTATAGTGGCTGCACCATTTTACATTCCCTGCAACAGTGTACAAGGGTCCTAATTTCTTCACATTCTCACCAATACCTGTTATCTTTGGGTGTTTTTTTAACCATGGTCATCCTAACAGGTGTGAGGTGATAGCTCATTGTGGTTTGATTCGCATTTCCATGATGATTAGTGATAGTGATGTTGAGCATCTTTACATGTGTGTGGTGGCTATTTGTATATCACCTTTGGTGAAATGTCTACTCAAGTAAAATTTAATTGATTTTTGTTATTGATCTTATATCATGAAACTTCACTGAACTCATTTATTAGTTGTAGTTGCTTGTTAGTGAATTCCTTAGAATTTTCTATTACAAGATCATGTCATCTGCAAATAGAGTTTTTACCTCTTCATTTCCAATCTGGATGCCTTTTATTTCTTTTCTTAATCTCCCTGGTTCAAGCCCCCCATAAAATGTTGAATACAAGTGATAAGAGTGGACATCCTTGTCTTGTTCTGATCTTCGGGGGGAAAGCTTCAGTCTTCAACCACTCATTATGATGTTAGCTCTGGGTTGTAGGAAAAAAATCTAAACTTTTATTAGACTGAGGAGGTTCCTTTCTGTTCCTAGTTTATTGAGTGTTTTTATCATGAAGGTGTGTCGAATTTTGTTATGTGTTTTTTTCTGTATCTATTAAGATGATGCGTTTTTTATCTTTTATTCTATTGATGTAGTGTATTACATTAATTGATGTTCAGATGTTAAAACAGCCTTGAATTTCTGGAATCAGTCCCACTTCATGTTGCATAATCCTTTTAGTATATCACTGAATTTGGTTTTCTAGTATTTCCTGGAGGATTTTTGCATCTATATTCATAAAGGATATTGGACTGTAGTTTTCTGGTGACATCTTTGTCTGATTTTGGTATCTGGGTAATATTGGCCTCATAGAATGAGTTGGGGAAGTGTTCCCTTCTCTTTTTTGGAAGAGATTGTGAAGAGCTAGTATTAATTCCTCTTTAAATGTTTTGTAGAATTAACCAGTTAACCCATCTGTGCATGGGCTTTACTACTATGTGGGAACGTTTGTTTATTTGTTTGTTTGTTCATTTGAGACAGAGTCTAACGATATCACCCAAGGTGTTCTCAAACTCCAGGGCTCATGCAATCCTTCCACCTCAGCCTCCCAAGTAGCTGGGAATACAGGCACAAGCCATATGCCCGTGCATCACGAGCCAAGAACCCATACTTTGTAGGAAGTTTTGTACTTACTAATTTGATATATTTGTTTGTAATAGGTCTATTAAGATGTTATCTTTCTTTTTGAGTTGGTTTGGGTAGTTTGTGTCTTTCTAGGAATTTGTCTGTTTCATTGAGATTATGTAATTTGTCCACATATGGCTGCGGATGGTATGCCCTTATAATCCTTTTTCTTTCTGAAGGTCAGAATTGAGGTCTTTATTTCTTCTTTTTGATCCTTCTAGCTAACGATTTGTCTATTTTGTTGATATTTTCATAGGAAAAAATTGGGGATTCATACCCTTTCCCTATTGTGTTTCTAGTCTCCAGTTCTTTCCACTCTAATCCTTATTATTTCCTTCCTTCTGCTTGCTTTCAATTTAGTTTGCTCTTCTTTCTTTATTGTCTTAAAATTGAAAGTTTGTTTATTGATTTGAGATATTTATCCTTTCTTTAATATAGGCATTTATAACATAAGTTGTTCGTTAAGTGCTGTTTTAGCTGCATCCCATAAGTTTTGCTATGTTGTGCTTTCGTTTTCATTCATTTCATTATTTTCTAATTTTGCTAGTGATTTTTTCCTTAATGCATTTATTATTTAGAAGTGTGTTGTTTAATTTCCACATATTTGTAAATTTCCTTAATTTCTTTTTGTTACTGACTTCTGTTGTGGTTAGAGAACATACTTCATATGATTTGAATTTTAAATTTATTATGGCTCATCTTATGGCCCATAAGGGCAACAAGCTAAACCATGGACCAGCTAGAAGTTTAACAGAGATAATCAGATAAAGAAACAGCTAAGAATGTCCCATATCATCAGTATTTTTATGGCTCTTCTCACGTATCACCAGATTGCTTTCAAAAAGGATTGTACCAGCATACAGCACTGCTAGCTACATATAAGTCTACTAGCTTCACTATAACCTCTTTGTCTTGGCTGTTTCACTTAATATTTGGTTTATAATTCTGCAGAGCATGTTTATTGTTCACTATAAAGTTCAAAGACTTGGGCCGGGCATGGTGGCTCACGCCTGTAATCCCAGCACTTTGGGAGGCCGAGGAGGGCGGATCACGAGGTCAGGAGATCAAGACCATCCTGGCTAACATGGTGATACCCCGTCTCTACTAAAAATACAAAAAATTAGCCAGGTGTGGTGGCAGGCGCCTGTACTCCTAGCTACTTGGGAGGCTGAGGCAGGAGAATGGCATGAACCCGGGAGGCAGAGCTTGCAGTGAACCGAGATTGCGCCACGCCACTGCACTCCAGCCTGGGCGACAGAGCGAGACTCCGTCTCAAAAAAAAAAAAAAAGTTCAAAGACTTCATCATAGAAAAAGAGATAACTTTTGATTTATGTTCTTTCCTCTCCTCTTCCAAGTCACCTGGAACCTCTATGACTCCAAGTAGTGGGTCCTTTCCCAGTGCATATGATCACCAGTCATGTAAAGATAGTCGTCAAGGTCAATGGCAACGCCGAAGAAGGCTGGATGGGGCACTGAATAGAGTTCCAGTTGGATTTTATCAAAAAGTATGGAAAGTTTTGCAGAAGGTGAGCATAATACGTTGTTGATGTCTCATTTTTGCCCCTTGAAATTCTCAGTCTCCTTGGCAGAGATATGACATGACTGTAATATAATCACTGCAATTATGTAAAAGTCAAAACTCAGATAGACAAAACCAAGAAGAAAACATAAAAATGAAACAGTTGATTTGTTATTGTGGCATTATTAATAATTTAATCTCTTTCTATTATTTTTCCCATAGTAATTTTTGTTTCTAAATTAGACTTTTAAAATAATCACTTCTCTCCTTCTGGCCATAGTTGGACATTGTGATACATTTGCTGCTAATCAAATGAATTTGTTACTAAAGAGCAAACTTTCTTTGTAGCTGTGGAGGGTTGTAAATGTTATTTGTAGCAATGTGCTATTCATAACCAAGTATCAGTAGAGTAAAACAAATGCAGTACTTGGGGAGTTTGTGTTAGGAGTTATTACCTATATTTTTTCTTCGATGAAAACTACTAAATAAATGCAAAGTCATAATGATGGTAATAGTTCGGAGACTCTTTGATATGACCAATATTTATTTTTTCTTTTGAAAGCCTATTTGGCCAGAAATTTAAGGGCATGCCACACTATTATGGTGGTGACAGTTTTAGAGGGCCAACAACACTATTATGCTCAGCATAGGTCTCATTCATAGTCTCTTAGGTGCCAGTTTCTGCATCATTGGCTTTAATAAGGACCTGAAGATCACTTCATCCAAGACTTAAAACCCTTTAGTTATGTTTTTTCCCCTTTGGGCACTGATATTCTTCCAAGGACAGAATCAGGTGATCTTTTAGAAAGGTAAAAGTTGATTCCTCAGACTATGGGCTCTGGCAATCTTCCTTTTAAAAAGTACTGATAACTTGCTTTTTTTACAGCTAACTTCTATAGCACAATGGTGACAAATACTATTTTATCTCTTCAGCTATGCATGGATTATGGCAATGTTCTATGTGCTCATACAGCAAAGAACAAAACAGACAATAATCTTCATTCTCCTTGAACTTATATTCTACTAGGGAGAAACAAATTGTAAATAATAATAAGTAAATAAGCAAAGTATCTAGAATGGTAAAAGATGATAAGTACTGTGGAAAAACAAGAGCAGGGTAAGAGTATTTATGAAGGGATGGGATGCTTAACTAGAAAATGTAGTAACGGTACATGTCCGATAAATGCATGTCTTCATTTTCAAATTAAGACTTTATGTTCAAAGAAAAGCACTTAAAATTTAAATGAAAATATATTGTTTTAAATCATTTATAAACCAATATCTCTCATACACAACATGCAATGTACAGTAATTAAATTTGGCATTTCTGAAAGCATTGTTATAAAGATATTTAGAGTTATACCCAGTAACACATAGTTTTGTTGAATACTGTAATTTGGAACAATAGCCAGTTCTATAAATGACTTTAAAATTCTAAAAGTATTGGTGTGCTAGGAATGACAAATTTGATTTGTGTGAATACTCTTTAAATTCTGTAAAGGTTTTTTTTTCTTTTTCTTTTATTATACTTTAAGTTCTAGGGTACATGAGCACAATGTGCAGGCTCGTTACATAGGTATACATGTGCCATGCTGGCCCACTGCACCCATCAACCTGTCATTTACATTAGGTATTTCTCCCAATGCTATCCCTCCCCCCGCCCTCCACCCCACGACAGGCCTGGTGTGTGATGTTCCCCACCCTGTGACCAAGTGTTCTCATTGTTCAATTCCCACCTAGGAGTGAGAACATATGGTGTTTGGTTTTCTGTCCTTGTGATAGTTTGCTGAGAATTATGGTTTCCAGCTTCATCTATGTCCCTGCAAAAGACATGAACTCATGCTTTTTTATGGCTGCATAGTATTCCATGGTATATATGTGCCACATTTTCTTAATCCAGTCTATCATTGATGGGCATTTGCACTGGTTCCAAGTCTTTCCTATTGTGAATAGTGCCGCAATAAACATATGTGTGCATGTATCTTTATAGTAGCATGATTTGTAATACTTTGGGTATATACCTAGTAATGGGATTGCTGGGTCAAATGGTATTTCTAGCTCTAGATCCTTGAGGAATCACCACACTGTCTTCCACAATGGTTGAACTAGTTTACACTCCCACCAACAGTGTAAAAGTGTTCCTATTTCTCCATATCCTCTCCAGCATTTGTTGTTTCCTGACTTTTTAATGATCCCCATTCTGACTGGTGTGAGATGGTATCTCATTGTGGTTTTGGTTTGCATTTCTCTGATGACCAGTGATGATGAGCATTTTTTCACGTGTCTGTTGGCTGCATAAATGTCTTCTTTTGAGAAGTGTCTGTTCATATCCTTTGCCCACTTTTTGATGGGGTTGTTTGATTTTTTCTTGTAAATTTGTTTAAATTCTTTGTAGATTCTGGATATTAGCCCTTTGTCAGATGGGTAGATTGCAAAAATTTTCTCCCATTCTGTAGGTTGCCTGTGCACTCTGATGGTAGTTTCCTTTGCTATGCAGAAGCTCTTAGTTTAATTAGATCCCATTTGTCTATTTTGGCTTTTGTTGCAATTGCTTTTGGTGTTTTAGTCATGAAGTCCTTGAACATGCCTATTGCCTAGGTTTTCTTCTAGGGTTTTTATGGCTTTAGGTCTAACATTAAATCTTTAATCCATCTTGAATTAATTTTTGTATGAGGTGTAAAGAAGGGATCCAGTTTCAGCTTTCTACATATGGCTAGCCAGTTTTCCCAGGACCATTTATTAAATAGGGAATCCTTTCGCCATTTCTTGTTTTTGTCAGGTTTGTCAAAGATCAGATGGTTGTAGGTGTGTAGTGTTATTTCTGAGGCCTCTCTTCTGTTCCATTGGTCTATATCTCTGTTTTGGTACCAGTACCATGCTGTTTTGGTTACTGTAGCCTTGTAGTATAGTTTGAAGTCAGGTAGCATGATGCCTCCAGCTTTGTTCTTTTTCTTAGGATTGACTTGGCAATGCAGGCTCTTTTTTGGTTCCATATGAATGTTAAAGTAGTTTTTTTCCAATTCTGTGAAGAAAGTCATTGGTAGCTTGATGGGGACGGCCCTGAATCTATGAATTATCTTGAGCAGTATGGCCATTTTCATGATATTGATTCTTCCTATCCATGAGCATGAAATGTTCTTCAATTTGTTTGTGTCCTCTCTTATTTCCTTGAGCAGTGGTTTGTAGTTCTCCTTGAAGAGGTACTTCATATCCCTTGTACGTTGGATTCCTAGGTATTTTATTCTCTTAGTAGCAATTGTGAATGGAAGTTCACTCATGATTTGGATCTCTGTTTATTTTTGGTGTATAAGAATGCTTGTGATTTTTGCACATTGATTTTGTATCCTGAGACTTTGCTGAAGTTGCTTATCAGCTTAAGGAGATTTTGGGTTTAGACGATGGGGTTTTCTAAACATACAATCATGTCATGTGCAAACAGGGACAATTTGACTTCCTCTTTTCCTAATTGAATACCCTTTATTTCTTTCTCTTGTCTGATTGCCGTGGCCAGAACTTCCAGCACTATGTTGAATAGGAGTGGTGAGAGAGGGCATCCCTGTCTTGTGCCAATTTTCAAAGGCAATGCTTCCAATTTTTGCCCATTCAGTATGATATTGGCTGTGGGTTTGTCTTAAATAGCTCTTATTATTTTGAGATATGTTCCATCAGTACCTAGTTTATCGAGAGTTTTTAGCATGAAGGGCTTTTGAATTTTGTCGAAGGCCTTTTCTGCATCTATTGAGATAATCAGGTGGTTTTTGTCGATGGTTCTGTTTATGTGATGGATTACTTTTATTGATTTGCATATGTTGAAGCAGCCTTGCATCCCAGGGATAAAGCCAACTCGATCGTGGTTGATAAGCTTTTTGATGTGCTGCTGGATTTGGTTTGCCAGTATTTTACTGAGGATTTTCCCATTGATGTTCATCAGGGATATTTGTCTAATATTCTCTTCTTTTTGTTATGTCTCTGCCAGGCTTTGGTATCAGGATGATGCTGGCCTCATAAAATGAGTTAGAGAGGATTCCCTGTTTTTCTATTGATTGGAATAGTTCAGAAGGAATGGTACCAGCTCCTCTTTGTACCTCTGGTAGAATTCAGCTGTGAATCCGTCTGGTTCTGGACTTTTTTTTGGTTGGTAGGCTATTAATTATTGCCTCAATTTCAGAACCTGTTATTGGTCTATTCAGAGATTCAGTTTCTTCCTGGTTTAGTCTTGGGAGGGTGTGTGTGTCCAGGAATTTATCCATTTCTTCTAGATTTTCTAGTTTATTTGCATAGAAGTGTTTATAGTATTCTCTGATGGTATTTTGTATTTCTGTGGGATCAGTGGTGATATCCCCTTTATCATTTTTTATTGTGTCTATTTGATTCTTCTCTCTTTTCTTCTTTATTAGTGTTGCTAGCGGTCTATCAATTTTGTTGATCTTTTCAAAAAACCAGCTCTTGGATTCATTGATCTTTTGAAGGGTTTTTTGTGTCTCTGTCTCCTTCAATTCTGTTCTGATCTTAGTTATTTCTTACCTTCCGCTAGCTTTTGAATTTGTTTGCTCTTGCTTCTCTAGTTGTTTTAATTGTGATGTTAGGGTGTCAATTTTAGATCTTTCCTGCTTTTTCTTATGGGCATTTAGTGCTATAAATTTCCCTCTACACACTGCTTTAATGTGTCCCAGAGATGCTGGTATGTTGTGTCTTTGTTCTCATTGGTTTCAAAGAACATCTTTATTTCTACCTTCATTTCGTTAGGTACCCAGTATTCATTCAGGAGCAGGTTGTTCAGTTTCCATGTAGTTGTGCAGTATTGAGTTAGTATATTAATCCTGAGTTCTAATTTGATTGGACTGTGGTCTGAGAGACAGTTTGTTGTGATTTCTGTTCTTTTACATTTGCTGAGAAGTGCTTTACTTCCAACTATGTGGTCAATTTTAGAATAAGTGCCATGTGGTGCTGACAAGAATGTATATTCCGTTGGTTTGGGGTGGAGAGTTCTGTAGATGTCTATTAGGTCTGCTTGGTGCAGAGCTGAGTTCAAGTCCTGGATATCCTTGTTAACCTTCTGTCTCATTGATCTGTCTAATATTGACAGTGGGGTGTTAAAGTCTCCCATTATTATTGTGTGGGAGTCTGAGTCTCTTTCTAGGTCTCTAAGGACTTGCTTTATGAATCTGGGTGCGCCTGTATTCGGTGCATATATATTAGGATAGTTAGCTCTTCTTGTTGAATTGATCCCTTTACCACTATGTAATGGCCTTCTTTGTCTCTTTTGATCTTTGTTTGTTTAAAGTCTGTTTTATCAGATACTAGGATTGCAACCCCTGCTTTTTTTTTGCTTTCCATTTGCTTGGTAGATCTTCTTCCATCCCTTTATTTTGAGCCTATGTGTGTCTCTGCACGTGAGATGGGTTTCCTGAATACAGCACACTGATGGGTCTTGACTCTTTATCCAATTTTCCAGTCTGTGTCTTTTAATTGGGGCATTTAGCCCATTTACATTAAGGTTAATATTGTTATGTGTGAATTTGATCCTGTCATTATGATATTAGCTAGTAATTTTGCTCGTTAGTTGATGCAGTTTCTTCCTAGCATTGATAGTCTTTACAATTTGGCATGTTTTTGCAGTGGCTGGTACTGGTTGTTCCTTTCCATGTTTAGTGCTTCCTTCAGGAGCTCTTGTAAGGCAGGCCTGTTGGTGACAAAATCTCTCAGCCTTTTGCTTGTCTGTAAAGTATTTTATTTCTCCTTCACTTTTGAAGCTTAGTTTGGCTGGATATGAAATTCTGGGTTGAAATTTCTTTTCTTTAAGAGTGTTGAATATTGGCCCCCACTCTCTTCTGGCTTGTAGAGTTTCTGCCGAGAGATCAGCTCTTAGTTTGATGGGCTTCCCTTTGTGGAGAACCCAACCTTTCTCTCTGGCTGCCCTTAACATTTTTTTCCTCCATTTCAACCTTGGTGAATCTGACAATTATGTGTCTTGTGGTTGCTCTTTTTGAGAAGTATCTTGTGGTGTTCTCTTTATTTCCTGAATTTGAATGTTGGCCTGCCTTGCTAGTTTGGGGAACTTCTCCTGGAAAATATCCTGCGGAGTGTTTTCCAACTTGGTTCCATTCTCCCCGTCACTTTCAGGTACACCACTCAAACGTAGGTTTGGTCTTTTCACATAGTCCCATATTTCTTGGAGGCTTTGTTCATTTCTTTTTACTCCTTTTTTCTCTAAACTTTTTGCTTTATTTCATTAATTTGATCTTCAGTCACTGGTATCCTTTCTTCCGCTTGATTGAATTGGCTACTGAAGCTTGTGCGTGCGTCATGTAGTTCTCGTGCCGTGATTTTCAGCTCCATCAGGTCATTTAAGGTCTTCTCTACGCTGTTTATTCTAGTTAGCCATTCATCTAATCTTTTTTCAAGGTTTTTAGCTTCCTTGTGATGGGTTCAAACATCCTCCTTTAGCTCAGAGAAGTTTGTTGTTATCAACCTTCTGGAGCCTACTTCTGTCAGCTTGTCAAAGTCATTCTCCATCCAGCTTTGTTCCGTTGCTGGTGAGGAGCTGCGATCCTTTGGAGGAGAAGAGGTGTTCTGGGTTTTAGAATTTTCAGCTTTTCCACTCTGGTTTGTCCCCATCTTTATGGTTTTATCTACCTTTGGTCTTTGATGTTGGTGACCTACAGATGGGCTTTTGGTGTGGATATCTTTTCTGTTGATGTCGATGCTATTCCCTTCTGTTTGTTAGTTTTCCTTCTCGCAGTCAGGTCTGTCAGCTGCAGGTCTGTTGGAGTTTGCTGGAGGCCCACTCCAGACCCTTTTTGCCTGGTTATCACCAGCAGAGGCTGCAGAACAGCAAATACTGCTGCCTGATCCTTCCTCTGGAAGCTTCGTCTCAGGGGGCACCTGCCTGTATGTGGTGTCATTTGGCCCCTACTAGGAGGTGGCTTCCAGTTAAGCTACACAGGGGTCAGGGACCCACTTGAGGAGGCAGTCTGTCCTTTCTCTGAGCTCAGACACTGTGCTGGGAGAACTACCGCTCTCTTGAGAGCTCTCAGACAGGGATGTTCAAGTCTGCAGAGGTTTCTGCTGCCTTTTGTTCAGCTATGTCCTGCCCCCAGAGGTGGAATGTACAGAGGCAACAGGCCTTGCTGAGCTGAGGTGGGCTCCACCCAGTTGGAGCTTCCCAGGCAGCTTTGTTTACCTACTCACGCCTCAGCAATGGCAGACACCCCTCCGCCAGCCAGGCTGCTGCCTTGCAGTTCGATCTCAGACTGCTGCGCTAGCAGTGGGCAAGGCTCTGTGGGCACAGGACCTGGCGAGCCAGGTGTGGGATATAATCTCCTGGTGTGCCATTTGCTAAGACCACTGGAAAAGTGCAGTATTTGGGAAGTGTCTTGATTTTCCAAGTACAGTCTGTCACGGCTTCCCTTGGCTAGGAAAGGGAAATCCCCCAAACCCCCCAACACCCACTTCCCGGGTGAGGTGATGCCCCACCCTGTTTTGGCTCGCCCTCCGTGGGCTGCACCCACTGTCCAACCAGTCCTAATGAGATGAACCAGGTACCTCAGTTGGAAATGCAAAAATTACCTCTCTTCTGCATTGATCACACTGGGAGCTGCAGACTGGAGCTGTTCCTATTTGGCCATCTTGGAATGGAGACCCAAGGTTTTTTATAAACATCTTTTTTATTAATCAATCATAACATGGCAAAATGTATACTTGCCGTTTCTGAAAAGTGATCCAAACTCTACATCCACAGATGAAAAAATTCTTATAGAATTTTGTGAAAAGCATACATGTTGAGTTAAACAAATTGTATAGCTGTTGGAGTGCCATGAAATTAATACTTGCATTTTGGACTGCTGTAGTTTATACTTTTTATATGTTTCAAATCAGGTGTGCACCATTTGTACTGAGAACACCACAAAATGAATTATCTAAAATCCCTTGATTTTAATATGCGTTTTGGTTTATTAACAAATTACAGTAATTTCTTACACATTTTTGGAAATTAATTGTATAAGAATATATGTATCTGCTTATGGATACAGTGTGTAAATAAAACTTTTTTTTTTTTTTTTTTGAGATGGAGTCTCGCTCTGTCGCCCAGGCTGGAGTGCAGTGGCGCAATCTCGGCTCACTGCAAGCTCCGCCTCCCGGGTTCACGCCATTCTCCTGCCTCAGCCTCTCCGAGTAGCTGGGACTACAGGCGCTCGCCACCACGCCTGGCTAATTTTTTTGTATTTTTAGTAGAGACGGGGTTTCACCATGGTCTTGATCTCCTGACCTCGTGATCCACCCGCCTCAGCCTCCCAAAGTGCTGGGATTATAAGCGTGAGCCACCGCGCCCGGCCGTAAATAAAACTTTTGCTCACTAAACTATCGCAAGGACAGAAAACCAAACACCGCGTGTTCTCACTCATAGGTGGGAATTGAACAATGGGAACACTTGGACACAGGATGGGGAACATCACACACCGGGGCCTGTCATGGGGTTGGGGGAGGGGAGAGGGATAGCATTAGGAGATATACCTAATGTAAATGACGAGTTAATGGGTGCAGTACACCCACATGGCACATGTATACATATGTAACAAACCTGCACGTTGTGCATATGTACCCTAGAACTTAAAGTATAATAATAAAAAAAACAAGGATTTAAAAAAAAAAAGAAAACTTTTGCTCACTAAAAAATAAGTAAATAAATAAATGCATGTCTTGAGTTTTTTCCTATGGCCTAAAATTGTTTTCCAAGGCCTTTTTGTGATGGCCGTGTGACCTAGTATGATATCTTTCCAGATAGTCTCTGAATATTTGGGACTAGTCTATCCCAAAAGATAGAGCTTTCCTACTCATTCCATTTCCCTAAGTAGAGGATGAACCTTAGGTCTCCTATAGTCCAATCCTGCATCTTGGCACTTAGGAATCACAACCCCATGGCAAGGGCACTTGGACTGCAGAGCCCCTTGCCTAGTCTGTAATTACTCAGCATATACCACATGAAGCACACATAGAAATACAGTGTCTCCTTACAGCCTCCCCGTTGTTTGTCTATCCTTGGTGATATGGTTTTTGGTGATATGGTTTTTTTCTCTTTTGCAGTGTCACGGACTTTCTGTGGAAGGATTTGTCCTTCCTTCTTCTACCACTAGAGAGGTAAGAGTCTCTTTCTTGCACATTTATGTGACTGATAACTTTTCTGGCTAAAGTATCCCAGTGATCACTTATTTTTCAAAGTGACAGATCTATGCTTTTATAAATCAACTGAACATGAAATGCATTTGAAGAAAAGAGAATTTTTTTAATTGAAAGAGAATATTATAGAATATGTGTGGATTACTTTATATGAAGACAAATTCTTTTAGTGGTTGATTAAGTTAGGCTGGCTTATGTGAGTGTTGTGAGGGTTAGACAAGGCAGAGGGATCAAATTCTATGAATGCATGACTTCTCATGTCTCCCGTCCTTCACATTCCCACCTTTCTCTAGTAGGATGTTTATAGACCATTAGAACATAAACCAGTGGTTGTTAGCTACAACTATATGTTGGGGTAACCTGGGTTCCAATTTCCAATTTAGTGGATTAGAATCTCCACAGATGGGACGTGAGCATCTGTATTTTTTTTAATCTGTAGAATGATTCTTATATATAACCATGGTTGGAAAATATTACCATGAACCACAGACATAGATTATCAGATGCTTTTATATTTTCCTTTTTGTCCAAATTACACAGAAATTATAAAAACTAGCTTTTACACACAGTCAACAAAGGAGCTAGTGTTAGCATGATTGAAGTAGTAAGATTCAATAGTAGAAAGTTCTCAAAAATGCTGGGGTTGTTGCAGATAGTATCTTGGGGGACAGGTACAGAAAGCTAATGTTATGCTTCAGGGCTTCACTATTGCCTACAGGCCTTTTCTCTAATCAAGAATGCCGTGTCCCCCATTTGTCTTTTCTCTACCTTTACGCAAGAGTGAAATGTTCATATAATTAATAATACATACCTGAAAAGTACCTTTAAGAGTCTTCAAACATTATTTTTACATTTTTAAATTTGGTCTTAAACACCATTATGTAAAATAGGCAAAGAAGGAATTATCATTCCTAATTTATGGATAAGGAAACAAATTTAGAGATTAATTGTCTAAGGTTGTATAACTAGTAACTAACAAAGATAAGACTTGAACCCAAGTCTTTATACTCCAAATCTACATTGCCTCCCTAGAGGATATACTCAATACAAGTTTACCAAAGCATACTTCTCAGTCCCCTTCACCCCAAAATAACTTTACATTTCTTAATGCCCTTTTTAATCTAATAGTATACGGATGTTTTACATAATTCTAATTTTTATGTATTATACATACAATTTTAAGTTTTACCTCAGTTTTTCCTTTATTTACAGTCATCAGATTTTAATAAACAGTCATGTAAAAACTCATGAAGTTGCTATGCCATGATATGCCATTCCCATGCTTAAGTTACCTCTAGTTTTACACTTGTGACTAAAGCTACTATAAGTACTCTTCTATATGAAGCTTTCTTCCTCTTTTGAATTACTATCTTAGGATGCACTCTCAGAAATAAGATTATGGGTTAGAGGGCATGGACACTCTTATAGCTCTTGTTATGCATTGCCAGATTGCCCTCCAAAAATATTGAAGCAGTTTACTCACTCAGTTATTTTGAAGGGGGCTGAATCAATGCTCATGGCTATAGTGTTTTTACTGCCTTTCAGAGCAGGTGATTGATGTTTCTTGGATGATGGACTCTTAGGGAGTGATTTTCTTTTTCTCTATCACAGATGACTCCAGGTGAGATTAAATTCTCTGTTCATGTGGAGTCTGTCCTGAATCGTGTACCTCAGCCAGAGTACCGCCAGCTGCTGGTTGAAGCCATCCTTGTCCTCACCATGCTGGCAGATATTGAAATTCATAGCATCGGAAGCATCATTGCTGTGGAAAAAATAGTGCATATTGCCAATGACTTGTTCCTTCAAGAACAGGTAGGCAAACCTATTGTTTTCTCAATAGAGAAATGTTTTTACTCTAACCTGATGACATTCAGAGGTCTTTGAGGAGCCACAGTCACTTTTTTGTGCCCTCTTCCTCATACTTCTTTTCTGGGCCCCCTTTGTAGCGGCTCTGAGCTCTGTTTGCAAAAGAAGTAGGCCGCAGGAAGATCTCTGTCTTTCACCATGTGTTTTTGGTTTGTGTTAGAGGGTAAAGTTGCCTGGAACTCAGGAGGCTTTATGCTTTTCCCTGAAAGGCCCTGAAGCATACTATTAGCATCACATTTCAAATTTCTGATCACAATGCTTTTTGTAGTTTTAAGGACTTAATAAGAAACTATTGGATGGCATATCCTTTCTGAACTATTAAGGAAAAGAGATTTGGTTTTAGTTTTGCTTTGCTTTTGCTACTCACCGATAGGAAAATAAGAAAGTGAAACTTTTATTCCTACATTTTTCTTATTTTCTTAATAAATCTTCTTCCAGGAAATTATCCACATTCAAAAATACAAACTATTGAAAGTGTCCCAAATGTTGCCTGTATTAACAGTAGGAGCACATAAGTGAAGGACAGGCACTGTTGGCAGTAAGAAAATTTTCAAAACATATAATAGGTATTTTCATTCTGTTAGCCACTGGGAAGAGATGCGATAGTGTTGGAAGTTCTTGCCAGGGCAGTCAGGCAGGAGAAGGAAATAAAGGGTATTCAGTTAGGAAAAGAGGAAGTCAAAATTGTCCCTATTTGCAGATGACATGATTGTATATCTAGAAAACCCCATCGTCTCAGCCCGAAATCTCAAGCTGATAAGCAACTTCAGCAAAGTCTCAGGATACAAAATCAATGTACAAAAATCACAAGCATTCTTATACACCAATAACAGACAAACAGAGAGCTAAATCATGAGTGAACTCGCATTCACAATTGCTTCAAAGAGAATAAAATACCTAGGAATCCAACTTACAAGGGATGTGAAGGACCTCTTCAAGGAGAACTACAAACCACTGCTCAATGACATAAAAGAGGATACAAACAAATGGAAGAACATTCCATGCTCATAGGTGGGAAGAATCAATATGATGAAAATGGCCATACTGCCCAAGGTAATTTATAGATTCAATGCCATCCCCATCAAGCTACCAATGACTTTCTTCACAGAACTCGATAAAACTACTTTAAAGTTCATATGGAACCAAAAAAGAGCCCACATTGCCAAGTCAATCCTAAGCCAAAAAAACAAAGCCAGAGGCATCACGCTACCTGACTTCAAACTATACTACAAGGCTACAGTAACCAAAACAGCGTGGTACTGGTACCAAAACAGAGATATAGACCAATGGAACAGAACAGAGCCCTCAGAAATAATGCTGCTTATCAACAACTATCTGATCTTTGACAAACCCGAGAAAAACAAGCAATGGGGAAAGGATTCCCTATTTAATAAATGGTGCCGGGAAAACTGGCTAGCCATATGTAGAAAGCTGAAACTGGATCCCTGCCTCACACCTTATACAAAATTAATTTAAGATGGATTAAAGACTTACATGTTAGACCTAAAACCATAAAAACCCTAGAAGAAAACCTAGGCAATACCATTCAGGACATAGGCATGGGCAAGGACTTCATGTCTAAAACACCAAAAGCAATGGCAACAAAAGCCAAAATTGACAAATGGGATCTAATTAAACTAAAGAGCTTCTGCACAGCAAAAGAAACTACCATCAGAGTGAACAGGCAACCTACAGAATGGGAGAAAATTTTTGCAACCTACTCATCTGACAAAGGGCTAATATCCAGAATCTACAATGAACTCAAACAAATTTACAAGAACAAAACAAACAACCCCATCAACAAGTGGGCGAAGGATATGAACAGACACTTCTCAAAAGAAGACATTTATGCAGCCAAAAAAACACATGAAAAAATGCTCATCATCACTGGCCATCAGAAGAAATGCAAATCAAAACCACAATGGGATACCATCTCACACCAGTTAGAATGGTCATCATTAAAAAGTCAGGAAACAACAGTTGCTGGAGAGGATGTGGAGAAATAGGAACACTTTTACACTGTTGGTGGGACTGTAAACTAGTTCAACCATTGTGGAAGCCAGTGTGGCGATTCCTCAGGGATCTAGAACTAGAAATACCATTTGACCCAGTCATCCCATTACTGCGTATATACCCAAAGGACTATAAATCATGCTGCTATAAAGACACATGCACACATACGTTTATAGCGGCACTATTCACAATAGCAGAGACTTGGAACCAACCTAAATGTCCAACAATGATAGACTAGATTAAGAAAATGTGGCACATATACACCGTGGAATACTATGCAGCCATAAAAAATGATGAGTTCATGTCCTTTGTAGGGACATAGATGAAGCTAGAAACCATCATTCTCAGCAAACTGTCACAAGGACAAAAAACCAAACACTGCATGTTCTCACTCATAGGTGGGAATTGAACAGTGAGAACACATGGACACAGGAAAGGGAACATCACACACCGGGGCATGTTGTGGGGTCGGGGGAGAGGGGAGGGATAGCATTAGAATATATACCTAATGCTAAATGATGAGTTAATGGGTGCAGCACACCAACATGGCACATGTATACATATGTAACAAACCTGCATGTTGTGTACATGTACCCTAAAACTTAAAGTATAATAATAATAAAAGGAAAAAGAAAAGTATCCAGGGCTTTCTAGGACAATTCTAATTTTAAAAATTATGGATTGCTGTCAGTCCATGTATCTAAAAATGCGTTCCCTTTTAGGCATAGACCTCTAGCCTCAGAAAACTTAGTCTATTTGAATTAAGTCGCCTTAGAAAGAAATTGTGATCAAATGCAGGATAAAAGAATACAAGCTGAAATGAGTAGTACTAGAAGGAGTCAGACCAAAGCTCTACTAGGGTGATTTGTGTTAACATTTGTCTATTAATAGGTATGACTCAATAGATTAATGATTATATTTAACTTTTAGAAATTGATCATAATGGGGAAAATTCTAAACAATTATTAATTTTTAAATAATTCACATGATTTGGGGACCTAGTGAAAAGTGCCTGTATACAAACTCATATTCACCCTTTTGTCCATAAACCTATTTCTTCCTGGATAAACAGTCTAGGGCCCAACTAATTGGTGTTGGGGAGGAGGTTCTGAATTATACTACTCAGGACTTTACTTAGTAGGATTAGTAATTTTTCCTTTCCCCTGTGTTCTTCTTCTACCCTTAAAAACCAAACAGAAAACCCTCGGTGCAGATGATACCATGTTGGCAAAGGATCCCGCATCTGGCATCTGTACTCTTCTGTATGACAGTGCACCCAGTGGCAGGTTTGGCACCATGACCTACCTCTGCAAGGCAGCCGCCACCTACGTGCAGGAGTTCCTGCCCCACAGCATCTGTGCCATGCAATGAGGGCTTTGGTTCCTGGCTTCTGGGAGACTTTTGAACAGCTGGTCCCTGCCTCAGTTGATTGTGCATGGAACTAAAATGTTATTGCCTAATCACTCCGACCCTGCCCCTTTCTGTCCCATCCTTCCCAAGAAGAGAGAACTTTTTCGATGAACTAACTACTTTAGAAGAAGAGAGCACTTACCTGGAGGCTCACCTTGCAGAACCAGTGACAATCTTATGAGTATAATGAACACTCAACCAGGCCTGTCATGATTGGCTTTATTTCTTTCATCATTCATAAAAGTTTGCATGTGTTTTTTTCTCTAGATCTGTTACCAACATAGTTTTCTAACTCCTGTTTGGGGAGCAAGTGTTAATAACTTATTCCTAAAGCTTGGTTTTTCTTATTTGTGATTTTATTGTGTATATGAGTGGTGGGTACTTTGGGACATTATTTCAAATGAGTAAACTCTAAATTGTTAAATATTTATGCTGCTATAAATTAGAATTACCTATTCTACGTGCCTTTTCTTAGGAAAAGAGAGTACTGGATCATGGTTTTCTTCCTTACTTACAGGTTGCTTCACACTGAGTGATAATTTAAAATTGTTTCTGTGTAGAATCATTGTCTCTACTGTTGCCCTCTCTGTGTCTGCACATATAATGCCTCTCTCACTTTGGTGAAATATCAAAAAAATGCAAGTACAGCGTGCATATTTAAGAATTTCTGAACTAACACTTGAAATCACATTTTATAAAGATTGTTGGTACTCAGAGTTGTATTTGCAGCAGAAAGTGCAGAATAACCCAGAGAAATGGAGCCTGGAGCCCAATTCCAGAGAGGAAAGGAAAGAAGACACGATGCCTGGACAATGTCTTATACATAGGGAACAGAGAGGGAATCAGAGGTGGCTTAGTTCCCTGAAGGTAGCCTTATGTGCCTAATCCCTGCCTTTGAAAAACGGGCCAATACACAACACAGACAATAATTTGAAGTCTCTGTATTCGGCAAAGATAAATACAGCAGTCCAGTCTATGGCTGCTCTACTTAGCATTCTTTTCATGTGCTCTTGGTCTGTGTCTCATTCACCTACTTTCTACCGCATCCAACTCAACTCCCTGACACCCCATCCCCCATCTATTCTTAAACTCTTTCATATATATCTTCACTTCCTAATTCTAGTATGCATATCCCTGTATATCATGGTATCTGTGGGCGTGTGTCTATTTCTTATAAAGACACATATTTTTTTGTGTGTGTATGTGTGTGTGTATAAGCATACATGAGAATTTTTCTGAATGTAAGCAGTTTTGATGTGTCTGTATATCAATCTGTGTCTACATTTGACGGACTGAGTAAGAATGTTGCATGTGAGAGAGGGGGTGTGACTGTGGACTCAGACTGACACACACAGGTTGGTGGAAGAATAGCTTCAGTCCTCTTCCTTTGTCCCATATGTAGGTAGCCTTGCTTGACAAATGTTTCTCCTAACTGTCCTTCTTCTGAATTGTGCAGAGACTCTGCTAACTTCCCTGTTTGCACTTAGATAACTTCCTACGTCAACCCCCTCCTTTGTCTTGGATTTCTAAGGTTTTTCCCTAATAATGGGAATGGTGAGGGTGGGGATGAGAGACTCTCTAAACAATTCTTGCAGAACCAGTGACAATCTTATGAATATAATGAATAAGTAAGTATATAGTAGGGTGATAGAATACAGGTAGTAGAAACAAAGAGGACAGCAAACCTTTTCAGCACTTCTCTCAGAGCAAATGGAAACACACAGTAGGTAGCTTTCTGACTACATTATTTTCTGGTCACTTTTAAAGAAAGTTTACAACCTGTTCTGAAACTATTTGTCTTTTCACTGGTTGTAAGTGTACCCCAATCTCAGGGAGTATATCTGTAGTGCCACAGGTGAAAGACCCACTCCTTCCCACACTCATTCGCCTGAACTGAGTCGAAGGGCTGCATTTCTCTGAGTTTACGAAATTGTGTCATTATGGTCCCCATACAGTGGTATTTAACTTTTAAAGCAACTTTTAAGAAAACTCTACTTGTATTTTGTTCATTTTAGGTGTGTGGTAATAAAAAGACATGTTAGACTTTTTTTAAAAGCACTTATGTTTTGAAAATAGAATAAATAAAATTTCCAATTAAATCATGTCTGGTGCCAGTGTGCAAATCTTAGATGTGTTTTTGTGATCGGAGTTTATTTCATGGCTTTATTCTACATACTCTGCTTAATTATACAGTACAGTCAAAGCTCATTCATTGGGTTGAAGTAGAATAATATTAATATATTAATACATATATAGTATATTATACATTTTATAATATGTTAGATAATATATGTAAAGAAATGCAGTTTAATCATTCAAATACATACCCACTCAAACAAGGCTTACTAAATTCAAGCAGGCTTATTGACATCTGTAGGGAACATTTTCTTTTCTTTTTTTTTTTAAGACGGAGTCTTGCTCTATCGCCCAGGCTGGAATGCAGTGGAGATTATTTTCCACATGTAGTCTCCATTTCCTTTTTAACTTGAGTAACCTCAGGTGTTGGTTTGTCCAGGACAGCCCCCATTTATGCCTGTTTTACTGGCATAATTATCAATAGCACTGTGTCACTCTCAAAAAATGTCTCAGTTTGAAAGATATGGTCACCCTGTATTTAGCAGATGTGTGGTTTCTTTTAAGGCTAAGCCAAAAAACCAAGAACTTAAACCACTAGTAGTACTTGTGCAGTAGTGGTATGGGGGTAAGGATGACAGTAGGGGGAAATTCCCTTCCCCACCAAATATAGAAATATTTGGCATAATGGCTCTTAAATAACCAATATTTGAGCACATACCAAATGCCATTGTTATATAGGCACTTAGCGTGAGCCATTTTATCTTCACAATTGCCATGTGAGATAGATACTGCCATCTCCATCTTACAAGTAAGCGAACTGAGGCACTGAGGGTTTAAGTAAATTGCGCCAAATCAATCATCTAATAAGTGATAGAGCTGGAATTTGAACCCATGCCGTCTGACTCTAGAGTTCACATTCTCAACAACTACACTCTCCAAGGAAAATGACATTAAGGGGGTGGTGTGAAAACAAGGGTCAGTTGAAGACAGTTGAAGTGTCACTGGACAGATAGTGAAATGAGCTTCTCTGCTCATTCACTGAAGGGTGGTGCCCTTGTAATGTGTTTGCCTCCCCTTCTGGGGAAAGGCAGGGGAAAGGACCAAAAAAATATGGCACAGCCCAACCTGAACTTACGGGTTCGAATGTTACCTTTAGCAATAATGATTGAGGAAAGTGAGTCAAGTAACTTGCCCAGGGTCACCACCCTAGCAAGCTTTGAAGCCAAGATTCAACCTACTTCCTCTGACCTCAAGTTCTCCAACTGCAAATAAAGTGCATTTAGAAGGGTTTTCTTCCCAGTTTAAGAACCATATGGGTGTTATGAATGTGGAAAATTGAGGTGAGGGACCTGTAGCATAATTTGTGCTCTTTCTTAACCATGAGCAAACGTCTAGCCGCCCTTTTAGATTAGCTGCAGGAATAGGTTGCCAATTCCAGGGCATTGTGCAACAGTTTATCTTTCTCCATAGCTGAATCATCTTGCCACATTGCATGGGGTACTTGGACAGTGTTTCCAGTTTAGAACCATTCAGCTATTTGTTACTAGATCAGAAAGGACACATGAAACAATACCTTTTCATGTCATCCAAGAAGAGTCCAGAATTTAGGGTATCAGTTGGCCAGTCTATCTCCTGCCCTCTTTCCGCTGCCTATCCCTGAAGGCCCAGGACAAGTCTCATTTCTCCTTATGTTGCCAGTCATCATGATCTCACCTTTCAGTCAACTCCTGTAGCTTCTCCTGTCTATAAACATGTGCAGTTTTATCTTAAAAAAATTTCTGGGCTCCGACGTCCCCTCAAGCTGTTAGACTAACTCCTTCCTTTCACAATCACATTTTTTCAAAGAGGAAGCTACACTTAACTGTGTTGGCTTCACTTCTTAAACCCCCACAATCTGGCTTCCACCCCTAACTCCTGTTTTGTTTTGTTCCATAGGGCACCAATGAATTTCTAATGACAAAAAGGGGTCTTTGACCATTCCTTGTCTTCTTTCTGACATCTTTTTCTCCTCTAAACCCTTACACACAGGCATTTCCAAAAATGATACTCTTCTTCCTAGCTCAGAGGTCTTCACCAGGGTGTGGGGCAGGTTTTGTGACATGATGTGATTTACTTTTTTTTGGAGGCTCACTCTGGTGGCTGCAAAGATAATGGGCTTAAGGCAGCAAGAATGGAAGCAAAGCCCAGGTAGATACTGCAGAAAGTCTAAGTGAGAGATAATAGTATCCAGACTAGAGTGGTGGCAGTACAGAGTGAGAGAAGTGAATGTATTTAAGGCATGTCTTGGACGTAGAACCGATGGAAATTGCTGATGGACTGGATCTGCAGGTGAAGGAAAGGAAGAAACACAAATAACTCCCAGGTTTCTGACTTAGGCAACTGGATAGATGTTGGTATCTTTACTGAGCTGTGAAAGATAGAAAAGGAGTGGAAAGAACTTGGGTGGGGACATTGGGAGCTTGGTTTTGAAAATGCTGTTGGATATGACTATTAGGCATCCCAGTGGAGAAAGCCACATCCCTTGCCTAGCTCAGCCACTCTTATGACTTCAGCTTTCTCCTCTTTATATGAAAAAGTGTGTGTGTGTGTATCACTGCAATTGTTTAACCCATTAATTTCTGAAACACTTTTCAACACTTTTAAAATCAGAATCTATGTCCATTCTGCCCTACTGTCTCAGTTCTTCCTCCCGATTGCCCTCTTCTTATATTGCTACCTCTAGTCTTTTCTTTACCTAGAGTTTACATTTAAGAGTTTTCAGCAACCCTTTTCCATCTTCCTCCCTCTCACCAATATCCAAGTAATAAAGAAGTCCTGTTGAACCTACCGTGTACATTATTTCTCCTTTGTTCCCATTGCCCCCACCCTAGTTTAAAATCATTATCACTTCTTATTTGGACCATTGTGGCACTCTAACTGCCCCTAGCCTTTTAATGACTAATCTTTCCTACACACTGCTGCTATAGAAATCTTTTTTCCTTACTATTTCTGTCTAAATATGTTTTCCCATTTCCCACATAATGTAGTCTATTCTCTTTAGCCTGGTATTCAATGTTCTTCATGATCTGGCCCTTTTAGCTAAACTCGACTAGAAATTTTCCCTTTTGTGTTATTGTTTATGCTGTTCATTCTAGTCAGCATGCCCTCTCCTGGCTCCCATCTTCACCAAGCAAAATCTTGCCCACCTCCTAAGACCCTCTCAAATGCCATCAAAGGTGAATTCTAGTTACCATTTATTAAATGCCAGTTATTTAGTACTTAATGCTTATTTATTAAGTAGACTAAGCGCCCTACATTCATTGTCTGACTCTGCATTGCCTTTGGTTTCTTGTGTATTTGCCCCATCTTCTGTATAAGAATGCAAATTCTGGCTGGGCGCGGTGGCTCACGCTTGTAATCCCAGCACTTTGGGAGGCCGAGGCGGGTGGATCACGAGGTCAGGAGATAGAGACCACTGTGAAACCCTGTCTCTACTAAGAATAAAAAAATTAGCTGGGCGTGGTGGCGGGCGCCTGTAGTCCCAGCTACTTGGAGAGGCTGAGGCAGGAGAATGGCGTGAACCTGGGAGGCGGAGCTTGCAGCCAGCGGAGATCGCGCCACGGCCCTCCAGCCTGGGCGACAGAGCAAGACTCCTCTGTCTCAAAAAAAAAAAAAAAAAAAAAAAAGAATGCAAATTCCTTGAGAGCAGAGATCACATTATAATGTATCTTTGAATCCTCAGCTGTACTGTACACTTAATATCAGATAAATGTTTGATGAATGACTGCAGAGCTTTTTGCTATGGGAAGACATAAATAAAAGAAACATAAGATCTTACATTCTAGTTACAGAGCACATCACCAAAACACCCCCAAGATTTTCAGAATAAGTATTGAAGGGATACAAAATGGAGGGTGAACAAAGTTATATCATAAGACAAAGTCATCCTGGACGAATCAAGTTTATATAATAAAGGGAATGTTCAAAGGCTTCAGTGTCAGGCTGACCTAATTTTGAATTCCTACTTATCTGCTTGTTAAGTATGTGATTTTGAATGGTTGTTTCTCTAAACTGCATCTGTAAAATGGGTGTATTGCAACCTCCTTTATAGGACTGTTGCAAGGATGAAATGAGATAATATATCCAATGTGCATGTCACAATCTTCAATAAATGTTTAAAGTCTGAAAAGCAAGCCAGACTTTAAATACAGTAAGGATATTGGGTTGTCCCAGTGGTGTTAGTACGTCAGTTTAGGTTGCCATGAGAATTGAGAGCCTGAGCACTGGCCAGCTTGTATCAGATCATAGGGGCCTCCAGAAACCTCCAAATGCTGATGGTAATTCTAAAACCGCCTCAGGTAGTCTTAAACTGGACCCTCACACCAAACCTAAAATATTTCCCTAATCTGTGTTTAGCTGCAGAAACAAGAGGAGGTAGGAGGAGAAGAGCTGCAGTTTCCAAACACCACTGCTTGCAACCTTCCTACCACATGAATGTTCAAGGAGTTACATTTGACATCATTGCTTGATTGGAATCTACCAAGCAATTTCCACTGCACCAGCCAGTCTCTTGGGAAAGTGCTATCAGATTTGCCAGAGTAAATTATTGAGATTGTTAACTCTCAGGTGGACATGGATAGTTAATGATGAAAAGAAATGAACTATAAAATTGCATCACAGAATTTACTGTGTAAACTTTTCAAACCATTTGTGCCATTAAATAGCGCCCCCACCAAAAAGAAAAAAAAAAAAAAACCTATCCTTAGGATAAGCAGCTGATGTAGCTGGATGGTGGGGGCTCTAGGTGGCCACATTCTATCTGTGTTTATATGGTTAAATGGATGAAATGGGTGTGTTTGCAGATTGAAACAATTCATAAAGAGTTGAGGCTACTTTTTTTTTTTTTGGTCTTAGCGCTGAAACTAAAAATCGCGGTTATTTTAGTGTTTAGCCCCGGCTCTTCCGTTGCTCAAAGCTCTGGAAACTACATCTCCCAGCATGCTATGAAACTGGTCTGACTTCATCTCAAATGGCCCCGTAGGGCAACAAGGATGGTTAGTTTTGACCCTACTTATTTGTGCCATAAAAAAAATCGATCCTAATTGACAGCTATTTGGACTTTTACATCTGCCAAACCCTTTTTCTTGAACTGTGGTCACTAAATGAGGGGAGTCTGGTCTGGGAAGTCCCATGCATTCCTTCAATAGGATGGGGAGCGGGGATAGTGTCTCCGGCGATCTCAAGAATAGGAGGGAATGTTGACCAGGGAGCACCACTGCGGCCGACCAGAGGAGCAGGAACTGGAACCCTGGCCGAGTCCGAAAAAAGCCAGATCTGGAAGGTGGCTGCGGAACGGTTTTGAGTGGAAGATGGAGGAGCCGGAGGAACCGGCGGACAGTGGGCAGTCGCTGGTCCCGGTTTATATCTATAGTCCCGAGTATGTCAGTATGTGTGACTCCCTGGCCAAGATCCCCAAACGGGTAAGGGAAGTCAGGATGAAAGACCATGGGCTTTTGGGGTGGGGGTGGGGGTGGGGGGTGGGGGTGGGGGTGGGGGCGGGGGCGGGGGCGGTGGACGAAAGAGCGTTAGGAAGCGGAGAGGACACTGGGCTGGGGGAAATCTTCAGAAATTTCGAGTAGCTGTATCAGATACCTAAAGCTGTATCAGAAGGAAGTGTTCTCATATCGTTTCTGAGAGCGCAGCGTGTCTCTGCGGGACGTCCAACGGACAGGTAGGAGTGGGGGAGGGGTACGGGGGAGGGGAGAGGACGCAGTTTCCACTCTTAGGGGACCGCTGAAGTCGTGGGAAAACAAGCTGCAGGGGGAAGGTGTTCCATCACCTGCCTAAGGCCGGGTAGCTTTCACCTTAGTGATTTTGATACTTTGTATCTGTATTGTCTAAAGTGTATTGTAACTGTTAACAGAAGGGAAGCCAGTTGAAACAAAGTTAATCCGTTCCTTTGTTCAGGATGATGAGATTGACGGGGATTTTGCTGAATTAAACTTTTAAGGGACTATTTCTGCTTTTTTTTTTTTTTTTTTACGCTGATGTTTTTAGGCCAGTATGGTACATTCTTTGATTGAAGCGTATGCACTGCATAAGCAAATGAGGTAAGTTGTCTTTCTTGAACATAGCCCTGAAGCTAGGTGTTCGTAGCCTTAATATCCTGCTTCACAGTGGGGCAAGGAAGAGAATGGTCTTTTGAAAAAATTATTTTAGCTTTCTGAGAAAGTATTCACAGTGTTTGTAATCTGCCTGTAATCCCAAGAAAGCTCTTGAAGAATTAAGAAAACTTGGGGGGCCAGGAGCATGGCTCACGCCTGTAATCCCAGCACTTTGAGAGGCCTAGGTGGGTGGATCGCCTGAGGCCAGTAGTTTGAGATCAGCCTGCCCAACATGGCAAAACCCCGTCTCTACTAAAAATACAAAAAAATTAGCCGGGCGTGGTAGTGGGCGCCTGTAATCCCAGCTACTCGGGAGGCTGTGGCAGGAGAATCGCTTGAACCCCGGAGGTGGAGATTGCAGTGAGCCGAGATTGCACCATTGCACTCCAGCCTGGGCAACAAGAGTGAAACTCCGCCTCAAAAAAAAAAAAAAGAAAGAAAGAAAGAAAAAGAAAAGAAAACTTGGGACGGGGGAGTGGAAAGTGCAGGAAGCAGTTAAGGTTCGTTAGAAATACAGCTCAATTGCTTGGTTAAGTATCCCAGGGGTAGGTGCAGTGCATTGTGGAGATTTTAAGTACATTTGGGTATTAAAACCTGTCTGATACAAAAAGGTGTTCAGCTAGGAGGTGTTCCATTTTTCTTTTGATTTTGTTTCATTCTAAGCCAGATTTGAGGGTGTGAGTTCAACCTAAGACTTTTAGACAACCCACCACCAGCACCAAACTTTAATGGGTGAGGCTGGAGACAGGTCAAAACCAAAGAAGGCAGGGCGTGGTGGCTCACACCTGTAATCCTAGTACTTTGGGAGGCTGAGGCTGGCAGATCATGAGGTCAGGACATCAAGACCATCCTGGCTAACACGGTGAAACCCTGTCTCTACTAAAAATACAAAAAATTAGCCTGGCGTGGTGGCAGGCGCCTGTAGTCCCAGCTACTCGGGAGGCTGAGGCAGGAGAATGGTGTGAACCCGAGAGGCCGAGCTTGCAGTGAGCCAAGATTGCGCCACTGCACTCCAGCCTGGGTGACAGAGCGAGATTCCGTCTCACAAAACAAAGAAAAAAAGACCCAAGAAAACTGCTAAGACTGAGCCAGAACTCAAGAGAGAGCTAACTGTTTCTTCCAAAAACATGAACTTGCTGTTTATTGCCATTTCTGTATTTGATGCCGTTATAAGAGCAAATATAACCCTGCCACATATAGGATTACTTATGACAATTTCTGGCCAAATAGGTGAATGCCTATACCAGCTAGTGTGCTATGCTTCATTTATCTCCCAGAAGGTAGTGTAATAATAGGCTTTCAGATTTTATCCTTATTATTAACAAAATCATTTTGTACCTTTTAAAGGGAATTTTTAAGCCTTTTTTGTTTTTTGTTTTTTGACGGAGTCTTGCACTGTCGCGCAGGCTGGAGTGCAGTGGCACGATCTCGGCTCACTGCAACCTCCGCCTCCCAGGTTCAAGCGATTCTCCTGCCTCAGCCTCCCGAGTAGCTGGGACTACAGGCACGTGTCACCACACCCATTTTAAGCCATTTTTTAACCCATATGGTTTGGTTAACATAGTAACTATATGCCTTCCATTAAAGTTATTTAACATTTCAAAAAATTATTTTATGACAAACAAGATATCAAAGCAAAGCAAAACTGTCCAATTTGCTTACTGTTAAATAGGGAGGTTTTCAGTAAGTGTTTTTTAACATTTAGCAAAATAAATGGAAGGGTACTAGAAGAGGGAGCTTTTAGGACTGGGAAATATGGTCCAAGATATTACAAAATTTTTATTTTAACGGGTAGATTTTTCACCTCTGGTGGTATAGATTTGTCTTCTTTAAGAAGAAGCAAGAATTCTTGGGTCTTGGCTATGTATTTCATTTTTGAGGCCAAACCACAGGATTTCTTCCAGCTACCTTGGTGATAGTAGTAGCCTGTATAGTCGTATTAATTCATCATAAACTCATGGCTGTCTTCCCATTCAGCAGACATTTAAAACCACTGCTGCCTCCCTGTGGCCCAGGTCAGGGCTCCTTCAACTTGCATGTGTATATGAATCACCTTAAAATGTATCATCTTGTTTAAAAATCATCATGTTAAAATACAAATTCTGACTCAGGTCTGAGGCAAGTCTGAAGTTCTGCATTTCTAACAAGCACCCAGTGATGCTCCTGGTCTATGGACCACCCTTTAAGTGGCAAGGGCTAGAGAACAGTAGTGGCAGCTGTGGGATCAAGAAGAGGAAATGGGGAATAGGCAGCTAGAGGTTAGATGTGGTAACGCCTCTTATTGGGTTAGCTCCCTTTATTCCCTCACTCACTTCTATTTGTCATTTTTTGTGAGGAGTAGGTTGAGAGGTTCTGAGTGAAGCCCAGTTCCAATCATTTTGCCCCTTCTCACCTCACTCTCAGAGGCAGATAGGAGGGTCCAAGTCTAGAAACATTACATTTTGGGTTGCCCATTTTTTATCTGTTAATAGAATGATAGTTATCCACCAAGCATTTTTGTATGTGTTATCCTTTTATCTTCACATAAGTCCCATAAAGTTCCCCATTTTACAAATAAGAAAACTGAACTACAGAACAGTCAACTTACCTGAGGTTATAGAGCTAGTAAGTACAGAGTTAGGACAGGAACCCAATTCTCTGACTCCAAATCTGACTCCAAATTCAAAATGCATGATAACATAGCTGTCTATTAAAATAAAGATATAGCTGAAAGAATTATATAGCCCAATTAGCAACTGGTTCAAATGAAAATATCCCTGCCTACTAGTTTGTCCTGAAAGTTGTAACTCACAGGGTAAAGTCTGTCTGATACCTGATTATTTGTTTAACTTGAATATAATTACTTTTGTTTACTTACCTATAAACTCAAAGGAAAATCTATCTTCTTGCCACTTATTAATAGAGTCACTACTGTAGATGTGAGGCAGTGAAGACTGCACAGTGCAGTGGAAGAACAGAATGTGTTTATTACTCCAGCCTATTGGAACCAGAAGTTGAGACGTATTTTCTTCTCAGACTGCTGGCTTCTGTTTCTAGCTTCTGGCATACACTGGGTCTGATTCACTGATCTCTCTTTGTTCTCTCTGTTATTATTAGGATAGTTAAGCCTAAAGTGGCCTCCATGGAGGAGATGGCCACCTTCCATACTGATGCTTATCTGCAGCATCTCCAGAAGGTCAGCCAAGAGGGCGATGATGATCATCCGGACTCCATAGAATATGGGCTAGGTAAAGTCATTACCAGGCAGTGATGGGAGATTGACAGCCTAATTTTTTTTATAACTTGTATGATTTTTTAAATATCTTTTCATTAAGAAATCATGTGTTAACTGTCAATCTTAATCTTTTGGTTTAGCCACATATAACTCACTAAACAAGCAAACCATACGAATTGAGCAAAACCACATGATGGGTTAGATGAAAGAAGACCTTTCAGTTACTTATGCTCTACTGGCAGTGCTCAGATCTGGTCTGGCTATATATATGCTGATTTAGCTGTCCTGTGACCTTATATTTTAACTGGAGTACAGATTTATGTTCTGGCTAAGTTTTTGTACCTCACCCCTCATTAAACAGCTGCATTTTTTAAAACTGTAAGTGACCTACAGGAGAGTCTAGAAAAACAGCATGGTTTAGCAGAGGAACATTGAAGTGGGGGGTCAACAGAGCTGGGTCCCAAGCCTGGCTCTGTGTGACCACTGACAAGACACACCACCTCTCAGGCTTGGTTTCTCTATCTGTAGCCTGTGACTGGTTCATCAGGAAGGTTTGTCCTTTCTAGCTCCAACCTTTTAAAAAATTGTATCCCCAACATTGGAGTTGTTTCTGTCTCAGTTGGAGCTGATATTAACACAGTGGCTTTTTAGTAGGTTAGGTTGTTGTCACACCTCAACTTATTCCTCCTCTTTTTCCAGTTCATCTTTTAACCAGCTCTTCTGATTTTTGCCCTAAGGTTATGACTGCCCAGCCACTGAAGGGATATTTGACTATGCAGCAGCTGTAGGAGGGGCTACGATCACAGCTGCCCAATGCCTGATCGACGGAATGTGCAAAGTAGCAATTAACTGGTCTGGAGGGTGGCATCATGCAAAGAAGTAAGAAAATGACCTTTCTGTTTTCTGACTCTTTCCTTGAGTCAGTTTCTCAGTTATGTAAACTCTTATGCTTATTGTATTTACATTTACAGAGAGACGTGTGTGTATGTGGCACTTTACAAGGCATTCTGAAGAAATCCAAGTGAAATAGAAAAAAGATTACCTAATATAGTGGAAAACACACTGCTCAAAGTCAGGACACCTGGGCTCTACACCTAGTTTTTCTAACTTGGCTAGCTGACTTGGACTGATTACCCTCCCTAGGCCTCAGTTTATTCATCAATAAAATGAACAAAGGATACAACTAGACAGTCTCTAAATTCCTTTTCGGCTTTCTAGAAATTCCCCTGTCTTCAAGGGACTTACAGTCTAGAAACCTTAACAAAATTAGAATAGAGAACAACATTAGTTATGGTACCAATGGAATATATGTATGAGCTGAAGAGACTTATCAGTAGAAAGAAATTACTCATGGAAGTCTTGGCAGAAGTGAATTTTAGAGCTAGTTCTTAAAAGAAGTGGCAAACAGATTTTTGAAAAGGTGGAAAATTGACGCTAATAGGTTTAAAACAAAAGGCTGAAGAATCAAGAAGAGGGCTCCTGCTTCTCTAACGAAATTAGCAACCCAGAGGTAGATGTCTCTCAAAGACAAAGGGCTTGTGAAAAGGCTCTTCCTACGTGCTTCTTGGAGTTAGAGGAGAAGTCCTTTGGAGTGTTTTTTTGTTTATTTGTTTGTTTGTTTTTGAGACAGTCTCGCCCTGTCGCTCAGGCTGGAGTGCAGTGGCGCGATCTCAGCTTACTGCAACCTCCACCTTCCCAGTTCAAGTGATTCTCCTGCCTCAGCCTCCTGAGTAGCTGGAATTACAGGCACCTGCCATCATGCCCAGCTAATTTTTGTATTTTTGTAGAGACAGGGTTTCACCATGTTGGCCAGGCTGGTCTTAAACTCCCGACCTCAGGTGATCTGCCTGCCTCAGCCTCCCAAAGTGCTGGGATTACAGGGGTGAGCCACCGTGCCTGGCCACCTTCTAGAGTTTTATGTTAACATGTCAAACTGCAGTAGTCTGTCTGAGAAGGATTGCTGGGCCTTCTTCAGCATTTGGGAGTTTGTTTGATATTTCTGTAGTATTTAGTCCACATTGAAGAAGAAGGATCTTTTAAACTCTGAATTTATCAACCCTCTGTCTGAGAGAAATGAAGCCACTGTGGTAGTAACTGCCAACGCATCATTCACAAATCAATTGTTCATGCAATCAACCGTGACCTTAGGTGCTCTTGAGTCAAGAGAAAACAACACTTTGTTTTTCAGAATAAAACACAGCACAACTTCAGCATATGCAGGTTAAGGTAATAACAGAATTTTTTCCATCAAATTGACAGATTTTGTGGCCAAGGAAGTCCTTGAAAAAGTTTACTGCTAGAATTTACTAGTTAGGCAACAGAGCAAAGGAAACCAATGTTTTAGTAATGAGTCTTACATGGTTTTAAAAACAGAGACAAGCTGCCTTTTGTTAGCTTTTGCTTGCTTGCCTGCTTGCTTTTTTCTTGCTTTTTTTGTTTGTTTGTTTGTTTTTTGTTTTTTAATAAAGACAACGTCTCCCTATGTTGCCCAGGCTGATCTTGAACTCCTGGGCTCAAGGGATCCTCCATCCTCGGCCTCCCAATGTGCTGGCATTACAGGCATGTGCCACCACACCTGGCCTCTTTCTTTCTTTCTTGTTTTGTTTTTTCGAGACAGAGTCTCTCTCTGTCACCAAGGCTGGAGTGCAGTGGTGCAATCATAGCTCACTGCAGTCTCGAACTCCTGGGTTCAAGGGATCCGCCCACCTCAGCCTTCTAGGTAGCTAGGACTACAGGCACGTGCCACCATGCTTGGATAATTTTTGTATTTTTGTAGAGATGAGGTCTTGCTATGTTGCCCAGGCTGGTCTGAAATTCCTGGCCTCAAGTGATCCACCCACCTTGGCCTCCCAAAGTGCTGGCATTACACATGAGAGCCACTGCACCCCGCCTGCCTTTTTTTTTAAGTTCAAAATAAAGACAATGACTGCTAGGAGAAAAAAAATGACCCTCTCCCCTCCCAGGTGCAGAGTGAAAGGAGAAAACTAAGCTTCTCTGAACGAAAGACTTCTAGGTCTTCTTGGGCTTAGCAAGTTGAGAAGAAAAGTAGTGTGGCTTCATAGAAAAGGCTTGCTTCTATGAATCACATCCAGTTTATTCAATTAAATTAACTGCAGAAGGCCTACTAGGGCCTGGGTCATTTTCCAGTGGAGTACTCTGCTTATTATCGTTTTGCTGCCAAAGGAAGTACACTGTCTTGACCCAATCATGACTGCTTCTGGGCTGCACACAGACATGGGGATACCCACATATATCGCCTTAACTGTTTTAGACATCCTTCAGCTGATCCTGCATGGAAACGGACACACCTGTGATAAATATAAATTACAGAGAGTCTCTAGAGATTGCCCCAATTTAGGTCTGAATTCCAGGATGTTCTTGGCATATCTAGAACCTCTCTGTAGATGGACTACAGGCATTTAGGCCACAAACTTACATCTAGCCAGCATTTACCTATTATAATCACAATATTTGCTTAAACTTCCCATTCGCAAATATATATACAGATTCATACGTGCCATTTATTCATTGAACAAGCATTGATTAAGCACATACTATATGTCAAATGTATGTTTATCATCACCAATAAGCAGAGATATAGAAATTGAAGCAAGATATATTGTTTCCCCTACCAAGTTTGAAAAAGATTCTTTATTTCAAAATATCTAGGTGGTGGAAGGATTACAGTGAAATTAGTACAACCTCTTTTGAAAACTTTGGAAGTGTTAAGAATGGGAAAAAATGTTCATACCAGTTGGCCCAGTAACAATATTCTTGGCAATCTATTCTAAGGAAATAAACCAATTCTACCTGCAAGAAATTTATATCTTAGGAGTAAGACAGCAAATAATTGCATTTGAAAGCTAAAAAAGGATGATTCTCAAAGAGTATTCTACAAAAGAAGAGTAACGAAGGACTAATACTATTAGATATTAAGCATCCAAAACTACAATAATGAAAACACTGGTACAAAATTAGATAGGTTATAGTACACCCCCCCCAACAAAGAGACCAATTATGTAGAATTTAATCTATTACAAAGGATGCATTGCAAGTGAATGGGAGTTGAAAGGTTTGTTGAGCAAATGAATGGTATTGTGACAGCTTGTACCATTATACCCTCATCTACTGTAATAAATTAAAATGAGTGACAGCTAGATTGAAGAGTTAAATATTTAAAAAAGCAAATTTTAAAAACTAGAGTGAATGGATATTTATCAAGTTTCTAAAGGGGAAGAATTTTCTAAGCTTAGAAAGTAATTTTTTAAAATCACGAAGGAAAAGATCAAACCTGACTGTATAAAATTTTAAAACCGAAATAACTTAAAAGTTTTTTTGGCTATTTTTAAAATCTAAACACAGACTGAAAAAGCCTATGTATCATAAATATGACAAAGTGTAATAGGCTTGTATTATCTAACCCGCTCCTACAATATAATGTATAAGAAGAAATCTGCACAAAGAACATGAATAGACAATTTACAAAGGAGTTTAAGGACAACTGGAAAACATCGGAAAATGTTCATCACTACTAATCAAAGAAATGCAAATTAAAACCATTAGGTAAGCCTCTTTTTTTTGAGACAGAATCTCAGCTCTGTCGTCCAGGCTGGAGTGCAATGGCGTGATCTCGGCTCACTGCAACCCCGCCTCCCGGATTCAAGCGATTCTCCTGCCTCAGCCTCTTGAGTAGCTGGGATTACAGGCGTGTGCCACCATGCCCGGTTAATTTTTGTATTTTTAGTACAGACGGGGTTTCACCGTGTTGGTCAGGCTGGTCTCGAACTCCTGACCTCATGATCTGCCTGCCTCGGCCTCCCAAAGTACTGGGATTACAGGCATGAGCCACCACTTTTTAAGCCTAAATTTAGCAGAATTGAAAAAGACGACACTCAGTTTCCTAGTGAGTGTGGTTTGGAAGAAAGCATTTTGGTAGCCAATGTGTATTAATGCCCTTTGATCGGGTAATCTTACTTCTGGGAATGTGGCCTAAATTTTTTTTTTAAATATGGGAAACAAACTATTTTCATGAAGGTATTTATCAGTGTTATTTATAAAATTTTAAAAACTAAAATAACATGAATGCCTAGCAATAAAGGAATAGTGAATCTACTCCCTAGAATATTATGCTATTGTTTTACTGTTTTTCTTCTGTGCAAAAGCTTTTTGTTTTTATTTATTTATTTATTATTTACTTATGAGACAGGGTCTTGCTCTGTCGCCCAGGCTGGAGTGCAGTTGCACAGTCTCGGCTCACTGCAACCTCTGCTCCCCAAAGGTCAAGCAATCCTCCCACATCAGCCTCCTGAGTAGCTGGGACTACAGGCACATACCACCACACCTGGCTTTTTTTGTAGAGATGGGGTCTTGCCATGTTGTCCAGGCTGGTCTCTAACTCCTGGGCTCAAGCAGTCAGCCCACTTTGCCCTCCCAAAGTGCTGGGATTACAGTTGTGTGCCACCGTGCCCAGCCTTATGCTATTATTTTAAATAATGATTATAAGGATTATAGGGAACTTCAGATAAATACTTTATGTGTGTCAATAAAAAAGCAGATCTTGGCTGGGCGCAGTGGCTCATGCCCGTAATCCAAGCACTTTGGGAGGCCGAGGCAGGTGGATCACCTGAGGTCAGGAGTTCAAGGCCAGCCTGGCCAACATGGTGAAACCTTGTCTCTACTAAAAATACAAAAATTAGCCGGGCGTGGTGGCAGGCACCTGCAATCCCAGCTACTCGGGAGGCTGAGGCAGGAGAATTGCTTGAACCCAGGAGGCAGAGTTTGCGGAGAGCCGAGATCGTGCCACTGCACACCAGCCTGGGTGACAGAGTGAGACTGTGTCTCAGAAAAAAAAGAAAAAAAGCAGGTCTTAAAAATGTATGCACATTGTAATCACAGCTTTGTAAAACATATGAAGAAAAAAAGACTGGTGGGAATGATAACAGTGGTTATCTTAGAATAACAATAATATAGTGGCAGAATTATTTTTTCTCCCAAATATTATTTTTTATTTTTTAATTTAATTTTCTATTTACAACTTTTTATTTTTTTTTTATTTCAATAGGCTTTTGGAGAACAGGTGGCGTTTGGTTACATGAGTAAGTTATTTAGTAATGATTTCTGAGCTTTTGGTGCACCCATCAACCGAGCAGTGTACACTGTACCCATTGTGTAGTCTTTTGTCCCTTACCACCCCTCATCCTTTCCCCCGAGTCCCCAAAGTCTAATGTGTTGTTCTTACGCCTTTGTGTCCTTATAGCTCATCTTCCACATGAGTGAGAACATACGACGTTTGGTTTTCCATGCCTGAGTTACTTCATTTAGAATAATAGTCTCCAATTCCATCCAGGTTGCTGTGAATGCCATTATCTCATCCTTTTTATGGCTGAGTAGTATTCCATGGTGTATATATACCACATTTTCTTCATCCACTTGTTGATTGATGGGCATTTGGGCTCGTTCCATATTTTTGCATTTCCAAATTATGCTGCTATAAACATGCGTGTGCAAGTATCTTTTTCGTATAATGACTTTTTTCTGGGTGGATACCTAGTAGTGGGATTGCTAGATCAAATGGTAGATCTACTTTTAGTTCTTTAAGGAGTTTCCACACTGTTTTCCATAGTGATTGTACTAGTTTACAGTCTCACCAGCAGTGTAAAAGTGTTCCCTTTTCACCACATCCATAACAACATCTATTATTTTTTGATTTTTTGATTATGGCCATTCTTGCAGGAGTGAGGTAGTATCACCTTGTGGCTTTGATTTGCATTTTTCTGATCACTAGTGATGTTGAGCATTTTTTCATATGTTTGTTGGCCATTTGTATATCTTCTTTTGAGAATTGTCTATTCATGTCCTTAACCCACTTTTTAATGGGATTGTTTGCTTTTTTCTTGCTGGTTTGTTTGAGTTCTTTGTAATTCTGGATATTGGTCCTTTGTCAGATGTATAGATTGTGAAGATTTTCTCCCACTCTGTGGGTTGTTTGTTAACTCTGCTGATTATTTCTTTTGCTGTGCAGAAGCATTTTAGCTTAATTATGTTTCATCTATTTATCTTTGTTTTTGTTGTATTTGCTTTTGGGTCTTTGGTCATGAATTCTTTGCCTAAGCCAATGTCTAGAAGGGTTTTTCCAATGTTATCTTCTAGAATTTTTATAGTTTCAGGTCTTAGATTTAAGTCTTTGATCCATCTCGAGTTGATTTTTTGATAAGGTGAGAGATGGGGATCCAGTTTCATTCTTCTACATGTGGCTTGCCAATTATCCCAGCACCATTTGTTGAATAGGATGTCCTTTCCCCACTTTATGTTTTTGTTTGCTTTGTCAAAGATGAGTTGGCTGTATGCATTTGGCTTTATTTCCGGCCTCTCTATTCTGTTCCATTGGTCTATGTGCTATTTTTATACCAGTATCATGCTGTTTTGGTGACTATGGCCTTATAGTTTGTAGTCGGGTAATGTGATGCCTCCAGATTTGTTCTTTTTGCTTAGTCTTAGCTTTGGCTATGTGGGCTCTTTTTTGGTTCCATATGAATTTTAGGATTGTCTTTTCTATTTCTGTGAAGAATGATGGTAGTATTTTGATGGGAATTGCACTGAATTTGTAGATTGCTTTCGGCAGTATGGTCATTTTCACAATATTGATTCTACCCATCCCTGAGCATGGAATGTGTTTTCATTTGTTTGTGTTGTCTCTGATTTCTTTCAGCAGTGTTTTGTAGTTTTCCTTGTAAAAGTCTTTCATGTCCTTGGTTAGGTATATTTTTAAGTATTTTATTTTTTCTGCAGCTATTGTGAAAGGGGTTGAGTTCTTGATTTGATTATCAGCTTTGTTGCTGTTGGTGCATAGCACAGCTACTGATTTGCATACATTAATTTTGTATCCTAAAACTTTGCTGAATTCATTTACCAGTTCTAGGAGCTATTTGGATGAGTCTTCAGGGTTTTCAAGGTATATGATCATATCATCAACAAAGAGCGACAGTTTGACTTCCTCTTTACCGATTTGGATGTTCTTTATTTCTTTCTCTTGTCTGATTGCTCTGACTAGGACTTCCAGTACTATGTTGAATAGAAGTGGTGAAAGTGGGCATCCTTTTCTTCTTCCAGTTCTTGGGGGGAATGCTTTCAACTTTTCCCCATTCAGGATAATGTTGGCCGTGGGTTTGTTGTAGATTTTTTTTTTTTTTTTGAGACGGAGTCTCGCTCTGTCACCCTGGCTGGAGTGCGGTGGCGCGATCTCGGCTCACTGCTAGCTCCGCCTCCCGGGTTCACGCCATTCTCCTGCCTCAGCCTCTCCGAGTAGCTGGGACTACAGGCGCCCGCCACCACGCCCGGCTAATTTTTTGTATTTTTAGTAGAGACGGGGTTTCACCGTGTTAGCCAGGATGGTCTCAATCTCCTGACCTCGTGATCCACCCGCCTTGGGCTCCCAAATTGCTGGGATTACAGGCGTGAGCCACTGCACCCAGCCTGGGTAGAATGTTCTGTAAATATCTGTTAAGTCCATTTGTTCGAGGGTATAGTTTAAGTCCATTGCTTCTTTGTTGACTTTCTGTCTGGATGACCTGTCTAGTGCTGTCAGTGGAGTATTACAGTCCCTCACTATAATTGTGTTGCTGTCTATCTCATTTCTTAGGTCTAATAGTAATTGTTTTATAAATTTGGGAGCTCCAGTGTTAGGTGCATATATATTTAGAATTGTGATATTTTCCTGTTGGACTCGTCCTTTTATCATTATATAATGTCCCTCTTTGTCTTTTCTAACTGCTGATGCTTTAAAGTTTGTTTTGTCTGATATAAGAATAGCTGCTCCTGCTTGTTTTTGGTGTCCATTTGCATGGAATATCTTTTTCTGCCCCTTTACCTTCAGTTTATGTAAGTCCTTATGTGTTAGGTGAGTCTCCTGAAGATAGCAGAAACTCGGTTGGTGAATTCTTATCCATTCTGCCATTCTATATCTTTTAAGTGGAGCATTTAGCCTACATTCAGCGTTAGTATTGAGATTGAGGTACTATTCTATTCATCATGCTAGTTGTTGCCTGAATATCTTGGTTTTTATAAATTGTATTGTTGTTATATAGGTCCTGTGAGATTTATGCTTTAAGGAGGTTCTATTTCAGTTTATTTTGAGGATTTGTTTCAATATTTAGTGCTTATTTTTAGCAATTCTTGTAGTGCTGGCTTTGTAGTGGCAAATTCTCTCAGCATTTTTTGTCTGGAAAAGACCGTATCTTTCCTTCATTTATGAAGCTTAGTTTCCAGTGGATACAAAATTCTTGGTTGATAATTGTTTTGTTTAAGGAGGCTAAAAATAGGACCCCAATCCCTTCCAGCTTGTAAGGTTTCTGCTGAGAAATCTGCTGTTAATCTGATAGGTTTTCCTTTATAGGTTACCTGATGCTTTTGCCTCACAGCTCTTAAGATTCTTTCCGTCGTCTTGACTTTAGGTAACTGATGACTATGTGCCTAGGTGATGATCATTTTGCAATGAATTTCCCAGGTATTCTTTGAGCTTCTTGTATTTGGATGCCGAGCTCTCTGGCAAGGCTGGGGAAGTTCCTTAATTATCCCTTCAAATATGTTTTCCAAACTTTTAGATTTATCTTCTTCGTTGGGAGCACAAATTATTCTTAGGTTTGGACATTTAACGTAGTCCCAAACTTCTTGGAGGCTTTGTTCATTTGTTAAAATTCTTTTCTCTTTGTGTTTGACAGATTGGGTTAATTCAAAAGCCTTGTCTTTGAGCTCTGAAGTTCTTTCTTCTGTTTGTTCAATTCTATTGCTGAGACTTTCCAGTGCATTTTGCATTTCTCTAAGTGTGTCCTTAATTTCCAGAAGTTGTGATTGTTTTTTATTTATGCTCTCCATTTCACCGAATAATTTTCCTTTCATATCCTTTATCATGTTTTTGATTTCTTTAAGTTGGACTTCACCTTTCTCTGGTGGCTCCTTGATTAGCTTAATGATTGACCTTCTGAATTCTTTTTCTGGCAATTCAGGGATTTTTGTCTTGGTTTGGACCCATTGCTGGTGAGCTGGTATGATCTTTTGGGGATGTTAAATAACCTCGTTTTGTCATATTACCAGAATGGTGTTTCTGGTTCCTTCTCATTTGGGTAGACTATATCTGAGGGAAGGTCTGGGATTCAAGGGCTGCTGTTCAGACTCTTTTGTCCCACGGGGTGCTCCTTTGATGTGTCGTTCTCCTCCTTCCCCTAGGAATGGGGCTTCCTGAGAGCTGAACTGTAGTGATTGTTTTTGCTCTTCTGAGTCTAGCCACCCAGCAGAGCTACCCAGCTCTGACCTGGTACTGGGGAGTGTCTGCAAAGAGTGCTGTGATGTGATCTGTCTTCAGGTCTTGCAGCTGTGGATACCAGAACGTGCTCCAGTGGAGGTAGCAGGAGAGTGAAGTGGAGGGTCCTTAGTTGTGTTTTTCTTCAGTGCACTGGTTTTGTGTTGGTTGGCCTCCAGCCAGGAGGTGGCGCCTTCAAGAACGCATCAGCTGTGGTCCTATAGGGAGGATGCAAACTTGCCCTGGGGACACCTGTTTAAGTATTCAGGTTTCTCAGGCAGCGGGCAGGGCCATAGAACTCCCAAGAGATTATGACCTTTGTCTTTGTCTATTGGGGCAGGTAGAGAAAGACCACTAGGTGGAGGCAGGGGTAGGTGTGTGTCTGAGCTCAGAGCCTCCTTGGATGGGGCCTGCTGTGGGGGACGGGGGTGTGGTTCCCAGTCCAGTGGAGTAACATTTCCAGGGGGATTATGGCTGCCTCTACTGAGTCATATGGGTCTCCAGGAAAGTGAGGGAAAGCCGGCAGTCACAGGCTTCATCCCGCTCCCACGCAGCCTGCAGTCCTAGAGGCCGGTCTCACTCCCACTGTGCCTCGCCCCCTGCCCTCCCCGCTCCCAACAGCACTGAGTCTATTTCCAGGCAGCCAGTGACCAGGGCTGAGAACTTGCCCCAGACCATGAGCCTCCCTGTTGAGAAAGCAAGCCAACTTACAGTTGTTCGGCATCTCAGGGAGCCTGCAGCAGTTATCCAGTTCCTTCAAAGGGTCTGTGGATTTTCTTGGCTTCCCTGGTATGTTCCTGGGGTAGTTCTAGGAGCAAGAGTTCATGATGTGAGTCTCCACATGCTGCTCTGTCCATCCGAGCAGGAGCTGTAAGCTAGTCCTGCCTCCTATCCACCATATTAATAGGCAGAATTATTGGTGATTTTTTAAACATATTTTTCTCTAGTTTTCAAAATTTCTGTAATGATATTATTTTGTAGCTAAAATTTTACCAAGATAAGAAGAGAACCCCCAAAATTACAGCAAATATAACAAAGGGTTAAAATCTCTGTTCTAATTGATTTTTTTAAACACTAATACTCAGATAAATGAACAAAAAACACAAATAGACAATTCACAAAAGAGGAAACATTAAACAAGCATGAAAAAATATTTAGTATCACTAATAAATAGAGGAATTGAAATATTAGCAGTTAGCCCTTGAACAACACAGGTTTGAACTGTGGGGATTAATTTATATGCAGATTTTTTTTCTATAAATACAGTCAGCCCTCCATATCAGCAGGTTCTGCATCTGCAACCAAATACAGATAGAAAATACCGTATTTACCAAATGCAAAACCCGCATATACAGAGGGCTGACTTTTATCATCTGCGGGTTCCATGGGGCCAACTGTGGGATTTGAGTGTGCATGGATTTTGGTATCTGCAGGGGTCCTGGAACCAAGCTCCCACAGATATCAAGGGATTGTATGTATATTTTTCCCTCCTACCAATATGAGCCAAAGAAAGGAAGATCTTTGATAATATCTATTACTCTTGGTAATCTATTCTAAGGAAGTAAACCGACCCAAAATATGGTAAAGATGTGTTTGTGAAGATGGTACTTTCTCTGTTACTTATAGTAGCCAAAAAAGGGGCAGGAGGGAGACCCAAATATTCAACAACAGTGGGTTAGGTAGTATACCGCAACATATCCACTTGAAGGGATATTATAAAACCATTAAAAATGGTGGCTATTGGCCAGACGCGGTGGCTCACACCTGTAATCCCAGCACTTTGGGAGGCCAAGGCAGGCGGATCACAAGGTCAAGAGATCGAGACTGTCCTGGCCAACATGGTGAAACCCCATCTCTACCAAAAATACAAAACATTAGCTGGACATGGTGGCATGAGCCTGTAATCCCAGCTACCCAGGAAGTTGAGGCAGGAGAATCGCTTGAACCTGGGAGGAGGAGGCTGCAGTGAGCCAAGATCATGCCACTGCACTCCAGCCTGGGCGACAGAGGGAGACGCCGTCTCAAAATAAATAAATAAATAAGTAAATAAATAAATAAATAGGGTGGCTAGTACAACTGCATAAATAGAAAAAATGCTTATCTTATAATGTTGATTTTGTTTTTAAAGGGCAGTTGGCTAAACCTCATATATTCACTCAGATTAGAGTCTTGTAAAGAATATATGCATATGAAAATATCTTAGAGGGAAATAAAACACAATGTTAACAGTGGCTTTGTGAGGACGATGATATTGGGTATGTGATATATGTGTGTGTGTGTATATATATATATATATATATATATATATATATATATATATTTTTTTTTTTTTTTTTTTTTTTCCTGAGACAAGAGTTTCACTCTGTCACCTAGGCTGGAGTGCAGTTGTGTAATCACGGTTTACTGCAGCTGCAGCCTTCTGGGCTCAAGTGATCCTCTCACCTTAGCCAAGTAGCTGGGACCACAGCCACACACCACCACAACTAGCAAAATTTTTTTTTTTTTTTTTTGAAACGGAGTTTCACTCTTGTTGCCCAGGCTGGAGTGTAATGGTGCGATCTCAGCTCACTGCAACCTCCACTTCCTGGGTTCAAGTGATTCTCCTGCCTCAGCCTCCCGAGTAGCTGGGACTACAGGCACATGCCACCACACCTGGCTAATTTTTGTACTTTTAGTAGAGATGGGGTTTTGCCATGTTGGCCAGGCTGGTCTCGAACTCCTGACCTCAGGTGACCTACCTGCCTCGGCCTCCCAAGGTGCCAGGGTTACAGGCATGAGCCACTGTGCCTGGGCCACCTGGCTAAATTAAAAATTTTTTTTTGTAGAGATGGGGTCTCCTTATGTTGCCTAGGCTGGTCTCGAACTCCTGGCCTCAGGTGATCCTCCCACCTCAGCTTCCCAGAGTGCTAGGATTGCAGGCGTGAGCCACAGCGTCCAGCCCTATATTTTTATATGTACACACTTATATACCCACATCGTTTCTGTTTCCTATATTTTCTCTAACATGATTGTATTACTTTTATAAATAAACCTTTTTATAATAAAAACTGCTGGAAACAAGGCAGGAAGTAGTTATAATGCAGTGTGGTCAGAGTGCTAACATTACATACAAGGTAGTGTGGTGTACAGAAGAAGGAACAGGAATTTGCTTTCCCGTTGGTGGGGATAGAAAATTCCAAGCAGAGGAAATAATGAAAGTCTGGCACCAAGAAAGTACAGAACATTTGTAGAACCACAAGTAGTGAAATGTGGCCAGAGTCTGAGGGCAAATAGGACAAGGCCAGATTATAAAGGTTTTATAAGCTATGCTGAGGAATTGGACTTTTTTCTGTGGTTGATGGGAATTTACTAAAGAATTTTAGGGAGGACTGAAAATGTACTGGTTGGATTGGAGGGAACTGAGACTGGAGGCAGAGGAGGCTTTCACAATCAATCAATTAACGAACATCTACTAAACTCCTTCTGTATGCCTGGCACTGAGGAAACAAAGAGGTATACAGGAGGTTCTTATTACTTGAGGGCAGTTGGTACTGCACAAAAGGCCATTAGTGAATTTATTTAAAAGGGCGACCAAAATTTTAGAGTAATAGTGGAAGGGGTAGGGTTTGATAGGATGCTAGCTTGAATAACTAAAAGCTATTAAAATATACATATTTTGTCTCATTTAATAAAACTGAGTGCTAGATATAACAATGCACTAATTCTTTTTTTTAATTTAATTTTTTTTTATTATTATTATACTTTAGGTTTTAGGGTACATGTGCACAATGTGCAGGTTTGTTACATATGTATCCATGTGCCATGTTGTTTTGCTGCACCCATTAACTCGTCATTTAGCATTAGGTATATCTCCTAATGCTGTCCCTCCCCCCTTCCCCCACCCCACAACAGTCCCCGGAGTGTAATGTTCCCCTTTCTGTGTCCATGAGTTCTCATTGTTCAATTCCCACCTATGAGTGAGAACACGCGGTGTTTGGTTTTTTGTCCTTGCAATAGTTTACTGAGAATGATGTTTTCCAGTTTCATCCATGTCCCTACAAAGGACATGAACTCATCATTTTTTATGGCTGCATAGTATTCCATGGTGTATATGGGCCACATTTTCTTAATCCAGTCTATTGTTGTTGGACATTTGGGTTGGTTCCAACTCTTTGCTGTTGTGAATAACAATGCACTAATTCTTAAAACAAAAAGTATATAAAAGATTCATGGCTTTTGTTTTGGGCCTAATTTTTCAAACAAAATTGCATGATATTTCAAGATGGTGTGTTTCACTTCCTGTGAGATATTTGTAGCATGATCTTTAAGAGGGTTGATTTTGCCAAAATATTCAAGGACTTCATTAGTATTCCCAAAGGCTTTTCCTTAATCACTTGGTTTTCAAATCATTCTGTTTTGAACCACTTTTAAAATCATTATTCATATTTATTTTTCTCCTCTTCAATTGTGGACTGGTCTACCAGATCCTCATCAGTTTTGTGTGTGTGTGTGTGTGTGTGTGTGTGTGTGTGTGTGTGTGCTGACTTCAAGATATCCAGCATCTTTTTAAAAGATTTGTAATTTTACTTTCTGACAGATTTGCATTGAATTGCTAGCTGATATACCTGACAATCCATGAGAGACAAAATGACTGAACAGATGGATGGGGTTAGGTTCTGGTATTTAAAGGAGTGGGTTCTTTGAGCTGGGACTGATGTAAGTGGTCAGTTCATTAGCAAACACTTGAGGGCAGTTGGTACTGCACAAAAGGCCATTAGTGAATTTATTTAAAAGGGGGACCAGAATTTTAGAGTAATAGTGGAAGGGGTAGGGTTATGACAGCTTTTGTATCCTTAGAAAACCTCAAAGCCTGGGTACTGCTGGGGCTAAGATAATAAATTCTCAGTAATAAGATCTGCCTATTTCAGCAAAGGTCTAGTGCAGTGTTTTTCAAACCAGGAACTGCAACTTGTTGATGGACATTGTATCAATTTAGTGGGCTACAACGAGCTTTCTTTCATATCAAGGTGGGTTTCGTGAAACTTGTTCTGGGGTGTGTGTGTGTGTGCCTCTGTGTATGTGTTTGTGTGTGTGTTTGTATGTACTAGGTCACAGTGTGAAATGTCAAGCCACTGTAGAGTAGAATGCCTGTGAAGATTAAAGTAAGACCTTGATGTAAATTCAGGCTCCACCACTTACTAGTTATGTGTGTAACCTCAGGGTTATTCCAGGAACAGCATGTGCAGATGCTTAGAGGTGTGAAAGTTGGTGGGGTTGGGGGGACTTCCAAGTTTGTCATTAAAGCTGGAACCATAGGTTCCTGTAGATAAATGGCCAGAGATAAGTTTGGAGAGGTATAAAGAGTCCTTGAATGCCAAGCTAAACAGCTTGGACTCGATCCTTTAGGTCAGTGGTTCTTAACCTTTTTTGGTTGTGGACCCTGCTGAATTTTCCACAACCAAAAAAGGTTTAGAACTACTGACCTAAAGAATGTATATACATCCCCTAGAAAATCTACGTACACAAATTTCTCCTTGTAGTTTCAGAAAGTATAGGGATTTCCTGAAGTCCATGTATGGGTCCTAGATTAAGAACTTCAGCTTTAGACAGTGAGAAGTCACTGAAAGAATTTTTAGCCAGGAAGAAGTAACGTTGTCAGACATGCATTTTAGGAATAGGACTCTAGCAATAGTCAGCAGTTAAACCAGAGGGACAGTGACTATCCGTAGAGAAATCTGTGAGGACATTATTTTGATAATATATCCAAGAAGAGATGAAAGCAGTGGTGATGAGCATAGAGGAGAGAATAAATTCAAGAGCCATTTAGTAGATAGAATAGATAGTAAAGAAGACCAATTAGATATAAATGATAAGGAAGGGGTGGTCCAGATTTCTTGTATAGATGATTAAATTATGTTGCCATTAACTGAGAAGCCTATGGGGTGAAGATTCATGTGCTTATGGAATCTCTAATTGAAGATGTCTATTAGAGAGCTGATAATAGGGCCCAGCCCAGGACTTCTCTACCTTTAATGTGTATATGAAACCTCTGGGATTCTTGTTTAAATGTGGATTCTAATTCAGTAGGTCTGAGATGGAACCTAGGAATCTGCATTTCTAACAAGCTCCCAGGTAATATATGCTGCCAGTCTGTGGATCATACTTGAAACAGCAAGAGACTGGAGCTCAGGAGAATCATCTTCACTGAAGATACAGATTTGAAAGTCAACAGCATTATAGATTGTATTAAAACTAAGGAAATCAATACAATCACCTAGGAAGCATATATAGATTAATAAGGGGGGGGACGAACAAATACTGAGACTTATGGGACTCCAGTGTTTAAAAGGGGGTGGAAAAAGAAAAGCCTCCAAAGGAATCCTGAAAAGGAATGGTCAAAGAGAAAGAGAATCAGAAAAGACATCATAGAAACCAAGGGTGAACCTCAAGAAGACCAGTTTGAATAGCAATGTCTGATACTGTAGAGCATGCATTTGCAACAGAAGTGATATTGGCCCCAAGGGAACAAAAATTTATTCTTGGTAGAAGGAGGTGAAAAAAACTTATATTTTATGATGATTTACCATCCTCCAATGTACCACAGTACATAAACAGATGTACAGTAGTATTAAAATGTTATGGGGGGGGGTCAATTAGGAAAAGGTATCTAAAAAGGCTCTTTCAGTAGAGATGGGACATGATAATGAAAAAATGTTTGACAGCCTGGGAAACATAGTGAGACTCCATCTCTACAAAGAATTAGAAAATTAGCTGGGCATGGTGGTGCATGCCTGTAGTCCTAGCTACTCAGGAGGCTGAGGTGGGAGGATCACTTGAGCTCAGGAGTTTGAGGTTGCACCACTGCACTCCAGCCTGGGTGACAGAGCAAGACCTGGTCTCAGAGAGAGAAAGAGAGAGAGAGAGAAATGGTTGAGAAACAGTGCTATAGAGATGACGTAAGATTTATCAGTAAGGAGGTGATGATAAAGATGTCTTCAAAGGATGAAAAGGGATGTGCCAGTGAGACAAGGAGCTGGCAGGGTAGGGGTATTTCAGAAGGCCAGAACAACATTTTTAAAAGTAGGGAAATATAAAATAAAAAGGCAGAAATAAAAAAATGTAAAATAAAAAGCAGAGCAATATAATATAGTTTGGCAGATTTGAGAAACTACACATAGCTCAGCATTGCTGGAGGGTTAAGGTATAAAGTAGATAATGGCAGAAGAAGAGGTAGAAACACAGGAAATGGATCATGAAGCACTTCATGTATATTGGAATCAGTGAATTTTAAAATGTAGATTTCTGGGTCTCTCTCAGACATCTTGATTTGGTAGGTTTGGGGTAGTACATAGGAACCTGCACTTTCAAACTCGAGGAACAATTCTGATATATGAATTTTAAGAAATTCTGCTATAAGAAATGGGGAACCAGTGAAAAATTGTGTTAGGAAGTAACACGGTTAGATGTTTGTAGGAAAATAACTCTGATTGCAGTTATAGCAGATGGATTGCAAGAGGCATAGGCTGAATGTAGGGAGACCGCTTAAGGTACCACAGTCCCATTGAAAAGTGAAGACCTGAACTTAGGCAGAGCAATGAGATTAGGGGATGGGGAATGGTGAAGGCTGATTTGAGACAGCTTTAAGAGATAAAAGCAAGTATTGATGATTAACTAGATGTGGGAGGATACGAAAGATGAGGAAGATAACTCAGGTTTCTGACTTGCCTAAGTGGAGTCCCAAGCAAAATGGGAATAACAATAGCTAACCTATGTTGAGCTATATAGTAGGTGCTACCTTATGTGCATTTTCTCATGTATCCTCAGAGGAACACTAAGCAGTAGGTACAAATTATTATCTCTATTTTACACATGGAAGTACAGAGGGGTTGAATGACTTGCTAAAGGTTAGTAAGTGACCAAGTTGGGATTCAAACCCAGGCAATCTGATTCTTCAAGCTGGCTGCTTAACCACTGTACTACACTTTCTACACTACCTCAATAAATAGGAATAGGTGGTGGTGTGCATCAGAGGTAATATATAGGGAAATTCGATATCCAGATTTGGAAATGGAAGTAGAAGCTGGAACTGGAGATAGATGTGTTGCCAGTATATCAAGTGGTGGTGAAAACCATGAAAATGGATGGGATTACTTAGGGAAAAGGTAGATAATAAGGAGAAAATGAAAGTAGAGCCTAGAACCCCAAGAGGCACCAACTTGTAATGGGCAAGCAGAAGAGGCTCCAGTTAATTCAGCTGAAAAGCAATAATCAAGGCTAGCCATATAATCAAAATAGGAAGGGGTCATGGAATCCCAAGGGGGCAGAAGAGCTTAAGGAAGAAAAGAGTTCTCAACAGTTTAATGTACCACAAAGAGGTAATCTAGATAGGTACTGAAGTGTCAGTCATATTTGACAATTAAGATGGTCATTAATGACCTTGGTCAGAGAACTTTCTAGAAAGTGATGGAAGTATACCTCAAACCATTGAGGGGTGAGTAGGAACTAAGGAAATAGGAAAGGAAAACTACTGTGTCTGTCTAGAGGTTTGAATGATAAAGAAAAGAGGAGGGGTATGGTCAAGGGAAAGTAAGGGTTGAGGGGTGGTTTGTTGGTATTGTTTTAAGAGATTAGGAGCATTTAGATTAAGAACATTTAGGAGCTGAATGGGAAATATTGGAAATATGAAAAAGATAAGAGATGGAGCAAAGTCTTAGAGGTGGCAGGAGAGAGTGACGTGAATGTCTTTTAGAGAAGAAGTATCTCTTGTGAAGCCAGAGCGAAAGAAGTCAAGAATGAGTGTGGTAGAGGAGCGTGGGGGTTGCCTGCTAGCACACTGACGAAGTGCCTGTCCAGTGGCCTCTGCTTCTCTATGTTGTCCTCTTGCCTTCTTGTGTCACTTGTTCACAGACCTCTTTGAATCCTTTGATTCTGCCTTCTGTCATCAGTGTCTTAGGAAGTCATCTTGTTCCATGTAAATTCCCTTACATGGAACTCACCCTATCCATGACATTATTCATTTCACCCAGCACGGTGACTCCTAACCTCCAGAATGTGTCTAGATCACATCTTGCTTGGTTACTTTAACTGGCTAGTCTTCACCCTTCCACCAGCCTTTTCTAGTGTCTTATTCTGTTTAGTTCTGCATCTCAGTTCCCAATATCTTCCTTCATCTTACTCTGATAATCCATTTAAGACCCACATCTCTAGCATGACCACATCCTTCTTCCCCCAACAATTCTGTAATTTACCCTCTTGTCCCATAACATTTCAGCCTTCTGCCCAGCAACATGGGATCTATGCCAGTTAGGTCCCCTCTGTCCTGCTTCCCTGCTAAGAGAGGGAGAAATTTCTCTCCCATGGAATGCTATTGGTTTCTGGGACTTCCAACTGGGGGCAGTAAATGGTAGAGCCATAAAGCTCTGTGCCGTTTGTCTTGGCAAGCTCTACAGGAAGAATGTAGAACTAGACCTCCAGCTCTTAGTTACCACCCACCCAGCAGTTAGAATCAAAGCTACTAGAGCTGTATCCCAAGAGCTTCACCCCTTTTGCCTCAGAGAGAGTAAATGGCAGTGAATTACACTACAGTTCCAGTTCCCCAAAGGGCTCTGTGCACAGTGTAACTTGTTAACTGAGTAGCCAAACCTCCTCCTCTATCCACACCACCCCAGCTCCAGCCTTTATAAACAAATAAATAACTGCATGAAAATGGAGATCTGGATTCAGTATCAGCAACATTGCTTCAACACCAAGGGAAACCCCTCCTTACCCATGGGGGGCATATCTCTGTACTTGCTATTCACAACTGTTCTGTGCTGGCACCTGTAGAACAGGCATATCACTAGACAAAACCAACAGGCCTTTACCATAGTAGCCCAGATCATTCTCTGTCAATACGTGTCCAACCCATAAGGTACTAGCCCCTTCATCAGAAAACTGCCTGGCCAGCCACCAGCATAGGAACCAGCTAGGACATGCTTTGTCCCTATGGCATCTCTACCACTAGCCTCTAGTGGGTGAGGAGTGTTCCTAAAATTCCTATAGAACTGGGGAAGATGGTATATCACAGGTGAAGTGTGGCACAGGGAATCCCAGCTCCATCAATTACTACCTCTCTGTGCCTCAGTGTCCTAATTTATAAAGTAGAGATAACAATAGTATGTACCTTATAGGGTTATAAGGATTAAATGTGATAATTGCAATTAAAGAGCTTAGCAAGAGCCTGGCTCATAGCAAGCATTTGATAAAAGTCATTTATTATATCTAGACTAGGTTATACTCAGGAGTTCTTAGGCAACCTCTCAGACAGGTTCCTGGCCCAGCAGGTCTAACTGCCTGTGCAGCTGAGGTCAGCCTTGATATTGTTTGTCACCCACTACCCTTTGTCCATATGCCACTCCTTGCTGAGAATAGACTATTCTCTACTGCCTTCAAGACTCATATCCTTCACTGTGTCAGAGTTTTGCTACCAGCATTTCCAATGACCTTCTACTCCACCCAAAACAACACAGAGAATTCCCTGTTCAACCCACCCCTCACACTGCTAGGATCCAACTCATACCTATAAGGCAAATAAAGATACTACCTACCAAGAGACAGAGCAACCACCCCTAATTGATGAGGATGACTATGTGGTAGCCCTGATACCCAGGACTTGCCTTACTACCAAAGGAGCAGATGCTCTCTGAGTCTAAAATCAAGGCCTTCTACAAAACAAAAACTTTGGACAGCATCTTGATTCCTCCTCCACCTCTTCCATATTAGCCTTGAGACTCTTTCTGAAAATAAAAAGGAGGGAGTTCTTCCTTGTCATAATTATCCAATCCTTAGTGTAATCACCATCCAAAATTAGTCTGGAAGCTTCTAAATCAATTCCATAGTTGTCTACTTGGGCAATATTTTGAAAAATTCGCTTAATGTGACTTGACAGAATCTCTGGGCTGGATGGTATTAGAGCGATTACAGTAGCACCAACTTCAGGCCAAGCCCCAAAGTGTAAAAATCGTGTTTCTGGGCTACATTCTGTTATGCCAGAGTTTACATAGTGCTGAGTAACATGTAAGCCTTTTTGAAATGAAGTCTCCTAGGAAGATTGAAAACATCAGCAATCCCTTGATACCACCAGCAATCCATCTACCACCTGTATATTTTCACTACCCCAATATTCGATCTCCTTAAGAGAAAGGAATTTGGTTCCCTGACACAGAAAAAAATGACCTTCCAGTAGCTTAAAGTCTTGCTTATTTCTATCCCAGCCCTGGCCTGTACTGTTGACTAATGCCTTCAACATCCAGGCGTGGGGAGTGGGATATTGTCCTGTCACAGGAGAACCTGGGTACTTTGATCTCTGCCCGTGTACCCACTTCTCCAGGAAATTGGTCCTAACCAAGGTCAATTACTCCAAGTGCAAATGAGAGCTCTTAGTGATCAAGGTCACTTTTAAGACAGGACATACTTCCTTTTAGAGGGACAGGCAGCTTGTGGTCATGAGCTCAAACCATTACAGCCTGGACCAGCCAGGGCATACTCGCACCCATCCTGTTTCAGAATTCAGAATCTTAAGGGGAAGTGGAAATGGTTCTAGCTTGAGAATGTCACAGCCATTTACCTCAGTCACAGCATAGGTAACAGGCAGATGCACGTGTAGAATGTAAAGATCCTGGTTCATCATAGCGCAGCCCAGAAGTTTCTGTTCCATGTGCCCCATTCTGATAGGATCCGCAGTCACTCGTGCCCATTAGCACCACTCCAAGAAGCCCACACAGCTATTCAAATATGCTTGTAATCTGATGGAGCGGGTTTCATAATGTAGTCTGCAAACTACCTGCATCTTAATCCTAAAATGATGATTCCGGAATCAGACCCTCTAGGGGTGGAGCCCAAGAATATTCATTTTTAACCAATGCCTACCCAGGTGATTCTGATACACAGCACATTTTGAGAACTCTTCATCTAAGCGATCTTTCAGTTGTCTCCTCTCTGACCTAACCTGTAGTATGCCTTTATGATTTCTACAGTTGAAGTAAAGAAAGACCAAGGTATCCTTCAGGCTCTCTGGACATTGGGACATTGTCCCAATGAACTCTATTGTAGATTCACATCTAGAACACCTTCAAATCAGTGATTGATCCCTCTTACCCTCTTGGCCCAATTCACACCAGCTACTGGTGCCTTGTTCATCTAAAAGGTCTTCCCTTTCACAAGTCCCATGGCCACCTGCTCTCCAGCCACAGCCATATGCATTAACCACGTATTGGGGGAGAGTGCTACTGCTACTCTAACACGTAACACATTGGTTCTCCTCCCCAGACTCCTCAGAATGCATTTCTTCACTCACTATACCCCTCCATCCAGGCCTCTTCCCTTCAAGGCATCAATCGTTTCTAGCCCACTATTGCCCTGGCTAGTTACTGAAACCATCAACACTCCAGAGTCTGCCAATACCTGGGTCACCCAAAACCAAGTATGGACTACACAAGGACATAGCCAGTTAGCCTTCACCATACAACATAGCACAGGGATTAAAAGCAGGAACTCTGAAGTCACACTGCCTGGGTTTGAATCCCAGCACTATCACTTTCTATGTTACCTTGAACAACTTAAACCCTCTTTTCCTCAAGTTCCTGACCTATAAAAGGGAGATGATAACACTACCTACCTCAAAAAACAGTGTGATATGATATGAACTAATATGTGTAAAGCACGTAGAATAGTGCCTGGCACATACTGAGCACCAAAAAGTGTTTGCTCTTAAATTGTATATGAATTACACTAACTGAATCATTCAGGTGTGAGACATCAGTGAGATTTCATTTGGGCACAGACTCATCTGCCCATGCCAAAAATTGAAGGACTCTTTATAAACCTTTGAAGTGAAATTCAGTCATCTGCCCATAGACCTCCTACAGCAGCAGCTCCTTGAACTTCACGCCGTTCCTCTGCATGATCACTCATCCAGTCTTTTCAGTACTCCTTGGTGTACTTTGACTACCTTGTCTCTGCAATTAGCCCCAGCAACCTAAGGCTAAGAGACCAGTTATGTCATGAAAGAGGTGCTAGATTTCCAGCAGCATCATGGTTGGCCCACCGCCTCATTCTCTGGGAAGGTTGTTGACCAAGACATAGTTGGGTGGACCACCCAAAGGGACCTTGATATAATCCGATTATAGGTATGCTTTCCCAGCTCAACCTCAGCAATTTCTCTTAAATGTTATCCTGAACTGGGTGGTAATGGAGTGATTACAGTGGCACCAACTCCAGGCTAAGCCTCAAAGTGTGAAAATGATGTATATTCACTTTCAGTTCAAGGTACCAGGACTGAGAGTAAATTACTTGCCTCTACCCCCACTTCGTAACCCCAGATCACTGGACCACTCTACCCATTCTCACTGATAAAGGAAAAAGATCAGACTGTTATACTCAGTGACCAAAGTAGAGATTGAGAAAGTATGAACAAAATTAATGACAGCAGATGTGAAAAAAAAGGATAGCACTTGAGAGTGATTTGGGAAGTATAATTGACAGAATGGACATGGCGATCAATTGGCTGTTGGGGTGAAGAGAAGGGATATGTCAAAAATACCCAGTTTCTTGTTAAGTAGATAGAAATATTATAACTAAGACTGGAAATGACATACTAAAAAGTACATAGGAGTATCAAAGGATTTGTGACAGAGAGAAATCTGAGTGGGTAAAATGTATAGGCAGGAGAAGGTGGTAGAGAGTAGATTGGTTGGTGGGTGTCTGATTGACATCCTAAACTTAATATGTCCAAAGCTGAACTTGCAATCTTTCCCTTCCATATGGCAACCTTATTCTTCTAGTTGTTTAAGCCAAACATATCAGAATTGCCCTTGACTCCTTTCGTTCACACCTCAAATTCAATCTGTAAAAAAACCCTGTCAACTGTGTCTTCAAAATATATCCAGAATCTGACTACCTCTCACTACCTCCAGCACTATAACCCTAGTACAAACCATGATCATCTCTCTCACTGATTATTGCAGCAGCCTCCCAGCTAGTGTTCCTGCTTCTAGCCTTGCCCCCTTTGGTCTGTTCTCCACACAACGTTAAAATTACCCTTTTAAAACAAATTAGATCCTGTCACTCCTCTGCTCAAAACACTGCACTGGCTTCCTGTTCCACTCAGAGTAAAAGCTGAAGTCCCTACCATGGCCTACAAGGCCCTGCACAATATCCCCTTTTCTCCTCTCCCTGGTAAAACTGCTATTCTCTTCTTTCCCTCACTGTTCTTCAGGCACTGGATTCATTGTGCCCCTTGGACATACCAGGCATGTTCCCACCGCTAGGCCTTTTCCCTTGCTATTCCCACTGCCTGGAATGCTTTTCCCCCAAGGATGTCCCTTCACTTCCTTCAAGTCTTTGCTCAAATAACACTTTCTCACTGAGGCCTTTCCTAACCACATTTTTAAAAAATTTGCACACCAAAAAAAAAAAAGCCTCCCATCATCCTTTTCCTGTTTTATTGTTCTCCATACTCTACTTGTTAATTATATCTATTTTGTTTCACCCGCCCCCCACCACTAGAACATAAGCTTCATGGGGAAGGGAAGTTTTGTCTGTTTTGTTCCTTACCACAGCTTCACTGCCTAGAACTCTACCTGGCACATCATAAGCCCTCATACAAGGCCCCAGCTCATATTGTTGGGGAATGGACAAGCGTGAAATTTGCAGTAGATGGGCAGGACAGAGATGAATAGGAAATGTTAATTCCCAACCCTTTAAGAGACTGTCCATCATAGTGTTACCAGTTGACTTACTGAATGTTAAAATGTTTGGGAAATAAAGTTATTAAATTGGAATGATTAGTTAATGCCTTCTCAAGATAGATTCTCAATAAATATTTGTTGAATGAATCAGTGGTAATATCTTGACAGATATTAAATTATCAGGACTGGGAGAGAGAGAAGGTGAGAGGTTCCACGTGGCAGTCAGAGATTAGAGTGCTCACAAAATCCAGCAGTCAGGATGTCAGAGATTCCAGCATATTGAACATTACTAGATTGTGGGCTGTTATATAAGCTTCACATTTTAATAAAAAAAAACCACTAGAGGGAGTGCAAGGTTAAATCAAGTATGTTCTCCACTTAATGAAATTCTATTAACGTCATCTCATTTCTATTTATTGATCTATGTTCATCTAAACTGTTTCATCAGGTCAGAGCGTTCTGCACCATTTTCTTTCATCAGTCCAGTATCTGACTCATAATAGGTCTTCAATAAATGTTTATAATTTGAATAAAAGAATGAAATAATGAATATTTAGAATCAACAGATTTTTCATCTTGAAATTTGTTTTGCTAATTAACAGTGGTCAGTATTTCCATTAAGAAACCATTCTTCAGAGTTCATAACCTGGCTGATAAAGATAACACTCATGATCCTTAGTCTTAAGAATCTTTAGGCAAGAGGAGGAAAAGAGTCAGACTTGGAGTTTCTATGCCTTATTTGTATAAATGATAGTGTCAGACAAGAGTGTATGTTGTAAAGCCAGAGCTAGGAGTCACTAAAGCCCCAGTCAGGCCTCTGCTCCTATACCAGCTCTTTCCTTCTCAGGAGGGGTGGGCAGCTGCTGAAGGATGCGGTTCCTCTGGGCTTGCTTGACCCCACTGGAATCATTAGCTCTGCTTTTGTACATGGAGATTTCACTGCTTGAGAAACCCGCTGTCCACAATGTGCTTGAGAGCTGTAGGGTTGTTCAGGAGAAAGAAAGTTAAACAGGCTTTGCTTATTGTCTTAATCATCCATTGTTCTCACTGAAATTCTCTGAAGGGATTTTGGGTGTCTGGATTTGCAACTTTCTGACCTGGGTTATTGTGGGGGGTGTGGAGTTCTTGTCTAGTTATCATCTGATGGCTGAAGCCTCCAACTGCCCTGGATCCAGGCCCATGAGCTGGGCCCTCGTATTAGGAATTTTTCATTAATGGAATCATTTCAAATGGCCTGACAAAATAACCCTTTTTAAAATTTTGATCAACATTTTTTAAGAATGGTTTTAGATTTATAGAAAAATTGAGCAGATAGGCCGGGCACAGTGGCTCATGCCTGTAATCCCAGTACTTTGGGAGGCCGAGGCGGGTGGATCACGAGGTCAAGAGATCAAGACCTTCCTGGCCAACATAGTGAAACCCTGTCTCTACTAAAAATACAAAAAAAAAAAAAAAAAAAAATTGGCTGGGCATGGTGGCTCATGCCTGTAGTCCCAGCTACTCCGGAGACTGAGGCAGGAGAATCGCTTGAACACGGGAGGTGGAGGTTGCAGTGAGCGGAGATCGTGCCACTGCACTCCAGCCTGGTGACAGAGTGAGATTCCGTCTCAAAATAAATAAATAAATAAATAAATAAATAAATAAATAAATAAATAAAATTGCACAGATAGTGTAGAGTTTCCATAAACCCCACACAGTTTCCTCTATTGTTAACATCTTACATGAGTATGAAACATTTGTTAAAATTAACCAATATTGATACATGATCATTCATTACAGTCCATAGTTTATTCATAGTTTATAGTTCCTTAGTGTTTACATAATGTCCTTTTTCTGTCCCCAGATCCCACTAGGACACCACATTACGTTTAGTTGTCTCCTTAGGCTCCTCTTGGCTGTGTCAGTTTCTCAGACTTTCTTTAATTTTGATGACCTTCACAGTTTTGAGAAATACTGGTCATAATACTCAGTATTACATTTTTCAGTGTGTTTTATATATTTTAATGTATTTTTCCATCTATTTAATGGAATCTTTTCAAAAGTCTGAGAAACACAATCCATTTTTATTGCTCTTCTCAACACCTATTTTTATGATATATCTGAACCTTTCCTGAAGCTAGTACTTGCTAGAGGAGGGCAAGTGTCTCTAGCATTGGTGAATTTTTCTAATACAGTATAGACTCCAGAGTAAGCCTTTCTATTTGTTTTCCGTTGTCACCAAACCCATCCTGATATCTTTCCTCAGGCAACTTTAAATGGAAATTGAAGGTGCAAACTCAAAGTATGTATCTAAAACTAATTGATCTTTTGCCTTCTTTTTTTTTCCTGATGTCTTAACTGTAGTAAGATTCCTAATTTTTCAGTGTCAGTGTTTAAATATAAGAACCAAGGGGCCAAGAGCAGTGGCTCACGCCTGTAATCCTGACACTTTGGGAGGCTGAGGTGGGTGGATCACCTGAGGTCAGGAGTTCGAGACCAGCCTGACCAACATGGCATAACCCCATCTCTACTGAAAATTAAAAAATTAACCAGGTGTGATGGTGCACACCTGTAATCCCAGCTACTTGGGAGGTTGATGCACAAGAATCGCTTGAACCCAGGAGGTGGAGGTTGCAGTCAGCTGACATGGTACCACTGCACTCCAGCTTGGGTGACAGAGCAAGACTTCATCTCCAAAAAAAAAAAAAAAGAAAAACAAAACCAAGGGCTAAGAGAAAGGAAGTAAGTTGCATAGAGCCACATTGTTCCACAGCTTTACCTTAATATGATTTGCTACCCCAACTTGTCTTTAATATAACTGTATTATCACCAAGTTAAAACTCATCTTTTTTTCAGCATATTTTCAAATATTTAATCCAACTACCCACTCAGATTCTTATACAACTGATACTACTAAATTTAGTTGGAATGCTAGTAAGCTGCATTCACTTCCTCACTGGTGTTTGCTAGAATTCAGTGGATTTATCTTCTGATAATCATTAGTTTCAATGCCTTTCATGTACTGTCTTTGGAATTTAGTAAAAATGGCTCTTTAAACTCTTCTGGAAACTAGGGACAAAGGTAAGGCATAAGGGGCAGAGGTAAGGCATAAATTGAGAGGAGATTAAACCACTAGTCTTGCCTGATATACTTTAATATAACAGTAATAATAAAGCATATAAAGTGGATCAAGTCAACTGGTAACTATGGGCTTTATTCCAGACAACTAACAAATTTTCTTTAAGAGATTATGACAGCCTCCTCTGGGAGGCATCTTGAAGGTCGTTAAGCTCTTGTTAATGCCTTGACCAGGAATCCCTATCTGTGGATTTACTATAAGAGGGATATATATCCATAAAGAAGGTATAACAATTAACTTCAGATTTCTGCTTGCCATTCAAGGCTTAATAATAAATAATAGCAGTATTTACTAAAAATTTCTCAGAAATGCATACTAATTGCAGGAAATGTATAAATAGTTGGAACTCAAGCCATTCACATGAGATAACATTAATTATTGGGTGTAATAGTACAAAATATGGAACTTTTAGAACTGTTCAGGTAAATAAAGGATCTTTCCACCTCATTCGATGGCAACTTTGGAATAGGCTCAACATTGGATACAGGTCATTGAGACTGAATGATTTATCTGTGCCATATACTTGAATACATTTTTGTTTCTGATTAAAGGTTGGTCTTCTTTCAGGTAATATCTGTAGTTAGTTAGCTCAGGAAGTTAGAGTATAGTGCTAATGAGGCCAAAACTATGATTTTAGTCCTTGTACAAGCCAGTTAGTTTTCACTTACTCTAATGCTACTACTGGCTGCACCATTTCCCTTGGCCAGCCAGCTCTTACAAAAGCATATCCTAAGTCATAAGGGAGGCCAATCTGGGAGGCGTAGGTTGATAAATCTATCCCAGTTTTGAACAAACAGCCCAAACCCTCTTTCTCTCTGTGCTGGGTCAATTGCATCGTTGTCACTGGTTTGGCTCACTATGCTGTTATGAGTACCCTAAAATGCAGAACTATGTCCACTGCCTCCTCTGTTTTATATCCTATTAGCTCAGGAAAGATTTTCATTCCATTGAGCACCAGACTGTGGGGTATATTTTTGGAAGCAAGTGTAGGTGTACCAGAGCCAAAAAAGGTTGGGAACAACTGTAGACAAACTGATCTCACTGTTCCTAGAGCTGCCAACTCTAGGCACAGAGCCCTTAAAGTGGACTATAAATGTCAAGTGGGTAGTTAAAAGAAAACCCATTATGTGGGACTAATTTCTGATTTCCCACAATTAGGTGCATGTATTTTGTGTGCATGTATATTTTATGTGGAGAGAAGCAGATGTGCACAAAGCTTATTTATTTAGCTATATGTATTAAATCACAGTTGGGGGCTTAATGAGAGACAAAATGTGAGTTTGATAATTACAATAGTTAAAACTTTGGATTTTTAATAAATATCTTTAAACTTATCATGATAACATTCCTCTGAAGGAGACAGGTAAGATTAGGGAGTTTTTGGTAAGATGAAAAACTGAAGCAGGTTTCTACCCCAGTTTCTATCATGTAAGTGTCCAAGGGGACTTGCTTGATATAACTATGAAATCAAATAACAGAAGGATTTCTGTTTTTTCCAGTCTCCTTCTTTGATAGAGGAAACAATGCAGTTATAAACACACCAGCTTGATCTGTAAAAGCCATTGAGTCAGTTCTCACAAGAGAGCTCTGCATTTGACAGCTACATGAATTGGGCCACAGAAGTAGTGAATGGGGTGTTACGAAAAGGAGCCCACAGAAGGTATCATAACAAGGTTTGGACATTAGGCATGGAAACATCTGATTATATAATCTGTTAACCAGCCATAAGCTATAATGACACAGGCTAGGACTTGTAAGCTCATGTTTCCTTCCCTAGATCATTATACCCAGCAGTGAGGAAAAGAAAGCTAATGTGTTCTAATAGGGATGTCAGCACTATTTTAAAGATCAAGTACGGGTGTGCTCCAATTGAAAGAAATCTCAGGAAATAAAAGATGTGCCGTTACCAAATTGATAGATACAGGGATTTTGGATAGAGTATTCACTTTATAGAAGGGCTCTTCCCTATGACCGGATTTACCTGAGTTCCTTAAATTAAGTTCTCCAGTGAATTCAAGATTTGATTTATAAAGAATCAATTATCACAGGACTTTTCAAGAATACATTCCTGAATCAAATTTTACCATAGTATTGCTATTTATAAAATGTAGGTATTTTACGATAGTATTACTATTTATAAAATATAGGTATTTTACAATACATAGTCTATGCACTAACATAAAGAACAGATTTCACAGAATTTTGTTTTCCTGTTTTTTTTGTAGCACCATATGAGATGTGTAGATTTACATGTACGGTAAAGCATAAAAACCAGATTATGAGTACTGTCTAGAGAGAAGGAGAGACACAAGGGCACCAAAAGACGATGAGAATTCAATGGGCAAGAGATACAAAAAGAGAAAGAACACTGAAAATTTTAGCCATTTCCAATTTCTGGGAAAGCCATCATGATTTCTATCTCTGGTATGCCTCTCACCTCAGACCAATCAGTTGAATTTTCTTCCCCTGCTGATCTCCTGTAACCATTTCTGCCCTTAAACATAGAATTACTCATAATGGTACAAATAGCATCATTTAATGAAGCGACAGTAGAAGCACCAATACCACATTCCCGGAACAGCTTAAGAGGTTTGATCAGCTAGTACTGAAAATAAGGAAAAAAATGTACCTTGTCTGAAAGTAAGAATGAAACTTGCTAAGCACAACCCTGGATCATAAAAGCTACAGGCTTGGGTAGGGGTGCTTTTAAATGCCAAAGTTACAGCTAGAAAAATGACCCTTGTCCTGACCTGCCAACAACCATGGAAATTTACAGAAGCTCCAACAACTGCAGCTCTGTAGAAATGGTGGACAGAATTATAAAAAGATATTTCAGAGCTTCTAGCTAATTGCAGTTAAACACCCAAAATGTATGAAGTGAATAAATTTCTAAAGGGCATCTTCCCACATCAGAAAAAGCATCAGCTGTTTTCTCTATCTTTCCATGTAATAATCAGCATATATCAAGTACTGGAACTACCATCCATAATTCTACTAGGACGGGCCCCTTGAAAAGGTACATTTCAAGAATCATAACTTCTTTCCATTTATTTAGATCATCTTTAATTTCTCTCAACAATGCTTTATAATTTTCAGTATACAAGTCTTGCACTTCTTTTGCTAAATTTATTGCTAGGGGCTGGATGCAATGGCTCATGCCTGTAATCCCAGCACTTTGGGAGGCCAAAGCAGTAGGATCACTTGAGGTCAGGAGTTCAAGACCAGCCTGGCCAACATGGCGAAACCCCATCTCTACTAAAAGTACAAAAATTAGCCAGGCATGGTGATGCGTGCCTGTAGTCCCAGCTATTCGGGAGGCTGAGGCACAAGAATCGCTTGAACCCAGGAGTCGGAGGTTGCAGTGAGCCAAGATCACACTACTGTACTCCAGCCTAGGCAACAGAGCGACACTTTCTCAAAAAAAAAAAAAAAAAAAAAAATATATATATATATATATATATAGCTAGGTATTTTATCCTTTTGATGCTATTATAAGTAGGATTTTCTTGCTTTCATTTTTGGGTTGTTAATTGCTACTATATAGAAATACAATTGATTTTTGTATTTTGATTTCATATCATGCAATCTTGCTGAACTATAACTATTAGAAGTGATAGTTTTTTTAGTAGACTCCTTAGGATTGTATATATACAAGATCATGTCATCTGCCAACAGACATAGTTTTACTTCTTCCTTTGTATTTTGGATGCCTTTCTTTTCTTTCCTTCTTTTTTTTTTCTTGCCAAATTGCCCTGGCTAGAGCCTCCAATATAATGTTGAATAGAAGTGGTGAAAGTGGGCATCCTTTTCTGTTCCTGATCTTATGGGGAAAGCATCTAGTCTTTCACCATGCAGTATGATATTAGCTGTGAATGTTTGTAGGTACCCTTTATCTGGATGAGGAAGTTCCCTATTCCTAGTGAATATATATAAACACTAGTGAAATATATATATATATAAAACACTAGTGAGTGTTTATATCGTGAAAAGGTGTTGGATCTTGTCAAATGGTTTTTCTGAGTCTGTTGAAATGCTGATGAGGTTTTAATCCTTTATCGTAGTAATATGGTATATTATGTTGATTTTTTGATGTTAAACCAAACCTGCATTCTTGGGATAAATCTTTTTGGTCATGGTATATAATTATTTTAATATATTTGCTGGATTTGGTTTGTTAGTATTTTGTTGAGGATTTTGTGTCTATATTCATAAGGAAAAGACATTAGTCTGTAGTTTTCTTATGATGTTTTTGTCTGATTTTGGTATCGAGGTAATAATATTGACCTCCTAAAATTAGTTGGGAAGTATTCTGTCTGTTTCTAGTTCTAGGAGACAATGTAGATAACTGGCATTATTTCTACTTTAAATGTTTGGTAGAATTCACCAGTGAAGCCGTCTGGGCCTGGGCTTTCTTGCAGAAATTGATATGATGATTCTAAAATTCATATGGAAATGCAAGGGACCCAGAATAGCCAAAACAATCCTGAAAAAGAATAAAGTTGGAGGACTCACAATTCCCAATTTCAAAACCTACCATAAAGCTACAGTAATCAAAATAGTCTGTTACTGGCATAAGGATAGACATATAGATCAATGGGATAGAACTGAGAATTGACAAATAAACCCCACACATCCATGGTCAGTTTTTGGCAAGAGAACCAAGACCACTCAATGGGAAAAGAATAGCTTCTTCAACAAATGGTGCTGGGATAACCTGATAACCACCTTCAAAAGAGTGAAGTTGGACCCCTACTTCACTCCATATTTAGAAGTTAAGTCAAAATAGATCAAAGATTTAAATGTAAAAACTAAAACTATAAAACTCTTTGAAGACAATTTAGGAGTAAATCTTTGTGACCTGGGTTAGGCTTCTTAGATATAATACCAAAAGCACAAGTAACAAAAAAATAGATTGAATTTCATCAAAGTTAAAAACTTATGTGCTACAAATGATTTATCTTCAAGTAAGTAGAAAGACAATCCATAGAATGGGAGAAAATATTTGAAAATAATATATCTGAGAAGGGTCTTTTATCCAAAATATATGTATATAGAACTCTTACAACTTAATAAAAAGAGCAATGACCCAATTGAAAAATGTATAAAGGATTCAAATAGATGTTTCTCAAAAAAAGATATACAAGTAGTCAATAAGAACATTCAAATGTTCAGCATCGTTAGTCATCAGGGAAATGATGAGCTGAGGAGGAGGATCGCTTGAGCCCAGGAGTTTAAGGTTACAGCGTGCTATGATAAAGTCACTACACTTCAGCCTGGATGACAGAGCAAGATCCTGTCTCTAATTTAAAAAAAAAAAAAAAAAAAAAGACACTAGCAAGTATTCAAGAGGATTTGGAGAAATTGGAACCTTCATACATTGCTGGTGAGAATCTAAAATGGTACAGCTGGCCAGATGCAATGGCTTATGCCTGTAATCCCAACACTTTGGGAGGACAGGGTGGGGGGATTGCTTGACACCAGGAGTTTGAGACCAGCCTGAGCAACATAGCAGGAACCTGTTTCTACAAAAAAAAAAAAAAAAAAAAAAAAAAAAAATGCCCGACACGGTGGTGCATGCCTATAGTCCTGGCTATTCCAGAGGCTGTGGTGGGAAGATAGCTTGAGCCCAGGAGTTCAAGGCCATAGCAGTAAGCTATGATTTTGCCAGTGCATGCTAGCCTGGGCAACAGAGTGAGATCTTGTCTCAAAATAAAATAAAATAAAATAAAATAAAACAAAAAACATAAAATGGTACAGCCACTTTAGAAAACAGCTATGTAGTTCCTCCAAAGTTAAAAATATGACCCAGAACTTCTACTCCTAGGGATGGGAGTGTATCCAAGAGAACTGAAAATATATGTCCATACAGAAGTTTTTTATGCCATTGTTAACTTTCACACTATTCACTATGGCTGAAAGGTGGAAACAACCAAAATGTGCATCAATTGATGAATTTAAAAAGCAAAATGTGGTATATCCATACAGTGGGACATTGTTTCATAATAGAAAGAAATGAAATACGGATACATGCTACAACATGGATGAATCTTGAAACATTATGCTAAGTTAAAGAAGCTAGTCACAAAAGACCATAAATTGTATATTCCATTTGTATGAAATATCCAGAATAGGTACATCTATAGAGACAGAATGTGAATTAGTGGTTTGCCAGAGCCTTGGGGGGTTCAGGAGAAATGGGGAATAGTTATTGTTAATGCATGCAGGGTTTCTTTTTGAGGTGATAAAAAAATATTCTAAAATTGGTTGTGATGGATAAACAAAAAAGTTGTTTTCTTTTTAAAGAAGAAGAATTAAAACTAGTAGGTCTTATAGTAGACTCATTATGCATATTCGTGACCAGAAAATAAAACTTTTCTGAATAATCACCATTCTATTTTTCTGTTCAGTGGAAGAAACTGATAAGGAAACTGGGGAAAAGGATAAAGTGAGAAGTTGGCTCAAGTATCCCTCCAAATTTAACACTTCTCAGAAAACATATTCTGATCAGTTTTTCTTCTTTAGATAGTATAGATTTTATATAGTAATTCCACAGTTAAAGCATCCTCTTTGAAGTGCAAATTTTCTATTGGGGGTGCTTTTCACATGAAATAGAAATCAGATCCATTGGCTACCCTTCACATACAAAATATAAGTCCAGACAATCCAAGCAAGGCTTTAAAAGTCTGGCCTTAATCTACCCTTCTAGCCTCATCACCAGTCATTCCTTGCTCTGGTTGATTCTTCCGTTCACAATTCCCCTGAGCCTTCCCACGCTTTTCCTCTGTCTAGAATGCCCTACACACCTCTTCTCCTCCTGGAAAACTGCTACTCCTTCAAGGCACGGCCTAATTGTCACCTTCCTGGTGTTCTTCCTGACTCCCATAGACAGAATTAATTGCTCTAGCCTCTGTTTTAATAGGATTTGTTTTTGCCTCTAGCATATCATGTTATGTTATAATGTGTTAGTTTATTGGTCTTCTGCCATTAAAGGCAGAAACCAAGTGTTTTTATACTTCTGTATTCACTGAATGTACTAAGTATAAGCCTGGCCCATGGTAAGATACCAATTAATGGCTGATTGATTAGAGGGTATGTAGGTAGGTAGGTAGGTATGTAGGTAGGTAGATAGACAGACAGACAGACAGACAGAATCAGCTAACTACTTGTGGTCTGGAAAGGGAAGCATAAGATAACATTCTCCTGCTCACCGTTCTCAAGGCTTGATTATCAGCAATAAGTATTTCCTGAACCCCTCTGAGAATGTATAGTATCATTGAAAATCCAAATATATACATAATGGTTTCTGCCCTTTAGGATCTTAAGAGATTAAGGAGATAAGACTGAGATATATGCTGTAACCAAAAAAAAAAAAAAAACGCATAAAATAGCATATGAGTATTCAGCAATTTAAGACAGATTATAATTGCTATCAGAATTCAGTGAGAAAGAAGCTATATCTTATTTCTATATCTCAGGTTTGGGGCTGCATGGGACAGCATTTCAGGCAACTGAGGGCTCTAGAAGTACCCTCCCAAGTAGATTTCCAAAGTGGTAATAGAAGGCTAATAACTCTCAGCCCTATGGTAGGCAGACAGTAAACTGCACTATTGATTTCCAAGATGACCTAGTCAAGGGGAAAGTAAGCTGTGGCTCCTTGGAGCATTTTCAAGGCTTTTAGGCTATTTTCCACTGGGTAGATATATTAGTCCGTTCTCACACTATTATAAAGAACTAACTGAGACTGGGTAATTTATGAAGAAAGAGATTTAATTGACTCACAGTTCTAGAGGCTGTAGAGGAGGCATGGCTGGGAGGCCTCAGAAAACTTACAGTCTTGGCAGAGGGACAAAGGGGAAGAAAGCACATCTTACTATGGAGGCAGAAAAGAGAGAAGGGAAAAGTGCAACATACTTTCAGACAACCAGATCTCATAAGAATTCACTTACTATCATGGGAACAGCAAGGGGGAAATCCACCCCCATGATCCAATCACTTCCCACCAGGTCCCCGCAACAACACTGGGGAACACAATTCAACATGAGATTTGCATGGGACCACAGAGCCAAACCATATCAGTAGGGAATCCCTGTATCTTTACCTGTTTTATGGAATGTAAAAAAATCTACTTATTCACAAATGTGTACTGAGTACTGTATTAGTTTCTTATTGCTGCTATAACAAACTTCTACAAATTTAGTAGCTTAAAACAACAGGAACTTATTATCTTACAGTTCTGGAAGCCAGTAGTCTGAAATGAGTCTTACAGGGCCAAAATCAAGGTTTGGGCAGGGCTACATTTTTTCTGCAGGCTCCAGGGAAAAATCTGTTTACTTGCCTTTTCCTTGGGTCAAGAGCTATATTCATTGCTCATAACCCCTTCCTCCAACTTCAAAGCTAGCAACTTAGCTTCTTTTCTCTCTCTTATGCTTCCATCACATAGCTTCCTTCTCTTCCATGTCAAATCTCCCTCTGCTTCCTTCACAAAGACACTTGTGATTATATTTAGGGCCCACCCCCATAATACAAGCTAATCTCTCTCATCTCAAGACCCTTAACTTAATCATATCTGCAAAGCCATTTTTGCCATATAATGTAACATTCATAGGTTCCAGGGATTAAGGCATGGATATCTTTAGGGGCCACTATTCAGCCTTTCACAGGTATTTACTACATAGCAGGCACTGTGCTAGGCACTTTTTATCTGTGCTACATTTATTGTGTCCATAGCTTTTCCCTCCTGCTATACTGTAAACTCCTGGAAGACAGAGTCCTTGTTGCTTCCTTGCTCCCAATGCCTAGTATGTGGCCTTGCTTGAGGTATATAATAGATACCAGGTTAATATTTAAAGAATGACATGAGCTACACCTTGTCACATAGTAGAATTTAGATTAACTTCATTCAACCAATGTTTATTGAGGCAAAGAGGAGAACGGGTTTGGATGTCTAGATAGATACAATTCAGCAAACAGTTGTTGAGCTCCTGCTATGTGCCAGATATCTTACTAGTTATTAAAGATAAAGACATGAGTAAGGTAGTTCCACCCCCTGAGGAAAAGTAGTGAGTAACCAGGTGTGCCCAGGCTGGATAAGAATGGCCTGGTTGGTGGAGAAGCAGTGTCCCAGCTCCAGGCACCCCTGAGGAGAGCAGGTTAATGGATGCTTCCTCCAGAAGGAAGACTGAGGGTCATATACCGTCACCACCATCATCACCCCCAGCCATTACCCCACCTTCCCCACCCTATCTGCTGCTGAGATTCCCTCTCCTACATTACTGCCAAGCATTCTTCAGCTTCTGGTTGCTCACCTCTTATCACAGGAAGCTCACTTTTCCCTGGGGAAGCCCATTTGATACTCAGGCCATTTTAAAAGTTAACAAAATTCATTGAGCTAAAACAATGCCACTGTTCTTCCTACCTCTTCTGCCTCCTGCAGCCACACAGATTAGTCTAATTTTTCAGTCTCATGACAGCCATTCAGGTATTTATAGAGACTCCCTTGGGTCATATCTTCTCATTCATCCATTTGTTCATTCAACAAATGCTTTCTGAGCATCTCTTGTAGGGCTGGCACTGTGCTAGGGGGTTGAGATAGAGATGAGTAGACAAAATTCTGTTCTCAAGGAGCTCCCAGTCTAGCAAACAGACAGCAGTACAGGTGTTCTAAGAGAAAGAGAAGGAGATACAAAATGCTGTAGAAACAGGGTAGAGACCAACCAGCTGTACCTAGGGCTAAGAGGTCAGAAAGGTGGGCCGGGCGTGGTGGCTCATGCCTGTAAACCCAGCACTTTGGGAGGCCGAGGTGGGTGGATCACCTGAGGTCAGGAGTTCGAGACCAGCCTGCCCAACATGGTGAAACCTTGTGTCTACTAAAAAAACAAAAATTAGCCGGGCATGTTGGTGCACACCTGTAATCCCAGCTACTTGGGAGGCTGAGGCAGGAGAATCACTTGAATCCAGGAGGCGGAGGTTGCAGTGAGCCGAGATCATGCCATTGCACTCCAGCCTGGGTGACAAGAGCAAAACTCCATCTCAAAAAAAAAAAAAAAAGGTCAGAAAGATGGTACTTCAGCTTGGTATCATTCATTCATTCAGCATGTATTTAGTACATGCTGTATGTCAGGAACTCTGCTAGATGCTAGAGATACAATAGTGACCTAGGATATTACCAGACAGAGTATGCCAGGCAAATAGATCAGCATTTGCAAAGTCAAGAAGGTGTTTATTCATGTATTTAAATATTTGTTTCGGTCATTGGGTTTTTACTCTGTTCCCATAAATGATGCTAGGCACTGGAGATAAAATAGACCACATTGACACTGTCCCTGGCTTCAAGAAGTTCATGGTCAAGTGAGACTGACAAACTAGCATTCTACCATAATGTAATTCATGGTTGTAATTGCCACAGAGTACTAGGAAAGCATATCAACAAAGACACTAAACTCAACTGGGCTGTGGGGAAGTGCCGAGTTCAGACCAGGCCTTTCTGAAGTATTGAGGCTGTTGTGGTACTTGAGCTGAGTCATAAGGGGCCAGGAAGCATTAGCCTGGCAGATGCAGAAGAAAAGGATAAGGAAAAGGGAACTGAACATGCAAAGGTAGGAAGGCATGAGAGCACAAGACTTGTGTTGAGAGCTGTCAAGAATTCAGCATGACTGAGGCAGAAAGTTTGGGTCAGTGGCAAGAGATGAGGCTGGAAATTTAGAAGAGAGCTGAATCCTTAAGGACCTTGTGTAACATACTAAAGTGTTTGGACTTTATCCTAAAGGCAGTGGGAAGCTAGAAAAGATCATTAAGCAGGGAAGTGACACAATCAGATTTTTCTTTGACAAAAATAACCCTGGCAGCAGTGTGGAGGATGAAATCCAGGGGGTGAGACTAGAGGCAGGAAGACTGGTACAGTCAGCCAGGGGCGTGATAATGAGGGCAATGGCAGAGGAAATAAGAAGGAGGGGCCAAAGGGAGGTTTTATGAAGTAGAATTATCCGAGAGAGGAAGACAGAATAAACAAAATTGACTCTAAGGTTGCCAGTCGAGAAATGATGTTAAGAATACAGGAGGAAGAGTGGGTTTCAGGGGGTGATAATGATGTCATCATTGGTCATGGTGTCTTCGAGGTACCTGAGAGGTAGAAAGATGCCTGGTAAGCAGTTGGTTATAAGAGTGGAGTGCAGCAGAGTGGTCTGGGCATAAATGAGAATGGCATGTACAAGTAACAATCCTTAATTCAACAAATATTTATTGAGGGCCTAGTATGTGCTGTACACTGGAGGAAGTTCTCGAGGTCCTGGAGTTACAAAGGTGAATTAGACAGTTTCCATCCGCTGAGGGCACACCCTAAAAGGAAAACCACGATACAGAAACAAACCATGATAAGGCAGTGTAGAAATGCGACGAGAGAGGTGTGCACAGTGTATTATTAAGGGAGCATGGACAAGACACATCTAACCTAGGGGAGAAGAGGGATGGCTTCCCAGGTGATGTGCTGTCTTAGCTGAATCTTAAAGAAGAAATAGGAGTTAATCAAGTAAAAAAAAAGAGAGCGTAGGGTATTCCAGGCAAAAGGGACAGCAAAACCAAAGTTGGGGCAGGAGCAGGGAGAAAAAACAGTGTAGGCATTTCAGTATTGCTAGAGCACAAAACACAAAAGATGAAACTAAAATACCTAAGGTCTGGGTCACAGGAAGCCTTAAATACCATGTTCAGATAGTTTGGACTATAAATAATGGGGAGCTAGTGAAGAGTTTTTTAAAGAGACAAGGTCTCACTATGTTGCCCAGGCTAGTCTCAACCTCCTGAGCTCAAACGATTCTCTTGCCACAGCCTCTTAAGTAGTTAGGATTATAGGCACAAGCCACCACACATGGCTAGTGAAGGTTTTAAAGAGAGTGACATGGTCAGAGCTGCATGCAAATGGGTCACTTGATGGCTGTGATTCCCCCTCCTAGAACATAAGCTCCACGAGGACCGGGATTTTTTTTTTTTTTTTTTGAGACGAGTCTTGCTGTGTTGCCCAGGCTGGAGTGCAGTGGCGCGATCTCAGCTCACTGCAAGCTCCACCTCCCGGGTTCACGCCATTCTCCTGCCTCAGCCTCCCGAGTAGCTGGGACTACAGGCGCCCGCCATGACGCCTGGCTAATTTTTTTGTGTTTTTAGTAGAGACGGGGTTTCACCATGTTAGCCAGGATGGTCTCGATCTCCTGACCTCGTGATTCACCCGCCTTGGCCTCCCAAGAGGACAGGGATTTTTGTCTCAGTGCCTAGAACAGAGAGCATTTAGTAAATACTCATTAGATATTTGTTGAAGGAAGGAATTAATGTGGGAGATCAATGTGAAGGGCCAAGACAAGAGGCAAGGAGGTTGTGACGCTAATCCTGGGTACTAATGATGAAGGTCTGGCCTGTGATTGGCAGTGGGAGGTGCAGAGAAGGCATTGGAGTCATGAGCTGTGTACCAAGCTTTCATCTGGGTAGATGGTGATACCTGCGATGATTTTATCCTCCTTCCAATCTATCATACTGATGGTCTGCTCTGTTCTCGATACTGCCAGACACCAGGCATGCAAAGAGAATTAAGATACGTGGCCTGCTTTTAAAAAGCTCTTAATCTCACGGGGTAGACAGACCAACCTACGAAAAGATAGATATAGGTATAATGCAGGAGGTGAGTGGCGGGCAAGACAGCATTACTGCCTGAGCTCTGCCTTCTGTCAGATCAGTGGTGGCACTAGTATCATGGAAGAGTCACGTGTATTGTGAACTGCGCATGCCAGGGATCTAGGTTGTATGCTCCTTATGAGAATCTAATGCCTGATGAAACCACCCCCAACCATGCCCATGGAAAAACTGTCTTCCACGAAACCAGCCCTTGATGCCAAAAAGGTTGGGGGCTGGTGGTATAATGTATCATGTATTAGTGTTATGAGAGAGTTCAGAACTAGTAAGGGCACCACGTAGGGAATAGCTACATAGGGGAGGAGTAGGGAAAGGCTTCATGGTAGTGACATTTGAACTGGTTGTCAGACATGGAAAAGGGGGTTGCCAGGCAGATCAGGGAGAGCGTGGCATTCTGGGGTGATGAATCTTGTGCATGGACATGGAATTGTGAAGGGACTTGATCAGATTCCAGGACTAGTGAGAAGCGGGTGTGGTAGTAGCTAACAATCACAGGGATCACCATCTACCCAGACAAAAGTTAGACACACAAGCCTCCAGTATCTCCATAGACTGCTGATTCTACCTCCTAAAAAGTTCTTGACTCCAACCCTTTCTCTGCACTTCCCACTGCCAATCTCAGGCCAGGCCTTCATAGTTTCATAAAGCCTGTGTTAAGATTCTGAGGCCTCATCTGGGCTTAATGGGAAAGAGTGCTGTGATCAATTAGCAATGTCTGCCATGGGTATAAGAGTGAGGAATGGCAGCATGCATGCCACATCCCTGGGCATCCCTAGGGCATAGGGTATGAGGTGGAGAATGGCAGCAGCTGGTACCTTAGAATCCAGTTTTGAGTATGCTAAGACTGAAATACTTCTAGGCTAGGGATGTCTGGTTGATAAGTAAATAAAGAGCTCAGAAGATAGGTCAGTGATGAAGATATAGATTTTTGGAGTTATCAGTGTACAGATCAGAAGTAGACAAACTATTTCTGTAATGGTCCAGCTAGTATTTTAGACTTCACAGGCCATAGGGTTTCTGTCATATCTATTCAGCTTTGCTGTGGCAGTGTTAAAGCAGCCATAGACAATATTTGAATGAATGGGTATAGCTGTGTTCCAATAAAACTTTATTTACAGAAACACATGACGGGTTGGGTTTGGCCTGTGGGCTAGTTTGCCTACCCCTGATGTGTATGGTATACAGAATATAGTCCTACCTGGTGTCAGACAAGACCTGAGTTTGAGTCCCAACTCTTACATACTAACTTTGTGACCTTGGACAAGTCAGTTCAACATTCCTGACTCCATTTTCTCATCTGTAAAATGGAGATTGGTGATAGTACCTACCTTACAAGATTACTGTGAGGAATAACTCAGCTTTTCCATATAAGCACTAGTTATAGTCCCTGGCACATAGTAAATGCTCAATAAAGGTTTGATAATCATTAATATCACTATTACTATTGGGATTGTTCATGTTGTTATTAGATTTTAATTAAGATCAGAAGAGTGGATGGGATCACTGAGGAAAAGTGGGTAGAGCTGAAGAGAAGAGAGCATCAACATTTAGGGGGCAAACAGGATTGGAAACCAGAGAAGGAAACTGAGAAGGAACTGGCAACATTGTAGGAAGGGAACCATAAAGAAGTAGTGTATAGGAATCAGAGGAAAGAAAGTGTTTTAAGAAAAGGGTGAGAGGCAAAGATCTTCTACACTAGAAAAATGGGCAAAGGACATGAAAAGGCAGTTATCAAAAGACATACAAATGGATAATAAATATAAGATGTTCAGTTTCACTAACAATCAAAGACGTGAAAACAAAATCATGTGTTTCTAGTGTTTGCCTATGAGATTAGCAAAAATTTAAAAGATTGACACAATGTTACCATGGCTATGGGAAAACAGGTACTGTTTTATATTTATTGGTGGGAATGTAAATGTTTTTGTACTTTCCAGAAGACAGTTTAGCAATATGTATCAAAATGAAAAAGAAGCCGATTCTATGAGACAGCAATTTTACTTCTGGGAATTTACCCCAAAGAGATAGAAAATTATACAAATGTATTTTTTAAATACACATAATGACATTGGTCCTAGCATTTTGATAGCAAAAACAACCTAAAATATTCAACAATAGGAGAATTATCATGGCAGATAGACACAATGGAATATTGTACAGCCATTTAAAATGATGACACAGCTCTACACTTATTGACGTGGAAAGTGTCCATGACAAATTGCAAAAAGGTTATAAAACAGCAGGGTAGCATTGTCTCCATTAAGTAAAACTTTGCTTCCTAGCAAATAGTGTTTTTTGTTTGTTTGTTTTCTGGATAGTGAGATTTCAGATCATTACATTTTTTGTTTAAGGTTGAATATTTTTTACTGAGCACATATTACTTGATAAAAACAGTAACAAGTACTGTGCTGGTAAACCAGCTCTCTGAAAAAATAAAGCCCCAATTTATAGCAGTTGTCAATTTTAGTAATATAAATACTTCCCAAGGCTTGCAAAATTTTTAATATGCAGCAATCAGCTCTTACCAGCTGGCTCTGGCATACCACTGGCAACGACTCTGTTTAAAACTAAATAATATGGTGTATGTTTACCAGTGTCAAATGCTAATCAAGTAAGATGAAGATTAAAAATTACCTATCACTGATGTGCCTGGTAAAAGGCATTTCAGTGAAACAGACAGTTGCAGAATAAATGGGATATAAGGAAGTGGAGAAAGCAAGGCATTTTGTAGTCAACAGAAGGAAAGACATGGGCAATTGCTTGAGGGAGATGTAGAGTCAAGGAAAGTTTAATTTGAAGGAGTGGAAAGAAATACCAAACAGAGATAATGTTACAAACTTCTTCATTTCTTACTTTTGAATAATCTTTAGAGTTCAAAGTATGCATGCACGTGAAAGTTCTTGAAACAACCCTTCCTTCGTGTTGGTGTTATTATCATTACCACTGTATATATGGGGAACCTGAGGTTCGGAGAGGTTTCATGGCTCACCCCAGGTATCAGAGAGTGAGCCACATTTGTGTGTGCCTGTTGGGCTCCACCCACTGGGTAAGCCCTGAAAATATCGAGACGGATAAAATGTGGCCACTAGCACAAATGCCTCAATCCTTCTCCAACCTGAGTCTCCCTCTTCTGTAATTTTAAGTTCTTTTTCTGCCTGTTCTGGGAAGGCCGTGGCAAGCCATGAACCTGGGTATGGATTATTTGTCTCTGATTGGATGAGAAGAGAAGCTAGCCAAGCATGAGAGGGCAAGTGGTTATTAGCAACAATTAAGTTGAGTATGTTGAGGACCGAGAATGTGTCTGTTGGATTTGGCAATCAAAGACTACTGCCATATTTACAGTGGTGTAAAAAGAACAGGCTGAGGAGCAAATGAACAATAAGGAAATAAAGGCAGGGGAGAGAGAGACAGAGACTGATAGAGAAAAAAGGAGAATTATAGTAAATATGGGTAATTTTAAAAGCACTTGTTTTTAGTGCTCAAATTATCCCAAATTTGGCCTTTGATCTGGCTCCTATGTGTTTGTGACATGACCCCACCAGTATTTCAGCACCTTTAATTTCTGGTGAACAAGATTTCCCTGGTTTTCTGAACTATCTCTGCTCCAGCCCTGGAATCAGCCATTTCTCTCAGAAATCCTGGTTCCTTATAGTAGGGAATGGCATTTCAGTACCAAAATCTAGGTACTGGGTATGCTCATTGCCACTGGCATGCATTGCTTGCCTTTTCTGTAGACCAACCTAAGAAATATATAATTTTTAAAGAAATTATGAAAAGATTGAAGGAAATGGATTATAGCATAGTCTATAGTGATATTCCAAAGACAGTGAGAGGGGAAAAAACGGAGAAAGACCAGAACACCAGCTAATAAATGTAGAAGGTAGACTAAAAAAAAATCACTGTTTTGCAGCCCCCCAGTACAATAATTGATTTTGGCAAAGATCATCAGATGGATGCTAAAACCGTTGAGCAGAAAGGTCCTCGAGAACAGGATATTCACACAGTTTCAAATTATCACCCCACAGATTCCTTGCTAATTACAAAGAGGAAAATGCACATTTACAATAGGAAAATCTGGCAGTCACCAGGTTAAACAAGTTATTAAACTCAGCATTGTCAATAGCAGGACAAGCTGACATCGTGCTTTCTGATGTGATCTAAGATGAAGTACAAAGCATCATTTATGAAATATTCTTGCCAGAAATGTTTATGAAGAAACAATTAGATGAACCTAGAATGTGGGATATCCAACAAGTCAACTAGCCTGGACTCTTCAGAAAGCCATTATCATGAAAAACAAAAGAAGGTAGAGGAATTGTTCTTGATTTTAGAAAACAATGAACTCAAATACAATGTGTCAACCTTGAATGGATTCTGAATTGGAGAGAAATCTTAATTATTAAAGACATTTTTGGAATGATTTGGGAAATTTACAGACTATATTAGATGATATTCTTGAATTGATGTTGATTTTCTTAGGCGTGATAATGTAGAAGTCTTTCTTAGGAGATGCATGATGAAGTATTTAGGAGTGAAATGTCATCATATTTGTAGCTTACTTTCAAATGGCTCAGCAAAAAGTGTGTGTGTGTGTGTGTGTGAGAGAGAGAGAGAGAGAGAGAAATGTGGGAAATTATGACAATTGGTGAATCTAGGCAAAAAGTATATGATTGCTTGTCATACTATTCTTTCAACTCTTCTATAGGGTTGAAATTTTTCAAAATAAAAAGTTGGAAAAAGCAGTTCTTTTAAAGCCTATGAAATGTATGATGAGTTTCAGCAAATGATGCTGGGACAATTGGATACGCAGATGCAATTAGACCATTACCTCAATACCATAAACAAAAATTAACTCAAAATGGAAAAGAGACCTAAATGTAAGAGCTAAAACTAAAAAAACTTTTAGAAAAACAAACATAGGAGATATTTGAGACATTGGTTAGGCAAAGATTTCATAGATATAACAACAAAAGCATGGTTCATAAAGCAAACATTTGATAAATTGAACTTCATCAAAATTTGAAACTTGCCCTTCAAGAAGACAATCTTTGAAAATTAAAGGACAAGCTACAGACTAGGAAAAAATGTTTGCAAATTTCAAATATGATAAAGGTCTTGTATCCAGAATATACTCTTACAATTGAATAATAGACAACCCAATTTAAAAATGGGCAAAATATTTTAAGAAATACTTCGTCAAAGAAAATATATGGGCCAGGTGCAGCTGCTCACTGAAGCCTGGCCTGTATATTCCAGCACTTTGGGAGGCTGAGGCAGATGGATTACTTGAGCTCAGGAGTTCAAGACCAGCTTGGGCAACGTGGTGAAACCCCATCTCTACAAAAAACACAAAACTTAGCTGGGCGTGGTGGCACATTCCTGTAGTCCCAGCTACTTGAGGGGCTGAGGCAGGAGGATCACTTGAGCCTGGGAGGTTGAGGCTGCAGTAAGCCATGTTCATGCCACTACACTACAGCCTGGGTGACAAAGTGAGACCCTATCTCAAAAAAAAAATTTATAAATGGCCTAATAGGCAAATGAGAAAATGCTCAGTATTATTAATCATTAGGAAAACACAAATTAAAATTACCATGAGATACCATTACTCATCCACTAGAATAGCTGTAATCAAAAAGATAGACAATAAGTGTTGGCAAGGATGTTGAGAAATAGGAACCCTCATACATTGCTGGTGGGAATGTAGAATGGTACGGCTACTTTGGAAAACAATCTGACAGTTTCTTAAGAAGTTAAACATAAATTTATCATATATCCCAGCAGTTCCACTCCTAGGTATCTACCCAATGAAAACATACCTCTGCACAAAGACTTGCACATAAATGTTCATAGCAACTCTATTCATTATAGCCAAAAACTGGAACAACCCAAATGACCATCAACTAGTGGATGTATAAACAAAATGTGAGATATCCATACAAGGAATACTATTTGGGAATTAAAAAGGAATGCAACATGAATGAACCTCAAAAACATTATGCTCAGCAAACGTGCTCCTAGGTTATTTACACAATTGACTTGAAAACGTATGTCCACATGAAAACCTATACACAAATGTTTATAGCCGCTTTATTCATAATTGTTAAAATCTGGAAGCAAACAAAATGTCTATCAGTAGGTGAATGGATAACTAAGTTGTGTTACATTCATACAATGCACTATTATTCAGCAATTTTTAAAATGAGCTATTAAGCCATGAAAGGCATGGAGGAAACTTAAATATATATTGTTGAGTGAAAGAAGCCAATCTGTATGATTCCAACTATTTGATATTCTGGAAAAGGCAAAACTATAGAGACAGTAAAAGAAATTAATGGTTGTCAAGGGCTTGGTGGGGAGAGGAAGGGAAGAGAGGAAGGATGAATAGCTAAAGCACAGGGGATTTCTAGAGCAGTGAAACTATTCTATATGATTCTGTAATGGTAGATACATGGCATCATGTATTTGTCCAAAGTCATAGAACTATATAACCCTAAGAGTGAACCCTATTATAAACTATGGACTTTAATGAATAATTATGGGTCAGTATTGAAACAAACATATCACGCTAATATAAAATGTTAATAATAGGGAAAGCTGTGTGCAGGGAAGAAGATATGTGGGAATTCTGCTCTATCTGCTCAATTTTTCTGTAAATCTGAAACTGTTCCCCAGAACTATACTAATTTAAAAAAGTGATGCTAAGTGAAAGAAGACAGATAGAAAAAGACCACATCACATATTATATAATTCCATTTATATGAAATGTCTAGAAAGACAAATCTATAGAGACAGAAAGAAGATGAGGGGTTGCCTGGGTCTAGGGTTGACAGCAGGGATTAACTATAAATGGGCATGAGAGATCTTACTGGAATGGTGAAAATATTCTAAAATGAAATTATGATGATGAATTGCACAACTCAGTAAATTCACTAAAAATCACTGAATTGTATACTTAATATGAGTGAACTTTATGGTATCTAAATTATACCTCAATCAAGCTGTTAAAAATTCATTTGATCTCACATTTTAAAATTGTTTTACATTAGTTCCTTATAACTATGAATCATGTAAAAAATGTATAATGAGATCTCATGTTCATGGATCAGAAAACTTAATATTGTTAAGATGGCAATACTCCTGAATTGATCTAAAGATTCAACACCATCTCTATCAAAATTCCAGCTGGCTTGTTGTAGAAATTGACAGGCTGATCCTAAAATTCATATGAAAATGCAAGAGACCCCAAAACAACTAAAATAATCTTGAAAAAGAACAATACCTAATGCTAAATGACGAGTTAATGGGTGCAGCAAACGAACACGGTGCATGGATACATATGTAACAAACCTGCACGTTGTGCACATGTACCCTAAAACCTAAATTATAAAAAAAAAAAAAAAATTGAAGGACTCACACTGTAATCAAGATCATGTGGTCCTGGCATATGGATAGACACGCAGACCAATGAAATAGAATTGGGAGTCTAGAAATAAACCCTCCTATTTATGATCAGCTGACTTTCAACAAAAGTACTAAGACAATTCATAAGGGAAGAATAGTCTTTTCAACAAATGGTACTAGGATCTACATGCAAAATAATTAATTTCAATCCCTACCTCAAGCCATACATAAAAATGAATTCCAAATGGATCATAGGCCAAAATGTGAGAGCTAAAACTATGAAAGTCTTACAAGAAAGCATAGGAGTAAGTCTTCATGACCTTGGGTGAGGCAAAGCTTTCTCAGATATGTCACAGAAAGTACAAAAAAAAAGAAAATATAGATAAATTGGCCTTCATCAAAACTAAAAGCTTTTGGGCTTCAAAGAAAGTGAGAAAAACATCAAGAAAGTGAAAATACAACCAATAGAATGGGAAAAAGCATTTGCAGATTATATTTCTGATCAGAGATGTGTCCAGAATATATAAATAATTCTTACAACTCAATGATGAAAAGACAAATAAGCTAATTCAAATATAGGCAAAAGATTTGAATAGATGTTTATCCAAAAAGATATATAAATGGCCAATAAGCACTTGAAAAGATGCTCAACATCATTAGTCATTAGAAAAATGCAAATTAAAACCACAATGAGATGCCACTTCACTAAGATGGCTAGAATCAAAAGGTCAGATAATAACAAATGTACATGAAGGCGTGGAGAAATTAGAATCCTCATACATTGCTGGTGGGACTGTAGAATGGTGTAGCCACTTTGGAAAGCAGTTTGGCAGTTCCTCAAAAGCAAACCATATAACTGCAAATGCACGCCATTATCCATTAGATGCTTCTGAGGAACAACAAGAAAGCCAGTGTGCCTGGAGCAAAGTGAGTAATTCGGACAGTGGCACAAGAGGACAGAGAAGTTGCCATAGGCCACATCATACAAGGCCTTGTGGACCATGGTTGGCTTTGGATTTTATTCTAAATGTGATGGAATTTTAAGCAAAGAGTCTTTGTTCTTAGTAAGTTTATAATGTCCACTGTAATGAATGAGAAAAAGACAATTAGAAGAACTGCTGAACATCCTTGAAGGCCCACCTGTGATGTGAACCATAAGTGTTTAATGTGTGTCTGCAGGTATAGTTTTGTGGGTTTTTTTCCAACAGCACTTGGCCGTCCTAGCTTTGAAAGCAGAGAAAATGGCAGAAAGGGGTCAGATTTAAGGTTGGGATTTGAGGTTCAGATGCTAAGAGGAAACTAAACATGCTAAACTCATAAGTACTCAGGTAGGTTCTCACAGAGAAAGATGGAATTTTCAGAAGCCCTTAAGAAAGGGAATGCTGTATTTCTACCTTTTGCCATCTTTTACTGCTTTGCTGTAAACAATTAGATGCAATTAACTTAGTGAAAAAAACATCAAGAATCAGAAGATTTAAATATGAGCCTCAGCTTTCCCGGTGACTGTGACACTACAGGTAAATTGCCAAAGCTGACAACCTTAAGAAAGCTAAAGAAGCTCTTTCTGGCTACTTGCTAAGTCACACCAAGAAATTAGCTTTATACCATTAAACTAAACTCGTTAACCTTTCTTGGCAACAATTCTGTCTCGCAAATTTCTTGTCTTACTGTTAATAAATTTCTCCTGATGCAGTTTAGCCCATTCTGCCTGGTACTAATGATAGACTAAAAGATAGTTTACATCAGATCTCATTCCTTCTCTGCTGAGAACCCTCCAATGGCTTCCCATTTCACTGAAAGTAAAATCCAAACTCCTTGCAGTGGCCTACAAGCCCCTGTGATGTCCCATCAGACAGCTTCTTGTACCCCTGTCCTTCATTACCTGTGTTTCAGCCATACTGGCTGCCTTTCAGCTTCTCAGACCCGGGAAGTTTTTTCCTGCCTCAGAACTTTTGCAGTGCTAGTCCCTCTACACTTTTAAAAAGTGATAGACCAGTGAACTTTTCATTAAATATGTCCAGAAAGTCCTGAAGACTTCTCCATCTCAGTTTGGATGAGTTTCTTTTCACCTTTCGGGTCTCTGTTTAAATGCTACCTCCTCAGAGAAGCTTTCCCTGGACTGAACCATCTAAGCCCTACACACCCCACTACTCTATCACATTCCTGTGTGTTATTTTTGCAACATTGCTTGTCACAATAGGGCTGTTTTCTTATTTGGTTGTTTGCTTACCTATTTATCATCTGTTCCACATACTTCCCCCCACCACACACACACACACGCACACACACACACACACACACACACTGAAAGATCCTTGAGAATGAGGTATTATCTGTCCTGTTCATCATTATTCCCAGAGTGTAGAACAGAGTACTGAATACAAATTTGCATGTTGAGGGAGGAAGGAAGGGAAGGGGCTTCTTGTTATCCATGCCCTGCTGTTAAGTAAGCCCAGTTTTCCTCAAGATTATTTCTTAAATGTAGTATATATTCACAATGGAATATTATTCAGCCTTGAAAAAAGAAGGAAGTCCTACCATTTGTGACAAGACGAATAAACCTGGAGGGCATTAGGCTAAATGAGATAAATCAGTACCACATGATTTCACTTATATGCGAACTCTAAAAAGGTCAGACTCAAAAACAGAGAGAAGAATGGCGGTTACCAGGGGTAGAGAAGGGGGAAATGGGGGGATGTTGGTCAGGGGATACAGTTTCAGGTATGCAAGATGAATAAGTTCTGGAAAGCTAATGTACAACAATGTGGCTGTAATAATAACTTTATTGTATACTTGAAATCTGCCAAGAGAAGTAGATCTTAAGTCTTCTCATCACAAAAAGTGGTAACTATCTGCAGTAATGGATATGTTAATTAGCTTGATTGTGGTGGTTATTTCACAGTGTATATGTATTTCAAATCATCAAATTGTGTACCCTGAATATATATCATTTTTAATTATCCGATATATCTCAATTTTTTTAAAAAAAAGATTATTTCTCAAGCCCTCAAGTTATTTGGATTGACCTCTCCTGGCCTCTTCTATAAGTGGAATAAAATTCTAATTTCTGGACTGGTCCTGAGTATCAAAGAGAAGCTTGTCATATTATAGACTTTCAGAGGCTGAAACAATAGAAGTCATCTATTCTAACCTCTCTGTCCATATAGAAACCTTTGCCACAAGCACCTATCTCAGGAATTTCTTAGAGGTGCCTCAACAGTAACTATAGGAAGTAAAGGGGTGGCTAAATACACAGGGTTCTGGACCTCCAAATGCCCACTCTCTACTTACTTTACCAGCCCCTACTTTAACCAGAGCAAAGCTGATTTTGTTTGTTTTATGTATTGGGATTCCACATAAAATTTTATTTGAAAAAACCTGCTGCTGCTTAAGAAAAGTTTGAAAACTACTGATCTAACCTGTGCCTGAACATGCACAGTGACCAGGAATTTACTCTGAATATTCCTTCATGCTGTTTTTATATCTCTTATATGTCTGTCTTCAACGTTCAAAGATGACACTACTGACAACAATCACCATTTACACATGTGCCTGTCACTATTAAGACAAATGTACCACCAAGTGGTTATTTCTACATTTAAAGCCTGTCCACCACTGGTTTCAGGCAGCATCCATAAGTTAAAGAAACTATTTCATAGATTCATCTTGATGCTAGATGGTCTGTGCAGCCTATATTGCTATCCTGCAGTACTCAGAACCACTTCAAATATGAACTTACATCATATCTTCCACCCTCCTGATCTGTTTCACATCAGTGAATTACCTCCTGAGTTTCAGTATTAAATTTCATGCTGGTGATAGCCACCCACTTTGCCAACTGATTCAAGTCATTTCAATTTTAAGTGTGTTTACCAAACAATATTACCACATCTAACTTTATTTTTGGACCCATTTAATGAAAAGTTTCTCATCTATCACTTAAAAGAAAATGGTTAATGGTATGACTCTTGACCTAGGATCAGCCTCTACATAAATCCATGCTTTGTTTCTCTTTTTGTTTATGACCGGGGACAGTTGGGCAATGGGTCACAGGCCCTTAAAGCTTCCTGATTTTGGTACTGACCAGTACATTTTAAAAATAATCTGTTCCAATGTTTCTCTAGTTTATCACATTTTAATTTGTAAATGTATAATCTGGAGGTTATTTTTCTCTTTTATTCAAGGTAAATAATACAAATGTTCTTCATTCTCTAGGCATTTTACAATTTCTATAAAATCTTTAAAATTAAAAAAAAAATTGGCCAGGCGCAGTGGCTCATGCCTGTAATCCCAGCATTTTGGGAGGCTGAGGCAGGCAGATCACCTGAGATCAGGAGTTTGCGACCAGCCTGGCCAACATGGCAGAACCCTGTCTCTACTAAAAATACAAAAAAATTAGTTAGATGTGGTGGTGCACGCCTGTGGTTCCAGCTACTCAGGTGGCTGAGGCAGAAGAATTGCTTGAACCCAGGAGGCAGAGGTTGCAGTGAGCCGAGATCATGCCACTGCACTCCAACCTGGATGACAGAGAGAGACTCGGTCTCAAAAAAAAAATTAATTAGAAAAAGTTTAAAGCATAGCATGTGCTAAGCACTGTGCTAGGTACTGAAGGTGAATAGGATACAGTCCTTGCTCTCCAAGAGTATGTAGTCTAGTGGAGCAGACAAGTACAAGAAGTAGTCATTGCAAGCTAGTTTGGGAAGTACTATGGTAGAGGTTTGAATAAACTGCTGGAGCACAAAAAGAGGGATCAACTTTCTTTGCCTGGGAAAGGAAGGTGGAACTTCAGAGATGTCTTCACAGCTGTATATTAAAGGATGAGTAGGAGTTCATCAGAGGAGATGGAAGTCATTCTACAAATCCAAAACTATGCATGTACAAAGGCCCAGAGGCTTGAAGTACATTTTATGTTTAGAAAGTGAGAGAAAAGTTTGGTGTGGTTAAGCTTTGAGTACTTGAGGGGAATAGTGAGATAAGAGGCCTGAGAAGTAGGCAGGGACAAAATTATGAAGGGCCTTGCATACTACGCAAAAGAAAGGATCTTTCTTCCTGTGGGCGTGGGGACCTACTGAGAGGCTTTCAAGCAGGGTAGTGATATTGTCAGGGTTGTGCTTTAGGAAGGTCTAATGAGCAGTGTAAAGCGTGCGACCCAGGAGGGGACAGAGAGCAGGAGGAGTACAGGACTGCCAGAGGCTCTGCAGCATTTTGGCCAACTCCTTAAGTGCCCTGGGGTAGATTTCCTATTTGTTTCTCAATTGTAAAAGAGGAATAGCCTTTTCTTCCCCTACTTCACATAGAGCTAATGAGACTACATGAGATCATAAGTCCTCTGAGCCTCTTAGAAGACAGCTTCGAGGTTTGGACTAGATGGTTGAAGGTGGAGACAAGCATAGGCTACACGATATAATTGAACTCATACTCGTGCACATTTTATGCGTTTTTAAAAATGTGTATTAGTCTTTTTTTTTTTTTTTTTTTTTTTTTTTTTTTTTTTTTTTGAGACAGAGTCTCGCTCTGTTGCCCAGGCTGGAGTGCAATGGCGCGATCTCGGCTCACTGCAGGCTCCGCCCCCCGGGGTTCACGCCATTCTCCTGCCTCAGCCTCCCGAGTAGCTGGGACTACAGGCGCCCGCCACCTCGCCTGGCTAATTTTTTGTATTTTTAGTAGAGACGGGGTTTCACTGTGTTAGCCAGGATGGTCTCGATCTCCTGACCTCGTGATCCGCCCGCCTCGGCCTCCCAAAGTGCTGGGATTACAGGCGTGAGCCACCGTGCCCGGCCGTGTATTAGTCTTATAGCTTGATTCAACTCAGTTGTGAACTCAAGGGCAGGATCCAGAACATCTTGTGCTGACCACAACCCCTAGCACAAAGGGAGAGCACTGAATGAGTCCTCAGCACCTATCTGCAGGTTAGTTGCATATAGTGTCCCCTCTCAGGCAGACCACCTGAGACTGAAGCAACACAGGAAGGCCACAGTATTATTTGGGACTAGTGGCAATGTTATATTTCAAGGTTCATTATCTAGGAGTGGCCAAAAATATTCCATGCTTTGTTCGACCAGGCCTATCAGTACCAGGAAAGGCCCCTTTACTTCCTTCCTTTAGCATGACACTCCTCTGTAAATATAAGAGGTAAATTCATAGAATTTCCCTTTCTATAAAGTATAATCACCATTTTGCTAAGAAGTCGCAGCCTACAGATGAAAGATATTGAGTAGAATATGTGCATATTATTATTATGAATAATCTTTCAGAATTTAGCTAGTTGTTTACAGAAAAAGTCTAGAAAGAATGCTTAAAATTTTATATCTGTCTACTTAGTGTTGTAATTAATGTAGCTATAACATGACAAGAACCTAGATGTTTGAAATCCAAGTTTTGAACCATTTCAGTAATATGTGGTCAAACGTTATAGAGGGGCCAAAAGGATATTTGAAGAGCATCCATGTGTTTTTGTTGTGTGTCAAAAATTACTCTCAATTTTCATCAACCAAAGCCAGAAAATCCGAAAGCATTCCCTGCATTTTAAAGCAAACACTCTTCTCTCTCTCCTGACTTGACAGAGATTGTGATCAGTCCACTGAACACAATGGCATTTCCTCCTATCCACACCTAATATAAACTCCAGCCAATTTAATGGGGTCTATTACATAGTTTGGGGATGCAAGCATATAAAGTCTTTGGCTCTTGAGACACTCATCTTGTGTGCCAGGACCAGGTGCAGAAATACAAATACATATGTATTAAGCCTGAGACAGTTGCTTTGCCAGTGCTTTTGTGTTTTTTCTATATAACTAGAAAGGTTGAGCCGGCACAATTTCCATCAATTATACCTAAAGTGTTCTTTTTCTTGTGGAGGAAGAGAGTACATTTAATTCTTCTACCCAGTATTGATGTCTAAACCATTAAGGTTTTTAAGTTCATTACATGAGAGGTGAAAATCAAAAGTGATGTTTTCAACTAACTAGAATTCTCAGAAAATGGGGTTTCTGGTTAATTGAATTTTCTGGCTTAGTGGACAGTTATACTAGACAGACTTTTTTTTTGTTCTATCCATGTTCTTTAACCTCTTTTTAAAATGTACCTATACATTTTTGCCTTAGTAAGCACAGTGGACTGAACCTGATTGAATCTTGCTATCACTAAAAGTTACACAGTGTTTCTGTACTCTAGCTTCTATTGAATAAGATCATTGGAGGTAGAGGATAGTGACTAAATCTGGGCTGAACCTGAGGTATACCCTGGGAAACTGCTTTTGGAAACCTGTTTGGTTTCTTCTTATTTGCTTCTTTCCCTAAAAACAGAGTACATAAAAGAAAAATTCATAGCCAAGTGAAGATTTTGATTTACTAACCTACACTTTACTGAATAAAAACATATTTTAGGGCAGGAAAATTGTACCTAAGTAATCTGAAAAAAAGTGTGCTAAAAGAAGCTTACAGCCAGAAAAATGTGACCTTGCATGTCCAAAGGAAACAAGCAGTGAATTTAGTTCATCATGACCTATCTACTCAATTTATTCCCTAGCTGAATTAATCTTACAGCAATTTTCACGGACCCACTCACCGCTTGGATTTTTCTGTAGTGCAAATGTTAGGTTCTACTTATGAACTATCTAAGATTCTTGGTGGTGAACAGAACTGCTTCATACTTTTTTCCATCCATGCACCTTAAATGGTATAATTATTGAAAGGGAAAGATGGCCTATGGGTCCAAAAACTGGCCTTCCAGCACTTTTCACCATAATGGACTCATAGTCAATGTTCTTGATACATTTTCAGGCAAGTATTACCTTGTTTCTACTTCCACAAACCTTCATTTGTCTTCAGTAGTGACTGTTTATCATGCCAAATGGTATAGAGAGAGTGAGAACTGTGTAGAATCATACTACTGTTGTATTTATTTCCTAGGTAACATTTTTGGTAGTTTTGTCACACAGTTAATGGATTTGTTTCTATTAACATGTAGGGCCTTCTTGACCTAACCATTTTTCACACGTGTTCCTGTGTAAATTCTAAATCCAAAGGTGCTAGGTCAATAGCTAAATTGAGTTTATAGAAGAAAGGACCACCGCAAAATCAATTATTCCAATTTGACGCTGGGTCATTTACTTGCCTTTGGGAGGATTTTTAATACCCATTTACCCCAAATGCAAATAACCCAAAAGCTGAAATGATTAAAGTTTAGTGGGCTATTATAGTAGAAATCTGGACATAAAAATTGCTACTAAAAGGAACTGTGGTTGGTCATCTTAGTAACCAAAAAACTTTTAATTCCAAACATTCAGGAAATGGCAAAGGAGACAGAGGCAAACTGAAAAAGTGGTAAAATGGTAAATGGGGATAGACAAGTAAACAGGTAAGGGAAGACTGTGAAAATTGACTAATTTCAACAACATTACAGTATTAAAATCGTGAAAGGGGAGTAGACATGAAGGAGAAATAGAAGAAATTACAAGGAAAAAAAAAGCAATAGGTGCAGACAGAAAGGTACCAAAACTTTTTAGCATAGTGATTAAGCTTATGGGCTGAGGAGCCAGACTGCCTAAATTCAAATTCAAATACCTCCCCATTTCCCCCTCTCCTCTGCCCCAGCAACTACCATTCTACTCTTCGCTTCTATGAGTTTGACTATTTTAGATTCCTCATGTAAGTAGTATCATGCATTTGTCCTTCTTGTCTGGCTTATTTCACTTAGCCTAATATCCTCCAGGTTTGTCCATGTTGTCACATGATTTCCTTCTTTTTAAAGGCAGAATAATAATCCACTTTATGTGTATATCACATTTTCTTTATTCATTCATCCATCAGTGAACACTTAGATATCTACTGTACAGCATAGCACCTATAGTTAACAATACTGCATTGTATACTTAAAAATTTGCTAAGAGAGGTTGGGCGGGGTGACTAACGCCTGTAATCCCAGCACTTTGGGACGCCGAGGCTGGCGGATCACTTGAGATCAGGAGTTCAAGACCAACTTGGCCAACATGGTGAAACCCCATCTCTACTAAAAATACAAATATTAGCCAGATGTGATGGTGCTCACCTGTAACCCCAGCTACTCAGGAGGCTAAGGCAGGAGAATCATTTGAACCTGGGAGGTGGAGAGGTGGAGGTTGCAGTGAGCTGAGATTGTACCACTGCACTCCAGCCTGGGGAATAGGCAAGACTCTGTCTCAAAAAAAAAAAAAATTGATAAGAGGGTAGATCTTATGTTAACTGTTCTTATTAAAATAAATAAATAAATAAATAAATAAGGGAGGAAAAAACTTTTGGAGGTAAAGGATAGTTTTATGGCATAGATTGTGGTGATGGTTTCATGGGTGTATACTTAACTCCAAATTCATCAGGTTGTAAACATTAAGTATGTACAGCTTTTGGTATGTCAATCATATGTTTCTTTGTTTTCTATTGCTTTAACTGAATACCTGAGACTGAGTAATTTATACAGAAAATAAATTTATTTCTTACATTTTGGAGGCTGAGAAGTTCAAAGTTGAGGAGTCACATTTGGTGAGGGCCTTTTTGCTCGTGAGGACTCTGCAGAGTCCCAAGGAGTGCAGGGCATCACATGGCAAGGGGCTCAGAAGAGATGGCCAAATTGGCCTTTATAACAGACCTACTCTTGTGGTAACTAACCCACTGCCTCAATAACCCATTAATCCATAAAGAGATTATTCTTGAGGGTAGATCCCTCATGACTCAATCAGCTCCAAAAAGGCTTCACCTCTTCATACTGTTACATAGGGGTTTAAGTTTCAACATGAGTTTTGGAGGGGACAAACATTTAAGCCATAGCATACCTTAATAAAGTGGTTTCAAAAATTCAAATTCAAGCTCAGACACTTTCTACCTGTGTGACCTTGGACAAGTTACTTAATTTCCCTGTGCTTTAGTTTTCTCGTTTGTTCAATGGGCATAATAGTAGTACCTACTTCACAGGGTTGTTGTGAAAATTTATTGAGTTAACAATATTGAAAGCACCTAGTACAGTTCCTGGCATAGGGTAATCACTTAATAGATGTCAGCTATTATTTTTATTATATGCCAACAACAGAGGAAAGCCAAACCTTACTACCAATGAAAGTAAAAAATTATAAGAGGTATGCTAATATGTAAAGAGAAAATAGATGTCTGAGCAAGTCTTAGGTCCAAATAAGAAAACATTATTGGAAATCTATAATGCTAACTTCTGATAGCAATACTGGCATAAAAGATTGTTGCAAAATCTTTGCCAGTAACAAACTGTTGAACAGTGCAGGTATCTGGCTCTGCCTGGGTAAGGTAGCCACCTGCTGTTTTACATAAATTTATTGATGTTGTGATCAAAGCCCATGACCTTTAATGGACCTAAAATGGCAAATACACATAAGGAAATACAGTTGACTGAGCCCTGCACTTTTTCTTAAAGATTGATTTTGTGGTTTATAATTCACCAGGGTATTTAAGAAGCAAGATATATCTGGATAAACAAAAACAAAACAACTGCCAAACCACAACGCTGCAGACACATTTCAGAAATGTACTTTCAGAAATATGTTTGCAGAACCTGGTCTCTTCCATGAATGTGTTTGTGTTGATGATGTGAAAGACAAAATGTACCAGACAATTAAGGAAATGATTTTATTCAGGTATTGCAATAGGGGGAATATTTATTAATGAGGACCAGCTCAAAGAAAATGAAGGAAGCCTGGCATTTTATAGAGACAGGTAAACACAGGAGTCATCTGTAAGTCTTTTGGCAGTTGTGAGGAAGGATGGAGATGGGTCTTCCCTTGGAATAATGTGTCAGTGTAGGATGGTCACTTGTGTTTAGCCTTTTCCTGGAAAACAAAAGGTTGGGGGGGATTTTTTAACATTACTGCTTTCTAGGGTACACAGGGCTCAGATAAACTTAAATACTGTCATTTCTCTCTTTTGTTTAAAACAAATATCATTTATCATTGAGCAACTCAGAGGAGAACATAAAGCTCCTAAGTGAGGTGAAGCTGAAGTCTAAGAAATAGTCTCTCAAAGACTCTTGTCGGTGTTGTTCCTGTAAAGCCACTTGAACCATCTGTTGAGAGACAGTGGCCAAGGTCAGTTGTTTTAGGGTCCTGGAAATTAGGCATATTAAAAGAGGGATGGCAATAATGAAAAAAGAAATGTTGGCCAGGTGTGGTGGCTCATGCCTATAATCTCAGCACTTTGGGAGGCCGAGGTGGGTGGATTGCTTGAGCTCGGGAGTTTGAGGACAGCCTGAGCAACATGGCAAAACCCTGTCTCTACAAAAAATACAAAAAATTATCTGGGTGTGGTGGCATGCACCTGTAGTCCCAGCTACTTGGGAGGCTGAGGTGGGAGGATCACTTGAGCCTGGTGGAGGTTGCAGTGAACTGAGATCATGCCGCTGCATTCCAGCCTGGGTGACAGAGTGAGACTCTATCTCAAAAAAAAGTTAATATAAAAGATTATATTATAGTAAAGAGCCAAGAATTGAACCCTGAAAGTAACCAGTCCAATGGATTCCAAGGCATCAGTTAAAGAGAACTTTTCCATTTTGCAGCACCACTCATGGAGCTAGGGTATGGGTACTCTAGGCAATGTTGTTTGTCCACAGTCTTGGTTACTGCTATGGTTTATATGTGGTTTCCTCTTGCCAAAACTCATGTTGAATTTAATCCCCAATCTTAAGAGGTGGGGCCTAATGGGAGGTATTTGGGTCATTGGGGCAGATATCTCATGAATAAATTAATGCCCTCCTGCAGAAGTGAGTGAGTTTTTATTCTCTCATGGGAATGGACTTGTTCCCACATGACTGAGTTGTTTTAAAAAAGTCTAGTATCCTCAGTTTCTCTCTCTTGCTTTCTCTCTCACCATGTGATCTCTTTGCACACACCTGCTCTCCTTCTGCTTTCTGCCATGAATGGAAGCAGTATGAGGGAGGCCCTTACCAGATGCAGCTGCCCAATTTTGAACTTTCTAGCCACCAGAATTATAAGCCAAATAAACCTCTTTTCTTTATAAGTTATCCAGCCTCATATATTCTGTTATAGCAACACTAAATGGACTAAGACAGTCATCTTTCATGTAAAAGGTATGCATGACTTGAGCATTTCTTACAACTTCTATCATAGTCTAGGCAGCAGCTTGTTCAAGGAGAATTCTAGTCAAGCATGGTCGGCTGCATTTCTGTGTTCGTCTAGGTTTATATTGAGCCACTGGGGTTTAGCTTGCAGGGCTGCCTCAGATCCTGGAAAAGAGGGCAAACTCCAAGACAACCTAGAGTCCCAGTAGGGATCTGGGCAGTCAGGTTTTAGTTCTCAGTGACTCTGAGTCAGGTGGCAGGAAGAAAACTTGGAAAAGATAGTTTGGAGGATATTAGCCAGATATTGAAGTAACCTAGAAGAACTGAAAATTTGGTAAAGATTGACAATTTGGACAAGTTAACAAGATCCAGTTTGATTTACAAGTAGGTGCCGAAACTTGTTTTTCCACAGAAGAAAAGGAAGTCAATTATCTAATTTTTTTTTTTTTTTTTTTTGAAACAGAGTCTCTTCACCCAGGCTAGAGTGCAGTGGCACAATCATAGCCCACTGCAGCCTCAGACTCCTAGGCTGAAGCAATCCTTCTGCCTCAGCCTCTTGAGTAGCTAGAACTAAAGGTGCATGCCCAGCTAATTTTTAAAACTTTTTGTGAAGATGAGGTCTTGAACTCCCAGCCTCAAGCAATCCTCCCACCCCATCCTCCCAAAGTGCTGGGATTACAGTGTGAGCCACTGTGCCTAGCCCTAAGGAAGTCAATTATATCTCCACCAGACAAGATAAAGTTTGCCTATCCATCAGTAACCTGCAGCTTATAAGTAGGTACAAAATAGCTCAAAGACAGTGAATAGGACTAGACTCTGATAACCTAGAATGGTGTGCCATAGATGAGGCAGAGTTTTCTGCGGAAACACAAAATTTCTCTCTATAGTCACTTCCTTTTGATTAATGATAATCTCAAGAAAGATTATTCTTGAATGCAAAATAAGGCTGGTCTCAAAAAACAAAAGAAAAATAGTTAAACTGGAGTTCATCAAAATGTAAAGCTTTGGGGCTTCAAAGGATATTTATCAACAAAGCAAAACAACAACCTGCAGAATGGGAGAAAATATGTGCAAATCATATATCCAATAAGTGTGTGACATCCATAATATAAAAAGAACTCTTATAACTCAACAGCAAAAAAAAAAAAATTAAAAAAATTTTAAATTTTTAAAAATTTTAAAAGATTAAAAATTTTAAAATGGGCCAAGGACTTGAATAGACATATCTCCAAAGAAGGTATACAAATGGACAACAAGCTCATAAAACAATGCTTGACATCATTAGTCATCAGGAAAATGCAAACCAGATCCACAAGTAGATACCACTTCACACATACTAGGATGGCTAGAATTTAACAACAAAAATAACTGGAAAATAACAAGTGCTGGTAAGGATGTGGAGAAATTGAAGCCCTTATACACTGCTGGCGAGAAAGTAAAATGGTGCAACTACCGTGGAAAACAGTTTGGTTGTTCCTCAAAAGTTAAACATAGAATTACTATATGACCTAAAAATTCCACTTCTAAGTATAAATATTCAAAAGAATTGCAAACAAGTACTCAAATGAATACTTATGCACAGATGTTTATAGCAGCACTATTCACAATAGCCATACAATGAAAACAACACAAATTTTACCCATTCATCAACAGATGAATGGATAAACACAATGTGGGGTGTGTGGGTGTGTGCATGTGTGTGTGTGTGTGTGTGTGTGTGTGTGTGTGTGTGTGTGTGATGGAATATTATTCAGCTCTGAAAAAAGAACAGAGTACTGGCACATGCTACAACATGGATGAACCTCAAACACATTATATTAAGTGAAAGAAGCCAGACATAAAATATCACATATTGTGTGATTACACATATAAAATATCCAAAATAGGTAAATCCATAGAGACCCAACACAGATTAGTGGTTGTCAGAGGCTGGAAGGGGGGGATGAGAGTATAAGAAGTGAATGTTTAATGAGCATAGGTTTTCTTTTGAGGTAATGGAAATGTTTTAGAACTAGGTTGAGGTGAAGGTTACACAGTATTGTAAAGGTACTAAATGCCACTAAATTGCACACTTTAAAATGATTAATTTTATGTTATGTAAGTTTTGCCTCAATAAATATATTAAAAAGGAAAAATTAAGTCTCATTAGATTTAGCTTGATTATTTACATAGGCACAGTAACAATGGTAATTTACCAAATAGACCTTAAGCTTGCTTTGCTTGAAGTTTTCATAAGGAATCTCAATTTGAAATTTTAAAAGCCTATCAAGCTAAGAAGATTTTACTTGCTGTATCTATAAATGTGGGAGAACTGTTCTCTTTTTGAGGTCAACAAAATATCCTAAGCTTCTAAGACTTGCCAGGAAGTAACCTTCCTTACTCAGTTGTAAGGCTGAGAACCCTGTAAGTCAGGTACAAGGCTAGTTTTCCCAAGAGGGCTTTGTATGCATTGGCTCCATAAAGTCAGCCTTAGTTCCTTAAAAGTGTCTGATCATATCTGATTCAGTGAGCATCATTCACAAATATGACATTCCAGGCAAGGCCTTGTTTACATACCAATGTTTCTAATCATGATCTGGTAAGAAGGGCAGACAGATTTTTATTGAACCAATGCAGATATTTATATTGCTATGAAAATAAGAATACTCAATGAGAGTTTCCAAATCCTGGAGAACTCAGGGGTATAAGATATCATTTACAAACATTTCAGTTTACAAAAGCATGGTCTACTAGATAGTTATGAATTATAGATAGTGTAAGAGAAATAGGAAGTGAGTTTCTTATATATCCAGAAAACAGAATATTAAAGCTTTAGCAATATTCCAAACAAAACCCAAATCATCCCTTCTGTCATTCAGGTCTATGTAATTAGTTCTTTTTCCACTCCACCTTGGGTTAGCACTATCTTATTAACACACTTGCTTCTCAACTAGACTTCTCAAAATCCTGCCTCAGTTCACTAGTGTGGTCTCAAAGTTGTTTAAACCATCTCATCATAAGCCTGTACACAAAAGTACCTGGCATAGTTCTTTTCCACGGGACTCTGAAAAAGCGCTTTGTTGAAGATGAAGCCCTCTAGCTTGTAGCTGATTGCAAGTGCTTTCAGGGAAGCATTGGTGTAAAACATAAAAAGCTGTCTACCTGTAGCTGATAAAAGACTTACAACAGCTATGGTTAACTTATTGCTGATCATTTTCAAAAGGGAAAAATACAATAAGAGTTCATTACAAGAATACTAAAGCAACTGACAAAGAGGTGTAGTGGCATGGAAAATGAGATAAAAGTCAATCCAAAAATTTTTTTTCAACAAAATATCATTTTTTTTTTTTGAGACGGAGTCTCACTCTGTTGCCCAGGCTGGAGTGCAGTGGTATGATCTCAGCTCACTGCAACCTCCCCCTCCCGGGTTCAAGCGATTCTCCTGTCTCAGCCTCCTGAGTAGCTGGGACTACAGGCGCGTGCCACCACGCCCGGCTAATTTTTTTTTTCATATTTTTAGTAGAGACGGGGTTTCACCGCGTTAGCCAGGATGGTCTCAATTTCCTAACCTTGTGATCCGCCCACCTCAGCCTCCCAAAGTGCTGGGATTACAGGCATGAGCCACCATGCCCGGCCAAAATATCTATTTTCTTAAAAAAGTTTAGTTTAGGTTCGGGGATACTTGTGAAGGTCTGTTACTTGGTAAACTTGTGTCACAGGGGTTTGTCATACAGATTATTTCATCACCCAGGTATTAAGCCCAGTACCCAACAGTTATCTTTTCTGCTCCTCTCCTTCCTCTCACCCTCCACCCTCAATAGATCCCAGTGTCTGTTGTTTCCTTCTTTGTGTTCATGAGTTCTCATCATTTAGTTCCCACTTATGAATGAGAACATGCGGCATTGATGAGCATTCCAGGTCTTTGTTGTTGTGAATAGTGCCACAGTGAACATTCACGTGCATGTGTCTTTATGGTAGAATGATTTATATTCCTCTTGGTATATACACAGTAGTGGGATTGCTGAGTCAAATGGTAGTTCTACTTTTAACTCTTTGAGGATTCACCATACTGCTTTCCTCAATGGTTGAACTGGTTTACTCTCCCATCAACAGGGTATAAGTGTTTTCTCTGCAACCTCGCCAGCATGTGTTATTTTTCTGAATTTTTAATAGTAGCCACTCTGACTGATGTGAGATGGTATCTCATTGTGGCTTTGATTTGCATTTCTCTAATGATCATTGATATTGACCTTTTTTTCCTATGCTTGTTGGCCACATGTATGTCATCTTTTGAAAAGTATCTGTTCATATCCCTTGCCTACTTTTTAATTGGGTTTTTGTTTTTCTCTTGTAAACTTGTTAAGTTCCTTAAAGATGCTGGATATTAGACCTTTATCAGATGCATAGTTTGCAAATATTTTCTCCTATTCTCTAGGTTGTCTGTTTACTCTGTTGATAGTTTATTTTGCTGTGCAGAAGCTCTGAAGTTTAATTAGATCCCATTTGTCAATTTTTGCTTTTGTTGAAATTGCATTTGTTGTCTTTGTCATGAAATCTTTGCCCGTTCCTATGTTCAGAATGGTATTACCTAGGTTGTCTTCCAGGATTTTTATAGTTTTGGGTTTTACATTTAAGTCTTTGATCCATCTTGAGTTGATTTTTGTATATCCTATAACAAAGGGGTCCAGCTTCAATCTTCTGAATATGGCTAGCTAGTTATCCCAGCACCATTTACTGAATAGGGAGTCTTCCCCCCATTGCTTGCTCTTGTCAGCTTTGTTGAAGATCAGATGGTGATAGGTGTGCAGCCTTATTTCTGGGCTCTCTATTCTGTTCCATTGGTCTATGTATCTGTTTTTGTACCAGTGCCATGCTGTTTTGGTTACTGTCAGCCTGTAGTGTAGTTTGAAGTTGGGTAACATGATGCTTCAAGCTTTGTTCTTTTTGCTTAGGATTGTCTTGGCCATTTGGGCTCTTTTTTGGTTCCATATGAATTTTAAAATAGTTTTTTCTAGTTCTGTGAAGAATGTCACATGTATTTTGATAGGTATAGCATTGAATCTGTAAGTTGCTTTGAGCAGTATGGCCATTTTAATTATATTGATTCCTCCTATCCATGAGCATGGGATGTTTTTCCATTTGTTTGTGTCTTCTCTGATTTATTTGAGCAGTGTTTTGTAATTCTCATTATAGAGATGTTTCACCTCCCTGGTAAGCTGTATTCCTAGGTATTTTATTCTTTTTGTGTCAATTGTGAATGGGAGTTCTTTCATGATTTGGTTCTCGGGTTGACTATTGTTGGTATGTAGAATGCTAGTGATTTTTGTACATTGATTTTGTATACTGAAACTTTGCTGAAGCTGTTTATCAGCTGAAGGGGTTTGGGGCGGAGATTATGAGGTTTTCTAGATATAGAACCATGTCATCTGCAGACATAGTTTGACTTCCTCTCTTCCTATTTGGATGCCCATTATTTCTTTCTCTTACCTGATTGCTCTGACTAGGACTTCCAATACTATGTTGAATAGGAGTTGTGACAGAGAGCATCTTTGTCTTGTGCCAGTTTTCAAAGAGAATGCTTCCAGCTTTTGCCCATTCAGTATGATGTTGGCTGTGGTTTTGTTATAGATGGCTGTTATTATTTTGAGATGTGTTCCTTCAATACCTAATTTATTGAGAGTTTTTAACATGAAGAGGTGTTGAATTTTATTGAAAGCCTTTTCTGCATCTATTGAGATGATCATGTAGTTTTTAGTTCTGTTTATGTGATGAATCACATTTATTGATTTGCATATATTGAACCAACCTTGCATCGTAGAGATGAAGCCTACTTGATCATGGTGGATTAGCATTTTGTTGTGTTGCTGGATTCGGTTTGCAATTATTTTGTTGAGGATTTTTGCATTAATATTCATCAAGGATATTGGCTTGATGTTTTCTTTTTTGTTGTGTCTCTGCCAGGTTTTTGTATCAAGATGATGCTGCTCTCATAGAATGAGTCGAGGAGGAGTCCCTCCTCTTAAATTTTTTGGAATAGTTTCAGTAGGAATAGTACCAGTTTTCTTTATACATCTGGTAGAATTTGGCTGTGAATCTATCAAGTGCCAGGCTTTTTTTGGTTGGTAAAGCTATTTATTACTGATTCAATTCTGGAGCTCGTTATTGGTCTGTTTAGGGTATCAGTTTCTCCCTGGTTCAGTCTTAGGAGGGTGTATATGTCCAGGAATTTATCCATCTCTTCTGGATTTTCTAGTTTGTGTGCATAGAGTGTTCATCATAGTTTCTGCTGGTTATTTTTGCTTCTGTGGGGTCAGTGGTAACATTCCCTTCATCATTTCTAATTGTGTTTATTTAGATCTTCTTTCTTTTCTTCTTTATTATTCTAGCTAGCGGCCTATCTTATTAATTTTTTCAAAAATCCAACTTTTGCATTCATTGATCTTTTGAATGGTTTTTCATGCCTCAATTTCCTTCAGTTCAGCTCTGATTTTGGTTATTTCTTGTCTTCTGCTAGCTTTGGGGTTGATTTGTTCTTGCTTCTCTAATTCAGTTGTAATGCTAAGTTATTAAGTTGAGATCTTTCTACCTTTTTGATGTGGGCATTTAGTGCTAGGAATTTCCCTCTTAACACTGTCTTAGCTGCTTCCCAGAGATTCTGGTGTATTGTATCTATTTTCTTGTTAGTTTCAAATAACTTCTTGATTTTTGCCTTAATTTTATTATTTACTCAAAAGTTATTCAGGAGCGTGTTGTTTAGTTTCCATGTAATTATTTTGTTGCGTGGCTTTGAGTGATTTTCTTAGTCTTGACTTCTATTTTTACTGTGCTGTGTCCCAAGAGTGTATTTGGTGGTATGATTTCAGTTATTTTGTGCTTGCTAGGGATTGCTTTATGTCCAATTATGTGGTTGATTTTAGAGTATGTGCTATGTGGCAATGAGAAGAGTGTATATTTTGTTGTTTTTTGGTGGAGAGTTCTGTAGAGGTCTATCAGATCCAGACAAAATGTCTATATACATAACGATTAGCCCTTGTCTTAGTACATCTGTGTTCCTCTAAAGGAATACCTGAGTCTGGGTAATTTATAAAGAAAAGAGGTATTTGGCTCACAGCTCTGCAGTCTGTACAAGAAGCATGGTGCCAGTATCTGCTTCTGATGAGGGCTTCAGGCTGCCTCCACTTATGACAGAAGGTAAAGGGAAGCCACGTGTGCAAATCACATGGTGAGAGAGGAAGCAAGAGAGAGGGAGAAGGTGCCAGGCTCTTTTTAACAACCAGCTCTCAGGGGAACTCTAGCAGGAACTAATAGAGTGAGAACTCACTCATTACTGTGAGATCACAACCAAACCATTTGTAAGGGATATACCCCCATGACCCAACACTTCCCACGAGGCCCCACCTCCAACACTGGGGATCACATTTCAACATGAGGCTTGGAAGGCCAAATATCCAAACTGTAGAAATCCTATTTGCAAAGAAGAGAGGGTATTATATGTAATTTATAAAAATGCATGAACATCATCTTTATAGAGAAAAAAGACTCAGATATAACATATAATAATCCTGACATAATATATCATCAATATACCAAGCATATAGTTTGAATATACCCAGAATATATCAAGAACATCAAGTAAAGAGATTCAGTAATCTGGAATATTTCTTAAACATGTGTATATTAACAGAATTTCATAGGTAAATGATGTGAATCCCCAGTTGAAAACTAATGACTGGAAAAATGCTAGATTCAAAACAAAGCAATGTGAAGACCAAGTTAACATTTTAAAAAACTGAAATTATTACTAAAAACACTATACTATAGTTATCTAATATCTAGCAAAGCAGCATCAGGATTCTGACATATCTCGGCCAGTGACAACACTAATGAATCTGTAGAGACGTTCCATACAGCATACAATTTCTAAAATGTTTATGCTATTAACATTTTACCTATACCAATTTAACCTAGAAAAAGCAAAGCATCTCTTCTGATTTGACAACTCTTCCCATGCAACTCCTCAATAGTAATATATTGAATAAATCTAATTCTTTCTAGCACTTCTCTTTCAACAAGGTGAAAGAACAAATCTTTTTTTTTTTTTGCCATTTTAACAGTGAGGAAACCAAATTCTAGCTTTGCATCGGAATATTTGATACTAAAGTTCTTTTTGGAAATATTATAAATAAGCTCATCAAACCTTAGCCAGCCACCTCAACAAATAAAATTCCCTTTCTGTGATCCCTCTACAACTTTCTATATCTATATGCATCCTTTATAACAACTTCTTTGATTGGCAAAAAATAACATGTTCATTACCAGGCCCAAGTATACATAACTTCTCTGCAGCATGTAGAAATAAGAAGCAAAAGCATACAAAATTATATGTAGTAATTAATATTTCAGCATTCTCTTACTTAGAAATGGTCTAGGTATGTAATGAATATTCATTAATTCAATTTAGTATCAGCCCAAAGTTTTTAGTTACCTAAAGATTTTGTAAATTATCTTCAAGTTGATATACTACAAAACATAATTACTGTTGAAATAAAGTTTGTCAGAATAATGACTCAACTTGGTTAAACAAATTTACATTTTTTATAATCATAAACACTTAGGAGAAGTAATGTTAGCTCATTCAATCAGTAAACCTGCCTATGTTTAGGAAGAATATACTCAAGTAGAAAAAAAATCTACCTGTATATTATACCCAACACTGATAAATCAGAAAAGACATGGCTGGTTTTAGTAAGCCAAAAATTACTAAATTAGTCACATTTGCCCAAGATTTACCTAAATTATATGAACTTGAATTCTTAAAGTATTTGAGTTTGTTTTTATAGGAATACATTTTTTAGCATATTGAAAATCTTAAACGTTCAATATCCTTATTTTCTGGGGATTTTAGGAACATTCTATTGATCTAAACACTTGTTATTTCTATAAGCCAATGAGAATAGAGCTCCTTTAAGAGATTTTATTATCTAATTTAGTAATACTATCCAGAGGTAGAAAAATGTTACAAATTCACACAATGAGACATAAAGGCCTTTCTGAATGATAGACATCATCATCATCATTATTATTCAGGCTATTGCCATGAGGAGAATGTTCATTAGTGTAAGGAACATTTTAAAGAAAAGGAAGGGGGCCACCTGCTTAATGGAGGCAGGTAAATAAAGGAGTCATCTACCAGTCTTATGAGCATGCTGAGGAAGGAGAGAGATGAGTCTTTCCTTAGAATATGCCAGGGCAATGCGGTCCTTTGCAGTTCGCCATTTCTCGTAACACAAAAGGTTGGAGGGTTTCTTAACCATCACTGCTTTTGCAAAGGCACAGGGCTCAGGTAAATCTCAATGTTGTCAATGAGAAGAGTCTACTTTGTCAATTTTGTCTATAGCTTTTCTCTGTATTCTCCTTTATCTGCCATATTATTTCTGGTTGCCTTTTTTGTTTGGATGATTGGGTTTTTTTTTTTTTTCTGTGTTTATGCCTTATCTTCCCAGTTTAATTGTAAGTTCTGTGAGGAAAGGAAGTATGTCTTGTATTGATTTGTACTCTTCCTCCACATCTCTCTCCTCTTTTTGCCTAGCACTTAGTGTTCCGTCCCATCTACCTAAAAGTTATTGATGTTCAGAAGGACAGCAAATTATCTCTTTTTTTAATGTGCTAAGGCAGTAAACTTACAAAATGTAAGCTTTTCATAATTGGAAAATAGCATTCGCATCTAAGAACTTCCAAAATCACACATTTAATTCTTATTTAAAGAGAATTCATAGATGGAGACATCTTTTTCTTTAATTGGTCTCTACCTGGTTGCACACCTAAGGCCAAGCTATTCTTTGGCTAGATGATTGCCGAGTTCACCATCATGAAGCAAAGTCAGTGTCTAAAGATATTTTTACCAACCTTCTGCTTGCCAGTGTACGTGTCTTATTGATTCAGCCTGTGAACCAGGGCATTATTTAGAATACGAAATGTTATTATGGAAGAGATTTCATGAAGAAGTTTATGTATTGTGAAGGCACTACAAAGAGCTTTACAGTCTCATAGTAACAAAGATGCCATTTTAACTGTTGCTTATGCCTAGGCAATCTCAAGGAGAACTCAGAAAACATGGGCTGGATATTTGAAGTGTCTGTGGAAGCAAAATAAATTAAGCATTTAGGATGAGGCCTTAAAAATAACTTAAATACACTCTTGATGATAAAGAATGTTATTTTACATCTAATCAGCAAGGCTTAATGGAAGTGTAGTAAAAGAGCGGGTTAACCTTGACAAGGGGTTAAAGTGACGCAGTATCACTGATAGCACAAAAGTTAAAGGACACCAGTGAAGTCAATGAAGAAAATTTTAGTGAAGAAAACAAAATAACTTTAGAAAAGACTGCTTCACTCTTCATTGTAGTAATTGCACTTACAGACAGGCAACCATATTATACTGCCCAGGAGATTATGCATTTGTATATTCTACACTCAGCTTTTATGAGCAACAAGTGCAAAGCTAACTTTTTAAAAAAATACTAGGTTATGTCACAGGGTCAGTACAGAGAATCCAGTCTCTAACATCTTCTACATCTGGCTGAGCAAGATTGTCTTTAAGGCCTCTTCTAGATTCTAGCTTTCTTTAAGTCCTGTAAGTGATTACCAGTGTTCCTCATGATGACCCCAGGGTATACAAATTTTTTGAAGTGATTCCTAAATCCAGGGAAAGGTGGTTCTCTCTTGTTCAATATAGTTATAATATTCTAATGCTTTGAAAATCTGGGATCAAGAATGGAAAATGTTACCAGTTTACCCGAATATTTACTTTACTGAAACACTTAATTCCCTGATCATTCTGGGTCATTTACTTATAATCTTTGTAGATGGATTTTTGTTTTTCTTAAAAGAAGGGGGAACTTTAGGGGACTAGATCTCAAGGGTTAGATCCTTGGCTGTAAAGACTCCCTTGGATTGCTTTTTGGCTGTTGGCTGTAGCAACTTGTTTTCTTACAGAGATGAAGCATCTGGTTTTTGTTATCTCAATGATGCTGTCCTGGGAATATTACGATTGCGACGGAAATTTGAGCGTATTCTCTACGTGGATTTGGATCTGCACCATGGAGATGGTAAGCCCTTTGGTTTTAAAGATGCTTTGCTGCTAGGACAGCAAGTTTTTATCAGTTAAGCTGCTTCTAGGCAACTGGTAGAAATGTCTGCTGTAATTGAAATTTTCCTAATTGAGAATTTAAAGTAGGTAGTGTAGTGATTCCTCTAATTGATGCAATTCCTGCTTTGCTGCCCAAGCCAGGCTCCTGTAATTTCCTCTCCTCTCTCCTCATGTAGCAAACCTCTAGAACTAATAGAGAATGTTAAGAAGTGAAAATCTTACCTAGTGTTTACTCCAGTGCTCAGTAACCTCCCTCAGGCCATTTCCATTCGTTCTAAGGGAATCTATAGGGATGACAGTCTTGTCTCCTTTCACTGATGCTTTTCTCAAGATAGAATGGGCGTATGATGGGCTAACATTCTGAATTTTTCACCAATAGGTTGCCAACTCATGTAGTGATCAGAATCTGTGCCATTTTCTTTGTATTGTTAAAATATTTAGTGCCGTACAAACAGGACATCTTCCCTAACATTTAATAGCAGAATCACTTAACAGTTTGCCTTAACCCATTAATCCTCTCTTAGAAGACTCCACTGACAGGATTTATCTGACCCTCCTATGTATTTTCCATCTAGAATGTAGAGCTCCAGTGACAGTTGCCACATTCTGTTTCTTTAAGAAATCCTGTCTGGGACACGTAGTATTTCCATTTATTTAAGAACACTTATCCCGTAAATTCTTAGTTAAAAATACTCCTCCCTCACATCAATGATTGCCATTTCCCTGTTTCCAGGGATTTTTTTTTCAGACAAACTAACATAATCAAGGCATAGAGAGGAAAAGAATATCATATGTCTGAAGTTAGGGTCAGCTCCACTGCCAAAACAGAGAAAGAAGGATGAAATTGTTGAGGGAACCTTTCCAGAGAGCTTCATCTGCATGGATGCTACTACCATGGAACCATGACAGAAAATTAAAGGTAACAGAGAGAAGAGAGGTTAAAACCACCAATATACTACTTTGAGAACCATTTTCACTGAATATCTGAATGCTCAACCGGTGCAAAACACAGCCTTGCTTAAAAGCCTTCAGAGACTCCTTATTGCCTATAACAAGGGGTAGCATTTGACCTATGGCTTGTTTTTGTATGGCCAGTAAGCTAAGAATGGTTAAGAATGGTTTTTCCAGCCAAGTGCAGTCGCTCATGCCTGTGATCCCAATATTTTGGAAGGCTGAAGTGAGAGGACTGTTTGAAACCATGAGTTTGACACCAGCCTGGGCAACAAAGTGAAACCCCCATCTCGAAAAAAATTAGCTGAGTTTGGTGTTGTGTGCTTATATTCCTAGCTACTTAGGAAGCTGAGGCAGGAGGATTGCTTGAGCCCAGGAGGTCAAGGCTGTAGTGAATTATGATCGTGCCACTGCACTCCAGCTTGGGCGACAGAGCAAGGCATTGTCTCTTAATAAAATAAGAATGGTTTTTCCGTTTTTAAAGGGTTATAAAAGAGAAAATATATTTTTTAAAAATGTGTCTGTGTGTGTGTATATATGTGTGTGCGTGTGCAATAGAGACCTTAAGTAGTTTGCAAAGCCGAAAATGTTTACTATTTAGCCACTTAGTTCATTGACCCCTGGCCTACAGCAATGGTTCTCAAACTTGAAAGTGCATCAGGATGACCTGGGGAAGTTTGTTTTAAAATGCAGATTGCTGGGCCATATCCACCAAATATTCAGATTTAGTAGGTCTGGCATGGAACCAAAGAAACTACGTTTTAATACCTCAGCTGTTCTACAGGCCACACTTTGAAAAACAGTGCTCTTCAAGGTAAAGTCCACACTCTTTACCTAGTCTTTCAAGGCCTACGTTGAATAGGCCTCACCTCATCTTTCCACCCTTATCTCTCATTACTTGCTGTCCAGGCTACACTACTCAATGAGCATGTCTAACTATTCATGACATGTCTCACTATTCATGACATGGCTCAGTGTTCCCAGACATGTCTCATTATTCCCACCTCCCTGACTTTGCCTCCTTTTTTCCTAATTTAGTTTTGTTTCACCTGTCCCAAGTTCTACCCATTTGTTCAAGTTCCAACAGTAACAGATTTGCCCTGACCACTCCAGCTCAAGTGTTCTCTCCCTCCTCTCAAGTCCCGTATTGTTCATATCACCAATTTGATATTCATTACATATTGCCTTGTATTTTTAATTAATTTTTTAATGTGTCTGTGTCTTCTCTTCCCATAGAAACTATAAGTTCCTTCAGAGCAGAGATCAAGTTGTTTACTTCTTCTTGTTTTATATAATGCCTTGAACCAACAGTACTATGCGTATAGTAGCAGCTCATTAAAATATTTGATCAATGAATGATTATGAAATTCAAACTGTTAGTATCAGAGTTTAAGAATACAATCAACTCTACAGAACCATATAAGAATGAACTGAAACTGTCACCTGAAACTGTTCTTTCCATTTGCAATGTTATTTCTACACCCTTCAGAGTTTCCTGTTTTAGCCAACTTTTATGGTGTGTTTCATTTCAGTTTATTTCCCCTCTTCAGCACCTCCCTTACAGTGACCCCTGCCCCACCCCCCAACTCTTATGCATTTGGTTTATTTTAAATCTCCCATGATTACATAGCTAGCATCCTGTGGTGGCTTCACTAGCCACCCCTACCCCATCCTTGCCTTCTTTCACCTACCTAACCACTCTCCTCTTTCCCACCAAGTCCATAGCTTCCTCCTATCTGTGTACATCTCCTTTTTAAATATGATTTTATAACTGTGCCTAGTGGTATTTCCCATGAGAAGAAATACAAATGGCCACTAAACTTATGAAAAGGTGCTCAACACTCTAATACTCAAAGAAAGGCAAATTAGAGCAAGACCATTCTTTCTGCCTAAGATTAAAGAGAATAACAATAGTTTGGGAACTCTCATACATGATTGGTCCAAGTGCAAATTGGTACAACATTTTTGGATTGATCAATAATCAAGATTTTCATGAATTATCCTTGTTTAAGACTTCATTTCTAAGTTGAAATACTATTTTCATTTATTTTGTTTGTTTTATTTTGTTTACTTCATGCTTTTTGCTTAGAGCCTTTAACTGGTTTTAACGGCCTCCCTAGGGCAAAACATAAGGCTTGGGAAATTCAAACATACCTGTTATATACAAATAGAGTTAATATTTTTTTAAAGTCGCTGTCGGGCTGTAGTGAAGACTGAAAACATTAAATAAATACAGAGACAATTTCTTTGTTTGAAGTAAGAAAGAGGACAGTACCTGAATTTGCTAATAGTCCTCCCATTTTACAGATTGATTATCTGAACGTAGTGTGACTATATGTGATTCTGAGAGGAAAGGGGTGGAGGTGGGCAGTGTGTTCACCTGTATACGTAGAGGCTTGTGAGGGTTACTTTAAATCCCAGCTTTTATCTCCCAGGCCTCTAATCGTTTACTAAGTTAAGTTAAAATGGAAAACAGACCCCTTTCTCGCTCATCTTTCTTCAGGTTTTAAAACACTGTTATAAGGCTGCTATTAGGAGACAAGGTCACGGCTGTTTTCAGCCTTCCATGTTTTAGCCAGAAAGATGTACTATAAGTTACTTATTTATAACCAAATCTGCATTATAGAAAGGCACTTTATAATTAGGTTTTCGGTATATAATGGCTAATGTTTGTATTGGTCATATTTTTCAAAGGGTTATCACATTGTACATCTTTGGAAAAAATCCCAAGACTTTAACTATAACCACTTAAACAAAACAAAACATAAAACTTGTAAGATGGCTCCAGTTTCCCTTATTCAATTCTGCTGATAATGCCTCAATTCTAGGCTCTTGCCTTTCCCTACTTTTTAGAACAGGTTGTCAAAGAGAGCCCAGACATCCCATTGCTTGGAAAGGGGAAGTCCAGTTATAGTTTTCCATGAGTTTGAAAAGGAACCCCCGAACTTCACTTGGGGCCAAAGTTCTACCTCATCTTGTAATTATGAGATTAGAGACCAGAGGTTCGTATAACTTTTATTCCTCAGCTTGTTAGTTTTATATTGCTGCCTTCTCATCTACCCTCCTTCTCACAGCTGCTTTCTAGATTTTCAGATGTTGAAAATAGGAATGCCATATGTGAAGTGATTCTTTTGATGTTTCTTTATCTGTTAGGTGTAGAAGACGCCTTCAGTTTCACCTCCAAAGTCATGACCGTGTCCCTGCACAAATTCTCCCCAGGATTTTTCCCAGGCAAGTGATCATAAACTCAGTATTACGTTTGATGACTAAATACTGAAATTCTTCTATACATTTCTTATACTTGGACAGTTCCATGTTGTTAATGCCTTATTGCCACAATCCTATGCAAAATTTTAACACAGGTCACCTCAGGTGACAATAACAAGAAGAATGACATTAAAGCTGTTTCTTTTTCCAGGTGATTTTTATGGACTGTCAACAGATCACTTATGCTTGCTATACTAGTAGACACCCCATGCAACTCCTAACATCCTGAATAATTGCAGTGATAAATTGATGTTATGTCAACTCAAAAAGCATGAAGCCAAGCAAAGGAGTTAATCTCTTATTTTTTCATTTGATCTAGTAAGATGAAAACTGAGGTTTTTCAGTTTCCTTATAGTTTGCCTGCTTCTCCAAGATTGTTTACAATAGTTACTTCTTTATATTATTTTTCTTAATTTCTTTCCCTAGAAATTTCCCTATCAGGAAATCCTTTAAGTTTTCTGGGTTCTCATGTTCCTAATAACTGATCATAGTGCTCTTCTCTTTTATAGGAACAGGTGACGTGTCTGATGTTGGCCTAGGGAAGGGACGGTACTACAGTGTAAATGTGCCCATTCAGGATGGCATACAAGATGAAAAATATTACCAGATCTGTGAAAGGTATGGCAGTAACACTGAGCCAGTAATAAGTGGATTGCAGTTCTGTAGGATGAAATGGCCCCCATCTCACAATGTAAACCAGAACAATGTAAAAAAGAAAACGTCTATATACCTATAAAGCTTTTGTATACTGGTCATTATGCTTATTTGATCAGTAGCTATCCGCTGTATGGCAGAGCCAAGCAGTTGGACCAGAGCCACGCTCCAGGTTGGATCTTACTCAGTATGATTAAGGCCATCCCAAGCGTAGAGCTTTTAGGCTATCCTGAAGAATCCCTTATTTGCCACTTTCTTAGCTAAAGAAACCTACATGTGTCTTATTTCATTAACCTGGCAGGGTTCATTTCAGTTGTCAGGGTTCATTATGGAGACCTGTGCTTTCTTCTACTGGTGTAAATATTAGAGAATTGAATATTAATATTCATCATGCATTCTTACCTTCTATCCACTGTGTTAAAATTGGAGTCAGATACCTGTTCTTTCTACACCATGGCTAAGGATTAAGTTACAGACAATCATAGGCAGACAGATTGGTGCCAATGTGTGGACCACTAGAGTTGAAAAGCCCTATGGAATGGGGGTGGGGGATTGTGTTAAACTCATATTCATAAAAATTGAGATTGGTCAGGCACAAGTGGTGGCAGAGAAAGCAAATCCGACTAGAAGTCAGCCAGTCAACATTACTGAAGGTAAGTAACGGGGATTGAGGTACTCTTGATCCCTCCCCAACTTAGCTCGTATTTCTCCCAACCTCTGGTGGAGGTTCTTCCCAAAGGAGCCTGCCTGCACTGGCCATCATCACTGGCAGTTGTATAAACAAAGCAGAACTATTAAAAAATAAAAACTTCATGCTTCAAAAGTGCTTCTTAGCTCAAGAGATTTGGTGAGCCAAGTCATCATTCAGTTATTCAGCAGCATAAGCCTCTTCATAATTTTGATCATGTCTCCTGGCTACCTCTGTATTATCATACTGAAAAAACCTTTTTTTTTTTTTGGAGCCTGCCATCAATGGTTTAATTGCCCTTCTTTGTTCCCCTTAAGCTCTCTTCTGTCCTTGAGATGTGCAGATCAGAGCTGCTTATGTAACTTTACCAATAAAGATATCCTGCAGTTCTATGTAAAAGGAGAATTATTTTGTTTTTCTTTTAATCCCCTTCTTAACAGTGCCTGATTTTGTTACCCTTTTTTTTTTGCCATAACAGAAAACTAGGTTGTTCTCTTCAGTGCACTGTCCACAGTGTTTCCTTGAGCCCTTTCCTGGGTCTTAATTTAAAGGTCAGCACTCATCATCCAGCAAGTATAGTTTGTAATATCTAGTGCTCCCTAGATAGATCACCCTAAATGGATCACCTTACATGTACCCCTTACAAAGCCTTAAATGGATCACCTTACATGTGCCCCTATTGAAGGTTATCTGCCAATCATAAAACCTCCTGAGATCTTCTTTATCTCCCATCAACTTGGCATTTCACTGCCTGGGAAAGCTGAGTATTATCTGTAGACTTGAGGATTTTCCAGTGCCCACCCCCAAGGAAGTCTATTTATCCTTCTTCAGTCAGAAAAAATACGTTTCTACGCTATATTTTCTCTTTTTTTTTTCTGTAGACCAGTTCCTACTACATGATAAAAAATATTTTAAATTCCATGGTAATTCATGTTTAAAAATAGCCTTGGTATCAAACCTAATCAGAAGCATTTTTAAAGTAAGTTTAGCCCCAAGGAAAAGATCTGTAGAAGATTACACATGATTTCCCTTTACAAAAAGCGTGATGCCACCCGCATCCCAATAGATTGATGGCTTTTGTGTACAGGAGGCTAGCATTTATTAAAAATTCTTCCAGCTTGCCTACTAAAGAACCAGACACTCATCAGTTTATAGTTCCCAGGGCCCCTTTGCCTGTGGACCCACATTGGCAACGCAAGCCACACAGTGATCATCCAGAATAACAGGTTCCAGGTTTTCATTAGAGGTATAATAATTTTTTTCCTTTGCTTTCCTTCAGAAGTCAAGTCTGGTCAGGGCGTTATGTGAAGGCACCTCTGATTCCAAGGGTACCAAGAAGGCTTCCTGGCCCAAACATCTCTCCCATCTGTTCGATTAATACCTGAAATTCCTTTAACAGGAAACATACTTTTATTCTACAATTAGAAATAGTCCTTAAAATGAAATTTTGGCACAACCTCTCATCCTCACCCCTACTGTACTATGGAAGTATAGTTTCACAGAACCTTTCTTTTTTGGGGTGGTGGACAGGGTCTTCCCCTGTTGCCCAGGCTGGAGTGCAATGGCATGATCACGGCTCACTGCAGCCTTGACCTCCTGGATTCAAGTGATCCCCTTGCTTCAGCTTCCCAAGTAGCTGGGGCAAGCAGGCACACAATACCACATCTGGCTAATTTAAAAAAAAGAAACTTTTAGTAGAGATGAGGTGTAGCTTCACAGTGCCATTCTTGACAATGAATTGTGAAAGGGTCAGAGCATGAGCTCCTTGAGTATTCTGAGGAGCAGGAATTGCATAGTGGAGCAGTAGAGGGAAAGGGGTACCAAAAACCACAACGATCTTTGCCAAGAGTTTTGCAGAGGGCCAGCCCTGGTAACTAGATCACTCAGTCCCAGGCATTATGCCTTTGAATACTTCTGGTATGTGGCTTGGAAACAGTCTCTTACACATTTGCCATTGTTACCTCTGACCCTTCTGCCTGCCTCAAAAGATATATTACACATAGGAATGGCTTATTCTTTTTATAAAAAGTCATTCAGTTTATCTACTATCTTCTTTTCATCCTTTTATTTTATTTTATTTATTTATTTTTTTTTTTTTTGAGACAGAGTCTCGCTCTGTTGGCTATCTAGGCTTACTGCAAGCTCCGCCTCCCAGGTTCATGTCATTCTCCTGCCTCAGCCTCCCGAGTAGCTGGGACTACAGGTGCCCACCACCACGCCCGGCTAATTTTTTTGTATTTTTAGTAGAGATGGGGTTTCACCGTATTAGCCACTATGGTCTCGATCTCCTGACCTTGTGATCTGCCCACCTCGGCCTCCCAAAGTGCTGGGATTACAGGCATGAGCCACTGCGCATGGCCCCTTTTCATCCTTTTTATTTCATGACCCCACTGGTTCTCTGGCTCACTCCTTACTTGTGATGTGTAAAGGACCTCTTATTGCTGGTTCACTTATAAGATGCTCTCATTTTCATTTGCCACCCAATTTCTAGTTTGCTCATGAATTGCTCCTTTTTCCTTTTCCTTCTTTCTTTCTTCTTTCCTTTACTTTTCTTCCTTCCTTCCTTTTCTTGTCTTTTCCTTTTCTCCTTTTCCTTCCTTTTCTTCCTTTGTTCTTCCCTTCCTCCCTTTCTTTCTTCCTCTTTTCCTTTCTAAAATGGTTTTTTCCTCTGCTGTAGTCTTTTTTACTTTGCCAGCTAGTCAGGCAGGAACTTAATGGTTTTAGTTTAAGCTTGAACATACCCCCTTCCGTTAAAAATTGGCTTAGAGTTTTTTTGTAATAGACTGGATATGGAATCTTTACATGAACATTTCCTAACACCAAAAGATCTCAAGCTCTATTTTATATAAACGACAGATTTCACAGTGAGATCTCCCTAGATCATTCAATTCTAAGGGCAAGGGCCACTAATTCCCAAAAGCTTCCCATAATTTTCCTGACAGCTGCTAGAGTTGGTATCACAAGTAGAGCCCTGTTTTAACCAGCATAAAGGAACATCATCAACATTGCTCTGGTAAGCATACCTCCTCCTTCAAATGGAAGTCTATAGCCCTAGTATAGAGATGATAGAGGTATACTATATTTTTGATGTATGTGAAGGCCTAAACCTGACCCCACCACCACCCCATCCCTGGGCCACACATGCATATACCCATGAAGGTTGGTGGGAAAGGGAGGCTGCTTTGCGAAAGGGAGGGTTTGCTAATTCCCAAGTTTTATCATCTGAGACAGGAAATATTACACTGCCTATGTTTAACCCATTTGCTCTCTAAGTATATTTGAATGCAATCTGAGGTAGTCTTAATAATTTTTAATCTATTACCTAAAACTCTTGTGTTGACGATTTTGGGAGCATTTATAGTTAAGGATTCTGAGGGAAAAGGACACTAACAAGTATGACCTTGCTGTTGGTTAAAGGGAGGTTTTGATAAATAGTAGGGCACTAGTCTGAAATCTCAAATCTTTCAGGATGACCCAACTACTTGTCCACTCTGAACTTCCATGACATATGTGAAGTTCGAATGAAGAAATTTAGAATTGTGCTGATACTTCTTAATTCTCATCCTATAATTTTATAGACCTAACAGCCAGAAAGTTTTCTTTACTAAATATCTGATTATCAGTAGATATCACATAAGAAAACCATATATGAAGTGCTTATAATGTGTATGGGTGAAGTTGACAGTTCAAAGTTTTGAAAAACAATCACATTTTATTAAGAATATTCAACTATTCAACTTAGTAATTTCACCTAAAGGAAGATACATTGTTAAACAGACTTCTCAACAAATAGGACTTATAAAAGATTCTATTAAAATGGAGTTGTCATTCAGTAGCAGTGTTTATATCTATATATGCAAAACTCCGCTAGTTAGAGCTACCAACCCATCCAGAGCAATAACCGTACTCTAGTGAACCAGAGTTCATAATAGTGGTCGTTAAAATAAGAACCTACCTGTATTTCGTCCTTGGCCTATTTGCCTTAAGTTCTATGGCTTATATTGTATAGCTCAAAACTGAAAGAAACCTTTTCTTCCCCATCAAAGACTATTAACTTAAAAAAAATTCAGAGACCCCAGAAGTGAATAAACAACTTAAGATTCGTACCTCTTTCCTTTTATGAGAGAAATATTACACTTTTCTATTTTAAATATTTATTTTATAGCTCTTTAACTACTTTTCTGGAACATTAATTCTGCTGTTAACAACCTTACCCAAGTAGCCTACCCAGAAAGGATTTGCTCTCTAGGACAACAGCAGAGTCATTAAAGGAATAGCTCATTAAAGCCTAAGTTTTTATTCCTGGGCAGAATCTTTTTGTCTATCTATACTGAGTCCCATTGATATCCAACAAAGAAGAAAAAAATTATAGTATCTTTATATTATATGTTTATGGCATGAGAATTTTTCTTAGACTCTGTCATTGCTTCTGAAATATATGTCAGTGGTATTTTAGGCATAGGATCAATTCCTGGGGTCTGGGGCCAAAATTCAGCTCTCTGAAGCCACTCTGACCCTCCTACAAAAGAGTTGAGCACCTCAAGTCACTTTATAGGTGTGTTAGTCTGTTTTGCATTGTTATAAAGGAATACCTGTGACAGTTATTTATAAATAATAAGAGGTTAATTTGGCTCACAGTTCTGCAGACTGTAAAAGCATGGTGCCAGCATCTGCTCAGCTTCTGGTGAGGCCTCAGGAAGTTTACAATCATGATGGAAGGCAAAGGGGGAGTCAGCATATCACACAACAAGAGGGAGCAAGAGAAAAAGGAGGAAGTTCCAGGTTCTTTTAACACCAGCTCTTATTAACTCATAAAGTGAGAATTAACTGATTACCATGAGGACAGCACCAAGCCATTCATGAAGGATCCACCTCCAAGACCCAAATACCTTCCACCAGGCCCTACCTCCAACATTGGGGATCACATTTCAACATGAGATTTGGAAAGGACACACATTCAAACTATATCAATAGGGTTTTAAAAACATTAACCACAAGAAGGAGAGTTGGGGTAGGAGCTACCAAGCTACATAGTTTATTGTTTGCCTGATGCTGTGCTTAACATTTGACATGCATTCTTGTATGTGTATCTTTAAGTATAATAAAAGCATTTTATTCGTTCATTTGGACAAAAAGTGTATTGTCTACCCTATGACTGGTACTTGCAAATGAGGCAGATGAGGCTCCTGCACCCTGGAGCTTAACTCTAAGGGAACCCTTCCCTGTGCCAGTAATTACACTAAACATTTACATTGCTTCATTTGATCCCTGTCGCAGTCTATAATACCTACTAAAGTAGCTATTAGTATTGCCATTTTACAGTGGGAATTGTAATACGTTCTGATTTCTCATGAGATATGAGAAAACTGGAGAAAAGGTTGACTTGCTTAAGGTCTCACAATTACTAAATGGTGAAGCCTGAGTTTGAACCCACGTCTGTCTGCCTCTTAACTATTGACTATATTGTCCCCAAAGTTGTCACATGGAAGTGAGAAACTTAATGGTTGCAAACAAAGAAAAAAATACCATCCCTGGGACTTCTTGGAAAACTTTATCTCAGGGGATTGCAGAAAATCCCCTCCCCAAAATAGAAACCATTTAACTATGCAAATGAACCACATGATCCACAGTATATGCAATCCATTGTGTTTGTTTGTGAAAGTGCAACTTAGATTTTTGCCCAAAAAAGAATTAATCTCAAGGATTTAATTTGTAATTTTATAGATAGAAAATAAGAATAAATATTGTAAGAATTAACTTCTTAGGTTTTCAATTCCTAAAGTTTGAAAACATGCAGATTCTATAAATCCACCTTTCCCTTCATTTTCAATGGAGAAAATCCTGCTTCCTACTTTAGAAAGTGAATAGTGTCCCCTGTCATTTTATAGAGGTCTTCTCATGGAATTACATCTTTTTCATGTGGTTGTTTTAGATAAATATAGCTAACAATTTTTAACATCATGCATTTTTAAACTATAGGCAAAATTTATGCCACCTCTTGGTCCTTGTGGAAGGCCATATCTGCATAAAGGGTAGAGATTCTCCACCCATGCTAAGCTGTTCAACCAGTACCAGTTGAATAAAATGAGGACCAAGGGACATCACTAAAGGGCATTTAAGGGAAGTGTTTCCTTTCACTATTGACTTTTACTGTTAATATTTAAAGAAGAGATGTTTTAATTATGATAGGTTTTTCTTTCGTTATAATAAGTCATCTAGAATTTATCTTCCACCTGGGATTCCAGGTTATCATTTAATTTTAGAAGCAGGTAGGGCCGGGCACAGGTGGCTCACACCTGTATTCCCAGCACTTTGGGAGGCCAAGGTGGGCAGATTGATTGAGGCTAGGGGTTCAAGACCAGCCTGGCCAACATAATAAAACCGCGTCTCTACTAAAAGCACAAAAATTAGCTAGGTGTGGTGGTGCGCACCTATAATCCCAGCTACTCAGGAGGCTGAGGCAGGAGAATCACTTGAACCTGGAAGACAGAGGTTGCAGTGAGCTGAAATTGTGCCACTGTACTCTAGCCTGTATGACAGAGTGAGACTGTGTCTCAAGAAGAAAAAAAGGAAGCAGGTAGATCTTCAGTGAAAGAGAGCCCAAAATGTGTAATTTACTCCTTTAGGCCTGGTGATGTAGCAAAAGCAATACATACACACACATATTCATAAATAACTATTTTAAGCAATACAAATTTTTTAAAATTCGCTTTCATTTGATGAGAAGGGATGAACCCTCTAGAAATTTGCATGTGAGAACAAGTAATTATTTAGCCTTCCATCTTCATCCCTGATATGGTCTAGCTTAGTGTCCCCACCCAAATCTCATCTTGAATTGTAATCTAAATTGTAATCCCCACGTGTTGGGGGAGGGAACTCATGGGAGGTGATTAGATCATAGGGGCAGTTCCCCCATGCTGTTCTCATGATAGTGAGTTCTCATGAGATCTGATAGTTTTATAAGGGGCTTGCCCCCCTTCACTCTGCACTTCCTCCTGCCGCCATGTGAAGAAGGATATCTTTGCTTCCCCATCTGCCATGATTGTAAGTTTCCTGAGGCTTCCCCAGCCCTGCAGAACCTCTATAAATTACCTAGTCTTTTTTTTTTTTTACTTTAAGTTCTAGGATATATGTGCAGAACGTGCAGGTTTGTTACATAGTTATATATGTGCCATGGTGGTTTGCTGCACCTATCAACCCATCATCTAGGTTTTTTTTTTTTTTTTTTTTTGAGACGGAGTCTCGCTCTGTCACCCAGGCTGGAGTGCGGTGGCGCGATCTCGGCTCACTGCAAGCTCCGCCTCCCGGGTTCACGCCATTCTCCTGCCTCAGCCTCTCCGAGTAGCTGGGACTACAGGCGCACGCCACCACGCCCGGCTAATTTTTTGTATTTTTAGTAGAGACGGGGTTTCACCGTGGTCTCGATCTCCTGACCTCGTGATCCGCCCGCCTCAGCCTCCCAAAGTGCTGGGATTACAAGCGTGAGCCACCGCGCCCGGCCCCATCATCTAGGTTTTAAACCCCACATGCATTAGGTATTTGTCCTAAGGCTCTCCCTCCCCTGGCCCCCCACCCCCTGACAAGCCCCAGTGTGTGAGTTTCCCCTCCCTGTGTCCATGTGTTCTCATTGTTCAGCTCTCACTTATGAGTAAGAACATGCAGTGTTTGGTTTTCTGTTCCAGTGTTAGTTTTCTGAGAATGATGGCTTCCAGCTTCATCCATGTCCCTGCAAAGGACATGAACTCATTCATTTTTATGGCTGCATAGTATTCCATGGTATATATATGCCACATTTTCTTTATCCAGTCTATCATTGATGGGCATTTGGGTTGGTTCCAAGTCTGCTATTGTAAATAGTGCTGCAATAAACATACATGTGCATGTGTCTTTATAGTAGAATGATTTATATTCCTTTGGGTATATACCCAGTAATGGGATTGCTGGGTCAAATGGTATTTCTGGTAGATCCTTGAGGAATCGCGACACTGTCTTCCACAACGGTTGAACTAATTTACACTCCCACCAACAGTGTAAAAGCATTTCTACTTCTGCACAGCCTCACCAGCATCTGTTGTTTCCTGACTTTACAGCAGCATGAGCACAAGCTAATACATTCCCCATTTCATTACAATCTAAGAACTGATAAAAAATTCTTTACAAACTTATTCTACCTCTCTTCAGTTGGGTCACAGCTACACTACCTTGATAATCACTAGCTCACTTTCGCCCAGTGATTAAGGTAACAGAAGCTGCTAATTCATTCAATAAGCCTTGCACTTCGAACTCAGCCCTCTATAAGTAAGATATTTGTGTTAAATGCTTTCGTTCTATTTAATAAACTTTTATCCTGCCTCTCCGGGGTATGGCAGATGTAAAATTACCTGTTGTTTCTGGAAAATGGATGACTCAGACACTAATTAAAGTTACTGTTAATGTTAGCCACAGGTGGAAATGAGGCTGAAGTGAGCCATTCATTTATTCTTCCTAGTTTGATGTGTCTTTTAAAATATTAAATTCAAGAGGCATTAAGTGTGTCAGAATGTAGGATAATTAGGAAGAGGGAGATACTGTGCTTCACTGAGTTATCCTGAAACCTCAGTCAGTGAACTCACCCTGCCTGTCCTCAGGATTTGTTTAGGGTTGCAGTGGTGAACTGGTGTTTTCTCTCACCTAATCCTTAGGGCTTTAAATCCAGGTGGTTAGAGGGACAGTTCTTGTATTCTCCTTCCCCTCTCAACTGATGTCTTTTATGACTGTTTGCCGAACTGCACCAAGTAGCCCTGCCATCATGACAGTCCCTCCCACCCTGAGCAAACAAGTCTTCATAGGTATATTGTTTCATTTGTATCAAGGAAGACAGTCTTGTGGAATTCTGTAGGTTTGTGCTGTTTCTCTGATGTGCCTCTTCTCTGGTCTCTTGTTATGCTGACTGATCCCTGCCTCCTGGAGCAAGTGACCTGATTCTTTTTGGCAGCAGTTGAATAAGTTCTGATGCTAGAACATGTTCTGAAACTCTCCAGAGACAGGAAGACCTTGCTCCTAAATGGAAATCTTGAAAATTACACCCTTTAACATAACTCTGCCCTGAAAAGAACTCCAGACTTGACTATAATCTGGGCTTCATAGGATATTCTAACATCAAAATTCATTTATTCCTCTCAGCTGCTCTCCACCATGCACCCCACAAACCTCTGCCCTAATCCTCTCTCTCCCACATTCTTTAGTCACTGCTCTGTCCCTTCAGTGTAGCCTAGCAAAACTACTGTTTACGTTTTGCTTCAACATGTTATGGCCTTGAACGACTGTGCCTGACATTGCCATACACCTAGCAGCTGCCAGGACTGATGAGCTGCCTCATTGTGACGTGTTGACAAGGACTATACAGATATTTAGTTAAACCCGGTATCCAGCACCTGATGAAAAAGCCTGATGTTACATTGGCTGGACTTTGCTCTGTGTGCACTGTTAACCCATTGTACTACCAGGAAAAAGCCATGTCTATTGGTACTTAAAGAAGAACTAAAGGGCCGGGCACGGTGGCTCACACCAGTAATCCCAGCATTTTGGGAGGCCGAGGCAGGCAGATCACTTGAAGTCAGGAGTTCAAAACCAGCCTGGCCAACCTGGTGAAACCCCATCTCTACTAAAAATACAAAAATTAGCTGGGCTTGGTGGTGTGTGCCTGTAGTCCCAGCTACTTGGGAGGCTGAGGCAGATTGAATCGCTTGAAAACCCAGGAGGCGGAGGTTACAGTGAGCCAAGATCACGCCACTGCACTCCAGCCTAGGTGACAGAGCAAGACTCCATCAAAAAAAAAAAAAAAAAAAAAAAAAAAAAAGACTAAAGGAAAGAACTCCTCAAAAAAAGCTATATCAAATAACCAGCTAACAAGTTAATAAGCAAAAGGGCACGTGTGTGTGCCAGGGGCTAAAAGCAATGTGTTTGCCTGGAGGTGATGCAAGTGCCATTGCATAGTGAGCCAGAAGCTAAGGGGTTTGTGTGCACCAGCTCCGTGTTGAGGGGGATGGAGGAATAGAGAGAGGAGAGGGACCATCTTAAACATGTTAGGGGTGAAGTGGAAAAATATCTATCCTATTTAAATACAGGCAAGCCTCACTAACTCAGCCTAATTAGAGGAAAGCCAGTCTGAATCATGGGATATTTTTAAATGCATTTTTATTACTTTCAAGCACTGGACATGCTAGTAATTCAAACTAGACTAACAGCATAGTACAGCACCTCAGGGAAGGGGCTTTAAGAATCATTTGTAATTAGCATATCAATTATTTGTATGTAAGTGGATATGCACAAAGTGCATAAAAAGTTTATTCTCCTAAGTAGGACAAACATTCCCCAGTGCAGTCCTGTTTACACTATTAATTTGCTTAGCCAGCCCTTTTTGTGCCAAGATAGATGTATGTAAGAAATGCTTATTTCCTCAGGGAAGAATGAATTGCTTCCCTGTGTTTAGTCCAGTAACTAAGAAGCGGAGCGCCACTTGATTGGTTTGGGATTTCCAGGATATGGAGTTTTGAATTTGCATACAGACTAGAGAGATTTCATATGGAGAAGATCTGGCAAGCCATTGCCAGAGATCCAGTTTCCCCATCTGGATTTCATTGAAGTGATCTGGATTTCATCAAGCAACAGGACACTGATCCTAAATGATCCACCAGACACTCTAACATAGGCATGTTTAACATACATCCTGCCCTAGAAAAATAACTGTTAAAATATGATGAGTTGGAGTTATTCTATGTGCAGTACTTAAAAGTAATAAAAATGCATTTCTTTTTAAGTCCCACAAAAACCATGCAATATCAAGTTAATGATGAAAATCAATCTCCAAACTCTTTCTTGCACACCTCATTGTATGACGGCATTGCAGAGATTTCCAATCATCTGGGAAAGGATATTATATTTTGATGAGCTGCGCCAGGTGCTAACTATATGGCAGGATTTCGGCTTTGAATCTTAGGGAGGCCCTCAGGGGTAAAGAAGAGTGAGGGAAGGGCTAGGGGCATGTTTATTGTTAACAAATCACTATTGTTCACCTAAGTTCAAAAAGTGAGCAATTGAATTGGAAAAGAAGAGGTATCAGTTATATAAGGAAGGTAGAAAATATGATTAGGAAATGAGAAACAGATATAGGCCTTTATTCCCACCCGTATGTATTAAACTGTGCTCTCGGTAAATTGTGAATTCTTCAAGGCTTAGAGAGTAAAAACTAAGTGCAGAGAGCATAAGCACAAGCAGTAAATATACACGTAAATGTTGTAACTATAGTTTGGAATGACTCCAACACTCCCCTTTCCCCCAAGGGCATCGCTATCCAGGGTCTGCAAAGGCCAAATAGCTGTTTGGCTTCCAATCTGATTTTTTGCCTAAGAAATCAGAGAAGTCGGTTTCAATTTTAATAATATATTCTCCCAACCTCTATATAACAGAAAGGCACTTGTGTTTCTGTCCCTTCTTAAAGTGAATTTTGTGTTTGGTGAAAGGTAATAGATTGGCAGCACTGGAAAATGAATTACTGTATTCCCAGAACAGGTATAACCGGGCAGTGACACGATGAAATTTCTCTCTGCCTTTGGGGACCATTAGAATACTATTCAGGAAGTCACTGCTGTGGTGTGCTGTGCTGAACTCACCAGTATCCTAGTGGGCTGAAAGAATTAACATAGCACTCGAAGGGCCTGACTTGAGGCCATTCATTTATTCATTCAATGTTATGGAGTGCTTACTATATGCCTGATGCTGGGAGAAGACTTTCACAAATATTATATCATTTAATCCTCACAATAACCCTGTGAGGGAGAGAATATTATTGTTTTACAGAGAAGGAAACTGAGGTTCAGAGAAGTGACTTGTCCAAGTTGCTATACAAACACTGGATCCAAGCTTATCTGACTCCAAATCCAGCATTCTTCCTGAAACAAGTGCTGTAGGGGTTGCAAAGGGGGACAGATGAGACATTTGGTCAAATGATGTGACACAGAGCAGAATGCAGTCTACACTGTGAGCAGTCCTGGTGGTTACAGAGCAGTTAAATGACCTACCCCAGATCAAATAGCACAGATAGCCTTAGGATTCATATTCTTTAGGTCTTCTTCCATTTTTTGTTTTTCAGCTTAGCTCTCCAAACCAGCCTACTTCTCTGCCCACCCTACCCCCTGCCCAGATAATGTACACTCTGCTTGCTAGGTCCTCTGGCCTCTCAGAATGAAGACAGCCAAAGACCATTGGGATTTACTAATAAGAGCACTGCATTCGAATTAGAATTAGTGTTCTAATTCTAGCTCTGACGATTCACTTCAGGCCACTGGTAAGGTGCCATGCAAACACTGGATGACTTTAATTCTGGATGACTCACTTTCCGTTGTATGAATGAGAATGGTTTACTTCTAAGAGGTATAGTGAGAGATAAGTAATAATATGCTAAAAATAGTATGCAGCCCTTTCTGTTGCCAAGGTGACACGTAATTGATGAGTAGAATTACCTACTACAAGGCGTGTTAGAGATGCCCGTTAGAATCTGTTTCTATATAATAGACTCAGCAGTGAGAGAAAAGATGCCCCTTTAAAATGTTAAGAAATTATGTCACGAAAATTAAAACAGCGAAAGGGATATGAGGTTGTTTGCTGGTTGGTTGATTGTTTGCTTGGTTGGTTGGTTTGGGAGTTTAAGGTTTGTCTTTTATTTAATGGATTTGGTTTTTTTTTCTTTCATGTTTTTAGAAGTTCATGGAACCAGTACAGCTTGTTTGATGCTAAAAGCAGAAAAAGAAACTTATAGAAAATTAAATGTCTTCTGAATATGTCCAAGAGGCACCCATGTTCTCCAACAAAATGACACATCATGCTCACTGCAAGGCAGCCTCCCTCCTCCCAAATCCCTGCATCCCTGAACCATTTGTAATAGATATTCAGAAGTCACTGAGGCATTTACCATATGCTGCATCCCCTGGCAGGTTGAGTTGTTGCAGAATGAGTCAGCAGTACCTGAGCTCAGATAGGATTGAAAGAATTTAGAGAAAACATACCTATGGAAAGTTGAATGGCTCCCATTTGGGACTGACTAGTAATACTTTGGGTCCTTAACACAGTCTGCCTCTCAATCTCATCAAATGCAGTAGGTTTAAAATTTATGTCTTAGGGGTTTTGCTGCTGGCAATAACTTTTCTCAGGCTGATGTTGAGAATTCAAAGCGTCAGTAGCAAATATTTTTCTCTCCTCTCCTTCTGCATCCTACCCTTCTTGGTTTTTCAACTTTGAATTTCTCATTTCTTTAATCTTAATTGGGGGAGTCTCTAGAGGGTGCTGAGAGTGTCTGTTGGAAAGCATGAAGATGACAAGGCTGGTTTAGACTGGTGTGCAATCTAGAAAGTCAGGAGACTAAACCTTCTGGGAGCATGAACCCATCAGAGGTCTTGCTAGAGGGACAAGTTAGGGTTACCAGACCCCACCACCAGTATCGGTTAAGGGTGACTATAACGCCATTGCTCTGGCATCCCATTGCCCTGAGATGAATCTTTTAGGATGTTGATTATCTAAATAACAAAAAAACACAAAACATGTTCAGCCCCTGGTATTAGAGGTAAAGAAGCACCAGTGAAAGATCTCAAAGGCACACAGTAGAAGCTGTGGTCTACCATGATGGAATCAAAGAAAAGAGAATAACTCTACGATTTTGTTCTTGGGCTTTTCTTTTATCCAAAAGCATCATTAATGTCACCACCCTGGCTTTTATCCTCCTCAGGTACGAACCTCCTGCCCCAAATCCAGGCCTGTAGAAGCAGCTGCCGCAGCTTGTCTTCCCCATTTGCATAGCCTTGTCTGAAAACTAGACGGCTGAATACTGAAGGATCAGGTTTCTCATCAAGAAAACTGCATTTTAAGTGAATATCTTGTATGTTTATAGGGAAGTTACTAATGTAGTGTAAAGAGATGCCTGTCCTCCCCCTCCTTTCTGGATAAGAGATTTTATACTTTCACAAAACGAAAAATTAATGATTTGCAGTGTAGCAAACAGTACTGTTACAGTGGTTAGGGAAACTTTCCCAAAAGCAATCTGGAGTGACATTTCATTCATTTATTCATTTAATGACTATTTATTGAATGCCTACTATGTATAAAGTATTGATTCTACCCTCGAGGAAGTTAGTGGAAATTTTAAAATGTTGGATAAATAAATAGAGATTGATTTTCATATTCACACACATTTAAATAAATAAAACATAGAAAATTGTAAGAACCATAAGAGATAGAATGCTGTGGGTATTCAAAGAGAGAAAATACTTCAGAAAAAGGCGTAATTGAGGAGGTAATATTTGATCTGGTTTCTAAAGGGTAGCTAATTACTCTATCTTTACAAAGTGTGTGAATGTATATGAGTGTTTATAAAATCTGGGTCAAGTTTGAATATACAGAGATTGTAGGGAAGGATGTTCTACACACAGGGTACAGCAAGATCAAAGTTGGGAGAAGCTGAGCTATGTACAAAGAATAGCAGTGGTTTTAGTTTGGCTGGACTGTAAAGTGCATGAAGGAGAAGTTGCAAAGAAGATTGGAAATGTGGGTGGGAACCACATCACGGAAGAGCTGGAATTCTTAGCTATGAAAATTTGTACCATATTCTGTAAACATTTTGGGAGCCACTGAAGGTTTTAGAATGAGGGAATCATAAGATCAAAGCTTGCTTGGGAAGATTAACACTCTTCCCAGTAAAGTTTTGGCAACAGCATCTGCTGTTATATTGAAATAATGTGGGTAAAGTGGCTGACATAGTATCTGATGCATAGTAGCTCAGTAAGTCATGGAAGCAGATATACTGTAGTGGTTTAGAGCAAAAACTGTGGTGCCTGGATGCCTGGGTTCAGAAACCAGCTCTGCCACTTAATAGCTGTGTGATTTTGTACAGATTTCTTAACCTCTCTGTATGGTAGTTTCCCCGTCTGTAAAATAGGATTAAAAATAATACCTGTTATGAATTATTATGAGGGTCAAATGAGTTAATACATGTAAAATACATAGAACAGTGCTCTATTCTGAATAAAGTGCTCAATAAATGTTAGCTGTTGTCATCATTATTATCATTCTCATTCATGGAGGAGATAAAATTTAAGCTAGACTTTAAAGAATGGCTGTGATGTAGACATGTAGAAAGGTAACTTTCAGGCACAAGTAAGTACATGACAAAAGGCATACTTGCAAGAAAATACAAGGTGAGTGAGGTGAACAATGGAGAGTTCAGTTTGCCTATAGAATAATATAGGCTAAGGTGTTATTGGAAAATAAGATTTTAAAGGTGGGCCATAGTCAGATTACAAAGCACTTTGGATCATAGCCTAAGAATATTAAGTGTTCTCTAAAGACAATGGAGGGACATTAAAGGTTTTTGAATTAAGAAGTAACTTTATCAAACTATATCCCTAAGGAAAATTAATTTGATGGTTGTGTGTGTGAAGGATTGGAGAGGGAAGAGACTTGAGGCAGGGAAACTGATTAGGAAGCTATTGGTGTAATCCATGAAGGTGGTCATAAGGGCTAGATTAGAGTACTGCAGTGGGAGTGGAGAGGAAGGAATAGGAGAGAGATTGGTGGAAGACTGGTAATTGGAAAGGAACAGGAAAAGGGAGGAATCTGAAAGGGTGACTTTCAAATTCCTCAGTTTTGAACATGGGTGACTGAAAAGATGGATGTCATTAACAGAGGCAGGGAATAGAAGAGGTAAGATGACAGGTTTAGCATAGTCAAAATGGAGCTGTAAATCACAGCTGACTTCTCTTCACAAATTGACATATCTTATCCTAAAATGTATCCAGAAATTCAACCCAGAGTAGCAAAAGCAATCTCAAAACAGAAGGACAAAGTTAGAAAACTCAAACTTCTCAACTTTAAAACTTACAACAAAACTACAGTCATCAAAGCTGCATCTTGCTGGCATGAGGACAGACATATAGATTAATGGAACAAGAGTTCAGAGTCCAGAAATTAACCCCCACATTTATAGTCAATTGATTTTACACAAAGGGGCCAAGACCATTCAATGGGGGAGAGGACAGTCTTTTCAATAAATAATGATAGGACAACTGGATGTATCAATATACAAAAGAATAAAGTTGGACCCTTACCTCACACCATATATAAAAATTAATTTAAAATAGATCAAAGACTTAAATGTAAGAGCTAAAACTATAAAACTCTTAGATGAAAACATAGATGTAAATTTTCATGATGTTGGAATAGGAAGTGGTCTCTTGGATATGACACCAAAAACATAAGCAAAAAAAGAAGAAATAGATAAATTGAATTTTGTCAAAATTTAAAACTTTGTGCTGCAAAGGACACTATCAAGAGAGTGCAAAGATAACCCACACAATGGGAGTACATATTTGCAAATCATGTGTCTGATAAGAGACATATTTAGAATATTTTAAGAACTCTTACAACTCCATATTAAAAAGACAACCCAGTTTAAAAATGGGCAAAGGGTTGAAATAGATATTGTTTCAAAGAAGATACACAAATATCCAATAAGCACATGAAAAGATATTCAACTTTATTACTAATCAGAAAAATGCAAATCAAAACCACAGTGAGATACTACTTCACACCCACTAGGATGGTTATAATTAATTTAAAATGAAACAAAACAAAAAATAGCAAGTGTTGGTGAAGATGTGGAGAAATTGGAACCTTCATACATTGCTGATGGGGATGTAAAATGGTGTGGCCACTGTGGAAAACAGTCTAGCTGTTCCTCAAATGGTTAAACATAGAGTTGCCACATGACCCAGCAATTCTACTCCTAGGTATATATCCCCAAGAGAATTGAAAATGTGTCTACACAAAACTTGTACATGTATATCTGTAGTAGTATACTATAGTGGCATTATTTTTTTTATTTTTTATTTTTTATTATATAGTGGCATTATTAATATCAGCCAAAAAGTGGAAATAACATCAACAGATAAATGGATAAAATGTGGTCTATCCATGCAATTGGATGTTATTCAACCATAAAAAGTAATGAAGTACTGATACATGCTACAACACAAATGAACCTTGAAGATAGTCACAAAAGAAAACATTATATGATTCCACTGATATGAAAGGTCAAAATTAGACAAATTCATAGGAACAGAAAGTATATTAGTGGTTGCCAGGGGCTGGGGGTTGGAGAGTGGTGGGAATATATAGTGACTGGTAATGGGTTCAGGGTTTCTTTTGAGGACGATGAAAATATTCTAAAATTCATTGTGATGTTGTGTGCACAACTCTTTGAATATGCTAAAAGCCATTGAATTGTACACTTTAAATGAGGGAATTATATAGTATATGAAGATCAATAAACTTATTTTAAAATTACTTTTAAAATATTTTTTTCCTGGAACTGTAGCCCCTGATAACCAGCTGCAGATTTTTTAGTAGAACCAACTGTCAGTTGCTTCTAAGAAGTTTGAAAAAGATAACAGAGAAAAGGCTTTTGGATACGGTAATCCAGAGGTCTCTCTACCTTTAAGAGAGCAATTTCAGGAGAGCAGTAAGATCAGATTCTGGACTGCAAGAAGTATGTATAGGTGGCCAGTATGTGGATAAGTTGGACAATGCTGAGAAGAAGGGGAGGGATAGATGGGCAACTTTTAACTTATAGTCTACAGGAACTCAATCAGCAGGAATTCAGGGACTGAAGATGTAAGAAAAGAGCTCATTGGTGATATATGACCCTTAAAGCAACAAAAGAGGATTTAGTGCTTAGAGGGATAAATTAAGCTGGAAAGGGAGAAGAAATATGATAGAGGACATTTTCAGGTAGAGAAAAGAGGTAAAGGCACTCACTACACATAGCTTCAACGAGTTCCGTCCAGTATGAGATAGAAAAAGTTTGATCTAGAAAGATACACAACAAACTATTAATCAGCAGTTACCTCTGGGGTGGAAGTTGAGATGGAAATAGGGAGATTTTTCACTTTTATTTGATAGACCTTTCTATTTATTTATGTACGTATTTATTTATTTGAGACTGTGTCTCACTCTGTCGCCCAGGCTGGAGGGCAGCGGTGCGATCTTGGCTCACTGCAACATCTGCCTCCCAGGTTCATGCGATTCTCCTGCCTCAGCCTCCCAAGTAGCTGGGATTACAGGTGCCCGCCATAACGCCCAGCTAATTTTTGTATTTTTAGTAGAGACGAGGTTTCATCATGTTGGCCAGGCTGGTCTCAAACTTCTGACCTCAAGTGATCTGCCCGCCTCAGCCTCCCAAAGTGATGGATTACAGGCATGAACCACCATGGCCGGCCATGTTTAATTTTTTATATCAAGAATGTCCTCTCATTATATTTGTATTTTTCTTTTTTTTATTATATTTTAAGTTTTAGGGTACATGTGCACAATGTGCAGGTTTGTTACATATGTATCCATGTGCCATGTTGGTGTGCTGCACCCATTAACTCGTCATTTACCATTAGGTATATCTCCTAATGCTGTGCCTCCCCACTCCCCACACCCCGCAACAGTCCCCGGAGTGTGATGTTCCCCTTCCTGTGTCCATGTGTTCTCATTGTTCACTTCCCACCTATGAGTGAGAACATGTGGTGTTTGGTTTTTTGTCCTTGCGATAGTTTACTGAGAATGATGTTTTCCAGTTTCATCCATGTCCCTACAAAGGACATGAACTCATCCTTTTTTATGGCTGCATAGTATTCCATGGTGTATATGTGCCACATTTTCTTAATCCAGTCTATCATTGTTGGACATTTGGGTTGGTTCCAAGTCTTTGCTATTGTGAGTAGTGCCACAATAAACATACGTGTGCATGTGTCTTTATAGCAGCATGATTTATAGCCCTTTGGGTATATACCCAGTAATGGGATGGCTGGGTCAAATGGTATTTCTAGTTCTAGATCCCTGAGGAATCGCCACACTGGCTTCCACAATGGTTGAACTAGTTTACAGTCCCACCAACAGTGTAAAAGTGTTCCTATTTCTCCACATCCTCTCCAGCACCTGTTGTTTCCTGACTTTTTAATGATGGCCATTCTAACTGGTGTGAGATGGTATCTCATTGTGGTTTTGATTTGCATTTCTCTGATGACCAGTGATGATGAGCATTTTTTTCATGTGTTTTTTGGCTGCATAAATGTCTTCTTTTGAGAAGTGTCTGTTCATGTCCTTCGCCCATTTTTGATGGGGTTATTTTTTTCTTGTAAATTTATTTGAGTTCATTGTAGATTCTGGATATTAGCCCTTTGTCAGATGAGTAGGTTGCAAAAATTTTCTCCCATTCTGTAGGTTGCCTTTTCACTCTGATGGTAGTTTCTTTTGCTGTGCAGAAGCTCTTTAGTTTAATTAAATCCCATTTGTCAATTTTGGCTTTTGTTGCCATTGCTTTTGATGTTTTAGACATGAAGTCCTTGCCCATGCCTATGTCCTGAATGGTATTGCCTATGTTTTCTTCTAGGGTTTTTATGGTTTTAGGTCTAACATGTAAGTCTTTAATCCATCTTGAATGAATTTTTGTATGAGGTGTAAGGAAGGGATCCAGTTTCAGCTTTCTACATATGGCTAGCCAGTTTTCCCAGCACCATTTATTAAATAGGGAATCCTTTTCCCATTTCTTGTTTTTGTCAGGTTTGTCAAAGATCAGATAGTTGTCGATATGCGGCATTACTTCTGAGGGCTCTGTTCTGATCCATTGATCTATGTCTCTGTTGTGGTACCAATACCATGCTGTTTTGGTTACTGTAGCCTTGTAGTATAGTTTGAAGTCAGGTAGCATGATGCCTCCAGCTTTGTTCTTTTGGCTTAGGATTGACTTGGCGATGCGGGCTCTTTTTTGGTTCCATATGAACTTTATTTTTTTTTATTTTTTATTTTTTTTATTTTTTGAGAAGGAGTCTTGCTCTGTCCCCCAGGCTGGAGTGCAGTGGCACAATCTCAGCTCACTGCAAGCTCCGCCTCCCGGTTTCACGCCATTCTCCTGCCTCAGCCTCCTGAGTAGCTGGGACCACAGGCGCCCACCAACACGCCCGGCTAATTTTTTGTATTTTTAGTAGAGACGGGGTTTCACTGTGTTAGCCAGGATGGTCTCGATCTCCTGACCTCGTGATCCGCCCACCTCGGCCTCCCAAAGTGCTGAGATTACAGGCTTGAGCCACCGCGCCTGGCCCCATATGAACTTTAAAGTAGTTTCTTCCAATTCTGTGAAAAAAGTCATTGGTAGCTTGATGGGGATGGCATTGAATCTATAAATTACCTTGGGCAGTATGGCCATTTTCACGATATTGATTCTTCCAACCCATGAGCATGAAATGTTCTTCCATTTGTTTGTATCCTTTTTTATTTCATTGAGCAGTGGTTTGTAGTTCTCCTTGAAGAGGTCCTTCACATCCCTTGTAAGTTGGATTCCTAGGTATTTTATTCTCTTTGAAGCAATTGTGAATGGGAGTTCACTCATGATTTGGCTCTCTGTTTGTCTGTGATTGGTGTACAAGAATGCTTGTGATTTTTGTATATTGATTTAGTATCCTGAGACTTTGCTGAAGTTGCTTATCAGCTTAAGGAGATTTTGGGCTGAGACAATGGGGTTTTCTAGATATACAATCATATCATCTGCAAACAGGGACAATTTGACTTCCTCTTTTCCTAATTGAATACCCTTTATTTCCTTCTCCTGCCTGTTTGTATTTGTATTTGTATTTTTCAAAAATTAGACTAGCTGCTGTAAGAAATGTAATTCTTCATCACTTGGAGGTAAAGTGAAAGGTGGCCAAGCTGTAGAGAGTGTGTGGCCCATATTAATAACTCAGTTAATGTTTGTAGAATTTGTTGAATTGGAGTTATAAGCATAAACTCTAATGGAAGCAAGTCACTTGATTTCTCAGCTTCCTCCAGCAGAACAGAGAGAAAACTCTGATGGTGTGGTTCATCCAAGGGCTTAAGGACTGACAAGGCAAAAATGGCAAAGTTGTGAGGGAACTAAGGTGCTAAAGTAAGTTTTCAAAATGACTAATCATATTCTCCAGAATAAGTAATGAAGCAAATGAAGTCAAAAGATAGGCTGAGCTGGGCATGATGGCTCACGCCTATAATCCCAGCATTTTGGGAGGCCAAGGTAGGAGGATCGCTTGAGCCCAGGAGTTCGAGTCTAGCCTGGGCAACAAAGTGAGACCCCATGTGTACAAAAAAAATTAAAAAGTAGCTGGATATGGTGGCCTATAGTCCCAGCAACTTGGGAAGCTGAGGTGGGAGGACTGCTTGAACCCAGGAGGTCAAAGCTGTAGTGAACCATGATCATGCCACTGCACTCCGGCCTGGGTGAGAGACTGAGATCCTGTCTCAAAAGACAAAAAATTTATTGGACGGTGTACTTTGAAAATAGGAAAAAAACTAGGGAATAGGAGTTATGGTAAGAATAAAGAGCAAATGCAATAGGAATTGGAAAGATAGAAAATTGTAGATGGAGAAAGTAGTTCGGAGTTCAGGGCCTTAGAAGAAGAGCAATTCCAAGTGCTTCTTTATCAGGCCCCAGAGTGTGTCTATGACAAGGAATAAAGTAGAGTGCAGGTGCACATCACTATTGTTGAAAAGATAAAGGAACTCTGATGTTAGAGAGTTAGAAACAGGCATGGGGGAAAGAATAGGTCTCTTGTTCAATACTGTGAACCCATTGCCCAACATAGTACCTATAATAGGCATTCAATTAACATTTGTTGAATAAACAAATGAAATGAATGAATGAATGAATATTATAGCACTTATCACAGTTACTTGTTTTCCTGTTTTCTTCCCCTAGTGGACCAGAAGCTTCCTGAGTATTGCTTATTTCTGTGTCTCTAGTGTTTGAATCAAGGTTTGAGTGAGGGAATGAATATTGAACTGCAGAAAATGATGACAAGGAAAGGGAGAATGAGAAAAATTGTGAATGAGGTGCTAAAATCCCCAAGGGAGGTGAAAGATAAGAACTTTCATAGTATTTGAGTAATATTATCAAATGACATTGACTCAAAAGAGGGAGCGATTGATGAGAGGAAAGAATGTTAGATTTGGAAGTGGCAATAGGAAAAATAATATTCCAATTTTTTTTTCCCATCCTGGGAATTCTGGAGGAATTGGCACAGTGTTTTCTTCTTTGATGCTCCACTCCTACTCTGTCAATTAGCCCTCCCAATTTTTTCCAAATTTACCTTACCTTGCTTCCTGCTGCCATCATGACTAGAATGCTTCAATACCCTTTTTGCCAACCCCTGTGGGGTTGACTTTGTCACATTGACCTTACATGCAAGAGCAAAAAGCTAAGTCCCTAAGCATAATTTTTCAGCAACATTGGTACTTACCTCTTACTTCTCCAATGGTTTCCATTTGACTGTCAAATCAAATGAAAACTTCCAGTTTTGAATTTAAAAGTGTTCACCATCCAGCCCTCTGTAAGCTGCCCTTACTTCAGTTGCTTTGAAGTTTGCACTATGTACAAGATGCCCTACCTTTCTCAAAGCTTCTTATTAACCTTTTTGATACCCATCCAGAGACCTCTTTATCAGAACTCCTTGAGGACTCATTTTCCCTACCTGGCTATTATCAAAACAACTACTCCAGAAACACCTGCCTGCCTTTATCCTTTCCTCTCTCCTAAATACCAAACACTCATAAATGTTATATGTATATGCTTTTCTTGTGTGTCACTCTGTATTACCCTATCAATTCTACCATATAAATTTCTCCCAAATCTATCTCTTCCTCCTTATCCTTGCTGTCACTGGCCTGGATGGTTGCAAAAGCCCTCATCAACCTTCAGGGTATCCTACAATAGAGCTTGAGTATCTTTAAAATGGAAATCTAATTATGCCCTCAAAGCACACAGACACAGATGCACACATGCACCCATACAATGTTTGAGACATTTTGTACCCTTTAAGCAAAAGTCCAAACTCATTAGCCTGCCGGGCATATATACCCCACGTTTACCTCTCTAGCCTCATCCCACCACTCCCACTGTCAAGCCTTCATGCTCCTGCATGCATACTTCCTTTTCCGGACTTAGTCCCCTACCAGTAACCCCACAATCATCTCTGCCTCCAACTTCCCTATCGTCACCCTACATACCTATAAATTTCTATACTTTTTAAAAAAACTTTTATTGCACAATAATCACAGATTCACAGAAGGTTGCAAAAAAATGTACAGGGAAGTCCCATGTACCCTTCTTCCAGCCTCCCCCAATGTTGACATCTTATACAATTATATTACAGCATCAAAATGAAGAAGTTGATATTGGACATTGGCACAAGCCATAGAGCTTATTTAGATTTCACCAGCTATATATGCACACGTGTGTGTGTGTGTGTGTGTGTGTAGCTCTATGCAATTTTATCACACATGTAGCCTTGCATAACTACAACCACAACCAAGATACAGATCAGTACCATCACCACAAGGTTCCCTCATGCTACGCCTTTGTAGCTACATCCATCCCTAACCCCTGGCAACCAACTAATCTATTCTCCATCTCTGTAATTATTATTTTGCAAATGTAATATGAATGGGCTCATGCAGCAGATAATCTTTTGAGATTGGCCTTATTGACCCAGCACAATTCCCTTGAGAGCCACCCAGATTTTTTGCATGTATCAATAGTTTGCTCCTTTTTATTAATGAGCAATATTCCAGTGGCATTGTTGTACCAGTTTGTTTAACCGTTTATCTGTTGAAGTACATCTGCGTTGTTTCCAATGTTTGGCTATTACAAATTAAGCTGCTATGAACATTCATGTACAAGTTCCTACACAAAAATAAGTCTTAAATTATCTGAAATACATTGCCCAAGAGTACAATTACTAGGTCATATGGTAAGTCTATTTTTAGTCTTAACAGGAACTGCCAAACTATTTTCCAGAGTGGCTACACCATTTTACGTTCCCACCAGCAAGATATGTTTATGATCTAGTTTCTCCACATCCTTGCCAGGAATCGTTGTTACCATTTTTCATTTTAGCCATCTTGAGAGTTGGCTTAGTGTAGTTCTCATCTTTTAGGACCTAAGTCAAGAGTTACTTCTGTAGAGCCTTTTTAAAATCCTCAGGAAAAGTTGATTATTCCCTACTCTGTGCCATTTCTGACACTTCATTTATCGTTGTATTTTAATTATTTATTGACATAGTCTGTGTCTTTCCCTCTATTTCCGGGCTACATGAAGCTAGGGGTTGTGTCATAGTCATCTTTATTCCTGCAGCATCTGGTACAGTTACATGCTGGGCACACAGTGGATGCTCAGGAAAATGTGTGGTAAGTGAGGGAAAGAATGAATGAACAGAACATTAGTCTTGTTGCCTCCCCCTCCTCCTCCTTAAGCTAGAAACCTTTTTAGAACAGACATCACGCCTTCCTCTGTGTCTCCCAGCAGCAGCTAATAGGGTGCTCTGTACGTGTAGATGCTCAATAAATGTCATCTAAACTATTCAGTTAGCTTATCTTCCCTCTGCACCCAGGAGATAAGCATATGAAAGAGAGAATAGGCCCAAGTATCCTTGTATTAAGGATCTTATGTCATTATTTTTATAATATTCTTATAATCTCTACAATCACTCAATATTTTTCTGTGTAGATGAGAAATCAAAACAAAACAGTCCTTTGAGTCAAAGAATGCCTCTGTGGGTGAGCACTATTCGATAATTTCAATACCCTTGTTACATATGGATTTGGGAGGATGGCTTTTTATGTCCCTGAATTCCTTTTGCATTTTCAGAAAGATCTGGGATTTTTCTGGTCTTGCTGTACTGGTGTAATTTGATATGTTGATTATGAAGAGGTCATTAACCTCAACATTTTTGATCACTTTTTGACTCTGGATTTTCTCAACTCTGATGTATCTTAATTTACACTTGTTTATACGTCTCTGTAAGAGTTATTCAGGCCCTTGAGGGCTGGTATATATTCTGTCTGGAAAGTAGATTGTAAGCCCCTTGAGAGCAGGGACTTTATAACTCCTAGGAATGCATTCTGGACACTGCCAGTGTTCAATTAATGATAATGCTGAAAGCTTGACTAAGGTCATCTGTCACATTGACATCTTCCTTTTCATCTACAAGGGTTCTGTCAAAAAAAAAAAACATCTAGGTTGACTAGGTAGCACTGAATGAGTCTATCCAAAATTATGTTCATTGTTACACTACAATTTGTTCTTTAGGGTGCTTTCAGGTTTATAATTTTAGATCAGTTGTTACAATTACCTTCCCTACAATACCCTGGTTACATATGCATTAGGGAGGATTGCATTTCATAACCCTTTAGTCCTTTTGCATAATAAAAACTTACCTGATAACATCTATGCTTGTAAAGCATGTAATTCTTTTCCCTAGCCCCCACTGAGAACCAGGTGATTAAACTCCAAGTATGGTCCTAATCTTAAATAATCAGAAAGAACTCTTAATGACTATTCAATGTATATCTTATTTTCCCAGATTTTAAAATGGACTAAATGTGTATACTATGTCCTATGGCTGTTGAAGTTAAATTAATATGAATATTTCAAGGAAGTCTGAATTTTAAAACAGAAGGGCAGATGTGTTCATTGATGAGGGTGGAAGTAGAGGGAAATTTTTTTGTAAATCAGGTTTATTAAGGTATCACTTACATATAGTCTGATTCACCTTTCTTAAATGGAGAGTTTGATGAGTTTGACAGGTTGTGTTTTTTTCCCTTAACTATTTGCTAATTCGATTATACCTCCAACTTGCCCTACCACCACCACTACCCCTAGACCAAACTGACCTATATTTTTCTGATATTTTGTATCCTTTCTATTTTATATAGTGTACTAAAGGAAGTATACCAAGCCTTTAATCCCAAAGCAGTGGTCTTACAGCTAGGAGCTGACACAATAGCTGGGGATCCCATGTGCTCCTTTAACATGACTCCAGTGGGAATTGGCAAGTGTCTTAAATACATCCTTCAATGGCAGTTGGCAACACTCATTTTGGGAGGAGGTGAGTATAAAGGAAGGTTACCAGAATTTGTTGACCTTCCTCCACATTTTGTCCATTGGCACTGAACTTGGAAAACTTGGCTTTCTTGCATTGGATAATACCAACCTACCTGAGGCCCAGAAGCCTGAGTCAATAAAATCTGCCACCTCCACAGTTCAGAATAAGAAAATACTCTGACACACTTTTCAGCTTAGCATGTGCATTGACTTCTTGGTACTCTAAAGTCTAAATTTCAATTCCTGAAGCAAAGATCCTCTGGTTAAAGGTTACCTCGAATCTTAAAAATAGAGGATGTTAACCCCAGTAGACTTTGATTCATCTTCTCTCAGTGTAGTCTTTGATTTTCAGTTCTAATAATCATCTTTTAGAACATGTCACTGAAATTCCAACTCTACTTGTGTGTAAGTAGTAAACACACAAATTAATTAAATAAGCTGAATTCAAGAATGCCTCTTCCCCCAAAAAGCATGGATTTGTTATAGTGAAGCAAAATTGAGAGATCTATAGTCTCTTGGGCATTCTTGCCTTTAGTGTGTGCTGATTATTTGTATTACTTAGCCAAAAGAAAGCCCAGTCTATTCAATAGTAGCATTTAAACATTTGAGAAAGGAACTTGTCACAACATCTACCACCTTTAAAGATGCCTTGCTTAAAATCTTCTATCTACCTACCTGGCACAATCTTTATTTCATTGGATGAATAGATTGGTGTGTTAAAATAACATGGTCAAGCAGATTGAGCTTAAAATACATATATTATAGAAGAGCTAATTGTTGGTTGTTTTGTCAACCTGTTAGAGGAAGTTGTGGGGAAGCCTTATTAAATGAGTGGGCATTCAACACAAGTACACAAGCCTGGTCCTTTGGCAGCCTCAAACTCTAGAAGGCTCAAAATTAAAGGTACTTACAAGAAACAACCTCTTATGAAAAGCTGGCAAGAAATATATTAACTTCAACTGAAGAAGAAGATAAAATTGATAAGCACTGTGTGACATATTACTCTTCTTGACAGCACTAAGGATGGTGATTATGATACAGGTACAGCTAAGGAGGGGGAAGAGACCTTTCTACCATATACATCAGGTTAGAACCTGACTTTTGTTTGAGGCTATAGTCTTTACATTAAAAGTCTGTTAGCATTCTCTAAAGCCTTTTTGTTTTCTCAGCCCAAAGTTTTGACATTTGAATATATAACTCTTCTTAGGAAATATGTGTATTCCTGAAAATGCTTGTGCATAAATGGAATTTTTGCAAATCAAATCATATTGTATATGTACCAGAGATAGTTTACTACCTAAGCAAAACCCATAGTGACCTTTTTTGAAATTAGACACTCATGCCAAATAAGTCTATCTTATAAATTCAGGTTTTTTCGTGTCAGGAGTATTTAAAGTAATACCTGTACTATTTAATTGAAATTCTCAGCCCCTATTAACACACAATTCGTAGAGACAGCCACATCCCCAAGCTTCAGTGGACCCCATTGAGGCCTAAAAGACATACTCAAAGCATCCGTGACCTTTCAAATAGTAGAAAAGCTTAAGAAAAGGGTGACCATATGTCCTAGTTTATGCATGTTATCCCAGTGTAATGATTAATAGTGCCCTCTTTTACTTTTAAAAGTATACCATTTTGTATGATAATTTATATGGTCACCCTATCTAAAATAGACCAGATTCTGTTTCCCTTAGGCTGCATTGAGATTAGGAAATCATTCCATTTTACCCTTATACTCTTAGAATTTAGCTAAAGGCCAATGTTCTGATGCTTGCATGGCAGAGCACATCTATTCAGCACAAAAATGTGCTGATTATTAGCCAGTATAATATGGCTGTTGGGTGACTGTGACAGGACCTGACGAGATGGGTCAGAGCATCCATCAACGGTCCCTTCCTCATCTCACTCTCTTTGATCTCTGCCACCAGGCCTATGTTTTGTGGCAAAAAGGAATGCTGACATTAAAAGAAGGAAGTCTGTTTTTGTCAGCATTTTCCTTTTCTCTTTCCTAGGTTTTTAGGGCTAGATCTGCCAGTAGTTTTAAAAATACAAATCACATTCAGCAGTCATTTTATAGAATTGTTGCAAAATTCATCACAGAAATCTTTCCATTGGGTAGATCACCTCAAGAGATCTGGATTCCAGAGATCTGAGTCTTGCTGATGGCTCTTGATGGAACTGAGGAGTTTGGATTCCTCAGGTACATATTTCTGGGGAGATGGGAGCCTCTTTAATCTTTGCAGACCTTGGACTGCCCAGTTTTACACTGTGCGTGATTTGACTGGTCCACCAAAGTCTGCCTACTAGGTGGTTTAAAAATATCACAAAGGGATGTTTAGGGGAAATTCTGCAATTTGAGGTTGTCTTTTATTAAAACATTTTTCTCTCTTTCCTTACCCCCCTTCCCTCTCCTGCTGTTTTATGACTATTCTTTCCTAACTTCGCAATTCTTGATGGAGACAGGAGGCTATAACCTTGCCAACACGGCTCGATGCTGGACATACTTGACCGGGGTCATCCTAGGGAAAACACTATCCTCTGAGATCCCAGATCATGAGGTAAGTAAGGCTCTGACAAGTCCTCTCTTCTTTAAGGGGAAGAGCTGAGTCATTCCACCTAATCAAAATCACGTCCTCACCACTCAATACCGTTTTGTTGAGAGACACTTCAATAACAATAATACACTGTCTTGGCAGAATAGTGGACTCTTGTTCCAAAATATCCAAGACCTTCTGCCTTTTTTTTTTTTAACAAGAGATCTCAAAGGCCAACCAACTTTAATTTCTCAATTAATTACAGAGACTGTGGGAAGGGGTCACCTGTTCACACAAAGAATTCTTTGGAATATGTGCATATTTTTATCCCCTAGCCTCAAAAAGGAAGGGGCTATTTTTAAAATGTGTAAGCTGGATTCTCATCTTTTTTTTAAGAAGTTTCATAGGTGGTACGTGGCATATGTTCTTTGGTGGTAGTCCTGATCTCTCAATTTTCTTTGACTAATGTAAAATTCAAGAAACTCATAAGCACTACAAAGACCATTGCTGATGTTTTTCTAGCAATTAGTGGCACACAGAGGCTGGAATAGGACCATCCAAAATGTGAAACGTCATTTGAGACCTTGCCATTTTCTTTAGTCATACAAGATGGGCTTTACGTTTTCCAAAGCAAAGATGTCTGTTCTAGTTTTCCCAAAACAAGTTCATGTAAAGCTGTCTGGGACCTGTGAGTGTGCTGACAATCCCTAAGCCAAAGGCATACCTTTGTTCCTATCTATCACCCCAGTTCCCCTGCAAGTAGGAACCATGTTATAGATCAAGATGTATAACTATAGACCTTAGACTGGATGACTTAAAATAACAAACCAGTACATGCAGCCCCACCTTCTCAAGCTATTTCCCAAGGATTAGGGATGCTGCTTTGGTTTTAATGTTATGATTTCTTCCAGATACAGTAGCTGTACACTTGGGAGCATGATGCTTTTTAAAGTTGCTATTATTTTTTAAAAATTAGAAACAACTGAAACTAATTTCCTTCCAATTTTCTCCTAACCTCAGGTGAGGTACAATATGTATCTCAGAAAAACCATTCGATATGTCTAGAATACAAATAGAAGGTACACTGTAATTTGAGACAATTTGCTGATGTCAGGGTTAATAGAAGTCTCTTTTCTTGGTTTGTCTTACCTTTATTCAGTATTTGGAAGCTTAATGAAATATAAAGGTAAGTGCTGTGAACAAATGTAATCGCTGTTATTGCTGTGGGAATATCTCAGATTGCATTGTAATTTAAAGCTCTGGGACTTTATAAACTGATCAAGTTATGTCAGAAACAAGTTTTAAGCTGTAGAAGCCTGAACTGAGAATGAATGCTCTATTCCTGAGAAGCAAAAGCAAATCCAAAGTTTCATCTGTGTTAAAAGATTGATAAAATTTTAATAAAGATGAGTATCACCTCTGGTACATGGAGAAGCTGTGGGCCTGAATGGGAGTAGGCTGGGCCTTATAAATAGATGTTCTGTCTTTATACTGAAATATTCTGTAAGATTAAATGAGATATAATGTATGTCAAGTGCCTAACACGTAGTTCCCTGGAACCTAATAGGCACTTTAAAAATGCAAGTTCTCAGCTGGGCACGGTGGCTTACACCTGTAATCCCAGCACTTTGGGAGGTCAAGGCAGGCAGATCACTTGAGGTCAGGAGTTTGAGACCAGCCTGGCCAACATGGTGAAGCCCCATCTCTACTAAAGATACAAAAAATTAGCTGGGCGTGGTGGTGCACGCCTGTAATCCCAGCTACTCGAGGCTGAGGCAAGAGAATCACTTGAACCCGGAAGGTGGAGGTTGCAGAGAGCCAAGATCGTCCCATTGCACTCCAGCCTAAGCGACAGTGTGACACTCCGTCTCAAAAAAAAGAAAAAAAAATGCAAGTTATCTCCTTCTTCTTTGCATGCTGCTCACTTCTTATACCCAGACATTTATGACTATGTCATTCATAAATTTGTCCGAACCCTTTGTGAATTCCTTCTATCATATCCTTCTGGTTTAAGAGATGTGAGTCATGCAAGAAAGAACAAAGAATAAAATTGAAATGACAGTCTTCCAGGTACAATAAGATAACATTTTAAGGAAAATTGCCAAAAATAGGCTATACAATATGAAGTCATATAAGTTCTGTGGCACAATACACAGTTGCACACAAATATCCTTGTGGTCCTCTGAAATCAGATCAACAAATGGTACATCAAAAAATATTTGCTGAGCACCCATTATGTGCCAGACACCATGCTAAATGTCTTAGGAGATGCTAAGAGAGAAATTCATCCCCTACCTCAAGCAGCTAGGGAGGGAGGGTGGTGTAAATGCTGGGGAGACATGCAAATGCACAGATAGTTATAATACAGAGCAGAAAAAGAAGAAGACAGTAGGAAGAGTGACTGTGGAGATGTGCATCAGATATAAAGGGGATACAAAGGAGTACACAAAATACCCTGCCCTCCACGAGCTGAAAATATAATCAAGAAATCTAGTAGGTGAAAAGGTCAAGATAATGCAGTGGTCAGTTGCAGCCGGGCTGACCTCCTCACTCTCTTCGCTCTCAGTCTTGGGCTTTAGTTCTTTCATCTCCTAGGGTAATAATCCTCCTCCTCCAAATGCCCCATTCCCTACTTCTCTATTATCTTCCTAGGTCCAGCTTCAAGCCCTGTGCCCTTCAAAAACCCTTACCTAAATACACCAAGCCCCTTTGAGCTCTTCCTTCACATTCATTTATTCCTTGTTTCATTTAACAATTATGTGTTGGGCCCCTACTATTTGCCAGGCCTTATTGAATAGACCTGGATTCAGAGATACAAAGACTAATGAGATAATCCCAGTGCCCTCCAAAATCTCACGATCTAATAAAGGTGACAGAACAATGTGCTCACATCCAGGACAGATGAGGACCACAGGGGATATGTTTCAACAAGACTTTGAACTGAATCTTAGAGATTGATTAGGAGTTCGCTAGGTGAAGAAGAAAAAGGCATTCTAGGCAGAGGGAACAGAGATCAGAAAGGGCCTGGTGCCTCATGGGACCAGTGAAAAATTTGCTATGTGTAGATTACAGGGTATATGAGAGAGAGTAGGAAGGATTAAGGCTTGAATGGAAGTTAAGGCCAGATTATGAAGAACCCTAAATGCTACATTAAAGAGCTTACGCTTTTTTCTATGAAAACAAATGAGCTTTAACTTTTAAAAAGCTCAGTTGGTAGAGATAGATTGCAAAGAGGAGAGACTTGAGAAAGGCAGACCTGTTAAGAGGTTCAAATATATACCTATAACACGTCTGTGCCATTCATTTGGTCATCAGTGTTTTGGTTGTCTGCACCACACCCCCAACCCTAGTGCTTAGCTGAGTGTTAAGTACCACCACCTAGTTGAATAAATGAGTGTTTGAGTAAGTGTCTCAATATTCACATTGGGAAACTTCTATTTTTTTAAGATGAAAGAATTGGAAGCATAATCTAGCCTTTCTCTGGGAACCCAGTTTAGCCTTAATAGCAACTTTCTATCCTTTGCAAGAAGTACCAGGTAGCCCAGCTATAGGAAACAGGTGTATCCATGGGAGAACATTATATTACCAATGGAGGGAAGGGAGTTAGGAAGGCAGAAACCCAGCACAAATATTAGAAGTGATAAGGGTGGGACTTCAAGTATAGCGCTCATAAAATATAAAACCGGTGATACCATAAAGCCAGTGATGCCATAAGGCCAGTGACGGCATAAAGCCAGTGATGAGGAAGTTAGTTTCAGCCAGAGCACTGGGGAGCCAGGTTGGCCAGCCAAGCAGTCCCAGCTGGGAAAGCTGAGAAGAATGGAGCTTGTATGTATGATTGGCCCAGATATCGCTACCATAGGGAAAGCCCAAAGGTGTCATGGTACCATGAAAAGACCAGTACATGGCAAATTTAGCACAATCACATGGATTATTATGTATAAAAATGTTCTGTAGTCCAGTACTACTATTTAGATCCTGTGACTTACCTAGGATAGAGTAGGGCTGGGGTGTGTGTGTGTGTATGTGTATGTGTATCATCACATAGGTTTACTAATGAAAAATATTAATACTACTTAACCAGACTGCTTTTTATGGACGGATTAAACTGTACCTCATTCATATTAGGGAACATCTGTAGCCATTAAAAAGAATTAGGTCAATTTATATACAAGTATATGTTACTAATATAAAACAGTCTTCTTGCACTGTAACCTGTGGATTGCACTGAATCTATAGATTGATTTGTGGAGGAGTAACATCATAACAATATTTAATCTTTTAAGCCATGAATTTATCTTTCTATTTACTTGAGTCTTCTTTAATTCCAAATTATAATCTGTACTCTCCAGTGAACACATCTTACACAAATATTATTGAATTTATCCCTAAGTACTGTATTTCATTATTTTGATCCTATGTAAATGGTATTTTTATTTCAATTTCCAATTGTTTGTTGCCAGAATATTGAAGGACAATTGACTTTTCATATTGATCTTGAATAATGTAACCTTGCTAAATTCACTTATTAGCTCTAGTAGCTTTTTTGTAGATTGCTTAGCATAATCCATGTATGCAAACATCATCTGTGAATAAAGAGAATTTTCCTTCTTTCTGTATAATCTTCATGTCTTTTATTTCTTTTTCTCACCTTTTTGCACTGGTTGGGACCTCCAGTGCAATGCTGAGTGGAAATGGTGAGTGAATATCTTTATCTGGTCCCCAGTAATAGGGGGAAAGTGCTTAATCTTCACTATGAAGTGTGATATTAGCTGTAGGATTTTTCAAAAATGTTCTTTTTTAGGTTGAGGAAGTTCCCTTCTATTCCTAATTTACTGAGACTTTTTTTTTTCTCACAAATGAGTACTGATTTCGTCAAATGTTTTTCTTTATCTATTGAAATGATCATATGGTATCCTCCTTTATTGTTAGTACAGTAAATTGCACTGATTTTTTAATGTTAAACTAACTTTGCATTCCTGGAATAAACCCTGCTTGGTCATGTTATATTATCCTTTTTATGTATTGCTGGATTCATTTTGCTGAAACTTGGTCAAGGTTTTTTTGTGTCTATGTTGATAAGGGATGTTGGCCTGTTGTTTTCTTTTCTTGTAATGTCTTTGTCTGGTTTTGATATCAGGGCAATGCTGATCTTTGTGGTTTCTCTGGGGTTTACATCTGGGTATGTGTTTGTTTTTGTTTTTGTTTCTGTTTTTTGTTTTTTGTGAGACAGATTCTTGCTGTGTCGCCCAGGCTGGAGTGCAGTGGTACAATCTTGGCTCACTGCAACCTCCGCCTCTCCGGTTCAAGCGATTTTCCTGCTTCAGCCTCCCCAGTAGCTGAGACTATAGGCATGCACCACCACACCCGGCTAATTTTTGTATTTTTAGTAGAGATGAGGTTTCACCATGTTGGTCAGACTGGTCATGAACTCCTGACCTCAAGTGATTCGCCTGCCTTGGCCTCCCAAAGTGCTGGGATTACAGGTGTGAGCCACCATGCCCAGCCTACAGTATGCGTTTTTAACTTATCAGAGTCAACTTTTAAATAGTATTACATTACTTCACATATAGTACCTTTACAGCAGCGTTCTTCCATTTTTTTCCTTTCTCTTTCTTTATGCTATTGTAGTCATATATTTTACCTTTGCATATGTTATAAACCTCTTGATACATTGTTATTGTTTTGCTTTAAACAATTTTTTTAGTTTTTAAAATATTTACTAATTCATTTTAAGTAGAATAAATCCAGCATATATTAGCACAAATAACATGTTTTGATGAAAAATAACTGTATTTTCAAAGATAAAAAGAAATTTCATAAGAAAAATGTCATTGTTACACCCTTTTGCCCATTTCTTTAACGTCTGGCTTAATAGATGACAACTGACTTCTCATACCTGATTCTACATTCAGTGTGTTTTGAGATGTTGTTTTTCTTAAAATATATAAAGAAAATCCAGCTTCACATAGATATGTAGTTGGAAAAGGGAAAATGTATTTTAATACATTTTCAGATAATTATGGGTATTCTTTGATACTACACTAAAACTTCACAAATGGAAGTTTCTTAAAGGTTAATCCAGTATGGAATCTGAAACCATATCAGTGAACTTTTTATATACTGTTACATTAAAACTCATTGGTCATCTTATTCTTTGAGTGGATATTTGACCCATCTTATACATATTGGTTATTTGGAAAATATTGGTTCACTAAGTTATGCAAATATTCCAAATGCTAACACATTTTATGCAGTATCAAAAAATCAGTCATTGATCTCACCACCGATCTCACTGGAAAAAAAGCTTAAGTATTGAGAAGCTGTTAAGCTCCCAGTGGCAGAATGAAGTTTTCTAAAATTCTAATTTTCGCTCAAAAAATGTGAATATTATCATTGGCAAGAAATGCTGTCAGTTGTTTGCCCTGAAGTGACAAACTTATTTCATTTTTGAGAAAATATTTGCCAAATGTCCAAGTATTTAATCATGCCTTATCCATCATTCTTTCAAGCAAAAATGATGTTCTATGAAAAATGTTGCTAGTTAAGCTCAAAACTTGACATGCTTTTCCTCAAGACAACCACCATAGCGCAGTTTATACCAGAAGCACCTTATGTATACCTCCAATTTCATCACACAGAATATTAAATCCAGCATCAGGATTTAATAAAATGAATACTTTTTAGTGCTTTATCAGGGACATTCTTAAGTCAAATTGGATTTTATTTTACTATAAGTGCATGTCAGTAAATAATACAATAACTGCTGGTATACTTTGGTGCTATTGCCTTAATTTGTACCATAGTATCAGCAGTTTTACCCACCATTGCTTTTGCACCTCCATGCAAATATAAACAAGTTGCTCCAGCATAAACCATGAGATTCAAAGTGATTCAGCACTTTGAACGTTTTAGCACCACTCATGTTTGTTGCCAACCATTCACATAAAAGAAGATCGTCTTCAAAGATTAGTTAGTGCTGATACCACATGACTGACTACAAGCAAAACTGCAAGCCCAGCCATATTTGTAGATTTGTCTGTTTGTAAGGTGCGAATAAATTCTGCAAATGAGATGCTAACTAAGTCTTCATGATTACAGCTAAATGTTTAAACAAGTTACTGTGCTATTGAGAAAAGACAATGCTGTAAGTTATTTTACTAACTTTTCATCGAATAGGCAGTGATCAATGTCAATTGTCCAAGGCTTTATTGGTCTCCAAGCTATAGTGTGGAATTCTCTAGCCAATGCAGTAAAATAACTTACCTATAACATGCTGCAATGACTTTTTAATTTCTAATTTGAAAAGGTGCAACAAACAATTCTTGGCTATTTGAGTTCGTCATGTCTACACTTAATATATTCAATTCCTTTTCCTTTAACTATGAATGAATGGTCTAAAAACGATGCTACAATTTAAATGACAAATTATTTTGAAACTGTTCAAAAATGTTCTGTTGCATAAGACACTATAAGGTAAATTCGTTACATATATAAAGATAATTTTAATCATATTTTATTTCTTATTTACAATTTCACCCAGCTTTTTTTAAGTAAAGTTCTTGCTTCCATGGGTCAGAACCCTTACTGATGTTTCAGTTTCATCTTTTTCAGCTCTATAAACATAGATGTTGTGGCCCTGGTTTGAGAAAGCAAGTCTTTTAGCTCTGGACCACACCCCTTATATCCCTAATTGGGCTGTGTTTGGCTGGACCATGTTACTCCATTTCCTGTCTGCCACCAGTGTAACAGCATGCTTTGCTCCTCTCTGGCCTTCGGTGGCACTCCTTTGAGCTCAGTACATAGGCAGCCACCACTGGATCTCCTGCTTCCAACATGACCCTACATGGTCTTCTAAAGAAATTATGAGTAAGAAAATATCTTTTATATTCATCCATTCCAGCATTTTTCAATATTTTGTGTAGATCCAGGTTTCCATCTGGTACAAATTGCATTCTGCCTAGGAACTTCAGTTCATTTTTCTTATACTGTAGGTCTGCTAGCAACAAATTCTCAGCTTTTGTTTGTCTGAAAAAGTTTCCATTTTGTCTTAATTCTGGAAAGATATTTTCACTAGGTATAGAATTCTAGGTTGATAATTTTTCTTTTAGCACTTCAAAGATATTATTTCATTGCCTTCTTGCTTACATATTTCCTCATGAGAAGACTGTGATAAATTTTCATCTTTGTTCCCTTGTATAATATGTGTCGTATTTCTTTGGCTGCTAAGTTTTCTCTTTATAACTAGTTTTCAGCAGCTGGATTCTAACATGCTGTCATGTGGTTGTCTTTGGATTTATCCTGTCTGAGATTCATTGAGCTAGGATCTGTGGGTTTATAGTTTTTATCAAATTTGGAAATATTTCAGCCATTATTTTTTTCTGTTACTTCTTTCTTTCTTCTACTTCTAAGACTCCAGCTAAACCTAGTTAGACCAGTTATGCTGAAGTTTCATGCATCATTCACTGTGACCTTTTTACTTTTTATTTGTTTATTTATTTATTTATTTTTTTAAAAGAGACAGAGTCTTACTCTGTCAGCCAGGCTTGAGTGCAGTGGTATAGACATAGCTTACTGCAGCCTCAACTTCTGGGGCTCAAGCAATCCTCCCACCTCAGCCTCCTGAGTAAATAGGACTACAGGTGCACTCCACCATGCCTGGTTAATTGTTTTATTTTGTAGAGACAAGGTCTCACTGTGTTGCCCAAGGTGTTGTCCAAGCTGATCTTTCACTCCTGGGCTCAAGCAATCCTCTCGCCTCAGCCTCCCAAAGTGCTGGAATTATAGGCATGAGCCACCATGCCCGGCCTATTTTTTTTTCAGTCTTTTATTTCTCCCTGTGATTTATTTTGAAGAGTTTCCATTGCTTTGCCTTCAAGTTCATTGATCTTTTATTCTGCAGTATACCTGCTCTTAATCTCATCCAGTGAAATTTCCATTTCAAATACTGTGTTTTTCATCTCTAGAATTTCCATTCTTATTTTATTTTATTTTATTATTGTACTTTAGGTTTTAGGGTACATGTGCACAATGTGCAGGTTTGTTACATATGTATCCATGTGCCATGTTGGTGTGCTGCACCCATTAACTCGTCATTTAGCATTAGGTATATCTCCTAATGCTGTCCCTCCCCCCTTCCCCCACCCCACAACAGTCCCTGGAGTGTGATGTTCCCCTTCCTGTGTCCATGAGTTCTCATTGTTCAATTCCCACCTATGAGTGAGAGCATGCGGTGTTTGGTTTTTTGTCCTTGCGATAGTTTACTGAGAATGATGTTTTCCAGTTTCATCCATGTGCCTACAAAGGACATGAACTCATCATTTTTTATGGCTGCATAGTATTCCATGGTGTATATGTGCCACATTTTCTTAATCCAGTCTATTGTTGTTGGACATTTGGGTTGGTTCCAAGTCTTTGCTATTGTGAATAGTGCCGCAATAAACATACGTGTGCATGTGTTTTTATAGCAGCATGATTTATAGTCCTTTGGGTATATACCCAGTAATGGGATGGCTGGATCAAATGGTATTTCTAGCTCTAGATCCCTGAGGAATCGCCACACTGACTTCCACAATGGTTGAACTAGTTTACAGTCCCACCAACAGTGTAAAAGTGTTCCTATTTCTCCACATCCTCTCCAGCACCTGTTGTTTGCTGACTTTTTAATGATGGCCATTCTAACTGGTGTGAGATGGCATCTCATTGTGGTTTTGATTTGCATCTCTCTGATGGCCAGTGATGATGAGCATTTTTTCATGTGTTTTTTGGCTGCATAAATGTCTTCTTTTGAGAAGTGTCTGTTCATGTCCTTCGCCCACTTTTTGATGGGGTTGTTTGTTTTTTTCTTGTAAATTTGTTTGAGTTCATTCTAGATTCAGATCTTTGACAAACCTGACAAAAACAAGCAATGGGGAAAGGATTCCGTATTTAATAAATGGTGCTGGGAAAACTGGCTAGCCATATGTAGAAAGCTGAAACTGGATCCCTTCCTTACACCTTATACAAAAATTAATTCAAGGTGTATTAAAGACTTACATGTTAGACCTAAAACCATAAAAACCCTAGAAGAAAACCTAGGCAATACCATTCAGGACATAGGCGTGGGCAAAGACTTCATGTCTAAAACACCAAAAGCAATGGCAACAAAAGCCAAAATTGACAAATGGGATCTAATTAAACTAAAGAGCTTCTGCACAGCAAAAGAAACTACCATCAGAGTGAACAGGCAACCTACAGAATGGGAGAAAATTTTTGCAACCTACTCATCTGACAAAGGGCTAGAATTTCCATTCTTAAAAATATTTTTAATTTCTCTCTTTACTAGGTTCATATTTTTTTACCTCCTTAAGCATATGGAACATATTTATAATAGCTGTTTTACAATCCTTGTCTACAAACTCCATCATTTCTGTCATTTCTGGGTCTGTTCCTGTTAACTGATTTTTCTTCAGATTATAGGTCACATTTTCCTACTTCTTTGCATGTTTAGTAATTTTTTATTGGATATCAAGTGTCATGGATTTTATATTGTTGAATTCTGGATTTTAAAAAATTGGATTTCAAGAGGATTATACTTTTTTCCTGATAATTAAGTTATTGTGGATCAGTTTGATCCTTTTCCAGTTTTGTTTTTAAATTAATTTAAAGTAGGTCTTGACTAGCCTTTTTATTCTAGGGCTAATTTAGCCTGCTTTGAAGGTACTACCCCTGTGAAGCCTATACTGCTACCCCAGGTATTCAGTGAGATCTCTTCAATTTGGCCCTTTGTGAGCTCTAGAAATTGTTCATCTTTTTTTGTTTGGTTGGTGTTTGTTTGTTTGTTTGTTTGTTTAAGATGGAGTCTTGCTCTGTCACCCAGGCTGGGGTACAGTGGCATGATCTCAGCTCACTGCAACCTCTGCCTCCCAGGTGCAAGCAATTCTCCTGCCTCAGCTTCCCCAGTAGCTGGGATTACAGACATGTGCCACCAGGCCCAGCTAATTTTTGTATTTTTAGTAGAGACGGGGTTTCGCCATGTTGGCCAGGCTGGTCTTGAACTCCTGACCTCAAGTGATCCGCCAGCCTCGGCCTCCCAAAGTGCTGGGATTACAGGCATGAGCCACGGCACCCAGCCAGGAATTGTTCATCTTACAACACCTCAATAATTGTTTTTTGTAAGTTTTCAGGACTACTCTTGTGAAGTTGTACCCTATACATGTTCAGACTGGTATTCTTCAAAAGACTCAAGTAGACTTCCACGTATATTTCTAGTATTCTTTTTTTGGCTTAGCCCCATCTCTACAATTTCTAACCACCTTGGCCTCTCTGAACTCCAATATCCATCTCCTCTACTCAGTGAGATTGCTGGGCTCTGTTTGGGTTCCCCCTTCCTGCACCACAGTCCAGGGATTACTTCCAGGTAGAAAGCCTGGGTGAAAGTAGGGTTCACCTCATTCGTATCCTTTGTCTTTCAGGAATCAGTATCTTGTACCATTTATTGGCCAGTTTCTGAAAATGGATGTTTCCTGTAGTTTATTAATTTTCCAGTTGTCTCTAGAGAGAAAGAAATCTTGCCCTCATGGCCAGAAGCCGAAGTCCTTTAGTTATCTGCCTTCATTTTCTCTGCCTTCATTTTTGAAGAATATTTTTGTAGGATTTAAATTCTACATTTATAGTTTTTCTTTTCTTCTGGCTTCTGTTGTTTCTGATGGACATTAGTCTTGTTATTTTTATTGTTTCCCTGTATATAATGTATCTTTTTCCCTCTGGCTACCTTTGTAAATTTATATTTGGTATTCAAACCTTTACTGTGGGCTAGGCACAGTGGCCCATGCCTGTAATCCCAACACTTTGGGAAGCCAAGGCAGGCAGATTACTTGAAGCCAGGAGTTTGAGACCAGCCTGGCCAACATGGTGAAACCCCATCTCTACTAAAAGTACAAAAAGAAGCCCGGTGTGGTGGCACATGCCTGTAATCCCAGCTACTCGGGTGGCTGAGTCATGAGAATCACTTGAACCTGGGAGGCAGAGGATGCAGTGAGCTGAGATTGCACCACTGCACTCCAGCCTGGGCAACAATGCAAGACTCTGTCTCAAAAGGAAAAAAAAAAAAAAAACAGAGAGAAAGAACATCGACTGTAATATGCCTCAGTGTACATTTGTTTGCATTTATCCTATGTGGGATTTCCTAACTTCTTGGATTTGTGGGTTGCTAATTTTTATATACAGGTTGGGTATCACTTTTTTTAAACACTTGGGACCAGAAGTGTTTTGGATTTCAGATTTTTTTTCGGATTTTGTAATATTTGCAATCTGGAAATTCAAAATCTAAAATGCTCCGTGAACATTTCCTTTGAACATCATATCAGGACTCAAAAAGTTTCATTTTTTAGAACATTTCAGATTTTGGATTTTCAGATTAGGGATACTCAACCTGTGATTTGGAAAAAGTATCAGCCAGTATTTCTTTATTTTTTTTTTAACTTATTCTCCCTTTCCTGTTCTTCTGGGACTCTAATTACAAATATGTTTGATTGATGCTGTCCTACAAGACACTGAAGTGAGCTTTTTTTTTTTTTTTTTTTTTTTTTCAGTGTTTTTTCTCTCCAGGCTTCAGTTTGTTTGATTTCTATTGATCGGTCTTCAAGTTTACTAATTCTTTAGTATACAATCTACTATTCATTCCATCCAATGAATTTTTTTTATTTCATCTTATCCAATGATTTCCTTAGTTTCTTTTTTCTTGAAAAGATTATAGATTCACAGACCATTGTAAAGGTACTACAAAGAGGTACTATGTACCCTTCACTCAGTTCCCCCCAGTGGTAACTTCTTATATGACTATACTGCAGTAACAAAACCAAGAAATTGACATTGGTACAGCAGACCTTATTTAAATTTGACCAGTTTTACATGAGCCCATTTGTGTGTGTGTGTGTGTGTGTGTGTGTGTGTGCGCATATTTAGTCCTAGGCAATTTTATTATATGTATAGATTGATGTAACTACTACCATCGTCAGGATACAGCACTGTTCCATTATCACAGAGACCTTCCTTGTGCTACCCTTTTATAGCCACTGCTGCCTTCTTCTTTTCCCCTACCCCATCACGAACCCTTGGCAATCACTGACCTTTTCTTCATCTCTATGATTTTTTCATTTAGACAATGTGATATAAGTGTAATCATACGTTATGTGAGTTGTTGAGATTGGATTTTGCCCTTAGGATAATTCCCTTGAGATCCATCCAATTTGTTCCATACATTAATAATTCATTCCTTTTTATGGATGAATGGTATTCCATGGTATAGACGTACCATAGGTTGTTTAGTCATTTCTCCATTTGAGTTGTTTCCAATTTTGGCTATTAAAATTAAACGCTTATATACAGTTTTTGTGTGGATATAAGTTTTCATATCTCTGGGAACAGCGCCTAGGAATGCAAATGCTAGATCATATTGTAAGAATAGGTGTGTTGTTTTTAAGAAACTAAACAGAAAGGAAATGCTTAAAGAAAAGAAGTGCTTTCTTTTAATTACTGTTTACATACCTTATCTTTTCCACCCCTTTAAAAAATGTCCCTATATCATTACATTTGAAGTGTGTTTCTTGTAGACAGGATATAATTGGATTGTGTTTTTTTAACCTATTCTGCCATCTCTGTCTTTCCAATGGTGTGTTTAGGCGATTTACTTTTAATGTAGTTATTGATATGTTAGGGCTTAAGTCTGCCATTTTATTTAAGCAGTATGTTTTCTGTTTGTTCCCTCTATTTTTTTTTTTATACTTTAAGTTCTGGGAGACATGTGCAGAACGTGTGGGTTTGTTACATAGTTATACACGTGCCATGGTGGTTGCTGCACCCATCAACCCATCATCTACATTAGGTATTTCTCCTAATACTCTCCCTCCCCTAGGCCCCCAACCCCCAACAGGATCCAGTGTGTGATGTTCCCCTCCCTGTGTCCATGTGTTCTCATTGTTCAACTCCCACTTATGACTGAGAACATGCAGTGTTTGGTTTTCTGTTCCTGTGTTAGTTTTCTGAGAATGATGATTTCCACCTTCATCCATGTCCCTGCAAAGGACATGAACTCATCCTTTTTTATGGCTGCATAGTATTCCATGGTGTATATGTGCCACATTTTCTTTATCCAGTCTATCATTGATGGGCATTTGCATTGGTTCCAAGACTTTGCTATTGTGAATAGTGCTGCAATAAACATCAATAAACCTATGTGTGCATGTGTCTTTATAGTAGAATGATTTATAATCCTTTGGGTACATACCCAATAATGGGATTGCTGGGTCAAATGGTATTTCTGGTTCTAGATCCCTGAGGAATCACCACACTGTCTTCCACAATGGTTGAACACTCTCACCAACAGTGTGAAAACGTTCCCATTTCTCCACATCCTCTCCAGCATCTGTTGTTTCCTGACTTTTTAATGATCGCCATTCTAACTGGTGTGACATGGCATCTCATTGTGGTTTTGATTTGTATTTCTCTAATGACCAGTGATGATGAGCTTTTTCTCATATGTTTGTTGGCCACATAAATGTCTTCTTTAGAGAAGTGTCTGTTCATATCCTTCACCTACTTTTTGATGTTTGTTTTTTCCTTGTAAATTTGTTTAAGATCCTTGTATATTCTAGATATTAGCCTTTTATCAGATGGATAGATGGCAAAATTTTTCCCCATTCTGTAAGTTGCTTGTTCACCCTGATGATAGTTTCTTTTGCTGTGCAGAAGCTCTTTAGTTTAATTAGATCCCATTTGTCACTTTTGGCTTTTGTTGCCATTGCTTTTAGTGTTTTAGTCATGAAGTCTTTGCCCATGCCTATGTCCTGAATGGTATTGCCTAGGTTTTCTTCTAGAGTTTTTATGGTTTTAGGTCTTACATTTAAGTCTTTAATGCATCTTGAGTTAATTTTTGTATCAGGTGTAACGAAGGGGTCCAGTTTCAGTTTTCTGCATGTGGCTAGCCAGTTTTCCCAGCACCATTTATTAAATAGGGAATCTTTCCCCGTTGCTTGTTTTTGTCAGGTTTGTCAAAGATCAGAGGGTTGCAGATATGCAGCATTACTTCTGAGGCCTCTGTTCTGTTCCATTGGTCTATATGTGTTTTGGTACCAGTACCATGCTGTTTTGGTTACTGTAGCCTTGTAGTATAGTTTGAAGTCAGGTAGCATGATGCCTCCAGCTTTGTTCTTTTTGCTTAGGATTGTCTTGGTTATAAGGGCTCTTTTTTGGTTCCATATGAAATTTAAAGTAGTTTTTCTAATTCTGTGAGGAAAGTCAATAGTAGCTTGACAGGGATAGCATTGAATCTATAAATCACTTTGGGTAGTATGGCCATTTTCACAATATTGATTCTTCCTATCCATGAGCATGGAATGTTTTTCCATTTGTTTGTGTCCTCTCTTATTTCCTTGAGCAGTGGTTTGTAGTTCTCCTTGAAGAGGTCCTCCACATCCCTTGTAAGTTGTATTCCTAGGTATTTATTCTCTTTGAAGCAATTGTGAATGGGAGTTCACTCATGATTTGGCTCTCTGTTTGTCTGTTGTTGATGTATAGGAATGCTTGTGATTTTTGCACACTGATTTTGTATCCCAAGACTTTGCTGAATTTGCATATCAGCTTAAGGAGATTTGGGGCTGAGATGATGGGGTTTTCTAAAAATACAATCATGTCTTCTGAAAACAGAGACAATTTGACTTCTTCTCTTCCTATTTGAATACCGTTTATTTCTTTCTCTTGCCTGATTGCCCTGGCCAGAAATTCCAATACTATGTTGAATAGGAGTGGTGAGAGAGGGCATCCTTGTCTTATGCCAGTTTTCAAAGGGAATGCTTCCAGCTTTTGCCTGTTCAGTATGATATTGGCTGTGGGTTTGTCATAAATAGCTCTTATTATTTTGAGATATGTTCCATCAATACCTAGTTTATCGAGAGTTCTTAGCATGAAGAGGTGTTGAATTTTATCGAAGGCCTTTTCTGCATCTATTGAGATAATCGTGGTTTTTGTCATTGGTTCTGTTTATGTGATGGATTACGTTTATTGATTTGTGTATGTTGAACCAGTGTTGCATCCCAGGGATGAAGCCAACTTGATTTGGTGGATAAGCTTTTTGATGTGCTGCTGGATTTGGTTTGCCATTATTTTATTGAGCATTTTCGCATAGATGTTCATCAGGGATATTGGCCTGAAATTTTCTTTTTTTCTGTGTCTCTACCAGGTTTTGGTATCAAGATGATGCTGGCCTCATAAAATGAGTTAGGGCAGAGTCCCTCTTTTTCTATTGTTTGGAATAGTTTCAGAAGGAATGGTACCAGCTCCTCTTTGTACCTCTGGTAGAATTTGGCTATGAATCCATCTGGTTCTGGACTGTTTTTGGTTGGTAGGCTACTAATTACTGTCTCAGTTTCAGAACTTGTTATTGGTCTATTCAGGGATTCGATTTCTTCCTGGTTTTCTCTTGGGAGGGTGTATGTGTCCAGAAATTTATCCATTTTTTTCTAGATTTTCTAATTTATTCACGTAGAGGTGTTTATAATATTCTCTGATGGTAGTTTGTATATTTGTGGGATCAGTGGTGATATCCCCTTTATCACTTTTTATTGTGTCTATGTGATTCTCCTCTCTTTTCCTCTTTATTAGTCTTGCTAGTGGTCTATTTTGTTGATCTTTTCAAAAAACCAGCTCATGGATTCATTGATTTTTTTTAGGGGTTTTTTGTGTCTCTATCTCCTTCAGTTCTGCTCTGATCTTAGTTATTTCTTGTCTTCTGCTAGCTTTTGAATTTGTTTGCTCTTGCTTCTCTAGCTGTTTTAATTGTAATGTTAGGGTGTCGATTTTAGATCTTTCCTGCTTTCTCCTGTGGGCACTTAGTGCTATAAATTTCCCTCTAAACACTGCTTTAGCTGTGTCCCAGAGATTCTGGTACACTGTGTCTTTGTTCTCATTGGTTTCAAAGAACTTATTTGTTTCTGCCTTCATTTTGTTATTTACCCAGTAGTCATTCAGGAGCAGGTTGTTCAGTTTCCATGTAGTTGTGTGGTATTGAGTGAGTTTCTTAATCCTGAGTTGTAATTTGATTGCGCTGTGGTCTGAGAGACTGTTTGTTATGATTTCCGTTCTTTTGCATTTGCTGAGGAGTGTTTTACTTCCAATTATGTGGTCAATTTTAGAATAAGTGCGATGTGGTGCTGAGAAGAATGTGTATTCTGTTGATTTGGGGTGGAGAGCTCTGTAGATGTCTATTAGGTCCGCTTGGTCCAGAGTTGAGTTCAAGTCCTGAATATCCTTGTTAATTTTCTGTCTTGTTGATCTGTCTAATACTGACAGTGGGGTGTTAAATTCTCCCACTTTTATTGTGTGGGAGTGTAAGTCTTTGTAGGTCTCTAAGAACTTGCTTTATGAATCTGGGTGCTCCTGTATTGGGTGCACATATATTTAGGATAGTTAGCTCTTCTTGTTGCATTGATCCCTTTACCATTATGTAATGCCCTTCTTTGTCTTTTTAGATCGTTGTTGGTTTAAAGTCTGTTTTATCAGAGACTAAGATTGCAACCCCTGCTTTTTTTTTTTCTTTTTGCTTTCCATTTACTTGGTAAATATTCATCCATCCCTTTATTTTGAGCCTATGTGTGTCTTTGCACGTGAGATGGGCCTCCTGAATATAGCACACCAATGGGTCTTGACTCTTTATCCAATTTGCCAGTCTGTGTCTTTCAACTGGGGCATTTAGCCCTCTTACGTTTAAGGTTAATATTGTTATGTGTGAATTTGATCCTGTCATTATGATGCTAGCTGGTTATTTTGACCATTAATTGATGCAGTTTGTTCATAGTGTCAATGGTCTTTACAATTTGGTATGTTTTTGCAGTGGCTGGTACTGGTTTTTCCTTTCCATATTTAGTGCTTCCTTCAGGAGCTCTTGTAAGGCATGCCTGGTGGTGACAAAATCTCTCAGCATTTGCCTGTCCATAAAGGATTTTATTTCTCCTTCGCTTATGAACCTTAGTTTGGCTGGATATGAAATTCTGGGTTGAAAATTCTTTTCTTTAAGAATGTTGAATATTGGCCCCCACTCTCTTCTGGCTTGTAGGGTTTTGCAGAGAGGTCTGCTGTTAGTCTGATGGGCTTCCCTTTGTGGGTAACCTGACCTTTCTCTCTGGCTGCCCTTAACAATTTTTCCTTCATTTGAGTCTTGGTGAATCTGACAATTATGTGTCTCGGGGTTGCTCTTCTCGGTGTATCTTTGTGGTGTTCTCTGTATTTCCTGAATTTGAATGTTGGCCTGCCTTGCTATGTTGGGGAAGTTCTCCTGGATAATATCCTGAAAAGTGTTTTCCGACTTGGTTCCATTCTCCCTGTCACTTTCAGGTACACCAGTCAAACCTAGATTTGGTCTTTTCACATAGTCCTTTATTTCTTGGAGGCTTTGTTGATTCCTTTTCAATCTTTTTTCTCTAATCTTGTCTTCACACTTCATTTCATTAAGTTGATCTTCAATCTCTGATATCCTGTCTTCCACTTGATCAGTTCAGCTATTGATACTTGTGTATGCTTCACGAAATTCTCGTGCTGTGTTTTTCAGCTCCATCAGGTCATTTATGTTCTTCTCTAAACTGGTTATTCTAGTTAGCAATTCCTCTAACCTGTTTTCAAGGTTCTTAGCTTCCTTGCATTGGGTTAGAACATACTCCTTTAGTTTGGAGGAGTTTGTTATTACCCACCTTCTGAAGCCTACTTCTGTCAATTCATCAAATTCATTCTTGTGATCCTTTGGAGAAGAGGCATTCTAGTTTTTTGAATTCTCAGCCTTTTTGCACTGGTTTTTCCTCATCTTCATTGATTTATCTACCTTTGGTCTTTGATGTTGGTGACCTTTGGATGGGGTTTATGTGTGGACGTCCTTTTTGTTGATGTTGGTGCTACTCCTTTCTGTTTGTTAGTTTTCCTTCTAACAGGCCCCTCTGCTGCAGGTCTGCTGTAGTTTGCTGGAGGTCCACTCCAGACGCTGTTTGCCTGGGTATCACCAGCGGAGGCTGCAAAACAGCAAAGATTGTTGCCTGTTCCTTCCTCTGGAAGCTTTGTCCCAGAGGGGCACCTGCCAGATGCCAGCCGGAGTGCTCTTGTATGAGGTGTCTGTCGACCCCTGCTGGGAGGTGTCTTCCAGTCAGGAGGCACAGGGGTCAGGGACCCACTTGAGGAGGCAGTCTGTCCCTTAGCAGAGCTCAAGCACTGTGCTGGGAGACCCACTGCTCTGTTCAGAGCCAGCAGGCAGGAACATTTAAGTCTGCTGAAGCTGAGCCCACAGCCACCCCTTCACCCGGGTGCTCTGTCCCGGGGAGATGGGAGTTTTCTCTGTAAGCCCCTGACTGGGGCTGCTGCCTTTCTTTCAGAGATGTCCTGCCCAGAGAGGAGGAATCTAGAGAGGCAGTCTGGCTACAGCGGCTTTGCAGAGCTGTGATGGGCTCTGCCCAGTTCAAACTTCCCAGAGGCTTTGTTTACACTATGAGGGGAAAACCACCTACTCAAGCCTCAGTAATGGTGGACACCCCTCACCCCACCAAGCTCAAGCATCCGAGGTCATCTTCAGACTGCTGTGCTGGCAGCGAGAATTTCAAGCTTGTGGCTCTTAGATTGCTGGGCTCTGTGGGGGTGGGATCCACTGAGCTAGACCACTTGGCTGCCTGGCTTCAGCCTCCTTTCCAGGGGAGTGAACAGTTCTGTCTTGCTGGCATTCCAGGCGCCACTGGAGTATGAAAAAAAAACTCCTGAAGCTAGCTCAGTGTCTGCCCAAATGGCAGCCCAGTTTTGTGCTTGAAACCCAGGTCCCTGGTGGTGTAGGCACCTTGAGGGAATCTCCTGGTCTATGGGTTGTGAAGACCATGGGAAAAGTGTAGTGTCTGGGCCAGAATGCACCGTTCCTGACGGCACTGTCCCTCATGGCTTCCCTTGGCTAGGGGAGGGAGTTCCCCAACCCCTTCCACTTCCCAGGTGAGGCAACACCCCGCCCTGCTTCAGCTCGCCCTCCGTGGGCTGCACCCACTGTCTAACCAGTCCCAATGAGATGAGCCAGGTACCTCAGTTGGAAATGCAGAAATCACCCACCTTCTGCATTGATCATGCTGGGAACTGCAGACAGGAGCTGTTCCTGTTCAGCCATCTTGCCAGCTACCTGTTCCCTCTATTTTTTTCTAGTGCCTTCATGTGGGTTACTTGGGCATTTTTAAAGAATTTTATTTTTTATTTATCTATAGTATTCTTAAGTGTATCAATTTGTATAGTTTGTTAATTGTTACTTTAGGTATTAGATTATACATGTATAATTTATCACAGTCTACTAGTATCAACATTTTACCTCTTTGAGTGAAGAAACCTTACCTCCATTTATGTTTCTGTACCTTCCTCCCTTTATAGTATATCTTAAATATTTCCTCTACACATATCAATAATCACATCAGTCTTATAGTTTTTGTTTCAATCATCAAACATAATTTAGAAAGGTTAAGAGGATAAGGAAAGTCTGTTGTATTTACCCATATTTTAACTCTTTCTGTTGTCCTTCCTTCCTTCCTTCCTTCCTTCCTTCCTTCCTTCCTTCCTGATGCTCTTTTTTTTCTTTTATCATTTCCTTTCTGTTTAGAGAACTTACTTTTTCTATTCTTATAGGTTAGATCTGCTGATAAGTTCTTTTCATCTTCCTTCATTGAGAATGTCTTGATTTCCCTTTCATTCCTGAAAGATATTTTCACTGGGTATAGAATTGGGTATAGAATTGTCTGGACTGACAATTCTTTTCTTTCTGTACTTAAAAAATATGCCTCTTCCCTCTGACCTCCATGGTTTTTAATGAGAAATCCACTGTCATTTAAATTATTATTCTCATTTGTGTAATGCATCATTTCTCTCTAGCTGCTTTCCAGATTTGTTCTTGTCTTTATTTTTCAGACATTTGATTATGATTTTTATTGGAGTGGATTTCTTTGGGTTTATCATGTTTAGGGCTCATTCAGCTTCTTGAATCTGTAGGATTATGTCTTTCATAAAATTTGGAGAAGTTTCAGCCATTTCTTTGAATATTTTTTAGTGCCACTTTCTTTCTCATTCTGGGACTCTGGTGACACATATGTTTGATCTTTTCTTGTCACACAGGACCCTGAGACTCTGTTCATTTTTTTTTCAGTTTCTTTTCTCTCCATTGTTTAGTTTGGGTGATTGCTATTGCTCTGTTTTCACATTCACTAATTTTTTTTCATTTGTTGAGACAGAGTCTCACTCCATCACCCAGGCTGGAGTGCAGTGGCACAATCTTGGCTCACTGCAACCTCCACCACCCATGTTCAAGTGATTCTCGTGCTTCAGCCTCCCAAGTAGCTGGGATTATAGGCATGTGCCACCATGCCCGGCTTATTTTTGTATTTTTAGTAGAGACAGGATTTCACCAGGTTGGCCACACTGGTCTTGAACTCCTGACCTCAAGTGATCTGCCTGCCTCAGCCTCCCAACATGCTGAGATTACAGGTGTGAGCCACTGTGCCCAGCTAGGTTCACTGATCTTTTCTGTGTCATCTCCATTCTTCTGTTTAGCCCCTCCAGTAAGTTTTTTATTTTGGTTGTTGTATTTTTCAGCTCTAAATTTTTCATTTGGTTTTTCATTATGTTTTCTATTTCTTTGCTAATACTTTCTCTTTTTTTCATTGTGTTTCTAGTGTGCTTATAATTGCTCATTGAAACACTTTTATGATGGCTGCCTTAAAGCTCTTGTCAGGTAATTCTAACATGTCATCTTCATGTTGACATTTGTTGTCTGTTCTCATTCAAATTGATATTTTTCTGATTCTTGGTATAATTAAGGAATTTTTATTGGGACCTGTATATTTTAGGTCTTTTGAAACTCTGGTGACCTTGAACTCTGTGCTCTTACGCTTCAGGCTAAAAAGCCTGTAGCTTTCTGCCTGAGCTCTACCACCCATCACACAAAATACATGTAAATGTGACTCTCATCCAGTGTGGTTCTCTTCTTTCAAGGGTTGAATTCCCTCTACTTCTGCCTGATTTTGATTGTTCTCCAATACCCTTAAACAATTTATCATAAAGGTTAGTCTGATAGAAATTATTCCACCATTACCAGAAGCCAGAAGTCAAGACTTACTGTTCATTATATTCCTTTTGGTAACTTTTGAAATTTTTACCATGCGTATATGACATCTTAAAAGAATGTAAACAAATTTTTGTAACTAAAACTTTAAAATGAAATAAATATATTTATCAGACAGACCTACTTTTATTGACCAGCTCTAGGGAAGGATCATAGTAACAAAATGTACTAGGCAAGTTGAGCAAATCATTTAACCAGTGTCCCTCAGTTTTCTCACCCATAAAATGGAGATTAATGTGAGTATTAAATGTATTGGTCTAAGTAAAGTGTTTAGAATGGTGGCTGACATATAGTAAGCACTCAATAAATTTTAGATATCATTAATATTATTTTTAATTGTTAATAAATATTGGTAAAAATATCACAGCCAGGGACCTATTACCTCTTAGTCCCTGAATGCTGACAATTTAGAACCCAGTGAGTGCCTAATAAGTGTAGAAACTGAATATGGTGCTGTATTAGGTACTATGTGATTTTAGCCTCACAGCTCTTGCTAATAATACTGACAGCTCATGGAACAAAACATTGAAAAATATCAAAATTAAATATTATCATATATGAATGAAAGTGAGTATGAGCAAAGACTAGAAATTGTATATTTGAGTTTTATATTTAGATAAAGTCATAGTACCAGGCATTCAGCAAACTATCTTCCTACTGTAGAAAATGCTTCACATAGGTAGGATTTAGGAACTCTAAATGCAAAAGGAATTTAACATTTATGAAGCACCAATTATATCCCTAGTGTATATATGCTGGGTTCTTTACATATATTATCTCATATATGTCTGTCAGCAACCCTGGGAAGTAGGCATTATACCCCACTTACCAATGAGAAAAGTAAGACTCAGAAAGTAACTTGCCCAGGATCAACTAGTAAAGTAGTAGAGTCAAGATTCCATCCCAAACCTGTGTGATTTCTGGGCTTATCCTCTTTTCCCTACTTTCAGCAGGGTCCGGGATTTTGGTTTAAGGAATACATGAGAGAAAAGTAAACATTTATTAAACATCTACTGCTGGCCAGACATTGTGCCACATGCATTAGTTTATTTAGTTCTCGAGGCATTATTGTATTCAATTCTCACAAAAATCCTATGAGAAAGAAAAGAATTAACATTTATTGAGCACATGCTATGTGCCTAACACTTCAGTGAGGCTTATATAAATTACCTCACATAGTCTCCTAACAACCCAATGAAACTGGTATAATCCTGACAACCAGGAAGAGGCTGAGCTAAGCTTTCACCACACTTAGCTGCCTTGCAAGGCCATTCTAAAGGACACCCTCCAGGACACATGTTTCTAAACATTTTGCAGAACATGCATTCCACAAAATGACATTTTTAAAAATACAGTCCAGAAGCACAAGGTTTCTCCAAACAAGTGATTTCTCATCTTTTGGGTGGCCATGGACCCCTTTGAGAATCTCACAGCTCCTCCTCCCAGATAAGTACTTATATACACACGATATTGGGTACAATTTCAGAGCATTCAGCAATGTCTTAAAGCACATCAGTGGACTCTGTTCAAAACAGAAACTTGCTCTAAAGAACAGAAGTAAATCTTAGAAAACAAGAGAGCTTATTAATCCTTCATTATTGAGTTTTAAAAATCCTCTAGAACACTAACACCCATATTTGACCATTCTATTATGTTTCACAAAGTAGATAGTACTCCTGTTTCTCTTTCAGTTTTTCAGCACAAGCACTATTGGCTTTTTTTGTTGAGTAGGGGGACTGTTCTGTGCATTATAGGATGCTGAGCAGCATCCTTGGCCTCTATGTGCTAGATGCCAGTAGAACACTCCCTACTTCCCCTCTCCAGTTCTGACAACCAAGAATGTCTTCAGGCATTGCCAAATATTCTGGGGAGCAGGGCAAAATTGCCCCTGTAGAGAACCCCTGGTACTTACAATCATCACACCTGAGACACTCACAAGTATAAAGGGCCTAAGAACCAACATTTCTTAAAGTATATCCTTTTCTTGCTTGATTAAAGTCTCCTACAAAACTGCTCAACTGGGTTGAGCAAGATGAATTCGTCTCAACAATTAAATTACTAGCTGAATATGTAAATTGTTGTTACCTAAAAGGCCAAAAATAAAGTTTATATAGCCCCTCTGCTTTATTGATTGGATGATTGGCTTATCAAGTCATTCAGTCATTCAGTGACTATTTATTGAATACTAACAATGTGCCAGACACTGTGCCAAGTGCTGGGGCTACAATGGTGAACAGTGTAGATGTGGTCCCCATGCTACGGAACTTATAATCCAGTGAGAAAGGTACACTAAAATACACGTAAAACATAAGTCAAAAGAATTTTAACCTGTAATAAGTGCCACAAAGGAAGCATATGGAGAGTGGAGATAGAAACTATCAAAGGGATTTAAATCAGGTCTCTAAGAGAGGGCTTTCTGAAGGTGTGACATTTAAGGCCAGAACTTCAGGGGTAAGAAAGACTCAGCAAGGTGAAAAAATATATAATTAAAGGGCATGTGTTCCAGGCAGAGTAGGCAACCATGTACAAAGATGCTGAGGTAAGAAAGAGCTCAGTGTATTCTGGGTACTGAAAGGAGGCCACTGTGACTAAGGCTAATGAGTGAAGGATAAGAGGTAAGAGATGGAATGGGCCGGGACCAGACCCTCGGGGGCCCCTGTAGAACACGGTGAAGAGAGTGGGATCTTATTCTTAGAGTGAGAAGCCACTGAAGGCTTTTAACAGGAGAGGTACCAGGATGTGATGTATGTTTTAAAACTACTCTGAGCCAGGCATAGTGGCTCATGCCTGTCATCCCAACACTTTGGGAGGTCAAGGCAAGAGGATCTCTTGAGCCCAGGAGTTTGAGATTAGCCTGGGTAACATAGTGAGACCCTGTCTCCACAAAAAAAAAATAAAAAATTAGTTGGGTGAGGTGGTACATGCCTGTAGTCCTAGCTAATCAAGAGGATGGGGAAGGAGAATCACTTGAGCCCAGGAGTTTGAGGCTGCAGTAAGCTATGATCATGCCGCTGCACTCCAGCACAATGATTAATATCATGAACTCAGACCCAATCTCTCTGGGTTTATATACTCCAGGCTCTGCCACTTATCAGCCGTGTGACATTGGGCAAATTCCTTCACCTCTCTAAGCCTTGATTGTTTGAGGATTAAATATACTTGTAATACATATAAAGCCCTTAGTATAGTGGCTGATAAATGCTTAGTAAGTATTAGCTAATATTTATGGGAAGAAAACCAGACGTCAAAAGTTTAAAAGATGGAGAGAATGCTGAGATGTGTCAGATGCACCTGAGAGGTCCAATAAGCTAAGGACTTATTCATTAGATTTGGCATCATGGAAGCCATTGTTGAGCTTGATGAGAGGAACTTCAACAAAGTGGAGGGGCAGAAGCCAGATAATAATAGATTGATTGGTGAATAGACGGTAAAGAAAATGGCAGCAACAGGTAGGACTTTTTCAAGAAGCTTGTTGTTTAAGAAAAAAAATCACAATCAAGTGAAAAAAAAGAAGGATGTATAATAATGTTCACCTTAGCCTTGTTTATGATAACAAAAAAGTGGAACTGTCCTAAATGTCCAAGAATGAGGGGATGACAGGTCAACAGAGAGGGTTGGGGAAAGTGGTATATGTTAGAACAGTAATTCAGCAGCATGGGAGAGGAAGCTGACCAGAGACAAGTAAAAGGATAAACAAGAAACCTGCAAGTGCATGTGAAGTTGGAAACCATGGATTTTGGCCCATGATACTTGTCTGTCCAGTGGTACAGTTTTCTTCAGTAGTGACAGAACAGAGAAGGCACGTTGCAGGAGGTGGTGTTGACTTGGAGTGGTGATTTTTCCAGGTAGGTGGGGCAAAAGGTGATGAAGGTGATAGAGAAAGAGGGTTCAATTGTGTAATCATGTGGTCTACGCTGGTTGCGAGGCCAAGAGAGAGCAGACAAACAGGGAGAAGGCAGGGATCAGGGGATTGGGTGTCTACACGAGGTCACAAGAGCAGAGATAGTGGGGTGAAGAGACTTGGTAGGACTAGCACTTGGACTCAGTGTAAGACAATAGAGGCAGCAAAGTAGAAAGGGCACATGCTTTTGAAATGAAACACATTTGAATTTGAATTACAGCCTAATATTTGTTATGTGACTTTAGGTAAGTTCATTGAACTCTGCAAACTTCGGTTTCTTCGTCTGTAAAGTAAGTATAATGACACCTGAGTCACAGAAAAACTGACACATGGTCAGCTTCAGTAGCTGTTAGTCCCCTTCTCTCCCACTCAACATTTATTGGGCTCTTAATATGAAACATTCTATTTTAGGGACACTGAGATAAAGGCCAATTTACTTCCTTTTAGTGATTCATGGTTTAGCACAAGGGACACAAAGAAATAAATGGCAGTACAAGATAAACAGATAAACTACCGTTCAAGTTGCTAAGTACAATAATAGCAGTATGTGCTATGAGAACCCAGAAGAGGCATGACTAATAGTGCCTGAGAGAGTGAGGGAGGCTTTCCTGTAAAGCTATTGACAACCCAATTTTTAGTTTCTAACGCTGAAAGAAAGTAGTGGGAAATGAGCAGATAACATTTTAAGGGGAACAGCAAAGAAGCTTTTGCTTTTATTTTTCTAGACAGTGTTTCAAGGAGCAATAGGTTCACAAGAAGGTGTTTATTTGTTTTAAGGAAAATGACTTGTGACGGTTTGTTAACTGAGGAGAAGAAATACATAATTAAATGAGAAATGTCTAAGGTGGTTGAGAGAAAAAGAAATAATCAGGAGTTCAAGGTTCTAGAGAAGGAGGCAAGTGGAGGTAAAATCCGGAGCCTAGGCCAAGGGTTTGCTCCTGGATAGTATGCAGAATAACCCTTTCTCTAAAATGAGAGGAAAAAAGAAAAGAAGAAAAGTAGACATAGATAATTTACATCCAAAAGGAGGAAAGAAGTCAATGTCTGGAAATTGCATTTTATCTGTATACAATTTTTCTTGATTTTTGGAAACCAAGAATATTTCCTTAATACATTCACAAGAAACGAGAGCAGCCTGTTTAGGGAACTGATTCCTACAACTGGTGGAGCTGTCAACTGTTGGTGAAATGGAGGCAACAGAAATAAAGAGCTTCCAAGCCCTCATTTCTGCACCTGGAAGAGGTGGTTCTGATTGCTGCAGCAGCAGGCAACTGTGACAGGGAGCAGCAACCTCCTCTCAGTTGCTTTCACCTTGAGTTCTTAAATCGTTGCTAGATAAGCCTCTTTTGCCCACTCCAATCTTCTTTTGCTCCAGTCCACACACACACACTCTATGAAGAAATTTTCCAACCTAAATTTTGCCCACTGATGAATAGGAGAATTGGCAGCCCACAAGGCAGCTGTGCTGGCTTAAAGGACCCAGTAGCATTTGGCTGCATTGTTCTCTGTCCTGACCTTTGCAGCCAGCACCTCCCCATTTCTGGGACAATATCCCACAGTCACTTCTCACTGGCGTGCACCTCCAGGAAATACACCTTCTGAAATGTGGGTTTCTGGCATTGGTATGGAGATAGCATCACTGCCTAGCCCAATAGCAAAAGATAGACTCGGGCACTGGGAATTTACCAGCTGCTTTAGGCCTAATACCTCTTCAAGTTGCACCATTTGATAAAATCAGAGGAATTAATTAAAAACCGTATTAGAAACCTTCATATAATTGCTGATTTCCTGCTTCTGCTCTAAGCACATGCCAAGGTAGCAAAATGTACATATTGAAACTGGATTTCTTGTCCTTTTACCATTAATGTAAAACATGTCTATATTTCCTGCTAGGTCACACACTGGCCTTATAAACTTTTTTTATAACCAGGAAAGATACTCCAAGGGAGAAAGAGTATCCCTGTAAGGAAATAGGGTTTCTTCCAAGACAAGGAAGAAAATAATATTTCCTTAGAGGAGTACAACAGGACAAGGGCACAGGAAGGTGAGGAGACTCTGCCTCTTCAAAGGAAATTAGCAGAATGCATGGAAAAGAAGCAAAAAAAAAAGAAAGAAAGGAATCAAACATTTATTGAGCACCTACTATTTACCAGGTACTTTACTAGTTGCTTTCACAGGACTTATTTCATTTAATCCTCACAATAACCTTGTGAGGAATTTATCTACGTCCATAGGAGAGAAAATGATGCCTCAAAGAGGTTAACTGGTTGGCCTAAGGTCCCACAGCTACCGAGTGAGTAGGATAGGAGAGCAAGGGAAGAGCAGTGAAGATACTTGGACAAGACAGGAGATCTTTGTCATTTCCATTTTGAAACTAGAGAATTGGTTTCCTTTAAGACTCATTGTATCAGTAGGCAGTGCTTTTCTATTCCTGGAGTGACCTTAGACTGGAAGGTTAATCATCATTTTTAAAAAGGAGCTAGCATTATTTCCTCACCTTCAGTACTCTCTTACATCTATGCTCATTCTCTTAAATCCTCCAAGCTAATCTTTCAGACCACTCACTTCCTCAATTAATTAGAATACATCCTCTGTTCTTTCTACTCCCTTGTTGGTTCATTAGTTCAAACAACAATCATATATTAAATGACTACTATGTGTCAGCATTCTGCCAGGCACCAGGAAAGCAAAAGTAAAAACCCTATTCCTGCTTTGGAAAGATTCATAATCGGCAGGGTGCGGTGGCTCACGCTTGTAATCCCAGCACTTTGGGAGGCCGAGGTAGGTGGATCACGAGGTCAGGAGTTCGAGACCAGCCTGACCAACATGGTGAAACCCCGTCTCTACTAAAAATACAAAAATTAGCCAGGCGTGGTGGCGCATGCCTGTAATCCCAGCTACTCAGGAGGCTGAGGCAGGAGAATCGCGTGAACCTGGGAGGCGGAGGTTGCAGTGAGCGGAGATTGCACCACTCTACTCCAGCCTGGGTGACAGAGCTAGACTCCGTCTCAAAAAAAAAAAAAAAAAAAAAAAAAAGAAGGATTCATAATCTAAAGGGGGGCCAGAGACATGGAATCATTGGTTTAAATCCTATTGCAAAGGGCAGTGGCAGATCCAGGATTTGTAGGCCTGAGCTTATGCAATTGTGCAGGCAAGGACAGGGAACTATTTAAGAAAAAGAACATAAAATTTTGAATATAAAATTAGGTACAAGTTGAAAGACATTACAAACCTCATAAAATTCAAAACAATTTTAACATGTCTTATTACTTAAATGCATGACACATCTATTGTACTTTTTTCCTACATTTTTTTGGCTGCATATGCTCTAATCACCCTTCATTTGACCATGATTTTGTAATGTCATTTTCTTTTTTTTTTTAATTTTATTGTTATTATACTTTAAGTTTTAGGGTACATGTGCACAATGTGCAGGTTTGTTACCTATGTATACATGTGCCATGTTGGTGTGCTGCACCCATTAACTCGTCATCTAGCATTAGGTATATCTCCTAATGCTATCCCTCCCCCCTTCCCCCAACCCACAACTGTCCCCGGTGTGTGATGTTCCCCTTCCTGTGTCCATGTGTTCTCATTGTTCAGTTCCCACCTATGAGTGAGAACATGCGGTGCTTGGTTTTATGTCTTTGCGATAGTTTGCTGAGAATGATGGTTTCCAGCTTCATCCATGTCCCTACAAAGGACATGAACTCATCATTTTTTATGGCTGCATAGTATTCCGTGGTGTATATGTGCCACATTTTCTTAATCCAGTCTATCATTGTTGGACATTTGGGTTGGTTCCAAGTCTTTGCTATTGTGAATAGTGCTGCAGTAAACATATGTGTGCATGTGTCTTTATAGCAGGATGATTTATAATCCTTAGGATATACACCCAGTAATGGGATGGCTGGGTCAAATGGTATGTAATGTCATTTTCTATGTAAAGAATAGAAAGATAATTCAATGGATCCCCTAGCATGTTTGATCAAAATGTATTTTTTATTATTGATATGTGGTGTGGTAATCTATTCAGGCTTCCAAAACAAAATACCCCAGGCTGGAGGGCTTAAACAACAGAAATTTACTTCTCACAATTCTGGAGACTGGAAGTACCAGATAAAGGTCTGGCAGGGTTCACAGTTTCTGGTGAGGGCTCGCTTCCTTCTCTGTATGTCTTCACATGCCCTTTCCACTTAACGTGTGCAGAGAGAGAGAAGAAAATCTCTCTCTCTTCCTCTTCTTATAAGGCCACCCATCCTATTAAATTAGAACCCCACCCCCATTACCTCATTTAGTCTAAATTACCTCCTAAAGGCTCTCTCTTCAAGTATAGTCACAGTGGGGGTTAGGGCTTCAACATGTGAATTCCGGGATAACACAGTTCAGTCTAGTAGATGGGATGCATAAAACCTGTGACTGCATACACAGCCATACTCACTGTTTATAACACTGCTAGGAGGTTTGGACTCTTCAAAAACAGGAATTATGATAAATGCCATTTTGCACAACTTTTATGAAAAAAGAAAAAATACAGTTTGTATATATTCATATATGCTACATTATTGACAAGATTTTTTAAAGGAGAAAATTTTGTTTTGACTAGGCATTGTTAAAAACCAAGTCCTCCACTTAAAATTTTAATATGCTAATTGGAAGAATTTTACACAAACTTTGAATTCTGTACATTTCAAATTTTGTTTCTCCTCTACTATCCAATGTATCTAACCCCAGATGCTATAGGACACATTTATATCATGATACTACCTCTGGCTCTGTCCTTTTTGTGTAAGGATGCTGGATGAGTAAACACATTAGGTTATAGGACCATTCCTGAAGCCATTCCTACACCATTAGCAGTAAGTTAACTATACACAATAAGTGATTGCAAGCCACATAAATGCATCTCACTAAACCCAAACTAAAGGTATCCTCAGCTCAACTTCCTCTTAGCCATTCCAGTTACACTCAAAACAAGGGAGAAGTCTAATGGAAAAGTCAGACTGGAAAGACAGAGCTGTCTTAAATGAATGTGGTTAAATACCTTACTTTGAAAATTAGGGGGAAAATATAACCTTGTAAAAAAACCAGTGGTGGTACCCCTCCCTGGACCTTGAGAGGGATCTGTCCAGTGAGGGGCTTTGAAGATTTATGATTAGCTTTATGGTAAATCAGCCTCTAAGGAAAGATATATGCAAGTTGTCTCAATCAGGGAACACTTCACAAAGGAGGTAATATTTGAGCTAAATCTTTAAAAGTACTCAAGAGGAAAGACATTTCAGAAAGGAACATTGCATGTGCAATGCTCCACATGGAACACAGGGTCTTGTAGAATTGTAAATAGTTTACTATGTCAGTAGGGGCATCTAAGGGGATGGTGGGAAATGAAGCAGCAGAGGTTGACCTGCAATTGAAAGACATCAGACCCTTGGAAATCCATGGAAACCTCTGTTTTCATCTTTTCTTGAGCTACCTTAAATTATCTGACACTTATTAGGAAGTAGTTAGTTTATCTGTTATTGTGGGTGTGATAGAAAAACTAGATGGAAAATCAGTAAAGATAAAGAATTATTCAACAACACCATCAACCAAGAGAATCTCATTGACATTTACAGAACATTCCACCAAATAACAACAGAATCCACATTCTTTTAAAGCACCCATGGAACATACCAAGATAGACCACAGCAGAAAATGGTGGAGTAGGCAACCACAGGCTCCTGTTAGCCCACAGAAACACAGGAAAATAAGCAGAAATTGTCAGAAACAACTTTGTCAGAACTCTAGAAAACAATCAAAGGTTTACAGTAACTGAGCAAATGCCAAATCAAAAAAAAGTCAACTTAAAACTTATTAGAAACCACAATGAGATATCACTTCACACCCATTAGGTTGTCTATTATTAAAAAATGGAAAATAAAAAGTGTTGTCAAGGATGTGGAGAAATTAGAACTCTGCTTTGCTGGTGGGGTTGTAAAATGGTGCAGCTGCTATGGAAAATAGGTTGGCAGTTCCTCAAAAAGTTAAACATAGAATCACCATATGATCCCACAAATCTACTTCTAGATATATAGCCAAAAGAATCAAAAGTGGGTACTGGTATATCAATGTTAACTATAGCATTATGCAAAATAAAATAGTCAAAAGGTGTAAACAACCCAAATAACCATCAACAGATGAGTGGACAAAATATGGTATAGCTATATAAGGAAATATTATTCAGCCTTAAAATAGAATAATATTCTGATACATGCAACAAGATGAATGAACCTCAAAAACATTATTCTAAGTAAAATAAGACAGATGAAAAGGGACAAATATTGTATGATTTCACCTACGTGAAATATTTACAATAGGCAAATTCATAGAGACAGAAAGTGGTTTAGAGGTTACCAGGGACTTGGAGAAGTGGGGGTTGGGGAGTTATTTATTAATGGGTGTAGAATTTCTGTTTGAGATCATGAAAAAGTTCTGGAAGTGGATAATGGTGATGATTGTACAGTGTTATGAAAATACTTAATACCACTGAACTGTACACTTTAAAATGGTTTTTAAAAATTTCAACAAGGAATTGGAAGATATAGATGAAGAAATCTCTAAGAAAACAGAATTTGAAAATAGGGAAATGAGAAATAGGAAAGATAAAAGACAAGAAAATTATAGAGTCAACAGATGAGGTCCAATAGCCAATAAGAATTCCTGAAAAGGAAAAGAGAAGAAAAATATGGCTAGGAAATTATCAAAGAAATAATGAAAGAAAATCTGTCCAAATCCTGAGGATACAACTTTCCAGACTGACAGGGCCTACTGGTTGCCCAACATTATGAAGGAAAAAATATCCAAAGACATTATCATCATAAAACTTTACAACAAAGGAGAAAAAAGGCTATCCTAAAAGGTAAACACTTGTAAGGAGAAAAACTGAAGATCACATAAAAAGCTTCAAGAATCAGAATGGCATTGGACTTCTTCACAACAATATTGAACACTTCAAGACATTGGAGGAGTTCCTTTAACATTCTAAAGGAAAAATTATTTCAACCTTGAGTTCTATACCCAGCCAAGCTACCAAACAATTGGAATGATCAAATACAGATATTTTCAGACATGCCAAGGTCAGGAAACTTGGAGTAGATGTCCACCAGAATGAAGATAATAAGCCAGGAAAGAGAAAGACATGGGACACAGGAAACAGAGGCTCCAATGCAGGAGAGAACAGCAGAGATTTCTCAGGATGATAGTGAAAGGAAACTCCCAGACATCAGCTCTGTAGAAGGGCCAGAAGTCAAACAGTTCAGATTGGAGGGCTCCAGAGGGAAGACTCTCAGGTGAATATGGAATTCACAGATTGCCTGGTGTGGTTGATAGTACTAAGAGGACTAATAATTCTGTCAAAGAATGTAGTATGAGTTAGTGATAAGTACATAGAAAGCTAAGCAACATTTCTAAGGTGAGGCAACTATTAATTCAAAAAAATTGTCCAAGGAAGTAAAAGTAGTCATAATACAGTACATAGCCGAGCTGTGAACAGTATTTGTTGTCATCATAATTTAAACACTGAATGTCAATTTAGCCAAAAATTTTAGAATAATTAAATTGAGAGAATGAGACAAGGTGAACTGTGCATGGATGTGGGAGATTGTGGTGAGATTGAATCCAGAAGGAAGTTGGTAGAGCATATCAAAAATTGAAAAATAGCTAGCAGCCTTCTTGTGTTATTCAAACATATGGAGGGAAATACTAGAAGCAGCAGCTAAAAGAGTGGTATGTGACTATTTCTGGGGAGTACAAATTGGAAACAGGAAAGGGTGAGGTAGAGAACTTCTGTGTGTAATTGTAAGACTTGGTTAATGTTTGACTTTGTAAACTATGTGCATGTTATTAAACTACTACTTGGAACAAAATTCAAATTAAATAAAAGTTCAGCGTCAGATCTAAAGGTGCACCATGTAATCCTGGCCTATGTGTGATGCCCACTAGGATGAACTGTTAAAGGGAAAAGCATCTCAGGGTAAAAGTAAAAAGATTCCTTTTTTAAAATAATTTATAATTTTTTAATTTAACTTTTATTTTAAGTTCAGGGGTACATGTGCAGGTTTGTTATATAGGTAAACTTGTGTCATGGGGGTTTGTTATACAGATGATTTCATCATCCACGTTATATTAAGCCCCTGCTCTGGCTCAGCAACAGTATTGAAGATAGCAGCCTGTGTTTGCAGTGTGGGACCCTGGACCATGGTTCTGGGGGAATACAGAAGACCTTATTCAAAAATTATTGTGTAGGTCTGCTCTAACCTGTCAGAGGGCTACCTAAATGACAGATGTAAATAACTTATCTCTGTTGCACCTAACTCAGAACTCACCCAGGCCAGAAAATTACCAGGCATTGCTCAAAAACACTAAGATGGATGAACAACCCAGATGCCTGAGGCAAAGGGTTACAGTTGAGGCTTACAAGAGACAACCTAAGGCCTGAGAGGAAAAGCCACAGGGAGAGCTTCTTTGGGAAATTAGGGCAAACAAAAGTATCCATGCGTATGGGAAAATATAGAAAAATATGTGAATAAATTCCCAGGGAAACTTGCATGTTCAGGAAAGATTTGAGAGGACCTTAAAGACTGGGAGAGGTGTTTTACTTGTCTGGATTTTTTTTTAGCTCCTGGCATTCAAGGATAGCAATTCACTAGAGGCTTCAGGCACAAGACAGAATCAGTGCACTTGAAGATAGGATAATTGAAATGAACCAATCTGAGGGACAGGAAAAAAAAGAATGAAGAATAATTAGCAGAGCCTAAGGGACCTGTGGGACACCATCAAGTGGTCCAACATACACATTATGGGAGTACCAGAAAAAATAGAAGAGGTTATGAAAGGGATAGAAAGAATTTTTAAAGAAATAATGACCAAAAACTTCCCAAATTTGGTGGAAAGCATTGAACATAAGGATCCAAGAAGCTTAATGAACTCCAAATAGAATAAACTCAGAGAGACCCACATCAAGACACATCATAATCAAACTGTTGACAGACAAAGACAAAGAGAGAATCTTGAAAGCAGCAAGAGAGAAACATCACATACAAGGGATTCTCAATAAGGTTCATAACTGATTTCTCATCTGAGACAATGGAGGCCAGAATACAGTGTGATGACATATTTAAAGTTCTGAAAGAAAAAAACTGTAAAACAAGAATTCTATATCCAGCAAAACTGCACTTCAAACTTCAGTGAAAATGTAAGACATTCTCAGATAAACAAAAGCTGAGGGAGTCTATTACTACTAGTCCTATCCTAGAAGAAGTACTAAAAGCAGTCCTTCTGGTTGAAGTGAAAGGACACTAGACTGTAAATCAAAGCTATATGAAGGAATAAAGATCTCCAGTAAAGAAAGCTACATGGGCAAACATAAAAGCAAGTCTTATTAATTTTTGGTCTGTAACTTGACTCTTTATTTTCTGCATGATTAAAAAGACAAATACATAAAAATTATAAATCTATGTTACTGGGCACACAGTGTATAAATATATGATCTGTGACAACAACAACATAAAGAAGGCAGTGGAACTGAATAATAGCAGAGTTTTCATATGCTATTAAAGTTGGTACATGGGTAGAGTTGGAAGCCATTATCCTCAGCATACTAATACAAGAACAGAAAACCAAACACCACATGTTCTCACTTTTTTCCCCAACACGTGGACACATGGAGGGGAACAACACACACTGGAGCCTGTTGGGAGGGGGTTGGGGAAGGGAAAGCATCAAAATAAAGCTAATAGATTCAGGCTTGATACCTAGGTGAGGGGATGACCTGTGCAGCAGACCACCATGGCACACGTTTACCTGTGTAACAAACCTCCACATGTACACCCGAGCTTAAAATAAAAGTTGAAGAAACATTTTAAAAATTTAAAAAAAAGTTGGTATCACTTCAAACTAGATTGTAATAAGCTTAGGATATTGAATGTAATCCCATGGTAACCACAAAAATATGTTTAAAATGTACCAATGGAAATGAGAAGAGATCCAAAATGGTTCACTACAGATAATTAACTAAATACAAAATAAGACAGTAATGGAGGAAATGAGGGACACAAATAGGTATAAGATGAAGAGGGAACAAAAAGAAAAATTGCAAAAATCCTTCCTTATCAGTAAACAAATTAAATGTAAATAGATTAAAGTGACCAATCAAAAGGCAGAGATTGGCAGAATGAATTTTTTAAAAAAAAACGTAATCCAACTACATGCAATTTATTAGAGACCCACTTTAGATCCAAAGATGCAATTAGGTTGAAAGTGAAAGAGCTGGAAAAAATATTTTATTCAAGTGGTAACCAAAAAGAGGTGGGGTGGCTTACTAATATCACCCTCAGTCAACAAATGTTATAAAAGTCAAAGTCAGGCTGGGCACGGTGGCTCACGCTTGTAATCCCAGCACTTTGGGAGGCTGAGGTGGGTGGATCACGAGGTCAGGAGATCGAGACCACGGTGAAACCCCGTCTCTACTAAAAAATACAAAAAATTAGCCAGGCGTGGTGGCGGGCACCTGTAGTCCCAGCTACTCGGAGAGGCTGAGGCAGGAGAATGGCGTGAACCCGGGAGGCGGAGCTTGCAGTGAGCCGAGATTGCGCCACTGCACTCCAGCCTGGGCAACAGAGCGAGACTCCGTCTCAAAAAAAAAAAAAAAGTCAAAGTCAGACGTTATGTACTGATCAATTCATTGAGACACTATAACAATTATAAACACATATACACCAAACAACAGAGCCTTAAAATATATGAAGCAAACGCTGACAAAACTGAAGAGAGAAATAGTTCTACAATAATAGGTACAAAGAATAATAGTACAGAGAATCAAAACCAAAAGTTGTTTCTTTGAAAAGATCAATGAAATTGACAAACCTTGAGCTAGACTGACAAAGAAAAAAGAAAGATGTAAATAACTAAAATCAGAAATTAAAGTGGGAACATTACTGCCAACCTTACAGAGATAAAAATTTTAAAAAGGTTTGTAAGACAATACTATTAACAAGCCTATGCTTACAAATTAGATAGCCTAGGTGAAATGAACAAATTCCTAGAAACAAACAAATTACCTAAACTGACTCAGGAGAAATATAAAATGTCAGGAGATCTATAACAAGTAAAGAGATTCAATCAGTAATGAAAACTTCCCAACAAAGAAAAGCCGAGGACCAGAAAATTTCACTGGTGAATTCTACCAGACATTTAAAGATTAACACCAATCCTTCTCAAACTCTTCCAAATAACTGAAGAAGCAGGAACACCTCCCAGCTCATTCTATGAGATCAACATTACCATAATACCAAAGCCAGAAAAAAAATCACAAGAAAATTACAGGGCAATGTATCTTATGAATATAGACACAAAAATCCTTCAGTAAAATACTAGCAACCCAGGTCCAACCATATATTAACGTCATTATACACTATGACCAGGTGGGATTTATCCCAGGAATGCAAAGGTCATTTAATGTAATAAAATCGATCAATGAAATGCATCACATTAATATAACAAAGAAAAAAAACACATGATTGTCTCAATAGATGCAGAAAGATATTTGACAAAAATCAGCACCCTTTCATAATAAATAAGCAATTAAAATATTAGGAATAAAGGGAACTTACTCAACATGAAAAAGGGCATTTATGAAAAACCTACAGCTAATGTCATACTCAATGGTGAATGACTGAAAACTTTTCCTCTAAGATCAAGACATGAATATTAACTTTTACCACTGCTATTCTATGTTGTACCGGAAGGTCTATCCAGAGTAACTAGACAAGAAAAATGAATAAAAGGCATCCAAATTAGAAAGGAAGAAGTAAAACCATCCTGTAGGTTGTCTTTTCACTTTCTTCATATGTCTTTTATAGCGCAAACATTTTAAACTTTGAAGTCATATTTACCATTGGTTCACACTGTAACCAGCAGTGTTGCAGGTTACAATGTCATTACACAAAATCAGATATGCTTTTACCTACCAATAACGAGCAATCCAAAAGAAAAATTTTAAGTAATTCCATTTATAGTAACATCTAATAGAATAAACTTAACCAAGGAGGTGAAAGACTAGTACACTGAAAGCTACAAAACATTGCTGAAAGAAATTAAGACCTAAATAAATGGAAAGATATCTTGTGTTCATGGATTGGAAGACAATATTATTAAGGTGTCAATACTACCCAAAGCAGCCTCCATATTCAATGCAATCTGTATCAAAATCCCAACAGCCCTTTTGACACAAATGGAAAAACCAATTCTCAAATTCATATGGACTTGCAAGAAACCCAATAACCAAAACAGTCTTGAAAAAGGACAAAAGTTAGGAGATCCAATTTCAAAACGTAATACAAAGCTATAGCAATAGAATAGCATGGTGTTGGCTTAAGGATAGACATATAAACCAATGGAATAGAATTGTAAATCCTAAAATAAATCTCTACGTCTATAACCAATTGTTTTTTGACAAGGGTATCAAGTCCATTCAATGGGGAAGGACTCATCTCTTCAACAAATGGTGCTTGGACAACAGGATATCCACATGCAAGAGAATTAAGTTGCACCCCTACTTCACACCATATACAAAAAATTAACTGACAATAAATCAACAATCTACATGTAAGAGCTAAAACCATAACAATCCTAGAAGAAAACAATGAATGCATGTGTCTTTATGGAAGAATGATTTCTATTCCTTTGAGTATATACCCAATAATGGGATTGCTGGGTTGAATGGTAGTTCTGTTCTAAGTTTTTGAGAAATCATCATAATGCTTTCCATAATGGTTGAGCTAATTTACATTCCCACCAACAGTGTATAAGCATTCCCTTTTCTCCACAACCTTGCCAGCATCTGTTATTTTTTGACTTTTTAATAACAGTCATTCTGACTGGTATAAAATGGTATCTCACTGTGGTTTTGATTTTCATTTCTGTAATGATAAGTGATGTGGAGCATTTTTTCCTATGTTTGTTAGCCATTAGTATGTCTTCTTTTGAAAAGTGTCTGTTCATGTCTCTGCCCACTTTTTAATGCGTTTGGGTGTTTTTTGCTTATTTGTTTAAGTTCCTTATAGATGCATAGTTTGCAAATATTTCCTCCCATTCTGTAAGTTGTCTGTTTATTCGGTTGATAGTTTCTATTGCTGTGCAGAAACTCTTTGGTTTAATTAGGTTCCACCTTGTCAATTTTTATTTTCATTGAAATTGCTTTTGGCATCTTCGTCATGGAATCTTTGTGTAGGCCTATGACTAGAAGACTACTTTCTAGGTTTTCTTCTAGGATTTTTATAGTGTGAATCTTACATTTAAATATTTAATCCATTTTGAGTTAATTTTTGTATATGGTGACAGATAGGGGTCCAATTTTCTTCTTTTTTTTGAAATTTTTTTTATTATTATTATACTTTAAGTTTTAGGGTACATGTGCACAATGTGCAGGTTTGTTACATATGTATACATGTGCTATGTTGGTGTGCTGCACCCATTAACTCATCATTTAGCATTAGGTATATCTCCTAATGCTGTCCCTCCCCCCTCCCCCCACCCCACAACAGTCCCTGGAGTGTGATGTTCCCCTTCCTGTGTCCATGTGTTCTCATTGTTCAATTCCCACCTATGAGTGAGAACATGAGGTGTTTGGTTTTTTTGTCCTTGCGATAGTTTACTGAGAATGATGATTTCCAGTTTCATCCATGTCCCTACAAAGGACATGAACTCATCATTTTTTATGGCTGCATAGTATTCCATGGTGTATATGTGCCACATGTTCTTAATCCAGTCTATCGTTGTTGGACATCTGGGTTGGTTCCAAGTCTTTGCTATTGTGAATACTGCCACAACAAACATACGTGTGCATGTGTCTTTATAGCAGCATGATTTATAGCCCTTTGGGTATATACCCAGTAATGGGATGGCTGGGTCAAATGGTATTTCTTGTTCTAGATCCCTGAGGAATCACCACACTGACTTCCACAATGGTTGAACTAGTTTACAGTCCCACCAACAGTGTAAAAGTGTTCCTATTTCTCCACATCCTCTCCAGCACCTGTTGTTTCCTGACTTTTTAATGATTGCCATTCTAACTGGTGTGAGATGGTATCTCATTGTGGTTTTGATTTGCATTTCTCTGATGGCCAGTGATGATGAGCATTTTTTCATGTGTTTTTTGGCTGCATAAATGTCTTCTTTTGAGAAGTGTCTGTTCATGTCCTTTGCCCACTTTTTGATGGGGTTGTTTGTTTTTTTCTTGTAAATTTGTTTGAGTTCATTGTAGATTCTGGATATTAGCCCTTTGTCAGATGAGTAGGTTGCAAAAATGTTCTCCCATTTTGTAGGTTGCCTGTTCACTCTAATGGTAGTATCTTTTGCTGTGCAGAAGCTCTTTAGTTTAATTAGATACCATTTGTCAATTTTGGCTTCTGTTGCCATTGCTTTTGGTGTTTTAGACATGAAGTCCTTGCCCATGCCTATGTCCTGAATGGTAATGCCTAGGTTTTCTTCTAGGGTTTTTATGGTTTTAGGTCTAACATGTAAGTCTTTAATCCATCTTGAATTAATTTTTGTATAAGGTATAAGGAAGGGATCCAGATTCAGCTTTCTACATATGGCTAGCCAGTTTTCCCAGCACCATTTATTAAATAGGGAATCCTTTTCCCATTGCTTGTTTTTGTCAGGTTTGTCAAAGATCAGATAGTTGTAGATATGTGGCGTTATTTCTGAGGGCTCTGTTCTGTTCCATTGGTCTATATCACTAAATGCCCACAAGAGAAAGCAGGAAAGATCCAAAATTGACACCCTAACATCACAATTAAAAGAACTAGAAAAGCAAGAACAAACACATTCAAAAGCTAGCAGAAGGCTAGAAATAACTAAAATCAGAGCAGAACTGAAGGAAATAGAGACAAAAAAAAAAAAACCCTTCAAAAAATTAATGAATCCAGGAGCTGGTGTTTTGAAAAGATCAACAAAATTGATAGACCACTAGCAAGACTAATAAAGAAGAAAAGAGAGAAGAATCAAATAGACGCAATAAAAAATGATAAAGGGGATATCACCACCGATCCCACAGAAATACAAACTACCATCAGAGAATACTACAAACACCTCTACACAAATAGACTAGAAAATCTAGAAGAAATGGATAAATTCCTCGACACATACACCCTCCCAAGACTAAACCAGGAAGAAGTTGAATCTCTGAATAGACCAATAACGGGCTCTGAAATTGTGGCAATAATCAATAGCTTACCAACCAAAAAGAGTCCAGGACCAGATGGATTCACAGCCGAATTCTACCAGAGGTACAAGGAGGAACTGGTACCATTCCTTCTGAAACTATTCCAATCAATAGAAAAAGAGGGAATCCTCCCTAACTCATTTTACAAGGCCAGCATCATCCTGATACCAAAGCCGGGCAGAGACACAACCAAAAAAGAGAATTTTAGACCAATATCCTTGATGAACATTGATGCAAAAATCCTCAATAAAATACTGGCAAACTGAATCCAGCAACACATCAAAAAGCTTATCCACTATGATCAAGTGGGCTTCATCCCTGGGATGCAAGGCTGGTTCAACATACGCAAATCAATAAATGTAATCCAGCATATAAACAGAACCAGAGACAAAAACCACATGATTATCTCAATAGATGCAGAAAGGCCTTTGACAAAATTCAACAACCCTTCATGCTAAAAAGTCTCAATAAATTAGGTATTGATGGGACATATCTCAAAATAATAGGAGCTATGACAAACCCACAGCCAATATCATATTGAATGGGCAAAAACCGGAAGCATTCCCTTTGAAAACTGGCACAAGACAGGGATGCCCTCTCTCACCACTCCTATTCAACATAGTGTTGGAAGTTCTGGCCAGGGCAATTAGGCAGGAGAAGGAAATAAAGGGTATTCAATTAGGAAAAGAGGAAGTTAAATTGTCCCTGTTTGCAGATGACATGATTGTATATCTAGAAAACCCCGTCGTCTCAGCCCAAAATCTCCTTAAGCTGATAAGCAACTTCAGCAAAGTCTCAGGATACAAAATCAATGTACAAAAATCACAAGCATTCTTATACACCAATAACAGACAAACAGAGAGCCAAATCATGAGTGAACTCCCATTCACAATTGCTTCAAAGAGAATAAAATACCTAGGAATCCAACTTACAAGGGACGCGAAGGACCTCTTCAACGAGAACTACAAACCACTGCTCAATGAAATAAAAGAGGATACAAACAAATGGAAGAACATTCCATGCTCATGGGTTGGAAGAATCAATGTCGTGAAAATGGCCATACTGCCCAAGGTAATTTATAGATTCAATGCCATCCCCATCAAGCTACCAATGACTTTCTTCACAGAATTGGAAAAAACTACTTTAAAGTTCATATGGAACCAAAAAAGAGCCCGCATCGCCAAGTCAATCCTAAGCCAAAAGAACAAAACTGGAGGCATCACGCTACCTGACTTCAAACTATACTACAAGGCTACAGTAACCAACTTTACTCTTCTGCAAGTAGTTTTCTCAGCACCATTTATTGAATAAGATATGCTTTCCCCCTTGTTTATTTTTGTCAACTTTGTAAAAAATTAGTTGGTTGTAGTTGTGCAGCTGTATTTCAGGGGTCTGTATTCTGTTTCATTGGTCTATATGTCTGTTTTTATACCAGTACCATGCTGTTTTGTTTACTATATCCTTGTAGTATCGTTTGAAGTTGGATAATGTGATGCCTTCAGCATTGTTCTTTTTGCTTAGGATTGCTTTGGCTATTCGTGCTCCTTTTTGGATTTACATGAATTTTAGAACAGTGTTTTTATAATTTTGTGAAAAACGACATTGGCAATTTGATAGAAATAGCATTGAAACAGTAAATTGCTTTGGGCAGTATGGCCATTTTAAAAATATTGAGTCTTCCTATCTATGAACATGGAATGTTTTTCCATTTGTTTGTGTCATCTCTGATTTCTTTCAGTGGTGTTTTATAATTCTCATTGTAGAAATCTTTCACCTCTCTGGTTAGCTGTATTCCTAGATATTTTATTCCTTTTGTGGCTATTGTGAATAGGATTGCGTTTTTGATTTGGCTGTCAACTTGGACCTGTTGGTGTCTAGAATTGCTACTGATTTTTGTACCTTGAAGCCTTGCTGACATTGTTTTTCAGATGTAGGAACTTTTGAGCAGAGACTGTGGCATTTTCTAGGTATAGAATCATATCATCTGCAAACAGATAGTTTGATCTCCTTTCTTCCTATTTGGATGTCTCTTATTTCTTTATCTTGCCTGATTGCTCTGGCTAGGACTTCTAGTATGACGTTGAATAGGAGTGGTGAGAGTAAGCATCCTTGTCTTGTTCTGATTCTCAAGGGGAATGCTTCCAGCTTTTTCCCATGGAGTAGCAGAAAAGTTTTGTAAATAAATAGTGATGATGGTTGCACAGTGTTGTAATTGTAACTAATGTCACTGAATTGTACACTTAAAATGGTCACAGTAGTAGAGTTTTGTTTTATACATTTTATTACAATAATATTAAAACAATTAAAAATTAAAGAATATAGATGGGCCATTTCATGGGTCATCAAATAAACCTCATCAAATTTAAAAGACAGAAATCATACAGTGTGTATTTTCTGACCAAAATAAAATCAAACAGGAAATTGATAAAAGAAAGGTAACAGGATAATTGCCAAACACTTAGAAACTAGGAATGCTCTTCTAAATAATACATGGATCAAAGAGGAAATCTCAAGGAAAATTTTTAAAATGCACTAAACTGAATTAAAATGAAAAGATAACATGTCAAAATATGTAGGACACAGCTAAAGCAGTGCTGAGAGGGAAATTTATGACACTACATTCTTAATTTTAAAAAGAGGATAGTCTCAGATCAATAATTAAACTGCAACCCTAACAAAATAGAAAAAGAAGGGCAAAATAAAACCAAAGCAAGTAGAAGGAAGGTTATAATAATGAACAGAAATAAATGAGATTGAAAACAGAATAATAATAAATTCAATGAAACAAGAAGTTGGTTCTTCAAAAACATGAATAAAATTGACAAATCTCTAGTAAGAGTGACCAAAAAAAAAAAAAAAAACAGAGAAGACACAAATTGCCAATATCAGGAATGAAATGGGATCTTACCACAGCTTCCACAGGTATCAAAGCAATACTAGCAAAATACAGCAATCTATATACATAAACTTGACCACTTAGATTAAATGGACTCATTCCTCAGAAGCCACAAACTACCACAACTCACCAAATATGAAATAATTTGAATGGCCCTGTAGCTATTAAGGAAATTGAATTTGTAATTTAAAAACTCCTCGATAAGTGAACTCTCTAAGCCTAGACGGTTTCACTGAAGAATTCTACCAAACATTTAAAGAAAAATTCACAACAATTCTACACAATCTTTCAGAAAATAGAAGAGGAGGAAACACTTCCCAACTCACTTTATTAAGCTAGTATTATCCTGAGACCAAAACCAGACAAAGATAGTACCAAAAAAAGAAAGACCGTATTTCTGCTCTCAGCTTTGACGTCTGAAAGACACAGCAGGCAGCATCTCAGAAGCATAAAAAACAGAACGGGAGAAATAAAACTGTCTTTATATGCAAATAACATGATTGTGTACATAGAAAATCTCAAGGAATGTAACAAAAACCTTCTAGAACTAATAAATGAGTTCAGCAAGGTTGCAGGTCACAATATCAACGTACAAAAATCAATTCTGTATACTATCAATGAACATATTTCTATGTACTATTAACAAACACATGGAAACCAAAATTTAAAATACAAAGCCATTCACAATTGGATTTTAAAAACTGAAATATTTATGTGTAAATCTCACAAAACATGTACTGGATATGTATGCTGAAAACTACAACACTGATCAAAGAAATCAAATAAGATCTAACTACAAGGAGAGACATACTGTGGTCATAGTTTGGAACTCAACATAGTAAAGATTTCAGTTCTCTCCAAATTTATACAGGTCTGAGACAATTGCTATCAGAATCCTAACATGATGTTTTGAAGATATAGACAAGATTATAGTAAAATTCATGTGGGAAAACAAAGAAACTAGAATAGCTAAAACAATTTTGTAAAATAAGGATAAAGCAGGAGGAATCTACCAATTTTAAGACTATGTAGCTACAGTAATCAAAACTGTGTGGTATTGGCAAAGAGACACATCAAAGGAACAGAAGAGAGATCCCAGAAATAGACCCACAAAAATACGGCCAACTGAATTTTGACTAAGGTCCAAAAGCAATTCAATGGAGGAAAGACAGCCTTTTCAATAAATAGTATTGAAGCATTTTGATATCTATCAGCAAATTAGTAAATTTAGTTTAAGAGTAAGTAGAAATTCATTATATTGTTTTTGTAGCTTTTCTATAGATTTGAAAGTTTTCAAAATAAAAACAATTGGGAGGAAAAGACATATAAACTATATTGCAGTTACATTAATTTACAATGGAAGATATACCTGTAAGGTAACCAAACAATAGTCTGAGCTCATCTAAATGCATTTCTTTCCCAGGATCAAGGAACCTAGGAAACTAAAATAGAAAATCAGAAAGTTACTTGATAAGCATAGAGTCAGAGTGAAGGAAGTGCAATGGTGAAGCCCATGCATAGAGAAATCTGCTTCATAATTGAGCCTACAGCCTTAAGGACCACAATATTTGCATCCATCATATGTATGGTCTACTGGGCTCCTTCTGCTCTCCAGCCACTGCACAAGTGGACACACCTCCCTCCCCCATTCCTCCCCGCCTCTCTGCACAGTTAGGGGTGGGAGGTATTGGACAAACAGTAACATATGTTTACTTTTTAATTCTTCTTTTTCAAATAACTCATGCACCACCTTTCTTTAACACATTATTCTTCACACAGTTTACAGTAAAGCTGATTAGATTGCAACTTTCTTCAAGTACGTTCTGGTCCTACAGATACACCCTGATTATCTTGATTACATTTGAGATTTCCTAAGTCTCTATCAGTAACACATCTACAGTAATGCCTTTGTATTAGTTATTTCACTCTAACAATCATTCTAAGCCTATCTCCAAATTCTGGGGTCACCGTACTGCAGCCTAGACTCTGACTACACTTATTTCCTTTGAGTTGTTTTGTCAAGGCCCCATCATAGACAGACTTTTTTTCAACATACTGACAACATTACTGCTTCTCTTGGTCTCTTTGCCACTGCTCTACAAATGTATTTTTACGAGCAGTGTGACCCAAAGAAGATGTAATAGATTAAATGATAAAATTACATATAATACATGAAAGTGCTTTCAAAGTTAAAAGCACTGAACAAATGTAAGGGGTTATTATTGCTGTAATTTAATGGGTAAAACCAGTGACTGCTTCAGGCCAGACCTCATAGGACACCAGCACTTACCAATAGATAACCCAGGCCACTCCACTCTATAGTTTTGCCACTACACATTTCTCTCCCATTCTCAGTCCCATCATGAGATGAGGAGTCTCTGGGGGATGAATCCATGCTTCCAATGTCACAGAGACTGACTTATAAAGCAGACCTCAGGAAGGTGATTTATTGTAAGCAATATCGTATTAGTCCATTCTCCCACTGCTATAAGGACATACCTGAGACTGGGTAATTTATAAAGGAAAGAGGTTTCATTGACTCAGTTCCACAGGGCTGGCGAGGCCTCAGGAAACTTACAATCATAGTGGAAGGGGAAGCAAACACATCCTTCTTCACATAGCAGCAGGAAGGAGAAGAATGACCAAAGGTAGGAGAAAGCCCCTTATAAAGCCATCAGATCTCGTGAGAACTCAGTATCAGGAGAATAGCATGGAGGTAACCGCCCCCATGATTCAATTACCTCCCACCAGGTCCCTCCCATAACAGGTGGGGATTATGGGAACTACAATTCAAGATGAAATTTGGGTGGAGACACAGCCAAACCATATCAAATATATTTGGCAAGACAAAGCTTTTGTTATCTGCATAAGGCCTTCCAGGCTGGCAGGTCATTCCAGTCAAGAAACCAGTTACACAGCTTCATCCATGTCCCTACAAAGGACATGAGCTCATCATTTTTTATGGCTGCATAGTATTCCATGGTGTATATGTGCCACGTGGCGCATGTTCTCACTCATAGGTGGGAATTGAACAATGAGAACACATGGACACAGGAAGGGGAACATCACACACCAGGGCCTGTTGTGGGGTGGGGGGAGGGGGGAGGGACAGCATTAGGAGATATGTCTAATGTTAAATGATGAGTTAATGGGTGCAGCACACCAGCATGCCATATGTATACATATGTAACTAACCTGCATGTTGTGCACATGTACCCTAAAACTTAAAGTATAATAATAATAATAATAAACCAGTTACACAGACCAGAAGGCTGCTTGGTAAGCACACAATTAAAACAAAAGGAATTGGATATTCTCCAGAGATTTTTTAAAAATCAAACCTAGGTACCTGATAAACTTGCTCTCCTCCATACTAAGAATAGTTCTGACTAAAGAAGTAAAGAAGCCATCATCAAGAAATAGACAACCCTCTCCATGGTCATTCCTGAAGACACACTGACATATTTTCTCTTGTCTACGCAGCTCACTTTGCCCATCATCTAAAGCATCTGTCTGTACAGAGTTACCTCAAGACAGTCATGTTACAATTTCCCACATCACAGTTTATCTTAACATTTGTAACAATTTAGTGAGGTCGTTTCTTGACACCTTAATATCTCCATTTCCCAATATACAATGGGTCCCATGGCAGGCAGGACCCATTGTTCTCCATTTCAAAATTTGCTCATCCAACATTGCCAAAAATAAATTTATGGCTCATTTCTTAAACTTATTCACCCATTTTCCCCATCTCATAAATACCCAAAGTACATTCTAAGTGCACTATCCTAAAGGCACTACCCAAAGTGTCTGTAGGATATTGTCAAAACCTAGTCTGTTGCTTTAGTGCAGAAGTGTGGGTGCTACCTGAAGGCAGAAAGGAATACCTATAAGCCTGTACCCAGTACCAACTGTTTGGGAACCAGAAATCTAGGCTGCTACATTTCAAAGGGAAGTGAGAAAATTGGAGCTTATAAAAGATAAATGACTCAATAAAATAGTATATATACAGAGCCTGCAACATAGTAGCCCCTCAATAACCATTTGTAATAAGAAATAAGCAAAGTATCCAAGGTCTCCCAAATAGTGAGTGACAGAGTCAAAACTTCCAAGTCTAGTTGTTTCCCCTCTAACATGGTACCTCAAAAATCATCTTTAAAAATATTTTGCTTTCCATCCTACTCTTAAGAAGTATTTAAGAACAGAAGAAATTGTCTGTGCTCTTATTTCATTGTGGACTGAAACTTGTTGACTTCAGAGCCAAAATAACTTTCCTTGAAGCCTTCCCTAAATCTCTTCCTCTGAACACCCAGAGCCATTTCTTGGAGCCATTTGTTAGATTAAATTCTGTCTTTTATTATCATTTGTATATCCTTATCCCATATTTCTAGTTTCTTGAATATAAATTCTTGAAGTCTAAATGTATTCATCATTATATTCCCCACAATGAGTGCCCAGCATAGAGCCTAGCATATAGTAAATGCTCAACAAGTGTCTGATGAATTGAATTGAATTCCATTAGCCCCAGCTTTGGCGATTCTCCCTGATTTGGAGCATGAGTCCTCTTACTGTCTGCAATCACTGTTAATATTTTATACTACAAGTTCAGTGAAACTAGATATGCCATTCTCAAAATTCAATCAAATGCTTTTTAAAATCTATTTTCCTTCTCTTTCTTCATTACTCCATTTCTAGTTGACTCTGCGTCCATTGCCCTTTTCATTCATTTATTCATTTATTTATTCATAAATGTTTGTTGACCTCTACTATTTGCTGGATACTAGAGATACAACAGTACACAGATGGTCCCTACTTTTTAGAATTTGTAATCTAATTGGAGAGTAACACTAAACACACAATAAAATAATTACATATTGTGGATAAGTGCTAAGAAGACAATAAACAGATGATGCAGAGGTCAGAACTTCCCCCTCTGAGGGTGTCAACTCTAGGTCTGAAGTATGAAAGACATAAAGAACTTTACCAAACAAAGAGCTGCATTCCAGGCGGAGGGAACAGCATATGAAAAGGTGGGAAAGAGCAGCCGGGAGCGGTGGCTCATACCTGTAATCCCAGCACTTCGGGAGGCTGAAGCAGGAGGATCACGAGGTCAGGAGTTCAAGATCAGACTGGCCAACATGTTGAAACCCCATCTCTACTAAAGATACAAAAATTAGCCAGGCATGGTGGTGTACGCCTGTAGTCCCAGCTACTTGGGAGGCTGAGGCAGGACAATTGCTTGAACCCGGCAGGCAGAGGTTGCAGTGAGCCGAGATTGCACTACTGCACTCCAGCCTGGGCAACAGAGCAAGATCCTGTCAAAGAAAAAAAAAAAAAAAAAGAAAGGGCCGGGCATGGTGGCTCACACTTGTAATCCCCCAGCACTTTGGGAGGCCGAGGCGGGCGGATCACGAGGTCAGGAGATCGAGACCACGGTGAAATCCCGTCTCTACTAAAAATACAAAAAATTAGCCGGGCGTGGTGGCGGGCGCCTGTAGTCCCAGCTACTCGGAGAGGTTGAGGCAGGAGAATGGCATGAACCCGAGAGGCGGAGCTTGCAGTGAGCCGAGATTGCGCCACTGCACTCCAGCCTGGGCGACAGAGCGAGACTCCGTCAAAAAAAAAGAAAGAAAGAAAGAAAGAAAGAAAGAAAGAAAGAAAGAAAGAAAGAAAGAAAGAAAGAAAGAAAGAAAGAAAGAAAGAAAGAAAGAAAGAAAGAAAGAAAAGGTGGGAAAGAGCTGACCACACTCCAGGAAAAGCAAAAATGCCAGTGTAACTACAGCATATTGAGTGAGAGAAGAGTGAGGTGGGAAAGGGTCAGAGAGGTAGGCAGGAGCCTCATCATGTGGCAGCCATGTAGGCCAGAGCATGAATCTGACTTTCTAAGTGCAGCAGCAGCCAGAGTTTTTAAGCAGAGGAGTAATATAATCTAACTGAGATTTTTCAAAGATGATGCTGACTGTTGTGTGGAGACCATATTGTACTGGGACAAGAGACCACTATATAGGCTAATCCAGTAGTCCAGATAGGAACAGATGTGGCCCTGGACTAGGGTAGTGGCAAGGAAGATGGTGAGAGTGATTCAAGAAACATTTTTGCAGTAGAATTGGCAGATCTGTGACCCTTTTGAATGTGGAACCTCTTTGTTTTACTGCTGAGGAAACTAAGGCACAGAGAGGCCCGGTTGATAAGAGGTCATTTTTGTATTGTAATTGAACCCTGATTTCCCAACCACTGATTTCATCTTCTTTCTCTGCACCTACTCTACTTTTCATAATCTTCAGAAATTCCCACTACCTTTGTGTCTTCTCCCATATGGGATCATCAACCACATCCAGCCTGGTCCTTTTGTACAGCTCCCTAAATCTGCCTCTGCTTGCCATTTCCAGTCTGCTCTGGGTTATTGTGACTGCTCTCTGGCTGGCCTCATTGCCTCCTCCCAGCTTTGCAGAACAGGTCATCTTTTATGGCTTCACTTTAACGGTGCTTCCAATAACCCTCCAGCAACTCTCTACTCACTAAAATGAAAATCCAGACTTGGACAGTGGCTTCATAGCACTTCCTCAGCTAGCTCCACCCAGCCCTTCCTGTTTGCCCTGGTCTCCCATTGTTCCCATTGTAACCTAGCCCACACCTTCAATTGTTAGCCTTTGTAGCTCAGTAAAGTCGGAGCTACCCCTCCCATCTCTGAGAGTTTAGGCCAGCTCCCTTGTGCTTAAAATTCTGTCTTCTTCTGTTCTTTCTAATTGACTAGCACAGTTAGATATTTGTCCTGAATCATTTTAGTTATTAATTAATTATTTCAACAAGTAAGGATTGAATACCTCTTTTGGGCTAGGCATTGTGCTAGCCACTGGGGATGAAAAACAATCAGTAGGACAAGGTCTCTGCCCTCAAGGAGCTTATAGTCTGATGGAGGAGACAGACCTGTAACCAAATAATCACAATGCATTGTATGAAGTGTTACAGGGACGGTACACTTACAGAATGCTGGAGGTACACATAGAAAGTAGCCACAAATCCTATTGAGGGAATTGAGAAAGACTTCACAGAGGAAGTGGCATTTGAGTTGATTAGAAAGGTGTCTAAGTGTTTTCCAGTTGAAGAAAGGAGTAAGGGCATTCTTGGAAGAAGGAACCCGTCGTTATATAAAAGTAATAGTTAGCATGTGTTGGTTTTTGAAGTACATGTGATAGGGCAGAATATGTTTGAATTACAACGATAAATTCAGTATGGCTGGAGCATGGAGAAGATGGAGAAGCTTATTAGAAAAATGAGGCTGGAGGGAGAGATTGGGACAAGATGCTATAAGCAGCAGGGAGCCAGTAGAGATCTTTAAGAGGGAGTAACTCGATCTGTTTTGGACCTGTGGCAGTTACAGTAAAGTTGGTAGACAGGTTGTAGGATTGTAGAGGTGATTAAAATGGTCTAGTGAGAGATGAGAGCTTGAACCAATGTGAAGGCAGAGGGAAGAGAGAAGAAGACATCTATAAAGTAAAACTGTCAGTGTTAGGAGTCTAATTAGACATGACGGAGCAAGAGAACGCAGAGAGATGCCTCTCAAGATTTCTGACTTAGGATACCATTGACTGGGACAGGGAACAGAAGAGGAGGAAAGAAAATACTTTAGTTTCTGTTAGAGCAATTTGAGTTTGAGTCACAAATATACATGCAGAAAAGTCCAAAAGCAAATGAATGTGAAAGTGTGGTGCTCAAAAGGAAGTCAGCTCACCACTCAGCATGTAGAAATTCATCCATTCTCTAATACCTATATTTCTTTCCCTGTATTCTGAGTGTTATGCTAATTGTACTCTTGTCTGCCCTAAAAATCAGGGGTCCTCAATACCAGGCTTAAGTCCTTGCAGTGGCCTACAACACCCTACGTGATCTGGCTCCTATCACTTTTCTAACCTCATTTCCTACTATTCTCTCCCAACCACATGGCCCTACTTGCTGTCTCTGGAACATACCTGGCATACCCCCACTTTCATATTTTACACTGGATGTTTTCTCTGCTTAGAGTGCTTTCCCCCGGCCAGGTGCAGTGGCTCACGCCTGTAATCCCAGCACTTCGGGAGGCCAAGGCGAGTGGATCACTTGAGGTCAAGAGTTCAAGACCGGCCTGGCCAACATGGTGAAACCCCATCTGTACTCAAAATACAAAAAATTAGCCAGGTGTGGCAGCACATACCTGTAATCCCAGCTACTCGGGAGGCTGACAAGAGAATCACTTGAACCCGGGAGGTAGAGGTTGCAGTGAGATAGTGCCATTGTACTCCAGCCTGGGCGACAGAACGAGACTTCCTCTCAAAAAAGAAAAAGAAAGAAAGAAAGAATCCTTTTCACCCAGATGTTCACATAAGTAACTCCCTCACCTCCTTCAAGTCTTTGCTCAGTTCTTATTTTCTCAATGAGACTTACTTTAACCACCATATTTAATCCTACAGCTGGCTATCCTCGCTTCCCTGGCCACTCCCAATCACTCTTTTTCTATTTTTTTCAGCTATAGCACTAATGAGCGTCTAAACATACTGTATAATTTACCTGCTTATTATGTTTTTTATTTATCAGTTCTGTCCCTCCCCTAGAATGTGAGATTCTTAAGGGCAGGATTTTTTCTCCCTTATTCACTGATGTACGTTAAGCACCTGGAACAGTGCTTGGAGCATGATAAACACTCAGTATATATTTATATTGGTCAGACAAATGAATGAAAGTATAGGTTCTCACATCATTTGCTCTCCTAAACTTTCTGCTTGCCATGGGCCTTGAAACTCTTAGAGCCAAATAAAAATATAAGAAGGGGAAATGAGAAGATATAAGAATGATAACTCAGTACCATTCGGCACCCATGGGTTTCTGATATATTAAAAGAGTCTTTGTTAACTGGTCCCTTTCATGGTCTGTATTAGTTTCTTATTGCTACTGCAACAAATTACCACAAACTTCGTAGCTCAAGGCAATACACATTTATTCTCTTACAGCTCTGGAGATCAGAAATCTAAAATCAGTCAGCGGACTACATTCCTTCTGGAGGCTCTATTTCCTTGCCTTTTAGAGGACTCTTGCATTCCTTGGTTCATGGATCCTTCCTCCATTTTCAAATTGCATCACTCCAACTTCTGCTTCTGTCACTGCATTGCATTTCTGTGTCTTTCCTGCTTCCCTATTTCCCTTATTGTTGGGAGACTTTTCCTTAGTTCAGCTAAAGATGGGGTCTTTGTCACATGGCCATGAAAGATTAGGCTCACAGACAATTTGAAGGATGAGAATAATGGGATTTATTGGGCAAAAAGGAAAAAAAGGGGAACAGGGACTCAGCAGAGTGAGAGTCCTTCTAGCATAGGCTTCCTGCCTCACAGATTAAATCCCAGGTTCCACCCAGGAAGAATAGGGACCAGGCTCCTCCCCGCTGCAAACAGCATGAGCTTCTGTGGCTTCACCCCGGTGCACACTCCTCCCAGTGCGCAGGCCAACTGGAGTTTCTCTAGGACCCCTTCCCACCTGGCTGTCTCATTATAAGAACCCTTGTGATTACACTGAGCTCACCTAAGTAATCCAGGGTAACCTACCCATCTCTAGATTCTTAACTTCATCACATCTACAAAGTCTTTTTTGCCATGTAAAGTAGCATATCCACAAATTCTGAGGATTAGGACTTGGACATCTTTGGAGAGCCATTATTCTGTCTACCACATGGTCCTTGTAGAATTTTGACTTAAGACAAAGATTGACAAAAGTTTGTTCAAGGGTGTAACCTAGCTCTGAAGCCACTACATACCCTGGGGGCATATGTAGTTTCAGATGATCTAGAGCAACACTATCCAGTAAAACTTTGTGTGATAATGTAACTGTTCCATATCTACACTGTCCAATACAGTAGCCACTAGCCGTATGTGACTTTTGAGCACTTGAAATGTGGCTAGTGAAACTAAATAACTGAATTTTTAATGTTGTTTTAATTAAATTTAATAGCCACATGTGACTAGTGGTTACTATATTAGACAGCACAGGCCTAGGGACTGACAGCAAGGAAAGTTTTTGTCTTGGCTTTAGCTTTGGGTAGAATTAAAAACAAAACAAAAAAATTATTACTGAGATTTTGTGGCACCAGCCTGCAACTAGGTTTGGAGTCTGAATATACATTATGTGAATAGTCCAAAAAGCCACAAGCCAAGAATTTTAATTTGAAGTAGACCTAGTTGTGCAGAGCATAGTGGCTCATGCCTGTAATCCCAGCACTTTGGGAGGCTGAAGCAGGAGAGTCACTTGAGGTCAGGAGTTTGAGACCAACCTGGGCAACATGGCAAAACCTCATCTCTACAAAAAAAATACAAAACTTAGCCCAGTGTAGTGACACACACCTATTGTCCTAGCTACTCAGGAGGCTGAGGTTGGAGGATCGCTTGGGCCCAGGAGGTGGAGGCTGTAGTGAGCCATGATCATGCCACTGCACTCCAACTTGGGCAACAGAGATAGACCCTGTCTCAAAAATTAATAAATAAATAAAGTAGACCTAGTTGTGTAATGCCTCAAGCACCAAGAAATATCAAATAGAAATCTTTCATGGAAGAATGTATCCCTCCCAGACCTCATGGAAATCCCACAGAGGGTTCTGACAAAAATTAATTCACAATGAAAAATCACAATTTACACAAGAAAACTAACTACCAGGAAAGAGAAGTCAACAGGAAAAAAAAGGCAAAATATAACCAGACTTTAGATACAGAAATTATATATGGAATATAAAATAGTTATGCTAAATATGTTTAAAGTAATAAGGGTAGAGAGCAAAGAGCAAGAGACTATCAAAAATGACCTGGTAGATCTGAAAAATAACTAAACAGAATACATAGAAATGAAAAATACAATAATTTACATTAAAAACCTCAATGAAGCTTTATACATCAGTTGAAAATAAATTAGTAAATTGGAAAATAGGTCTGAAAAAAATTACACAGAATACAGCACAGAGGTACAAAGAGATGAAAAAAGTAAGAATGGTTAAAAGACACAGAGGACAGAAAAAGAAGGTTCAACATTTATCTCCTTAGAATTCTAGAAAGAAAAAATCCACAGAATGGCTATTATTAAAAAGTCAAAAAATAACAGATGGTGGTGAGGTTGCAGAGAAAAAGAAATGCTTATACACTGTTGGTGGGAGTATAAATTAGTTCAACCATTGTGGTAGACAGTGTGGCGATTCCTCAAAGACCTGAAGACAGAAATACCATTCAACCCAGCAATCCCATTACTAGGTATATACCCAAAGGAGTATAAATCATTCTAAGACACATGTACGTGTATATTCACTGCAACATTATTCACAATAGCAAAGACATGGAATCAACCTAAATGCCCAGCAATGACAGACTGGATAAAGAAAATGTGGTACATGGAATACTATGCAGCTATAAAAAAGAAGAGATCATGCCCTTTGCAGGGACATGGATCGAGCTGGAAGCCATTATCCTTAGCAAACTAATGCAGAAACAGAAGTCCAAATACCACATGTTCTCATTTATAAGTGGGAGCTAAATGATAAGAACACATGGACACATAGAGAGAAACAACACACACTGGGGCTTATCAGAGGATGGAGGGTGGAGTATGGGAGGAGGAAAAGGATCAGGAAAAATAACTAATGGGTACTAGGCTTAATTACCTGGGTTATGAAATAATCTGTACAACAAACCCCTATGACACAAGTTTTCCTCAATAACAAATCTGCACTTGTACCCTGAACTTAAAAGTTAAAATAATAATAATAGAAAGAATATTCAAATAAACCATGACTGAATCTTCTCCAGAATTTCTGAAAACAACAATCTGCAGATTCAGGCCTAAGAAATTCCAGATAAGGTAAATAAAAAAGAAATTAATATCTCTACACATTATAGTCAAACTACAGAACAACAAAGACAAAGACGAAATGTTAAGCTAGAAAGAAAAAAAAGATCATGAACAAAAGAACAATTAGACTGATAGCTGACTTCTCAATAAGCAATGATGGAAGCCAGATTACAATATGATGTTGAAAGTGCTCAGAGAAAATAATTTCATCTTAAAATTATATATTGTTTGGGGAACAAAGGCAAAATAAAACATTTTAATATAAAAAATATTTAAAGAGTTTACCACCAATACTTTCTCACTAAATAAGGAAAATTATCCAAAAAGCAAGTTCTGAGATACAAGAAAGAAAAGACTTTGGCTAAGAAAAAAAAAGTTAAGCGTGTGGGTGATATTAATAATTTCTAATTTGTGGGATTAAAAAAAGACAAAAAACATGGAATTTAAAGGCTTTACAATAGCAAGTCATGTTGTCATGGATTAGAATCACAGTATTCTAAAGGTCCCCATATTGTTTGAAAAGGGGGCAAATATATTAACTCTAAACTTTATTAAATTAAGTAAGCATGTTAAAATTCCAAGGGTAACCCTAAAATAATAGAAAAAAGAATGAGTATCTTCCAAACTGATAGAAGAGAGGAAATGGAATGAGGAAAAATAAACCTTAATTAATTTTAAAAAGTCAATAAAGCAGCAAAAACACAGCACAGCAAAACATGGCAGAAATGGAACATATAGCCCAAAATAGGACAAAAATAAATAAATCTAAATACATAGCTTTTTCTTTAAAATACACCTTTGGAAATTTTAAAAACATATTTTTAAAGGTTTTTGTTTATTTTATTCATTAAACAATTTTATTTATTCATTTATATTTTAAATTTCAATTTTTATTTTAAATTCAAAGGGTACATGTGCAGGTTTGTTACCTGGGTATATTGCATGATGGTGAGGTTTGGGGTACAATTGATCCCATAACCCGGGTACTGTGTTGTCCAGGCTGGTCTTGAACTCCTGGGCTCAAGTGATCCTCCCACCTCAGCCAGACAGAATCTGGCTCTGTCGCCCAGGCTGGAGTGCAGTGGCACAATCTCAGCTCACTGCAACCTCCGTCTCTTGAGTTCAAGCAATTCCCCTGCCTCAGCCTCCCAAGTAGCTGGGATTACAGGTGCCCGCCACCACAACCAACTAATTTTTGTATTTTTGGTAGAGATGGCATTTCACCATGTTGGCCAGGCTGGTCTCAAACTCCTGGCCTCAGGTGATCCTCCCGCCTCAGCCTCCCAAAATGCTGGGATTACAGGCATGAGCCACCACACCTAGCTCTCTCAGCCTTTTTAAAAGAGGTGAAATTACATAAAATAATAATTATAACAATGTATTTTTATGTTCATAACCTATATAGATGTAATGTATGTATGACAATAATATCAAAAAGAGAGGGAGGCAGTGAAGCTAGGTAAAGTGTCTATATTTCACTGGAACTCAGTATAAATCTGAAGTAGATACTAATAAGTTAAGATATATATTGTAACCCCTAGAGAAACCACTAAGAAAATAACTCAAAAATAAGTAATTTTTAAATTATGAATTAAAATGTTGCAGAAAAAAATAACCACCTAATACAAAAGAAGATCATCAAAAAACAAAAAAGGTACATGGCATATAGAAAACAAAAGCAAAATGGAAGTGCAAATCCAAACATATCAATAACAACATTAAATGATTATAAACAAGCTAATCAAAAGGTAAATATTGTCAGATGAGATTGTTTTTAAAAAAGCAAGATCCAACAATATGCTGTCTACAGAAAACAAACTTTATGTTCAAAGATACAAATAGGTTAAAAGTAAAAGAATGAAAACTGGTATGTCATGCAAACAACAACCATAAAAATTTGGAGTGGCTATACTAATATGAAAAAATAGACTTTATAACAAAATTAATTACTGGAGATGAAACAGACAGTTCATAATGGTAAAAGGGTCAATCTGTCAGAAAGGTATAACAATTTTAAACACATATGCACCTCACAACAGAGCCCCAAGATGCATGATGCAATAACTGACAGAATGGACACAGAAAAAGGAAGAAATAGACAAACAGAATATTACATTCTCCAGAATGCACCATAGGCCAGGAATAAAATCATATAAAGTATGTTCTCTGAATTGAATAAAAGTAGAAATTAATAACAGAAGGAAATTTGGGAAATTCACAAATATGCAGAAAATAAACTACACATTTCTAAATAACTAATGGGTCAAAGAATAAATCACAAAGGAAATTAGAAAATACTTGGGATGAACGAAAATGAAGAGGCAGCATACCAAGAGGCAGCTAAAGCAGTGCTCAGAAGGAAATTTGTAGCTATAAATGCCTATGTTAAAACAAAGAAAGATCTCAAATTGATAACTTTCTACTTTAAGAAACTAAAAAAGAAAAGAAAAGAACACACTAAACCCAAAGCAAGCAGAAGGAGGAAATAACAGACTAGAGCAGAAATAAGTGAAATAGAAAATAGAAAATACAGTAAGGAAAACTCAGTAAAACCAAAAATTGATTCTTTGACAAGATCAACAAAATTAACAAAACTGTAGGTAGATTGACTAAGAAAAAGAGAGAAGACTCAAATTGCTAAAATCAGAAATGAAAATTACTACTGATTTTACAGAAATAGAAAGGATTATAACAGAATGCAATGAACAATTGTACATGAACAAATTACACTACCCACATGAAATGGACAAATACCTAGAAACGCACTAAATACCAAAACTTAAGACTCAAGAAGAAAAAGAAAATCTGAATAGACCTACAATAATTAAAAAATTGGATTAGTTATCAAAAAAAACCTGCCACCAAAGAAAGGCACAAGACTAGATGGCTTCACTGCTTAATTCTACCAAATGTTTAAAGAAAAATCAAATGCAATTCTTCCACTTTTTTCCAAAAAATGGAAGAGGAACACTTCCTAACAATTCTATGCAGCTGTTATTATTTACAGATTTCAAAACTTACTACAAAGCTACAGTAACCAAAACAGAGTGGAAGATAATATTTGCAAATCATATGTGATATGGGACTTGTATCTAGAACATGTAAAGAACTGTTACAACTCAAAAGAGAGATGACCCAATTTTAAAATGGGTAAAGAACCTGAATGAACATTTCTCCAAAGAAGGTATACAAATGGCCAACAAGGGCATGAAAAGACGTTCAACATCATTAGTTATTGCAGAAATACAATCAAAACCACAATAAAATACCACTGCACACCCACCAGGATGGCTACAATCAAAATGACAATAATAACAAGTGGTGGCCGGGCACAGTGGCTCATGCCTGTAATCCTAGCACTTTGGGAGGCCAAAGCAGCAGATCACTTGAGCTCAGGAGTTCGACACCAGCCTGGGCAACATGGCAAAACCCAATCTCTACAAAAAAAATTAGCTGGGCATGGTGGTGTGCGCCTGTAGTCCCAGCTACTTGAGGGGTGGAGGCAGGAAAATCACTTGAACCCAGGGGGTTAAGGTTGCAGTGAGCCAAGATTGCACTGCTGTGCTCCAGCCTGGATGACAAAGTGAGACCCTATCTCAAAAAATAAAAATAAAAAAATAACAAGTGGAACAAAGATGTGGGAAAACAAAACACTCATACACTGCCCATGGGAATGTAAAAGTACAGCTGCTTTGGAAAACAGTTTGGCAGTTCCTCAAAAGGTTGAACATAGAGTTAACTCATGACCCAGCAATTCCACTCCTAAGTATATACCCAATGAAAACATATGTTCACACAAAAACATGTACACAAATGTTCGTAGTAGCATTGTTCATATTAGCTAAAAGGTAGAAATAACCCAAATGTCCATCAACTGATCAATATGTAAATAAAATGTTCTATATTCATACAGTGGAATATTATTTGGCAATAAACAGGAGTGAAGAAGCTGAAGTAAAGATCACATATTGTATTATTCCATTCACATGAAATGTCTAGAATAGGCAAATCCATAGAGACAGAAAGTAGATTAGTGGCTGCTGAGGGCAACATTCAGGGGGGTGAGAGGTGGGTAATGGAGAATGACTGCTAATGAGTATTGATCTTTTTTAGGGGAAACCAAAATATTCTAAAATTAGATTGTGCTGAGAGTTGCATAACCCTATGAATGTATTAAAAGACATTGAATTGTATACTATGAATGGGTGAATTGTGGGGTATGTAGATTATATCTCAATAAAGCTATTTTTTAAAAGATGGTAGTGGCTTGAACTAGGATAATATCAGTGTAGACTGTGAGAAGTGGTAAGAATCTGTATATATTTTGAAGGTAAGGTGAGTAGGATTTTCTCACATATTGTTTGTGGGATGAGGGAACACAAGGACTCAAAGATTTTGTTCTGAGCAACTGGAATGATGGTGTGAGCAACTGAGAGAATGCTGTGGGAGGTGCAGTTTCAGATGATAAGTTAAAGAGTTCAATTTGGACATGTTGAGTTGGAAATGTCAGGTAGGTAGAAGGAAAAAAGATAAATGAATGTGGATGGATGGATAGATTGATCCTGATGGTGAGTTAGACTAGCATTACAAAATTGGGAGTTAATATATGGGTAGACTTTCAAACTATGAGTATGGATGAGATCACCAAAGAAGTATGTATAGCAAGAGAAGAGAAGATATCTAGAGACTGATCCCTAGGACAGTCCAACATTAAAATGTTGGAGAAATGAGGAAGAACTAGCAAAGAAGACTAGGAGAGAATAACCAATGAGGTAAGAGGAAAATTAGAAGAGTGTGTTGTCCTCTTGTGAAGAAAGTGTTTCAAGGAAGAGGGAGTGGCCAGCTGTGTCATATGCTGCTGAGAAATCAAGTCAGATGACAACTGAGAATTGACCATTGGATTTAGCAACAGTGTAGTCATGGGTAGCCTTGACAAGAGCAGTTTTGATGGAGCTAGGTGAAAAGATCTGATTGATATACATTTAAGAAAGAATGTAAAGAGATAAGTCTCATTTCTATACAACAGCAATAAAAATCAAAAATGCAGTTTAAAAATATAAAGTGTCTGGGAATAAATCAAACAAAAATGTGCTAGGAAGAAATTATAAAACTTTATTGAAATGGAGAGGCCAGGCACAGTGTCTTCATGCCTATAATCCCAGCACTTTGGTAGGCCAAGGTGGGAGAATCACTTGAAGCCGGGAATCTGATACTAGCCTAGGCAACAAAGTGAAACTCTGTCTCTACAAAAAATAGTTTTAAAAAACAAAAACAAATGGAGAGCTATGTCTTGTTCACAGCTAGGGAGACTCAGTATTGTAAAGATATCCTTTGCAATCAATATATAGTCTGAATCAATCAATATAGCCATTGTAATTCCAATAAAAATCCCACAGGGTATTTTTATGAAATTTGACTAGCTGGTTCTAAAATTGACATGGGAGTGCAAGAAAAGCCAAGGCATTCTTGAAGAGCAACAGTAACTTATTCTTGTCAGATATTAAGATTTATCATACAGCTATAGTATTTATAACAGTGTAATATTGGTGCACAGGTTGACAAATAGGCTAATGGAACAGAATAGAAAACCTGAAAATAGACCTATACCTATTTGGAAATTTGATATCTGACAGGTAGCATTGCAGATCGGTCAAGGAAAGAGTGAATTCTTTACTAAATCATGTTGGGGAAAAATGGTTATCCATAAAGAAAAAATAAAATTAGATTCCTACCTCACACCAAACACAAAACTCAATTCTAGGTATATTAAATACTTTTAGAAGAAAACATAGTTCAGTTGTTCTCAACTTGCAGTACTACCATCTACAGAACATTTGAAAATATATAGAATATGTTAGATTGTTATGATGACAGGAATAGTGCTAGAGGCATTTAGTACTCAGGGTCTAGGGATGCTAGGTGTCCTGAGATGTAAGAGCTAGCCCCATATTATTTGTCCTGCCCCAAATGCTAGTAACTTCCCTACTCACAAAGAAATACTGATACAGGATAATTTCTCTAGTCTTGGGATAGGGGATAATTTCTGTAAAAAAAAAAACATAAAGTACCAACTATAAAAGAAGAGAGTAATAAATTCAATTACCTTAAAATGAAGTGACTCTGTTCACAAAAAAAAAGAAAGAAAAAAAAGAAAAAAAACCCTAAAGTGAAAAAGCCACAAAGTGGAAGAACATCTTTAATACTCATATAACTGACATTCAGAATCTACAAACTTCTATATACCAATACATAAAAAGACAATCCCGCTAGACATGGTGGCTCCCACCTATAATCCCAGCACTTAGAGATCTCGGTCGAGGCAGGAGGATTGCTTGAGGCCAAGAGTTTGAGACCAACCTGATCAACATAGTGAAACCTCATCTCTACGAAAAAAAAAAAAAAGAAAAAAAATTATCAGAACATGGTGGCTCATGCCTGTAGTCCCAACTACTCAGGAGGCTGAGGTGGAAGGATCACTTAAGCCCAGGAGTTTGCAACTGCAGTGAGCTATGATCGCACCACTGTACTCCAGCCTAGGCAACAGATTGGAGACCTCATCTCAAAAAAACAAACAAACAAAAAAGATAATCCAGAAGAAAAGGAAGTAAAAGATATGAACAAGCCTTTCACAGAAGAGGAAACCTGAATGACCAAGAAACATGAAAAGATGCTCAACCTCCTTGGTAATCAGGGAAATGTAAATTAAAACCACAATAAATGACCAAAGAAACCAACAACATGAGATTCCATTTTAATCCACCGGATTGGAAAAAATAATGTAATTTAAACAACACTAAGTGTTAGTGATGATGTGGAGCAGTTAGTGAAGACTTCTGATGGGAGTATGTATTAAACAACCAACTTGGGAAACAATTTGGCGTTATCTAATAAATTTCAACGTGTGTATACTTTACAACTCATTAATTCCACCCCTAGAAATAGACTTGAGAAACTTGCACAGGTGTACTATAAAGAAAGTTTATAGCAACATTGTTCAGAATAGCAAAAAAACTAGAAACAACAGATATTTGTGGTCTGGTGACACAATGAAATACTATGAAACAATTTAAATGAATGAACTGATGCCAATAACAATGTGAAAGTTTCTCAGACACATAATTTTGTGTAAAAACAACTGCAAAAGAAGTTTAGTGTGATACCAATATTTACAGTTCAAAACCAAGCAAAACTAAACAGTATCTTGTTTAGGATACTTGTATATGTGGGAAGACTATAAAGAAATGCAAGGGAGTGATTTTTAGAAACTCTCAATAGTGGCTTCCTGTGGGAGAAAGGCAGGGTACCTCTAGGGTGGGGGAAGTGTGCAGGGAGCATCAATGGCACTGGTCATGTTCTATTGCTGAAGGTCAATGGTAAGTTCACGGGTGCTTATTCTATTATTAGACTTCATAACTTATGTATGTATTAAGTATTTTACATGTAGAATTTACATATAAATATGATTTACATATATTAAGGATTTTGTATGTATTTTTAAATGAAGAATGGAGAGGAACACTCTCTGACACTTTCAGAGTAGGAGCTGCAGAAGAGATAAAGACTCTTATAATGGAAAACATTTAAAATCTACTCTCAGCAATTTTCAAGTATACAGTGTGATATAGTTTGAATATTTGTCCTCACTCAAATCTCAGGTTGAACTATAATCCCCAGTGTTGCAGATGGGGCCTAGTAGGAGGTGATTGGATCATGGGGGCAGATCCCTCATGTTTTGATGCCACCCTCGTGATGGTGAGTCATGAGATCTGGTTATTTGAAAGTATGTGGCACCTCCCCCCATCACTCTTGCTCCTACTTTCACCATGTGATGTGCCAGCCCCCCATTTGCCCTCTGCCATGATTGTAAGCTTCCTGAGGCCTCATCAGAAGCTAAGCAGATGCCTGGCACCATACATCCAGTGCAGCCTGCAAAACTGTGAGCTAATTAAACCTCTTTTCTTTATAAAGTACCCAGTCTCAGATATTTCTTTGTAGCAATTCAAGAACAGCTTCATACATAGTACATTATTATTGTTGTTTTTGTTGTTGTTGTTATTTGAGATAAGGTCTCACTATGTTGTCAAGGCTGGTCTCAAACTTCTGAGCTCAAGTGATCCTCCTACCTCAACCTCCCAAGTAGCTGGGATTAAAGGCGCACACCACCATGCCCAGCCAGTACATTATTATTAACCATAGTCATTGTGCTGTACAGTACATTTCCAAAATTTACTCCTCTCATCTAACTGAACTTTGTTCCCTTTGACCAACATCTCCCCACTCTCCTCCCCACAGCCCTGAAGGATATGTTAATTTGCTTGATTTAATCCTTTCACAATGTATGTATATATTAAAACATCACATCATATACCATAAATATATACTTTTGTCAACTTAAATAATTAACTTTTTTTGAAAGAAAAAATTTTTTAAAACTCTTTTAAGAGGATACAACCCTTCACAGCAGCAGTGTTGCCTTTAGAGACACAGTCTCCCTGGTTTCCCCATTACACCCCATTGAGCCAAAGGCAGGCTGCAGATAGCAGCATGGCTCTTCCCCAGCTAGGTCAGGAGTACAGGAAAAAGCATGCCCTCTCTTATGATCAAGGGTGTGCTCAGTCACTGAGCCTGCCAACATTGTCATGGGACAGCACTTGAAATAGCCAGGGGAAAAACCAACAGACTTTGCCATGGTGGGTAAATTTTGGGGTATCTGAAGGTGGGAAGTGAGAGGGTGGGCAGAAACCACTGGGCTGGTAGAAAGATACCTAGTTTCTTTCTAATGGCATCTTCTACTAGCTCGTGTGACCTTGGGCAATTGACTTCCCTTCCCCACACTCAAATTTCTCCTCGGTCCTCTTCAAGGTTTAACTAGAACACACATTAAAATCATTTCCCGCCTGAACACCCTAGGATTCTGATTTTAAGTCTGCTTAAGGGGAAAACAGTTTGCATATTTACACTCCTAGTCTCCAGGTTAGTGAGTAACTAAGCTCCTCTCTATTGTATAGAGCCTTTGAAAGTATTGCTGAATTGGCTCTCCGGAAATATAGAAAAACAAACCCACTGCGTCTACAAATGGCCATTCTTGAATAAGAAACTCCCATTTACACAATTAGCCTTGAGAATGTAGATAGAAGTTTAAGCAAAACTGTCCTTCAAGTCTGTGCAGTCTGTCCTTCCTCCTCCAGACTGCCTTTGATTACAGTGATTCCTGTCTCTCTGTATGTAGCCCTCATGAGTTCTTCCTTGCGTACGCATTTTGAGGGGGGAAAAAACTTTCTTTGTCAAGTTTTCCCCACATAACCTCCCTTACCTCTACATTTTCCCTGTGCTTTAAAACAACCACAATAGCTAAGAAGAGACTTCAGTATGCAAAATGAGCTTTGTCCCTGGGGGATGGACTAAGGGTTAAATTAAAGGGACAGCTGTCTATACAGCTGGCTAGAATGAGAAGAGTGCTAGGCAGCATTTGGGCCAGCTGCCTCTCACTTTTATTCCCTCCCAATTTTTGTCTCCCTTCCACCCCTCTGGCCAGGGGTGCTGAGCAACAAACTGTTCAGAGCTCCTGGGCATTTTCCAATAGGAAGCTGGAGCTGAGGTAACCTAACTTCCTCATGTCCTAACTTCCCCCAGACAAAAGATGTTTAAGCCTCAAATTTGGAACTGGAAAGGAAATCTAAAATGTACAAACTACTTTTTCACTTGCAGATAATCACCCTTTCCTTCTTCGAAATCTTCTGGCCTTGTTTAAAATCAATCTTTTGCTCTTAGCACTTTTTTTTCCCCCCTTGAACTATAGTTGTTTTGTTTTGTTTTTTAGCAGTACTTTTGAGGAACTCCTTTTTTAAAGGCAAGAGGGACTATGTGTTACTCTGGGTGAGTCACTGTTCTTTAGTAGATGCTGGTGAGAATCTCAAGGGTTGACAAAGATTGCCAAGGGTGGCTGCAGTCCAGCACCCAAATGCTCACATAATTTGCCCCTGTTTCCATTTTACGGTGAAAATAATCAAGGACAAGAGGAGGAGGGGATTTATGAGAATAAATAAGATACTGTCTTACAGCCAAAGCAACATTCAGATTCTCAGCTGGCAGAGGAATTCTTGAGACTGATCTGTAGTGAAAGCATGAGCAAACTGCTAAATGGAATGCAAAGAGAACCCTGGGCTTAATCTTCGTTCCAGGCAGTCTACAGAGGCGTCTCAGAGCAGTACTATTCCTGGAAGGCAAAGTGCTTACCCACGCACTGCCCCGCCCCCAGCGTGAGAAATTCAGGGCTCCATAACTGTGCCAGCACCCTGGCTCTTATTTCCGCAGTCCAGTTGCTTTGGTGAAATAGGAGTGTACGCTGCCTATCCATGAAAGGGCAACTCTGAAAGCGATTTATAAACTGTAAAGTACTAGGAGACGTCAGGTGGCCCTGTCACTCACCCATTTCTATTGTACACTGCACTCTTTCAGTTGTCTTTTACCATTATTGGACAAAAACCACAGAATTTTGTGGTGAGAGGTCAGGCCCTGCATATAATCAATCATGCACAAGTCCCAAGGGATAGAAGCATAAATCGGCCTTAATTCTGGATTTCCCCGTCTACACATGGAGAGAATTTGCCAGTCAGCGACCTCACAAAGACATCATAGAATGGTCAAGAAATGACCCTAAGAAAGCTCTTGGTGGGGGGATTGCTTTAAAGCCTTTTGAAGGAAAAACTCTCAATTCCAAAATGCCATTATTATTTCTGCATTGAAGTAAAAGCCCTTATGTTTATACAGCCTTTGATTCTGATGTCAGATATCTGATGACTCCCCACAACTCTGCTCTGAAGTAAGGAGAAGGCAGTCATGCTGGAGTCTCTGTACCCAGTGGCGGGGCTCTGCACAGAGTAACCGGACTAGGAAGATCAAAGAGCCAAGCCCCATCCACTTTGCGGGGTGGGTCAACCTTGGGCCATATTAAAGGACTTCTACCTCTGGTCAGTACCTCCCCTAGGCTCTACATTTAGTAAACAAAGGAACTCGAAATTTGTGATGAAATTAAATAAAAAAACAAGAACTTCATCATTACATTCATCCATCTGCCCATTGTTTATTTTGAGTGTGTGCTTAACAGCACTTTCCAGAACAAAGTAATCCCTAAGTAGAGACAAAGATGCCTCTAATACCAGGGCATCGGGGAGTGGGGGGTGTTACATTCCTTCCCTCCCCATCCTCCTTTTCCCAGAGTCCATCCAGCTGACAGGTGCCAGAAGGGAAGAAATGTTAGCAAATGTTAGTTTCCAGCCCCAAAGAAGCTGTCACAAAAGGGAGACAGAACAAGGCAGCTCATAAAATCCTTCAACTGAGGGATGTAGCGAGACCTATCTAATTACATAAGATTAGAAACGGTTTAACTAGTTGAGAATGTGCTACATGTGGAATGAAAGAAAATGACACCTCTGGCACCCTGTAATGATACTGTATTGGGAGGAAAGCACAAAGGGTTTGTTCACGCTATCAGTAACACCAGTTTTTCCTCATCCAACATTTTAGGCACATCTGGTTTTAATATGGTGGTCTAAGTGAAGTAAGTTAACTTTTCACCCACTGTTCTGGCCCTCCTTTTCTTTCTTCACTGTACAATTCCGTTTGTGTTGGCATTGTCCCTCTCTCACCCATGCCTCCCAAGCTAACAGAGGTAGAAGAGGATTACACTGAGAAACTTTGCTTACCTCTGGGCTCTCCAGTATTTTACTGTTCAAATTGTACTAATAATGATTTGGAAGCAAGACTAGCCTTTGTTTCAACTAAATTCAACAGATTTTAGCTTTGACCTTCTGCCTAATTTGTTAAACTACCAACGCTGAATAAGAACTCCCTAAGCAATCAATGAGTCACAGAACATTCCTGGATTTTGAAAATTTGGGAAAGATCATCTCCATTACTCTTAAGTAGAATGCCCAGGAAATCTGGTATTTGCCCAACTGGTTTCTAGCTAACATAGTATTAATTGACAATTTTGTGCCTGTGTTAGCCAAAATAATAGTAATTTTTAAAAGTCTTTTGTGATTATATGCTGAAGAACTACAAGATAGGTGTATTTCCAATAAAAGTAGAACTTTCAAACTACAAAATGAGTTCCCTTCTACACATCTCTTTTCAGAACAGAAAAAGGGTTTTATTCTCCCACATCCAGAGAAAAGATAGTAGAATTTTTCAAATGGCTGCTATTAAATGCCAAAGTTTGGAATTTTTTAGTGCTTTGATATAAATAATGTTTACTCATTTTTTACCCTCTTTAGATTTGTGCCTCGCAGCACTTTTACAAACAGCAAATGTGTAATTCTAAGCTAGTAGGTATTGTCGACTCTGAATACAGGATACCATTTGAATTGTGCTCAACATTGACTCTTTTTGGGATCTTTTCCTGTGTTCTGAGTTCTCTCTGGAGTACAGATTATAGTTGGAAGGAGAGGGGCATGAATGATCTCCAGGTCCTCTGAAAGATGTGAAGTCTTTCAGGTGGCTTCTGGTGTATTTTTTCCTCCATCTGAAAGCAGTCCAATAGGGCACTTCTGTAGCTAGTGCCTTAACCCCAAGAAGTGACTAATAGTGAGACATTTGTGCCACCTGGTAAGCTGACAGGGGTGGATGGTTTAGGGCAAGTGTAATATTCAGTGCCTGAAACATCACAAGGATGTCTGTCTGTGTAGAGTTGGTACCTACTATTGTGGCATGAAGGGACTAGCAAGAATTGCTATATATAGACTTGACCTAAGAGATGCACCATTTTTACTGCGTTCAAAGTCAGCAGCCCTTTATTAAGCACATACTATGTGCAAAGCCTTGTTAAGTTTCTGTAAAGTTCTCTGTAATGTATTAATAGATTTCTTTTTCAAAGTGGTCAGGGAATTTCAGCAATCATTTACTGACTACTGCTATATGCAGGCGTTGTGCTGGGGATACCAATATGAATCAGAGGTGTGCCCTGATTTATGGAGCTCAGGGTAAAGTGTGAGAAAGAAAAAATTATGGTACAGTGTGAGAGTAGAGGTTCCTTGCAAAGAGCTTTGTGAATGTATAGAGGGGAATGATTAATTCGCTCAGGAGGTGTCAGAAGGGTTCACAAAGGAGATGATATTTGAGCTGTTTCTTAAAGAGAGGGTAGAATTTCACCAGGCAGACAGGAGAGGGGGAAGAGAATTCCAAGCAGAGGGAACAGTGTGTGCAAAAGCTCATTAAAGCATTTAGAGAGTTCTTTTTACCATCGCTTGAGAGGGCAAATATAAGTTGTACTAATGTTGAGTTTGGATTTTTTCCTCATGATTACGTTGCCATTTTTAAATACAGGACATGATATTTTAAGGCAATGACAAGAAAAGGCCTGATACATTTGAAAGCTCTCCTTATTAAGCTGTGATGCTTTATCTAGTGCCTTGCACATATAGCAGGCCCTCAATAAATGCTTACTGAATGATGAGTTCCCTATCTCTTTCCATTTATAAATTACTGCACTGTCAGGGATCAGCTTACAAAGCAAAACTTCTGCCTGTGAGTTAGGAATGGGTATTCACAGTTCTGCTTTCTGTCACCCCAGCCTCCCCTACTCTTGTGAAGAGTGACTCTGCCACTGGGCCTTAACTGTGTTTCTGAGAAGTGGGGAAAACTGCTCTTGCTTTGAGTCCTCAGTAACACAGATTCCTACATGGAGGGCCTCTACATCACTGAAACCCAGATAAGTGCCATTTGAACGGGACAGTCCTCATGTTGATGACATAGGAGTTGATGTCCAAGGAACTTTAGTGATACTGGCTAATACAGGTACACCTCACATTTTAAATTTTATAGTACAGCCTAAATGTGATTGATCAAACATTTTCTATGGCAATAATAAAGATATGAGTTGTCTGTGCTGAACAGCCTTGACAGCAAAATATGGTACTGCCTGTTCTGTTTTTTAAGGAAGAGAAGATAAACTTTTATTATTTTTATAAATTATGCAATAACCTTTAGGGTAACGATAAATTTTTGCCTTGAAAATCACCAGGGAATAGATGACAGAGAATGCAGTTAGACATAAACCATTTGCAAATTATATGCAAGTACACTTGTAACCCTTTTATTGGGTGTCTGGATCCAGTCTTTGGGAAAATTCCCATCAGGGAATCTTGTTTCATTGTGACTCTAAAACATATTAAAAATATAATTCTTCAGTTCCAAATCTTGGCAGCTATGTGACTGGCTCTTTCAGGCCTAATCTCTATAGCTACACTTTTCTGGTGGCCACTATACCAGGCCACAGAATGTAATGTCTTTCATCCTCTGAGCTACACTGGGAAATTATCATTCCACAAATAGTCATTGAGTGCTTCCTTGAGCCAAGCACAATGCTAGGTTCAGTGTGCCTGAAGTAAATAAAATAGCTACACACTATAGGGTGACTGTAATTAACAACAATTTCTTATATATTTTCAAATAGCTAGAAGAGTGAATTTTGAATGTTCTCAACAGAAAGAAATATAATAAATGTTTGATATGATAATTATCCTGATTTGATCATTATACATTATATACATGTATCAAAATATCACACTGTTAATGGGTACAAAAATATAGTTAGAGGCAATGAATAAGATCTGGCTATCAAATTAGCCAACAGGGTGACTATAGTCAGCAATGATTTGTTGTACATTTTAGAACAACTGAGGGAGTACAACTGGAATGTTCATAACACAAAGACATGATGAATGTTTGAGGTGATGGATACCCCATTTACCCTAATGTGATTATTACACATGTATGCCTGTATCAAAATATCTCATGTACTCCATAAATATGTGTACATGCTATGTACCCATAAAAATTAAAAATTAAAAAAATTAAGGGAAAAAAGAAATATCACACTGTACCCATAAATATGTATAGTTATTGTCAATTAAAAAAATAATAAAATATAAGGCATCCATATCCCTGCCCCCTGTGGTACCCTCAGCCTGGTAAAATAGCTCATAATCTCCTTTTGGGTCATGGTCCCTTTTGAAAACCTGATTCCGACTGGTCCTATATTACTTAAATATTAGGGTGGCAGCTTCCTGTCTCCCTGAAGAAAGCCAAGAACTTTTGTCCCTAGAACATGGGATCTTGTTAAATCCAGTATAGGAAGTCATTCTTCCTAGAGGTTAAGCTTTGTTCTCTTTTGGAGCCTGTGGCAGGGTAAAAAGAACATGAGCTTCTGAGCCAAACAATTTGGGGTTCTGATCCTTTAACTAGAAGTGTGATCTTGAGTAATTTCCCCAGTCTCTCAGAAGCTCAGTTTCCTCATCCCTAAAATGGCGATCCTCATTATCCACCTTGCAGGGTGGCTGTGAAGATTGAATGCTTCTGTGTGTACAAAGCACCTCTCATAAGGTCAGTGCTCTTATCAGGGCTAGTAAGTGAGAAAGCCATATTTTGAACCCAGATCTTGCTGACTCAAAAACCTAGGCTCTCTGCTTCCTCACAAAGCCTTTGAAAATACCGGATCATATTTAAGCCTCACCAAAACTCCATAATGGAGGCAAGAAACAACACAGCTGAAGATGCTAATTTGTTTAGAGACACTTAGGATATCTGTGACAAAGCTAACACCAACTCCAGAGACTCAGTATCCTTTTTTAGCTATGAATGCTCAGTGTGTCTCCCTTTGCAGTTGTGTCCATTCCTTTCATAAGCATTTATTGCCTACCACTGTGTGCCTGACTTGGTTTAGGTGCTTCTGGTGATTTAAGAGGCATGATCCATGACTTCTAGGAACTTAAAGACTAGTGGAAAGGCAAAAGCTGCACCTGACAACCAATTAGAGAAAAATTACACAAGACAGTGCATAAACAAGTATTAATAATGTAGCTAAAACTAATTGTATTAGTCAGCTCAGGCAGCCATAACAAAATACCATAAACCTGGTGGTTTAAACAACAGAAATTTATTTTCTCACAATTCTGGAGGCTGGAAGTCCAAGATCAAGGCACCAGCATGGTCAGTTTCTTGTGAGGGTGCACCTCATGGCTTGCAGTCAGCCACCTTCCTGCCACATTCTCACATGGCCTTTCCTTGGTGTGTTTGCAGAGAGAAAACTCAAGAGATCTCTCTGGTGTCTCTTCTTATAAGGACACTAATTTTATCAGATCAGCTACCCCCTTCACCATGACCTTATTTAACCTTAATTACTTCTTTGCTCCAAATACAGCCACATTAGGGGTTAGGGCTTCAACGTGTGAATTGGGGTAGGAAGACACACAATTCATTCCATAGCAATGTGTGTGTGTATGTGTGTGTGTGTGTGTAATCACTGTGGCATTTGTATAGACAAAGGATTACAGAGAGATACCAAGAGAACTAGAAAGGCCAGTTAGGAGGCCTTTGTGGTCCTCTAGATTCTAGATGCATTTTGGAGGTAGACCAAGAAGGCTTGTTGATGAAGTAGATATAGGAGTGAAGGAGAGCAAAGGCTTATCAAAGACCCCAAGGTTCTTTCTTGGGCAAGTGGGTGAATGGTTGATTGATAAAGGGACCACTGAGGGAGGAGTTGGGGGTGGGACTTGGGGGATCAGCGCATCTCGACTGGTATCCCTCCAGTCTTCCACCCATAATCCATCCTTCATATCAGTTATTTTTTAACAGTTCAACTTTAATCATGTTATCTACCTGCTTCAAATACACACACACACACACACACACACACACACACACACACACCCTCCCAGAACTTATAGGTCTAAAATTCTTAGCGGAGAACACAAGATCGTTCTAGATTGGGCCCTAATCTATTTTTCCCACTATGCTATCCCTGCTCCTGCCCTAAACCCTGATTCCACTATGCCTTTGACCAAGGTACTTCTTCTACTAGGAATGTCCTTCCTCCTACTTGCCTGCTGGATGAAGTCCTACTCTTCCTTCAAATTCCAATCCCCATGTCATCTGTCTGTGAAGTCCTCCCTGGCCACCCCTCCCCTCCATAGTTTATCACTCCTTTCCCTGCGATCCTATAATATCTGACACATATAGTTAACTTGAGACCTTATTATATTGTATTGTAATTCATTTACTCATCTGTCTCCTCAACTATACTAAATTCAAGGGCAAAAACTGTCTGATCCTCCCCTCCATCCCTAATTCCTACCACAGTCCCTGGAAACAAGCAGGTACTCAGAAAGAAGAAGTACTACAAGCACTCATGGAGTGATTACTATGTGCCTGGCACTGTTTTAAGTGCTTTAGATGCATTATTTATCTGTATCCTCACAACACAACAACTATTGTTATCCCTATTTCATAAATGGCTTGCCCAAGTTGACAGAATGAATAAGTGGCAGAGCTAGGATTCAGACCCAGGCAGGGTGGCTCTGGAGTCTGAGCGCTTCACCACTACCCTACAAAACCTCTTTTGCCACCCCAGTGTTTTCCTGTCTGTTATTTACTTGGAGCCTGGGAGCTGCTTTGATGATGATGGCACAGAGTGAGGGAATTACTCTACTGAAACCAGAGGCTATAGCAGGAAGAGAGCTACAGAAACCCGCCCTGCTGGCCTCCATCTTTCCCTTTCCTCCCACTACTAAACTCCTTAAGCACGAGATAGCACATCCTTCTGCAGGGAGAGGAGCAGCCACTGGAGGAAGCCAAAGGATTTCCCTCTTTCCTCCAAGTCTCACGTTTCTACCCTACATGGCTGCCAGCTTCTCCCTGCCCCAACCATTTGTAGCCAAAGAACTAGGCTTAGCTAACCCATGGGAACTCCAGTTCACACGCAGGCTTAAATTGAGTGTGTGCCCTTTAATATCCCCAGTGGGGCCTAGCTCATTGTGCTCTGCCTATTATTTTGTTTTGTTTTCTTTTGTTTTTGAGGAAGAGTAGAGTTTTTGGTTTTGATTCCCTCAAGAAAGAGAGGTCCCCGCTGTTCTACTCTGAACTAGAGCTAGTTCAGCTCCAGAATGGAGCCCTCAGGCTAATATAGCAAATAGAAAGAGAAGGTGGCAATCAGGGCAACAACTGCACAGTTGTGTTCATTCCTCCACTTCGCATTCCCTCAGCATTTAGGGACTTGGCTTTGTGCTGTTTTGTTTAGATTTTGAGAATGTTCCGAAGAGTAGAGATGACACAGGGTAAAGGCAGGGTTCCTGAAGCCGGATACACCCAGATTTGGAGTCCAGCTTCACCACTTACTAGCTGTGTGATGCAGGGAAGTTATTTAACCTGTGTCTTATCTGTTAGGTTCCTCATCTGTCATGGAGCTAATATAGTACCTGCCTCATAGGATGCTTGTTAGGATTTAATGAATTGATCCACATGAAATGCTTAGAACTGTACCTGGTTCATAAGTGCTCTGTAAACATTAGCTGGTACTATTTTTTAAATATAGCATAGTAACAGAGAATATAACAAACACACTTATTCCCACCATTCAGAATTAAAATGTGTTAAGATTTTATCTTATCTTTAAATCCTTTAAAAAAAATCATAGATAAGTTGAATATCCTATGTCCTTCACTCCCAGTCCTATTCCTCTCCCAGTGCCCCCAAGGCATCCATTGTCATGAATTTGATGTGTATCTTTCCAGTTCATTTTCACCGTGATCAGAAACAAGATTTGGAATTTGGGGGGAATGATTTTTTTTTAATTGGGACAAACAGTACCATACTGTACATATTGTTTTGCAATCTGCTTTTTTCATTCAATATTTTTTCTCCTTTTTTTGTTTTATTCAGTGAAGAGACATTCAATGTTGTTTCTAAGATCTACCCACATACATCCATTTCAGGCCATTAAACTGCTTTATAGTATCTCATCCTGTGGATATTCTGTGTTTTATTTAACCGTCCACATCTTTATGGACATTTGGATTGGTCCTAATTTTTTACCACCACAGTCCATTGCAATGAGCATTCTTACACTTGGTCCGTGGGCACATGTGCCAAGTTTCTGTAGAACACAGACCTGCAAATGGAATTGCTGGATCATGAGGTCTGTGCCTTTTCAATTTTACTAGACACTGTGGACCTGGCAGAGGCGGCAGAGTACAGTGAGTAAGAGTGTGACTTGGGGTCTGATAAATCTAACTTCAAATCCCAGCTGTGTTACTCCCCAAACTGTGTGACTCAGCAATTCTTTGTGCCTCGGTTTCTCTATCTGTAAAATGAGGAGAACAGTATATATTTCATAGGATTGTTGTGTGGATTAAATGGAATAATGCATTTAAGGTACACTACTGACCAAAACGTGGTAAGCTATTATTCTTTTTTACTATGTCTTATCACATATTTCCCCCTCAAATTTGAGAGTAGACCTTTTGTAAAGTGTAGATATGTGAATATAAAAAATACTAGAAAGACATTCATCAAAATGTTAACCAGTGTTGGAAATATGGGTGATCTTTTTTCTTTGTGCTTTTTTATTTTCCAAGTTTTTTGTCTACTTGTTTTTTGGTTTTGGTTTTGGTTTTGAGATGAGGTCTTACTCTGCAGACAGGCTGGGGTGCAGTGGCGTGATCATAGCTCACTGTAGCCTCGAACTCCTGGGCTCAAGTTATCCTCTTGCCTCAGCCTCCCAAGCAGATGAGACTACAGGCATGTACCACCATGCCTGGTTAATTTTTTAATTTTTTTGTAGAGACAAGATCTTGCTGTGGTGCCCAGGTGATCTAAAACTGGTGGCCTCAAGTGATCCTCCTGCCTCGGCCTCCCAAAGTGCTGGGATTACAGGCATGAGCCACTGCACCCAGCCTTTTCCAAGTTTCCTACAAATGAAATGTATTAACTTTGTATATAAAAAACAAAATCACAATAAATGCAATTTTTAATGGAAAAGAATGTAAAGTAACTGAGATTTTTGGAAAAAAAAAAAAGAATTTTCTTTCTAGTGAGCAAGAGCTCTGCAAGAATAGTAGAAGAGGTCCTAAGAAATAGCTTTGTAAAAGTTGAAAAACAATGTAAATGTTTACCAGTAGAAGATTGGCTACATATAATACATGTGAAAGAATCTCCAAGATAAGGTATCTAAATGAAAAGGGAATTACAGGACACTGTATACAATGTGTTTTCTTATTGTATTAAAATGATATTTTTATGCTTACATATGCAGTCTGTCTCTTGAAAGAGTTACAAAAACACTGGTAAGGGAACTGGGTATCTAGGACACAGCAAGGACTTATTCTTTTACAAAATATCCTTTTCTGCCTTTGGAATTTTTAACTAAATACATATATTACTTACTCAAACTTTTTCAATACAATGGTTTTAAAGTAGTTTATGCTAGAATGTAACAGACTTTTTGCAATTATTGTCAGTATCTCCTCAACTACCTTTAATCTAGCCTCCAAAGTTAGGGCAGGCAGGCTAAATTGGGGCCCTTATTTGCCCTGGTGTCTGGCTCTAGAGTCTATCCTCTTACCAGCTGGTTGTAACCTCCACCCCAATGCAAGAATGATTCAAAAGTTAACCAGGCACAGAAGGGTGGAAAGTGATTCCAGCAAAGCATAACAGCCTGAGTAGAGTGGATACATGTGGGTTTCTGTCTGTGTGCAACTACAAACAATTGTGTAAAAATTGTAAGGTGGAAAATGGTAAGAGATGCAGCTAGAGAGGTGTTTGGAGGCCAAGCTGTGGAGCCAACTCTTTATTAGTCATGCTAGATAGCTTAGACCCTCCTACCAAAGTTGTGGTGTCCCTAAAACTTTTACAGTAAGGGAGTAACAAGATCCATTTTGTATTTTTGAGTTTCCTTAGGCTGCTGTGTAAAGGATGAATTTGAGAGGGACATGACTGGAGATAGGAAGAGCAACTCAGAAGCTGTTAAGAGATGATGCAGGCCTGAATTTAAAATGTGAGCTAGGATTTGAACTCAGGCCTGCCTGACTCCAAAAATCAAATGTTATTTTATTTCTCCATCTAACACACTGCCTGAAAAAATGAACTATTGAGTTTGTTTGTGCCAGCTTTCCCCACACTGATGCCAGAAGTATACCAGCAGATATATGTCTTTATCTACACTGAGACAAAGAGGAAAAGGCTACCTCTTTTTTTTTTTTTTGAGACGGCGTCTCACTCTGTTACCCAGGCTGGAGTGCAGTGGCGTGATCTCTGCTCACTGCAAGCTCCGCCTCCCGGGTTCACACCATTCTCCTGCCTCAGCCTCCCGACTAGCTGGGACTACAGGTGCCCACCATCATGCCCGGCTAATTCTTTGTGTTTTTAGTAGAGATGGGGTTTCACTGTGTTAGCCAGGGTGGTCTCGATCTCCTGACCTTGTGATCTGCCCGCCTCGGCCTCCCAAAGTGCTGGGATTACAGGCGTGAGCCACTGTGCCCAGCCAAAACTACCTGTTAATAAAGCCTGTGGATTCACAAAAGCAATTCTTTGTGAAGAAGGAAACCTCAAAGTACATGGTTTGGCTATTTTTGTCAAGAATTCTTGCTTACAACATCTTGGGGAAACTTCCTTGGGGAAACAGTAAGTTTGTATCCTGCCTTGTTCTTTAAATATTTTGCTTTACTATTAGTGTAAATTATCCAATATAGTTTATACGTCAGGTATAGAAAATTTAGAGAGGTGTATCATCCATAAATCCATGAATTCCCAATTTCAAAAAACCAGAATACAAATAACACTGTACAATTAATGCAATTATACATTTTAATCTTTGATGATTCAGAAGGCAATTCATGAATCTGGGGATCTCAGGGTCAATGTTAGAAACATCATTATCATAAGCTCCTAATAGGGCAGAGTTTCTTAATGCTGTATCCCCAGTGCCTAGTACATAGCAGACTTTTGGTGAATGAATAACTGAATGAATGATAGAGGACTGTAGCAGTAGACTGGGTAGACCCTTCTGATCCTATAGCTTTCCTAGGACCAGCTTGTATGCCTTTCTTTTACATCCTTCTCCTATAAGTAGAATACAAAATAGCAAGGCTGAGAAGATTGATCTATGGGAGCTTTTTTAGGGGGAGAGGGAAAAATCATCTAATAACTCAATTGTTTTTAAACAACTTTAGCAAGATATAATTCTCATATCACAAAATTCACCCATTTAAAGTGTGCAATTCGGTGGGTTTTAGTATATTCACAAAGTTATGCAACCATTACCACTACCTAATTCTGGTATGTTATTATCCCCCCTAAAAGAAATCCCATGCTCACTAGCAATCAATCTCCTCTCCCCCCACCCCCTGGAAACAACCAATCTACTTTCTGTCTCTATAGATTTGCTATTCTGAACATTTCATATGAATGGAATCCTACAATATGTGGTCTTTTATCACTGGCTTCTTTCATTTAACCGAATGTTTTAAAGGGTCATCCATGTTGCAGCATGTATCAGTACTTCCTTTATTTTTATTACTGCATAGGAGCTTTCTGAGCCAGTAATTTGTGGTTTGGGTTATCACAGCATTTCCTACATTTGGACAACTGAGGGAACGCATCTGAAACTGAAAGGAAGCCAGCATGAATACAACCTAGAGTGAATGAGATTACAGCCACCCTCATCTTTGGCAGTGGCATATTTGTGCTGAGCCAAAGATCTGTCTTAATAGGATGGCAGGCCCAAGTTATGTGTTGTGACCTCCTGGTGGCACTGGTCTAGTCTAGGAAGGGCTCATGGGTGCTGGTATAACAGGATGAGGCAAGTGCCTCATAGCTTGTGTTTCTGGCTTGGGCAGAGCTTGGGTGCAATTCCTCGTCTTCAGACATCTGAGAAAAGTATGTCGGGATCCCCTGGTTCCATTTGTTCTGTTTGCCAGTGGGCAGAGTACACTGCACTGTGCAGACAGGTTAGACAGTTTATTGTAGGCTGATGAAAGCAGATTAAAAAACCATCAGCTTGGTGGGAAACTAGCTCAGAATCCAATCCAAATGTCAGATGAAATATTTACACAGCCAGGAGATAAACCAAGGGAAACAGTGTGCCCTTTGTGTGTGCTTCTGAGTGTGCAGGCACACACAGAGCTGCTGACCATTTGTCAACTTCCAAGATTTATTCTGTTGCTTCTGGCAAGGGACAGCCTAATGATTTAATAGCTTGTCAACACCTACACACAGAAACAAGGACTGGCACTTCCTCATTTCTTATTTTCTTTGCTTTAAATAGGAATTTCTATTCCAAGTCACTGGAACCTGGAAATCAGACTGTCAGATTTCTCTTGACTTGAGTGCACAGTTCCTGAATCTGAGCATGATGAATGTTATAACTTTCCTGTTATACAAACACAGGGTTGCTACCCTTTCAGAATGACCCATTGAGTTCATATCCTAAAGCTTGAGTGTTTGCTTCAGACCTTTGCCGTGAGCCAATTTCAAATGGAGTGAAACTGTTTTGTTTCTGTCCCATGAACCTCTTGAGTTGAATGCCTGCTTGAGCAATCCAGTGCCTGGTTGCCACATTTACATTTGAGATGGAGAAGTTGTTTAGAGGATTTTAGTGCAGAAGATTGGATTTCGTATGCAGAGTATTATTCTCCAGGCATCCTTGGGCAGTTGTGAGTTCCCCGAAAGAAGAGACCATGTCCTCTTCAACTCAGCAAACCCCACAGTGCCTAGCACAGCACCTAGCACACTGTCACTGTCATCTTGGTTAATTCATTTTCAGACAATTCCACCAAGATCTATGACAGAATGACAACCAGAGGGTTATATTTTATATTAGAATAATGCCTTGTGTATATTGGGCCTTTATCCCAAAGACAGGTAGTATAGCAAAATGGTATAGAGCTCTACTTCTCAAAGTTTAATATGCATATGAATTACCTAGGGTATGTTAAATGCAAATTCTGATTCAGTTCCTCCAGGCTGAAGCTTGAGATTGTGCCATTCTTGCAAGCTCCTGCGCGATATAATGTTGCCAAACCAGATACCACATTTTGAGCACCAAGAATCTAGAGCTATGCTATCCAATATGGTAACCAGTAGCCACTAGTGATTAGTAACCATTTGAAATGTGGCTAGTCCAAATTGAGATGTGCTGTAAATGTTCAGTACACGCCAGATTTTAAAGACTTAGTAAGAAGAAAATGTGAAATATCTTATTAGTAATTTTATATTGGTTATATGTCAAATTGATAATATTTTGAATATGTTAGGTTAAATAAAACATTCTTTAAAATAATTTCGCTTGTTTTTTTAATTTTTATTGTGGCTACTCAGAACATTTTTAATTATATATGTGGCTTACATTATATTTCTACTAAACAGCACTGGTCTAGAGTAGGAGTAGCAAACTTTTAGAATAAAGGGCTGGGCCATAAATATTTTACGCTTTTCCGACCATATGATTTCTGTCCCAACTACTCAATTCTGCTGTTGTACACAAAAGCAGCCATAGACAGTATGTAAATGAATATTAGTTGTGTTCCAATAAAACTTTACTTACAAAACCAAGTAGAAATGGTAGCCTTGAAAACCAACAGCCTACAATCATGGTGAAAACCAGCAGCCTGGCAGCCACCAGAGGGAACAGAATATGGACTAGAATGTTGGAGCTCCTTCCAAGCCTCATTTCTGAACAATTAATATTTGGCCTGTCTATTGGTTCCTTGAAAGACCCCACTTGCAAGGCTTTTTTTATTAGGCATGATTCAAGAGTGTGCTCAGTGTGAAAAACTTTTTCCTTGGGGTATTTGTCAAAAATAATTAGAGACAAATGATTAACTTTACAGCTGCCTATGGTAATAGATAACAGTTGCGGTGAACATTAAGCTAACCAAAAAGCTTAAGTAAATGCTGGGGAATGAGATGTCCATTCGAAAACCTCCAACAAATACCTGAGAATCTAAAAGGCTGTGCATATGCACAGGACGATATGCATTCCCAAGGCTGTGCACATGCTCAGAAAACACCTAAGAAAGGCCAAAGTTCTCACCTATGGCTGAACTTCAAGCTCTGTACAAGTGAAGTGCTAAGGCAAAGTTGCACCCAACACACACACAGAGCACCTTGGTAAAGACTGGGAGACTTACTGGCTCCATGAATTTAAGCAAATCTCTGTACAATCGTTAGCTGATGACTAACCTAACCAAGCAGAGACTTCTGTGACCCCACATGACAAAGAATCCAGACTTTGCAGAATTAATTTAGAAAAGCCACTAAACAGGCCAGGTGTGGTGGCTCATGGTTGTAATCCCAGCACTTTGAGAGGCCGAGGCAGGTGGATCACTTGAGGTCAGGAGTTTGAGACCAGCCTAGCCAATACGGCGAAACCCCGTCTCTACTGAAAATACAAAAGAAAATTAGCCAGGTGTCATGGTGCATGCCTGTAATCCTAGCTACTTGGGAGGCTGAGGCAGGAGAATTGCTTGAACCCAGAAAGTGGAGGTTGTGGTGAGCCGAGATCACGCCGCTGCACTCCAGCCTGGGTGACAGAGTGAGACTCTGTCTCAAAAAAAAAAAAAAAAGAAAACCACTAAACAAATAAACACCAGCAGCAACAACAACAAAACTCTGGGGAGAGGGACAATTTGTTTTCCAGTTACCACATTATATAATTTTAAACGTTCAATTTTTAACAAAACTTGTAAGATATGCAAAGAAACAAGAAATGGTGAATACATAGGAAAAAATATTAATCAACATAAACTGTCACTGAGGACATCCAAACATTGGAATTACTAGACAAGGACTTTAAATTAGTTATTTTAAATATGTACCAAAATTTAAAGGAATGTATGACATGTCTCATCAATATCAATAAATATCAATAAATAGAAATTATATTAAAAATAACTAAATGGTGGCCGGGCATAGTGGCTCACAGCTGTAATCACAACACTTTGGGAGGCCAAGGTGGGTGGATCACCTGAAGTCAGGAGTTCAAAACCAGCCTGGCCAACATGGCAAAACCCTGTCTCTACTAAAAATACAAAAATTAGCCAGGCATGGTGGTGGGTGCCTGTAATCCCAGCTACTCGGGAGGCTCAGGCAGGAGAATTGCTTGAACCCTGGAGGTGGAGGTTGCAATGATCCGATATTGTGCCATTGCACTCCAGCCTTGGCAACAAGACTGATCTCAAAAAAAAAAAAAAAAAAAAATACTGAAGGGAATCCTTCAGGCTGAAATGAAAGGACACTAGACAGCAACTTGAATCCACATAAAGAAATAAAGACCACCAGTAAGGGTCACTACATAAGTAAATATCAAAGTACAAATATATTTTTCTTTGGAACTCTTTTCTTCTATATATGATTTAAAACACAGCTGCATAAAGCAATAAATCCACTTTGATAAGTGCACAATGTATGAAGATATAATTTGTGTGACATTAACAACACAAAGGAGAGGCATGAAAATGGAGCTATATGGGAACAAAGTATTTATGTACTTAGGCCATTGTGTGTTGCTATAACAGAATACCTCAGGCTGGGTCATTTATAAATAAGAGGTTTATTTAGCTCATGGTTCTGGAAGCTAGGAAGTTCAAGAAGCACGGTGCTGGCATTAACTTGGCCTCTGGTAAGGGCTTTGGTCCTGTGTCACAACATGGCAAAAGGTCAAAGAGTAGGAAGGCACATGCAAAGAGGCAAAATCTGAACTAATCCATTTCTGCAAGAACTAATCCAGTTTTGCCAGAGTGAGAACTCACTACCATGAGAATGGCACCAAGCCATTCATGAGGAATCTTCTCTCATGACCCAAACAACTCCAACTAGGCCCATCTCCCAACACTGCCACATTGTGGATCAAGTTTTAAATGAGTTTTGGTGGGGATAAACAAACCATATCCAAACCATAACATATACTATTGAAATGAAGTTGATATTAATCCAAACTGTATTGTTAAAAGTTAAGATGTTAATTATAATATTCAGGCAACCACTAAGAAAATAAATATACATATACATATATATACACACATACATATATATATACACACATTTATACATGTATGTAATACATTTTTATATATGTAAACTAACAAGAAAATTAAAATGGTACGCTGGAAGATATCTATTTAATAAAAAAAGAATGCAGTAATGGAGGAATCGAGGAACAAAAAAGCTTAAGACATGGAGAACAAGTAGCAATGTGGCATACATAGACTATGCCTTATCAGTAATTATATTAAATGTAAATGGTTAAACACTCCAATTAAAAATTAGAGATTGGTCAAATGGATTTTAAAAACATAATTCAACTATATGTTGTTCATAAAAGAAATACTTTAAATTCAAAGGCACACGTAGGTTGGAAGTAAAAGGATGGCAAAAGATATAGCATGCATACGGTAACAAAAAGAGAGCTGGTGTGGCTATACTAATAGACAAAATTATAAATATATGTCACCTAACCACAGAGCACCAAAACATATGCAACAAAAACTAAAGAAGTGAAAAAGAGAAATAAGAAATTTAACAATAATAGTTGGAGATGTCAATACCCCATTTTCAATAATAAATAGAACACCTAGAGAGAAGATCAACAAGGAAATAGATTTGGACAACGTGATAAACCAGCTAGAGCAGAATATACATTCTTTTCAAGTGCACGTGGAACATTTTCTAGGACAGAACATAAGTTAAATTACAAACGAAGTCTCAGTAAATTTAAAAGGATTGAAATCATACAAAGTACTTTGGAATTAAATTAGATGAAAAGGAATGAAATTAGAAATCAATAAAAGAAGGAGATTTGGGTAATTCATAAATATGTGGGAATTAAACAGCACACTCCTAATACAAAAGGTTGAAGAAGAAATCACGTTGCTTCATGGCCTTTTGGCTAAGTTCAAGTGTAGTATCTGTCCTTATCAGTTTAATATCTGATACATCCTCTATCTGAGGACAATACATTAAATGGATTTTTGGAGCAGGGAGACAGAATAAGAACTAGTTTCCTCCACTCCATGCATCAACCTTGTATTGCAGTACCTCCAGAAATGGTGCACCCCTCCCAATAAAAAAAAAATTAAAAGAAAAGAAATCACAAAGAAAGTTAGAAAATACTCCGAGATGAATGAAAACAAAAACAAAACATGCCAAAACTTATGGAGTGCAATGAATGCAGTACTCAGAGGGAAATTTGTAACTGCAAAGGTCTGCTTAAAAATAAGAAAGATTACAAATTAATAACTTAATCTTTCATCTTAAGAAAACAGAGAAGAGCAAACTAAACCCAAAGCAAGCAGAGGAAAAGAAATAATAAAAATTAAGTGGGGCATGGTGGCTCACACCTGTAATCCCAGTACTTTGGGAAGCCAAGGCGGGTGGATCACCTGAAGTCAGGAGTTTGAGACCAGCCTGGCCAACATGGTGAAACCCTGTCTCTGCTAAAAATACAAAAATCAGCCAGCCATGGTGGCGTGCTCCTGTAGTCCCAGGTACTCAGGAGGCTGAGGCAGGAGAATCACTTGAACCTGGGAGATGGAGGTTGCAGTGAGCCAAGATTGCGCCACTGCACTCCAGCTCTGGGCGACAGAGCGAGACTCTGTCTCAAAAAACTAAATAAATTAAAAATAAAAATTAGAGCAAGAAGAACTGAAATAAAGAATAGAAAAACAATAGAGAAATTAGGTGAAATCGAAAGTTGGTTCTTTGCAAAGCTCAGCAAAATTACAAAACTTTAGGTAGTCTTAAGAAAAAAATGTCTCAAATTATGAAAATCAGGAATGACAGTGGAGATATTACTACCCACCTTAGAGAAATAAAAAGGAGCATAAAGAGCCAGGCACAGCGTCTCACACCTGTGATCCCAGAACTTTGGGAGGCCAAGGCGTGAGGATTGCTTGAGTCCAGAAGTTCGAAACTAGCCTGGGCAACATGGTGAGACCTCGTCTCAAAAAAAAAAAAAGAGCATAAAGGAATACTATGAGCAACTGTATGCCAACAAATTTTATAACCTAGATGTAATGAAAATATTCCTAGAAAGACACACAATACCAAAACTAACAAGAAAAAATGGAACGGAATATCTGAATAGACCTAAACCAAGTAAAAGAGATTGAATTAATAATTTTTTGAATTCCCACAAAGAAAACCCCAGGCACATATGGTTTCACTAGTCAATTCTACTGATTGATACCAATAATGGTTGATTTTATTTGTCAACTTTATTGGGCCACAAAAATGCTCAGATACCTGGTTAAACATTATTTCTGGTTGTATGTGTGAGGGTGTTTCCAGAAGAGATTACCATTTAGATTAGTAGATTAAATCAAGAAGATTTTCCTTCTTAGTATGGGTTGGCATCATCCAATCTGTTGAGGGCCTGAATAGAACAAAAGGTGAAGGAAGAATTATCTCTCTCTCTTCCCCCCTTCCCTTCTCTTCCCTCCCTTCCCTTTCCTCCCCACTCCTCCTCTCCCATCTCTCAATGACTGCTTGAGCTAAGATTTCAGTTTTCTCCTGCCCTAGGACTGGGATTTACACCATCAGCCCTCTGGTTCTCAGGCCTTTGGACTTGGACTAGAACTTACACCATCATTTCTCCTGGTTCTCAAGCCCTCAGACTCAGACTAGAGCTATGCAACCAGCTGTCCTGGGACTCCACTTTGCAGATGGCAGGTCAAAAGTCTTCTCAGCCTCCATAATTGCATGAGCCAGTTCCTCACAATAAATCTATTTTATGTAGATAAATGATAGATTTATTCATCTAGATATTTATTTTTACATATATTTCTAGAGAGTGAGAGAGAGAGAGGGATATCTTATTTGTTCTCTTTCTCTGGAGAACACTGACAAATAAAACTTCCCAACTATGAAGCCAGTTCTACCTTTATACCAAAACCAGATAAAGAAATCACAACAGGCTGGGCACAGTGGCTTACGCCTATAATCCCAGCACTTTGGGAGGCCAAGGCAGGAGGATCACTTGAGTCCAGGAGTTCAATTGAGACCAACCTGGGCAACTTAATGGGACCCCCGTCTCTACAAAAATTTTAAAAATTAGCTGGGTGTGGTGGTGCATGCCTGTGGTCCCAGCTACTTGGGAGGCAGTAGGTGGAGAGGGTGGGATGGGAACTGTTTGAGCCCAGGAGGTCAAGGCTGCAACAAGCTGTGATCACACCACTGCCCTCCCGCCCAGATGACAAAGTAAGACCCTGTCTCCAAAAAAAAAGGAAAGAAAAGAAAAAGAAAAGAAAGTAAAAGACAACTCACAGAATGGGGAAAAAAAATTTGTGAATCAAAATATTTGCAAATCATATATAAAGGACTTGTATCCAGAATACATTTTTTTTTTTTGAGACAGGGTTTCACTCCTGTCACCCAGGCTGTAGTGCAATGACATGATCTTGGCTCACTGCAACCTCCGCCTCCCGGGCTCAAGCGATTCTCCCGCCTCAGTCTCCTAAGCAGTTGGGACTACAGGCGTGTGCTACTGCACCCGGCTAATTTTTGTATTTTTTGTATAGATGGGGTTTCACCATGTTGCCCAGGTTGGTCTTGAACTCCTGACCTCAAGTGATGCGCCCGCCTCAGCCTCCCAAAGTGCTGGGATTGCAGGCATGAGACATGGTACCCAGCCTCAGAATACATTTTTAAAACCCTTAGTACTCACCTAGCAGGCCAGGTGCAGTGGCTCATGCCTGTAATCCTAGTGCTTTGGGAGGCCAAGGCAGGAGGATCACTTGAGCCCAGGAGTTCAAGACCAGCCTGGGCAACATAGCAAGACCCCCATCTCTACAAAAACTTTTTTTAAAAATTAGGTGGGCATGTTGGTATGCACCTGTAGTTTTAGTTACTTGGGAAGCTGAGGCGAGAGGAGTGCTTGAGCCCAGCAGTTTGAGGCTGCAGTGAGCTATGATTGTACCACTGCACTCCAGCCTGGGTGACAGAGTGAAACCCTACCTCTGAATAATAATAGCAAAATAGTATTCCATGGTGTACATGTCCTTTGTAGGGCCATGGATGAAACTGGAAAACATCATTCTCAGCAAACTGTCACAAGGACAAAAAACCAAACACCGCATGTTCTCACTCATAGGTGGGAATTGAACAATGAGAACTCATGGACACAGGAAGGGGAACATCACACTCCGGGGACTGTTGTGGGGTGGGGGGAGGGGGGAGGGACAGCATTAGGAGATATACCTAATGCTAAATGACGAGTTAATGGGTGCAGGAAATCAACATGGCACATGGATACATATGTAACAAACCTGCACATTGTGCACATGTACCCTAAAACCTAAAGTATAATAATTAAAAAAAAAAAAATCTGGTAGGCTTTTCAACTTTTGAAAAACAATCCTTCCTGTTCTGGGAAATAGTTTAGTTGTTTTTATTCTAAAACTTTAAAGTTTATGTTTGAAATAAAGTCTTATTTTTCTATGTAAAAAAAAAAACATAGCAAAATAACCCAGTTTTAATATGGGCAAAAGATACATATAGACATTTCTCCAAAGAAGATATACAACTGGTCAATAAATATACGAGGGAATGCCTGACATCATTAGTCATTAGGGAAATGCAAATCCCAAACCACTGTGAAATATCACTTCACTCCTACTAGGATGACAATAATCAAAAAGATGGATAATAGCAAATGTTGGCAACAATGCAGAGAAATTGGAACCCTCATACATTGCTGGTGGAAATATAAAATGGTGCAGCCACTTTGGAAAGCAGCACAGCAGTTCCCTAAAAAGTTAAATAGAGTTACCAAATGACCCAGAAATTCTATTCCTAGGTATATAACCACATATGTTCACACAAGAATGTGTACACAGATTTTCATAGCAGCACTATTCATAATAGCCAAAAACTTGGAATCAACCCAAATGTCCATCAACTGATAAATGGATAAACAAAATGTGTATCTATACAATGGAATTCAGCCATAAAAAGAACAAATTACTGATACATACTACAATATGGATGAACCTTGAAAACATTATGCTAAGTGAAAGAAAGACATAAAAGGCCACATATTCTATTATTCCATTTGTATGAAATGTCCAGAATATGAAAATCCACAAAGACAGAAAGTAGATTACTGGTTGCCAGGGGATAGGGGAACAAGAAGTGAATGCTCAATGGATATGAGGTTTCCTTCATGGGTGATGAAAATGGTCTGGAATTAGGTAGTGGTTGCACAACTTTGTAAATATGCTACTTGTGAATATACTAAATAATGCACTCTAAAAGGGTAAATTGTATCTCAAGGAAAAAAAAGGCAGAGGGACAGATTTGGCTCATGAGCCATAGTTTGTCAACTCCTGGTCTAAAGCAATGATTTTTGGAGTCACACAGACCAGAGTTAGAATCCTAATTTTCAACTTATGAGCTCTATGACCTTGGACAAGTCACCTAATAGCTTTAAGCCTCACTTTTCTTTTTTATATGTTGGGGATATGTATAGTATCTCCCTTGTATTGTGTGAGGGTGGAGTTAGGTCAAATATAAGCTCCATGAAGGCACTCTATCTCCAGGGCCTAGAACTGGCAGGCTCTCAATATACATGAATGAATAACTAAAGGATTTAACACAGTCACTGACTCATCGTAATAAATAATAGCAAATCCTTATGCAGTATTTACTGTATTACAGGTACTATTCTAAGTGCTTTGCAGGACTTTATTTCATTTAATACATAGTGTTATTACCATCCTCATTTTCCAGATGAGGAAACTAAGGTACAAAAAAAAATGTAACTTGCCCAAAATTACACAGCTAGCAAATGGTACAGCTAAAATTAAAACCCAGGCAGTTGTGCTCATAAGTCTATGCAATAAATGTTGAATGTCAATTATCATCATCATCATCATCATAGAGTTTAAAACATATCCAAGGATACAGATCTCCTTTCTCCTTTTGGTATCTAAGCACATACTAACAACTCTACTTCCTCAGTGTTTGATTTAGGGTGAGGATGCTTCTCAAGTCTCTGAGGTTCTGCTAGAGAACATATTCATTCTTTCATCCATCCATTCATTCATGTATTTATCAAGCATGTAGAGGATCCCTACTGTGTTCTAGGCCCCATGCTATATAGAGATAAAAAAGACATACTCTATTCTGAAAGAGCTCAATGTCTAGTCGGGAAGACAATTATAATACACAGTGATAAGTGCTGTAGTAGAGATTATGCAAGAATGCTATGGAAGCAGAGAAGACCCAAGCAGGGAATAGTGTGGAGGTAGGAAGGACCTGTGAACACTTCCTGGAGGAAGTGGTACCTGGAGAATGTTCCCAAAAAGGAATGTGGATTAGTCGGGTGTAGGAAGGGAGAAATAAGTCAAGATTAGGTTAAAGTATGCATATATATAGAGAGACTGAAAGGCCCAGGAGCCCTTGGTGAAACCCAGGGAACAAATGGCACAGAGTCCAACATGACCAAAAGTCAGGTGGCAGAGGGGACCTGAAAAAGCTCCTAAGGGCCCAAGTGCCATTCAAGTTTGGTCCTGAGCAACTAACTACCCAGCATTCCCCAACCCCTTACCCTACTTTATTTTTCTCTGCAGCACTTATCACCATCTGACATGTACATGCTTGTTTATTTACTATCTGTCCCCTCCCACTAAAACGTGAGCTCCCTGAAGGCAGAGACTTTGTTTTGTTCACTGCTATATCTCCTTTGACTACTACATACACATGTTTAGATTGCCTGCATTCATAGGCACTCAATAAGTATTCTTAAATAAATGAATGAGTGAAATAAAATCAATAAACTAATGTCCTGAGAGCTCTAGGGAAGACAGAGATGATTAAGATACAGGACCCAACTTCCAGGAACTTATAGGCTTAGCGAGAGACCTAATACATGAAACATGAGTGCCTATTGCACTCTGTCTGCTCTCTTCTTTCACTTCCTGCTTTCTCTCCTAGAACTTTCAGACCATTGTCTGACCATTCAGAGTTCCCCATCCCTCACAAATATTTCTCCACTGCATCCAGGACTTCCTAGTCCCCAAAAGTGGCTCATGTTCCAACATACACCTGCCCTCCTTCCTGGCTCTGCCCATCCAAAATCTCATTACTGGTAGCTGTCCAAGTCTACTAGATGTTGTTAGCATGCTCAAACTAATTTTCACTAATGTATGACTCACTTCCAGAGTAGTCTAGGGTATATTACTTTTTTAACTTTTTATTACGGGAACTTTCAAACATAAATAAAGCAGAGAGAAGAGTATAATGAACCCCCATGTACCCATCACCCAGCTTCAACAATTGCCAATTACCATTCCTATTTCTTCTATCCCCCATTTTTTTTTCTGAAGAATTTTAAAGCTGATCCCAGGTATCATACCATTTCATAGCTGATGGCCTATAAATATTTTAGTATGTATCTCTAACAGATAAGGACCTTTTCTTAACATAAACACAATACCATTATCAAACTCAACAAAATTAATAATCCCTTATCATCTGTGGTGGTTAATACTGAGTGTCAACTTGATTGGATTGAAGCGTACAAAGTGTTGATCTTGGGCATGTCTGTGAGGGTGTTGCCAAAGGAGATTAACATTTGAGTCAGTGGGCTGGGAAAGGCAGACCCACCCTTAATCTGGGTGGACACAATCTAATCAGCTGCCAGCGCAGCTAGAATATAAGCAGGCAGAAAAATGTGAAAGGAGAGACTGGCCTAGCCTCCCAGCCTACAGATTTCTCTCATCCTGGAGCCTTCCTGCCCTCGAACATCAGACTCCAGGTTCTTCAGTTTTGAAACTCGGACTGGCTCTCCTTGCTCCTCAGCCTGCAGACAGCCTATTGTGGGACCTTGTGATCATGTGAGTTAATACTTAATAAACTCCCCTTTGGCTGGCCGCGGTGGCTCACGCCTGTAATCCCAGCACTTTGGGAACCCAAGGCAGGTGGATCATGAGGTCAGGAATTCGAGACCAGCCAGGCCAACATGGTGAAACCCCATCTCTTCTAAAAATACAAAAATTAGCCAGGCGTGGTGCCACACGCCTGTAGTCCCAGCTACTCAGGAGGCTGAGGCAGGAGAATGGCTTGAACCTGGGAGGTGGAGGTTGCAGTGAACCGAGATCGTGCCACTGCACTCCAGCCTGAGCGACAGAATGAAACTTCGTCTCAAAAAACCATGTAGTTCTGTTTCTCTAGAGAACCCTAATACATCAGCTAATACCAATCTCTGTTAAATTTTACCCAGTTGTCCCCAAAATATCCCTTACGTGGATTTGTTCAAATCAGGCTCCAAAGAAGGCCCATACATTAGGCATATACTTGTTAGGTTTAAGGCTACTTGATAAAATTTCAGGCCTTATGGAAAAGTGGGGACTAATCAGCTTGAAGCCCCGCTGGACATCCCAGATTCCCTAACCCTAGGAGCTTCAGGATAGCCTCTCCCTGGCTGGAGAAAGGAGCTAGCCATTCAGGCCCCAGGTTTCTCATCAGATCTTTTTTCTGTTCCCCAATAAGGGGTGGAGGGACTGTCATCTTGCGGTAGAGTGGGGAGACAAGGAGAACCAGCAAAATGTCTTGCAACTAAGTTTTTAGTCTGCCTCCTGTCCAGCCACCCCCAATCCCCACCTCCATCCTAGCTGACCTCAGAAATATTTGGTTCAGCTGTGTAAATGTCATCGTAATTACAGTCATTCTTAGGAGCTGCTTATCATTATGCCTAATTACAGTACAGCACAATAATCATTATGTGTATCATTAAAGATGTGTCAGATTGACTTTGCCATGAGTTTTATTTTATTTCAATACTAAATTGCTCCAGTAGGCACAGCCTTTAGAGCTTGTTGCTCCTGGTCCCTACTGGGGAGCAGGAGACCAGCTGTTGGCCAGCCTGCATCTGAGCATCCCATCCTGTCCCGTCCAGTCCTGTACACTGCCACCTGCGCTGGCTCTGCTGCAGCCCAGTTTGGAGGTGCCTGCCTGCCTGCCTGCCCGCCCTTCTGCTCCATGGACTGCACACCTGGGCTTAAGGCAGAGTGATTTGCACTTAACAAACAACAGAAACAACCAAAACAACAAAACCCTGCAGGCTCTGCCAGCATCAACCACTGCTTCCCCTGTCCACCAGGATCTCAGTCAAGCTTCTCATTGATTCAATCCATGCAACATCTTCATTATTCTCCCTATATGATGACAGGGAATGTGAAATGAGCTGATATGTCCGAAGTCATCGGGTTCATCATTAGCAGAACCGGAAAAAGAACTAGAAGCTATGATGCTGAGCCAGAGCTTCTGTGGGAGCCCTGGCCAGGTCAGGCTCCATGTGTTAGGCATTCCTCTCTGGTAATGGATGCATTTTCAGTTTTCAAATGTACTAAACGATGCTATCTGTGCTGCTGGGCAACTTCCTGAGAAGCAAGCACAGGAGAGTTGAGGGGTGTGGGGGCGGGGAACAGTACTTTTCCAACTCGTGTTTTCGTGCTGTGAGAACCAAACTGAGAGCCTGGACAAGGTCACCCTACACCTTGCCTCACTGGTACATTGTCAGGCTGCCTCTGCCAGCAGACTTCTTGCAGCTTGCCAGCACCAAGGTCGTCACGAATCAGATAAACCAGTGTTGAAGAAGCATGTGTAACATATCAAATCATTGCCTAATGAGCCTTTCCTCTGGGTCCTGTGCAGACCCAACAAGTGAGTTCAGTGCATGTTTGCTCAAATGCTCATTTATTCAGCCAGCCTTGAGTGAGGGCCATCTTTGTGCCCCGCGTTGTGCTAAGAAAACATCTTTGTGCCATGTAGTTCTTGCTCCTAAGAGCTGCACTCACGGCCCAATGGGGAAGGACAGCATGTAAACAAAGATGCCAGAGTAGGCCAGAGGGCTGTAAAAGGCCTTGTGGATGGCTAGGTGTGGTGGCTCATGCCTGTAATCCCAGCACTTTGGGAGGCCGAGGCAGGCAGATCACGAGGTCAGGAGATCGAGACCATCCTGGCCAAAATGGTGAAACCCTGTCTCTACTAAAAATACAAAAATTAGCTGGGTGTGGCGGTGCGTGCCTGTAATCCCAGCTACTCGGGAGGCTGAGGCAGAAGAATTGCTTGAGCCAGGGAGTCAGAGGTTGCAGTGAGCCGAGATCGCGCCACTGCACTCCAGCTGGCAAGAAAAAAAAAAAAAAAAAAAAAAAAAAAAAAAAAAAAAAAAAAGGGAAAGAACCTGACGGGAGTCAGCAAGACTCAGGTCATGAGCTGGTCTGAAGCTGGTAGGATGTCTAGGCTGAGAAGGGAGGGCTGGGCATTCTCTGCAAAGGGAATGGTGAACGGAAAGGCAGGGAGGTGTGACAGAGCGTGAAGGAACCCAGGATCCTTTTGCAGATAAAGAGGAAACGAGTTTCCATTAATGTATCTCATGGCCTTAATAATTTAAGGTCAGACCTCAAGGTGGAACATCACTCTGGTTGACTGGTTTTCCATGACCTTTGCTTCCCTGGCCCGCTTTTGTGCCATCCTTTTGGCCTTTTTGCAGTAGCTCTGAATTTAGCTCAAAAGCTTATGCTGAAATATGCCATTTCATTTTGTTCATTCTATATTTTGTGCCAATCACACTGGCCCATTGAATGGCTTAGCTATATGTTATTCTAGGTTTCGTGGAGCAGCAAAACGAGGCCTTTTTTCCCCCAGAGTCAAACTCAAGGAAGCAGAGCCTGCTGTGAGAAAGGATGGCACAAAATCTTTGAGGACACCTGAACTCCATGGGCTAGGCATTTGCTGCCCATGTCTGTTGTCAACTGAATGGCGTGTTTGTTTAGCTGCGACTGCTCTCTTCATTAGAGGGGCATTAAAATGCTGTTGGTTTGAGTGTGGCAAGGTGATAAATCATCCTTGTGTGGACTCTTAAATAAACTATTAGGGGACAAGCCTAAGTGTGCCTTTGCTAATCTGTTGGTGAGCATTAGCCACATCTAGAGCCTTGGAGGGGCCGAACAGCCATAAGCTAGAGTTTTTGTAATGAAAATGAAACCCCCTTCATTTATCTAGCCTCAGACCTTTTCACAAAATTTCTTCCTGTGACCCCCATAGACAACCCTTTAAGGTTGGTGGGGTGGGAACTCATGCCCCATTTGACCAATGTGGCGACAGAGCCTTGAAGAATTAAGTGTTGGTGGAAACCAGGCCCCTGATTGCAGTGCTGGGGACCTTTCCTACTACTCCGTGCTGCTTGCTGCTAAGCCAGCCTTTCCCCTGAGCCATGTGGGCCTGGGCAGAGGTGGCACTCATGCATTTAGAGGACAGCTGGCTGCCGGGAAGCACCAAGTCTACAACTGTGGAACAGGCTTCCCGCTATGTTCACAGTACGCTTGCCTTAAGAAATACCTCTGGATGCTTGCCATGTTAGCACCAAACTAGTAAGGTAGATAAAGAATGACAAAGAGCAACCTTGGAGAGCAAATACCCCTCCAAGATCTATGCCATTTACTCCCTTCTTACCAGCAGGATCAGGTTCAACCTACATAAATCTATTTTAGTGTATTTTAATTGCTTGTAAACTAAGTGTTTCCTGTATATGCCACTGACCATGAATAATTAGAATCATTTCAATGACTGGGTTTTGGAAAGTGAATGGGAGAGCAGACAAAAAGGGGCTGCTCAGAAGCGAGAGTCATTTGTTAAAGCGTGAGTGGAAGCGTTGTCTCAGCCTTCTCCAGTTTTGGTTTGTTTTTTTCATGATGTCACTAGAGCCGCCTGTTTTTCAGCTACTCTGGCTGCTCTTCATTTTGTATGCATCTCTCATGTTAAGTAATGCCAGCTGCTGACAATGACCAGGCCTGACTGGCCACATGTCAGAGTCATTCATTCACTCAGCAAAGATGTATGGAGCGCCTACTATGTGCCAGGCCCATACCAAATCTTAGGGACAAAGAAAAGAATAAGGCCCAGTTCCCACCCTTGAGGAGAACACTGCCCAGTGGAGGAGACAAGCACAAAAACAGTTACACTAGAATGTGTAGGTGATAGAATCAAGAGGCAGTGAGCTGTGGGAACACAGAGGAGGAACTTACTCTATCTGGGGGAGCTGGGAACGGCACAGTAGAGAGGCAACATTTAGCAAGGGCTCAAGGGAAACAGAAGAATTGACCAGATAAAGAGGAGCGGGGAGAGACACTTCAGGTCAATGTGGCTACAGTTTAGGGGCCGTAGCCCAGGTCGTGGTGTGCGATAAGGCTGGAGAAGTCAGCTGAGCCAGACTGTGGAGGCCTTTGTATGTCCTGCTTTCAAGTTTGGACTCAGTCCTGCAGTCAGTGGGGAGCCGACCATGGTTTGTAAGCAAGGGAATGACATGATCAGATCTGAATTTCTGATGGAAAGCTCAGGAAGGGAGGGGAGACAGGGAAATCAGTTAGAGGCTAACTAGAATTTTGCTTTGTCTTCCCTCTGGACTGCAGGAGCTCCTTGCCTGCACCTCTATTATGGTTCTTCCCACAGTGCATTATAATTGATCATTTGCGTAGCTGTCTCTCCATTCACTCCTTGAGGGCAGGGGCCAAGTCTCGTGCATCTCTTCATGAACAGAGCCTGGCACACAGGAGTGCTCAAGAAACATTGGTATCATGTGAATGAGTGAATAAATGAATCAATAGGTGCTGAGCAAGTGCAACTCCAGTTTGCCCCAAGTAACCTCTCTGATGGATATATCAGAGACAAATCCTACTCTGATGGAGTAGCAATTCCATCCATGGCTTTTCCCCTCTCTGCCAAGCCCATCATTCTATCGTGGTCCATTACAAAAGAAAGATGCATTATTCAAAGCAGACAAGAAAGTTGCTTACAGAGCTGTGTTGGTGCTGGTTTTGACCCAGTACTCTGTTCTTTCTCTACAAATTAATTTTTGATGACTTGTTTACAGTATATCTTCATCGTCCTTATTCCACTTCTTGTGCATTTCATACCTTCTCTTCCTTCCTACTTAAATCTTGCTCATCCTTCAAGGCCAGTTCAATTGCCTCCCATCTCCTCCATGAAGCCTTATTCATTACTCAGCCCCTATACTCAGAATTAAGAATTCCCACTTCAGAATTTCCCTTGAGAAATGACTTACCTCTGACATTCTTCTTATCATAGTTATTCCTGTACTTATCTGCAATCTCTACTAGACTGTAAGCTCCTCAAGACCAGAGATTATATCTGTGTCATTATCATCTCCCCAGCACCTACCACACTGAATCCTGCCCCAACAGATAACCAGTGAGTGTTTTCAAATATAGGTTGAGCATCCCAAATTTGAAAATCTGAACTCTAAAATGCTCCAAAATCCAGAACTTTTTGAGCACCAACATGGTGTGCAAAGGAAATGCTCACTGGAACATTTCAGATTTCGGATTTTTGGATTAGGCATGCTCAACTAGTACATACAATGCAAATAAGTCCAAAATCTGAAAAAAAAATTCAAAATACAAAATACTTCTGGTCCCAAGTATTTTGGAAAAGAGATATTCAACCTGTAATACCCAAAGTGTAGTGCTTTCTATCGGGCTGTCCCCTGAGAGATAATGCCAGTCTTGGGAGTACTCTATGCCTCTTTCTGTCTTCTTGCACACGGTTAGATATATTTTTCTTTGTTTAACAAGTAGTGAGAAAAAAAAATCATTGCTCATCAAACAATGAGAATATCACAGAGATAGAGATCTCCTAAACCATATTATTTCGGGGGTCTTTTTTTGTACATATTTAGAGGGTACAAGTGCAGGCTTCTTATATGCATATATTGCATGGTGGTGAAGTCTGGGCTTTTACTGGACCCATCACCCATTATTTCGGGTATTTTGATGAAATCAGGAATGTTCAGGATGGTATTGTTTCAGGTATTTTGAACGCACAAAATCCAATGCCTCTAAACAAAGCACAAACACACTAACCCATTCAGGGTCATAAGTACAAATCTTTCTTGAAGAGCTTATTGTATGGTGGGACTTTTGAGTAAATAAAAAAAAGATAATGAGCATTCTCTTTGGAAGGACTTACAATTAGCTCTACTTGGAACACATTATGCAAAATACCAAGAATTCAAATTTTCCAGGTAGAAATGTCCAGCAGATGATTATAAATGCACGTCAGAGGCTGGTGACAAACACTGACAGGACCCACAGATGTAGGATCTCCGTGTAGGCGTGATTACAACACCAATAGAGGGCGCGAACTCCTGCAAAGAGAGAGAAGACAGGCTGAGGATATAACCCGAGGGCACCTACATTTCCGAGACAGATGAAAGAAGAGGATCCAGGGAAGGAGACTGAGAAGGAACAGAGAGAGCAGTGGTTATGAGAGAGAAGATAGTGTGATGACATGTGCTGGAGAGAGATCAAATAGGATGAGTGATAACTGAAAAGAAGACCTTAGTTGGGCAATTAGGAGGTCACTCTTGATGTCCTAAAGCAGGAATAGCAAATGTAGGGCACATATGACTACATGCCTTCAGACTCCACCCTGCCGGGGTCTATGTACTCCTATGGATACATTACAAATTGATCATGGCCTGCTTCCCTGTTGAACCAAGGCACAGCCTCAGAATCTTTCTCAACACAGTACCGCAAGCAGCTACTACCAATCAATCCGAGTTGTCAAGAAGCTGAAATCTCTTTGCCATCTCTCTTCTAAAAAACAGTTCAAGGCCAGGCATGGTGGCTCATGCCTGTAATCCCAGCACTTTGGGAGGCCAAGGCGGGTGGATCACCTGAGGTCAGGAGTTCAAGACCAGCCTGGCCAACATGGTAAAACCCCGTCTCTGCTAAAAATACAAAAAAATTAGCTGGGTGTGGTGGTGCACGCCTGTAATCCCAGCTACTCAGGAGGCTGAGGCAGGAGAATCGCTTGAACCTGGGAGGCGGAGGTTGTAGTGAGCCAAGATTGCTCCATTGCACTCCAGCATGGGTGACAGAGTAAGACTCCATCTCAAAAAAAAAAAAAAAAAGTTCATTGGAGGTGTGGGTTGCAGTGAGTTGAAGTGTCTGAGAAATGAGGAGGTCAAGGGGTTGAAGAAAAGAGAAATTTTAAGAAGTTCAGAAGTGAAGGGATGGAGAGAGGGCAGTTGTTTGGAGTAGTGTAAGGATCAATTCTTATTAATCCTCCAGTAGAAGCAGTTTTCAAAGTCATCTTAGTACTTGTCCAGCAACAAGCCAGGTAAAGCAATATCCCTATACCCTTCCTTCTTCCATCCCCACCCTTGGCTTAAGGAAAATTTGATGTAAAAAGCCTTCGTGTGTAGGCTTGTTTCCAAAATATTCATTTGATTAACAGTGACATATGGTATAACCAGAGTTGGTTCTGCACACAGTATGAAGAAGGAATTCTCTCTAATCGTGGGAATTTGAGGATCAGCAGTGATGGGGCAAGGTATTAGTCTTGGCCAGGGCTCTTCCCTAAAACCCTTGAAACCATACCCTGAAGGAACATTCTGGCCTGCAGGGAGACCCCTGCCACCCTGCCCTTGTCTTTCCTGTCTCCGCCTCCAGACCTCCTTCTTCCACTTCCCAATCTAAGCCCCTTCTCATTTTTATCTCTTCTACTCCTTTCTGTCATCTCTGTCCTGTGCCTCTCTCTCCTACCACTTCAAGTTTCTCATTCCCTCCTCTTCTTTTCCATCTTTCTTAATAGTTATTTTCACTTGGAATCCTTCTCTTCTTGATCTCTCTGCCACTCTTTCTGGCTTCAGGGTTTTGGGATACAGGGTAAGCTCTTAAGAATTCACCCTCATTCGGTCTAAATGGACATTTGTAGAGAAATCCAATTTTACTGCTGCCCATTACATTCAGAGCTCTCTTTCTTTGTACAGTTGATAAAGCACAAGAAAAAGAATGATAATATTCAGCATTTAATAATATTTACTGAGCATTTATAATAAGCCAAGCACACTGTTCTAAGTTGTTTACATGAATTCACTCATTTATTGTCACAACAATCCTAAAAGGTAGGTTCTGTTATTATTCCTATTTTACAAACAAGAATACCAAAGTACAGAACAGTTAAGTCACTTGCCTAAGGTCATACAGCTAGTAGATGGTTGTGTTAGTCCATCTGCATTGCTATAAAGGAATACCTGAGGCTGGGCAATCTATAAAGAAAAAAGACTTAATTGGCTCACGGTTTTGCAGGCTGTACAAGCATGACACCAACATCTTCTGGTGAGGCCTCAGGAAACTTTCAATCACAGTGGAAGGCAAAGGGGAGCCAGCATGTCACATGGCCAGAGAGGAAGCAAGAGAGAGACGGGGGAGGTTCCTGACTCTTTTAACAACAAATGTGACATGAACTCTCAGAGCAAGAATGCACTGATTACCATGGGGAGAGTACCAAGCCATTCATGAGGATCCACACCCATGACCCAAACACCTCCCACCAGGCCCCACCTCCAACATTGGGGATCACATTTCAGTGTGAAATTTGGAGAGGACACACATCCAAACTACATCAATGGTAGAGCAAAGATGTAGGGCTCATCCCATATGACTCCAGAAATCTCAGTCTTTAACTGCTATGCGTATTGCTTCATGACGTAGTGGAAGCCTATAAAATGGGAAGTTCAAAGTCATTGGTATAAGTTCACATCTCTTAACTGTATTACATAGTGTTAAGATTATGATCTTGGATAAGTCACCTAATTTGTCCAGTGCCCCCCACGTGTGAGGGCATTTTATTGTACACTAACCAATACCACATACTTTAGCTTGGATTTATTCCTCTGCTTTTGCTATAATTATATCTTCCCTCTCTATTTGATTGTCATCTCCTCGAGAGCAGTCACCAGACCTTATTCTTTTTTTTTTTTTTTTTTTTTTTTGGTACTCAGCTTGCCCCCAGGGCCTAGAATGATGTTTAACACCTAGTACAATGCATGCATGTGCACACATGCAAACATATACACGCACACACACACTACTGTGGATTGACTAACATAAGAACCTTACTAATTAGATGACATGCAAAAGGGCTATATATATGTGTTCACGAAAGCCTCTAAGTACTTTAGCTAATGAAATAAGATGTTAATATTGAGCATATTCTTTGCTTAAATATAATTAGTGCTCAAGTTACAGTGAGCTATGATTGCATCACTGCACACCAGCCTGGGTGACAGAGTAAGATCTTGCCTCTAAACAATAATAATAATTATAATAATTAGTGCTTCAGTAAGATAACATTTCCCAGGTTTACCTGATTATTTTGCTTAATAAACTTTTTTATACTAAGAGGTAAAATACCATTAAAATATCTGAAAAATAAAACCATTTCCATGCCCTCTTCATTCACTCAATTCTTGGCACGACCATGCACTGGTGTATAAGCCTCACCACCAAGCAGTTCTTAAGTGCCAACTCTGTGTTCAGAGGTAAAATGAGTACCACGGGTAGGATACAGATGTAGTCTAGACAGGGCACCAGGTTTCTATTCCAGCAACTAAGAATTCACTTTTTTTCCATCCCCATCTTCACCTCCACATGTAGCATCTTATCTTCAATAGCCCGTATCTCCCTGACCTTTTGGTTGTGCTCTGGACACTCCCAATCCCCCATCCTCCTGCCTGCTCTCAAGCGCTTTTGATGTGCTGCTTCCTGCCAGTTCAATTCAACAACTAATGGAGTTATTATTTTTGTTTGTATTGTAAAGCCATGGCAATAAAATCTACTCCCAATAATATCACTGCAATTTTATGTCCTTAAAATGTACCATAAATGCCATATGTATTCACTGAATTTCCTGTAAACAGAAATGTTTTTCTGGGAAAAAAGAGGGCTTTTTTGTTTCCATCATGGTTGAGCCTAAGTTCTTTGATGGAGTAATTGGTGATATAGGAAAGATTGAGAAGCATCGTTCAAGACCATGTTATGGTTCAAAGTGCTGGTGCCGTGTTATTCTGGTTATGATGAGTTCTTTTCAAACAGTGATTCAGGACAAGAAATGCTCTTCCTGACCAGAACCCACATTACTGTCACAGGCATGACTTCCCCAGCTAAAAACAGTAAAGCCTCAGGGGTCTGCAAGAGAGATTGGCATTGACCTTGGGCTTGCCCTGATAGAAGCAAGTATAATTTTTAGGAAAAAGTAGACTGTGAGTTAACAATAAAAAATGTGAGAGCTGCTTGGATTTTTATAGAAAGGGATTTGGACAGAAGCTCTTTCTTTCTTCTTCTTCTTCTTCCTTTTTTTTTTTTTTTTTTTTGACGGAGTCTCGCTCTGTCACCCAGATTGGAATGCAGTGGTGCAATCTCGGCTCACTGCAACCTCCGCCTCCTGGGTTCAAGAGGTTCTCCTGCCTCAGCCTCCCTAGGAGCTGGGATTACAGGCGTGTGGCACCACACCTGGCTAATTTTTGTATTTTTAGTAAAGACCGGGTTTCACCACATTGGGCAGGCTGGTCTTGAACTCCTGACCTCGTGATCCGCCCGCCTCACCCTCCTAAAGTGATGGGATTACAGGCGTGAGCCACCACGCTCAGACTTTTTTTTTTTTTTTTGAGACAGGGTCCCACTCTGTCACTCTGGCTAGAGTGCAGTGGTGCAATCTTGGCTCACTGCAACCTCTGCCTCCTGGGTTCAAGGATTCTCATGCCTCAGCCTCCCAAGTAGCTGGAACTACAGGCATGCAGCACTATGCCCAGTTAATTTTTGTATTTTTAGTAGAGATGGGAGTTCACCATGTTGGCCAGGCTGGTCTCGAACTCCTGGCCTCATGAGATCCACATGTCTCAGCCTCCCAAAGTGCTAGGATTACAGGAGAGAGCCACCACGCTCAGCCCCATCACAGTATCTCTTTCCCATCCGCTCCATCCCCACAGCAATCACTCTGGTTCAAGCCTTTTTTGTCCCCCACCTTGTACTATTGCAGGTGCCTCCACGTCAGTCACCCAGATTTGCATTTGCTGCTCTCAGTTCCCATAAGGCACAGCTCCAGTCCTGACTCTGCCTCATTGCCTGTCACATCGTGTCCTGTCTCCTCAACATGGGAATCAAGGCTTCCTGTGCTCTCTTTTTCCAACGTTAGCCCACTAACAGCGCTTGCTCTTCCCCAAACTTGTCCTGCATTCTCTTGCCTCCTCTAACTATCCCCGACACATGCTCCATCCCTGCCTGTCTAGAATCACCCCATCCCTCAAGAACCCAATTTGCCCTACTGGATGTGAATCTGTTCAGAATCCCAATCATTTTATTTCATTCATTCAGCAAACATGAATTGAGCACCTTTTATTTTCCAGGCCTTATGTTAGGAGCTGTGGATAATATAAAGATTAAAAAAAAAAAAAAAAACAGTATTCTTCCCTTGTGGATCTCTGTCTAATGGGCCAGAAATACAGACATAACTAACTCGAAATACCTATTATGCTGCCCCTGACTCCCATCCTATAGATTCTTTTCCCTCAGCCCATAAACATATTTAATATCCTCCCATCTTAAAACACCCACCTACCCCAGCCCTACCCCTGTATCAAACTCCTGGAAAAAAAGAAAGAAAGAAAAAAAAAGCAGTATACAGCAGGGGTCCCCAACCCCCCTGGGGCCACGGGGCTGGTGGCCTGTTAGGAACCGGGCCACACAGCAAGAGGTGAGCAGCAGGCAAGTGAGCATTACCATCTGAGCTCCACCTCCTGTCAGATCAGGGGCAGCATTAGATTCTCATAGGAGTGTGAACCCTATTGTGAACTGCATGTGCAAGGGATCTAGGTTGCGCACTCCTTATGAAAATCTAACTAATGCCTAATGATCTGAGGTGGAACAGTTTCATCCTGAAACCATTCCCACCTCCCTGGTCCGTGGAAAAATTATCTTCCACAAAACCGGTTCCTGATGCCAAAAAGGTTGGGGACTGCTGGTATACACTAGTCCCCTTCTTAACCGCCCTTTTCTTAGTTTCAGTTACCTGCTGTGTCAACTGTGGTCCAAAAATATTAAATGGAAAATTCCAGAAATAAACAATTCTCAAGTTTTAAATTGCATGCTGTTCCGAATAGCATGATAAAATCTCACACTGTCCTGCTCCCTCCCACCCAGGATGTGAATCATCCCTTTGTCCAGAGTATCCATGCCATCTATGCTACCCGCCATTAGTCACTTAGTAGCTGTCTTGATTATCAGACCAACTGTCACAGTATCACGGTGCTCATGTTCAAGTTACCCTTCTTTTGCTTAATAATGGCCCCAAAGCACAAGAGTAGTGATGCAGGCAGTTCGGATATGCCAAAGAGAAACCATAAAGTACTTCCTTTAGTGAAAAGGTGAAAGTTCTCGACTTAAGGAAGGAAAAAAGTCATATGCTGAGGTTACTAAGAGCTACGATAAGAACAAATCTATCCGTGAAATCCTGAAGAGCAGGGCATGGTGGCTCACACCTGTAATCCCAGCAATTTGGGAGGCTGAGGCGAGTGGATCACTTAAGGTCAGGAGTTGGAGACCAGGCGAGACCAGCCTGGCCAACATGGTGAAACCCTGTCTCTACTAAAAATACAAAAAAATTAGCCAGACGTGGTGGTGCGCGCCTGTAATCCCAGCTACTTGGGAGGCTGAGGCAGGAGAATCGCCTGAACCTGGGTGGTGGAGGTTGCAGTGATCCGACATCATGCCACTGTACTCCAGCCTGGGCAAAAGAGCGAGACTCCGTCTGAAAAAAAAAAGAAAGAAAGAAAAGAAATCTGTGCTCTGTGCTAGGTTTGCTTTCGCGCCTCAAACTGCAAAAGTTACAGCCACAGTAAAGGATAAATGCCTAGTTAAGAAGGAAAAGGCATTAAATCTGTGGGTGGAAGACAACAGAAACCTGTTCTGATTGACAGCAATCAGGCTCGGTACTATCTGTGGTTTTAGGCATCTGCTGGGAGTCTTAGAATCTATCCCACGGGAATAAGGTGGGGACTACTGTATTCCCGTCATCACTCTCATCTCTGCCTCCTCACTCCCATCAGGCCTCTGCCCACCCTCCACTGACTTTGCTGCAGCAAAGGTCTCTTTCCAATGGACAAATCAGAAGACACCTTTCAGCCTCCCTCTTTTTTACCCTCTCAGCAAGATTTCAAATTGTCGCCAGAACTCTTTCCACTCCCTGTGCCCACCTCTGAAGTATTGCTGTTCCCCATGATTCTTTCCTTGCCTCTCCCCTCTTCTTACTCTGTAGTAAGCTCCCCCCACCCCCAGCAACCATGGCAATCTTGTCCAATTCCTTGATTTTATGTTGCTGGTAACTCCTAAATCTATGACATGCATTGTGTCGTAGGCCCAACCTCTCTCCTAAACTAGGAGACCACTCTGTCATCAGCATCCTGACCCTCAACATGCTCCTAACTGAACTCCCCTCTCACACACGTACACCCTACCACCGAACCTTCTCCTCTGCTTATATCCTTCATCCCGTTCATACTCCTCCCACGCAGCCAGAAATCCTTGCCATTCCCCTCTTCCTTATTCCCCACATACAATTTGCTGTTTAACTCTATTGATGCTATCTTTGAAGTTTTTCTATCTTTCTATTCCTTCCACCCTCTCCTGGTTCAAGCCCTATTACCATTCCACAGGGCTACAGCAGCAGCCTTCTAACTGGTGTCCCTACTTGCATTCCTCTCCTCAAATTCCAATAGCTTCTCCACGCTGTAGCTGCTGAGCCCTCTAAAATGCACAGCTGATCTCTTCATTCCCTCATTTAAAAGCTTGCAGAAGGCTGAGCATGGTGGCTCATGCCTGTAATCCCAGCACTCTGGGAGGCTGAGGCAGGAGAATCACTTGAACCCAGGAGGTGGAAGCTGCAGTGAGTCGAGATCACGACACTGCACTCCAGCCTGGGCGACAGAGTGAGACTCCATCCCCCCAAAAAAAGCTTGCAGTATCTATCTCCCACAAGCTTCCACTCACTTATCCCACAAATATCTACCACCTACTAAGTGCACACACTGTTTTGGGAACTGGCAATGCAGCAGGGAACAAAACAATGTCCTGCCTTCATGGACCTTCTAGTCGGGGATAAAGCCAAATGCCTTAGCAGGGCCCATCATGAAATGCATGCCTGCCTCCCCAGCCTTGTGTCCTTCTTCTCCTTGTCCCGTGCCCCCTAGTCACATCTACTTCACTTCAATACCTGAAATGTGCCCCTTATGTTTCAGACTCTCTGCCTCCCTCCCATCCTCTATACCCACTTTGCAGACTCTACTCCACAGTCACTTTTTCTGGGTAGTGTATAGGCTACCATATCTAGTGCTGATCCTTGGAATGACCTGAGTTCAAATCTCCGCTCCACACATACCAGCTGCATGACTTCTGTCAAGTTATCCTACTGTCCTGTGCTTCAGATCCTCAGCTTCAAATGGAAACAATAATAGTACCTACTGTATGGGTTGGTTGTGATAATTAAGTTAGTCAATCTATTAAAAATGCTTAGACACTTTAGGTGCCTGACATATAATAAGCTTGTAATACGTGTAGTATTGCTAATATTATACCACTCATCACACTGCTCTATAATAATCCCTCCTATGAAACATGTCTTATTGTCTTTGTACCCCAATGACTAACCTAGCTGGGCACATAGTAGACACTTACTAAATGTTGAGGCAAGGATAAAAGGATTGGTAGATTCAGGTTCGTTGCTTGGTTTCCTCTAACCAAAAATAATTATGGAGGAATAACAGCAACCTTAGGGCTTCTTCTGAATATCTTTTTGACCAACTATCTAATTGTATGCTGCTTTCACTGTGTGAGCAAGACCTGGAGAGACATGAACAAGAAAAGAGCCTTGAGGTGGGCTGAACTGAACTCAAGCTTGGGCCGATCTGAACTCAAGCTGAGCTATTTACATTTCTTTCTTCATTGACTCTAGGGTTGAGAAGGGACCAACTACCCTAGAATAGCCACTACCTTTCACTTCCATCCCTCTGCCCTGTCTCATACTTTCCATTTGCCCCCTTTTCAGTACCATGTTCCCCCTCAAAAGTGCATAAACTTAAGCCCAGAAAGCAAAAGAAGTGCTGAGGGGGAAAGGGGAAGGGGTGGAGAGAGGTTAGCACCTCCCTCTTTCCTTCACTGAGATCAAAGCCAGCATTTTCCCTTGAAGGTCAGCTGGCCTCTTTCATGCCCTGCTCCACCTGTCTGGGAATGGAATTGCTGCTTGCCCATTTCCTTTCCTCTTCGGGTCTGGAGGGGCCTCAAGCTATTTCTAGTTCCAGCCAAATCCCTCCCCTCCAACATCTCTTTTGCCTTACGTGATCATATTTCCTTTCCACCTCGCCAGTAAGTAACAAGTGGCAGGACCACAGGACAGAAAAATATGAGAGAAGTCAGTTTCTCCACAGGCTAGTCAGTTTCTCCTAGGCAAAGCTAATGGCTTAAGCAAGCGGGGAGGGACACTGAGGCTGCTGGGCTTGGTCTGGCAGGAAGAACAGACTTGTCTTTCTACATCTCAGCCCTAAGCGCTTCACCTGACATCCTTCAGGGTGTGGATGAGGCTTGGTTAGGCAAGGGCCTCTTGCCCCAGGAGAAGGGAATTCACATTTATTGAAGTCCTAGTATGTGCTGGGCCCTGTGCTAGGCCCTTTTATAGATATTATCTCATTGGCTCCTAACAGCCCAACCAGGTCAGCGTTTGTCATCATCAGGTGGAAATGATGAAACAGAGATTAAAAAGCTTACCTGATGACAGGTACACTAAAATCTCAGAATTCACCACTATGTAAATTCATCCATGTAACCAAAAACTACTTGTACCCCCAAAAGCTATTGACATTTAATTTTTTTTTTAAATGAAGCTTACCTGAGACACACAAGCTAAATCCAGGCACCAAAATCTAGCTCCCCCAACTCTAAAGTCAGTGCCCTTTCCACTTCATCATGCTGCCCCGAGAGTCTAGAAAAACTGTTAATGCTATGAATTGATTCTTTGAATTATTTCACACAATTAGCTATATGGCTAGCTGAATCCTTGGTGAGTTAATTTAATTCAACATACATTTAAGGGAAACCTGTGATGACTTGAGTTGGACACTACAGGGTATGCAAACAGAACATGACGTAAGTTTCTACCTTTGCAGGCCAGCCAGCTGCCATGTAGAACTGGCTCACAACACAAGGACTTTCTTAAACAATCTGAGTCCCCTAACCTAAGAGTAGTGCAAATAAGCAGGACCTGGGAATAACATTTGATTGGCAAAGGTGGGGAGAACTTGAGGAACCCAGACTTTGCTATTATTACCTGCAGCCAGCCTGCTTCAGCAAAGAATGGGTTATGTATGACTGTGCCTACCATGTGGCTCAGTTAGTTAAAGCCAGGTGCTAATGAAACCAGGACAAGAGGATTAATCCCAGTAGAATTGAGTTCTGTCACATAGCAGCCAGTCTTGGTCCCAGCTGACCATCTTGCAACCATATGCTCTTGGTCAAAGAGGGAGCTAAAGTAGGAGAGTGAGGGTAAGTGCATAATAGGCACACATAAGTGAGGACGTGTTGTTCCAAACACTCAGCCCTAATCAAGCAGCTCATGACATGTGTCACTGACAGAGAATCAGCAGTGTCATCTTTGCACCTGGAGGCAGAACATTCCCTCCTCCTATACCTCAGCTAGGTACCCTGCCCCTGATTTTTATAGCACGTTGATGCCAGGGCTTCAGGTCTCCAAGAGGAGCTTCTTCATTGCAGCTGCCTTTCTTCTGTTGCACTATCTAAGCCTGTCTTTCCATACCCATGAAATGAGTGTACCACTCTGGGGAAGAGGCTGCCTAAGGAGAGAGTGTCACACCTGTTTAAAGCTTTCTGTTCCACAGCCAAGCCCACAAGGTCCTCAAACTTGGACTGAGGGGCCCTCCTTGGCTAAAAATACAAGCCTCTCAAGTTCCTTCAACCATGATACAGGGGAAAGGGGGTAATGGTTCTGGATATGTCCCCCAGGTAACCTCTCTTGTCTGTTCCACATATGAGTTTGGTAAAGCCAATCTCTACTCAAAGCCTTTTCTATCTCTGGAACTCGGGGCTTCAGGTATCAGAGAGTAATAACTCCAGCAGGAAGGACCTAAGCCCCTCTCTCTTTCTAGATCAGTCCACACCCACATATACACACACAAAGGGCATTATAAGCATTGGCACAGTCTTGGGCATTTTTCTTTTAATTAAATGTGTAGAGTTTTCTGTCATGGATATGCAAAACCATCTCCCAATCAAGTTACTTCCATGGAATCTACAAAGACACTGTTACAATCCCTAGAGATTGTTCCACAACATCTCCCACGGTGCCAGATGTACATCCAGACTCTTAACAAGGATAATTTGGTGACAATGGCAATAACTCTGGATTATTTTTAAGAAGCTCTTTGAATGGCATCAAAGTCATGATGTATATCAAGATCCTTTTTTCATGCCCTCTGTACCATTTTGTTTTCATGGAATTTGAATTTCCCTGGTTTACTTACCACCTAACAATATCACTATTGAAAGCACATAATGTTAAGGACCATATGCTCTCCCTCTGGAGAGTGTGCACAAATACTATTTCTGTTAAAAACTAAACAGAAATAGTAGCTTTGCATATTTCCCATTCAAAGACTTTTCCCAATTCAATGATTCCCTTTGTCGTGGAGTGTTTTTCCCCAAGTCAGCCCTACCAGAGAAGCTGAATCAGATATTGTGACTTCCCAGTGGTCACAAGGAGTCATCTACCAAGCTAGAAATAGAATCCACAAACATTTATTTTGATTCTTTGAATTAAAAAACAAATAAACTCTACCATAGAGAAAGAAAAAATTAAAGTAGAGAAACTAGACTTCTTTGCCATTCCTGGGCCAGGGAATTCAAGGTAACCAAAACTAACAAGCAGCTGCCATGATCTGTGGGGACCAAGGAAATGAATAAGACACAGGTGCTGCCTGCCTTCAGGGAGCTGACAGTCCAGTGTGGGGCGATTGGGTCACTGCTGAAAAATCTCTACCCAATGCAGAATATGCCTGTGAACACCTAGAGGACCCCAGAGGAGGTCTCATCCATCTTTACAGTCCCTCTGCAACCAGCACAATGACCTGCATGTGATGGGCAGGCAAGCGCTGTGTATTTAAGGGCCCTGAAAGAAGTACCAACAGAATGCTCTTGGGGTTGGTGGAGAAGGAGGGACAGCTTTGTGAAGGAGGTGACATTTGAGCTGCGCCTGGAAGGATGGGGAGGTTTTTCACAGGCAGCAGGGACTGGGGGAGGGCCTTTGCAGGCCCCAGGAAAGAGCAATGGCAAAGATCCTGAGGAAAGAGAAAGCATGGTGTGATTTGGAAGAGCACCAAGCAGTCTAGTGTGGCCAGAGGACAAGGAAGCAGTAAGAGCTGAAGTTGGAGAGAAAAGTTGAGACCTAAACAGAGAGACCGTTGGACAGCAAGCTAAATAATTTCACAGGGGAATATCATTGAAGGTCTGAGCAAGGGGAGTAGTGATACCACCAAGGCAGGGCTTCCTGCTGCATCATCCTGTTCTGCCCAAGGAGGCCTCCCTTGCCTTGTCGGTAGTATGAGTTTCTTTTGATTGTTTGTATGTGGTTGGTTTGGAGGTTTTATGTGGCTTAATTTGTTTTTTGGCCTTTCCCTTTTCCTTACAGTTTTTCACAGCATATGGTCCTGATTATGTGCTGGAAATCACGCCAAGCTGCCGGCCAGACCGCAATGAGCCCCACCGAATCCAACAAATCCTCAACTACATCAAAGGTGAGCACCACCCCTCGAGGCCTGCCCTCCTTGTTCCACCCAGTTTGTGGTGGCCCATCAGTGGGGGCTTCCTTAAATACCATTTGCCTTTTGGTAGCTAATCATTTCACTGACTTGGAAGGGAAACCTCTTCTTGGCCTGACAGCTTGTAGCTGGAATTCTACACTGGCCACTCTGGTTGGGATTGTCATTTGGCTGGCTAATGTCACCTCAGAAGGACAAAGAGTTCAGCTTTTGGCACTGCCAGGGGAAAATCAGCTCTAAAGTGTTCCCTGAGACCCTTTTTCTTTCAAAAGGCCAATAGTAAAGCACTCTTTAAGATGAGAAAAGTTGGCCGGGCACCGTGGCTTACGCCTGTAATCCCAGCACTTTGGGTGGCTGAGGCGGGAGGATTGCTTGAGCCCAGGAGTTCAAAACCAACCTGAGCAACACAGTGAGATTCCATCTCTACAAAAAATTTAAAAATTAGCCAGGCATAGTGGCATGTGCCTGTGGTCCCAAATACTTGAGAGGCTGAGGCAGGAGGATCCCTTGAGCCCAAGAGGTCGAGGCTGCAGTGAGCCATGTTCACACCGTTGCATTCCAGCCTGGGTGAGACCCTGTCCCAAAAAAAAAAAAAAAAAAAGAGGAAAATTCAAGTCAATTCAGACTTAGCAGGGGTGGGGAGGGGGCTCACAGGCATTCTCTTCCAGTATGTTTGAGTCCTTGATCCAGTAGAGCCTTGAAAGAATGTGGAACTACAGTGAGTAGTCACGGATTCTGATGCCCTGGGAGTGGGTTCCCTGGACTCAGCCAGAGTGCTGCAGATGGGCTGCTGGCCTAGCCTCCTTCCTGGCCTAGCCTCCTTCCCTTCCCCAAGGCTGGCCTGGAATCATTCTGGCCTCGGGGTGGAGGGGAAGTGGCAGCCATCAGGGCATTGCCCTCCTGATCCCACTGTCCACTGGCTGTTTGGGGTCACTGTCCTCAGCATTCTAGTAGCGCCCCCTCTGAACTCCAGCTTCTTCTTCACAACTCACTTTATCCACCATTCGCATTACGTATTTTTGGCACCCATTTTCCTGTTTAATTAAATGTACATATACGTATGTGTATTTTTTAGATCCTAATTATTTGCCAGAGTTAAGAGGCCAAGGGTATCTTTTTGCCCATCCTGGACAGGGAAATTCCCATGTTTATTCATAAAATGACCAAGATAGCACCAGTTCTCCTACCTTTGAGTCCCTCGCTGGAATAGAATCCAACACAAAAAGGAGGCCTGTTCTATGCTGGAGTTAGTCTGAGGAAACACTACACTCCGAGAGTCTTTGCCGCGAGTTACATTAATGCCCTTATCCACTAGCAGAGCCCAGTAAATGACATCAGCAAAGTCTTCATGTCCTGAGCTCATTTAGCCAGAGAAAAGTTTTTAAGCTAAGAAGTCATAGACTCTCAAGGTTATTCTCACAGCATTGCTGATTGTCCCCTCTGAGGCGTCCCCTAGCCCTCAGCCTTCTTGCAACCCTATAGTTTCAAGCTAACTCCCTGTCACCTCTCAGTGGCTACTGACCCCACAAGTCCTTGCTTCCTAACCAAATCCTCCTCCCTTATCCAACTTTTAAGGCCTTCAAAATCCTTCCACTCCTGGCCCTTCTCCAGTTCTTCTCACTGTGTTGCAGCCTTGATGAACACTAGCCATCCAGCCCTAGTTTTCCCTGCTCCCCTCAAACCTGGTACGCATGTCCTGTGTTCCTCAGAACTGATCCTGGACCAGCTTCTCTTACCCTTCTTCCTTCAACTCTGCCATTTTCCCCCATCCAGGCTGTAAATCCTGGTAGAGCACAGACAAAGCAATAGAAACAGGGAAACCAAGCAAGCCTTGCAGCTACTCGCTCACACCTCCATATGTGCAGATATGTGTATGCCCTTTCTTCCCTGCACACATACCCAGGGACATAGCTCCAGAGAGTGGTGGCATCTTGCTATTGAGGAAATGGAAATGACAAGTGAGAGAAGACATAAGGAAGGTAATGCAAAGGGAAGAGAACGAGGAAAGGTAAGAACCCTAAAAGAGCAGAAAATCAAAAAGAGATTTGAGATAAAAGGCTAGGATGAGGGTTGGTGAAAAAAATAATAGATCTCGAAGGACATGAAAATTACATGGAAGTCAAGCTTTTTAAAGATCCTAACAGGTTAAAGCAATATTCTGATTGTAACACAATGAAATCAAACTGGAAGGAAACATATGGACCAGGAATTGGGTCCTACAAAAGCAACTACATGCATGCAAATCAGGACAACATGGCTTAGCAGCATTTTGCTAAAAGAGAATTAGGGATTTGAATCAACTCAGAGCTCAGTATGAGTCACCAGGGCAAGGTGGCCTCCAGAGATGCTAACGCAGTATCGACCTCATTTTAAAGGGCTCTAGACAAATAGGAGCATGTTCCTGGAGGTCAGTCAGGCTGGGGAGAGGACTGGAGCCCAGGCTCCAAGAGGTCTGGTTGGAGGTGCTGGGAGCTTTTGGAGAAGACTCGGGGATGTGGTCTCTACTTCATATATCTGTCATAGAGCAAAGGGCATAGACAGGGTCTATGTGGCCACAAGGCATAGAGCTGGACCCATGGATGGATATTTTAAAAAGGCAGATTTTCATTCAATAGAAGGAAGACGTTTTCTAACAATTAGAACTATCCAAAGTGGAACAGACTGCCTAGAAAGGCATGAGGTCTCTGTCACTGGAGATACACAAATAGAAGCTAGACAATCCCTAGGCTGTCATATTGTAGAAGGACCCCTGCCTTGGGGGAGGGTGATTGGACTAAATTGCTGTTAAGGCCCCTTCCAACCCTAAGATTCTAGGATGCTGTACATTACAATGAGAAAATAGAAAAAGAAAGAATATGGTGAGAGTGCAGGGGTTGGCAGATGAGTCACAGTTGTTGGGTGTAGGGAGTTGATGCCGTGTATAGGAAAGAATTGAGGCAGAGAAGAAGAGAAACTACATGGCTAAGAGTGGGTGAGGAGGAGCCAGAGAGGGTAGACAGCAAATGGAGTGGCTATAGAATACTAGGAATGTTCAGACTTTCCATTTAGCCATCCCTTTCATATTGACAAAGTGTTGTTTTCTAGCCATGCAAATTTAGCAGAACACACAAGCTCAGAACTAAAGAGAAAATCAGCTAAACCTTTAAGAAACAAGGCTAGAAAGAAGTCCAAATGTTGCTAAAAATGGCCAGGCTAACCTGCTATACTGATACTGTGCCCCTCCAGCATGGTGACGCATGCTGCCATCAGATAGTGCGTTGCCATGACAATGGTCAGCGTGGAAAGGCTGCTGAATTTTCTGAATTCTGAAAAATTTTCCTGAACCTGTCTACCAGACCGTTATTTGTTCTTGCTTATAAAAACCTCAGTGAAGCTGGTCATTTCTCACTGTACCTCCCCTCCACCTCCCCTCACCCCATGAAAAGCAAAGAGTAGGATGTGACACAGATTGCTTTGGAGAGGTAAGATGGCAATGAGGGAATGAATGGATTCAGCTCCACTCTATGTGTGGGAGTTCAGCCAGCATATCTGGCTTTTTCTCTTTCTTGCCACATCCCTTAGAGGCACAAAAGATGAGACTGTAGCCTATTGGAAATCAAACCTGAGAAGATTCATCTTACAGAGATGCGTTCCGCATGCCACAGGATGACTGAAGGGACAGGCAAATTTAGACCTCAGCTTATCCCATCTTTACTGCCCATTAGTCTTTCTGAGACGAAAAAGACCCACAAAACCATGGAGAGTCCATTCAAGCTCTTAGCTTCACACAGAGAAAAGCTCCTCTCGTGCCAATGAGCTATCTTGAAGGCATGTGTCATTGTTCATAAGAAAGTACAGGTTAGAGAGCGGATGGCTTAGTCCAGCTCATGACTACTATTGTAAAATCATCCTTGCACCATCTTCATATACTTAAAGCTGGTTGCCTTTCCTCTGGTGAATGTACTCCAGAGGAATTGGCTCACGGTGAACCTTCCAGAGTTGGAATAATGCTGATATGATTAATCCCCAGGGAGGGCTAGCTCCTCAAGCCTGGCTAGCTCTGCATGGGGAAATGCAGATATAGGTAGGAGGCTTTCTGGTCTCTGGTACTGATGACATTCGAATCAAACGGAGGTCCCTAGGAGACTCAGAGCTCCACATTGCAGCCCAGGCCCAATCCTCTTGGGGAGCAGGAGTGGGGGAGTTGTGCATTTGTGAGAATGTGTTACAGTTGTGACTGGAGGTTTCAACACTTGCTCTGTGTTCCCAGAACTATTCCCCAGGTTTGACTGGGAGAGAAAAAGAAACAAACAAGGTCAGGAAGTAAGGAGGAGGAGGAGGGAAGGGGGAGGCAGAAGACACAAGGGAAGAAAAAGGCCTTGCATGCATCTGCCCTTTCTTCCCCTTATTGAAGGAGCCTTAGGATGGCAACCTAACAAACTGATATGGGTGTGGACAGAAACAACGCAGATGAAATAATAAGAAGAATAGCTACTATTTATCTTACAGATAAGGAAACTGAGGCTCAGGGAGGATAGGTGACTTGGCCAAGATTGCCTTTATTCATTCAGCAGGTGGTAATTACTGAGCACCTACTGTGTGCCACACACTGTGCTAATAAGCAGCGGAGTGGATATTGGAACCCAGGCCTGGAGTGGAGCTTCAGAGTCGGGCTGTTTGACCTTTATTTCCCTCCTCTCCTTGGCAGCATTGCTCTGTCAAATCTACTCATCATCCCGTCTGCTCTTTCCAGTCGCCCCTAGTAAACCCTCCTACCTCACACTACATGCCCAGCTCCTTCCATGTGGCTAATCCTAAACACGAAACTCCCTGGAAATGGGAAGAAGACAGCCTTGGGCAACCTTCGAAATTCTGGCCCCCGACATGTACTTTGTAGCCCTCCCTAGGCCCCGCCCCTCCCCCACCATACTGTAATCTGAAGCTTCTAGCTCCCTTTTGAGATGAGTAGAGAAGGAAAAGAGATGGACAGAAGGTAGAAGAAGCCAGCTCACCCAGCTCCTGCTGCCCGAAATGTGCTGTAGCCACCAGACCCAGTCTGCCATTTGCAGTTCCACAGCCCCAATCCGAGGCCCTTTGCACATCTACTGGTAATATTCTTAGGAGAACCATTGTGCTGGGTATAAGCAGCACTTCCTCTGGCAGCCTGACATCTGGGATTGGCATCCTTCTAGGGGCTAGCAATTGGAGCTCAGGATTGCGCATATTCAAGGCCTGCTGGAGCCCCAGGCTTGAAGCAGTGCTCCTGCATGGTGGGACTCTATACCATGGAAACTTGGCTTCCTTCCACACTGTCTCTTGCTTCTTCAGAAGCCATGAGGATAACTTGAAAGGTAGGGTTGGTCCCAAGGATAAACTGACCATTTGCTTTAGGGCTTCTTGGAGGGACTTCAGAGCAGAGTTTTGGAGGATACCTGAGCCAATTTGCATGACTTCAGGTGAAAATCTCTGTGATGTCCATCCTTTATCTCTCTTTCCTGTCCCCTGCTGGCTCTTTATTCCTCTTCATCTCCCTGTGGTCCTTTCCAGGAGCCTACCGCCCGCTTGGGCTTCCTCATCAAGCAAGTTCCTCTCTTTCTTGTTTCACTAAAGAGTATAAGAGATGGAAAGGCTTCTTGTCCTCATTGTTATTGTTGTTGTTGTTAAACAGAAAAATGAGTTATAAAAATGTCATGCTAAAAATTTTAAAAATTCTGGACCGGGCGCCATGGCTCGAGCTTGTAATCCAGCACTTTGGGAGACTGCGGCAGGTGGATTGCTTGAGCCCAGTAGTTCAAGACCAGCCTGGACAACATGGCGAAACCCCGTCTCTACAAAAAAATACAAAAATTAGCCGGACGTGGTTATATGTACCTGTAGTACCAGCTACATTGGAAGCTGAGGTGGGAGGATTGCTTAACCCCAGGGAGATTGAGGCTGCAGTGAGCTGTGACTGTGCCACTGCACTCCAGCCTAGGTAACAGAGCCAGACCCTATCTACAAAAAAAAATTTTTTTAATCCTAAAATAAAGATGGAGACTGCTCCCCAAAGTTACGGTAACTTAGACAGCAGCTTTTAAGAAACCATGAAAACCCTTGGCATATTACTCATGAAGACTTGGAATTTCTACCTAAATCTGTGAAGTGGGAACTACTGATATTGACAGGGTACAGCACAACACCCTGTGCTGGGTACTTCACATACATGATCTCTTTTAACCTCACAATTTCCTTATGAGGTAGGAGACTGGCACCTGAAGACCTTGTGTAACATGCCCTAATCACGCAGGAAGTAAGTGGTAAATTCAAGATTTGAACCCAGACCTGGTGGCCCTCTTCTCCGTGGCAGCATTGCCCTGTGACATCTACTCATCATCTCTCCCCTCTGCTTTTTTCCAGTCGCTAGTAAACCTTTCCCCTAGTAAACCCTTTCCCCCTGCTCAGGTTCCCAAAGTGAGCTTCAGAAGCAGTTTAATTCTAAGAGATATGATTGTGTCTCCACTTTAAAGCCCAGCTCAAGCAATCAACACATATCTTTTTGAACCCCACCCCCCTCATGTTGGTGCCGTTGGGAGATATACGAGGTGTTTAAGACATGATCCCTCCTCCTGATAAATAGTTGAGAAATCTAGGTTAGGAGACAAAACTAAGCCCCTTGGACAGATCAGAATATAATAAGGTCTGACACTATATATAGAAGAGACTGGGCAGTAAGACTTTAGGGAGACTGCTTTCAGAAGGCTGGGAGGATTTGAATAGATCAGAGTAGGGATGCACTTGTAAGTGAGGGAGATCCAGAAGGGTGGGGATGGGCGGCCAATTGCAGGCTCCCTTGAATTTCAGGCTGACTAGTTCATATCCACAGTAAAGTGGAAGTCATTCTAGGTTCTGAAATTAGAGCACCACATGATACAGTGATATTTGGGATGGATGGTGATGGTAGTGCAAGACTGAGACTGCAAGGTCCTGGACTAGAATAGTGGTGGTAAAATAGAAGAAATGACCGAGAGCTGTTATGAAGAGAGTATCGTCACCAGCACTGGGAGGTAGGCCATTTATAGAGGATCGGGGAGAAAGGAAGAAGTAAAGGTGACTCTGAGATTTCCAGCCTGGATACCGACTGAAATGGGAAGCTCTTGGGGGAGGGGACATAGCTTTACTGAAACATATACTTGATGTGTTCTCTTTTGATGTATTGATATACTTGATGTGTTCTCTTTTGATGTATTGAATTTGAGGTGTCGTATGAATTCCATACAGTGTATCTACATGAAAAAATTTGTTGCAGCCAGTTAAAAAGCAAATTTTGAAAGATAATTTGATGACACGAGAATATGCTCATGATTACAATGTTAAGTGAAATGAACAGGATACAAAGTGGCTTACTACCACATAGTCTCAATTTTGCAACTATATTTAGTGTGTGTTTTGGGAGAGGGGATATGCACAGAAAAACACAAGAATGAAGTGCTAACAGTAGTCATCCTTGATGATACTTTACCAAAGTAATATACCTTAACAGTAGTTATCTAGAATTGGAATTACAGATGATTTTTATTTTTTTATGCTGTTTCTGTATTTTTCAAAATTTCTACCATGAACGTGTATTGTTTTCGTAGTCAGGAAAAAAAAAGTAATACATGCTGGCAGGGGCAGAGGGCACTACCCTATTACCTCCAGGTGGGGAGTAAAAGTCTAGGTCCCCTACTCAGCCACCATTGACACCCTGGGGAGAAGAAGGGCACCTCACTATTGCTGGGTGGAGTAGAATTCAGGCTCTCCAATAGACCTCCACTGATACCACTCTGGCCAAAAATGGGAGCGGCACCTTTTTATTGCTCCCCAACTACTTGGGAGGCTGAGATGTGAGGATCAATTGAGCCCAGGAGGTCAAGGCTGCAGTGAGCCGTGATTGCACCACTGCACTCCAGCTTGGGCAATAGAGTGAGACCCTGTCTTAAAAAAAAAAATGGTAGTGAAGTACATTCTAGATGAAGAGACAAGCAATATCAAAGACCCCAAGTGAAATGGATTTAGTATGTTCAATATAGATATATGTTTCAATGTGTATTAAAAAGAAATATAATTATCAGATCAAACTCTTTGGTTTCAAAGATATTGCTTAGGATGAGGCTGGGGTTTTTTTATGTCTATATAAGAAAAGTCCACATAGGCGGTATGTGAATATGGCCAAACTCTTGACAGTATAGAAGTTTAGGAAGCAGATCAGTCTCTAATGTATATAATATTATTAGCCCCATTTAATAGATGTAGGAACTGAGGCCTAGGGGAGTTAATTAGCCTGTACCAAGTCACACAGCAGGTAAATGTGGAAAATAGAATTCCACCTGAGACGCTGAGGATCGTACCCAAAGCTTAGAAGAGGAAATAAGGAATTTTCCTTCTGCCTGGCAGAGCTGCTGATTGTTGCGTAAACAAACCAATAATATTCAAAGAGTAGTTGGAGGCCTCTAATATGTTTAATTAAGCATTTTTTGCTTGTGTGCCCAAAGTACATGCCCAAAGTGATTCTAAAATGATCAAGGGGTAGAAGGAAGGTTGGAAATTATTAGGAAAAATAAGGTAAACCACTCAGGGTTTTGGAATGCCTAACTGTTGACAACTTTGTCAGTCTACCTGGAAGCCCTTTAGCCAACTGAGATTCAGGTACTGTCTTGAGCACAGCCACCAAATCCAGCAGTGCTAAGGGTCATTTTCTGCCAGGGTAAGTGGGCCTAGCCTCCTTGGCCTTGCCACTGAGGGGCAGCTGCTGCAGGATTCTCACCACAGAGTTCCAGAGGAAGGTCTGCAGACCTCCCATCCCATGGTTTTCTGCTATACCTGGACAGGGACTTCCCCAAGCCATGGTCGGGTCATGAAGGAGCTCATAGTCTTTTGAGAAAGGAAAGTATCTTCACAGGCTCCTGGTTTGCCAACAGTCTTCTGCCTCTTTGCAGCTCCAAGCACATTTTGGAGGGAGATTTCACAAAGATTTCTAAATTGAGTTAGAATTTCAAGTCTATTGTGACATGCAAATTAGTCCTGCTTGCCCATTGGCAGCAATGCAGCTGAAGTGCCTAGAGACGGGCCATAAAATGAAAACATCAAAGTGATTAAATGTGCCCGAAGAGCATAATTGAGTGCATGAATAAGAGAAAATAAAACAAATTGATTTTCTCCAGTGCCAGAAAAACAGAATAATTGAAAACAAATAATAGACTTTGAAGTAATCAAAGTGAGGAATGCACCATAGTGACATAGAAACAGCCAGTTGTGGGAGAGATTTATTGTGTTTCTGTTATCATTTTTACAACTTTAATTTCATTAGCTAATAAATACAAATCAATTGAAAAATCAGTCAACCAGAGAGAAGGCAGTCCCAAGCCAAGACTTTTATTCACATCTCTAAAACAGGCTGAGGCAGTGATTCTTAATCTACTTTCATAGGTGCACATTTCTGCCATGAGCTGGAAAACAAGTTCTTGGAGGGCTCTCTGCTTTGGAGGTGTTGATGTTCTGTTCTGACAGTCACTTTCCACATACAGATTTACAGATTCAACTTTCAAAAGGGTCACTTTTATGCCCCGCCAAGATTTCTGACAGACAGAACTACCCAAGTACAAGCATCTTGGTTTACACAGATGACATTTTCATGGCACTGACCAGCAACTGTGGTCTTACACAAGGTCATCCTGGATTCATTTGGTGATAGTGGTGGTGGTGGCAGCTATGGCAGCAACAATAGCAGGAGCACCTGCTGCTCTCACAATACTGTCGAGCATCTATGGCTCACTGCTTCCAACCCCCGCCCTCATCCCCTGACACATACGTGCACACTAGTGACACTGAAATCTAATCTAAAACCAGGAAGGCCAATCAAGAGTATACCACTCTTTTGGCTTCCAGCCTGGTGACCATGATCCTGGGGAAGATCACAGGGGGGGAGCTGGGCTAGAGGAGACTTCTCATGTTCACTATGGCAATAAGGAACTGGGGACACCAAGCCATGCTGGGCTCACATGCTGAATGATCACAGAGCAATCATGAGACCACCACAGAACCATTTTTATGGCTCCTCCAAGAAAAGAATCCTTCTACCCCACTCTTCAGCTGTTCACGGCTGGGCTCAGTGACCCTTCACTTCAGGATCCACAGTGATAGCTGATGTGACTTGAATTGTGAGTTTTCCTTTCACAGGCCCTTGAGCTCTCTGGCAGCTGTTGGCACTTCTAGATGTTTGTGACGCACCCTACCTTCAGGGCTCCACAGTTAGCGACTGTGCCTTTGACTCCAGTAAAGGTCTTTGGGACCACTGGGACTGTAAACCAGGGTGTGCAGAAGGAGTTGGCAGTGCTGAGACTGGCACTACTTGTTGGCTCAGTCAGGATGGCATAGTTAATAGATTGTGCCTGCCAAGCAATTTGTCCTGGAGAATTTATCTTCCAGGAAGCACCTAGAAGGTGAAGGGAGCCTCTCTGACCTTCTGGTGGCGTCCAAGGCCTAATCATGAATGCCTTGAGGTGAATAGGGGATATTAGCATTTAGGTTTTTTGTGCAAGACAGCAAGAGTTGGTCTCCAGTTCAAGTCAAAAATCCCAGCTTCCATTTCCCACTGGTGTTTGGGTGGGGCAAAATAGAGCAAATAGCTTTCAAACTCTAAAGCATTGTACAGATGTAAGGCTGTATTATTCCTCCTACCACTGCTATTCCCATTATCCTGGATTTCCTAGCCCAGAATTTTTGTCTGAGAAAAAGAAATGTGGAGAAGGCACATCGACTGAAGAACCTCGGAGCTCTGTCTCCAAAATGGCTGGGAGGCATTGCCCAGCCCAGCAGATAGACAACTGCCGGGGCCCAGCTCCACAAGCTGGCTGGCAGGCAAGCAGCCCACTCCTGTGATGTCACCTCTACAGTTACTTGTGCCCATCCCTCCACATGAAGCCAGCAGATTTAGGCACAGGAGGGGAGAAAAAATGAATCATAGGCTATTTTAGAAATTGCTTCGATTCCGTTTGAGACTGCAGTAGTGCCTTGAGAACTAAGACGAGAGCACCCTAACCATCAGGGTAATATCCTCTAAGTGCTGGTATCCTGTAAATGTCAGAAGCCTGGTGGGATTAATCCACAACCTCAGGTTCTAATTCAGGTCAGAGGCAGACAAGTGGTAATTGGCGGTTTTACTTAATTGTCAATTAAAGGCTCTCTGATGACAGGAGGGATCGACATTCCAAGGCAAGCAATGCAGTTGACAATTAAGAGCTAAAAATTAAACAAGCCATCCATATCATCACATGCCCAAGGCTTCACAGGAACCCTTGGTACTGCAATTGTTCCCAGGTAGAAAATGAGGTCCTTGAACCTGGCCATGATGGGGCAGCAGCTGGAAATCTTGCTCTAGCCCTGGATCCCACCAGATCCCCTGCTCTCCTGACAATCTCTCAGAGGCTCCCCACGGCCTCTCAGATAAGGCCCTGGCCTTGATATGGCCTCTGGCCACCTCTCCAGCTGCATTGCCCCCCTCCCTGAACTTCATCCTGTATCGTGACCTCAAAAACTTTGCAGTTGGCTTTATACATCCTGCTCTGTTCCTGCTGCCTGGAACATTCTTCCCTCCTTTGCCCTTCAATAAACCACCTACTCTGTGAAACCTCTTATGCCCTCTTTTTCTGCCCACAGCACTCTGTACATACTAGAATTGTATCACCTTGCTGCTGTGGGCTATAATGTGTTTGCCTCCATATATGTCTTCCTCACGAGGCCAAGAACTCCTTCACAGCAAGAACTGTCTTGATCCCCTCTGTGACCCCAGCACCCAGCACAGGGCCTAGCCATTGTAGACATCAGCAAAGGCTTAGGCAATAAATGGACAGAAAAATGGACCAGATTGGGCTAAGGGAGCTGGATAGCTGGATGAGAGCGGGGGTGCACACCATCTAAGATTCTCAGATACCAGAGCCTGCCAGCAGCAGGACAGCCTGGACACCGGCTGCCCAAGAGTAATCCCTACAATGATTTTTCTCAAGATGTGCCTCACGTTCCTCTATATGAGAGACAATCTGAGGTGACACAAAGACATTTTTAATTTTAATAGTCATATTTATTTTAACGTATGTTTTAAAATGTAATAAGCAAGTTGTCTATTATTATTATTATTGCTGCTTATGATAGATGAGGCCAAAATAGGTATTAAAGTTTTTTTCTTATTTTTTAAAATTTCTTTTTAAAAATTGATGGAGACGGGGACTCCCTATTTTCCCCAGGCTGGTCTCGAACTCCTGGGCTCAAGGGATCCTCCTGCCTCAGCCCCCCAAAGTGCTGGGATTACAGGTGTGAGCCACTGGGCTTGGCCTGAAGGTTTAAAAGTAAGTTAATACCCCAAAAAATGAAAAAATAAAAAAATTATATATATATCAAGGTGACTATTAATACAGCTGTTAAGTAGATATAAAAACATTCCTAAAAGAGGTACTCATATGACAGAAGTTTTGGAAACACTTTTCAACAGTCCTAAATTCACTTCTGTGTTCCTTTGTGGTGCCACCCAATCTCCAAGGGTTCCTGAGATCACACCAGCATCCCTCCAAACTGCTGTGATGCTGATTGTGTTCAGAACTTATGTATCCTAGCCTGGTTCTCCTTTTGTTAGCATGTGTTTGCTCACCTTAACCACATTTATAAGGTCCTTAAGAGCAATGGCCAAGCTTTAAGCCTCTGGGAATTTAATGGGAAAGTGCTTGATCAGCTGCCCTGTAGTCTACAGATGTCTTTTCCTTCAGTGAATAGGTACTGAGCACCTACTAGGTGTCGGGCACTACTGAGGGTGCTAACAGTAGAGTAATGACCAAGACAGCAGACAAGGTCCCTGCCCTCATAGAGCTGGTGAGAGGAAGCCAACAGCGAGCAAATAAAGAAACAAACACACAAGATGTTTTCTGTGCGCTAAGTGGATTGAAGAAAATAAAACAGAATTGTGTGACAGAAAAGGAGTGACTGAGGGGGTGGCTCCTTAGCTTGGGTGGTCCTAAGGTCTCTCAGAAGTGACTTTGGGGTTGAGACCTGTCGATTCAAGGTGACAAAGGTTATGAGAAGAGTTGGAAATGGGGATAGCCAGGACAGAGCATTCCAGGAAGAAGGAAGAGCAAGTTCAAAGACAGGAGAAGCCCTAAGAGGGAAAAATGATTTCTGTGTTCAAGCCACACAAAGAAGACTCATGTGAGCAAGGAGGGTGGTGGTAGGAGACAGGAGGCAAGGGACCGGCCCCTGCAGGTGAGTAACTTAGATTTTATTGTGATTGGAGGCTGCTAGAGGGATTTGAGCATAGGAGTGATGTGGTCTGTCCTAAGTATTAACAAAATACTCTGGCTGCTATATAGAGAATAGGGTTGTAGGAGACAAGGAAGGAAGCAAGGAGACCAGTCTTGAGGCTATTAGAATCATCCATGTAAAGGGCAAGAATAGTTTGGGGTACAGTTACAGCAGTGAAGGATGGAAAAAAAGAGGTAGATTTGGAATCTATTTTGGAGGTAGAATCCACAGGACTTGCTAATAGATTGAAAAGGAAGGTTGTCAACAAAGGAGGAGTAAGGATGACCCCTAGTCAACGTCATGAAGGAAAAAAAAAAGCACAAGAGGACTGTTCTATGTCTACTCTGTCCAATATAGTCTCACCACTAGCCACATGTGGCTAAGTTCATTAAAATTAAACAAAATATAAAATTCTGTTCCTCACTTGCACTAGACATATTTCAAGTGCTCAATAGCCACATATGACTAGTGGCTACCATATTGAGCAGCGTAGCTGTAGGATGGTCACATCATCCAAGAAAGTTCTATTGGACCACACTGCTCCACATTAAGAAGATTAAGAGAATAAAAAGACAAACCACAGACTGGGAGAAATATTTGCAAAATTCATATCCAGTAAAGGAGTTCAATCCAAAATATACAAAGAACTCTTAAAACTCAACAATAAGAAAACACTCAATTTTTAAATGGGCAAAAGAGGCTGAGTGCAGTAGCTCACTCCTCTAATCCCAGCACTTTGGGAGGCCAAGGTGGGCAGATCGCTTGAGTCCAGGAGTTTGAGAACAGCCTGGGCAACATGGTGAAACCCTGTATCCACAAAAAAATATAAAAATTAGCCAGACATGGCTACATGTGCCTGTAGTCCCAGCTGCCCAGGAGGCTGAGGAGGGAGGATCACTTGAGCCCAAGAAGTCAAGACTGAAGTGAGCTGTGATCACACTACTACATTCCAGCCTGGGCAACAGAGTGAGACCCTGTCTCAAAAAAATAAAATTAAAAAAATTAAAATGGGCAAAAGTGAGCCCATTTTTGGGGTGTGGTTGCTCCTGCCTGTAATCCCAGAGCTTTGGGAGGCCTAGGAGGGAGGATTGCTTGAGGCCAGGAGTTCAAAACCACCTTGGGCAACATAGCAAGATCCCATCTCTACAAAAAATTTAAAAAAATTTAAAAAAATAAAAATGGACGAAAGATATTAATAGGCACCTCATCAAAGAAAATATACAGACAGCAAGTAAGTGCAGATGCTCCTCTGCCTATTACAGTGGGGTTATGTCCCAATAAATCCATTGTAAGTTGAAAATATAAGTGGAAAGTATGTTTTCAACTTACAGTATCTTCAGCTTATGATGGGATTATCTAGATGTCACCCCATCATAAGTTGAGGAGTGTACTGAATGCATATTACTTATGTACCATCATAAAGTTGAAACATCTTAAGTCAGAGACTATATGTGAAAAGATGCCCAATATCATGTGTCACTAAGGAATTGCAAATTAAAATGAGATACTATTACATATCTATTAGAATGGCTAAAATCCAAGACAGTGACCACACCAAATGCTGTTAAGGATGTAGAACTACAGGAACTCTCATTCATTGCTGGTAGGAATGCAATATGGTACAGTCACTTGGGGAGACATTTTGGTAGTTTCTTACAAAAATAAACATATTCTTACCACATGATCTAGCAATCACACTCCTTAGTAATTACCCAAATGAATTAAAAACTCATGTCCACACAAAAACCTGCACATGAATGTTTGGAGGAGGTCTTTTTTGTTGTTTGTTTGGGTTTTTTTTATTATTATTTTTTTTTTTTAGAGACAGTGTTTCACTCTGTCACCCAGGCCAGAGTGCAGTGGCACAATCATAGCTCACTGCAGCCTTGACCTCCGGGGTTCAAGCGATCCTCTTGCTCCAGCCTCTTGAGTAGCTTGGACTACAGGGGTGTGCCATCACACCCAGCTAATTTTTTTATTTTGTAGAGACAGGTTCTCACTATTTTGCCCAGGCTAGTCTTGAACTCCTGGCCTCAAGTGATCCTCCCACCTCAGCCTCCCAAAACACTGGGATTACAGGCCTGAGCCACTGTGCCCAGCCCTGCACACAAATGTTTATAGCAGCTTTATTCAGAATTGCCAAAACTTGGAAGCAGCCAAAATGTCTTGCAATAGGTGAATGGATAAGCCCGTTGTACATCCAGACAATGGACTATTATTCAGCACTAAGAAAAAATGAGCTATCAAACCACAAAAAGACATGGAGGAAACTTAAATGCATCTTGAAAGAAGCCAGTCCAAAAGGGTTACATACTGTATGATTCTAACCATATGACAGTAAAAAGATGATGGTTGCCGGGCTTCAGGGAAAGGAAGGGAGGGATGAGTCCATGGAACACAGATGATTTTGAGGGCAGTGAAACTATTCCTGCATGATACTCTAATGGTGGATACATAACATTACATACTTTTCAAAACTCATAGAACTGTTCAAGACCAAAAGCGAATCTTAATGTAAACAGTGGACTTAAGTTAATGATAATGTATCAGTATCCATTCACTAACTATAATAAATGTATCACACTAATGCAAGATGTTAATAATAGAAGAAACTGCCTGTAGGGGAAGGGGAAGGAAATATATGAGAGCTCTCTGTACTTTCTCTTCAGTTTTTCTATAAACTTAAAACTGTTCTAAAAATAAAATATATTAATTTAAAAAAGAAAGACTAAAGAGATTGTTCATCAACACCTAACAAAGTACCTGGCACAGAGTGGACACGCCATAAATGTTTATTGAATAAATTGATAAACAAATTAGCCAACCAGTGGTTCAGTAGAACCCAGGCCCCCTGAGTCCCAGTTCAGTACTCCTTCTTGTACATCAGAGCTAGAGTAACAGTATAGTTTATTGTCCAAACCAGGATATTTGAGAGTGAAATGGGGTGCCTTAGGTATAAATCAAGACTATTTCAGAGATAACCGGAAATCACAAACTGGGAGTCCACGAGCTACATCTCGCCTCCAAAATTGTTTTGTTTGGCCACTCATCTTAATGCCTCATATGATATTCTTTTAAAATGTCAGTCATTTGCCCACATTTAACACAGTGGAAACTGCATAAAAATGTGAAATTTGGGCCGGGCGCGGTGGCTCACGCTTGTAATCCCAGCACTTTGGGAGGCCGAGGCGGGCGGATCATGAAGTCAGGAGATCGAGACCACGGTGAAACCCCATCTCTACTAAAAATACAAAAAAATTAGCCGGGCGTGGTGGCGGGCGCCTGTAGTCCCAGCTACTCGGAGAGGCTGAGGCAGGAGAATGGCGTGAACCCGGGAGGCGGAGCTTGCAGTGAGCCGAGATTGCGCCACTGCACTCCAGCCTGGGCAACAGAGCGAGACTCCATCTCAAAAAAAAAAAAAAAAAAAAAAGTGAAATTTGGACTTCTCTTGGAAAATGGAAGGACTCAGTCCCATGGGGCCGACAGGCCTGCACAGTGGTGAGTGGCTGGAGCTGAGCCGCAGCTGCCCACTTTGCCAGCAGGTACCTTCCTCTTTGCCACAGGCCCCACCAGTCCCTTTTGTATCTCTTACTCTAGGCCAAGTGTGAGTTTCCATTTACACTGTCTTGGTTTTGTTTTCTTCTGTGGCAGAGTTAAGAGAAAAGGAAAGTATTTCTTACACTTATGTCATGATTCAAAGTAAGAAAATGAAAAAAGGATCAAGAGGGCCCCTTGTGTCTTGCCCCCAGCCTGCTTTACAAACAGTATATTCTTGGCCTCTCTAGGCAATTGAGTCTGCCCGCTGTGGTCTGAACTTCTTGTCTCCCTAGGCCCCAGCCTGTGCTAGCCTTTAGAATTTTCTCAGGCTGCCACCCACTGCTGGAAAAGCTAGATGTGAGGGGAAAACAATGGGCATTATTTAAGCTTGCATTTTTATTGTTACCCCAATTCAACATTGCTCATCGTCAACTTCTTGGTGAAAATTATTTCTGTTGTTTTTCTTAATTGCCTCCAAATGTAACTGGAGAGTGAGGCAGAGCAGCAGAGAGTACAGCACCCACCTTTCCTCCCTGCAAACATGTCTTGTTGGAATGCTTTGACATGGAATTTTGTTCATCCTTGCATTCGCTCATTCCCCTAGCTCTGGCTATACTTACAGATGGAAGGACCCTCACTTCACACCAGCGTCCCCTGTAGGTTGTCCTCAGCCGAGGCAACAACACAAGCCAAGGTGTGGAAACAGGAAAGCATGGATGGGGCCCATTTACACTAAGGAGTTGGACTTCATTCATAGGTGGTAGGTCGGGAACTGCTAAAGTCTTTTTTTTTTTTTTTTTTTTTTTTTTTTTTGAGACGGTGTCTCGCTCTGTCACCCAGGCTGGAGTGCAATGGCACCATCTCGGCTCACTACAACCTCCACCTCCCGGGTTCAAGCGATTCTCCTGCCTCAGCCTCTCCCCAGTAGCTGGGGCTACAGGTGCCCACCACCACACCCAGCTAATTTTTTTGTATTTTTAGTAGAGATGAGGTTTCACCGTGTTGGCCAGGCTGGTCTCAAACTCCTGACCTCAGGTGATCCATCCACCTCAGCCTCCCAAAGCGCTGGGATTACAGGTATGAGCCACCACACCCAGCCTTCTAAAGTCTTTTTGAGCAGAGAAGGAATGTGATCACAGCTAGCAATTGTACAGGGAATAGCTCTAGAAGCAGGAGGACCAGATAAGAGGTTGTCGCAGTGACCTGAGTAACAAGAGATGTGACTAAAGCAGAGACAGTGGAACAGAAAGAAGGGGATAGATTGGAGAGACATCTTGATGTTAGGCTTCACAACTCATAAGATGTGGAGAAGGCATGGACTAAGAAATTAAGGATCAAAGATTATCCTGAGATTTTTTTTTTTTTTTTTTTTTTTTTTGAGACGGAGTCTCGCTCTTTCGCCCAGGCTGGAGTGCAGTGGCGCAATCTCGGCTCACTGCAAGCTCCGCCTCCCGGGTTCACGCCATTCTCCTGCCTCAGCCTCTCCGAGTAGCTGGGACTACAGGTGCCCGCCACCACGCCTGGCTAATTTTTTGTATTTTTTAGTAGAGACGGGGTTTCACCGTGGTCTCGATCTCCTGACCTCGTGATCCGCCCGCCTCAGCCTCCCAAAGTGCTGGGATTACAAGCGTGAGCCACCGCGCCCGGCCATCCAGAGATTTTTTTGAGGTTAGGGGGTTGAAACACCAAAAGCATGATCCAAAAAAAGAAAAAAAAATGGATAAGGAAATGGAGCTCATCAAAATCAACTTTTGCTTTACAAAAGACCCTGTTAAGGGAATGAAAAGATAAGTTACATACTGAGATAAGATATTTGCAAATCATATATCCAACAACAGATTTGTATCTAAAATATATAAAGGGCCGGGTGCAGTGGCTCACACCTGTAATCCCAGCACTTTGGGAGGCTGAGGCGGGTGGATTATTTGAGGTCAGGAGTTTGAGACCAGCTTGGCCAACATGGTGAGATCCCCTCTCTACTAAAAATACAAAAATTAGTCGAGCGTGGTGGCATATGCCTGTAATCCCAGCTAACTAGGGAGGCTGAGGTAGGAGAATCGCTTGAACCCAGGAGGCAGAGTTTGCAGTGAGCCGGGATCGCACCACTGCACTCTAGCCTGGGTGACAGAGTGAGACTCTGTCTCAAAACATAAAAATAAAACATATATATAAAGAACTTTCCAAACTCAACAGAAAAAAAAAACAATTAGGAAGTAGTCAAAAGACAAGATATGAAAAGGATATACAGACAGCAAATGAGCACATGAAAAGATGTTCAACATCATTAGCCATTGGGAAAATGCAAATTGAGATCATAATGTGATATCACTATACATCTATCAGAATGGCCAAAATAAAAACCAACACCAGATGCCAGCAAGAATGCTGAGAAACCAGATGACTCAAACATAGATGGTGGGAATGTAAAATGGTACCACCAGTCTGGAAAACAGTTTGGCAATTTCTTATAAAGCTAAACATGCTACTACCATACCTCCCAGCAATTACTCTGTTGAGCATTTGTCCCAGAAAAATGAAAACTACGTTCACACAAAAACCTGTATGTGAATGTTCATAGTGGCTTGATTCTATAGCCAAAAACTAGGTGTCCTTCAGCAGATAAGTAGTTAAACAGATTGTGCTACATCCATACTGTGGAGTACTACTCAGCAAAAAGAAGCAACCAACTTGATACCCACCACAACTTGGATGGATCTTAAGAGCAGTATGCTGGGTGAAAAAAGCCTATCTATCTCAAAAGTTTATATACTGCATGGTTCCATTTCTATAACATTCTGAAAATGACCAAATTTTAGAGAAGGGTAACAGATGAATGGTTGTGGGGACTTAGAGGTGGTGAAGGAGGAGGGATGGGAATGACTGTAAAGGAGGTAGAGGAGGGAAATCTTTGTGGTGATAAAATAGTTTCGTATCTTGATTGTGGTTGAGGTTACATGAATCTACACTTGCGATTAAATGGCCTAGAATTATACACTTATGCACACACAAATGAGTGCTTGTAAAACTAGTGACATCTTAATAAGATCTGTGAATTGTACCAATGTCAATTTCCTGACTTGGATATTGAACAGTAATTATGTAAAATGTTAACATGTGGGGAAACCTGGGGAAGGGTGTGTAGAACCTCTCTGCACTATTTTTTTTGCAACTTCCTGTTATTCTATAATTATTTTAAAAGTAAAAGGTAAGTACAAAAAAGGAATGAACTTCTATTGATACATGCACAAATCTGCATGAACCTCAAAGGCATTATGCTGAGAAAAAAAAAAAAGCCTATCTTAAAAGGTTACAGACTGTTTGATTCCATTTATATGGCATTCTCAAAAAGACAACACTACAGTGTTGGAGAACAGATCAGTGCTTGCCAAGTGGTGGGGGAGAAAGGAAGATGTGATTGCAAAAGGATAGCACAAGGAGATTTGAGGGGTTATGGAACTCCTCTCTGTCATGAATCTATGCATATGTTTAAAATCAGATCTGCACATGCACAAATGTCAAATTTACTGCAGATTAAAATCTAAAATAAAAGTAGATAGGCAAGGCCGGGCACACCTGTAATCCCAGCACTTTGGGAGGCCGAGTCGGGCGGATTACGAGGTCAAGAGATCGAGACCATCCTGGCCAACATGGTGAAACCCCATCTCTACTAAAAATACAAAAATTAGCTGGGCATGGTGGCGCACGCCTGTAGTCCCAGCTACTCGGGAGGCTGAGGCAGGAGAATCACTTGAACCCAGGAGATTGCAGTGAGCCGAGATCGCGCCATTGTACGACAGCCTGGGCAACAAGAGCGAAACTCCATCTCAAAAAAAAAAAAAAAAAAAAAAGATAGGCAAGTAGTTTGTTTCTGATTTGTTTCTTCTTTCCTTCCTTCCTTTCATTCATCCATTCATTCAGCCATTTACTGAGCACCTACTATGAGTGAGGCACTGTGCCAGACTTTGGAGATCAACCAAAAGTAAGACAGCCAGGCCCTGCCCTCAGGGAGCATTGTTTCTGTTTCAGAGAGGTGGCCAGCAGGGTTTGGAGCCCAGTGTTTCTACTTGGGGAAGTGTGGCAAGGGAAAGACTATGGAGGGACAAAGTGAGCAACTTTTCATTCCTAGAGCCCAGTCCTGTAGGATTTCAAATGATCACTTTTTCCTCAAAGACTCTTAGGCCTGAGATCAGAGGAAAGCCCCCAATCTGTGTTTCACAGGTACTCACAAGAGAAAATGCTAGGAGGGTTGTGCCTTGCTAAGGGAAGGAAGAAAAGTTGGGGGTAGGGAGCATGAGATTTGATGCAGTTAGTAAAGAATGAACTCTGAAAAGTGTTACGAGAGGGAGAGAGAGAGAGAGAGAGAAAGAGACTTAAAACAACCATTTGTTTAGCTCATGACTCTATAGATTGGCAATTAAGCTGAGTTCAGCTGGGTGGCTCTTCTGGTTCTGGCTGGATACACCCAGCATCTGCAGTCAGCTGGCTGTCAAAGGCCTCAATCGTATGTACAGTAACTGGCTGGTGGTTGCCTGGGTGACAGGGGTCTCTGGGCCATTTGTTTCTCATCGTCCAGCAAGCTATTCTGGTCTTGTTCCTTATGGCGAGGTCACAGAGTTCCCAAGAGCAGCAGAGAATAAGCCCCAAAATATAAGTGCTTTTTAAAAAATAGCTCTATTGGGGTATAATTCACATACATTACCTGACTCTGAATTTTGTTTTCTCCCCTGTTTGCAGGGAATCTGAAGCATGTGGTCTAGTTGACAGGAAGAGATCAGGTTTCCAGAGCTGAGGAGTGGTGCCTATAATGAAGACAAGCAGTTTGTGGAATTTGTGACTGCAGGGGAAATTTGAAAGAAATTACTTCCTGCAAATTTCCAAGGGGCACCAAGTGGCAGCTGGCTTCCTGGGGTAAAGAGGCAGGCACCCCAGAGTCCTCAACTGGGCCTAGGGGAAGAGGGAGATATCCCACATTTAAAGTTCTTATTTAAAAAAACACACACACACAAATGAAGTTTTTAATCTTTGAAAATTATTTTTAAGTGAATTGGGGAGGGGAGTATTTTTATCGTCTTAAATGAAACAGATCAGAAGCTGGATGAGAGCAGTCACCAGTTTGTAGGGCAGGAGGCAGCTGAGAGGCAGGGTTTGGGCCTCAGGACCATCCAGGTGGAGCCCTGGGAGAGAGGGTACTGATCAGCAGACTGGGAGGTGGGGAGAAGTCCACTGGTGTTGTTTTAGTGTTATGTATCTTTGGTTTTTTTAATAAAATCTTTGAAAACCTACCTCTTCGTCCCATTGTTGTCATTGTAAAGTGCCACTGACAGCACACACAGTTCTGAACTTTTCTTCTCGCTGAAGTGTGAAGAATAACCCTGTTCCTTCCAATCTCTACTCTGGCCTAGCTTGAGAGTCTGACCTCAATGGGGAACTAGTGTGTCCCTAGCCCAAGTTCTTGGGACAGAAGGCCAAGCTCTGGGTTGCACTGGGGCTGTCCATGGTGGGGTAGGAATATTGGCACTGCAGTCATGGAGAGGGGCTTATTGGCACCCTGGGGAGGAGCTGTCCCTGTCCAGGGAGTGATTTAGGGATGGAAAAGGCGTGTTGGCATGTCAGATCCAGGAGGAGCACTTCCATGGATAGAAAGGATGCTTCCCAGTTGAGTGTAGACAATTGGCACATAATGAAAAGGGGAGGAAGTTGTAATGTGTGGTGTCACTGCAACCTCTGGGGAGTTGGCAACATGGAAAAATGGGGATGGGGGATAATGGGAGAGATGAGGAAGAGACAACTAAATGTCATGATATTGTAATTTTATTTACCAAATATTTACGAAGCTCCTTCAACTACTGGGACCGGGATGGCAGACAAGCACACAGCCCCATCCATCCTGGCTGTGTAGGAATTCCCAGACAAGGCAAGGGAGGAGGAAAAGAAGCAGATCCCAACATGTTTCCAGCTCTGTTACCAACATGAGCCCAGAGCCGTGGGAGCACATTTCTACTTTTCAGTATTTTCCAAATTTTCTCTAGTGGGCACATTTTACTTTAATAATAGAAAAAAATAAATACATAAACCTAAAAAAAAAAACAAACAATTGATCCGCGGGGAGTTGGGGGGTAGTTACAGATCAAAGTCAGTTCAAGACACCCACTGAGGAAGACTTTGTGCTCAGGCCCTGGGGCTGTTCTAATTGCCTGGAAGCCCGATCAGTGGGGGCGGTGGCGGGGAGGGGGATGCGGGGCAGGGGGACACTTTTTAGATCAGTTGGCTTGAGGGTGGGGCAAATTTGTCCCCACCGTAAGCCTGCCTGTCTTACCTTTAGGAAATTGCTGCCGACCCTGCCACCACCCACCCCTTGTGTCTGCAAGGGACCAGCCACAATAACTGTAACAACAATGGCAAAGCAAGCATTGGCATATGCCCCATTTTACAGATCATTTTCACTTGTACGTCACTATCAACCCTGCTAGTGGGTATTATCATCCCCACTCTATAGATTAGAAAATTGAGGCTAAGAATGATGAAGTAACATGCCCCTTTTTAAGTGGCAGAGCCAGGAAGCAAAACCCGGCTGGAACTGCAAATTCCCTTACTTTTTCCACTGTCCCACACTAGTGCCACTAGATTATTTTTAAACTGTGACTTTGAAGTAAACAACTTTCTTATTGCTTCCAAAGCCCAAGCTGGACCAAGCCACATGATGCTTCTGGGCCCTCACCACACAGCAGCAGTCATTCGTTTGTGTGCTTTTCAGCAAGTTGCTTGACCTTTCTGGGTCTGTTTTCCTACACCCACAAAATGGGGTGAATAATTCTTGCACCTCATGGGCTATTGTGAGTGGTTGATGAATTATCAAAGATGGAAGCACTTTGAAAAGCGTGTAAAGTATTCTGGACAGGAGGGCCTGCCTTGGAAATGGTCCAGGGAAGGCTCACCTCTGAGGAAAACCCAGTGCTTGTAGGAAACCCACCAGCCCCCTCTGTCTCCAGGGCACTCACAAGGGCCAAAGAGACCAAGAGAGAAGTTTAGACTATGTCTCCAACTCAAGGGGTAAGAAAATAACCACTTAAAAAAGAATTTCGATATTGGATATGCATATATTTACATAAAACACCTTTGGGAAAATACACAAGAAACTGGGACACCTCAGTTGCCTCCGGGCAAGGGAACCAGATGGCAAGTGGCGCAGTGAGGGCAACCTGCACTCAGTTCCTTTTTGTACCTTTTGATTTTTGAACCATGTGAATGTATTACCTGGTCCCAAAAAAGTTAATACATAACTTTTTTTTTAAGTCAATGGAAAATTCCCACCAGTTTACCTTTGGGGAGGGTGGATCTGCCTCTGCTGCATTCAATGTTAGCTGTCACAGAGACAGCAGTAGTATATTTCCAACTATATATTTAAAAGACTCTAAAGCAGAAAGACTTCTTTATAAGAAAATCAAATATAGTCATTCAACAAAAAAAAGGAAAAAGAGGAAGAGGAGAAGGAAAAGAAGGAGGAAGAGAAAAGCAGAAGAATGAAAGAAAACAACCACGTAAACAAGTGTGTTTTGACATCTCTAAGCCCCTATACAGAAAACTCCTGCAGCTCCTCCTTCTCTGCGTTTGCCAGGGGCAGATCCCCAAACCTCCCGCTCAGTGCTGGGCCCAAAGCTGACCGGTAGTGCCTTGGCATGCAGCATACACACTTCAGCCTCAGACTGCCTGGGTTTAAGCCTCTCCCTGTCACTTACTAGCTGTGTGACCTTGGCCAGGTAAATCCCTCTCTCTGAGCCTTAGTCTCCTTGTCTATCAAATGGCAACACTTACCTGTACCTACCTCATGGGGGTGGTTGCGAGGGACCAAAGAGATAATGCAGAAAAGCACGTAGTAGAGCGCATGTTACATATTAGTAGTAGACACTGTTCTTGCCCTGTGGGTAAGGAAACTTCCTGGGGTTCCCTGGCTTCAGGAATTAGGGAAATAGTATGCAAATTTGTGTGACTGTACATATGTACATTTTTCTGGGGCACGGAGCCATAGCTCTTATCAGATTCTCAACACTCAAAGGAGTTTTGTGATTACAAAAAGGATGAGATCTACAGATGTAAAGGTAAAGACAGACATAAATAGAGCTAAGACAGGGGCCCCTCACCTCATGATCTATGCACATGCTAGTCCTGCTTGGAATGCCCCAATCTTCCCTAGACTGGCTCCTTCTCCTCATTCAGTAGTCCGACTCAATTAAATACCCTATGGCCGGGCCCGGAGGCTCACATCAGTAATCCCAACACTTTGAGAGGCCGAGGTGAGAGGTTTGCTTGAGCTCAGGAGTTCCATACCAGCCTGGCCAACATGGCAAAACCCCGTCTCTACTAAAAATACAAAAATGAGCTAGGCGTGGTGGCACATGCCTGTAGTACCAACTACTCAGGAGGCTGAGGCAGGAGGATGCCTTGAGCCCTGGAGGTCGAGGCAGCAGTGAGCCATGATTGCACCACTGCACTCCAGCCTGGGCAACAGAGTGAGACTCCTTCTAAAAAAAAAAAAAGAAAAAGAAAAGAGTTATATTTACAATACATCCAAAATAAAATATTTAGGAATAAACTTAGCCAAGGAGGCAAAAAACTTATACACTGAAACTATAAAATGTTGCTGAGAGAAATTGAAGAAGGCACAGATAAATGGAAAAACATGTGTTCATAGATTGAAAGACTTAATATTGTATGGTGTCAGTACTACTCAAAACGATCTACAGATTGAATGCAATTCCTATGAAAACCCCAAAGAATTCTTTGCAGACATAGAAAAATCCATCCTGAAATTCATATGGAGTTTCAAGAGACCCCAAATAGTAAAAACACCTCGAAAAAGAAGAACAAAGTTGGAGGACTCATGATTCCCTATTTCAAAACTTGCCACAAAGCTATAGTAATCAAAACATTGTGTTACTGGCATAAGTACAGACATATAGGTACAATGGAACAGAATTGAAAGTACAGAAATACACCTATGGTCAATTGATTTTGGACAGAGATGCCAAGTCCATTCAATGAGGAAAAAGAAGTCTCTTTAGCGAATGGTGCTGAGACAACTGGATTTCAACATGCAAAAGAATGAAGTTAGCCGGGCGTGGTGGCATGCACCTGTAATCCCAGCTACTCGGGAGGCTGAGGCAGGAGAATCGCTTGAATCTGAGAGGTGGAGGTTGCAGTGAGCCAAGATCATGCCACTGCATTCCAGCCTGGGCGACAGAGCGAGATTCCATCTCGGAAAAATAAAAAAAAGAATGAAGTTGAAACTCTATCTCATACTATACACAAAAATGAGTTGAAAATTGATCAAAGACCTAAATGTATGAGATAAACTATGAAATGCTTAGAAGAAAACATGGGGATAGATCATGACCTTGGATTTGGTAATGGATTCTTAGCTATGACACCAAAAGTACGAGCAACAAAGGAGAAATAGATAAATTAGACTGCCAGGTGTGGTGGCTCGCACCTGTAATCCCAGCACGGCTGAGGTGGGCAGATCACCAGAGGTCAAGAGTTCAAGACCAGCCTGTCCAACCTGGTGAGATCCCCGTCTCTACTAAAAATACAAAAAATTAGCCAGGCATGGTAGTGCACGCCTGTAATCCCAGCTACTCAGGAGGCTGAGTCAGGAGAATCGCTTGAACCTGGGAAGCAGAGGTGTAGTGAGCCAAGATTGTGCCACTGCACTCCAGCCTGGGCAACAGAGTGAGACTCCGTCTCAAAAAAAAAAAAATAGATAAATTAGACTTCATCAAAGTTAAAAACTTTTTTGCTGCAGCGAACATTATCAAGAAAGTGAAAGAGGCCAGCACTTCTGGAGGCCAAGGCGGGAGGATCTCGAGTCCAGATTTCAAGATCAGCCTGGTCAACACAGCGAGACCCTGTCTCTACAAAAAAATAAAAAAATAAAATTAGCCAGGCTTGGTGGCCTGCGCCTGTAGTCCCAGCTACTCAGGAGGCTGAGGCAGGAGGGTCACTTGAGCCCAGGAGGTCGAGGCTGTACTGAGCCATGATCACGCCACTGCACTCCAGAGCCTGGGCAACAGAGTAAGACACTGTCTCAAAAAAAAAAAAAAAGGCAAAGAACTTGGTTAGACATTTCTGCAAAGAAGATATTCAAATGGGCAAGAAGCACACGAAAAGATGCTCAACATCATTAGTCATTTGGGAACTGCAAATCAAAACCGCAATCACTTGTCAGTTTATACCTACTTGGATCACTATAATCAAAGACAGAAAATAACAAGTGTTGATGAGCATGTACAAAAACTGGAACCCTTGTACCTTGGTGTGGGAATGTAAAATGGTGCAGCCGCAGTGGGAAACAGTTTGGTGGCTACTCAACAAGTGAAACATGGAATTACCATACGACCCAGCAATTACACTCAGCTATATATCCAAAAGAACTGAAAACAGGTATTCAAAGAAATATTTGTCTATGAATGTTCATCGCAGTGCTATTCACAATAGCCAAAAGGTAGCGAAATAAATGCCACAATATTCTAATAAATGCCCATGAATGGATGAATGGATAAACCAATTGTGACATGTGCGTACAAGGGGATATTATTCAGCCTTAAAAGGGAGTGAAGCACTGATACTTGATACAGTACTTAGAAACATTACGCTAAATGAAAGAAGCCAGACATAAAAGGTCACGTATTGTATGGTTCTATTTACATGAAACCCCCAGAATAAGCAAATTCATAAAGACAGCAGATTGGTTGTTACCAGGGCCTGGGCAGAGGGGAAAATTGGGAGTAACTGCTTAAAGGGTACAGGTTTTGTTTTGGAGTAATGAAAATGTTTTGGAATCAGATAGCAATGGTGATTACACAACATTGTGAATGTACCAAATGCCACTGAATTTTCACTTCAAAATGGTTAATTTACTTTTTTATGTTTTAATTAATATATAAAAGTTGTACATATTTTGGAGGTACGTGTGACATTTTGATAGCTGTATACAATGTGTAATGATAAAATTAGGGGAACTGGAACATCCATCACCTCAAACATTTATCTTTTCTTTGTATTGGGTAAAACTATTGAATTTCCATTGCGTGCAATTCACCTCAAAAAAATTGCAACGAAGATCCTCTTACCTATACCCTTGCACATTAGTTGCATTATTTCCTCAAGATAAATTTGTAGAAGTGAAATTGCTGGATCAAAGGGCATGTAACCTAAAACAAACAAAAGAGATTATAGGTTTTGATTCCCAGAGGTGTTGTCCCAATTCACAGTCCCACTAAAGCTGTGTGAATGTGGCTGCCCCTACACCCTCCCGACAACTTCATCTTTTCCCATCTAAAAAGTAAAACTATCTCATTGTTTGAATTTTCATTTTTTTGTTTTATTAGTGAGATTGGGCATGTTTTAGATGCTTAATAGTAAATTATTATTTAGTTACCTGTCTCTTTGACAACACTCATTGACTTTTCTCATCTCTTCAGGTCCAGCACTCATGACAGGCATGTAGCAGGACCTCAGTAAATGCTGGGAGGAATTAAAGGGAATAGCAGTGACTATGAGCCCATCATAATTTTCCCAGGGGCTCAGGCTAGCTCTAGACATACAGTGCAATCCTAACGTATCTTCCCCCAAAAGCTACCTAAATGCCTTTTGAAATTCCCTGTGGGGGCTGGGTGTAGTGGCTCAGGCCTGTAATTCCAGCACTTTGGGAGGCCGAGGCTGGCGGATCATGAAGCCAAGAGTTCAAGACCAGCCTGGCCAACACGGTGAAACCCCGTCTCTACTAAAAATACAAAAAATTAGCTGGGCGTGGTGGCAGGCACCTGTAATCCCAGCTACTCAGGAGGCTGAGGCAGGAGAATTGTGTGAACCTGGTAAGCGGAGGCTACAGTTAGCCGAGATCACACCATTGCACTCCAGCTCGGGCAACACTGCGAGACTCCATCTCAAAAACAACAACAACAAAAAATTCCCTGTTGGGAATCACACTGTGGGCAGCATGGAGGGCATGGGTTTGCACAAGCTGAAAGTGAAGATAAAGGCAGAATAAGGGTGGGAATGAGGGGTGAGCTGGGGATTGGTACTAATGTGCACATATGTATGTGAAAGGAGACAGGCTGAAGAGAAACCACAAAATCACAGCTGTAGACTGGTGGGGACAGTGGATGGGTACTGCCATTTCTTAGGCCTACTAATGCCCTGTATTCAGCACTTTTCATCTGGCCTCCCTCCCCTCCACACTGTGGCCATCCTTTCTGGGCCACTCCACTCCCAGGCTGGTGGGCACCGCTCACTACTCTGCAGCTTTCCTGCCAGACTGGAATGCTTCCTCCAAAGGCACCCACCAGTTAGCCCCATAGCACGGTCCTGGGGTTACCAGAGGCTTAAAAGGATAGGGGGTATAGTAGCTCATTCCTATAATCCCAGCACTTTGGGAGACCGACACGGGAGAATTGTTTGAGCCCAGGAATTCAAGACCAGCCTGGGCAACATAGCAAGACCCATCTCTACAAAAAAAAATTAAAATATATTAGCCAGGTATGGTGGCACATGCTTGTAGTCTCAGCTACTCGAGAGGCTGAGGTGGGAGGATCCTTTTGCCCAGGAGGTCAGGCTGTGATGAGCCATGATCACACCCCTGCACTCCAGCCTGGGCGATGGAGCGAGACCCTGTCTCAAAAAACAAAATCCCTGCTCTCATGGAGTGTTTACTCTAGTTGGAGAGACAGAGAATAAATACAATATGGCAAGCAGTGGTAAGTACTATGGAGAAAATCAAACAAGACAAAAGTTGAGCGGGACAGGGCTATTTTAGAAAGGGTGCCCAGGGAAGGCCCATTTGAGGAGATGACAGTGAGCAAAATCCTGAACAGCTAGCCAGGTGGCCATCAGGGAAAGAGTGCCAGAGGGAAGAGCAAATGCAAAGAGCCTGAGACAGGAACTGCCTTGTCATATCCAAGAAATGGCGAGGCCAATGTGCATGAAGCTGAGGGAATGAGGGTAGAGTAGGAGAAAATGAGTGTAGAGAAGCAGGAAGGATCAGGTGACATGGGCCACTGTAAGAACTTTGGCTTTTACCCTGTATGTGATGGAGAGCCATTGAGGCTCCTGAGCAGAGGGGACAGGACCCCTCTGGCTGCTGTGTGAGGAATAAGGGCCAGAGGCTAGAGAGCTGGTCAGAGGGTGACTACAGGGAAGAGATGAGAGTGACTCAGCCCGGGGCGGTGGCTATAGAAGTAGTGAGAAGTGGTTTGGATTTTGGCTGCATTTTAAAAAACTTTTTTAGAGACAGGGTCTCGCTGTCTCGCCCAGGCTGGGGTGCAGTGGTGTGATCATAGCTCACTGTAACCTTGAACTCTTGGGCTCAAGTGTTTCTTTTTCCTCAGCCCCTTGAGTAGCTAGGACTACAGGCAAGAGCCACTGTGCCTTGCTGATTCTTTTATTTTTATTTTTTGCAACCCGGGCCTTGCTACACTGCCCAGGCTGGTCTCCAACTCCTGGCCTTGAGCAATCCTCCTGCCTCAGCCTCCCTAAGTATTAGGATTACAGAAGTAAGCCACTGCACCTGGCCTCTGGCTGTATTTCAGAAACAGCCGACAGAATTTGTTCATCAGTTGGATCTAGGGAGAGTGAGAAAGAAAAAGATGAAAGCAAGGTTTTGGGCCTGAGAAACTGGGTGAACAGAGGTGCCATTTACTGAGTTTGGGAAAATGTGCAGGGAAACAGGAGGATCAAGAGCCCTTATGGGGCCATGTTCAGGGCACAGACCTGGGAGCCCTCCAGGAAGCCTAGGGCTGGCTCGCTTGCTCAGTGGTGGAGATGGAAGATGGAGAGAGAAAATCAAGGCAATGAGCATGATTTACTGAGTAACCATCTGTACCAGACTCCACGCTTATCTGCCCACATTATCTTTAGTAACCACAATATAAAGGCTGAATTTCTTAACGTGGCATCCAAGTCTGGCTCCTGCAACCTCACAGATCCCATCCTGTGCTGTTTCCCTAGCTTCCATCAGCACCTTTGCCCATGCTGTCCCCAATACCTGGAGAATGCTGATCCTCAGCTCAGATGTCACCTCCTATCTCCCACTTCATTTTAAGGTCTGCTTTTCTATCTCCCACACTATATTGGGAACTCCTTGAGGGTTGAGGTGGTGCCTTGGTCCCTCTGAGGCCTTGGTGACTGAAGAAGGGCCATGTAGGGGCTCAGCTCACATTTGTGGCCTAAATGAAAAACTGTGTGGGAAGAACAGCCAGCCCTGATCCCACCCCGGTGGGTCAGAGAGGCCTGACTTCCCACACAGTCATATGTGACAATGAGGAAAACAGGGCCAAAGAGGTGAAGTCAGGCTTGGAACTGGACTCAGATTGAAAGGCTGACTCCATCCCCCAAGCAGCAGGGAAGAGGGGTCAGGGAAGAGTAATTACTTACATGTGTACAGCACTTGAGAGTTTATAGCCATAGACGTTACGTCATTCAACCCTGGCACAGCCTCATGACGTAGGCATTCTTATTTTCCCCTACCTGACACGTAAGGAAACTGAGGCCCAAAGAGCCAAAGTCACTTGCCCAAAGACAAAGCTAGGAAGTGGTAGCCTCAGGACTTGAACCAGGGACAGTTTGATGGTGGAGCCCTGTGTTCTCACTATCAGACTAGGCCACAGCTGGAGCTGAGAGGGAGAGTGGCCAGTTGGGTCTGGCAGCCCTTTTCCCTCCCTACCTATTCCTGTTGGGTTTCAGCTGTTGGTAGCACGAATTGGCATTTACTAATCCCCTCGGACCATTCAAGGCCAGGACAAGGCAGCCTGAGATACAAACACAGCAGAGCATTATCCATATTCCAGACTCCAAAGGTCACATTTGGGAGAGGCTTTAAAAAAATGCAAGAGAAGTGCAAAGAGAGGCCATGGGAACCTTCCTCCCCTGGAACCCCAGGAGCCCTTCAGAGGCAAGCCTCCCCACCTTGGACCTGCTGAGGGTCTACTCTGCCTCTAGAAGAAGGCAGTTTCCTCCCCGTATTCCTGCAGCCAAAATCTCCCTTGAGAAGTCTCTTGCGGGGGCCATGCCTTCTTTCCGGTTGGGCGCTGGGCCTGGACAGTTCCTGGCTGGCTGCAGCTGGGCCCTCGCACCTGTTGGTCCAGCTCCCCTGCTTCACAAACACACGCCCCCGCCAAGCTCAGTGCTGCTTCCAGATGGCTGGTCACTTATGCCTGTGATCACCCCACTTTGGGCCTTTTTCTTTCTCATTTGATTTCTTTTCCTTACCTTGTTTTCTTCCCAGGCATCTGCGTATTCTTTCCCTCCACCCCACCCCATCCCCCCCACCCATTGTTATCTTTCTCTCCCTCTCATTAGTTCTCCTTTCTTTCTGCATTGAATACATTTCTTTCTGCTCAGGTCTGTCTTTTTTACCCTGACTCCAGTCCAACCAGGTAACAATACAGCGCTAACTTTCTATTCTGTAACACTGAGTGACAAGTTCGGATAAGGTCATCTCTCCAGTCCCTACCAGCTCTGACATTCAGTTTTGAGGAAAGGTGAGAACCTGAGGGCAGGGAGATGGGGTACAGAGTCAGAGAGTGGGGAAAGAAAGATTGAACCCGGAAGAACGGATTCAAATGGTAGCATCCTCACTTGTTGGCTGTCTGACCTCAGCAAGGCCATCTCACCTCTTCAAGCCTCCTTCCTTCATCTATAAGATGTGATCAGTAGCTGGGCATAGTGGCTCATGCCTGTAATCCCAGCACTTTGGGAGGCCAAGGTGGGCGGATCATTTGAGGTCAGGAGTTCAAGACCAGTCAGGCTAACATGGTGAAACTCCATCTCTACTAAAAATACAAAAAATTACCTGGGTATTGGTGGTGCGCACCTGTGATCCCAGCTACTCGGGAGGCGGAGCAGGAGAATTGCTTGAACCCAGGAGGCGGAGTTGCAGTGAGCTGAGATGGTGCCACTGCACTCCAGCCTGGGCAACAGAACGAGACTGTGTCTCTACAAAAAAAAAAAAAAAAAAGTCATCAGGGAAGACCTGATAGTAACAGTGACAACATTCCAAGGAGTGAGGAAGCTGTGTGAGAATTGACTTTGTTCATGGATGGGAAAGGCCTTTATGAACTATAAGGGGCAGGTCCCTACTGGCAACAGGCGTTACTTAGGGGCCAGTGAGGCCCAGTGGTCACCAGCAGAGGCTCTGGGGCCAGTCAGCCTGGTTAAGATACTCGGCCCAAAACATACAAGGTATATAACCTTGTCAAGCTGCCTAATATCTCTGTGCCTCAATTTCCCTATCAGTAAAATACAGATGAGGTAATAATAGTACTGACCTAACACCTGAGGTTATTAGGGGATTTAATGAGAGAATAAGCACGGAGCACTAAGAACAGAGAGGATCTGTCTCCTAATAAGTGTTCAGTGACCATTCCCACTGATGTTATTATTTAGAGCTAGTAGGAAGAATACTCCCTTGAGGTGGTATATTCAGGGGTGCCGGGCCACTGCAGGAACCTAAGCAAGCCATGCGGTGACCCAGACTCATCTCTTTGCAAGGCCTCAAAGTCTGTTTGTGCAGGTTGTGCCCTGAAATTCAGCTTGTGTTCCTCTTGCAAAGCCGTGGGCCCAGGGGTGAGGGTTGTGCAAAGCCCAGAGGAAGCAGCACCTGGTTCTAATTGCTCCTCCCAGAGGAAGGGCCTTTTTGTAATTAGTACAAGCAGACTGTATGTGCTAGCTGAGGCACTCTCCCTGCATCTAGGCAGGAAAGTGTTACCTTGTATAACCAGGCCTGTGGTCCTCTCTGCTTGCCTGGTGGCAGTCTGCACCTTGACCCCCTGAGATACCCCAGATCCTCAATCCATCTCCAGCACTGATCTTGTCCTCAAGCATGCCAGGCCTTCCTGGTTTCACTTTAGCTTCTAGAACACAGGCCTTTGGGGGGAACACAGGGGGACAAGTCTCTGTGGCCGTGGGGATCCGTGGAAATCTTTCCAGTCCCCCAGTTTGTGCATGCGAAATGACTCCTAACCATGTTCACTCAGCCATGTTTGTCCGGGCCAGCCTCCCAGCCCCAAAGTTAAGGGCCAAGAGAGGCAATAGGGGCCAGTGGTCCAAGCTGGGAGACTTCTCCATGCCAGTGGACACTCTTACTAAGGGCAAAGTGGGATCCATGGATGAATGGAAGTGTGAGGCCTCAGCTGAGATGGGATTGGGAGGCTAGGAGGGCTGGGCCCCAAGAAAGGGGAGTCCAGGGAAATGCCTGTAGCGTGGAGATGAGACTCAGGGCAAAGGGCTGCAAAATCTCTCAGGTCTTAGGCCAAGGGAGCAGTTTCAGCCTGCTGTTGCAGGGAGCAGGGCCAGACTGAGGTGGCCTCACCTTTTTAAGGATAAAGTAAGCTGGGAGACACTGTGCTGGCCTGACAATGGCATGTGGCCAAAAAAGGAGAGCAAACAAGACCCCAAAGGCCTGTGTTCTAGAAGCTAAAGTGAAACCAGGGAAGGCCTGGCATGCTTGAGGCCTAGCCAAATGTATTTAGCAACGTGAGATGAGGCCCCTGTCACTCCCTGGCATGGGGAAATTTATGGACTGAGATCCTCTCACACTGCCCTTTAGAGATTTGAAGCATGTGTCCATGATTGTGCTGAGCTGGAGGGGTTGGAGAGGGGAGAGGGATGGCTGCAGTGAAAAGCCAGTGTCCCCCAGGCCCCTCGAGGAGAAAACCCCTCTCTGTGCCATGGAGAGAAGCAGGGGAAAGTTCCCCACAGTTTGGCCGAAAGTCATCCTGCCGATTGCTCTTTTTGACACAACCTCACTTTCTTTCCAGTCCTATATTCCTGGCTGTGTGTGAGCTATTTCCACTCGGATGTTCTGCCAACAGCTTAAACTAAACATGCTTAAAGCAGAGTTTCTCTTCCCCCACAAAGCCTCACACCTTCCCAAGGCCTCCAGCCTCACTGCTGACACCCGAACAGCCCAGGGCCAGGCCTGCTTCTCTAGCACCTCTCTCCCTCCCTGCCTTTGAACCCCGGGCTTCTCCCTGGGTAAAGTTTTCAGAGTCATCTTTGCTGCTGCCCTCTCCCACCTGCACCTCATCCCTGGAGATTGCTGCCCCAGCCCCTAACTGGACTCCTCCTTCAAGAGTTCTCCCTAGATCTGGGCCACGCATCCATTCTGGCCATACATGTTGACTATTTACTGCAATGAGTGTGGTGAACCATCCATTCTAGAAGAAAGAAAAGCATAGACACCAATAACAGGGTAGCCTAGGTGGGGGGTGTTTAGCCTCAGGAGTGAGTCAGACCTGGCTGTGAATCCCAGCTCTGCCACTTAACCCTTTGTGTCATCTTAGGCTTGTTTCCCCTCTCTGTGCCTTGATGCCCTTCTTCCTAAAATGGGGATGATAGCATTGACTGGCTAGGGTTCTTATGAAGTTGAATGCCAGAAGGGGGCACAGAGAAGGGACATACACTGGAATGACATCCTTGAAGGCTGGAGTGGGCAGAGATGTGAAGATGGCCCCTAAGGATTCAAGAGGCCGGGTGGCCTGAGCTGTTTATGTAGTTGCGGTTTTCCCATTATGCATAAATAACAGGAAATCAAGTAGGGAATCAATTCAACTAGACCCAATTCTTGGCCCTTTCCAAAATTCCCCCACCCCATGTGTAAACAGGAAACCAGGGCTAGAATCTTCGAAGCTGATTGGGGTGCCCAAGGATGCCCTGTGATCGCTCTGCTCTCTTCTCAATTTTCTATTTCTCCAGGCCCATTCCCCTAGTAACTGATCTTGTTCCCCTTCTTCTTCAATTCATCTTCTCTTCTCTTCTTTTCTTCTTCTTCCCTTTTTTTTTGTTAAGCACAGAAGCAAAAGTGAGTGCCTGTCCAAGCCTGTTGGCCTGGGTCAGAGGAATGCGGCCACTCCCTCCACGCAGAGCGGCCAGGCCCAGGCGCTCACTCAGGCTGGCAGGGGCAGGCGCAGAGCCGCCCAGGCGCTCACTCGGGCTGGCAGGGGCAGGCGCAGAGCCGGGAAGGATCCAGCACCTTGCTCCGAGGGGCTGGAAAGCACTACAGACGTTAGCTCATCACTCCCTGGCAGAGGCTGACCCATCTGCTATTCTCACTAGCATCTTCCAGATGGGGAAATGGAGGCACAGGCATACTCACAGTGGTTGCAGACTCACAGGATCCTTACGGGGCTTCTGGGCAGAGTCTCCACATGGAGCAAGAGGGAAAGGGCCACCAGGACTTCCCCTAAAACTGTGGTCCTGGCTGAAGTATCTAAAGGGGACACTGTGAAATAACGGGGGTCGGGGGGTAGTTAGGACCCACCATCTCCAGGGAGCCCACACGTGACAGGGGCCCCAAAGAGTTGCAGCTTCACTCGATAGCCCATCAGGAAAGACTAGCCACTCTTACTGAGAAGAATTTGCAGCACACTACCTCTGGAGTAAGAGGCAACTGAGATGAAGTTTGCACGGCCAGACACCAGAGAGTTAACTAGGATGCAGTTGGGTTGATTATTATGTTTTCCTCCTAGTGCTTTGCTGTTATCTGCAAATTCTGTGCAGTGAACAATTACATTTATAATCAGACAAAGTGTTAATTATTTTTAATTATTTTAAAGAGCAGCAGCAACTGGGATATGTAGAAGAGCCCTGGGCTCTTGCAATTGGAACTGGAGTATGGAGACCCAGTCTCACCTCCCAGTTGTGTGACAGGTCCAGTGACTTCACCTCTTTGAATCTCAGTTTTCTATAAAATGGAGATAACTGACCCCACAGGGGTAGCATAAGATTAAAAGAGATAATGTATGTGAAAAATAGTTGTAAAAAATTTATTATGGAAATTAAAAAACATATACATGAGTAAAGAACACATTACAGGCCAGCACAGTGGCTCACACTTGTAATCGCAGCACTTTGGGTGGCCGAGGCAGACTGATCACTTGAGCTCAGGAGTTCAAGAACTGGGCAACATCACGAAACCCCATCTCTACAAAAAAAAATACAAAAAATGCAGAAACACAAACAATTAGCTGGGCACGGTGGCACGCGCATGTAGTCCCAGCTACTCTGGAGGCTAAGGTGGGAGAATCGTTTGAGCCCAGGAGGCGGAGGTGGCAGTGAGCCAAGATCGCGCCTCTACACTCCAGCCTGGGTGCCAGAGTGAGACCCTGTCTCAAAACAAACAAACAAATAAACAAAAACGCATTATAATGAAGCCATCTTCAACAATTATCATCTTATTTAATCTATATCCCCATCCACTTCCCCCCACCCTCAACTGGAATGTTTTAAAGCAAATCCCAGACATGCTCTTTTTTCCATAAAAACTTCATTACCGAAGTACTTTATACTTTTTAAAGAAATTAATACATGATGACTGTAGAAAATTTGGCATATGAAGAAATCATGTATGAAGGAGAAAACGAAAATCACTAATAACCTCACCACCCAGAGACTACCACATTTTGGAGTAGTTTATTATTGTTTTCTATATACATATTCGTTTTTAACAAAAGTGGGATCATATTGTATATGTTATTTTTAGGTACATTTTATTTTAATTGTAAAAATAATAAAAGCAGATTACAGAAAATAGAGAGGAAATTACCCATAATTCCTTACCACTTAATATAAAAACTGTTAATATTTTAGTATACTTCCTTCCCATTTTTTTCAATTTACATTCATACTCTTAACCCAAGTGGGATCCCTCTGATTATGTACTTTTCAAATTATGAATCTGTTTTAATTGTAAGAAAGTGACATAATCATATTGCAGAAAAATAAAAGCAAAATAAAAGTATTATCCATAATCCCACGACTCAATTATAATCAATTTTTGGTGTTAACAGTGATTATAATTGAGTCGTGAGATTATGGATTTTTTTTCTATGCACATATATGTTAACAAAAGTGGGAACATAATATTCATGGAGTTTATTAATTATAAACTCATATTTACTTATAAGAATAATATTGCATAATATGGGGAAAAGAGAAAAAAATCACTCATAATCCTACCACTCTACTGGCACTGTTATCATTTTGATACTTTCCAGACTGTCGCTTTCTGTACATATTCATACATGATTGGAAACATAGTGAGTATTTAATTTTGTTCCCTTTGTGCCCTTTGCAGCTTGGCATCATATTTATGCAACTTTGTACCCAGCATTTTTTATTTCATATTTTGTTATGAATATTTTCCTATGAATAAGAGTTTTCAAAATCAGGATTTTGTGTGTGTGTGTGTGTGTGTGTGTCAAGGTACCAAGGGACACTCCCTTACCATAGACATTTAGGTTCCTTTTCATTTTTCACTATTATCAACAATTCTGCTGTAAATATTCCTGAATAAAAACTTGTGCTTTTAAAGTTTTTTCTACACACTTATTGAGTATATGTTTCTGGAGACCACTCTGTAAGTTTATAGGCTGATGTGTAAAAAGTGGTCACCTTTTTTTGGTCCCAAATTTACTCCTGTCATATGGCTCAGGCAGTCCTTGGTTCTGGAGGGTGGGATTTTAAGAAGAAATCTGCATTTTTCTCTCTCTCTCCTCCCTGAGTTTATAGACCTCCTTCATCCCCTCTCAGTCTGGTTTTAAAATTAATCATTCAGCAAGTATTACTGAACCTGAAGTGTGTGAGCTGAGGCAGGGACGGGAGGCAAAAGGAAAATAATCAGACGTTCCAGTACGATAACAGCATTTATTGGCCATTTACTACACTGCGGGCACCAACCAGGCTAAGCAACCCCCACAGAGTAAGTACCATTGTTATCCCCATTTAACAGATGGGAAAACTGAAGCCCAAAGCATGAAGCCATTGGCCTAAGACTTCGCCGCTAACAAATGGCAAAGTAGGAATTTAAACCCAGGCCTACTGATCCCTGAACCTGCACTCTAGACAGCCTCCTTACCCTCCTAGGCAGCGGGGATTAGGGCTGAGGGTAAAAACTTTGCAGCCAGCCTGACCCAGATTCAAACACTCAGCCACGTGGCTATGTGAACTTGGGCAATTCCCCGAGGCTCTGTTTCACCTTTGGTAAACCCTACCTCAAAGGGCTGTCTTGGGAATTAAATGAGATGATGGATGGGGAACATGCCAGGCCCAGTGCTGGCGCACAGAGGTTCTCAGTAGGTGACCATCCCTGTCCTCTCCTCGCTTCGCAAGCTCGCGGTCTAGTTGCCAAGTTGGAGATAAGAGTTCAGCGGAGAGCTCTGAGCTCTGCTGGAGCCAACGGGGAAGTCAGTGATCAGACCATTTTTGCCGAGAAATGCAAATGTCTCCTTTGCTCCCTCTCAGCCTCTGCAACTAACCTCCTCTTCCATATCCCCAAAAAGGAAAGGGGTGGCTTTTGTGCTTCAAAGCTGAGTGCTTGAAGCCCCTCTCTTTCCTGCTCCCCAGGAGGTAAGCAGTGGAGATGACAGGAAGTCACCAGGGGGGAGACCCTTTCTGGCATGTGGGCACAGAGAAATGTGGTGGAGGGCGCTCCTTTTTCTGCCCTTCAATGGTCCGGATGGGGGAGGGGGCTGGCTGTTGAGCAACTGCTCCGGAGACACTCCAGAAGCCGAGATGAACATATGCCTCTTTCTAACAATTGGCCTGGGAGCCATCCAATAGATGGAGGGCGGATCCACACCTCCCGGATCCGGAGCCTGCAGCGGAGAAACTGCCGCTGTTGCCAGACCAGCTCCCGAGCCAAGCCGGGGCTGACGGGGAGGGTGGGTCAGGGGTTCAAATTAGTAACACGCAATTCGAAAGCCTAGAGTCGCTCATTCTCCACCAATTAGTTTTCGCAGAAACATTTTTTTTTTCATCCCAGGCAAACACCAAGAGAACTTGAGGGTGTATTTCACACGCGGTTTGCAGTAAGGCTTTAGGGTGCCGACAGATCCCGCCTTTTATCAGAGGGAGACTAGGCAGGGCCCACAATCTGGCAAGCAAAGTGCGAAAGTGCAGCGAAGATGTGTGGGGTGTGGCTGCTACCGGGGTTTGTGTTGGGACAGAGTAGATGAAAAGACTGGAGCTGTGCAAGGCAGCCTTGAGGGCTGAGGAATGGGTTTACCTGGCGACCAAGGAACTCGCCCAAGCTTCCTCCAGATGCCGAGGAAGGGCCTTGATCCGTCTCTCCATTTGCTTCCCATCTTTGTGTCAGTAAGCCGGTCATTCCGTCAACAAACAGAACTTTGTTAGAAGAGCAAATGCAGGGCACTTGGGGCTACCAAAAAAAGAAAAAGAAAAGAAAGAGACCTTCAGGTCTTCAAATCCAATTAAGAAGATAGAACACATACATAGTGAAAATGACTTCGTGACATTCCCTCCCCCCTTTTTTAACATTAGGACCTTTTCTTAAAGAGTATGTTTTATAAACATAGTAAACTGAGTAGTTGTTGCTGAAAGGCAGCAAAAAAAGAGCGGCGGGGCCTGGGGGAGGGGGGGCGGTGACAGAGGGGTAATCCTGATGGCCTTCCTGTAAGAGGTAAGGTGGGAATTTCTTGGCCACAAAGAATCCGAATTGAGATGAAGGAGAAGACCCAGACCTCTTTCCAGTAAGGATTTGTAAGACAACATCTCCACCCAAGAAAGACGAACTCCAAATGCAGAACGTTATTCTTGCTAGACGGGAATGATTATATAGTCATAATAAAACAACCTGGCATCGTGGGAAGACAAGAGGAATCTCCGCGAACCCTGGGGCAAGCTCTTCGTACCCCGTTGCCTACTGTTGGCTTTTCAGCGAGCCTAGTGAGCTGCACCTGGAACCACGGTCCGGGAGAGGAGCATTTCTCCGGGTCGCATCCTGCCAGCCTCCTGCCCTGGATGACCACAGAACAGAAACCCTCGAACCCAACCCCAGCTCAGAACTTCGAGGAGAGCCACTGCTGCCATATAGGCCCTCCATGCGACTCTGCCCAGAATCTGGCCACTTTAAGAGGAAAAGAAGCCCCCAGCCTCAGCTCTTCAACGAATGAGATAGTACAGCCCCCCAAAAGGCAGACGGGCTCCAAGAAAGCCCTGCAGAAAACTAATGACCATTCCCCCGTCCCGCCCCTCTCTTCCAGGTCACTCCTTGAGCCCACAGCTCTCTCCCAAAACCCCTGAAGCCCGTTTTGGCCCCCGACTAGATTTAGGTCAGAAAACAGACACTAACGGCTCTCCTTTGCCTCAGTGAAATTACTAAGTGGAATTTATTGGGCAAGTCCACGCAGGGCGGTGGGGAGAGCCGGTGTCCCGGGCCCTGGCCCCCGACAGCTTTAGAAGCCGGGCACCGGCCAGGGCTCCGGGCGAGGGGTGCCCATAGCCCGGACTCGCCAGCCCCGCCCCGGGAGCCTTGGCCGGTCCACAGTGCTGCCGGACCCGCGTGGCCGCGTGGACTCCGTTCCCCAGCCGGCCCTTCGCTTTCACACCATCCGCGGTGACTGCACCAGCTCGAGCGCCTTTAAAGGGCCACACACGCCAGCCGCTGCTATAAAAATGTGCCCGGCGGCACAGCTGCAGAAGGGGCACCGCTGAGCTGCCGAGAGGAAGCTCGCTCTGCCCGGCTGCCCTCTTGTAGTCCGCCGGCGAGGGGCAGTTCCCGGTGAGGAGGAAGAGAGCAGCGGACCGCACAGCACCCGCGCGGGCCCTCCGTGAGTATCCAGTTCAGATTTTGCCACCAACTCGCCCACGAGCCAGGACATGTGCTAATAATGCCCTAAGCCGGTTATAAAGACGTGGAAATTGAGGGGAGAAAAAAAAGGGAAAAAAAGGGTCTGTCCTTCCTGGGATTCCTAGCCTAGGCCAGTCTGCTGCCGTGTGCGTGTGCGTCAGGGCTCTCCGGGCGGCAATGGGGGCTTGAGAGCCGGGTCCCCAGCGCCGGGAAGGGAGCGCGGTGGCCGCCACCGCCACCGCCCCGGAGTCCGGCGCCGAAGCTGCGGGCGGGCGGGCGGGCGGGCACCAGCTCGGTCCGGGGCTGCTTGGCGCGGCACTGTGCGGTGCAGCGGCGGCGCGGCGCGGCGCGGTGCGGTGCTGTGCGGGCTTTTCCCAGGCGCCCCGGGGTCGGGTGGCCACCGGCGCGGCCGCGGGCGCTGAGCGCGACCAGTTCGCGGTAGCGGTGGCGGCGGCGTGCGTGCCAGGGGCTGGGGGCTCCGCCGCCTCTCCTGCGGCTCACCGAGCCCCGCGCTTCCCTCTCTCCAGGGCAGGCGGCTTCTCAGAGGTAAGCCGGGCCGCCGGGCTGGGCGGCGGGGCCGAGGACTCCCGTGGAGCTGGTGTGGGGAGTGGGCGGCCGCCAGGCGGGCCGGAGGGTTCTGAGGAGACTTGTTTTCTGTTGGAAAGCTGCTCTGCTGGGGGCGAGGGGCCGCCCGCCCGCCAGCCAGCGCTCGGGTTCGCTCGCCAGCGCGCCCCCCTGCCGGCCAGCGGGGCCGGGTGCCCGCTTCTCCCGGGGAGACGGCAGCACCTTTTCTCCCCGCGCCCGCGCTTTCTCCAGCTTGGCTTCCACCGACTTTGCTAATCTCCCGGACCGCATCTGGACGCTCTGGCTCCGGAGCTGCACAAAGCTCAGATTTCCTTCGGGGAATTGAGGCAAGAGGGGCTTTTCGGGCCGAGTTCAGCAGAATTGCGGGATGGAAGTTAGCAAATTTGGGCAACTTGCCTCTACTGCCCAGTCGACCTCAGCTCTCCCCTCCCCCGACACACGCCCACACACACACACCCACGCGCACACCCCTCTCCCTATAAACGCGGGCTGGCGAGCCGCGCGCCGAGTCCCTGCTTCGCAGAGCACCGGACTTGGAGTCAGAGAGACCTGGCTGCGAATCCCGGCTTCGCCACTTTCTAGCGCTGTGACCTTGGGCAAGTTACCGCACCTCTCCGAGCCTCTCTCACTCTTCTCCTAGCGGGGTTTTAGCACTGACCGCAGGCGGCTTGGCTAGGGGGTAGGATCAGCCTGCGGCCGCATCGGATACTCAGCGGGCGCTCAGTAAGTGTTGATCAGGCGCGGGAGTGGCCGCCGCCGGCGCCGGAGTGCGGACTCGCCGCGGAGGCCGACACCCCGTGCCCCTTCCTGCTTGTCCATCCTGTCTCTACGATCAGTTCCTGATACAGCACTTGCGGGAACGGACGCTCAGGGCCCCGGTGGCCTGGGTGCTCGCGCCCGCCGTGCAAGGGATGCTCCCGGCCGCCCCCGGTTCCGCGGCTCCATCTGGGATGCGGCGAGGAGGGCAGCCGAGCTGTCCGCAAACAACGGGCCTTTAGTTTTCAGGTGGCGAAACTGACTGGTCTGGTTAGAGCGCGTCCAAGCCAAGCCGCAGTGCTGTTTGGATTTTTAAATTTCTCCTTCTGAGTGAGAAAATAGCAATCGAGATGGAACCATCCGGTTGGTGCTATTTTAACTTTTGGTCTCCCAACAGGTTAAAGCTGAGGCCCCCACCTGCCTCTCCTTTCTCTTTTCCCTCTCCCCTTCCCACCCCTGTCTAGGCGGGAGGGGGCTGCTCGCCCAAGGGAAGGCCTGAAGCGAAGAGCGGGCAGCGGGACTGGGAACTGGTGGCCGGGGGGCCGCCAGGCATCAGCCGGCCAGGAGGCACTTGTTGCTCTAGGTTTCCCAGCCGCCTGTCGCAGCCGTTTCGCAGTGGTCAGCTCGCGGCTTGGAGAGCGGGCTGGGACGTTTCCGCGTTGCCAAGTTTTGCCCACGAACGGGCTAGAGGGTGGTGGAGGAGGGCGGAAAGCCGGGGAAGCAGAGCCAGGGATGCCGATGGAAATGCGATTGCTTCTTCAGACGCATTCAACAACACTTACTGAGCGCCTATGGAGCACAGACCCAGGCTGGGGTCAGGGTGGGTGGTGGGTCAATAATGGAAGGCAGAAGATCTGAATGGACACAGGGTCTCTTCTGGGGGAGCTCCCAGACTGAAGAGGGAGGCGCGGTAAAATGGTCTTCCCCCACGAACTGATATCAGAATAGAGAGAGTTTTTTTGCTCGTTCTCTCTTTTGATTTTTCTAATGTTTCTCTTTTGGTTTTGCTGTTGTTGCTGCTGCTCCTGTTGTTTTTTCTTCGTTTTGTACATTCGGGTACCAAGCGGCAAAAAGGAGAGGGAAGGCTGGATAGGAACGGGAAAAGATGGACAGGGCCCCCAGACATTTTTCTTAGGACAGGAAAATTGTCTGATACTGATTGTGCTAGGGCTCTTGAAGACGACATGTGTTAGACTCCTTGTCTGGTGATCACTTGCTTTTGAAATATTTTTCTACGGTTGCCTCAGAGAAGGAGCAGGGCTTCAATCAAGCAATGATGCGGGACCCAACAGCTGATATTTTTTCCTCATGTTTAAAAAAAAAAATGTTTACCCCTTTCTCTATTTTTTTCCCTCCCCCACCCCCCATCCACCCAAGTAAGCAATGCAAAGATGATACAGAGAGGTAGTAAGTGGCCACTTTCTAGAAGTGTCTGAGCAGATTCTTAATGACCGCTGCGGAGTGGAGAGTGTCATGGAGAATTCTAGCCTCCTTGGAAAGATTAGAGACTCTTTTTAAGGTCCTCAAGATTCTTTGGACCAAGAGGTATTCATAAATATGAAATTATACATCTCTAATTGATCATGAAAGCTAGAATATATGGGGCTTTTTTTTTTTTTTAAGAGATAGGGTCCCGCTATGTTGCCCAGCCTGGTATCAAACTCCAGGGCTCAGGTGATCCTCCCACCTCAGCTTCCTGAGTAGCTGAGACTACAGGAGGTTGCTACTGTGCCTAGCTATGGGACATTTTTTCTTCTTTGTAAACAGGCCTCTAGGAAAATAAGTTGAGATTTTCAGAGGTTTGTTTATTTTCTGGTTTGGAGGTATTCTTTTGCCCTCATTCCCTTATCCTTTGGCACTTGAGCCAGGGAATCACTTCTTTGGAAGACTTTTGAATCCAGCTAGGTATGATGACTTAGCCAGTGGTCAGGTGAGGCATGTGGGCATAGGGGTGCTAGATTCTGCTCCCAGAACCGCTGCTACCTGACTAAAAAGCCATTGAATCTCTGTGCCTCACTTGTCACTATAGATGGGAATGGCTGGACTCAGGTTTCTGGGGTAGGCATCCTAGGAAAGCCCAATGCTGGGGCTGCCTTGGAGGGGGCTTGAGACATGGAGGAAACTGAGACATTCCTAGCTTCTCTGGCTCCAGCTGCCTCAGAGCCCCCAGACCACCCTAACCAGCCTGGCTTCTCACAGGCATGCCCAAGGCCATGCTTTGGAACTCCATGACATTTGCACTAGAGACTTGTTCTTTCCCTGTGCTGCAATCTCTAGCTTTCTAGGCCTTCCTTGCCCTGACTTCTTCCCACATTCTCCCAGTCCCAGTGGAGGCCCCAACTCTCCAGCCTGGATGCTAGTCACCCATTGAGACAATATGCTGCTTACTTAGGGACATTCCTGTCCTCCGAACCAGGAACAGTGCCACCCTCACCCCCACACATACACGTTGGGACTGTGAAGTCACTTGCATGAGGAAGCAGTGCGTCCCATCTTGGTGATATGGGTAGGTGGCTGCCTGGGCAGTACCTGGTCGAATCAAGCACCTTTCCTGCCTCAGGCAAAAGTTCCAGCTTGATCTCCTCCCTGTGCTCGGGTGATCTCTGGTCTTGGCTCTAACTCAGTCACCATCCTTGCCTCATAGCTGCGTGGCATTGCCCTGCTTCGGGCTTTGCTAGTGCTTTGTTGGTCCGTGAAGCCTTTTGCCCTTACCACTGCTTCTTCCTCACTTGCAGCACAACAGCTCCAGCTGGCAGCATCACTTCCCGCCAATTTATCCAACTTCTGCCAAGGCTCTGAAATGCCAACAACGTCGAGGCCTGCACTTGATGTCAAGGGTGGCACCTCACCTGCGAAGGAGGTAATTTTTGCCATTCTACAGATGAGGCAAGGAAAGACAAATTTTCCGGGGTCATGGGCCAGGCCCTCCTAGGTGCATTACCCAGTGTCCTTGAGCAGAGAGGAGACAACAGGACTATCTCTGGGGAGAATGAGAACAGCTTCTGCCTAAATTGTGGTCAGATTGGACCCACTAGGGGTGCTGAAAGATGGAGGGGAAGGGAGCAGAGAAATCGAGTTGGAGCAAAACCACTCTGTTGAAGAGACTAAAGTGAGGCTGAGAAGAGGGACAGGAGGTGCCCTTTTTAGGATGGTGAAGTGGAGGCTATGGGGAAGGAGCTGAAAGCAGTGAACCCACTTAGGATGGCAGGTGCTCCACTATAACTGGGCTCTGGCCTCAGTGCTCAGAGCCATGGCAGCAAAAGGATGCTTGAGGTAGGAGCCTAATTTCCAAGGGGGTCTTCTTGCTACCTCTCCACCTCTAGTCCCAAATGAAGTGCAGGTAGGAACCTTCTAAATCTGCTGAATGCTGAAGGACAAGCCAGGAGCAGGGTTACTATAGTGTGCTTTTCTCTGTCTTCTAGGATGCCAACCAAGAGATGAGTTCCGTGGCCTACTCCAACCTTGCGGTGAAAGATCGCAAAGCAGTGGCCATTCTGCACTACCCTGGGGTAGCTTCAAATGGAACCAAGGCCAGTGGGGCTCCCACTAGTTCCTCGGGATCTCCAATAGGCTCTCCTACCACCACCCCTCCCACTAAACCCCCATCCTTCAACCTGCACCCCGCCCCTCACTTGCTGGCTAGTATGCAGCTGCAGAAACTTAATAGCCAGTATCAGGGGATGGCTGCTGCCACTCTGGGCCAACCCGGGGAGGCAGGGCCCCTGCAAAACTGGGACTTTGGGGCCCAGGCGGGAGGGGCAGAATCACTCTCTCCTTCTGCTGGTGCCCAGAGCCCTGCTATCATCGATTCGGACCCAGTGGATGAGGAAGTGCTGATGTCGCTGGTGGTGGAACTGGGGTTGGACCGAGCCAATGAGCTTCCAGAGCTGTGGCTGGGGCAGAATGAGTTTGACTTCACTGCGGACTTTCCATCTAGCTGCTAATGCCAAGTGTCCCTAAAGATGGAGGAATAAAGCCACCAATTCTGTTGTAAATAAAAATAAAGTTACTTACAAAGAGACGGGCCAACCAGAGGTGTTCTTCATTGAGATCTAATGATGTGTAGTATGGTCTGATGTCCCTTCAGCAATTCTGAGGCTCATGGCGGGGTTGTGAGTGGCTAGCTGGGAAGGAGCTGGATGGGATGGAAGGAGAAGGGAGGGTGAAGGGGGCTGTTCACTGAATTCCTGCTGCCAGCACCACTGTGGCTATCTCCTCAGGAGTACCTGGTCTCATTGCCCTAAGACTCCAGGAACACCATGGCATACAGGGGCTGGTTGGGGGCTTTCTCGGAAGAGAGACTGATCAGACCTTTGTGCAGCCTCCTTGCTACATGCACATCCAAGTCTAAAGGCACATCCCTGGCCATGTGGCACACACTTCACCAACTGTAAAAGCCACCCCCACCCACTCTCTAGCCCCAATCCAACTGACCCATTAAGGCCTTGCCTTTGTCCTCTTGCCCATGTGCAATAGATAGACAGGGCTGAAGAAGGATCCTGTGACCTGGGAGCTCAGATTTCTCTGGAAAATTGCAAAAGCAACAGACTCCCATCATTAAACTGGGGTTTGAGGTGCCTTCTCCAGGTTCCTCACATAGCTGCTCAGTCCTCCCAGCCTGGGACACTCTAAGCTGGTCTTGAGTGTCCCTAACTCCTACCTTCCTGGCCCACCCTGTTTGAGCTGGCCTCTCCATCTTAGAGATACAGATCAGGACTAGGCTTGACAAGTTCAACATGTGGTGATCTATCCTTTGCCTTTCAATTAACTGCTGAGGAAGCAGTGGCTTCAGAAGCATGCCAAGTGACAAGGCAGTGGCACTGCACTGGATCCTGGCCTTGTGATACACTGATAAAGCCTTGTCCTCATGTTGATACAACTCAATGTCCTGGACACTCTGTCCGTGTTTCGGACTCCCAGACAGCCTTCTTCCTTGAATGCTGAAAAGACTCTAATCAGCCTCTCAGGACTAGCATCAGGCCTGCCCCTCGCAAGCACTTTCAAAAGAGTGTGCTAGCAGGGGCGCTGATTGGATTCAGCACTCCCTGAGCACCTGCTCTGGGCCAGGCACTTTGCCAGACACTGGGAGCATGAATTAGATGAAGTTTACCTTTGAGGGAGTTCCTCATCTCAGAAGGAGAAAGACAGGCACAAACAAATTATAATAAAACAGCATTTCCTAGAACACAGGGGGAAGGTGCTATTCAATCCCAGAAAAGGAAACAGCTCCATCTGCCTGGGAAGTCTGGGGAAGGCTCCTTGTATTGAACTGCTTTATTTGTTTTCATATTTCACAAGTAATAAATCCATGATCCAATCTCCTTTAAAAAGTAGAAGCTTTGCAGATAAGGCTAAAGTACCCTTTGACCAAATCTCTCCCTCAATCCTGATCGCCTCTGGTTCTCCACAGAGGTTGCAACTGTTTATCTGTTTGTGGTGCATCCTTGCTGGCTTTGCTCTCTGTCCTTACATAAAGGTATATCCAACCAAAGAAAGTTTTGACTTTCGAAATAAGACTTGAATCAGCCAAGGGAAGAATGAGTGAGGGGAACAGCTGTTAAACAGGCACAGGTGCATGAGAGGGGTGACAGTGGCTGAAAACCAGGAGTTCAGCATGCAGGCTATGTCACAGGGCTGGGAGAGGGGATGGGAAGAGATGAGGGTGGAGAAGCTCACAAAAGGCAGAGTCCATAGGGCCTTCTGGAAACATGCCTTCACCTTAGTGCCACCAGTCCTGTGGCTCTGGAAGAATCTCTGGAGGTTTGTAGGAAAGCAAATAATTAACCAAATTTTAACATCTCGTTTTTAAGATGATTTCAATAAAGGTGGATGGTTAGATTCATCTAAGGCTGGGAACAGGGAGACATGGGGTTTTGAGGGGGCTGATGAGGCAAGGGTAGGAAAATGGAGAAGGAAGAAAGGAAGGCTGGAAGAAGGTGGGGAGAGCAGAGCAGGCTTGAGGGCCTTGGGTCTCTGAGGAGAACACAGGAACAGGATTGGGGGAGCTAAGAAGGGAGAGGAAGGAGGGACCTGACCTCCCAGGTCATAGGATCTTTCTTTGGCCCTATCTATCTATTGCACATGGGCAAGATAGGGGGAGCTAGGAAGGGAGGTGAAGGAGGGTCTCAGAATCTGCACAGCTCCCAGCAACACAAGGGCAGTGTGGACACAGGCATGGCAGCTAAAGCAGAATGACAGGATGTGGATGGAGCCAAACTCTGAAAGGCTGGAGGATCCCAGGGTCCCTCCCCTCCTGGGGCCTTCAAAAAACACAATTCTGGCCAAACTAAACAGGTCAGCAGGCTGCATTCAGTGCCTGATCCCCAGCTTGCCACCCCTAATCTCTATGAGTATAAGCTCTGGAACCCCCAGGATGGCAGTAGCCCTTGGAGTGGAGAGAAGCTTGAGCCAGGGGCCAGTGCCTTCAGGAGGGGGATGGGCTGCTTTGGAATCATGAGAGCGACAGGAGTGTGGCTGGAAGGCAGGTGATGGTGGGGAATGGTCTGAGCATCTCTAATGTATTAACCAGAGTCTACAGAGAAACAGAACAAATAGGATAGAGATATACAGATATACATATGTTGGCTCACAAGATTATAGAGGCTGAGAAATCCCACAGTCTTCTGCCTGCAAGCTGGAGAACCAGGCAAGCCAGTGGTGTAATTCATTGGAGTCTGAAGGCCTGAAAAGGTGGAGGATAGTGATAGTGTAAGCCTTGGTCTGAGTCTGAAGGCTTGAGAAATAGGAGCACAGAGGTCCAACGACAGGAGAAGATGATGTCCCAGCTTAGACAGAAACAAATTCACCCTTATTCTGTCTTTTTGTTCTACTTGGGCGCTCAACAGATCAGATGATGCCTACCCACATTGCTGAGGGTGATCTTCTGTCCTCAGTCTACCCATTCACATGCTCATCTCTTCTGGAAACACCCTCTCAGACACACACAGAAATGTTTGATCAGCAATCGATATCCTTAGCCCAGTCAAATTGACATATAAAATTACCCATCAAACCTAGAGAAGGTGCTTCTGAATGAGGAGGGAGAGCAGGAACAGAAATGTGGCCAACTGAGCAGCCTCCTCTCCAGAGAGCTTGGAGGGAGAAGGCATGGGACATCCTGAAGGGAGAGTCAAGGCCCTGCACAGGGGCAGATGAGGAGGACATGGGTCAGTAACTGTTTATTGCTAGAGAAGGAGAGGGAGTAAGGGAACTCCACAAGGCACAGTGGAGGAAAGGCAGGCAAGTCTCAGTCCTTGCCACAGAGGTCATATTCACACCTCTAAAGGCACAACCAGACACATTCATTCATTAGGTTACTAGAAGATTCCTGAAGCCAACTCCAAGTCCTGGCCTGGAATAGGGCCTGGGGGCTAGGAGGCAAGGTACCCAGATGTACACAAGTAAAGAACACTATCTACCCGCAAGGAGCTTGCTGCCCAGAACAAATGTGTAGCCAAGAGCACCTCCTAGAGCCCAGGAGCAGTGCTGCTCCCTAGGGACAAACTAGAGAGAACCCCGTTCCTGCATTCCAGGAACTCATAGCTCAGTGGTGGAGTTAGCCATAGCCTTGAAAGATGAACTGTATTTCCATCAAGCAGCAATGCTGGTGGGGGCTTGAGTGGATGGCATGGCCTCCAGGCTGAGGGGGCAACTGGAGCACAAATACAAAGATAAAATCAGGGCACGATGTAAACCAGAACAAAATGTTAGAAAACCCAAGGCTTTCTCAAGGAAGTCCCACAGCTTGACTTCCTCAAAGGGCAGAGGACCGAGAGGAGGTAGGGTAAAATCAGATCCTGCAGTTGTTAATACTTTTCTCCACAGGTAAGGGACAATCTCTCATTCCACAAATAAGGACTGAGCACCTACTTTGTGCCAGGAACAATGCTAAGCACTGGGAATATGTGGTAAGCACATTGTCCTTGCTCTCATGAAACTTCAATTTTAGCAAGGAGATAGCCAGTAGTCAAGTGATCATGCAGATAATTAAAATTACAAATCATGAGAAGTGATAGGAAGAAAAGGTACAGGGCACTATGAAAGGGTATAATGGGGGTTTAATCTCAATTGCAGTGTCAGAGAGGGCCTCTGAAGGTTTTAAATGAAGAAGAGTTGTGGTCAGAGCTTGCATGAGGAACGTTAATCAGGCAATGGTGTGCATGACAAATTGGAATTATGGTGATTCTAGAAAGCTGTGACAGTGGTCCAGGAAGAATAAAGAAGATGGGAAATTAGTTTATGATAAAATGGTAACATTTCAATGGAGAGTTGTTGTTTAATGGGTATAGAGTTTCAGTTCTGCAAGATGAAAGAGTTCTAGAAATCTGTTGCACAGCAATGTGAATATACTTAACACTACCAAATTGTACACATAAAAAATGGTTAAGATGGTAAATTTTATGTTGTGGTTTTAACCACAATTAAAAATAAAAAAAAAAGAATTAGCATTCCAAAGCAGTGAGGAAATAATGGATTATTCAATAAATGCTTTGGGACAACTGGATACACTAACCCAAACTTACACCAAAATGAATTCCAGATAAGCCAAAGATTTAAAAATAAAAACTGAAATCATGAAAGTAGTAGAAGACAAAAATGGAGATTTTTAAAAAGAAAATTTTGAAATAGGGAGGCCATTCTAAGAATGACACAAAACCCAGAAGCTATGGAAGAGGCTGATATATTTAACTGCATTAAAAAAAAAAAATAGGCCAGGCATGGTGGCTTACAACTGCAATCCCAACACTTTGGGAGGCCAAGGTGAAAGGATTGCTTCAGCCTGGGAGTTCAAAGCCAATCTAAGCAACATAGGGAGATCCTGTCTCTACAAAAAATTTAAAAATTAGCTGGGCGTGGTGGCGCACACCTGTGGTACCAACTACTTGGGAGGCTGAGGCAAGAGGATCACCTGGACCTAGGAAGTTGAGGCTTCAGTGAGTCATGACCATGCCACTGCACTCCAGCCTGGGCAACAGAGTGAGACTTTGTCTCAAACAAACAAACAAACAAACAAACAAAACTGCAAAGCAAAAAACATACCATAAACAAAGTCAAAGTCAAAAGATAAACTGAGATAAAAAGAGAAAATATCTGCAGTTCCTAGTGAATACGAAAACAACTCTTACAAATCAATGCATCAAAGACCCCCAGCCCAATATGAAAATAGGCAAATGATATTAACAGTTCACAGAAAATGAAATACAGAAAAAGAAATTAAAATGGTTTAAAAACTTATCAAAAGATGCTCAACCTCACTCACACTACAAGAAATGTAATTTAAAACTACACTACGGGCTTCTGATTCTGGAACAAAATGACATAGATTCCCTGCTCCTCTCCTTCAAATGCAACTCTATACCCTAGAAATTATTCAATAAGCAATGATAAAAGGACACTGAAAGCAGGAAAGAAGACAGACTGGCCAGGAACTTCAGGACATGGTGAGCTTCCTCAGTTTTCTTTTTATCTCCTGTATACTCCTACACTGGGTGCCAAAGAGGCATGCAACCTAAAATCAACAGTCATACACACACACACACACATGCACGCATGCACACACACATGCACGCATGCACACATGCACACACAAAGGACTGGGAAAGATGAAGCCAGACACACACCTAGTGGGGAGATCTAAGCCCTGCTCCACAACTAAAGCACCAGAAAGTGGTCCAATCTACTTGTAGCAGCAAGCAAAGTCCTGGGCTGTCTCAGTGCTCCCTCCAGAACTGGGGTACCAGCAGGCAACCCAATTTGCCTGCATAGCTAGCAGGAACAAAGCCCTGTGTCTCCTTTCCCTCCACCCTATGGCATAAGGAGACTCACACACAGTGGCTTCAGCAACTCTCTCCCCTAGAAGATCACCCACCAAAAATATGCAGCTCAAAGAAGGAAGGACCTTCTGCCCCTGTAGACAGAACCAGCAAGGATTAAGCAGAAACCCCAGGAATAGCAGAAAAATCAAGCCGACCAAAGTAACGTTGCATGGGCTCAGAAAACTAAACCGTCATTGGCCAATGACTAAACTGTCACTGGCCCATTAAAGTAGACCAGAACCTACATGCTAAGTAGGGTAACTACCTGCTAATACCAAAATGTTCAGGATACTAATCGAAAATCACTCATCATAACAAGAGCCAGGAAAATCACAGTTTGAATGAGAAAAGACAGTCAACTGATACCAACATCAAGATGAATCAAATGCTGGAATTATCTGACAAGGGCCTTTAAGCTTCTCAACAATCAATTACAAATTCATTTGAAATAAATGAAAAATTGAAAATCTCAGCAAAGAAATAGATACTTTAAAATAGAACTCAGCCTGGACAACATGGTGAAGCCCTGTCTCTACAAAAAAATACAAAATGCAACTCTACAACATTTATATACAAAATCAATTAAATTTATATATAAAATTAATACAAAATGCAGCTACAAAAAATTAATACAAAATGCAACTACAAAGAAATACAAAATGCAACTCTATAAAATGTATATACAAAATTAATACAAAAATCAGCCAAACATGGTGGTACATGCCTGTGGTCCCAGCTACTCAGGAGGCTGAGGTTGGAGGAGTCCAGGAGGTGGAGGTTGCCATGAACCGATATCACCCCACTGCACTCCAGCCTGGGCGACAGAGTGAGACCCCCTATCTCAAAAAAAAAAAAAAAAAAAAAAAAAAAACTAAAAGGAATAATGGAATGAAAAAAATAACTGAAATTTTAAAACTCACTGGATGGACTCAATAATAGAGTGGAGATGACAGAGGACAGATTCTGTAAACTTGAAGACAGATCAATAGAATTTACTCAATCTGAACTCATTTGAACACCACTTGGCTATGATAAATTATGTGTGTGTGTACATATATATATATATACACACACACACATATATATGATAATACCTATAGCAACCACTAGGAAAACTATACGACGTAATATATTCAGAATCAGTATAAATAAATCCAAATGAAATTCTAAAACATATTACAGGAAGGCAAGCAAAAATAAGCAGAAGAATGAAAAAAAGAACAAACAAAAAACAAATAATAAAATGGCAGACTGAATCCCTGACATAATAAAAATTACCTTCAATGTTAACGGACTAAATATACCAATTAAAAGAAAGAGATAAGCAGAGTGCATTTTTTTTTTTTTTTTGAAATGGAATCACACTCTGTCGCCCAGGCTGGAGTGCAGTGGCATGATCTCGGCTCACTGCAACCTCTGCCTCCCGGGTTCAAGCAATTCTCCTGTCTCAGCCTCCTGAGTAGCTGGGACTACAGGTACACGCCATCATGCCCGGCTAATTTTTGTTTTTTGTTTTTTGTTTTTTGTTTTGAGACAGAGTCTTGCTCTGTCACCCAGGCTGGAGTGCAGTGGTGCGATCTCGGCTCACTGCAAGCTCCGCCTCCCGGGTTCATGCCATTCTCCTGCCTCAGCCTCCCGAGTAGCTGAGACTACAGGCGCCCGCCACGACGCCCGGCTAATTTTTTGTATTTTTAGTAGAGACGGGGTTTCACCATATTGGCCAGGCTTGTCTTGAACTCCTGACCTCAGGTGATCCACCTACCTCAGCCTCCCAAAGTGCTGGGATTATAGGCATGAGCCACCACACCTGGCACAGAGTCAATTTAAAAAAGCACAACCCTGGCCGGGCATGGTGGCTCACACCTGTAATCTCAGCACTTTGGTAGGTCGACGGGGGTGGATCACATGAGGCCAGGAGTTTGAGACCAGCCTGCCCAACATGGCAAAACCCCATCTCTACTAAAAATACAAAAATTATCTGGGCATGGTTGCACACACCTGTAATCCCAGCTACTCAGGTGGCTGAGGCAGGAGAATCACTTGAACCCAGAAGGCTGAGGTTGCAGTGAGCCAAGACCGCACCACTGCACTCCAGCCTGGGTGGCAAAGTGAGAGTGTCTCCCAAAAAAATAAAAAAGCACAACCCAGCTGGGTGTGGTCGTGTGCATCTGTAATTCCAGCTGAGGAATGAGGAGTTCAAGCCTAGCCTAGGCAACATAGAGAGACACCATCTCTGAAAAAAAAAAGAAAAAAAATCTAAAAAGCACAACTCAACTATACACTGTCTACAGAAAACTCACTTCAAACATACCAACATACGTAGGTTGAAAGCACAAGGATGGAAAAATGATATATCATATAAACATCAATTTTAAAAAGCAGAAATGGTTATATTAATATCAGATAAAATAGACTTCAGAGCAAAGAAAGTTACTAAGGACAAAAGAGACATGTTTAAAGGATCAATCCACCAAAAAGACGTAGCAATCCTAAGTGTGTTTGCATCAAACAACAGAGCTTCAAAATACATGAAGCAAAAACCAAGAGAGCTGAACGACAAAATAGATAGATCCACAGTTAGAGGTGGAGGGCTCAACTCCCTCTCTCAGCAATTGGTAAAATGACTAGACAAATTCAGCAAGGATATAGAGGAACTCAACAAAACCATCAACCAAGAGGATCTAATTGACATTTATAGAATACTTTATCCAGCAACAGAAAATACATGTTCTTTCCAAGTATTCATGGAGCACTGACCAAGATGGATCATATGCGGGTTCAAAAACAAACCTTAATACATTTAAAAGAAGTGAAATCATACAGAATGTATTCTCTGGCTATAATGGAATCAAACTAGAAATCAATTAACAAAGATAACAAAAAAGTCTTTTAAAACTTGAAAACTGAACAGCATATTTCTAAATAATCCATGGCTCAAAAAGGAAGTCTCAAAGGAAATTTCTAAAAAATATATTGAACTGAATGAGAACGAAAATATGACATATCAAAACTTGTAGAATGCAGGTAAAGCAGAGAAGTTTATAGCACCAAGTGCTTACATTTAGAAAACAGAAAAGGGACCAGGAGCAATGGCCCACCCCTGTAATCCCAGCACTTTGGGACTCAAAGACAGGAGGATCACTTGAGCCCAGGAGTTCGAGACAAGCCTAGGCAACATAAAGAGATCCCATCTCTACAAAAAACAAAAAGAAAACAAAAACCAGAAAAGTCCAATCAATAATCTAAATTCTTATGTCAAAAAACAAGAAAAAAAGTGCAAAATAAACCAAAACCAAGTAGAAAAGGGGGAAACAATAAAGATAAAAGCAGAAATAAATGAAATTGAAAGCAGGAAAACAGTAAAGAAAATCAATGAAGCAAAAAGCTGGTTCTTCAGAAAAAAAGTCAATAAAACTGACAAACTTCTAGGAAGACTGACAGAAATAAAAAGAGAAAACACAAATTACCAACATCAGAAATGAAAGAGAGGCTATCACTACAGATTCTACAGCTATTAAAGGAATCATAAGGAAATACCACAAACACCCCTGTGCTAATAAATTCAACAACTTAAAAGAAATGAATTAATTCTGCAAAACCCAAAACTCTACCTAGATGAAATAGATAATCTGAATAATTCTACAACCATTAAATAAATTGGATTTGTATAATTAAAGAGCTTTCAGAAAAGAAATCTCTAGGCCAAAATTTTTTCACTGGGGAATTTTATGAAATATTCTAAGAAGGATTAGCACCAATTTTACACAAAAGAAGAGAGAATGCTTCCCAAGTATTACCCTGATATCAAAACCAGACAAAAACAACATACAAAAGAATATAACTACAGACCACTCTCTCTCCTGAATTTAGATGCAAAAATTCTCAACAAAATTTGATCAAATCCAATCCAACAATATATAAAAGAATAATGTGGGCCAGGCGTGGTGGCTCACTCCTGTAATCCCAGCACTTTGGGAGGCCCAGGCAGGTGGATCACCTAAGGTCAGGAGTTCGAGACCAGACTGACCAACATGGAGAAACCCCGTCTCTACTAAAAATACAAAATTAGCCGGGCGTGGTGGTGCATGCCTGTAATCTCAGCTACTTGAGAGGCTGAGGCACGAGAATCGCTTGAACCCGAGAGGCGGAGGTTGCGGTGAGCAGAGATCGTGCCATTGCATTCCAGCCTGGGCAACAAGAGTGAAACGCTGTCTCAAAAAAAAAAAAAAAAAAAAGAATAATGTACCATGACCAAGTGGGGTTTACTCTAGATATGCAGGGTTGGTTCAACATTCAAAACGAGGCCAGGCATGGTAGCTCATGCCTGTAATCCCAGCATTTTAGGAGGCTAAGGCCAGAAGATCACTTGAGGCCAGGAGTTCGAGACCAGACTGGGCAACATGGTGAGACCTTGTCTCTATAACAAATCAGAAAAGTTAGCCAGGCGTGATGGTCTGGTGCCTGCAGTCCCAGCTACTTGGGAGGCTGAGACGGGAGGATCACTTGAACCCAAGATTTTGAGGCTGCAGTAAGCTGTGGTTGCATCATTGCACTCCAGCCTGGGCACCAGAGGTGAGACCCTGTCTCAAAAAACAAAAAAAATTCAAAACTCAATGGAAATAATTTACTGTATCAACAGGCTAAAGAAGAAAAACCACATGATTATATCAATTAATGCAGAAAAAGCATTTGACAAAATTCAACACCAGATCATGATTAAAACTCTCAATAGGTGGGGTGTGGTGGCTCACACCTGTAATCCCAGCACTTTGGAAGGCTGAGGTGGGCGGATAACTTGAGGTCAGGAGTTCGAGACCAGTCTGGCCAACATGGTGAAACCCCATCTCTACCAAAAATACAAAAATTAGCTGGGAGTGGTGGCATGCACGCCTATAATCCCAGCTACTCGGGAGGCAGAGGCAGGAGAATCGCTTGAATCCAGGAGGTGGAGGTTGCAGTGAGCTGAGATCGAGCCACTCACTGCACTCCAGACGGAGCAAGACTCCAACTCAAAAAAAAAACAAGCTCTCAATACAGGCCAGGCACAGTGGCTCTTGCCTATAATCCCAACACTTTGGGAGGCCAAGGTGGGCGGATCACTTGAGGTCCAGAGTTTGAGACCAGCCTGGCCAACATAGTGAAACCCCGTCTCTACTAAAAATTTAAAAATTAGCCGGGCATGGTGGCGGGCGCCTGTAATCCCTGCTACTCAGGTGGCTGAGGCAGGAGAATCACTTGAACCTGGGAGGCGGAGGTTACAATGAGCTGAATTTGTGCCACTGCACTCTAGCCTGGGCGACAACATAAGACTCTGTCTCAAAAAAAAAAAAAAAACCCAAAACACCTCTCAATACACCAGCAATAGAGGGGAATTTCTTCAGTCTCATAAAAACCATCTCCAAAAACTAACAAACAAACAAACAAAAAAAACCCACAGGCAGCATCATACTCAATGAAGAAAAACAAAATGTTTTTCCTCCAAGATTGGGAACAAGATAAGAACATACACTCTCATCATTCTTATTCAGCCTAGTACTAGAAGTCCCAGCTGCTGCGGTAAGGTAAAAAAAGGAAATAAAAGTTATACAGATCAGAAAGAAAACTTTCTCTATTTGCAGATAGACATGATGCTCTATGTAGAAAATCCCAAGGAATCTACAAAAACACTGTTAGAACTAATAAGTAAGTTCAGCAAGGTCAAAAGATACAAGATCAACACACAAAAAGCAATCACATTTCTATATTCCTGTACTAGCAGTAAACACATAAAAAACAAAATAAAAATATGATACCATTCACCATCACTAAAAATATATGTATGCTTATGTTTAAAACCTGGTCAGGGTCTGTTTGCTAAAAATTATAAAATGCCGAAGAAAAAAAATCAAAGAACACCTGAAATGATCCATAGGTTTAATGCAATTTCTATCAGACTCTCAGCAAGGTTCATTGTAGACATACACGAGCTTATTCTAAAATTTCTATGGAAAGGCAAAGGAACTAGAGTGGCTAAGACAATTTTGTTAGAGAAGAATAAAGTGGGAGGAATCACTCTAGTCGATGCTCAGGCTTACTATGTAGCTACAATAAATGTGATACTGGTGGAAGGAGAGACATAGTTCAATGGAACAGAATAGAGAACCCAGAAATAGACTCACATAAGTATAACTAAATGATTTTTTACAAAGATGCAAAAGCAATTTAAAGGAGGAGGGGGCCGGGAATGCCTATAATCCTCGCACTTTGGGAGGTCAAGGTGGGAGGATTGCTTGAGGCCAGGAGCTCAAGACCAGCCTGCACAACATAGTAAGACTCTGTCTCTACAAAATTTTTTTAAATAAAAATAATTAGCCAGGCATGGTGGTGCACACCTGTAGTTCTAGCTGAGATGGGAGGACTGATTGAGTCCAGGAGTTTGAGACTGCAGTGAGCCATAATTGTGCCACTGCACTCCAGCCTGGGGAAGAGAGCAAGGCCCTGTCTCAAAAAAAAAAAAAAATCCATTTAGAAAATGGGCAAAACACATGCACAGACATTTCAGTGAAGAGGATATACAGATAGCAAATAAGTATATGAAAAGGTGTTCAACCCAGCCATCCCATTACTGGGTATATACCCAAAGGACTATAAATCATGCTGCTATAAAGACACATGCATACGTATGTTTATTGCGGCACTATTCACAATAACAAAGAGTTGGAACCAACCCAAATGTCCAACAACAATAGACTGGATTAAGAAAATGTGGTACATATACACCATGGAATACTATGCAGCCATAAAAAATGATGAGTTCATGTCCTTGGTAGGGACATGGATGAAACTGGAAAACATCATTCTCAGTAAACTATCGCAAGGACAAAAAACCAAACACCGCATGTTCTCACTCACAGGTGGGAACTGAACAATGAGAACTCATGGACACAGGAAGGGGAACATCACACTCCAGGGACTGTTGTGGGGTGGGGGGAGGGGGGAGAGACAGCATTAGGAGATATACCTAATGCTAAATGACGAGTTAATGGGTGCAGGAAATCAACATGGCACATGGATACATATGTAACAAACCTGCACATTGTGCACATGTACCCTAAAACCTAAAGTATAATAATAAAAAAAAAAACTAAAAGAAAAAAAAAAGAAAAGGTGTTCAACACCACTTAGCTATTAGGGAAATGTAAACTAAAACCACAATAATATATCACTGCATATTATCGGAATGGCTAAAATAAAAAGTACTGACAACACCAGATGCGGCAAGGATGCAGAGAAATTGGATGACCTGTACATTACCAGTACGAATGTGAAATGGTACAGCCACTGTGGCATAGAGTTTGGCAGTTATTTATAAAACTAAACATGCACTTACCATACAATCCAGAAATTACATTCTTGGACACTGACCTCAGTGAAATAAAAACTTATGTCTACACAAAAACCTGTACACAAATGTTCCTAGCATCTTTATTCCTAAGAGTCCCAAACTGGAAACCACCCAGATATGCTTCCATGGGTCACACAAATGGTGGTACATCCATACCATGGAATACTATTCAGTGATAAAAAAGAATTAACATAAAGGAAATTATCCTGAGTAAAAACCAGCCAAAATCTAAAGGAGACCTATTTTATGACTTTATTTATATAACATTCATGAAATCGCATAATTATAGGAGTGGAAAACAGATCACAGGTATATTAGTTCGTTTCCTTTTTTTTTTTTTTTTTTTTTTTTGAGACAGAGTCTCTGTGTCGCCCAGGCTGGAGTGCAGTGGCGCGATCTCGGGTCACTGCAAGCTCTGCCTCCTGGGTTCACGCCATTCTCCTGAGTAGCTGAGACTACAGGCACCCGCCACCACACCCGGCTAATTCTTTGTATTTTTACCACAGATGGGGTTTCACTGTGTTAGCCAGGATGGTCTCGATCTCCTGACCTCGTGATCCACCCGTCTCGACCTCCCAAAGTGCTGGGATTGAAGGCGTGAGCCACCGCGCCCGGCCTATTAGATTGTTTTCACGCTGCTAATAAAGGCATACCTGAGACTGGGAAGAAAAAGAGGTTTAATTGGACTTACAGTTACACATGGCTTGGGAGGCCTCAGATTCATGGCAGAAGGCAAAAGGCACTTCTTAGATGACGGCAGCAAGAGAAAATGAGGAAGAAGCAAAAGCAGAAACCCCTGATAAACCCATCGGATCTCCTGAGACTTACCCACTATCACGAGAATAGCACGGGAAAGACTGGCCCCCATGATTCAATTACCTCCCCCTGGGTCCCTCCCACAACATGTGAGAATTCTGGAAGATACAATTGAAGTTGAGATTTGGGTGGGGACACAGCCAAACCATATCAACGGGAGACTAAATGGTTAAGAACACAAATAAGCCCTGGAACTAGATTGGCTTCTAAACTCAGCTCCACCATGTGCTAGTGTGACTTTGGGTGAGTTGCTTAATCTCTCTGAGCCTTGATTTCCTCATGTGTAAAATGGTTTTCAAATTCATTTATTCAGTTAGTCAATAAACATTTAGTTCCAGGTGCTGAGGATAGCAGTGAACAAGACAAACAAAATCTTTTTTTTTTTTTGAGATATGGTCTTGCTCTGTCACCCAGGCTGGAGCAATCATGGCTCACTGCAGCCTCAACCTCACAGGCTCAAGGAATCCTCTCACTTCAGCCTCCAATGTAGCGGGGACTACAGGCACACACTGCCATGCCTGGTTAATTTTTTGTATTTTAGTGTAGATGAGGTTTCACCATGTTGCCAAGGCTGGTCTTGAACTCCTGAACTCAAACAATCCTCCTGCCTCAGCCTCCCAAAGTGCTAGATTACAGATGTGAGCCCTTGTGCCTGGCCCAAAATCTTTGCTCTCATAGAGCTGACATACGAATGGGTTAGAGAGGCAATAAACAAAGATAGAAATTAATATATATCAGCAGATTGTAGTATGAGGAAAAGTAAAGCAAAGTGAGGTGAAAGAGAAAGCATAGAAACTTTAGCTAGGATGTAGTAAGAGTTCAAAAATATTAGTGTATCACTTCTCAGCCTTTTGGTTAAGATCAAGTGCAAAAATATTAGTGTCATTACACATTGTTATTAATAACCACAAAAAATGCTATTTTAAAAGATTAAATTGTTGGAGAGGGTGAAGGGAAATGAATACTCTCATACACTGCTTGTGGGAGTGCAACTTATTACAGCCTCTTTAGAGGTCAATTTGGCAGGTCCTTTAAAATTAAAAATGCCAGCCGGGCGCGGTGGCTCACACCTGTAATCCCAGCGCTTTGGGAAGAGAGACAGGTGGATCACTTGCAGTCAGGAGTTGGAGATCAGTCTGGCCAACACGGCAAAACCCGGTCTCTACTAAAAGTACAAAAATTAGCCAGGCATGGAGTGCATGCCTGTAATCCTAACTACTCAGGAGACTGAGGCATGAGAATTGCTTGAACCTGGGAGGTGGAGATTGCAGTGATCTGAGATCACACCACTGCACTCCAGCCTGGGCAACAGAGCAATACCCTGTCTCAAAAAAAAAAAAAAAAAAAAATTAAAATGCCTATGCCCTATAACCCAGCAGACTTCCCTCTAGAGCCTATCTGGGTTCAAATCCTGACCTTGCTATTGACTAGCTGTGTGACCTCTGACAAGTTGCTTAACTTCTCTGCGCCTTAGTTTCCTCATCTGTCCTCAAGGACAAAACCATGAGGTTGCTGTGAAGATTAAATGAATGAACATATGTAAAACATTTAGAAACAGCACTTAGCATAAAAATGTTATAAATGTGTTTGCTGCATAAATCTCACTTTTCAGTATCTACCTAGAGAAACACTTGCACATGTGCACCAAAAGTAGACTCAGAGATGTTCAGCATTGTTTATAATAGTAGAAAAAAATGGAAATAACCTAGATATCCATCAATAAGGAGATGGGGCCAGGCGCGGTGGCTCACACCTGTAATCCTAACACTGGGACTCCAAGGCAGGTGGGTTGCCTGAACTCAGGAGTTCGAGACCAGCCTGGGCAACATGGTGAAACCCTGTCTCTACTAAAACACAAAAATTAGCCAGGAGCTACTGGGGAGGCTGAGGCAGGAGAATCGCTTGAACCCAGGAGGCAGAGGTTGCTGTGAGCCAAGATCGTGCCACTGCACTCCAGCCTAGGTGACAGAACAAGACTCCATCTCAAAAAAAATAAAAATGTTTTTAAAAAGGAGACGGTAAAACAAAGTAAGATACAGTGGTACTATGGAATACAGTACTACGAAACAGCTAAACAGAATTAAGTAGATCTCTATGTTTTGACATGGAAAGATCTCTGAGAGGTGTTATTATGTAACAAAAACATAGTTTCAGAATAATACATATGGGGTGATCCTATCTAAACAAAATAAAAGGCCGGGCGCGGTGGCTCACGCTTGTAATCCCAGCACTTTGGGAGGCCGAGGCGGGCGGATCACGAGGTCAGGAGATCGAGACCACGGTGAAACCCCGTCTCCACTAAAAATACAAAAAAATTAGCCAGGCGTGGTGGTGGGCGCCTGTAGTCCCAGCTACTCGGAGAGGCTGAGGCAGGAGAATGGCATGAACCCGGGAGGCGGAGCTTGCAGTGAGCCGAGATTGCGCCACTGCACTCCAGCCTGGGCGACAGAGCAAGACTCCGTCTCAAAAAAAAAAAAAAAAAAGTTAAATATGCACCTACCATATGACCTAGCCATTCCACTCTTAGTTATTTGCCCAAGAGAAATGAAAACATTGTCCATAAAAATACTCGTATGTGAACATTCATAGCAGCGTTGTTGTAATTGCCCCAAACTAGAAACAACCCACATGTCTATCACGGGTAAATGGATAAGCTAATTAATGTTTATCCATACAATGGAGTACTAGTCAGCAATAAAAAGAAGAAGCTAAACTATTGTTACACGCAACAACATAGATGAGCCTCAAAATAATTATGCCGAGTGAAAGACACCAGACCAAAATGGGTACATACTGTTTGATTTCTATTTATTTCTATTATTTAAAAATCTAAAAAATGCAAACTAATCAATAGTCAAAGAAAGCAGATCAGCAGTTGCCTGGGAATAGGAGTGGGGATGGGAGGGGCTGGAGTGAGGGATTACAAAGGCACACGAGGAAACTTTTGTTGGTGATAGACATGTTCACTATCATAGTTGTGATAGTTTCTTTGGGTGTATACATGCATCAGAATTGTCAAATTGTGTACTTTAAACACTTACTATTTATTGTATGTCAAGTATTTCTCAGTAAAGCTTGTGTTTTGGTTTGTTTGTTTTGTTTTTTGATCCTCCCACCTCAGCCTCCAGAGTAGCTGGGACTGCTGGTGGGGGCCACCATGCCTGGCTAATTTTGTTTATTTTTATTTGTAGACATGGGGTCTTGCTATGTTGCCCAGGCTGGTTTTAAACTCCTGGGCCCAAGCTATCTGCCCACCTCAGCCTCCCAAAGTTTTGAGATTATTGGAATGAGCCACCGCACCTGGCTGGTAAAGCTGTTTTAAAAATAAGTTTAAGGCTAGATGTGGTGGCATAGGCCTGTAATTCCAACAGTACTACCATGAACTGCTCATACACGTCTATCTTCCTTAGTAATCTGGGACAGGATGCTGGGGACGTGTGTCTCAGTTCTCTCTTCATAGACTCATCTCCCATTCCTACACTTACAGAACTAGAACCAGGTACTCTGTGATTTCATTTATTATATGCTAAAGCGGTTCTTACAAAACAACAGAGGAAAGATCATTCAATATATTATAGTAAGAACATCGGTTAGCTAACATTTGGGGGGAAATATAATTTTTTTCTATTTATTCTATTTATCTTTATCAATCCCAAGTTAATAAAAAATTAAGTATATGTTATTAAATAGAATTGAGTATCTAATAGATCTTTGAACTGATAGCAGCTTTCTAAGCTTTGAAGGAACAAGAAGAAATTACCAGAGAAAAGATCAACAGATTTGGCTATATAAAATCCTGAAAGTTTGTACACTAAAAAATACAACCAAAAGGAAAATAACCAATTGGTATGACAAAGGATTAATGTCTATATTTCATAAAGCATTCATGGAAATCTACCCAAAAAACATGTCCCCAAAAATAAATGGCCAGAGATACTTCACACAAGAGGAAATGGAATGAGTAAACGAGCATGTGGCAAAATATTCAACCTCACTAGTGGCTTTTTTTTTTTTTTTTTTGAGATGGAGTTTCACTCTGTCACCCAGGTTGGAGTGCAGTGGCACGATCTCAGCTCACTGCAACCTCTGCCTCCAGGGTTCAAGCGATTCTCCTGCCTCAGCCTCCCGAGTAGCTGGGATTACAGGTGCACGCCACCATGCCTTGCTAATTTTTTGTATTTTTAGTAGAGATGGGGTTTTGCCATGTTGGCCACGCTGGTCTCGAACTTTTGACCTCAAGTGATCCGCCTGCCTCGGCCTCCCAAAGTGCTGGGATTACAGGCATGAGCCACCGCACCCGGCCTAGTTGAGATTTTTTAGTGCAAGTTAAAATAATTACATTAGCAAAAGTTAAAAATAGGTGATTACCAGGCTGGCACGAGTGTAGTAAAATTGCAAGAATCCTTTGATAAAGGCTTTTTGGCAATACGCATACGCTACTACAAAAGAATTCAGACTCTCTGACATAGTGCTCTCTTTCTAAGGGTTACTGCCAACCACTCCCCTGAATTAATCACAGACACACCACTTCTCCCGCATCTGAGTCTCCAGCCCAGATCATGCACCTGAGCTCAGGACAGGGTCTATAGGATATCTCCAGGCTGATGTTCCCCCGCACCCTCAGCCCTGTGTCTCAGACACATCTCCTCATCTTCTCCTCAAGCACACTCCTCTGCCTCCTCCTTGTTCCGGTGAATGCACCACTGAGTCACCAAGCCAGAAACCTGGGAGTCATCCTAATTACCTCCTTGTCCCTCACCCCTGCACATTCATCATTTCCCAGTCAGATCCTGCCAATACTCCATCTGCAATGTCTTTTGAGTCTTTGAGCCCCCTCCTCCTCAGCCCCACAGTCACAAATCTAGGTCTCAGCAGCCTTCAGTTTCTTGCTTGTATTGTTGACAGAGACCTGACCCGTGTCCTCCAAGCCACTCACATTTCCTTCAAACCATTCTACATGGAAGAGTTTGAGTTATCTTTTTAAAGCACAACACTGATTCTGTCCTCCTTAAAATCTTTCAACAGCTCTCCATTGTCTACCCACAGGCTAAAGTCCAAGATCCTAAAGATTTAGCTGCCCTCTGTATTACAACCCGCTTCACCACCATTTTTCTCTCTGATAAGCTTCTCCTAGCTTTCCCTCCCCACTCCCGCAGCCTGCTTCTCATATTATTATTTGTTCCTTGAGAGCAAGAACTAGATCTTAATCATCTCTGCATCCTCAGTTCATAATACAGAGCTTGACACAGAGTAAGCACTCAATAAGTGTTGGTTGAAGGAATAGATTTATTCTAAGGAAAATATTCAACTGAAGGAAAAAGCTGTTCACTGTAGCAACATGCATCATAGAGAAAAAGTACAGAAAACTAAATGTCCAACAACAGAGAACTTGTATCAATTGTGGGACATCCACTTAATGGAATATGATACAGCTGTTAAAATAGTAATTATGAGGATTATGTAGCAACTTGGAAAGTGTTTCTAATATAATAAAAACAGAATACAAAATGGTCTGTATGCTAGGACTAAAATTATGTAAAAGTATGCATGCACACAAACCGATCAGAAAGAGAACAGGAAGAGGAACGAATGAATACAGATGATGTGTTTAGGGTGTTTGGGGAGGTACTGTTTGCGATTTACTTAGCTCTTTCCAAATTTCCTTTATTGTTGTTAGAATGTCGTTTGTGCATAAATACAAATTGAGAGAGAGAAATATACTGAAAAAGATGCTTTGATTTCCTCAAGTCCTTTGATAACCTGTGGCATAAAAACAAACCACTCACCTGGGAGGCAAGAGACAAGCCCCCTCATCCCCAAACGGGCTGTGTGATCTTGATTAAGTGAGATCTGCAGCTCTAACCAGCCATTTCTCCTATCCTCTCTAGCTGGAAAACACATGGTTATCCCCCCACTCCCACAGCAACTTCTCCACCATTTCTGTTAATTGTACCACCATCTTCCCAGTGCTCTTAGATTAAAAACCTCAGAACCAACTTCCATTATCTCATCACCTTCACCTTCTCTCTACTCCTCACCTCCAATTAATCGATCCTTTCCAATAATCACTTATAACATGCTTTATTGTGGATTGTATCCCAGTTTTAGACAAGGAGGAGTTCCTGCCCTCCTAGTTAATACCGTCTGCTTGGTTAATACTGTCTGCTTGAGAAGAGCCAACAATGTTTCCCTCTTTTGCTCCTCTGCAGACTGCTGAGGGGTAAAGTGGATGGTAGAGATAGAGACTTGTGAAATGGAACCTCATGAGTTAGGAGCTTGATCCCATGGTGGGAAGAATTCAGGCACAGGCTGGATGCTTTCAGGGATAGTACAGAAGGACTTGGCACAATAAGTGGGATGCTGACTCCGTTTATTCATTCAACAAGTATTTACCAAGTGCTGGACACAGTGCCGAGCTCTCTGTTCGGTGGCAAAGGGCCTGCCCAGATGAATTAGGGCAGGCTCCATCCTGGAGGTGCTCAGTTTGGTGGAGGCCAGGTAACTAAATTTGTCCTTGCTACCTAATGTGCTGTGTGCCCTCACCAAGTTTGAACACAAGCCTCTGGGGCAAGAATGAGGGATTTACCTTGACTGAGGGGACCAGGAGCCCACAGAACCAGAGGGACTTGAACTGTGCATTTCCAAGGCTGAGGTGTGGGATTAGGTGGTACCCAGGAAGGGGGTTTGGCTGTTTGTGGCAGTTCCAAGCTAAGGAATCAAGTCCACAAGCAGTCTTGAAAGAGCTGACTCTAGCCAGGCGCAGTGGCTCAGGCCTGTAATCCCAGCACTTTGGGAGGTCGAGGCGGGGGGATCGCCTGAGTCCAGGAGTTTGAGACCAGACTAGGCAACGTGGCGAAACCCTGTCTCTACAAAAAAATAAAACTACAAAAAATTAGTTGGGTGCGGTGGCATGTGCCTGTTGTCCCAGCTACTCGTGGGGGCTGAAGTGAGAGGATCGCTGGAGCCCGGGCTGTCGAGGCTGCAGTGAGCCATGCACTACGGCCTGGGTGACAGAGTGAGACCCTGTCTCCCAAACAAACAAACAAAAAGAGCTGACTCCCCTGGAACAAACTAGCTTGGTGGGGCTTGAGCTTTGAAATTTGGGATTGGGGAGAGAGAGCAATGGAGCCAGATAAAGTTCAGACCTGCTCCCTTAGGGCAGGAAACAGAGGGCCAAGGGCAGTTTCGAAGCAGGATCAGATCTACATTTTAGTTAGATAATAACCAGACGATCTCTGATATCCTCTCTCCTCCCTGAGTCTCTGTAAGTGCCAAATGCGTTGTACAGGAAGCAAGGGGGAGGATGTCAGGGTTCAAGCAGAGAAGCAAGAGGGGGTTAAAAATGTTGTTGGCTCTTCCCAACTCAGTATGGGCTGCCTGGCTGGCTCAAGGGAACACAAAAAAGGGACAGACAAAATACGTTTAAGAAATAACATTAAATATTTATTAAAATGTATTCTATTGATTATATACAAGTTCTTTTTTTGTTTTTGGTTTTTTGGTTTTTTTGAGACGGAGTCTCGCTCTGTCGCCCAGGCTGGAGTGCAGTGGCGCGATCTCGGCTCACTGCAAGCTCCACCTCCGGGGTTCACGCCATTCTCCTGCCTCAGCCTCCCGAGTAGCTGAGACTACAGGCGCCCTCCACCATGCCCGGCTAATTTTTTTGTATTTTTTTTTTTAGTAAAGACGGGGTTTCACTGTGTTAGCCAGGATGGTCTCGATCTCCTGACCTCATGATCCGCCCGCCTCGGCCTCCCAAAGTTCTGGGATTACAGGCGTGGAATCATCTGTACGTGAGACTGGAAGTAGGCTCACTTTGAACTCTCCTTGAGGGCAAGGATGTTGTGTAGCTCATCTTTGTATTCCCAGCACCTAGCACAGAATCAGGCACACAAGAGGCGCTCAGCAAATATGGGAGGAGGAAGGGCGGAAAAAGGGGAGGGAGGAAATCGCCCTTAGGAGACACCCTCTTCGGCGGCTGTTCCTCAGCTCGGGACTTCTGACCTCCCTCCAGCAGATGGCAAGAAAGAGTCCCGGCGCGCCAGCAAAGGGCTGAGCTGGGCGGAGCAGCTGAAAATACGGCGCGCGCAGTCTCCGGCTCCAATTTCTACGCGCACCGGAAGACGGAGGTCCTCTTTCCTTGCCTAACGCAGCCATGGTAAGCCGTTTAGTTAGCGAGCTCTTAGGACGTATCCGCCGCCATCCTCCCCCGGCCGGGGCTGCCCGAGGTTTCGGGACTCCTACTGGGGATGGCCGGGCAGAGGCGAAGGGATCACGGCCTCCGTGGTAGGCCGGAACGGGCTCCAGGGCGAAGGGCGAACGCTGGCCTAGAGTTGGGGAGGCGCAGATCTGGTGCTGCTGTTGGGGAGGCCTCGGTCTCTGACCCGGCCATACGTCCTGATCCCGGGAGAAGCTGCTTTTCCTCCCGGGCCGGAGCCGCAGCTGGGCCAGGAGCGCAGACTGCGAGCCCGAGGCGGGTGGGCGCTGGGTCTGCCCGGCGGAGAAAGGTTTTCGTTGTCATTGTCTTTTTGGCACGGCCTGACTTTACCATGCGTGGCCGGTAAGCATCTGGACACAGCATTAAAAAGGCTTCCTGACTCTTTTTAAAGTAAAATTGGTGTCAGCTTTTGGCTTTAGTGTACGAAGGAGCAGCACATGTGTTTGTGCGGGTCAGAATCTTGTTCCAGACGTGTCAAAAACAGACGGTAATAAACTGTGAAAACTTTAGAAACACAGGTAGACTCCTGGCTCATTTCTGTTGCTGTGCGTTTCACTAGTATGGTGTCCTTGAAAGACCCTAACCTCTAAGCAGATACAGTTTCAGGCAGTAACATGGAAACACTTTAGCAAGGTTCTGAAAGATAGTAATCAGTAAACGTTCTGAAACATAATAACCAAGAATATTCTCTGTTACAATAAGAAGGCTTGTTGCAGCTTACGGATCTCACGGTGTTTGCTAAATAACTGCGTTTGCTTCTTCTGTTTTATCGGAACACTATAATTTAATATTGTCCACGTTTTGCTGAAAATGAAACTAAACTAAGAGTTTAGTTTCACACTAGGTTTTGTAAGCTGTTCTGAAACCTGATTAACAGCATTGCAATCTAAAACTTTCAGGCTCGTGGTCCCAAGAAGCATCTGAAGCGGGTAGCAGCTCCAAAGCATTGGATGCTGGATAAATTGACCGGTGTGTTTGTAAGTATCTTATATAAATATTTCCGTGGCCACTGTAAGTGCCTCCCAGGACTCATTTGGGGACCAGGCTAGGGGAGGAATATCTATTCTTGGCTTCCTCTGCTCTTGAAGGAGCTGTTCTATCTAGCTGTCCCCCACTTCCAGTCTATTTAATATTTTTGTGCCTCATTGATTCCACATACCACATAGTACATTTACATGGACTCAGGATTCATGTTCTTAATGACCCTGGTCCTCTGACAGGGAAGATGCTATAAAGCTTTAAGGTATGAAATAGTTTCGGAAGCTTTTTACACCTCCAGTGTAAAAGCCCAAGTTGGGTGTAATATGGACAGTCTTGGTGTTCAGTTAGTGGATCTAGTGGACTAGGAGGTGGGTTTGAGTGCTTTAGTGAATCCCAACTATCATTTTTAATGTTACAGGCTCCTCGTCCATCCACCGGTCCCCACAAGTTGAGAGAGTGTCTCCCCCTCATCATTTTCCTAAGGAACAGACTTAAGTATGCCCTGACAGGAGATGAAGTAAAGAAGATTTGCATGCAGCGGTTCATTAAGATTGATGGCAAGGTCCGAACTGATATAACCTACCCTGCTGGATTCATGGGTAAGTGGAAGTTTTAAATACTCTGGAGACACATATTGATGGCAGCCATATGGTATCCAAATACTGTCTTGATCATTTCTCTAACCTTTGTAATCTGTCAAGTCTCAGAAACAAAGCCTGATCTTCCCTCGGTTTTTTACTTAAATAAAAAACATGCAAATAATCATGAAACGCTTCTCAAAACTAAATTTCGATTCACTTTTAAATTTTACATGCAGTCACGGTGTTTTGAAATATTGAAGATCTGGCCGTGATCTTTAATCTTCAGAATCCTCGTTGGATTAGAACTGGGAGGCACATGTGGGTTCTTTTTGTTTCTTAGAGAGCTATGGTTGTTGCTTGGCATGAGGTAGTGGGGATCACTGTATGTAGTAACCGGTTACTGCTTGATTTCAGATGTCATCAGCATTGACAAGACAGGAGAGAATTTCCGTCTGATCTATGACACCAAAGGTCGCTTTGCTGTACATCGTATTACACCTGAGGAGGCCAAGGTGAGTGTGGCAAGCAAGCTGGGTCTTTACTCAGTATAGTTACTTAGTTCTAAGGGCCTGCATTGAGTACGAGTGCTGCTTGCAAAGAGGTGGGTATTGATTACTTAAAATCTCATACCTGGAAATATCTAGCTAACAATTTGATGAGATTCTATCTTACACGTAACTTTTTGTCATGTTATTAAAAGTCTGGCTGATAGCTGCATTGATAGATACCTAAAATTGACCCCCATTTGAAGTTAACTTCCTCAGCAGATTTTCTTTTTTTGTGGTAGAAATGAATTCCAGTTGAACCGTGGCTTCCTGGTGTCTCTTAAGAGTCAAGGAGAATGATTTCTGGGAACTTGTTTATTGGGTACCTGAAGTATGAGCCCTTTGCCATGTCTCCATTTGTGGGAGTAGCTTTACTTTGGGGAGGGGAAGGTGTCGATGCAGGAAACAGACAGTCCTTGAGGCACTAGTTTGAGGTTAAAAAAAAGATTACAGTCTTTGATTGTTTAATCCAGTTTGTTTTGATGGTTTTACACAAAAGTTTAGGCCTGTTTGGATTATTGGCTGTAAATGAAGGTTAATTTAATTGACTGATGTGGCTCTTAATTTCCTTTTGCACAGCCTTGTTATCAGCAGGCTGGAGGGCACGTCCAGTGGGATCTGTGATTATTTGATTTACTTCAAGGATATCAGGGAGTAGAGATCCAAAATTGAAATGCTATGTGAAATATTTGTTGATTGGATGAACTGGTAATGCAATTGCTGTTTGTGAGACAAAACTCAGTCGTGATATACAGAGGGCCATTAAGATAAAGTTGAGTTGAAGGGAAGAATTCCCAGGGCCTCATAAGGCTTAAAGAGCCTGGGAAACTGGAGTGGCATTTTTATTGGAGGAGTGGAGGGCAGTGGTGGATGTTAGGAGGACGAGCCTAGAGAAGGGCTGTATGCAACATACACTTGAGGGTGGAAAGAACGATCAGCGCCACAATCTGCAGCAGTTAGGGAACCCATGGTTCCTGTATAGGGTTAAAAAGTACATATGAGATGGATTGAATGTGGCTAACCCTTGTATTTTTCTAGTACAAGTTGTGCAAAGTGAGAAAGATCTTTGTGGGCACAAAAGGAATCCCTCATCTGGTGACTCATGATGCCCGCACCATCCGCTACCCCGATCCCCTCATCAAGGTGAATGATACCATTCAGATTGATTTGGAGACTGGCAAGATTACTGATTTCATCAAGTTCGACACTGGTAAGCATCCTCTGTGCTACCTGGGCACCCTCTTTAAGGCCTAGATCATTATGAATTGCACAGGGTCTGGGTATCTTTTTATTAAAAACCATCTGCTCCAATCGCCCAGGTTTGTTTATATATAGCCAGAGGCACAAATGCTCAGAATATTCATTTCTTTTTTTTTAAATTGTTTTTTTATAAAGGAGGGTCTTAACTATGTTGCCCAGACTGTTCTCGAACTGATGATAGGTGTGAGCCACCAAGCCTGGCCATAAAATTTCTTACGAGAGCCCCGGGAGTCCTAGCATGGGCAGCAGTTCCATATGAGGAAATTCAAATGAGGGGAAAGGAGGAATAAAATTTGTTTTGGACCCATCTCTGAGCTGCTTGTCATTTGTTATATTGAGTTGAAGCAGATTATTTCTTCCTGCCTAGGTAACCTGTGTATGGTGACTGGAGGTGCTAACCTGGGAAGAATTGGTGTGATCACCAACAGAGAGAGGCACCCTGGATCTTTTGACGTGGTTCACGTGAAAGATGCCAATGGCAACAGCTTTGCCACTCGACTTTCCAACATTTTTGTTATTGGCAAGGTAAGTCTGGGTTTTCCTTCTCTCTAGTCTGGGGAAGTATGTAAATGCAGGTGGGTGCTGGGATTGCAGCATCCAGGCTCCTGGCTGGCTCTGCTGAACCTAGTGCAAAGCCTCTTCTGGATAGGACTCACACAGAGCTGGGCTGGGTCATAATGATTAGCCTTAGGTACTACTAAACTTTGACTCACTATGAGTTGGTGTGTGGTGGGTTTTGATTCTCCTTGTTTTCTCTTCCAGGGCAACAAACCATGGATTTCTCTTCCCCGAGGAAAGGGTATCCGCCTCACCATTGCTGAAGAGAGAGACAAAAGACTGGCGGCCAAACAGAGCAGTGGGTGAAATGGGTCCCTGGGTGACATGTCAGATCTTTGTACGTAATTAAAAATACTGTGGCAGGATTAATAGCATTTTGGTTTTGTGGGTTTTTTTTTTTTTTTTTAATTCAGTTTCCTGCTATTTTACTGCATAACATGAACAGTGATTAAGTTCTCGGGCAGGCTTAGGCAGTCTGTTATTGGCTGGGCTTAGTTAGTGGTGGGAAGTAGAAGATACCAGACTTGGGAAAGGAACAGCAACTAACCAAGGAGTAGAAAGAGCCAAGAAATCCCAGAATATTGATCTCCCCCGCCTTGACTTGGCCAAGAACTTCTCTACCCAGTGGATCCCTCTGCCCTGTTAAGTTCCCTTGGCTTTTGAAAAATCTGCCCTCATTTTCTTCTCCAGTCTTTATTGCACTAGCCCATCCACAAGCCTAGCTCATCTGTTTTTCCCACTCCTGTGCCCTCTCGCCAAACGCAGGATGAAAATCTCCAGCTGCCATTAAAGGTCGTCATAAATGGGCTGTTGATGTTGCAAAGCAGTGCACTTCCTTGGACCTAGTGCCCTTATTAATCTCCAGCTGCCGCTGCAGTCGTCAACTCTGTTTTTCAGAGCACAGAGATGTAGCACATAAACTTATTCTTGCTTGTCCAAATGTGTCGGGTCATGTCAGGCTTGCTTGCCAGTCTCAGGAAGATGTGCCCCTGCTTCATGGGGCCTGCTGTTACACACCTGTTCCTCAATCCAGTCCCTCCAGTCTCAGTGTCAATTATCCTACCTTGTGATTTCAACCTTCTCTCAACCCACTCTCTTGTTCCTGTTACCCTATAAAGCATGTCTTCCTGCTAAAAACGAAAACCTCCCTTGCCACCTATAGCAGGGCTTTTCAACTTTGATACTATTAACGTTTGGGGCTACATAATTTGTGGGCAGCTGTCCTGTTTATTGTGGAACGTTTAACAACATTCCTAGCCTCTATCCTCTAGATATTCACCCCCACCCCCTGAGTTGTAATATAAAAATTACTCAGACATTGCCAAATGCCCTCTGAGAAGCAAAGTTGCCCTGTGTTGAGAGGTGCTGCCTTGTAGATGCTGTATCTCAGGTCACCTTCATTTAGCACCTTGCATATAACTTGCCATAGACCACTCAGGCTTAATCATCCCACCATCACAGGTTTAGGGGAGAAAATCAGTTGCGTTTTAGACATCTTCAGGATAAACATGTGAAGTCACTTGGTGTATTTAGCTGGGAATGTTAAATGGTCCCTGTTTCCCAGGCATATGGTTTAGCAGTGGATAAGAGGCCTGTAGAGGCACTGTGGCTTAGGGCAGTGTCTCTACCCCTGGCAGCATCCTGGGCTTTGAGTCAGCAGACTACTTGGTCTTGCCAGGGAAAATCAGCTAAAGGAGGCATGCCCAGGGGTCCCTGAAGCCCAGATTTGGTCCCATAGGGCTTCTCTGCCATTCATATTGCAGACGCCAAAGCATGACTGGCTGGGGTCCCATTCACTTTTTTTTTTTTTTTTTTTTTAAAGAGACAAGGTCTTCCTCTGTCACCCAGGCTGGAGTGCAATGGTTCAGTCATAGCTCATTGCAGCCTCAAACTCCTGGGCTCAAGCGATCCTCCAGCCGCAGCCTCCTGAGTAACTGGGACTATGGGCACGCACTGTGACGCCAAATTAATTAATTTGTTTCTGTAGAGAAGGTCTTGCTACATTGCCCAGGCCAGTCTTGAATTCCTGGGCTCAAGTGGTCCTCCCACCTTGGCCTCCCAAAGTGCTGGGATTACAGGTGTGAGCCACTGTACCTGGGCCAGAAAAGGAATATCAGCAGGGACTGGGCCCAGCTGAATCAGGGATGGGAAAGGTGTGTAAGTGGGCTTGCCAGGTATCTTGCTTTAAGAATGGTTCCCTTGCCAAGAGAATGGAGCTCATCCTTGTTCTGTTGAGAGGCCAGGTCAGAAGTAACCTTATGGTGCCCTTCAGAAACAGGCAGGTGAGGCCGGGCGTGGTGACTAACACCTATAATCCCAGCACTTAGAGAGGCCAAAGCAGGTGGATCGATTGAGCCCAGGAGTTTGAAACTAGCCTGCGTAACATGGCAAAACCCTGTCTACCAAAAATTAGCCGGGCGTGGTGTCATGCATCTTTGGTCCCAGCTATTTGGGAGGCTGAGGTGGGAAGATCACTGGAGCCTGGGGAATGGAGGTTGCAGTGAGCCATGATCGTGCTACTGTACTCCAGCCTGGGTGAGAGTGAGACCCTGTCTTAAAAAAAAAACAGGCAGGTGAGACTGCGAAAGGCCAGAGGGCAGGACTCCAGCCAGCAACCTGGATGCAGGATCCTGAATGCTGGTAGGCTCTTGGTGCTACACTACTCAACACATCCTTAGCTATACTTTGCTTCTTTCTGGGTACTAAAATCTCTGCTCAGCAGATGATAGAAAAATGAATTTTAGCTAAGGGACCAAAGCAAATATGGAAAATGAGAAGCCTCAGTTCCTTTCACATATATTGTGGTTTCCTAGATGCTAATTGGTGAGCAGCCAGTCAGCACAAGTGGAGAATTGGTGTGTTCAGCTGTGGTCTCGTATCATAGGGAGATGTGGGGTTTTGTTTATTTTATTATTTTTTTTATTTTTGGAGACAGGATCTCACTTTGTCGCCCAGGCTGGAGTGCAGTGGCAGGATATGACTCACTGCAGCCTTGACATCCCAGGCTCAAGTGATCCTCCTACCTCAGCTCCCTGAGTAGATGGAACTACATGAGCACACCACCATGCCTGGCTAATTTTTTGTTTTTTTGTAGAGATTGGAGTCTTGCTGTGTTGCCCAGGCTGGTCTCAAACTCCTGGGCTCAAGTGGTCCTCTCAAAGTGCTGGGATTACAAGCGAGAACCACTGCGCCTAGCCTGGGTGATTTCTTTTCAACATTTTAAACTTGTGATTTTTTTTATTTATTTGTTAAACTAGCACAGGGATTTTTTTGTTTTGTTTATTTTGAAGCAGAGTTTCACTCTTGTTGCCCAGGCTGGAGTGCAATGGCGTGATCTCGGCTCAGGGCAACCTCCGCCTCCCAGGTTCAAGCGTTTCTCCTGCCTCAGCCTCCTGAGTAGCTGGGATTACAGGCGTGTGCCACCACGCCCGGCTAATTTTGTATTTTTAGTAGAGACGGGGTTTCTCTATGTTGGTCAGGCTGGTCTTGAACACCGGACCTCAGGTGATCTGCCCACCTTGGCCTTCCAAAGTGTTGGGATTACACGCATGAGCACGACACTCGGCTGGGATTTTTTTTTTTTTTTTTTTTTTTTTTTACTAGCAACTTCGCATTGTGGGGAAGGTTTCCATTCTAATACCAGGCAAGTGGACTTAGCCCAAGGGCCCTGAATCATCTAAATGAGCTGCAAATTTCCAAATAAAATGGCTTGTGTCTTTGTAAGGCTTTTTAAGCCTTCCAATTTGCTTCATATTCTTAGAGCTGAAGGAAACCTTTGAGATCATCTCAGCAGGGAGCCAAACAGAAGTCCTGAGATGAAACAGACTGAAGCCAGCAGAACTTCACCGGGTTTAGTTTACATCCCTGTGCCTCCAGCAGGCTGGGCCTCACATCTCAGTCAGAGCAGCACAATGCAGCACAGCTTTGAATAAGAAGAATAACAAATAGCTAGGACATACATAGTACTTGATAGTTTACAAAGCCATTTTGATTTTTTGATACCCAAATCCTGTATTCTTTTCCCTAAACCAGATAGAGAAGAGTGATACCTCCCTCCGGCCTGTCAGTCTGTTTATAGTGTCCCCATCAAACTCCAGCCAAAAGCTTTGGACACATCCTTGATTCCTGTCCTTTTATCAGAAAATCCTGGTGACTCTTCCTTCAAAATATGTCCAGAATCCATATTTAGTGATACTTAGAAATAATTGCTCAATTTTGCACAATCATACAGCTTTTTACAGAGTCCTTATCTTTGAGGATACATACTGAAGGATTTGCAGAAGAAATGACAAGCAATCTGAAATTTGCTTCAAGTCTGGGTGCAATGGTTCATGCCTGTAATCCCAGCTCTTTCGGAGGCCAAGATGGGAGTTGAGGCCAAGAGTTCAAGACCAGTCTGGGCAATGTAGAGAGACACTACCACCATCTCTAAAAAAATTTTAAAAATTAGCTGAGCATGTTGGTTCTTGCCTGTAGTTGAAGCTACTTGGGAGGCTGAGGTGGGAGGATAGCTTGAGCCCAGGAATTTGAGACTACAGTGAACTATGATTGCCACTGCACTCCAGCCTGGGTAACAGAGCAAGACCCTGACAAAAATAAATAAATAAATAAAAATGGCTATGTACTGATAACGTTGAAGGTGAACGATGGGTAGAGGGGATTCATTATGCTCTCTACTCCTATATATCTTTGAGATTTTTCATAATAAACATATAAAGGAACAAATAAATAGCACAGTGTATGCCCTCCTCTCAGATAATATCAGACCACTTACCACCTGCATCACTACCACCCTGGTCTGAGCCACCAACAACTCTTACCTGCACTCTAGATTATAGATAGCACCAACCCATAATGGGTCTCTTGGCTTCCATTCTTGAGACCCCTACAGTCTCAACCTATTCCGCCTGAGTCAATCTGTTCCAGCCACACTGGCTTCCTTGATGTTGAACACAAGAGGCATTCTCTTGCCTCAGTACTTTGCACTGATTCTTACTGTAGTTTATATTATGAACATTCTCAAGTATACAGGAAAGTTGAAACAGCAGTACAGTGATTACCTATATAGACACCAGCTGGATTCAATAATGGTTAACATTTTGCCATATTTGCTTTATTTTCATTCCTGTATATGTACACAAACATCTTATTTTTCTGAACACTTTGAAAGTAAATTGCAGCCGGGCATGGATGGCTCACGCCTGAAATCCCAGCACTTTGGGAAGCCAAGGTGGGAGGATCTCTTAAGCCCAGGAGTTCAAGACGAGCCTGGGCAACATAGGGAGACCCCCCCCCAACTCGACAAGAAATACAAAAAATCAGCTGGGTGTGATGGCACTGGCCTCTAGTCACAGCTACACAGAAGGCTGAGGTGGGAGGATCACTTGAGCCCAGAGGGTGAAGGTTGTAGTAAGCTAAGATTATGCCACTGCATTCCAGCCTGGGTGGTAGAGTGAGACCGTCTCAAAATTTTTTGAGATGGAGTTTCGCTCCTGTTTCCTAGGCTGGAATGCAATGGCACAATCCCTGCTCACTGCAACCTCCGCCTCCCAGGTTGAAGCGATTCTCCCGCCTCAGCCTCCCGAGTAGCTGGGATTACAGGCGTGAGCCACACGCCTGGCTAATTTTTGTATTTTTGTAGAGACAGTTTCACCATGTTGGCCAGGCTGTCTTGAACTCCTGACCTCAGGTGATCCGCCCTTCTCATCCTCCTGAAGTGCTCTGATTACAGGCATGAGCCACCGCTCCCGGCCTCAAAAGTTTTTTAAAAAAAGAAAGGGGTGGCTGGGTGTGGTGTCTCACGCCTGTAATCCCAGCACTTTGGGAGGCCAAGGTGGGCAGATGGCGAGGTCAGGAGTTCGAGACCAGTCTGACCAATGTGGCAAAACCTCATCTCCACTAAAAATACAAAAATTAGCCGGGTGTGGTGGCAGGCACCTCTAATCCCAGCTACTCAGAAGGCTGAGGCAAGAGAATCGCTGGAACCCGGGAGGCGGAGGTTGCAGTGAACCGAGACCGTGCCACCGTACTCCAGCCTGGGTGACAAAGCAAGATTCCATCTAGGGGGAAAAAGGGAGGGTGGGGGGCCACATGTTCTCAGGACCTCCCGAGGGCTGTGTCATGGCAAAAAAAAATGTTTTAAAGTACATTGCAGACATGACCTCAGGTTCCTGGTACCAAAAGTTGGCAAGTGCTGGGTCTGAGGGACTCCACCCAAGGAGTTAACTTCCATGTTCCCTTGAACATAAACTGGATATCCAAGAGTGATGCTATCTTTTCAGGTAGGACTTTTCTCTCCCAAATTCGAAATCCACTCATCTGCTCCAGGTTGTTTAGCCTGGAAAATTCCCCAAACACAAAGATCAATTTTAAAGCCCAAAGGGGCCGGGCACAGTGGCTCACACCTGTAATCCCAGCACTTTGGGAGGTGGGCGGATCACCTGAGGTCGGAAGTTCGAGACCAGCCTGGACAACAAGGCCATACCCCATCTCTACTAAAAATACAAAAATTAGCCGGGCATGGTGGCTGGCACCTGTGGTCCCAGCTACTTGGGAGGCTGAGGCACAAGAATCGCTTGAACCCCAGAGGCGGAAGTTGCAGTGAGCCAAGATCGTGCCACTGTACTCCAGCCTGGGTGACAAAGCGAGACTGTGTCTCAAAACTAAATAAAATGTTATTAAATTTAAAAAAAAACTCTTTATTGTGAAGTCCATGTAGCCAGTTGATTCTCACAGAATGCTTTTATTGACTTTTGCCAAACTCTTACATCCATAGCCAACCTATGGTTATGGTTGCAATCGACAAAAGAATGTTAGCTCCCATGAGAGTATTGGTTGATATTTTTGTTTGCATTAACAAATAAGACAAAAGTGAAACAACAAAGACATACATGTTGGAACTTCAACTCATCTGTCAATGATGTGAGCAGCTTCTTTGCTGACTTGGAGAATAGTTCTTGAATACCGAAAGAATATTTCCTTAATTTTTAACTTTTTTTTTTAATTTTTAGAGACAAGGTCTCACTCTTGCCCAGATGGGAGTGCACCCTGCTACTCACAGGCACAATCACAGCACCCTGCAGCCTTGAACTCCTGGGCTCAAGTGATCCCTCTGGGACTACAGGCACAATCACAGCACCCTGCAGCCTTGAACTCCTGGGCTCAAGTGATCCCTCTGGGACTACAGGCACATGCCATCACCCTTGGCAATTTTTTTGTACAATTCACAATGTAATGGTTACAGTGACAGCACACTTCTAAGTTTAACCTGCATTTTTAAACATTTTCTCCATCACTTCTGTAACTCTAGACAATCACCGAAACAATTAGCCAAGTTCTGATTTGTAGTGTTTGCCCATTTCCATGGCTGATTTGAGGCTACCAACATGTCACTGAACAAGGAGTTGGGAGGAGATGCACGTAGCACACCATTACGTAGCATTTCCACCATGCAGATACAACAGGTGTGAATAACTTCAAGGGCATCCTAGAGAGTAGTAAAATGTAGTAAAATAATTAGGAAGTGATGAGATTTTAGTATTACCTTTTTTTTTTTTTTGAGACAGTCTGGCTCTATCAAAACTTACATATATATGTTTTTTGCGGGTTTTTAAAAAATTTTTTGGCTTGGCATGGTGACTTATCCCTGTAATTCCAGCACTTTGGAAAGGCCATGGCAGGAGGACTGCTTGAGCCCAGGAGTTCAAAACCAGCCTGGGTAAGATGGCAAGACCCCACCTGTACAAAAAAAAAATTTTTTTTTTCTTGAGACAGGGTCTCACTGCACTGATTTTGGCTCACTGCAGCCTTGACCTCCTGGGCTCAAGCAATCCTCCCACCTCGCCTCCTGAGTAGCTGGGACTACAGGCACATGCCACCACGCCCAGCTAATTTTTTTTTTTATTTTTTGTAGAGACGGGGTTTCGCCATGTTGTGCAGGCTAGTCTCAAACTCCTGAGTTTAAGCAATCTGCCCACCTCGGGCTCCCAAAATGTTGGGACTACAAGCATGCAACACTGCACTCAGCCAAAATGTTTTTTAAAAATTAGCCAGGCAAGGTGGTATGTGCCTGTATTCCCAGCTATTTGGGAGGCTGAGAAAGGAGGATCCCTCGAGCTCAGGAGTTCAGGGTGGCAGTGAGCTATGATTGCACCACTGCACTGCAGCCTGGGTGACAAAGCAAGACCCTGTCTCTAAAAACAAAACAAACAAAAAAGAGACAGGATTGTGCTATGTTGCCCAGGCTGGTCTTGAACTCCTAGCCTCAAGTGTTTCTCTTGCATCAGCCTTCTGAGTAGCTGGGATTACAGGCCTGAGACACCATGCCCAGCAAAAATATTTTTAATATTGATACTTTTTTTCATTTTTAATGAATGCTGAGAAAATTCCTGAAAATTTAACAATTGGCCCTTGGGAGCTGGTAGGAGCTGGTTCCAGCTGGTATGAGACCGAGCAGGCTGCCCTGATTCTGGCAAGTGTGCCACCTCAGTACCCCTCACATGGGCACTCCTCCATTCCTTCTGCTACCTCTGCCGTGGGCTACTTTCTGTGCTCCTAGCCTAGTCCCTCTTCCGCAGGCTGCTGCCCACTCCCTAGAGCTCAGCTTGACGTGTGTCACATTCTCTTCAAAACCTCTTGTTCAAAATCACTGCCTGTAGAATCAAGTTCAAATTCCTTGGGCTGTCCTTGCAAGGCCTCCCTAGTGTGGTGCTCAGCTATTTTTTCAATAGAAAGACAACAGTAGCTTGCAATCCCAAGTCTCTGTTTACCACCACGACTTCTTTCTTGGACATCAGGCCCACAAAGCCACCTGCTCCCTGGGCGTCTCCTGTTGGATGGTCTCCTGTTTTCCTGTAGGGCCTCAAATTCACCCTGTTCCCTTTTCTCTTCAGACTCTTTGGACAGTTTCTTCTCACAGGAACATTTTTCTTCCACTCTGCAACCCTGCTTGTCCCCGCTCCACTAACTTTTTTCTGGCGGACTGTCATCCATCCTTCAGGTCTCAGCTGAAACGTTGCTTCCCCTGGGAAACCTCTGGGAAGGTGAGGGACTCACGCACACCATTTCTCTCTTCTTCCCGTCATAGAATTGGCCACATTGTATTAAAATTGTCTATTTGTCTGTCTCCCCCAGGAGATTGTGAGGTGCATAAGGCTCATCTTGTTCACCACTCTATCCCCAGCACCTAGCCCGTTCACTGGCACACTGTGGGTGCTGAACAAATGAACAAATTAATGAGGTACATCCAGCAGTTTCCCTACAAACCCGCCCCCACATCTGTCTGGTTCCCTTGCTGTTCCCCAAGCACACCTTGTACTTTCTCTTTTCTGAAAACAAAAACAAAAATCCATAGTTTTTGTTTGTGCTTAAGGGGACAAAGTCAGAAAATGTCACCTTCTGAAATTGGAACTAATAGAATCAACATTGAATAGATGAGATCAGCCATCTGCAAAATAATCCACTTTAAGGGTTGGTTTGTAAATATGATACCAATGAGATGAGGGTGCTTCTCAGGTCTCTATGGTGACCAGCATGTTGCTGCAGGCTGGGATCTGCCAAACATAAAGAAAGTGATAATGTCAATCAATTGTAACCTGATTGCTAGAGATAATGCTGTATAAACAGGAGGGCCCTTGTCTGCGTGGGGTCTTGACAAGAGTTGAGCCAAAGAGCAACACATTTATTGTGTCTGATCATCATTAAGTGCTACATGCAGCCCTTTGCAGTTTACAAAGCTCCTCCTTGCGGTGAATTTCCACGACCCTGAAAAATTGGGCTTATTTGCCATTTTACTGGTGAAGAAAAATGCCCACACCTTCACTAAGCCCACAGGAAGTGAGAAGGTTATGAACTGAAGGACAGAAATACTTCTAGAGCAGACACAGCAGCTTTTGGCTTTGAAGAGGCTTGGCTTGGGGCCTCAGACCCCCTTGAAGGGGGCAGGTTGTCATGGGGTGGGGCACTGAATGCTGCCAGGTTGATCTCTTGTTCATTCAGCAAACATTTATTGAACCACGACCACGTGCCCAGCAGAGCGCTAAGAACTTGGAATACAGTGGTAAGAGCTCTTTGTCAAACTGACGACCTAAGTCCAGGACTGTGACAAGTAAATAATCACAAATATGTTGTGATAGGTGGTCTGAGAAGGGAAGCACAAGGTGCTCTTGGAGGCCCATAGAAGGGACACCTATACAGGTCTGGCGGGGAGGGTCTGGGAAGGCTTCACAGAGGAATTGGTGCCTTGAGCTGGCTTAAGCATCTGAAGGGACTTAGAGAGACAAAAGGGGGCTGGAGGGCTCAGAGGATGGGGAGAGAAGGACTTTCCAGGGAGAAAGAGAACACCAGAAAACGAGAACACCGGGGAGTGAGGGTGTATGACAAGTAAAGGCAAGGGAAGAGGGGTGGGGGGAAGTTGTGAGAGGCAAGCCTGGAGAGATCATCACAAAATCCAAATTAATATCATCATAACCTCACAATAATAACTTATAATACAATATAACAAATCCATCATATTAATCACAACTAGTAATCGTTAGTTGATTAAATCAATAAATCATATTACTGGTACTGACAACTTTATAATAACCAGGTCTAATTGGCAGCAAGTGATTACAGTGCTTAGGTGCAGGGCACCAAGTTGAGCAGGTTACACGCCCTCTCTCCTCTCTCACCCTCACAACAACCCTACCAGGGAGGTACTGTTCTCCCACTTTACAAATGAGAAAGTTGAAGATTCAAGCTATTAGCACTAGGTCTCATTACACATGTACAAAAATTTGGACTTAATCCGAACAGAAATAAAGTCATCCGTGAGTTCTGCACAGGGGGGTGACACCCAGATTTTTTTTTTTTTTTTTTTTTTTTTGAGACGGAGTCTCCCTCTGTCACCCAGGCTGGAGTGCAATGGCACGTCTCGGCTCACTGCAACCTCCGCCTCCCGGGTTCAAGGAATTCTCCCTGCCTCAGTCTCTCGAGTAGCTGGGATTGCAGGTGCCTGCCACCACGCCCGGCTAATTTTTTTATTTTTAGTAGAGACAGGGTTTCACCATGTCCAGGCTAGTCTCGAACTCCTGACCTCAGGTGATCCACCCACCTCGGCCTCCCAAAGTGTTGGGATTACAGGCATGAGCCACCGCGCCCAGCTAAATTTTGCTCAATTTGAAAAGCTCTCTCTGGCTGCCTGGTGAAAGCAGCTGGTGGAAGCAGAGAATAGAGACAGAGAGGGCCGCGGAAGGCTTTTGCCTTTTACTTCAGCTCTCAGGTTTTGTGGCTTGGCCTAGGGAGATAGCCGTGGGGACGGAAAGAAGGGATTGGCTTCATGCAATTTGTAGGGGGTAAAGTTGACAGGCCTTGGTGACTGATGGGATGTGGAGAGTGAGAGCAGGGAGAACTTGAGAATGACTGCCTGAATTCTGGCTTAAGCAAATGGATGAGTAGGTGGCAGAGCCAGTTGTAGAAAAGAACATGAAAAGAGGAAGAGGTCTGGGGAGAGACACCCACCGAGTTCACACTGCAGGTAGATGGTGAGATACATACGTGGGAGACACTAAGGAAGAGGGCCTTGGGAGGCAGTTGGAGAGACGGTTCTCAACCTCAGAGGAGAGGTCTGGACTAGGCATCAGGATAAAGAAGGTTACTGGAGCCCTGGAGGGATGAGGTCTCTCAGGCGTGCCATGCCCCCGAGTGAGAAAGGCAAGGGCTGAGGATACCCTGATGCACACCGCTATTTGAGGGAGGACAGAGTGAAAGGGTCTGCAAAGGGCCTGCTTGCTCCCATAGGAGAAGATAGCTGGCAGGCCCAAGGGAAAGTTGGGCCTTCAGCTCCTTGAACTGAAAGGACCTTTGGAAAACATTTGATTCAAACATCTCATTTATAGATGCCTCCCCTCGGAAGGACACAGGGTGGCACCACTGCCAATTTGAGCACTCTTGTATCTTTGCAGCTAGGATGAAGACTTGGGGCTGGGTCTCTAGCTGTGGGGAGAGCTACCCAAACAACCAATCCCACTCTCTTAACCCAGCCCAGCCCCTTTGGAATACAAGGCTCTTATATGTGTGGCAATGGTTTGATCTAACTCTTGAAGAGACACTACAGCATAGCGGTTAAGGATATGGCCTCTGGGCCAGGCGCAGTGGCTTATGCCTGTAATCCCAGCACTTTGGGAGGCTGAGGCGGGCCGATCACTTCAGGTCAGGAGTTGAAGACCAGCCTGGCCAATATGGTGAAACGCCGTCTATACTAAAAAAAAAGAAAAAAAAATTAGCCAGGTGTGGTGGCAAGCACCTGTAATCCCAGCTACTCAGGAGGCTGAGGCAGGAGAATGGCTTGAACCCAGGAAGTGGTGGTTGCGGTGAGCCAAGATTGCACCACTGCACTCCAGCCTGGGCAATAGAGCTAGACTCTGTCTCAAAAAAAAAAAAAAAAAAAAAAAAAAAGCCGGGTGCAGTGGCTCACGCTTGTAATCCCAGCACTTTGGGAGGCCGAGGCGGGTGGATCACGAGGGCAGGAGATTGAGGCCACGGTGAAACCCCGTCTCTACTAAAAATACAAAAAATTAGCCGGGCGTGGTGGCAGGCGCCTGTAGTCCCAGCTACTCGGAGAGGCTGAGGCAGGAGAATGGCGTGAACCTGGGAGGCAGAGCTTGCAGTAAGCCAAGATTGCGCCACTGCACTCCAGCCTGGGTGACAGAGCGAGACTCCATCTCAAAAAAAAAAAAAAAAAAAAAAAAAAAGGATATGGCCTCTGTGCCAGAGTACCAGTGTTCAAAACCCCCACCAACATTCACTAGCTGTGATAGTGGGCAAGTCAATTCACGTCCCTGATTCTCAGCTTTCCCATCTGTAAAAGGGGATGATAATTGTACCAACTTCATAGGGTTTGTTGTGAGGATAAACTGTATTAGAACACTCCCTGGCAACTATTAATAGTAAACTCTGGGCCAGGCACGGTGGCTCATGCCTGAAATCCCAGCACTTTGGGAGGCTGAGGCGGGCGGATTACCTGAGATGAGGAGTTCGAGACCAGTCTGACCAACATGGTGAAACCCCTCCTCTACTAAAAATATAAAAAATTAGCTGGGCGTGGTGGTGGGCGCCTGTAATCCCAGCTACTTGGGAGGCTGAGGCAGGAGAATTACTTGAACCTAGGAGGCAGAGGTTGCAGTGAGCCAAGATCGTGCCATTGCACTCTAGCCTGGGCAACAAGAGCAAAATTCCGTCTCAAAAAAAAAAAAAAAAAAAGGTAGTAAACTCTATTGAGTGTTAGCTGATCCTGGCCAACAAGAATGTGTTGTTTCCAATTACAGTTTCCAAGTCCATATTCTCTGGGGCCTAACTGCTCACTAAAAATGCTTAGGGCATTCATAAAGCAGGGATGACAACAAAAGTGTTTTGGAAAATAATATGATAATTGAGATTTCAAATGACTCCATCAAAGTAGTCGTCACAGGAAAAAGCAGACCTTGGTTAGACTTTCTTACCCTTTTGTAAAAAAATTTTTTTTTTATTTTCTGGCGGGAACTTATAAAGCATTTCTCACCCTCTTTACAGTTTGGTATAATTTTTATTTTGAATCACATAATGGTAGTGGGAGTATTGAGTAGGGGGTGCAGGCGATAAGGTAAAACCCAAATTTTTTAGAGCCCCTGAGTCTTAGTCTCAGATAATCCCATTTGAGCCTTGCATCAAGCCTGTGATGGAGGTATCATTTACATCCTTCTTCGAAGAGGTGGAAAATGAGGCTCATAGAGGTCAAGAACCTAGTCCAAGTTCACACAATTAATAGGGATGGGCTGGATGAGAACCCAGGCAGTCTGATGTCAGAGCCCCTCATGAGGTGAGGCGTTAGTGTCTGTGGTTCTGGAGGTGGGGGTAGGGTTTCCTCAGTGTGGGCCTAACAGTCCTATATAAAGGGGATTCATGCTTTTGTACAAGGAGTAAGGGAGTAAGGGCTGGGACGATTCAGGCCAGAATGCAAAGATGGTTCGCGAGGCCTTTTGGAGAGTCTCTTCCTTGGGGGCCATATGTTTGCAATCAGTGTGCGTGTGGCTGTGGGGGGAGGCCTGTTCTGGCCAGTGGCCAAGCCAGATGTTTGCTGTGTGATTCACACAAACACAAACCTCAGTAACTCCTCGGCGTGCTGGGAATTTTGTGTGCCATAGTTAAGACCTGCTTCATCTGGTAACTCCGAAGGTTTCAAAGGTCCTCTGGGCCAGGGCCGGTCCAAGGCAGAGCTGGGGAGGCGGGAGGTGGACCTCTCATCTCCTCACACCTCCCTGTTGGGGTCCCTTTCCTTGCACAGGACTTTCTTCCCATCACACAGTCCACAGTCTCCACACCCTGTCCTCTTGCAGCCTTCCCCAACCCCGAGACTTCCACTAAGGCCTGCCTGGCCATTGGCTTCATTTCCTCCTGCCTGTTGTGAAGGATGAGCCCCCTGCACCTCTTTTCTGCCTAACAGAGCCCCACTTATCCTTCCCAGCTGCCTCCAACCTCAGCTCTGCTATGAGGCTTTTCCAGCTTCCTCAGAAAAGGAAGGTCAAGGGAGCAGCAAGTGCTCAGGAAGCACCTAGTCTGTGCCAGCTGTGGAACTGGGGTTTTACATAATCACCTCATTAAATCTTCACAACAGCCCTGTGTACTCCTACAGAAAAGGAATCTCAGGTTCAGAAATGGAAAGCAACTTGCCCAAGGTCACACAGCTAAGAAGGGCAGGGGTGTAGCCCAACTTAACTCCCGAGTCCCTATGAACTTGAACTCTCTGTTTCACACCACACTGCCTGCCCCAAGACACCTTCCTCCTTGATCATCTTCAACTCCTTTTGTTTTTCTTCCCACCCCATGTCCAATCCATCAGCAAATACTCTTGGCTCCACCTTCAAAATATATCCAGAATCCACCACTTCTCATCATCTCCCTAGCTGCCACCCTGGTCTAAGTTCCAATCAGCTTTCATCTGGGTTACAGCAATGGTACTCTAACTGCTCCTTTGCTCCTAACAGTGCTCCTAACGACTTTGCCCCTGCCCCTCACGCCCTCCCCCCGGCCCCACACAGTCTATTCACCACACAGAAGCCAGAGGGATTCTGTTACAACACAAGTCAAATGATGTCACTTTTCTTTTCTTTTTTTTTTTTCGAGACGGAATCTCACTCTGTTGCCCAGGCTGGAGTGCAGTGGCACGATCTCGGCTCACTGCAACCTCTGCCTCCTGGATTCAAGCCATTCTCCTGCCTCAGCCTCCCGAGTAGCTGGGATTACAGGCACACACCACCACGCCCGGCTAATTTTTTTGTATTTTTAGTAGAGACGGGGTTTCACCATGTTAGCCAGGATGGTCTCGATCTCCTGACCTCGTGATCCGCCCACCTCGGCCTCCCAAAGTGCTGGGATTACAGGTGTGAGCCACAGCGCCCAGCTATCATGTCACTTTTCTACCTCAGAGTCCTTCAATGGCTCGTTTCATTTGTAGTCTAAGTCCTTAATGTCAGCCTATATAGCCTAGATGATCTGTTCCCAGCTCTTTCCTATTCTCTCCCTTGCTCTGTTCCAGCTACCCTGGACTAGTTGCTATTCCTCCAACATGCCAGAGCCTGAGGGCCGTTGTACCTACTGTTTCTTTTGCCTGGAACATTCTTGGAAGTCTGCATGGCTTGCTGCCCCACTTGTTTCAGGTCTTCATTCAAAACATACCTTCTCAGTGAAACTCTCCCCATCATCCTGTTTCAATTTTCAACACCTACTCCACCAACACTTGCTATTCCTGCTCTCCCGTTTTGTTTTGTTTTTTCTGCCTTTTGACTGTGATGGTTAATTTTATGTGTCAACTTGACTAGACTGTGGGGTATTCAGATATTCGATTCAACATGATTGCTGGGTGGGTCATGAGGGTGTTTCTGGTTGAGATTCACATTTGAATTGGTAAACTGAGTAAAGCAGGGTGCCCTCAGGCTTCGTCCAATTCATTGAAGACCTGAATACAATAAAAGGCTGAGTAAGGAAGAATTATTTCTCTCTGCCGACTTTGAGCTGGGACATCCATCTTCAAATTGGAGCTATACCTTGGCTCTCCTGGGTCTCCAGCTTGCCAACTGCAGAACTTGTTCTCAGCCCGCATAATCATGTAAGGCAATTCCTTATAGTAAATATATATATGTATGTCACATATGTGTATAAATCTAGAGATCCTGTTGGTTTGATTTCTCTGGAACACACCAACTAACAGTACTTTGGCTATTTTTTAAAAATGTGTTGTCTGCCCCTACTCTAAGGTAAACTTCATGAGGGCAAGGATTTTTGTGTGTTTTGCTCTCCGGTTTTTCCTCAACACAATACCTGACATATAGTAGGTGCTTAGTAAGTATTGGTTGAATGAATCATGGCCCTTTATGTTTGACTCTCCCAGGAGTCTGTGAGCCACTTCACTACAAGAACTTGGAGTCCTCGCCTTTGCATTCCCGGTGCCCGGCAAAGTGCCCACCTCCAAAGGTGCCCAGTAAATATCGAATGAAATGCCTTCATATGATCCGTCCAGAAGAACGTTGGAGTTTCCAGAACAAAATTAGGAGGACTGAGCCTTCTTCAGTCCCTAATTCAGGAGCACCACCTCTCTGCTTTCCCCCACCTCTCCCTGAAACCCCAGCCTTGCCGTGGCTGTTTGTCTGCTGTGCCCGGCCTCCTTCCCTGCCTCTCAGAGTCCTCTCTCCCTTCCCCCATCCGCCCCCTGCTCGCCCGCCTGAGTACAGGCTATTATCTGGGGGTGGTAATTATTGCGAGTAAATTGGAAGTTGTTTTGCACAGAGCTGTCTCACGCAGGTCGATTTGTATGCTTCCTGGGCACTTCTGACACTCCAGAAATGCCATAGCAACGGCCGGGCGCCGCCGGGCTCACTGATGGCAGGAGATTAGGCGGGGGAGCGGTGCGCCGTGGGCGGGAAGAGGGGCGGGAAGGCAGCAGGAAAGGCCGAGGGCACCACGCGGCAGGGAGGCCGCAGCCTTCTCAGCCGCCACCTGTCTGAGCCTTGATTTCCCTGTCGGTGACACGGGGATGAGAACCTGCAAGCAAGCTGTTGACGGGCATAAACGAGCTAATGGCTTGAACAGTTTGTAAACTAAAACGACGGCCAGCTGGCATTACAATGAACTATTATTATTATTATTATTATTTTTAGAGATGGGGGTCTTGCTCCGTCGCCCAGGCTGGAGTTCAGTGGCGTGATCATGGCTCACCGCAGCCTCGACCTCCTGGGCTCAAGCGATCCTCCAATGGACTATCATTACCACGACTATTCTTTTTCCTGGTATTGTCTTCTTTTCCCCTTCTCCCTGCCTTTCTGCGGCTCTGCCCCCACCCGCCTCGCCGCCACCCCGACTCCTCCCACCTCCCCGGACCCCAGCCCTGAGCCGGCGCCTGCCCGAATTCCCCGCCAGAGCGGGGTTCCTGCTGGGCCTCCTTTATTCCGTGCAAAATCACAGCCCCTGGGACACCTTTTGGAGATGAGGCCCACAGAGACACCTCAAGCTCATCCTGCAGGGGCAGAGCCGCTGATTAAATTATATTCACTCTGCCTTTCAGTCATTCAGATTGGCTGGGATGAGGCCAGCTGGAATTAGTGAGAAATTTGAAGCAGAGAATATTGACAAAGAAAGGCTGTTTTATTGCCTGCAATGACACAGGATATTTCAAAGGCAGCTCAGCAGGTCAAGGAGAGCTTAGTCTGTGAATAGATCAGACTTTTTGCTAATTATTTGGATAGACACAGATCTCAAGTTTTTAAAATCAGCTTTGTTTCCTTCAGGGACTTGAAAAACAACCCTTCCTCTCCCCAAATCTGAGATCCTTACCAGGTGAAGGCTTTGAAAACAAGAAAGTACTGTTAAACTATTCATTAATTCCAAATATTTTTTCAGCACCTACTATGTGCTAGGATGATTGTGGCTTTTGAAAATACAGACATGGAGCTGATATCTACAGGAGAAACAAACAACATGGAAGTAAACAGGGAAACAGATACTTTTAAATCGTGGTAAGGGCTCTGAAATGTGTAAATAGGATTAGAGTGGTGGGGGTAGCTACTTTAAAGAAGGTGGGTCAGGGAAGGTCTCAGGAGAGATGGCTGATTTCTGAATGATAAGAAGGAGCCAGCCATGCTCAGATTTTAGGGGAAAGTGTTACTGGCCAAGGGGACAGCAAAAGCAAAGACCTGGTGGTGGAAATGGGCGTGGTTGTTCAAAGAACAGAAAGAAGGCCAATGTGCCTGAAGAAACAGGGTGAGATTTGGAAATCACATAGGGACCTGTAGGCCTCAGTGAGGAGTTTCGATAGTATTTCCAGTGTGTTGTGAACTCAATGAAAAGTCTTAAGCAAAGGAGTGACCTGATCTGCTTTATGTGTTTCTTGAAAGGATTATTGGGTACTGTTTGAGGAATAGATTTTCTTTTCTTTTCTTTTTATTTTTTTTTCTTTTTTTAAGACAGGGTTTCACTCTGTTGCTCAGGCTGGAGTGCAGTGGCATGATCATGGTTCATTGAAGTCTCAACGTTCCAAGCTCAAGTGATCCTCCCACCTCAGCTTCCCATGTACCTAGGACTACAGGCATGCAGCACCATGCCCAGCTAGTTGTTTTTTGTTTTGTTTTGTTTTGTTTCTAGAGATGGTGTCTCACTATGTCACCCAGGCTGGTCTTGAACTCCAGGGCTCAAGTGACCCTCCCACTTCAGCTTCCCAAAGTGCTGGGATTACAGCATGAGCCACCACGACCGGCGTGATTTTCTTTTTTCTTTTTCTTTTTTTGAGATGGAGTGTTGCTCTGTTGCCCAGGCTGGAGTGCAGTGGTGTGATCTCGGCTCACTGCAATCTCTGCCTCCCAGGTTCAAGCAGTTCTCCTGCCTCAGCCTCCCAGTAGCTGGGACTACAGGCGCACGCCACCACGCCTGGCTAATTTTTGTATTTTTAGTAGAAATGGGGTTTCACCATATTGGTCAGGCTGATCTCGAACTCCTGACCTCAGGCAATCCACCCGCCTCAGCCTCCCAAAGTGCTGGGATTACAGGCGTGAGCCACCGTGCCCGGCCTGATTTTCTAATAAGAAAAATTGACTGGGGAACAGGAATGGGAATAGGGAGACTAGTTAGGAAACCATTGGTAAATTCCAGGTGGCTTAGGCTTGGGTAGTTGCAGTGGAGTGGGGATAGGCGGAGAGATTCAGGATGTATTTTGGAGACAGCCAACAGGGCTTGGTGATGAACTGGATGAGGGAAAGAGATGATGTTTCTAGTTTCAAGGTTTTTGGCTTGAGCAACTGAGTGGTGCCATTTGTAGAGCTGGGGAAAACCAGGGCAGATCAAGTTTGAGGGTGGGTTGGGAACTAATAATTCTCTTTTGGACGTTTTCAGTGTGAAATGTCAGATGTCGGGGGGACTTGATATAGGAGTCTGGGACTCCAGTGAGAGGTTTGGACCTAAGAAAGACATCTGGGTGTCCTTAATATTCAGTTAAGAGCCCTTGGATTCTTGGTGACTTGCTCAAAGCTAACACAACTATAACAGAAACATGGTAAGATACCTGCTGTTATGAACCACGCGTTGTGTCCCTGCTAAAGGCGTATGTTGAAATTCTAACCCGAAACGGGATGGTATTAGGAGGTGGGGCCTTTGATAGGTGATTAGGTCATGAAGGTGAAGCCCTCATGAATAGGATTAATGTCTTATAAGAAAAGACCTGGAGGGACCGGTCGCAGTGGCTCACGCCTGTAATCCCAGCACTTTGGGAGGCCAAGGTGGGCAGATCACTTGAGGCCAGGAGTTCAAGACCAGCCTGGCCAACATGGTGAAACCCTGTCTCTACTAAAAATACAAAAATTAGCTGAGTGTGGTGGCGTGTGCCTGTAATCCCACTTACTTGGGAGGCTGAGGCAGGAGAATTGCTTGAACCCAGGAGGCAGAGGTTGCAGTGAGCTGAGATTGCACAACTGCACTTCAGCCTGGGTGACAGAGCGAGACTCTGTCTCAAAAAAAAAAAGAAAAGAAAAAGAAAAGAAAAGAACTGGAGGCCAGGCACTGAGTGGCTCATGCCTATGAGAGGATCACTTGAGGCCAGGAGTTCAAGACCAGCCTGAGCAAGATGGCAAGAACCCACCTCTAAGAAAAAATAAAAAATAAAAATAGCTAGGCTTGGAGACCAGGAGGTTGAGGCTACAGTGAGCTGTGATTGTGCCACTGTATTCCAGCCTAGGTGACAGAGCAAGACCCTGTCTCTCAAAAACAAATTTTTTTAATTAAAAAGACTCCAAGAGCTTGTTTCCTTTTTCTCTCTGTTCTCCCTCAAATGAGGGTACAACAAGAAGGTGAATGTCTGCAAACCAGGAAGAGGGCCTCACCAGACACTGAATTTGCCTGCACCTTGATCCTGGATTTCCCAGCCTCCAGAACTGTGAGAAATAAATGTTTGTTTATTTGTTTTTATTTTTAATTTTTTGGTTTTTTTTAGAGACAGGGTCTCACACTGTCACCCAGGCTGGAGTATATTCGTGCAATCATAGCTCATTGCAGCCTCGAACTCCTGGACTCAAGTGAGTCCACTTCAGCCTCCCACTTCAGCCTCCCAAAGTGCTGAGATTGCAGGCGTGAGCTTCCTGCACCCAGCCATGTTTGTTGTTTAAACCACTCAGTCTATGGTATTCTGTTATAGCAGCCAGAACTAAAACAGCTGTCTTCTTCCCTACCTCGAAAAGAACACCCCTCTCCTCCACTTGAATGTCTTTATCTGAGTCAGTTAAGACTTACTCTCAGGGAAAATGCAAAATAAAACTACAAGGTACCACTTTTTAATAATCAAAGGGGTGAAGATCAAAAGGTTGGAAAACACTGTTAGCAAAGGTGGGGAAAACACGCACTTTCATATATTGTTTATGGGAATGTAAATTCATTTATCCCTTATGTAGGGCAATTTGGCAGTTTCTAGAAAAATAAGAAAGACATATATACTTTGACCCAACAATTCCAATTTTAGGAAATTATCCTACAGATACACTCACACATTTTTTTTTTTTTTTTTTTTTTTTTTTTTGAGATAGAGTCTCGCTCTGTGGCCCAGACTGGAGTGCAGTGGCGCAATCTCGGCTCATTGCAAGCTCCACCTCCCGGGTTCAGGCCATTCTCCTGCCACAGCCTCCCGAGTAGCTGGGACTACAGGCGCCCACCACCACGCCCGGCTAATTTTTTGTGTGTATTTTTAGTAGAGACGGGGTTTCACTGTGTTAGCCAGGATGGTCTCGATCTCCTGACCTCGTGATCCGCCCGCCTTTGCCTCTCAAAGTGCTGGGATTACAGGCGTGAGCCACTGCGCCTGGCCCACTCACACATATTTTTTAAAAAAATGCATGTACCAGGCTGGGCCGCGGTGGCTCATGCCTGTAATCCCAGCACTTTGGGAGATGGAGGTGGGAGGATCACCTGTGGTCAGGAGTTCAAGACCAGCCTGGCCAACATGACGAAACCCCCATATCTACTAAAAATACAAAAATTAACCAGGCGTGGTGGTGGGCACCTGTAATTCCAGCTACTTGGGAGGCTGAGGCAGGAGAGTTGCTTGAACCCTAGAGGTGGAGGTTGCAGTGAGCCGAAATCGCACCACTGCACTCCAGCCTGGGTGACAGAGCGAGACTCCATCTCAAAAAAAAAAAAAGAAAAAACCATATACCAGAATATTTATTTTCACTATGTTTTTATTTATTTTTATTTTTCGTAGAGACGGGTCTCACTATGTTGCCCAGGGTGGTCTCAAACTCTAGAGCTCAAGAAATCCTCCCACCTCTGCCTCCCAAAGTGCTAGGATTACAGGTGTGAGCTACCATGCCTAGCTCTCACTATGTTTTTAACAGCAAAAGATTGGGAAAAATATCCTTCAATAGAGGACTGATTAAATAAAGTACACCTTTACAATGGAATATGTGCAGCCATCAAATCTAAGGAAGTTCTTGGTCACTTTTTTGTTTTTTGAGATAGGGTCTCACTGTGCTGCCCAGGCTGGTCTTGAACCCCTGGGCTCAAGTGATTCTCTCACCTTAGCCACCTGAGTAGCTGGGACTATAGGCACGTACCACCATGCCCAGCTGATTTTTTTTAACTTGAAAAATTGAGATGAAATTTACATAACATAAAATTGACCATTTTAACTATTTTAAAGTGTAAAATTCAGTGCCTTTATGTTTTGATATGAAACAACCTTTGAGATATATTGGTATGCACTTACCCTCACTCACCTTCTATCCCCACTTGCCTACCTCTGCTTGTGATAGTGGGAGAGACTTTTTCTGATGGGCATCTCTGAAAAGTCTCCAGAACACAGGAGGCTGAGAGGGACTGTTGCCAGGGAAAGGTGGTGGTAATGTTATCAGCGGTTCTCATCCCCGGCTGCACATTAGCATCACCTGAGGAGATTTTGAAAATGCCCTTGCCCAGGCCCCACCTTTAGATACTTTGATTTAATTAGGGGTGAGGCCTGGGCATGAGTCTTAAAATTTAGGCATAATTTACACACAGTAAAATGCATAAGCCTTAAATGTATAGTTCAATGAATTGTGATATTGTGGGTGCTTGTGTAACCATTGCCCCATTAAAACATAGAACATTTCCATCTCTCCAGTCACTGCCCTTCACCCCTGCCAGAGGCAGACACTGTTCTGATTTCTATCATAGATTCATTTTGATTGTTCTTGAACTTCATAGAAATGGAATCAAGCAGTATGTAACATTTTGAGATTGCCTTATTTCTTAGTATAATGCCCTTGAGGTTCATCCAAATAATTGCACTGATCAGTAGTTCATTTCTTTTTGTGGCTGAGTGGTATTCCTTTGTATGGATACACCAAAGTTTATCCATTCAGACATCCAGGGACATTTGTGTTGGTCCCAGTTTTTGGCTATTAGAAACAAAGCTGCTATCAACATTCTTGTACAAGTCTCTCTGTGAGCACATGTACTCATTTCTCCTTGAGTGGAATTCCTGGGTTTCACTTTATTTGAAACTGCTGGTTTCCAAAGTGGTTGTACCAATTTACAACCCCACCAGCAAAAGATGAGACTTACAGTTGTTCCATATCTTTGCTAACACTTGGTATTGTCTGTCTTTTAAATTATAGCCATTCTCATGGGTATGTAGTGGCATGTCCTTTTAGTTTTAAATTGCATTTCCCTAATGGAAAATTATGTTGATCATCTTTTCATGTGCTTATTGACCATTCATATATCCTGTCTCATGAGGTGTCTGTTCCACTTTTTGCTCATATTTTTGGGTGGTCATTTTATTATTGATTTGTAAGAGCTCTTTATATATTCTGGATATTAGTCTTTTGTCAGATAAATATATTGCAAACATTATTATTTAAGATATCCCCAGTGAGTCTCACATGAATGCAGACTTGAGAACCCTTGGTGAACTAAAGATTGGCCCCAAAGGCCCCCTACTTTTGCAAGTCCCCAAACTTACCCCCTAGCAATTTTGCCTGAGGATTTTTTTTTCTTTTTCTTTTTCTTTTCTTTTTCTTTTTTGAGATGGAGTCTTGCTCTGTCACCCAGGCTGGAGTGCAGTGGTGCAATCTCGGTTCACTGCAACCTCTGCCTCCCGGGTTCAAGAGATTCTCCTGACTCAGCCTCCCGAGTAGCTGGAATCACAGGTGTGCACCACCACGCCTGACTAATTTTTGTATTTTTAGTAGAGACAGGGTTTCACTATGTTGACCCGGCTGGTCTTGAACTCCTGACCTCAGGTGATCCACCGCCTTGGCCTCCCAAAGTGATGGGATTACAGGCGTGAGCCACTGCACCTGGCTGAGGATTGGTTTTTCAATTCATGTGAATGTCCATGGCTGTGGGGGATTTTAGGAGAGAGGGTTTCCTTGTCAGTCTTTCTCCTGCATATCTGCCTGGCTTCTTGGACAGCTCCATTCATCTGAACTGTTCTCTTACACTCTGACTGTGAGAAAGTCTTTTCCCGTCTTCACCCTAAGATTTTCCACATGTAAAATCTGACCTTAGTGCCTGACCCATTTCTACAACCCAGAGACAGTGTGTGTCAAAGGAATAAGGACATTTTTTTTGTTTGTTTGTTTGTTTGTTTTCTGGCTGGAGCAAGCTATGTCCTAGGTACAAAAGGAGTGTGACTTTCTGTATCCCCTCCTGGCTATTACCCTCAGGCTGCCTATCTGCTCACTGAAGGGGAGAATCATTTTCTAGCAGCCTTGGCAACCAATCACCAGAGGACAGGTCCCAGTCTCATTGAATCTGCTGTGTACTTGCTGCATGACCTCGTGCAAGGCAATTAACCTCTCTAATCCTTGGTTCCTTCAACTGGTACAAGAGAACATCTTGTTTGTTGTGGGGAAAGTTCCTGGCATAAATTAGCTGCTCACAAAGGATGGAAGACATGGTTCTAAGATCAGTGGAACTGGGCTGTGAGAGGAGCTCTCTGTTCTGGGACTTGCCAGGCCCTCAATGTGCCCTAGTGTCATATATCTGCCCCTTCCTTCCACACCTTCAGAGGCCCAGACTGGTCAAGGCCCCTCCTGCTGTGTTGTCTTCACCCTGCCCTTTTTGGCTAATTTGAACAGAACATCCCATGAGGGCCCCTAGGCTCTTTAAGCTCTGAGCAGATGGCTGGGAAGCCAGTTCTCTGAAACATACAGTTCTTGACTCAGATCTGGGCAAGGGGCCAAGACCTTCGAAGGGCTGTAGAAAAACTTCACCTTCGCCCCCACTTCCCTCCTGTTGCCCTCAAGAGCTTGTAGTTTTTACTACCTGTCTCTTAGTGCCAAAGAGGAAGGGAAAAAGGCCACACCTATTTGGATTAGATGCCCACTTGGAGTGCCTTCTTGGGCTGGCACCAGGGGGAAGCCTTGACCCCAGGTTTTGTGAGAGGCACCCATGCTATGTAGGGAGGGTTTCTCTGCTGCTGCAGGAAGAGGATAAGGAAGCTACAGGAGAGCTCATGGGGAGCTCCCAGAAATGTCCTTGACTTGGGGAACAAGTGGGTACAGGGCATCTGGAGAGTCCAGCGACACTGGGCTCTGGCTGGAGCCTGTTCATCTCACAGCCAAGCATGGGTGGCTTTGTCCTAGCACAAGATCTGGGAAGGGACTAGAAGAGGGCTGTCTAGTTCCTGGGTGTAACTCAGAATCCTCTGTGTTACTTCCAGGTCCATCTGGAGGCAGGTATAAAAGGGAGACAGGGGTAGTATTGGCAAGAGAAGTGGCTGGGATGGGTATGCTTGGCCCTCCCCACTTCCCTGGTTTCTGGTCCCCATTATGTCTTTGGAGATATCATTCCCACCCAAGGCCTCATTCTAGTTCTCTAACAGAGCACCCAGTGCTCTCCTTTAGGATTACTAATTGACAAATCATCCATCCATCCATCCATCCATCCATCCATCCATCCATCCATCCAACAACTATTTACTGGTCAGCCATTATGTGTAGGGACCATTCTGAGCTCTGCGAGGGTATAACTGTGAAAAAGACAGAAATGTTCTTCACAGAGCTCACATGATCATGGAGGAGCCAGACAGGTGACCAAGCTACATTCCATGGAATAAACCCAATGATAAAGGCAGGATGTGGGATCACAGAGGATGACTTGTTGAGAAGGATCAGGGAAGGTTCCTGGAAGCAGGGAGGCCTGCACTGAGACAAGAGGAGTGAATAGACAATAGTGAGGTGAAAAGGGTGAGTGCAGGCAGAGGAAACTGCATGTGGGGAGGCCTGGAGGCAAGATCTGAATAGCTGGAAGTTGTTCAGTTTGAGAAGAGATCATGTGCATGTATGCGTAGGGGTTGTGAAGAAGTAAGATGTGGCCAGAGAGGTAGTCAGCCATGGTGAGGAGGCAGGACTTGATCTTGAGGGAAACGAGGAGGCTTTGAAGGATTTAGACAGGGCCATGGCATGATCAGTTTGGTATTTTTGAAAGATGATTCTGGTTTTTGGGTAGAGATCAGATAGTGGGGGAAAGGCACAAATAGAAGCAGGAAGACAAGCCAGGAGGCTAGTGCGGTCATCCAAGTGAGAAAGAATGGTGGCATAGACTGCCGTGGTGGCAGTGGAGATGGAGAGAAGTGATTGGATTTGGGATGTATTTTAGAGGTTGAGCCAACACGACTCACTGATGAATTGAACGTGAGGGGCAAATACGATGCAGGCCTCAAAGACACTTCCTGGTTTCTGACTTGGACCACTTTGCGGGTTTGTAGTGCCATTCATGGAGATGGGAAATGTTGAGAGAGCAGGTCTAGGGGAGAGTGGGTGAGTTCAGTGCTATGTAGAGTTTGAGCTTCCGGGGTGACATGTCCTATAGCCAGTTTGCCATCTAGGTCCAAATCTCAGGAGAGAGGATGAGGCTAGAGACAGAGTTGTGAGGTCTTGAGAGCCAGTGAGGTAACCCAAAGGGAGTGGAGGATGCCATGTTTTGTGCAGTGGGACTGCCTTGTCAAAGGTTTCTCTATCGTTTGGTGCCCACTTCACCCAAACCCCGAAAGGCAGGTTTAGAAGGCTTTCATCAAAGACTGTGAAACTTAGGGCAAAGACCCTGCAGGTAATCCTAACTCTTGGCTCCCTCCCTTCCTCCCAGTCCCTGTCATTTCCACAGCATCCTGGGCTGACTTGATTAGTTTCCAAGAAGGGTTTATCCATCCCAGGGGCCAGGCCAGCTGCCATTCTTAGGAAATTCAGTTTCTGGCTCCCTCTGCTGGCAGAGCTGGAGATGACTATTGGCTGGGGCAGCCTCCATCCCACGGCTTTCCTCCTCCTTCCTGCTTCCCCTGGGAGATTAAACCCTCAGTCTCATTCCTCTATCCCCTACCCCCAAATCCCACCTACTTTATAAGAACCCTAGCTAGAAATGGGGTGGGAGAAGCCTAATTAGGGATCTGGGAAACATAAATTCTTTTTTTTTTTTTTTTTTTTTTTTTTTTTGAGACAGAGTCTGGCTTTGTCCCCCAGGCTGGAGTGCAGTGGCACCATCTCGGCTCACTGCAAGCTCCGCCTCCCGGGTTCACGCCATTCTCCTGCCTCAGCCTCCCGAGTAGCTGGGACTACAGGCGCCCGCCACCACACCCTGCTAATTTTTTTTTTTTTTGTATTTTTAGTAGAGACAGGGTTTCACTATGTTGGCCAGGATGGTCTCGAACTCCTGACCTCGTGATCCGCCCACCTCGGCCTCCCAAAGTGCTAGGATTACAGGCTTGAGCCACCGTGCCCGGCCAGAAACATAAATTCTTACTGTTGGCAGAGCTTGGTGGCTCACACCTGTAATCCTAGCACTTTGAGAGGCTGAGGCGGGAGGATCGCTTGAGCCCAGGAGCTGGAGAACAGCCTGGGCAACATAGCACGACTCTGTCTCTACAAAGTATTAAAAAAATTAGGTGGATGTGGTGGCACATGTCTGTAGTCCTAGCTGCTAAAGAGGCTGAGGTGGGAGAATCGCTGGAGCCTGGAGGATCACTTGAGCTCAGGAGTTTGAGGTTACGGTGAGCCGAGATCACACCACTGCACTCCAGCCTGGGCAACAGAGTGAGACCCTGTCTCGTAAATAAATTATTACTGTTTCTAATCACTTTCATCTTTTTTTCTGCCCCAAACCCACTCTCGGCTTTTTTTTTTTTTTTGACAGGATCTCACTCTGTCACCCAGGCTGGAGTGCAGTGGTGTGACTCTGCTTACTGCAGCCTCGAACTCCTGGGCTCAAAAGATTCTCCCATCTCAGCCTCCCAAGTAGCTAGGACTACAGCACACACCACCACACACAGCTAATTTTTGTGTTTTTTGTATGATGAATCATGTTGCCCAGGCTGGTCTCAAACTCCTGGGCTCAAGCGATCCTCCCACCTCGGCCTCCCAAAGTGCTGGCATTACAGGTGTGAGCCACCACGCTCAGCCCCAAACCCATTCTTGATCTCCTTGTGCATGAAGACTTCATTTGGTTATCAAAAACACTCTTCCATTCTCAGTCCCCAAGAGCAACATTTTGCTGGCACTCCCTCCTCATATGCAGGGAAGCCATGATGTGTGCTGGAAAAAACGCTGGGTTGGGAGTGAAGGTACCTAGGTTTGAGTCCTGTTTCTGTCACAGGTTCAGGGTCTGACCTTGGATTGGTCACTTCCTTCTTTCCCAGTGGCAGTTCCCTTACCTGTGGCATTAGACTGGAGTCCAAAAAACCGTTTCAACTCGGCATTCTAGGCTTGCTCCAACCATCTTAGCCTTTTTAGTTTTCATACACATCAAGCCCTCTCCTGCCTCAGGGCCTTTGGTCATGCTATTCCCTCTGCCTGAAATGCCCTTCCCTTCCCTTTTTGTTTGGTTAACTCCTCCCTACCCTTCAGCTCTTTTTTTTTTATTATTAATTAATTTTTTTTGCACACAAAACAATAAACATTTTCTAAAAATACATACAAACAAAAAGATGCATATCAAACATATTAGGAAGGTTGCACATGGGAAGACGGGGAATAGAAATGGGGAGTGGGAATTAAAGAAAATAAATGAGAGAGGGACTTTGTATGGATCAATGATAATAACTCAATCCTCTATTTGACAAAGAAGAAGGAGAAGGAAGAGGAAGAACAAGAAAGTGGGATAAAGGATCAGAAAGGGAGGAAAATAGAAAAAATTAGAGTATGACTCCAGGGTAGACCTGTTTTGTTGTTGCTGGGTTGGTTGGTTGGTCTGTTGTATTTTTCATGTTTCGCCATGTTGGCCAGGCTGGTCTCGAACTCCTAGCCTCAAGTGATCAACCCGCCTCAGCCTCCCAGAGTGGTGGGACTACAGGCGTGAGCCACCACGTCCAGCCCCCACATTGCTTCTGGCCTCCGTGGTAGACCTCCCAGACGGGGTGGCCTGGCAGAGGTGCTCCCCACATCCCAGATGGGGCGGCCGGGCAGAGGCGCTCCTCACTTCCCAGACGGGGCGGCCGGGCAGAGGCGCTACTCACTTCCTAGATGGGGTGGTGGCCAGGCAGAGGGGTTCCTCACTTCCCAGAAGGGGCGGCCAGGCAGAGGCGATCCTCACATCCCAGAAAATGGGCGGCCGGGCAGAGGCGCTCCTCGCTTCCCAGACGATGGGCGGCCGGGCAGAGGCGCTCCTCACTTCCCAGACGATGGGCGGCCGGGCAGAGGCGCTCCTCACTTCCCAGACGATGGGCGGCCGGGCAGAGGCGCTCCTCACTTCTTCCCAGACGGGGCGGCCGGGCAGAGGCGCTCCTCACTTCCCAGACGATGGGCGGCCGGGCAGAGGCGCTCCTCACTTCCCAGAAGATGGGCGGCCGGGCAGAGGCGCTCCTCACTTCTTCCCAGACGGGGCGGCCGGGCAGAGGCGCTCCTCACTTCTTCCCAGATGGGGCGGTCGGGCAGAGGCACTCTTCACTTCCCAGACGGGGTGGCCGGGCAGAGGCGTTCCTCACTTCCCAGACGATGGGTGGCCGGGCAGAGGCGCTCCTCACATCCAAGATGGGGCGGCCGGGCAGAGGCGCTCCTCACTTCCCAGACGGGGCGGCGGGGAAGAGGCGCTCCTCACTTCTTCCCAGACGGGGCGGCCGGGCAGAGGCCCTCCTCACTTCTTCCCAGACGGGGCGGCCGGGCAGAGGCGCTCCTCACATCCCAGACGATGGGCAGCCAGGCAGAGGTGCTCCTCATTTCCCAGACGATGGGTGGCCGGGCAGAGGCGCTCCTCACTTCCCAGACGGGGCGGCCGGGCAGAGGCAGAGGCGCTCCTCACTTCCCAGACGATGGGCGGCCAGGCAGAGACGCTCCCCACCTCCCAGACGGGGCGGCGGCCGGGCAGAGGCTGCAATCCCAGCACCCTGGGAGGCCAAGGCAGGCGGCTGGGAGGCGGAGGCTGCAGCGAGCCAAGACCACGCCAGCGCACTCCAGCCCCGGCAACACCGAGCACCGAGTGAGTGAGACTCCGTCTGCAGTCCCAGCACCTCGGGAGGCCGAGGCGGGCAGAGCACTCGGGGTCAGGAGCTGGAGACCAGCCTGGCCAACATGGCGAAATCGCGCCTCCAGCCAAAGGAGAAAAAGCAGGCAGCGGTGGTGGCGCGCGCCGGCAATCCCAGGCAGCCCGCAGGCCGGGGCAGGAGAATCACGGGAGCTGGAGGCAGGGAGTCTGCAGCGAGCCGAGTAGATTCCAGCCTGGGCCACAGAGGGAAAAAAGGGAAGGGAAGGGAGGGGAGGGGAGGGGAGGGAAGGGAGCTACCCTTCAGCTCTTAGCTCAAATGCTACTTCCTCAGAGAAACCTTTTCCAGCCCTCCAGATTGGGTCAGATACCTCGTGGTACGCTGTCATAATTGCCTGTAGTTTTCCTTCTGAGCCCTCTTCACGTTTGTAATTTTCCAAGTGTTTGTGTGATTATTGTTTCAAGTCCATCTTCACCATGGAACTTTAAGTTCTTTGATAGCAAGGACTTGTCTGTTTTTCTCACCACTCTACCCCCAGCACCTGGATCCTTACCTGACCATCTTGTAAAGGCTCAACACATATTTACTAAGTAAATGAATAAGTGGATGAATTAATCCTTTTCTTCACCTGTCAGCTGCTTTCTGTATCTAACTAGCATCATGTTAAAGAGCAAAAAGTCGAAAGCCAAACTGCCTGGGTTTGGAATCCTGCTTCACCATTCACAAGCTGTGTAAACTTGTGTAAGTTATTCGATCTTTCTGTGCCTCAGTTTCCTCATCTGTAAAAGGAGGATGATAATAGTATACACTGTCTAACAAGGTTGTTGTTAAGGATTAAAAGACAGTGTATGTAAAGTCCTTAGAACAAGGCCTGGCACTTCAGTGCTATCTAAGTAATAGCTATTGTTCTTATTCGGCCTCATCCATCTCTCCATTTATGCATTCTGAACCCTCCCACAAAGCCTCATTATCTTATTTCCAGCCTGTGAGTGCGGATGACTCAGTGTAATTTGCAGATTAGGTTGAAAAGTTTTGTTTTTTAAAATTCTTATTATGGAAATGTTCAATCATACACAGAAGCAGAGAAGAGGATAATGAACCTCTGTAACAAGCTTCAACAATTATCAACATTTTGCCAATCTTTGTTCATCCCTACTCTCCTTTTTTTTCCCTCTGTACTGGAGTATTTTAATGTAAGTCCCAGATGTCATATCATTTTGTCTGAAAATACTCCAATATGTATTTCTAACAGATGAGGACCTTAAAAAAAAAAGCAATACCATTATCACCCTTTTAAAATTAACAATAATTAGGGAGAGCTTTTTTTGTTTGTTTTTTTTGAGACAGAGTTTTGCTCTTGTAGAGGCTGGAGTGCAATGGCATGATCTTGGCTCACTGCAACCTCCGCCTCCTGGGTTCAAGCCATTCTCCTGCCTCAGCCTCTCGAGTAGCTGGGATTACAGGTGCCTACCATCATGGCCGGCTAATTTTTGTATTTTAGTAGAGATGGGGTTTCACCATGTTGGCCAGGCTGGTCTCAAACTCCACCCACCTCGACCTCCCAAAGTGCTGGCATTACAGGTGTAAGCCACTGCACCCAGCCTAGGAAGAGCTTTTTTCTTTTCTTTTCTTTTTTTTTTTTTTTTTTTTTTGAGACGGAGTCACCCTCTGTCACCCAGACTGGAGTGCAGTGGCGAGATCTTGGCTCACTGCAACCTCTGCCTCCCAGGTTCAAGCAATTCTCCTGCCTCAGCCTCCCGAGTAGCTGGGATTATAGGCACGTGCCACCACACCCAGCTAATTTTTGTATTTTTAGTAGAAACGGGGTTTCACCATGTTGGTCAGGCTGGTCTCGAACTCCTGACCTTGTGATCCGCCCACCTTGGCCTCCCCAAGTGCTAGGATTACAGGCGTGAGCCACTGAGCCCGGCTGGGAGAGCTTTAGAAACCCCATTCCCTTGAGAGACGCTGGGCGAATGCGAGCCCTTGATTGGGGTAGATGCATAATGAGGAACAGCAGATAACTAATCGATGTAAAGTGTTTTGAATGGGGCCTGTCACATAAGACGGATATAGTAGTAACTATTATTTTGACTCTCTTTGATTCTCTCCATTTACCCACTCAAAATCCTCCCAATCTCTCTCATTTTCAGGCTGTGAGCCTGGGTGACCATTTATAAAGGAGGACTAGGAGCCTGGGCTGGGGAGTTTCCTGGGTCATCAGAGCCCTGGGTTGAGACCTGCGACTCCAGAAGGCACCAAGAAGGGCCCAAAGGAAGCAGACTACAGGACCGAAGGGGAGGGGAGGAGCAGCCAGAGCTGGGGAGTTTAAAGGAGGAGCCCTACAGCTGTGTGAAAATGGGTCTTAGAAAATCCAACAGCCAAAGGGCAGGCAAGCTGAGGGTTGGTCCTTCCTTCCCAGTGATCAGGGCCTTTGGGCATCACTGCCAGCTGGGAAGCAGAGGGGAGGTAGCCGGGGTTCCTGAGGGAGTTCTCTTTAGCTTTTCTTCACAGCCCACAATGGGGCATGCCTACAACAACCACCAGGGGCCTGCTTTGCTTCATCTTCAGTTCTCAACAATTCCCAGGATATGAGTGATGATGGTGGACCCTGAGCCAAAGCACAACCAGACATGGCCTTCCCCAGACTCAAGATGAAGATTTTTGTGGTCTCATCTCTCTTTTCCTTTCTGCAGAATTCTCTCCTACATCTTCTCCCCTATTCTGCTCTTCTCATCCTACTCATCCTTTGGGTATCCAGGGCGCCTGGACACTCAACTCATCCTTAGCTCCTTTGTGCTGCTACAATAAAATGCCATAGACTCAAACTCATAATTTTTTTTTTTTTTGAGACAGAGTTTCGCTCTTGTTGCCCAGGCTGGAGTGCCAATGGCGTGATCTTGGCTCACCACAACCTCCGCCTCCCAGGTTCAAGCGATTCTCCTGCCTCAGCCTCCCGAGTAGCTGGGATTACAGGCATGTACCACCATGCCCGGCTAATTTTGTATTTTTAGTAGAGACAGGGTTTCTCCGTCAGGCTGGTCTCGAACTCCCGACCTCAGATGATCTGCCCACCTCAGCCTCTCAAAAGGCGGGATTACAGGCGTGAGCCCCCGCACCTGGCCATCAAACTCATAATTTATAAACAATAGAAATGTATTTATTATGGTTCTGGAGGCTGAAGAGTCCAAGATGAAGGTGCCAACAGGATTGGTATCTGGTGAGGGCTGCTCTCTGCTTCCAAAATGGTGCCCTGTTGCTGCATCCTCTGGAGGGGAAGGAATACCGTGTCCTTACATGGTAGAAAAGCAGAAGAGCAAAAAGGGCCTAAACTAGCTCCCTCCAGCCCTTTCATAAGGCACTAATTTATTCATGAAGTAGGATCCCTCATGACATTACTTCCTAAAAGGCCCCGCCTCTCAGTGCCACCACAGTGGGGATTAAGTTTCAACACATGAATTTTGAAGGACATTCAGACCATAGCACAGCCCAATCCAAGCTTGCCTCCAGGAAAAGATGTGATTCAAACACTTTAGCAGAGTAAACAAGTTCCTTTATAACCTGGCCTTCAACTGCCTCATCAACCTCATTTCCCACCACTGCCCTCTTCTTTCCAGTGTGACACAGCGAAACAGCACAGATTTGTGTCCATATGGACCTAGTATTGAATTCTGGCTCTGCTGCTTCCTAGCTCAGGAAGCTTAGATGAAGTCACTTTATCTCTCTGAGCCTGTTTCCACATCTGAAAAAGGGGGATAATAGTATACTAAAAGGCCTCTTAACAAAGGCCTTAAAGTCATACAAACCAGGAAAATAGCTCATGTTCTCCAAGATCCCCCACCTCCCCCCTACCCTTTTCTTTTTTTTGTGATGGAGTCTTGCTCTGTCGCCCAGGCTGGAGTGCAATGGAATGATCTCAACTCACTGCAATGTCTGCCTCCTAGGTTCAAGCGATTCTTCCGCCCCAGCCTCCTGAGAAGCTGGGATTACAGGCACCCGCCATCATGCCCAGCTAATTTTTGTAGAGACGGGGTTTCACCATTTGGCCAGGCTGGTCTTGAACTCCTGACCTCAGGTGATCTGCCCGCCTCGGCCTCCCAAAGTGCTGGGATTACAGGTTCAGTGAGCCACTGAACCCGGTCTCCAACATTCCTTTTAACTAATAACGGTCTATAAATTTTATAAAAAGCTTAAAATTCTCTGGACATGTGATGTATGACTGGGCCAATAGGTGAGTTTTCCAATACTGAATGCTAAATTAGTGTCTCGAGGAATCATGTCTGTGTTCTTAACAGTATATGAACAAGGACAATTTTTGTTGGCCCACAACCTCCTATTTAGAGTCACCCAAGCAAGCCACTTAAACTCAATCACATTTCCTTAAGCTCTAGGCTCTGCCTTTGAAAATGACTGTATCTTAGTTGGTGCTTCTGAAGAAATGGTGACCACAGCACTACTTCTTTTTTTTTTTTTTTTTAATTATTTTTGTCTTCCTTTTATTACACCAAGTATGTGAACCTAGTTACTTCTTTTTTTTTTTTTTTTTTTTTTTTTTTTTGAGACGGAGTCTTGCTCTGTCCCCCAGGGTGGAGTGCAGTGGCACGATCTCGGCTCACTGCAAGCTCCGCCTCCCAGGTTCAAGCCATTCTCCTGCCTCAGCCTCCCAAGTAGCTGGGACTACAGGCGCCCGCCAACACGCCCGGCTAATTTTTTGTATTTTTAGTAGAGACGGGGTTTCACCGTGTTAGCCTGGATGGTCTCGATCTCCTGACCTCGTGATCCGCCCGCCTCGGCCTCCCAAAGTGCTGGGATTACAGGCTTGAGCCACCGCGCCCGGCTACTTATTTCTTAAATAAGAATTTTTTTTTTTTTTTTGAGATGGAGTCTTGCTCTGTCACCCAGGCTGGGGTGCAGTGGCATGATCTTGGCTCGCTGCAGCCTCCACCTCCTGGGTTTGAGATTCTTGAAGACCCTTCTCCCGTTCTCTCTTTAAAAAAAAAAAAAATAAATACAGCATAACGCCCTGTGGAGAGGAAAAAAAAAATTTTTTTTTTTTGCTCGTCTCATTTTTTATTTATTTTTTGCACACAAAACAATAAACATTTTCTAAAAATACATACAAACAAAAAGATGCATATCAAACATATTAGGAAGGTTGCACATGGGAAGATGGGGAATAGAAATGGGGGGTGGGAATTAAAGAAAATAAATGAGAGAGGAAAAAAAAATTTTTTTTAAGAGACGGGAGTCTCACTATGTTGCCCAGGCTGGTCTTGAACTCCTGAGTGCAAGTGATCCTCCCGCCTTAGCCTCCCAAAAGGCTAGGATTACAGGTGTGAGGCACTGCACCCAGCCTTTTTTTTTTTTTTTTGAGATGGAGTCTCGCTTTGCCACCCAGGCTGGAGTGCAGTGGTGCAATCCCGGCTCACTGCAACCTCCACCTCCTGGGTCCGAGCGATTCTCGTGCCTCAGCCACCCGAGTAGCTGGGACTGCGGGCGCCCGCCACCACGCCCGGCTAATTTTTTGTATTTTTAGTAGAGACGGGGTTTCACCATGTTAGCCAGGTTGGTCTCGAACTCCTGACCTCACGTGATCCGCCCGCTCCGGCCTCCCAAAGTGCTGGGATTACAGGCGTGAACCACCGCGCCTGGTCGCTTCTTCAATGTTAGTTTAAATCACAGGGACTATGCCTCCCAGGGTGTTTGAATTCAAAGCACGGTCAGTGCCAGGTACTGGCGATCAAGGAAGGGAAGCTATCTGTGGATGCGGGGCAGGGGTTGGTTGGGGGACGCAGGCGTTGGAGATCTCCAGGGGTCGCCGCAATGACTGGGATCATATCGGACAGTCCCCTCCACTCACAATGATAGCACACGCACGCGCGAACGAATTGGCCGCTGCATAGTTTGAATTGGATTGAAACGCGAGGGATCACAGTCTGACGCAACACACTCTGTGTCTCGAAGGCAGAGATCACCTCCTGCTTCCCGGCGCGCGTAGGCGCAGGCGCCCACCCTCATGGGCGGGGCTCAGGCGGTGGCGACGCAGCGCGTGGTCGCGGATTGGCTGGCCGCGAGGCCGGCGGTTGGCTGTGTCCCTCTCCACGGGCGCACAGAGCATGCGCGGGGCGGGAGTGAGCGAAATTCAAGCTCCAAGCTCCAAGCTCCGGTCGGGGTAACTAGAACCCAATCCGAGGGTCATGGAGGCGTCCCGAAGGTTTCCGGAAGCCGAGGCCTTGAGCCCAGAGCAGGCTGCTCATTACCTAAGGTATATCTGGACCGCTAGGCGGGTCTAGCTAACCGACCTGGCCCAGGGTGGAGGTGGGGTGGCCCCGGATCCTCCTGGGGACCCAAACTGTTGAGGCGGAGCGTTTTGAGACGCGCACTCGCACTCTTCTCGCAGCAGGGTGTGGGAGTCAGCTCTGGATGTTTGACCAGATTTCTAAAACCTGAGGAGACCCCGATGCCTCTTCTTTTGGGCAAATGACTCTCCAGTATGAGCTCCTTAAAAGCCAGAGCCTTAATTAATCAAGCCCTTCTTGATTCTTTTCAGCTTATCAAGCCCTAAGTCTAGGGGATACAGAGATGAGTAAAACAAAGTCCCCACCCCCAAACTGTTTGTAATCTAGTAGTGGAAACGGATCTGTAAAGCAATAATTACTAGGTTTGATAAGTGCTGTAAGAGGTATAATGTATGTGCAGGGCACAGTGTTGGCATGAAAGAGGGAATGGCCAACTACAAGGATGGTCAGCTAAGGGATGGCGTGGCTAGAGGAGACGTTTGAGGTAGGCGTTGAAAAATGAGTAAACATTCACCCGTTGGCTAAGGGTGGGGGGCATGGTAATGTTGGGATGAGAATTTAAATTTTTTCTTAAATTGTGGTAAAGTACACATAACATAAATTTTATCTTTTTGTGCAGAAACTGGGTTTTATGAAAAATAAAGTTTATCATCCTAACCATTTTTAAATGTACAGTTCAGTAGTGTTGACTACATTCATATTGTTGTGCAACTGTCCGTCATCTCCAGAACTTTTCTCATGTGGCAAAACTGAAACAACTCCCATTAAACAACTCGCCATTTCCCCCTCCCTTCAGCCCCTAGCAACCATTATTCTGTCTCTGTGAATTTTACTGCTTTAATTTTTTTTGAGACAGGGTCTTGCTGTGTCGCCCAGACTGGAATTCAGTGGCCTGATCATAGTTCACTGCAGCCTCGAACTCCTGGGCTCAAGCAGTCCTCCTTTCCCAGCCTCCCTAGTAGCTGGGACTTCAGGTGGGTGCCACCATGCCCAGCCAATTTGTTATTTTATTATTGTTGTTTTATATATATTTTTAGAGACAGGGTCTGGCTCTGTCACCCAGGCTGGAGTGCAGTGGCGCGATCTCTAACTCAGCTCACTGCAACTTCCATCCCCCGGGGCTCATGCGATCCTCCCACCTCAGTTTCCGGAGTAGCTGGGACCACAGGCGCACACCACCACACCCAACTATTTTTTTTTTTTTTTTTTTTTTGATACAGAGTCTCGCTCTGTCACCCAGGCTGGAGTGCAATGGCGCGGTCTGGGCTTACTGCAAGCTCTGCCTTCCGGGTTCACGCCATTCTCCTGCCTCAGCCTCCCGAGTAGCTGGGACTACAGGTGCCAGCCAACACACCCGGCTAATTTTTTGTATTTTTAGTAGAGATGGGGTTTCACCATGTTAGCCGGGATGGTCTCAATCTCCTGACCTCGTGATCCGCCCGCCTCGGCCTCCCAAAGTATTTTTTTGAATTTTTAGTAGAGACGGGGTCTCGCCATGTTGCCCAGGCTGGTCTCAAACTCCTGAGTTCAAGCAATCCTCCTGCCTCGGCCTCCCAAAGTGTTGAGACTACAGACGTGGGCCACCATGCCAGGCCTTTCATTTAGATTTTTCCAATTGTTTGCCATTATACTTTTGTTGTAACAGGCAGCCTTTGTGTGAATTTTTGTGCACTTTGTAACTGAGTGTACACTTTGGAATTCGGATTGCTGGGTCTTAGGGAATGTGTTTTTAAAATTGCCATTCAAGAAAACCATGCCAGATTTTAATAAAGTCAATAGTGTGAGTAAGCATTTATTTATATTCTCTCAGGCTGGTGTGTGATGAGCTATATGAGTCAATTCAAAAGTTAAGATACGTAGTTTTACTTTTGAAGCTAGGACTTGTAGTATTTTCTTCTACAGATACACTTACATGAGTGAGCAAAGATGTGTGCGCGTGTGTATACAGTAAGTCCTCACTTAGCATTGTCCATACGTTCTTGGAAACTGACTTTAAGTGAAATGACGTAGCAAAACCAATTTTTTTCTCATCAGTGTTGCAGCAAAATGATATTGAATGAACCAGTGTCATTCAAGGGCCTGCTGTGTGTCATTTTGCTTAAAGTTGCAGTTGCCGAGAACCTACTGACCATGTTAACTGAGGACTTACTGTACATATAAACATATACCAGAGGTGTGTGCCACGAAGCCCGGCTAATGTTTAAAAGATTTTTGTAGGCTAGGTGCAGTGGCTCATGCCTGTAATCCCAGCACTTTGGGAGGGTGAGGCGGGCGCATCACGAGGTCAGGAGTTCAAGACCAGTCTGGACAACATGGTGAAGCCCCATCTCTACTAAAAATACAAAAATTAGTCGGGTATGGTGGCGGGCACCTGTAATCCCAGCTACTTGGGAGGCTGAGGCAGAATTGCTTCAACCCGGGAGGCGGAGGTTGCAGCGAGCCGAGATGGCGCCACTGCACTCCAGCATGGGCAACAGAGCAAGACTCCATCTCAGAAAAAAAAAAAAGATTTTTGTAGAGATGAAGTCTCACTGTGTTGCCCAGGCTGGTCTTGAACTCCTAGACTCAAGTGATCCTCCCACCTCAGGCTCCCAAAGCACTGGGATTACAGCTGTGCGCCACCATGCCCAGCAGAATCAGACTTTTTATTACACTTCCATTATTACACCACCATTCAAGCATTCTACTCTCCATCCTCTACCTTACTCCCTCTAGAATACCAATTCCAACAACCGTTTGATATTGTTGGGACCTATAGTTCATTGATTCCATCTTTTCACTGTTGCACACCCCTCAGGTTCTCACTTCTCTCCTTACATAGTTTGAAGTTCAGAGTCAATAATTGTGGAGGCTTCCTTGTATACAACTTTAACTTATTTTTTTTCTCTTTCACACTTTATTATACTGGCTTGGCAAGACCATAGCCTTCATATAGTAAGCAGAGTAATGGCCTCCCGAGGATATCCACATACTAATTTCTGAACCCTGTGAATATGTTACCCTCATACGATAGAGAGGAATTAAGGTCACTAACCAGCTGACCCTAAAATAGGGAAATTGGAATATCTGGGTGAGCCCAGTGTAATCACAGGGTGCTTAAAAGTGGAAGAGGGGCTGGGTGTGGTGGCTCACACCTGTAATCCCAGCACTTGGGGAGGCTAAGGTGGGTGGATCACCTGAGGTCAGGAGTTCGAGACCAGCCTGGCCAACGTAATGAAACCCTGTTTCTACAAAAATACAAAAATAAGCCGGACGTGGTGGCACACGCCTGTAATCCCAGCTACCCAGGAGGCTGAGGCAGGAGAATTGCTTGAACCCAGGAGGTGGAGGTTGCAGTGAGCTGAGATCGCACTGTTGCACTCCAGCCTAGGCCACAAGACGGAAATTCCATCTCCAAAAAAAAGCGGAAGAGGGAGGCAGAAGAGGAGGTCATAGTGACGCAGTGTGAGAAGGATTCAACCTGTCCTACCTGGCTCGGTAGATGGGGAAGGGGCTATGAGCCAAGAAATGTGTATGGCCTCTGGAAGCTGGAAAAGTCAAGAAGCACATTCTCCCCCTAGAGCATCCAGAAAGGAACACAGCCTTGCTGCAACCTTAATTTTAGCCCAGTGAGACCTGTGTCAGACTTCTAACTTATATAACCTGCAAGATATAACCTGTAAGATAAAAGATAATACTTTGTGTTGTTTTAACGTTTGTGATGATTTGTAACGGCAGCAATAGGAAACTAATATGTTTTGCTAAATCCAACTCTGGCCCTCGCAGATGAACATGGTTGAAGAAACAATCATGCTGACTGATCTTACTTGAAATCCATCAATATTAATGTCAAGCAGGCCCTTCATGCTGCCTGGCAATCATATTACATTTCTCTAATGTATTCACTCATCCATTGTACTAGATGCCTGTTTCATACCTTCTTGCTTTTCAGACCCTCAACATCTCTCCCTCATCTCTCTTGCTTCCAATTTCACTGGGTTGATAGAAGCAATCAGAAGCTTCTTCTCCCATATCAACCTACTTCCCAGCATTATTCCCTCTGTGTTCTTTGCCTTCTATCCTGTTAGTATGGATGAACTCTCTATGCTTCTAGCTAAGGCACAACCCCTCCATTTGTGCAAAAGATCTCATCCCTTGTCACTCACTGGTATAAGGACTTCAACCCACCAATTCTTTCATTGTTAAAAAAAAAATCCTCTCTTGATCCTATTTTCCTTTCCAGTTATTGCTCCATTTCTTCTCTTTCCTTTACAGCAAAACTCCAGGTGTCACATCATTGTCTACACTTGTCATTTCCTATTTCTTTCCTCCTAACTTCTGTTGAACTCGTCCCAATCAGGTTTTCACCCCATCACTTTACACAAACTGCTTTTATCATAGTCACCAATGACATTCATATAAGTAAATCCAACAGTCAGCTCTCAATCTTCATCTACCTCGACCAGTAGTACTTGACGAAGTTGATCACTTCTCCATGAAACACATGATTCATTAGTCTGCCAAGGAGCCCATGCTCTCCGGATTTTCTTCTTACTTCACTGACTGCTGCTTCAGATTCTGTTGATATTCCTCCTCATATCTTCTAAGATAATTTAAATCCCCAGATATGACATTTCACGCTGAAATACTTAAGTATATATTCCTTAAAAAGAACATATTCTTTTTTTTTGTTTTTTGAGACGGAGTCTTGCCCTGTTGCCCAGGCTGGAGTGCAGTGGCTCACTGCAACCTCCGCCTCCCAGGTTCAAGTGATTCTCTGCCTCAGCCTCCCAAGTAGCTGGGATTACAGGCATCTGCTACCACGCCCGGCTAATTTTTGTATTTTTAGTATGGGGTTTCACCATGTTGGCCAGGCTGGCCTCAAACTCCTGGCCTCAGGTGATCCACCCGCCTCGGCCTCCCAAAGTGCTGGGATTACAGGCATGAGCCCCCTTGCCCGGTCAAAAAAAAGCCATATTCTTACAAAACCACCATGCCATATCACACCTAACAAAATAAATGAATTCATTGATACTATCTAATACATAGTCCATATTCACATTTTTTTTTTTTTTTTTTTGAGACGGAGTCTTGCAGTGTCACCCGGGCTGGAGTGCGGTGGCGCAATCTCGGTTCACTGTAAACTTCGCCTCCTGGGTTCAAGTGATTCTCCTGCCTCAGCCTCCCGAGTAGCTGGGATTACAGGCACCCGCCACCATGCCCAGCTAATTTTTTGTATTTTTAGTAGAGACAGGGTTTCACCATGAACTCCTGACCTAGTGATTCGCCCGCCTCGGCCTCCCAAAGTGCTGTGATTACAGGCATGAGCCACCACGCCCAGCCTCAAATTTTTTGAATGGTTTATCAGGATCCAAAGAAGGTCTACAACTTCATTTGGGTTTTATATTTCTTGAACTTCTAATCTAGAGCAGTTCTCCCCTCCCCTCCACTTTTATTTCTATGACAATGATTTGAATTAGCGTGATGGCTTCCTTGTAGTGTCATTAGTTTGTTCTATCTCCTATAATTTAAACTAAAGGCTTGATAAGATTAAGCTTCAATATTTTTGGCATGAATACTTTATAGGGAAGGCTGTGTACCTATATTGCATCATATGAGGAAGTATATAATGTCTGACTTTCCTACTGTCAATAATGCTAAGGTTGATCAATGGGTTCAGTGATTACAATCTGATCCCTCCTTTGCAAAGTTGCCTTTCCCCTTTATGATGAGGAAGTAATACGTTCAGGATAGCTTAGCATTCTGTGAATATCCAGTTCCCCACCAACCCATCAGCCTTTCATCCATTGATAATTATTGCTCAAATCAGTTTTTTTTTAAAGAGATGGAGTCTCCCTATGTTGCCCAGGCTGGTCTTGAACTCCTAGTCTCAAGCGATCCACCTGCCTCAGCCTCCCAAAGTGTCAAATCAGTTACTAGAGATTACAAAGTGGTGATTTTCTTTTCTGAGATGGAGTTTCACTCTTGTTGCCCAAGCTGGAGTACAATGATGTGATCTCAGCTCACTGCAACCTCCACCTCCTGGGTTCAAGTGATTCTCCTGCCTCAGCCTCCCGAGTAGCTGGGATTACAGGTGGATGCCACCATGCCCGGCTAATTTTTTGTGTTTTTAGTAGAAACAGGGTTTCGTCATGTTAGCCCGGCTGGTCTCGAACTCTTGACTTCAAGTGATCTGCCCGCCTCAGCCTCCCCAAGTGCTGGGATTACAGGCGTGAGCCACCAAGCCTGGCTGCAAAGTCGTGATTTTCTAGTTTCACCATTCTTTGTGTATTCATTAACTGGGATTCTTCTATAGATGATCTTAATGTTGGAATGCCATGTCTTTTTTTTTTTTTTTTGAGGCAGGGTCTGGCTATGTTGCCCAGGCTGGTCTCGAACTCCTGAGCTCAAATGATCCACCTGCCTTGGCCTCCCAAAGTGCTGGGATTACAGGCATGAGCTACCACGCCCAGCTGTCTTTTTTTTTTTTTTTTTAATACTCCTTCCTTGGGTGATCTTATCCAGGTTCTTGGCTTTAAATCTCATCTCTGTGCTGAGAACTTTCACATTTTTTTAGTAAACCTTTTACTTTGGCATTATTTTATTTTATTTTTAAAGTTTTTGGGTTTATTTATAATTGACACATAATTATACATGTTTATGGGGTACAGTTTTATTTCTATTTTTTTAGAGACAGGGTCTTGCTCTGTCATCTAGGCTGGAGTGCAGTGGCACCATCATAGTTCACCGTAATCTTGAACTCCTGGACTCAAACGATCTTTCTGCCTTGGCTTCCAAATGTGCTGGGATTACAGGCATGAGCCATTGCCCTTGACCAGTTTTATTTTTAACCAACAATAATTGTATATATTTGTGGGGTACAATGTGATGTTTCAATGCACGTGTACATTGTGGAATGATCAAATCAGGCTAATTAACATATCCATCACCTCAAATACTTATCATTTCTTTGTGGTGAAAAAATTTAAAATCCATTCTTCAGCCTGGCCAACATGGCGAAACTCTGTCTCTATTAAAAATACAAAAATTAGTTGGGTGTGGTGGTATGCATCTGTAGTCCCAGCTACTCGGGAGGCGGAGGCAGGATAATCCTATGAACCCAGGAGGTGGAGGCTGCAGTAACCTGAGATCATGGCACACTGCACTCCAGGCTGGGTGACAGAGGGAGACCCTGTCTCAAAAAAAAAAAAAGTTCATTCTTTTAGCTATTTTGAAATATATGATTCGTTATTATTAATAATAGTCACCATGAAGTGCAGTAGATCACTAGAACCTTTTCCTCCTGTTTAACTGAAACTTTGTACCATTGACTAACATTTCTCCTTTCCCCATCTACCCCTATCCCCCCAGCCTCTGGTAACTACTGTTCTACTCTCTACTTCTTTTTTAGATTCCATGTATAAGCGAGATCGTGGAGTATTTGTCTCTCCATGCCTGGTTTATTTCACCTAGCAAAATATCTTCTAGGTTCATTCATGTTGTTGCAAATCAGAATTTCCTGCCTTTTAACGGCTGAATAATTTTTCATTCTGTGAATATCCAGTTCCCCACCAACCCATCAGCCTTTCATCCATTGATAATTATTGCTCAAATCAGTTTACCACATTTTAAAAATCCATTCATCCTGTTGATGGCGACTTTGGTTGTTTCCTTTTCTTGGCTACTATGAATAATGCTGCAATGAACATGGGAGTGCAGATATCTCTTCAATATACTGATTTCAGTTCCTTTGGAAGTACCCAGAAGTGAGATTGCTGGATCATATGGTAACTTTATTTTTAGTTTTTTGAGGAACCTCTGCACTGTTTTCCAGAATGGCCATACTTATGTATGTATGTATTTATTTAGAGACAGGGTCTCCCTCTGTCACCCAGGCTGGAGTGCAGTGGCACGATCTCGGCTCACTGAAGCTTGGGGCTCCTGAGCTCAAGCAGTCCTCCCACCTCAGCCCCCCAAGTAACTGGGATCACAGGTGCACGCCACCATGCCTGGCTAATTTTTTGTATTTTTGGTAGAGATGGGGTTTTGCCATGTTGCCCAGGCTGGTTTCAAACTCCTGAGCTCAAGCGATCTGCCCACCCTAGGCTTCCCAAAGTGCTGAGATTACAGGCGTGAAGCACCATGCCCAGCCCAGAATGTCCATGCTAATTTATAATAGTACCAACAGTATACAAGCGTTCCCTTTTCTCCACATCCTTGCCAACACTTGTAAGAGTTAAAGAAAGAGGAAAGAAAGAAAATGCAGCTCAACAGTTAAAGGCAGGTTTACTTTAGATAAAACCTGAGAGGGGCTTCTGGCCAATTTTTTTTGGTCAGGAGCACTTTCTCTTACAGACTAAGAGTATATATTGGTTTTAGGGTGAGGGGGCTTATCACAAGCTTGGAATGTTTCCGTGTGAGGGAGAGGTTTTATGGCGGGGTTGGAATGTCTCTGGGAGGAGAGGAGGTTATCTTGAGGCAGACATCTTTCTGGCCAAGGGGGGTTATCTCAAGGCTGGCATCTTCCTGGCCAGAGGGGCGTTATTTTGGAACTAGCATGTTTCTGGTCAGGGAGGAGTTTGGAATTTTGGGATATGATGAGGATATGATCAAATAGCCTGATCAATCCTTATTCTTTATTTTTTTATTTTTTATTTTTTTTGAGTCAGAGTCTCGCTCTGTCTCCCAGGCTAGAGTGCAGTAGCGCAATCTCGGCTCACTGCAAGCTCCTCCTCCCGGGTTCATGCCATTCTCCTGCCTCAGCCTCCCAAGTAGCTGAGACTACAGGCGCCCACCACCACACCCAGCCAATTTTTTGTATTTTTAGTAGAGATGGGATTTCACCGTGTTAGCCAGGATGGTCTCGATCTCCTGACCTCGTGATCCACCCGCCTCGGCCTCCCAAAGTTCTGGGATTACAGGCATGAGCCACTGCACCTGGCCAATCCTTTATTCTTTAATTCATAGTACCCTGCCCCCCCTCACCTTCCCTTTTCTCCTCTGTGCTTCCTTTCTGCCTTTGTTACATGCCCAGACATGCCACAGTACCAGGCGTTATCAGTACCAGCTCACATTCCTTCCCTTATTTGGAAAGAAGACTAGCTCTCTAGCTCATTGCAGACACCCCTTCCCCCTTTCCCGTCTCTCCCTTACGTGCCCACCTTATCTAAAGAAAGTTCAAATGTTTAGCCAACTGGGGCTAGTTTAGATTGTGCGGCCTGACTCCAGCCAATGGGGAAAGGGCACAGGGGCAGGATTTGCGTCAGGAATAAAGGCTCTTGTGCCCCTTTGTTCTGGTGTGCTCTCATGGTGACTGGCCAAGGAGAAGCACCCCTCTGCGCAGAAGTAAAAATTGCTTTGCTGAAAATCCTTTGTTTGAGTGCTCAATTTCCTTAAAACTTTGAGCTTTATTTCGACAGAATGTTTCTGGTTGGAGATGTTATTTGGTTTATGGTGGTGCTGACCTTAGACATTAGGCTGATGCCCTTTGGATTTAGGTGGTTTTTTATTAAGTGAACTTTAGAATGAGGGGCTTGTCCAAGATGGCAATGCTCCTGCTCTGTCAATCCAGACCCTATAGTTATAAAAAGGAGGAGGGACGGTGTGTTCTTTCTGGCTACTTCCTGCTGTTGAGGGGATGGAGAGTTTTCTGGTCTCGGGTTGACTGTGGGAGCATTGCTGTCTGTAGATGTTTTGGGGTAGTTGTCTGTGAAATGGCCATGGTCCTGTCAGTTAAAAATCTTTGGCCAGGTGCGATGGCTCACACCGTGGAATCCCAGCACTATGGGAGGCCAAGGCGGGCGGATCATCTGAGGTCAGGGGTTTGAGACCAGCCTGGCCAACATGGTGAAACCCTTTCTCTACCAAAAATACAAAAATTAGCCAGGCATGGTGGCAGAGGCCTGTAATTCCAGCTAATCGGGAGGCTGAGGCAGGAGAATCGCTTGAACCCAGGAGCTAGAGGTGGCAGTGAGCCAATATCATGGCGCCACTGCACTCCAGCCTCGGTGACAGAGTGAGACTCCATCTCAAAAAAAAAAAAAAAAAAATTGAAAAAGGTTAATTAGGCAGGGTAAGAACATTAGTTCCACGAATGGGATGACCCATGCTATGATTTTGTTCCCAAACTAAATTGTTGTTTTGATATTCCCTTAGCATTTTAGCCCTTTCTTTAAGTTTTTCAGCAGCGTCTCTTACTAGGTCTGATTGGTTGAGGTAGAAACAACATTCCTCACCTCATGAGAGGCAGAGACCCTCTTTCTTTTTCAACTGTTATAAGATATAGTTCTCGTCTGTTTTGGAGGACTACCCCAGCCAAGGAGTCTAGTTGGTCTTGGACTTTCTTTTTTTTTTTTTGAGACGGAGTCTTGCTCTGTTGCCCAGGCTGGAGTGCAGTGGCGCGATCTCGGCTTACTGCAACCTCCGCCTCCTGGGTCCAAGCAATTCTCCTGCCTCACCTTCCCGAATTGCTGGGATTACAGGCATGCACCACCACGCCCGGCTAATTTTTTTGTATTTTTAGTAGAGACAGGGTTTCACCATGTTGGCCAGGCTGGTCTTGAACTCCTGACCTCAGGTGATCCACCCACCTCAGCCTCCCAAAGTGCTGGGATTACAGGCGTGAGCCACTGTGCCTGGCCAAGGTCTTGGGCTTTTATAAGGCTTGGGGCTATGTCTTCTAACGAGTCTGTAGTTCTGTTGAAAGAGCCTTAAAGTATGTTATGGAAGTGGCTAATCTGCTTGCTCTCAATCCAAGTCCAGAGGTTATACCCAAGGTGGCTATTAAGGGAATGACGTGGATGGCCCTTCCTTTTCTAACATATTGGATGGGTGGGATGGGCAAAGGTCGATCAGGAGGAACAAGTCCAATGGAGGGAGATAGATAAACTAGGGTACAGGTTCCAGTCCAATTGGTAGGGAGACAAAGGTATGTGTTGGTGCCACACAAAAAGAACAGGCCTTTGTCGTGTATACAGGCAGAGATATGGAAAGAGAATAGGTAAACTAATAAACATGGGGTGTTTTTTCTTTCCTGTGGTTCATCACTCCAAATGGACAAGGAGGAGGCCAGGGAGACACCTACTATAGTAGAAATATAGGAAGAGTTACTTTTTACACATTTAATGCAGTAGGATGTTGCACTATTGATATTGAGCCATGGAAAAAAGTGGGCACCAGGGACAGCACAAGTTAGGCCATAGGCATTGGCTGAGAAAGAGGCTGTCAAACGAACCAGTTGCAGAAATGCTCCATTTGCTTCAGGTGATACTGGGTAGTTAACTCGGTTAGTTTGATGGTCAGAGGGGTGTTTAATAATGATAGTACAGTTGCATTGGTTAGGTGTTAAGGATCCTACGGGGAGATTTCCTTCAGAGGCTGAAAAGCAAAGTGAAGCTTGTTGTAAAAGGGGGGTGTGTTTAGTTATAGGCCCTTTAATGGGAGAGTCTTGGGGCTTGAGGCGTTGCAGGGAGTCGTAATAGGTTTGAAATAATTTGTTAGCCTGATTGGCCCTGGAAGTAGGATAATTGCCAACCAGGGTGTCAGCTCTTTCAAGAAAGGAAGCTCCCTTTTGGAGTGTATAAATTAGGGTTATGCTCCATGCTAAAAGGTCATGAAGGGGTGCAGGAAGGGCTGTGTAAGCTGAGGAAGACAGCGATAAGCACATCCAGCATTCAGGAGCAAAGGAAGAGTTAGTTTGCAGCAAGAGGGATTGTGTAAGGTTTATAGTTCAAGCTTGAGAGCAGTGAGAAGTGGTTGTATTGGTGAGGTTGATGTACTTAGGGTATTTATATTGGAAAAAAAAAAAACAAGCAAAAAGCGAAAAAGGTTATTTGGGTAAGAGTAAAGTCCGGGAAAGTTCCTTGAAGCCATAGGTCCCATAGAACAGTAAAGAGCTGATCAGGATATATAATGGGAGTTTCGTAGGGGTACCGCTGAAGGACTGTGACAAGGTTGATTAGGAAGCAATGAAAGTTTGGGAGAGGAAGAGACATAAGCAGTGTAGGTGAATTTCTCTTCCTTTTCTTCCAAGATTTGGGTGAGGCAAAGGGAAGTGGGTCCTGTGGAGACACAAGAGAAGGCTGAAGGGGTTTTAGATTTGGTTGTTTGGGTATGTGGTGAAGGGAAGTCTGTTTTCTTGAGAGAAGTATAATGAAACCAGTTGGGGAGTCCCTGGAGTTTTGCTGCTGTGGGTGTGGTAAGAATGATTTGGTAAGGTCCCTTTGTTAGAAATGCTTGTTCCCTGGTGCCGTAAAGAAATAGCACTTGAACGTAAATTTAATTTCCTCAGCAAGGCCATTTTTACTTTCTGCAGAAAGGGCACCCTTGCCAGCAGTTTTGCCATGAGAGTACACCGAACAAAGGAGACAGGGTCATTTATAAACTGATGCTTCCACCCTACTGCTGTGTCCAGTTTCCATTGGCTGGAACGGGACCTCACATTCTGTATTTGTCCCGATTGGCTAGCAACTTAGAACTTTTTAAAAGAGGCAAAGGCAGAGGAGAACAAAGGAAGGAGGAAGTAACTTGTGGAATGCTGAGAAAGGTAAAAACACCTTCAAATAAGGAAGAGGAACAGGCTATGACCTAATGCTTGCTTGGACCAGTATAAGCATGCCAGGGCAAATATTTAGGCTAAATTATGGGAGCTAAGTACATAAAGTACATTGATTTCTTTATTACGGCTGGCCGATGTTTAAGAATGTTAGCACAGGTCTTTGAATAAATTTTGTTTCTAAGAGAAGTTACTATTTATTCCTAATTAGATGGGGAGGAAAGTCTTTGAAGAGGAACGTCTACTTTACTTTTTACACCTTCCATTTAGGTGTGAGGGGGGAATTGGGGGTAGGACTGGGATCTTTTATGAGAACCCAGTCTTCTGGCTACAGGAAGGGATTAGAGGAGTCAGTGATGGGTTGTGGCAGGTATTTGTCAGCATTTTCCCAAATGAAATGGCGGATAATATACAAAAGAGGGGAAACAAGGGGAGTTGGTAGCGGTGGCGTTTGACCCTGAGGTGGAACAAAAGGGGCCCGTGGTTTCCCATACATGAGTTCAAAGGGGCTGAGCATTAAGGGTTTATGTGGGAATACCCAAATTTTTAGAAGGGCCAAAGGTAAAAGTGTAACCCAGTCTTTAAGAGTTTGGAGTGAGTACCTGGTGAGGGTGGTTTTTAGAATGCCATTCATTTTTCCAACCTTTCCTGAAGATTGAGGTCGATAGAGGATATATAGCTTCCAGGTGATATGTAGAGCTTGTGCAAGTGTTGAGTAATTTGAGAGATGAATTCAGGACCATTGTCGGATTGAAAAGAAAGAGGCACCCTGAACCTGGGTATGATTTCCATTATTAATTTGGAGGTGACAGTAGAAGCCCGTTTGTTGGTTGTGGGAAAAGCCTCGACTCATCCTGAAAAGGTATTGACGAGAACTAGAAGAAACTGAACCTTTTTAACTGGGGGCATATGGGTAAAATCAATTTGCCAGTCCTGTCCTGGAAGGTGTCCCCTGGCTTGATGGGTTGGGAAAGAAAGAGGTTTAGTGTTGGAGTGGGGTGAAGCCTTTTGGCAAATAGAACATTGATGGGAAATGGCCTTTAGCTGTTACTTTATATCTGGGGTTATGTGTATATTGGAGCTTAAGAAATGTTGTCGAGGGGAATGGCTAGTATGGAAGAGGTTGTGAATGTCCCATAAAAGAGTAGTTTCTTCAGGGTCAGGTGGGACTAATTCGTTTTGTACAAACCAGTATGGGGGTTTGACTTGTGCCCCCGCCATGATTAGTTGCTGTTATTTGGTGTTCTGGATAAAAGGAGGGGATATGTTGTATGAGGGGTAATAGGTATTGGGGGATTGGATGGTTGGTTGAGGCTTGTTTTGCCCAATAGTCAGCCTCACGGTTTCCTATCGAAATGTGGTTTTTATCTGATTGATGTCCTTTGCAATGGATAACTGCAACCTTTTCTGGAAGTAAAGCTTCCCTTAGTAAATGATGAGTTTTCCATTAATGATAGGAAATCCTTAGCTGTGACATAGCCCCGCTCGCTCCAAATTTGGGCATTGGAATGGATGGTGTTATAGGCATATTTAGAATCGGTGTATATATTAACTTGTGTACTTTTTGCTAGGGTTAGTGCTCTTATTAGGGCAAATAATTCTGCTTGTAGGGAGGATATGCCCAAAGGCAAGGGGGCAGCCTCTACGACTCTTCTAGGTGGGTATCATCGTGATATCCCTCAATAATGGCATACCCTGTTTGGAGGGAAGGGTTTTCTGATGCACTGCCATCTGTAAACCAATCTGGGGCTTGCTTTATGTGAGTGGAAGTAAGGGGGTGGAACATGGTGAGAGAACTTTCAATTAAATTCAAGCATGAGTGTTGGTCAGGGTCTAAAATTGGTCCTGAAGGCAAAAGAGTGGCAGGATTAAGGGGGGAGCATCTATGAAGAGAGATAGAGGGTTGAAGGAGAGTTGAATGTAAGGCCTGCATGTGGGAGGATGAGATGGAGCTTAGCGCCTTATGGCTGAGTATATTTTGCAGACTGAAAAGAAAATACCTGAAGGGGTTTGTAGAATGTGAGTTTTTGTGCCTCCGGGATAATTAGAGAGGCTGTGACCAAAATTTTTAAGCAAAGGGGCCAGGCTTTGTAAATGGGGTCTAGTTGTTTTGAAAAATATGCTACCAATTGGAGGGAGTCTCCCACAGGTTGGGCTAATAGTCTAAGGGCCTGATTATGAGAACTGCGTAAATATAGATGAAAGGATCTCAGGGGGTTTGGAAGGCCTAGAGCAGGGGCCTGTAATAAGGCACGTTTTTGGTGAGAGAAAGCATAAAGGGCTGGAGTGGGAGTGAGTGGTTGGTCAAGATTGCCTTTTGTGTGTTCATAAAGGGGTTTAGTGATAATGGCAAAATTTGCTATCCATGATCAGAAATATCCCACTAATCCGAGGAAAGAAAGTAAGTCCCTTTTTGTTTTAGGAAAAGGGATTTGTTGAATGCTTTGCTTTCATGCTGGCGGAATTTCTCGAGTATTTGGAGTTATGATTAATCCTAGGTATGAGACTTTTGGAGAGATTAATTGGGCCTTCTTTTTGGACACCTGGTACCTGCATTCAGACAAAAATGTAAAAGCCTGGTGGTGTGTTGAATGCAATGTTCTAGAGAGGGGCTGCCAAGAAGTAAATCATCCATGTACTGAAGCAAGATGCTAGGTTGTAGATGTAGCTGGGAGAGGTCTAATTGAAGTGCCTGACCGAAATAGTGAGGGCTGTCCCTAAACCCCTGGGGGAGGACAGTCCAGGTAAGTTGTTGGGAGTAGCCTATGTCAGGGTCAGTCTAAGTGAAAGCAAAAAGGTTTTGAGAGGAGGGATGTAGAGGAATAGTAAAAAAAGCATCCTTGAGGTCCAATACTGAGAAATGGCTAGTGTTGGGAGGAATTTGCAATAGGAGGGTGTAGGGGTTTGGGAACAATAGGATAAACAGGAACAACAGTGGAGTTGGTTTATCACAAATCCTGAACCAGTCTATAGGAGCCATCTGGTTTTTTGATTGGGAGAATAGGAGTATTATGAGGAGAATGGGTGGGGATTAAAATATTGGCAGCCAAAAATCAGGAGATGATGGGCTTGAGTCCCTGTAATCCATTAGGGTTGAGGGGATATTGTGGGAACACTGTGTAGCGCTTAGGATCCTTTAGTGAGATTTGAATTAGAGAACGGTGGGTAGCTATTATGGGGGAGTCAGTGTTCCATACTATAGGATTTACCTGGCTGAGGAATTTGGGTGTTTTTTGTTTGTTTGTTTGTTTGTTTGTTTGTTTTGAGACAGAGTTTTGCTCTTGTTGCCCAGGCTGGGGTACAATGGCATGATCTTGGCTTGCCGCAACCTCCACCTCCTTGATTCAAGCGATTCTCTTGCCTCAGCCTCCAAGTAGCTGGGATTACAGGCATGCACCACCATGCCCAGTTAATTTTGCATTTTGAGTACAGACAGAGTTTCTCCATGTTGGTCAGGCTGGTCTCAAGCTCCCAACCTCAGGTGATCTGCCCACCTTGGCCCCTCAAAGTGCTGGGATTACAGGCGTGAGCCAGGAATTTGGGTTTTAAGTCTATTTGATGTGGAGAGTCTGAGGAGGGGTTTTGTTCTTGACATAATAATAAGTAAGGGTGGCTTTGATGTAGGACCGATGAATGAATGATTCCCCCTAGTTTGTGTAGGATATGCCTTCCTAGTAAAGGAGTGGGACAATGAGGAATGACCAAGAAAGAGTGAGTGAGGGTGACTCCCTGAAATGAGCAGTATAGAGGCAGTGTTTTGTATGGAAGTTCTTTTATGTCCTTCATGCCAACAACAGAAAATTATGAACATTCTAGTGGGCCTTGATATTCAGTTAATACTGATAGGCTCGCCCCAGTAACCAGGAGAAAGGAAATAATCTTACTGGATACCGTCCCAATTACCTTGGGTTCCATGGACTCACTGGATGTGGGGGCGAAGGATTCCAGGCACCCTCAGTCTTCCGTTGTCGGTACCAGCAGTGAAGATATTTCCTTCCGTGATGGTCGGGGGGCCTCACAGGGCCACACTCGAACAGGGAGGGTGTACCCATTGGGCGCAGTCCATTTTCCAGTGTCCCCAAAGACCACAAGTTGGGCACAGTTTGGTAGGGGGCCAGGGGCTAGGACAAGCCTTTGCCCAGTGTCCAGGGTTGCCACATTGGAACCCTGATGTGGCACTTCCAGAGAGGTGATGGAGTTTCCCTTGGGGTTGTCTGGAGGCTTTTGTGTAACTGACCTTTGGACAGCAGAGGCGAGCATCTGGTATTTTAACCAGAGATGTTTGTCTTTTTAAATTTTTTGTTCCTTGTCTCTGTTGTTAAAGACACGGAAGGCCTTCCAGCACTTTGGGAGGCCAAGGCGGGTGGATCACCTGAGGTCAGGAGTTTGAGACCAGCCTGACCAACATGGCAAAACCCTGTCTCTACTAAAAATACAAAATTAGCTGGGTGGGGTGGTGCTTGCCTGTAATCCCAGCTACTCGGGAGGCTGAGGCAGGAGAATCGCTTGAACCTGGGAGGCAGAAGTTGCAGTGAGCCAAGATCACGCCATTGCACTCCAGCCTGGGCAACAAGAGCAAAACTGTCTCCAAAGGCCGCATTTAGGAGGTCCCGCTAAGATGTTTGGGGACCTTCCTCTAATTTTTGTAATATTTTCTGGATATCTGGGGCAGATTGGGAAATGAATTGGAAGTGGAGAAAAGTTTGCCCTTCTCTAGATTCTGGATCCAGATTGGTATATTTTAGCATGGCTTCAGTGAGGCATGATAAGAAAAGGGCAGGATTCAGGCTGGGCGCAGTGGCTCATGCCTGTAATCCCAGCACTTTGGGAGGCCGAGGCGGGCGGATCACGAGGTCAGGAGTTCGAGATCAGCCCGACCAACATGATGAAACCCCGTCTCTACTAAAAATACAAAAATAAGCCAGGTGTGGTGATGCGCCTCTGTAATCCCAGCTACTCAGGAGGCTGAGGCAGGAGAATCGCTTGAACCTGGGAGGTGGATGTTGCAGTGAGCTGAGATCGATCGCACTACTGCACTGCAGCCTGGGCAACAGAGTGAGACTATGTCTAAAAAAAAAAAAAAAAAAAAAAAGGCAGGATTCTCCTGGGGCTCCTTTGTAATTTCTCTGAGTTTTTCATATTTAACTGCCTTATGGGCATTTTTGTTCATGCCCGTGAGGAGACAGGTAATCATGTGGTTCCGTCGCCTGATGCCATTGTTTCCCTGTTGGTAAGTCCAGTCTGCGTCTCTATGGGGGACTGCATCGTTTGCCACTGGATTTTGTATAGGGGCTTGGTTATGGAGTTCATCCGCGTGGGCTTCAGCTGAACACCAGATGCTCTCCTTTTCATCAGGAGTGAGGGTGGAGGTTAAAATTATATAAATATCATGCCAAGTTAAAGGGTTAAATTGGGTTGGGTTACGTGCAGGAATTCCCTGCGATAGTGAGAGGGATTTTCAGAGAAGGATCCTGGCTGCCGTTTGATATGTGACAAATCAGATTTGGGGAAAGGGACGTGAATACGAGCAATGCCTTCAATCCCAGCCACTTCCCGGAGAGGGAGAATGGCTGGGGTCGTTTGACTGGGGGCTTTTGAACGGGTAACAGGTGGAGAAAGAGGAGGAGTGGGGTTTGGGGCTGGAGGCTTGAGGGCAGGAGGGCCCCCTGGGGTGGAGGGTTTGGAGGGATGAGGAGCAGAACCAGGGGGATGGGAATACAGAGGGGGTTCATCTGCAGGGTCAAAAGGGGTTTCAGAGGAAGGGGTTTCGAGGGAAGGGGTTTTGGAGGAAGGGTTTTCGCGGGAAGGGATCTCAGAGGAAAGGTTTTTGGAGGAGGGAGAGACCCAGACAGCGTTTTCATTGAGAAGAAGGACTTCATGAGGGGTGCAAGCTTGACATAGGGAGGGTTGGGATCTAAGGCAGAAGAAAGCCTGAATGTAGAGAACCTCTTGCCATGTGCCATTCCTGGTTATAAAGTTGTCAAGGTCCCCAAGAATTTGCAAGTAAAAGGTGCCATTTTCCGGCCATCGGCTGTCATTATCTAATGTGTATTGCAGCCAGACCATGTTGCAATAAAAGACTAAATGCTTTGGCTTTATGCTTCCCGGTAAGCCAAGTTTGGTGAGGTTGTGAAGGAGGCAGCCCAGTGGGGAGGATGTAGGAATGTGGGATTGTTTGGCACCCATGTGGACTGGTGAGAAGAAGCCGAGGGTGTCTGTTTTTGTTCTAGGCATCCCCAGATGAAAGACAGAGACCCGGAGTCCTCTTTCTAAAGAGGACGGTCAAGCTGAGGTGAAAACTGGGCATCCCCAAGATTTCTTCTAGCTTTTTAGTCCTGCTGGTCCTCTGAGGACCAGGATGGCAGACCTGACTTTTCCTGGTACCGTGAGAAAGCCAGGGGAGGGCAGATCTTAGCAGTTGGCTGGATTAGTGTCCAATGTTGGATGTTCCAGTTGGAATTGGCAAAGGACCCCTTAGACTGGAGCCACATGAGGAAGAGAGAAAGAGAGAAGGGAGGAGGAGGGGAGAGGGCAAAATGCCCATTGTGGGAAGTTGGAGGTGGATTCTCAAGATCTGAAGGTTTAAAGACTTGTTAGGGAGTAGCCCCGGCCAGAGCCTCGCAGTCCCCTTCAGGTTAGTTGTCCTCATGCAAATCGCTCCAAAAGTGAAGTGAGAGAAAAGACGGGGCAGGTGGCCAGAGACCCTCAGGATCTAGGAATTAACTTATGATGAGATGCTGTTGCCCACTGCTTCCTGGGTTGCAAGAGAGCCTCTGACCCCAGCACCTGTTCCAGATTTTGGCACCAAATATAAGAGTTAAAGAAAGGAAAGAAACACAAATGCTTGACAGTTAGAGGCAGGTTTACTTTCGATAAAACCTGAAAGGGGTTTCTGGCCAATTTTGGTCAGAAGTGCTTTCTCTAACAGACTAAGAGTATATATTGGTTTTAGGGTGAGGGGGCTTATCACAAGCTTAGAATGTTTCTGTGTGAGGGAGAAGTTCTATGGCGGGGTTGGAATCTCTCTGGGAGGAGGGGAGGTTATCTTGGGGCAGACATCTTTCCGGCCAGAGCGGGGTTATCTCGGGGCTAGCATGTCTGTGGTCAGGGAGGAGTTTGGAATGTTTCTGGTTGGAGATGTTATTTGTGGTTTATGGTCATGCTGACCTTAGCCATTAGGCTGATGCCCTTTAGATTTAGGCGGTTTTTTATTAAGGTGAACTTTAGAATGTGGGGCTTGTCCAAGATGCCGATGCTCCTGCTGAATGAGGGGCTTGTCCAAGATGCCGATGCTTCTGCTCTGTCAACACTTATCTTTCATCTTTTTGATAATAGAAAGTCTAACAGGAACGAGGTGATATTTCATTGTGGTTTTAATTTGCATTTCTTTGATGATTATTACATTTTTTATCTTTAGTCCTGACCTTCTGAACTCCATACTCCTATATGTGATTGCTTGGTTGACATCTCTGCTTGATAATAGACATATCAGATTTAACATGCCTAAAAACTAAAGGACAAAAAACACATTTCTTACCTCAGTAGGTGCAGAAAAAAACATTTGACAAAATCTAGCACCTTTTCATGATACAAACACTCAACAAACTAGGAATGAAAGGTAACTTCCTTAACCTGATCAAGGGTATCTAGAAAAATCCCATAGCTAACATTGTACTTAATGGTGAAAGACTAAAGGCTTTTCCTGCTCATATCAGGAATAAGGCAAGGATGTTTGTCTGCTCTTGCGACTTCTCTTCACATTATAATTCCACATTACAGTGGAGGTTCTTTTTTTTTCTTTTTTTTTTGATGCGGAGTCTCACTGTGTCGCCAGGCTGGAGTGCAGTGGTGCAACCTTGACTCACTGCAATCTCTGCCTCCCAGGTTCAAGTGATTCTCCTGCCTCAGCCTCCTGAGTAGCTGGGATGACAGGTGTGCACCACCACGCCCACTAATTTTTTTGTATTTTTAGTAGGGACAGGGTTTCACCATGTTGGCCAGGATGGTCTCGATCACCTGACCTTGTGATCCACCCGCCTTGGCCTCCCAAAGTGCTGGGATTACAGGCATGAGCCACTGCACCCGGCCTATAGTAGAGGTTCTAGCCAGGGCAATTAGGAAAGAAAAAGAAAAAACAAAAAGAGCATACAGATTGGAAAGGACGAAGTAAAACTATCTGTATTTGTAGGTGATGTGATTTTTTTTCCCTTCAATTTTTTTATTGTTTTAAAATATACATAACAAAATTTACTATCTTAGCCATTTTTGAGTGTATGGTTTACTGGTATTAAATACATTCACAATGTTTGTATTAGTCTGTTTTCACATTGCTGATAAAGACATGCCCAAGACTGGGAAGAAAAAGAGGTTTAACTGGACTTACAGTTCCACATGGCTGGGGAGGCCTCTGAATCATGGCAGGAGACGAAAGGCACTTTTTACATGGTGGCAGCAAGAGAAAATGAGGAAGAAGCAAAAGCGAAACCCCTGACAAACCCATCAAATCTCGTGAGATTTATTCATTATCACAAGAATAGCAGGGGAAGCCGGGCGTGGTGGCTCACGCTTGTAATCCCAGCACTTTGGGAGGCTGAGGCGGGCGGATCACGAGGTCAGGAGATCGAGACCATGGTGAAACCCCGTCTCTACTAAAAAATACAAAAAATTAGCCGGGCGTGGTGGCGGGCGCCTGTAGTCCCAGCTACTCAGAGAGGCTGAGGCAGGAGAATGGCATGAACCCGGAAGGCGGAGCTTGCAGTGAGCCGAGATTGCGCCACTGCACTCCAGCCTGGGCGACAGAGCAAGACTCTGTCTCAAAAAAAAAAAAAGAATAGCAGGGGAAAGACCAGTCCCCATGATTCAATGACCTCCCCCTGGGTCTCTCCCACAACACATGGGAATTCTGGGAGATACAACTAAAGTTGAGATTTGGGTGAGGACACAGCCAAACCATACCATTCCACCCCTGGCCCCTCCAAATCTCATGACCTCACATTCTAAAACCAATCATGCCTTCTCAACAGTCCGCCAAAGTCTTATTTCAGCATTAACTCAAAAGTCCGTAGTCCAAAGTCTCATTTGAGACAAGGCAAGTCCCTTCCACCTCTGAGCCTGTAAAATCAAAAGCAGGTTAGTTACTTCCTAGATACAGTGGGAGTACAGACATTGGGTAAATATAGTCGTTCCAAATGGGAGAAATTGGCCAAAACAAAGAGGCTGCAGGCCCCATGCTAGTCCAAAATACAGTGGGGCAGTCAAATCTTAAAGCTCCAAAATGATCTCCTTTGACTCCATGTCTCATATCCATGTCATGCTGATGTAAGAGGTGGGTTCCCATGGTCTTAGCTCTGCCCCTGTGGCTTTGCATCCTCCTGGCTGCTTTCCCAGGCTGGCGTTGAGCGTCTGCGACTTTTCCAGGTACACGGTGCAAGCTGTCAGTGGATTTACCGTTCTGGCATCTGGAGGACAGTGGCCCTCTTCTCACAGCTCCACTAGGCAGTGCCCCAGTAGGGACTCTGTGTGGGGGCTCTGACTCCACATTTCCCTTCCACAGTGCCCTAGCAGAGGTTTCCATGAGGGCTCCACCCCTGCAGCAAACTTTTGCCTGGGCATCCAGGCGTTTCCATACAACTTCTGAAATCTAGGCAGAGGCTCCCTAACCTCAATTCTTGACTTCTGTGCACCCACAGGCTCAACACCACGTGGAAGCTGCCAAGGCTTGCGACTTCCACCTTCTGAAGGCACAACCCAAGCTCTACATTGGCCCCTTTCAGCCACGGCTGGAGCAGCTGGGACACAGGGCACTAAGTCCCTTGGCTGCACACAGCATAGGGACCCTGGGCCCGACCCACGAAACCACTTTTTCCTTCTGGGCCTCTGGGCCTGTGATGGGAGGGGCTGCCAGGAAGGTCTCTGACATGGCCTGGGGACATTTTCCCCATGGTCTTGGGGATTAACATTAGGCTCCTTGCTACTTACACAAATTTCTGCAGCCTGCTTGAATTTCTCCCCAGAAAATAGGTTTTTCTTTTCTATCGCATTGTCAGGCTGTGAATTTTCTGAACCTTTATGCTCTGTTTCCCATTTAAAATGAAATACTTTTAATAGCACCCAAGTCACCTTTTGAATGCTTTGCTGCTTAGAAATTTCTTTCACCTTGGCCGGGCATGGTAGCTCACGCCTGTAATCCCAGCACTTTGAGAAGCCAAGGCGGGGAGATCACGAGGTCAGATCAAGACCATCCTGGCTAACATGGTGAAACCCCATCTCTGCTAAAAATACAAAAATTAGCCGGGCACGGTGGTACATGCCTGTAGTCCCAGCTACTCAGGAGGCTAAGGCAGGAGAATCCCTTGAACCTGGGAGGTGGAGGTTCCAGTGAGCTGAGATTGCACCACTGCACTTCAGCCTGGGTGACAGCGAGACTCCGTCTCAAAAAAAAGAAATTTCTAGGCTGGGCGCAGTGGCGCAAGCCTGTAATCCCAGCACTTTGGGAGGCCAAGGTGGGCGGATCATGAGGTCAGGAGTTCGAGACCAGCCTGACCAAATGGTGAAACCCCATCTCTACTAAAAATACAAAAAAAATTTAGCCGGGTGTGGTGGCATGTGCCTGTAATCCCAGCTACTCAGGAGGCTGAGGCAGGAGAATCGCTTGAACCTGGGAGGCAGAGGTTGCAGTGAGCCGAGGTCACACCACTGCACTCCAGCCTGGGCAACAGAGTGAGACTCTGCCTCAAAAAAAAAAAAAAAGGAAATTTCTTCCACCAGATACCCTAAATCATCTATCTCTAGTTCAAAGTCCCACAAATCTCTAGGGCAGGGGTAAAATGCCGGCAGTCTCTTTGCTAAAACATAAGAATCACCTTTGCTCCAGTTCCCAACAAGTTCTTCATCTCCATCTGAGACCACCTCAACCTGGACCTTATTGTTCATAACACTATCAGCATTTTTCTCAAAGCCATTTGACAAGTCTCTAGGAGGTTCCAAACGTTCCCACATATTACCGTGTTTTTTTTTTTGACCTGCCCTGACCATGTTGGCTAGGCTGGTCTCGAACTCCTGACCTCGCGACCTGCCCACCTCGGCCTCCCAAAGTGCTGGGATTACAGGCGTGAGCCATTTCCTGTCTTCCTCTGAGCCCTCTCAACTGTTCCAACCTCTGCCTGTTACCCCGTTCCAAAGTCACTTCCACATTTTCGGGTATCTTTTCAGCAGTGCCCCACTCTACTGGTACCAATTTACTGTATTAGTCCATTTTCATACTGCTGATAAAAACATGCCCAAGACTGGGAAGAAAAAGAGGTTTAATTGGACTTACAGTTCCACATGGCTGGGGAGGCCTCAGAATCATGGCGGGAGGTGAAAGACACTTCTTATGAGAAAGAAGCAAAAGCAGAAACCCCTGATAAACCCATCAGATCTCATGAGGCTTATTCACTATCACGAGAATAGCAGGGGAAAGACTGTCTCCCATGATTCAATTACCTCCCCCTGGATCCCTCTCGCAACACGTGGGAATTCTGGGAGATACAGTTCAAGTTTAGATTTGGGTGGGGACACAGCCAAACCATATCAGTGTTGTACATCCATCACCACCATCTATCTCTGTAACTCTTCATCTTGTAAAACTGAAATTCTATAACCATTAAGTGTAACTCCCCATTTCCTCATCCTCCTGGCCCTGGGTGCCACCGTTCTTCTGTCTGCCTCTATGAATTTGACTACTCTAGGTACCTCATAAATGGAATCATGCAGTATTTATCTTTGTGTGATTGGCTTATTTTGCTTACCATAATGTCCTCAAGGTTCATCTGTGCTGTAGCATGTGACAGGATTTTCTTCCTTTTTAAGCTGAATGACACTTCATTGTGTGTATAGACCATATTTTGCTTATTCATTTATCTGTCTGGGTTGCTTCCATCTGTTGGCTATTGTGAATAATGCTAGTATGAACATGGGTATGTAAATATCTCTTCAGGATCCCGTTTTCAATTCTTTTGCATATATACCCAGAAGTGGAATTGCTGAATCATATGGTAATTCTATTTTTAATTTTTTGAGAAACTGATATGGTTTGGCTGTGTCCCCACCCAAATCTCACCTTCAATTGTAATAATCCCCATGTGTCGAGGGTGGGGCCAGGTGGAGATAATTGAATCATGGAGGTGGTTTCTCCCATATTGTTCTCCTGGTAGTGAATAAGTCTCATGAGATCTGATGGTTTTATAAATGGGAGTTCCCCTGCACAAGCTCTCTCCTGCCACCATGTAAGACGTCCCTTGCTCTTCCACCATGATTGTGAGGTTTCCCCAGCCATGTGAACTGTGAGTCAATTAAACCTCTTTCCTTTATAAATTACCCGGTCTCGGGTATGTCTTTATTAGCAGCATGAGAACAGACTAATACAAACTGCCATACTGTTTCCCACAGAGGCTATACTGTTTTACATTTCCATCAACAGTGCACATGGGTTGGCAATTTATCCACATCTTCCCTAACACTTACTTTCTGCCTTTTTTGGGGGGTTGGCGGTTGGGGAAGAAGGTCTGGTTCTATTGCCCAAGCTGGAGTGCAGTGGTGTGATCTTCACTCACTGCAACCTCCGTCTCCCAGGCTCAAGCTATCCTCCCACTTCAGCTTCCCGAGTAGCTGGGACTACAGGCATGCACTGCCATGCCTGGCTAATTTGTTTTTTAAGATGATAGTCATCTTAATGGCTGTGAGGTAGTATTTTCTAGTTTTGATTTGCATTTCTGCAGTAATTAAGTGATGTGGAGCATTTTTTCATGTGCTTATTGGCCATTTGTATATCTTTGGAGGATTGTCTATTCCAGTACTTTGCCTATTTTTGAATTAAGTTTTTTGTTTCTTTGTTGTTGAGTTTTAGTTCTCTATATATTCTGGATATTAATCAGATATATAATTAATGAATATTTTCTCCCATTCTGTGGGTTGCCTTTTTACTCTGTTGATAATTGTCTTTTGATGTACAAATTTTGAATTTTTTTCTGAGGTTCAATTTGTTTATTTTATAGTTGTTTGTGCCTTTGGTGTCATGTCCAAGAAATTATTGCCAAATCCTATATTTTGAAGCTTTTCTTTTCTTTCTTCTTCTTTTTTTTTTTGAGACGGAGTCTTGCTCTGCTGTCTCCCAGGCTGGAGTGCAGTGGCGCAATCTCAGCTCATTGCAACTTCCACCTCCTGGGTTCAAGCAAACCTCCTGCCTCAGCTTCCTGAGTAGCTGGGATTACAGGCATGTGCCACCACGCCTGGATAATTTTTGTATTTTTAGTAGAGATGGTGTTTCACCATGTTGGCCAGGCTGGTTTCAAACTCCTAACCTCAAGTGATCCACCTGCCTTGGTCTCTCAAAGTGCAGGGATTATAGGTGAGCTACAGTGCCCAGCCTGGTCTTGAACTTCTGGCTTCAAGTGATCCTCCTGCCGCAGCCTCTCAAAGTGCCAGAATGACAGGCCTGAGCCACCCATCCAGCCAAATGTTGTGAAGCTTTTGCCCTGTTTTCATCTAATTATTTTATAGTTTTAGGACTTTGATAGTTTTAGGACTATATGATATGAGGTAAGAGTCCAACTTCATTCTTTTGCATGTGAATATCCAGTTTCCTCAGTGCCACTTATTGAAAAGACTGTCCTTTCCCCATTGAATGGTCTTGTGAAAAATCATTCAACTCTATTTGCAAGGTTTTCTTTCTGAGCTGTTTGATCTAGTCTATGAGTCTACATATCTGTCTTTATGCCAGTACCATAGTGTTTTGATTATTGTAGTATTGTAGTTAGTTTTGAAATCAGGAAGTGAGTCCTCTAGGTTTGTTCTTTCTCAACATTGTTTTCATGGCTATTCAGGGTCCCTTGAGATTTCATATGAATTTTAGGAAGGGTTTATTTATTTTTTATTTTTTATTTTGAGATGGAGTCTTGCTATATCGCCTCCCAGGCTGGAGTGCAGTGGTGCGATCTTGGCTTACTGCAGCCTCTGCCTCCCAGGTTCAAGCAATTCTCCTGCCTCAGCCCCTGAGTAGCTGGGATTACAGACATGTGCCACCACGCCTGGCTAATTTTTGTATTTTTAGGAGAAACAGGGTTTCACCGTGTTGGCCAGGCTGATCTCAAACTCCTGACCTCAACTGAGCCACTGTGCTTGGCCATGAATTTTAGGAAGGGGTTTTCTATTTCTTCAAAACACATCACTGGGATTTTGATAGGGATTGCATTCAATCTGTAGATTGCAGTGCATAGTATGGTATCTTAAAAATACTGTATTCTAATCCATGAGCATGGAATGTGTTTCCATTTACTTATGTCTTAATTTATTTTAGCAGTGTTTTTAAATTTTCATTTACAAGTCTTTTACTCCTTGGTTAATTCCTAAGTGTTTTATTCTTTTCGATGCTATTATAAATGGAATTGTTTTTGTAATTTCCTTTTCAGATTGTTCATTGTTAGTATATAGAATTGCAACCGATATTTGGTTGTTGACTTTGTATCCTGTTACTTTGCCGAGTTTATTAGTTCTATCAGTTTTGTTGTGAAAAATCTTTAGGGTTTTCTACATCTAAGATCATATCACCTGTGAACAGAGATAATTTTACTTCTTCCTTCCTAATTTGGAAGACCTTTCTTTCTTTTCTTTCTTTCTTTTTTGTTTTGTTTTGTTTTGTTTTTTAGAGACAGCATATTGCTCTGTTGCCTAGGCTGGAGTGCAGTGCTGGGATCATGGCTTGCTGCAGCCTTAAACTCCTGGGCTCAAGTGATCTTCCTGCCTCAGCCTCCTGAGTAGCTATGACTACAGGCATGTGCCATCATGCCTGGCTGATTTTTTAATTTTTTCGTAGAGATGGGGGTCTTGCTTTGTTGTCCAGGTTGGTCTCAAACTCCTTGCCTCAAGTGATCCTCCCGCCTTGGCCTCCTAAAGTGGTGGGATTACAGGGATGAACCACTGCACCCAGCCCTTTTCTTTCTTTTTCTTGCCTAATTGCTCTGGTTAGAACTTCCAGTACTGTGTTGAATAGGATTGGTGAAAGCAGGGATCCTTTCTTGTTCCTGATCTTAGAGGAAAAGCTTTCAGTCTTTCACCATTGAATATGATGTTCACTGTGTTTTTCACATATGACTTTTATTAGGTTGAGGTAGTTTTGTTTTTTGAGTGTTTTTATCATGAAAAGGTGTTAAATTTTGTCAAATGCTTTTTTCTGCATCATTTGAGATAATGAAACTTCTTTCGTGCTGAAGAACATTGCCTGGTATGATCTCTCTGGATGCTAAAGCACAAGATGTTTTTTTCCTTCATTAGTTAATGTGATGTATTAGGTTGATCAACTTTTGTATGTTGAACCATGCTTGCATTCCAGGAATAAATCCCACTTAGTCATGGTATATAATCCTTTTAATATGCTGCCGAATCTGGTTTGCTAATATTTTGTTGAGGATTTTTACATTAATGTTCATAAGGGATGTTGGTCTGTAAGTTTTTCTTTTCTTTTCTTTTTGTAGTATCTTGATGACATGACCTTTAATATAGAAAACCCTAATGAATCCACAAAAAACTATTAGAGCTAATAGATCAATTCAGAAAGTTGCAGGATACTAGATCAATATTCAAAATTTAATTGTATGTATAATTATATACATATATATGTACATACATATGTATATATACAATATATATGTACATATATGTGTGCATGTGTGTATATATATATATATTTTTTATTATTTTTTATTTTTGAGAGAGTCTTGCTCTGTTGCCCAGGCTGGAGTGCACTGGCGTGATCTCTGCTCACTGCAACCTTTGCCTCCTGGTTTCAAGTGATTCTCCTGCCTCAGCCTCCTGAGTAGTTGAGATTACAGGCGCCCACCACCACGCCTGGCTAATTTTTGTATTTTAGTAGAGGTGGGGCTTCTTCATGTTGGTCAGGTTGGTCTCGAACTCCTGACCTCAGGTGATCCGCCTGCCTTGGCCTCCCAAAGTGCTGGGATTACAGGCATGAGCTATAATGCCTAGTCTATTTATATATATATATATATATATATATATATATATATATATTTTTTTTTTTTTTTAAGATGGAGTCTTGCTCTGTCACCCAGGCTGGAGTGCAGTGGCGCAATCTCGGCTTACTGCAACCTCCATCTCCCAGGTTCAAGCGATTCTCCTGCCTCCGCCTCCTGAGAAGCTGGGATTTCAGGCGCAGGCCACCACGCCCAGCTAATTTTTGTATTTTTAGTAGAGATGGGGTTTCACCATGTTGGCCAGGCTGGTCTCAAACTCCTGACCTCAGGTGATCTTCCTGCCTTGGCCTCACAAAGTACTGGGATTACAGGCATGAGCCACCGCACCTGGCCTTATTTATTTATTTTTGGGACAGGGTCTCATTCTGTTGCCAAGGCTGGAGTGCAATGGCGCGATCTCTGCTGTCTGCAACCTCCACCTCCTGGGTTCAAGCGATTCTCCTGCCTCAGTCTCCCAAGTAGCTGGGATTACAGGTGTCCACCACCACACCCAGCTAATTTTTGTATTTTTAGTAGGGAGGGGGTTTCACTGCGTTGGCCAGGCAGGTCTCGAACTCCTGACCTCAGGTGATCCGCCCACCTCAGCCTCCTAAAGTGCTGGGATCACAGGCGTGGGCCACTGTGCCCAGCCAAAACAATTCCATTTACAATAGCAACAAAAATAAATGCTTAGGAGTAAATTTATACGAGGAGGTGCAACACTTAGATACTGAAAACTATAAAACATTGTTAAAAGAAATTTAAGAAGGCCTAAATAAAAGAAAGATATCCTGTGTTTATGGATTGAAAGATGTAATATCTTTAAAATGGCAATACTTCCCAAAGTGTTCTACAGATTCTAATGCCACATTTAAGAAAATCCCAGCTGGCTTTTTTGCAGAAATTGATGAGCTGTCAACATGGTGAAACCCTGTCTCTAGTAAAAATACAGAAATTAGCCGGGTGAGAGTGGTGCACGCCTATAATCCCAGCTACTCGGGAGGTTGAGGCAGGAGAATTGCTTGAACGTGGGAGGCAGAAGTTGCAGTGAACCGAGACCGTGCCACTGCACTCCAGCCTGGGTGACAGAGCGAGACTCTGTTTCCAAAAAAAAAAAAAGAAATTGACAAACTATTATAAAAGCCATATAGAAATGCAGGGGACCCAGAATAGCCAAAACAATCTTGAAAAAGAGTAGTTAGCCGACCGTGGTGCCTCACATCTGTAATCCCAGCTATTCAGGTGCCTGAGACAGGAGGATCACTTGAGGCCAGGAGTTTCAGACCAGCCTGGGCAACATGGCGATACCCCATCTCTATTATTAATTTTTTTTTTTTGAGACAGAGTCTCACTGTGTTGCCCAGGCTGGAGTGCAGTGGTGCGATCTTGACTCACTGCAAGCTCCGCCTCCCAGGTTCCCGCCATTCTCCCGCCTCAGCCTCCTGAGTAGCTGGGACTACAGGTGCCCACCACCATGCCCAGCTAATTTTTTGTATTTTTAGTAGAGACAGGGTTTCACCATGTTAGTCGGGATGGTCTCGATCTCCTGACCTCCTGATCCGCCTGCCTCGGCCTTCCAAAGTGCTGGGATTACAGGCATGAGCCACCGCGCCCAGCCCCCATCTCTATTATTTAAAGAAAATTTTTAAAGGAACAAAGTTAGAGGACTCTAGTTCCTAAATTCAAAACTTACAACAAAGCTACAGTAGTCAAGACAGTGTGGTACTTGCATAAGTATAGATACAGATCAATGGAATAGAAGCAAGAGTTCTACACTGTTCTTTCCTGGAACAACACAGAGTGCCCATATTTCAGGCACTTGCTTAGGTGTAGGGAATAATGGTTGCTGTTGTATTTTGTTCTTTTTGTGTTTTTTTAATTTTTTTTTTTCTGCTCAGTAAGCTTTCATGTCCACCTTCTGGTAATGGTCTTATCCCCTGGCCACTAGGGTGGGCAAGTAACATTCTTTAAAACTTTTATTGTGAAATTGTAAGATACGTATATTTCACAATATATGCATAAATAAAATGTATAAAACATGAATATTCAATTTAATCGTGGCCTGGGCCTCTTAGGATAGGAGCCTACACAAGTTTTGGTTTGGGGCTTGACACTGTCAGCTCCGTACTCTATTTCACCTACAAGAGCAATCACTGAAAAAAGCGTAAGGCTTTCTGTAATATTTATTATCTGGTTATTGGCTTTGGATTCCTCAGACAAGAACTATTTGGACCAAACTATATGGCTCAAAAGAGACCCAAGGTTCTTCTTGCTCTTTTAGGTCCTTTATACTCTGTCATAAAGAGAATACAAGCAGGCAGGAAGAGCAAAGCTGATTTCAAAGTGAGTAAAAGCAGGCAGGGTTGTTGAACTCCTCCTTTGTAATCAGACCTGAACATTTTAGTGCTGCTTTTGGTTGAACTGGGCAAATACCCTTCTGCCAGAATAAACAGGAAGAAAGCATCCTCCTACATGCTAACAACATGCCCTCGGAAAGCAGCTGAACCTGCTGGCTAATCACTCCGGAAAAAAAACAGCATAACAGTAATTATGCCAAAACCAAAATTATCCTTTTTTCTGGCATAGCAGATGTGCTTTGGCATCTAGAGGGTATCCTACCAGCCAATGTTCTTCAGCAGAAAGAAGTTTTATTATTTTGGGGAGCATTTGGTGGCTAACATTCTGACTGACCCTTTGGAATAAAGTCTAACTAAAAATGAAAAATTCTCCAGGGACAGTTAATTTCTTTTACAATGGGTATAGACCTTTAGTACCTCCAGCTCCTTAATCTTCTAGCCCAAGGTTATCTGGTTAACCACTGCCAAACACAAAAGGACAAATACTATATGATTCCACCTATATGAAATATCTAGAATAGGCACATACACAGAGACAAAAAGTAGATTAGATGTCACTGAGGGGTGGGAGAAATGGGGAGTTATAACTTAACAGAGTTTCTGTTTGGTATCATGAGAAAGATAGTGGTGATGATTACATGTTGTGAATGTAATCAATGCCATTGTACCCTTAAAATGGTTAAAATGGCAATTTTATGTTATATGTATTTTACCACATTTTTTTTTTAAACCTAGACATCTGTCACAGTTATGGAAACTAGAAGTCTGAAGTCAAGGTGTCAGCAGGGTTGGTGTCTTTTCGGAGACTGAGAAATAATCTGTTCCAAGCCTCTCTCCTAGTTTATGGTGGTACTGGCAATCCTAGGAGCTTTTTGGCTTGGAGATGTGTCACTCCATTCTCTGCCTCCATCTTCATGTGGCATTCTCCTCTCTATGTCTCGGTGTCTCAGTTTACCTCTTGTAAGTACACTAGTCATATGAGGTTAGGGCCTACCCTAATCCAGTATGGTCTCATCTTAAATCAATAACATCTGCAATGTCCTGGTCACATTCACGGGCTCCAGGTCGACATGAAATTTTGGAGGACTCTATTTAACCTAGTACAGGGCACTCCCGTGGATAAAATCTTCTGGGAAATGTACATAGAATCAGAAGGACATTGACAACAAAAAGATCCCCAGAAATGCCAACATTTTATAGGGGATATGTGGATGGAGAGGAATTCAAGATGCAGACTGAGCATCTTGAATGGTTAGTGAGGTAGAAGAAATCTAGGAGAAGGGTTGTATGCCACTGAACCCAAGGGGGAGGGAAAACTTCAGAAGGGATGTAGTTATCCGTGGTTTTAAGCACAGCACAAAGGTCAAGAAAGATAAAGACTAAGAACTGTCCATGGAGTTTGGCAATATGGAGGTTGGTGTCCTTGGTGAGAACAGTTACATTAGAGTGCTAGGTAAGAAGCCAAATCACAGTGTGTTATGAATCTTGCTTTTTGTATGCCTTCAAATTGAGAGGCAGCAGTCTATTGGCAAAGCAGTCTTTTTAGTCTCTCTTTTTCACCCACCACCTAGATTCTGTTATTAACATTTTACTATACTTGCTTTATCACATACCTATTCTTACAATATATCTATTCCATCAATCCATCTTCTTTTTTTAGGATACATTTCAAAGTAAATTGCAGACATCAGGATACTTCCCCCTAAACACTTCAGCATATAAACCGTTAAGTGGATTTCAATATTTGTTTAGTTTTTTTCTTTTAAAGTAAAATTTTCATACAAAGAAATGCACAAATCTTAAGTGTACGTTTGGTGAATTTTGACAAATGCATACATGTGTGTAACCCAAACCCCTATCAGAATACTATTATCACCCCAGAAAGTGCCCTCACGCCCTTTCCCAGGCAATTTCCACCTCCAGAGGCAACCACTGTCTTGATGTTTTCCACCATATGTTAGTTTTGCCTATTTTAGAACTTGATATAAGTGAAATCACACTGTTTCTACTCTTTGATGCCTGGCTTTTCCTCAGCATGTTTTTGAGATTCATACATGTATAAATTTATACATGTAGTAGTTTGTTCTTTTCTGTTATTGAGTCCTTTGTATGAATATATCACAGATTGGTGGGTTTTTTTGTTTGTTTGTTTTGAGTCAGAGTCTTGCTTTTTCATCCGGGCTGGAGTGCAGTGGCTCGATCTTGGCTCACTGCAACCTCCGTCTCCTGAGTTCAAGCGATTTTCCTGCCTCAGCCTCCTGGGTAGCTAGGATTACAGGGACCCATCACCATACCTGGCTAATTTTTGTATTTTTAGTAGAGATGGTGTTCTACCATGATGGCGGGGCTAATGTCGAACTCCTGATCTCAAGTGATCTGCCCACCTCGGCCTCCCAAAGTGCTAGGATTACAGGTGTGAGCCACCGCGCCTGGCCTAAACTTCTTTTTTTTTTTTTTTTGAGATGGAGTCTCACTCTGTCACGCAGGCTGGAGTGCTGTGGCGTGATCTCGGCTCACTGCAACTTCCGCCTCCTGGATTCACATGATTTTCCTGCCTTTGCCTCTGGAGTAGATGGGATTACATGTGCCTGCCACCATGCCTGGCTAATTTTTGTGTTTTTAGTAGAGATGGGTTTTGCCATGTTGGCCAGGCTGTTCTCGAACTCCTGACTTCAGGTTGTGTCCGGAATTGGTGGGTTCTTGGTCTGACTGACTTCAAGAATGAAGCCGCGGACCCTTGTGGTGAGTGTTACAGCTCTTAAGGCAGCGCGTCTGGAGTTGTTCGTTCCTCCCGGAGGGCTCGTGGTCTCGCTGGCTTCAGGATTGAAGCTGCAGATTTTCACGGTGAGTGTTACAGCTCATAAAAGCAGTGTGGACCCAAAGAGTGAGCAGTAGCAAGATTTATTGCAAAGAGCGAAAGAACAAAGCTTCCACAGTGTGGAAGGGGACCCAACTGGGTTGCCGCTGCTGGCTCGGGCAGCCTGCTTTTATTCTCTTATCTGGCCCCATCCACGTCCTGCTGATTGGTAGAGCCGAGTGGTCTGTTTTGACAGGGTGCTGATTGGTGCGTTTACAATCCCTGAGCTAGACATAAAGGTACTCCACGTCCCCATCAGATCAGTTAGATACAGAGTATGGACACAAAGGTTCTCCAAGGCCCCACCAGAGCAGCTAGATACAGAGTGTCGATTGGTGCACTCACAAACCCTGAGCTAGACACAGGGTGCTGATTGGTGTGTTTGCAAACCTTGAGCTAGATACAGAGTGCTGACTGGTGCATTTACAATCCTTGAGCTAGACATAAAGGTTCTCCAAGGCCCCACCAGAGCAGCTAGATACAGAGTGTCGATTGGTGCACTCACAAACCCTGAGCTAGACACAGGGTGCTGATTGGTGTATTTACAATCCCTGAGCTAGACATAAAGGTTCTCCACATCTCCACCAGACTCAGGAGCCCAGCTGGCTTCACCCAGTGGATCCTGCACCGGGGCTGCAGGTGGAGCTGCCTGCCAGTCCTGTGCCATGCGCTCACACTCCTCAGCCCTTGGGTGGTCAATGGGACTGGGCACCGTGGAGCAGGGGGTGGCGCTCGTCGGGGAGGCTCGGGCCACACAGGAGCCCATGGAGGGGGTGGGAGGCTCAGGCATGGCGGGCTGCAGGTCCTGAGCCCTGCCCCGTGGGAAGGCAGCTAAGGCCCGGTGAGAAATCGAGCGCAGCGCCAGTGGGCTGGCACTGCTGGGGGACCCAGTACACCCTCCGCAGCCGCTGGCCTGGGTGCTAAGCCCCTCATTACCCAGGGCCGGCAGGGCCTGCCGGCTGCTCTGAGTGAGGGGCCCACCAAGCCCACGCCCACCTGGAACTCCAGCTGGCCCGCAAGCACCGTGCACAGCCCCAGTTCCCGCTCGCGCCTCTCCCTCCACACCTCCCTGCAAGCTGAGGGAGCCAGCTCCTGCCTTGGCCAGCCCAGAAAGGGGCTCCCACAGTGCAGTGGTGGGCTGAAGGGCTCCTCAAGTGCTGCCAAAGTGGGAGCCCAGGCAGAGGAGGCGCCGAGAGCAAGCAAGGGCTGTGAGGACTGCCAGCACACTGTCACCTCTCAATCCCCCCTCTAAACAGGACACCCCAACTGCTGTTGAGAATTTGGCCGATGACCGCTCTAGCTACTTCCTGCTGGATAGGGGTGAAGAAGGGGCCCTGCAGTTGTAGTGTCCTTCAGAGGGGAATTCTCTAGGCCAGGGGAAGTGCCAGTGGGTCGGTCCAGGGGTCCTCAGTAGAAGTTGTTAGTTGAACTCATTTGGGGTTCCATTGGTAAGACCATCTGTAGCTTGATGGCCTCGATTATAGAGGAAACAAATTTGACAAGAAGGTTAAAAATACAGGACCCAAAGGCGAGTAACAGCAAGATGGCTGCCACGGGACCTAGAAAGGGGAGAAGCCATGTTGCCCAACTCCAGAGGTTGGTATAAGAATTTGAAAGGCGTTGTCTGATTTCAGAAGCCTCTTCCTGTAAACGCCGGGCGGCATCTTGTACTATCCCCGACTGGTTAGTGTCAAAACAACATTCTTCCCCTAAGAAGGTGCAGAGTCCTCCTTTCTCAGCAGTGAGGAGGTCTAGGCCTCAGCGGTTTTGGAGAGTCATTGCTGCCAAAGAGTCTATTTGGGATTGTAAAGTAAGGATAGATTTCGTTATTTCTTGCAAACTGTCTGAGAGGCAGATATGGGTTGAAGATCCACATAAATAGAACATGCCTTGGCTGGGTAGACAGAAATTTACCCTGGCTTTTAAAGGAATGGGATACGCTGTTTTTTCTTTACAACTTCCATCTCTCTTTCTCTTCAACTTCTCCTTTGTCTCTTTCTTTCTCTCTTTCTCTCCTTGACTTTCTGTCTCTCTGTCTCTTCCTCTCTCAGCCTCTTTCTTTGACTTTCTGTGTCTGTCCCTCTTTCTCTCTGACTCCTTCTCTTTGTCTCTTTCTCTTTGATTCTCTGTATCTGTCTCTCTTTCTGACTCCATCTTTGTCTCTTCCTCTCTCTTTCTTTGACTTCCTGTCTCTTTCTTTCCTTTCTGCTGCCTCTGCCCGCTGCTTATGCTGCTGTTCTCCCCTCTCCTTCCCATTTTGATGGCTTTGTCAGTGTAAGAAGGTGATCCAACCGCCTCGGCCTCCCAAAGTGCTGGGATTGTTTCCAGTTTTTGGCTATTAATAGTAAAGCAACATTGTTTGTTTTTTTGACTCTTAAATGCCTGTCTTATAAATGGAGCTAAGCAGGGAAAAGCTAATTATTAAATATTGTTTGACTGAAATGTGAACCATATTTTTCCCTAATTTATCTCAGAAATCACTATTTAATAATATTGTTTGTATTTATATGTGATTTTAAAATGATCCCCACCTTAATTAAAATGACCATCCCTGAAAGTGAAGCCAAAAGGAAGGAATCCTCCTAGCCTACTCTGCCATGACTTGGGCTTTAAATGGACCTGTTTTCAATACTGGCATTCAGGTCACCTGCAATTTTTATGTTATCCAAATGTTTTATGTTTTATTGATTTTGATGGAAAATCAAAAGACATCTGTTGTGTCTAATGCATCTACATGCATCTTGACAAGGGGACTGGACATAGAGACATGTCAGGGAGCAGATACTCCAGGAGCTGGATCAGTACAGGGAAACTGTTAAAGGGCAGGTCTTTGTTCTTAGAGCTCCCAAGATGGTGGCGGGCCGCTCCCAAGATGGCGGCAAGCCTTTTGTTCTCTGACCTGGGGTTCTTGGCCTCACGGATTCCAAGGAATAGAACCTTGGGCCACATGGTGAGTGTTATAGCTCTATTAGAAGCCGTGGGTCACGGAAGAGAACCGTGGAACCCAGCAACTAGTGCTCAGCTGGATTAGGACGAACCCGGGCTCTTAGCCATGCAGGAACAATGGCGAGCCTTTAGCCCGATTGGGAGCGGCAATGGGCACCTTGCTGTATCACAAACGCAGCGGACACCCTTTCATATCCGGAGGGATGGAAGTCAGCGGTGGGTCTGCAATGGTGGCAAACAGTGGTGGACGGTGAGCGAAAGCTCAGCTCGAGCCGTAACAAACACAGACCAGAAGAGTGTGCAGTTGCAAGATTTAATAGAGTGAAAACAGAGCTCCCATACAATGGGAGGGGACCCAGAGGAGGTTGCCCCTCCTGGCTCGAATGCCTGGATTTATATCCCGATCGTTGTCCCTCCCCCTGTGCTCTCGGGCGATATATGATTTGACTATTTCTTTACCTCCTGCTTTTAGCCTAATTTGTATTTTAGTGAGCCCTCTTTACTACCTGATTGGTAGGGTGTGAGCTGAGTTATAAGCCCTGTGTTTAAAGGTAGGTGCAGTCACCTTCCCCAGCTAGGCTTAGGAATTCTTAGTCGGCCTAGGAAATCCAGCTAGTCCTGTCTCTCAAAACTGGGTTCTTGTTGAGAGGACAGCGATAACCCCACTCACATGCACCGAGATTAGCAGGTCTAGGCTCCTCCACCCCTATATGGGCCTAGTGGCTGGTGGCCAGATTACAAAACAAAGAGCATTTCTGATTGTTTTGCATGTGAAGAAAACAAAGTTTTATTAAGTTAGGGTCTTTGCATTCAGTTCTGTGTCTCTTCACATTCTTTTTTTTTTTTTTTTTTGAGACAGGGTCTGGCTCTGTAGCCCAGGCTGGAGTGCAGTGGTGACACGATCATAGCTCACTGCAACCCCTGCCTCCCAGGCTCAAGCCATCCCTCCCACCTTAGCCTCCCAGTAGCTGGGTCTATGGGTGCATGCCACCAAACGCGGCTAATTTTTTTCTATTTTTTGTAGCAACCAGGGCTTCACTATATTGCCCAGGCTAGTCTCAAACTCCTGGGTTCAAGCAATCTGCCCGCCTTGGCCTCCCAAAATACTGGGATTAGAGGCTCAAGCCACCGCTCCCAGCCATCTCTTCACATTCTAAAATAACTTTGTAGGGAATGTTCCAAAGGGCCCTCCATAGCAAGGAAAATCAAGTGTGTGTCTTCTGCAACTTAAGCTTGTGTGCCTTTTCAGCTGCTCATTTGCAAACACTGTGTGTTTAGCTTAGCTTAGCTCTTTGGGGCATAGGTATAATAGTATGGCTTATTGGTTTCTCCAGATAGAAAAACTTTTCAGCATCTGAACTGGCAGACCTTCTGTGGAGAAGAAAGGTTTCTCAAGGTATCAGCCAGTTCCAAAGGGAGGTGGATTAGATGTTGAGAGATTAATTGGCTATGGTCAAGGAAAATGTTTGCATCTGAGGAAATAGCTTTGGGGCAGAGATGATTTTATTCATTATTTATTTTTTGAGATGGGGTCTCGCTGTGGTGCACAGGTTGGAGTGCAGTGGTGCGATCTTGGCTCACTGCAACCTCCGCCTTTCATGTGATTCTCATGCCTCAGCCTCCCGAGTAGCTGGGATTACAGGCATCCACCACCACGCCTGGCTAATTTTTTTGTATTTTTAGTAGAGACGGGGTTTCACCATGTTGGCCAGGCTGGTCCCAAACTCCTGACTTCCAGTGATTCACTCGCCTCAGCCTCCCAAAGTGCTGGGATTACAGGCATGAGCCACCATGCCCAGCCACAGAGATGATTTTATATGGCCACTTGGGCAGGGCTTCTTATAGAGAAGACCTTTAGGTGGGGTTATGACCCAGAGAGTTAGCAACTGGGCACTTTTGCCAGTGAAAGGGTAGCTTTCCAGGTAACAGGACTTTGTAGCCCAAGTTTAATTGTTGTATCACCTTCCTCCAGGAGTTGTTTGTATATATTTCTTTTTTTTTTTTATTTTTGAAACGGGTCTTGCTCTGTCACCCAGGCTGGAGTGCAGTGGTGCGATCATGGCTCACTGCAGCCTAGACCTCCCATGCTGAAGCGAACCTCTTGCCTCAGCCTCCTGAATAGCTGGGACTGACTACAGGTGTGTGCCACTGATACAGTTTGGCCGTGACCCCACCCATAATCTCATCTTGAATTGTAATCCAGATTGTAATCCTCATGTGTTTGGGGAGAGACCCTGTGGGAGGTGATTAGATGTCCTTTAAAATAATCCTTAAAGAGAACCATGCTCTAGTCATATAATTTCAGGTAAAACCATTTAAACATACAAATTTTTGTTTTTATTGTCCATTCCTATGGAATTAAAAACTGACATTTCACCCCATACTCTAGCACTATTCTTCTCCTTGTTCTCTTGCTTGAGGGATATGGTTCTTTGTCCTGAACTGGTTACTCCTCCCTGTCCTCTTGGCTCCCAAGCAGGCCTGGCTTCTCCCTGCCTATGTTCAAGGAAAATAGGGGAGCAATTCTGGAAAAATATTTGAGTCCATGAAGTGTTAGCTAAGTTATCCAGATCATTAGGGATCCTGTGTGCTATAGATGGATAAATCATTACATTAGCAATAAAAAGGACATGTTTTCCCTCCAAGCCCTGAAAAATGGAAGTGATTAGAAGCTAAGTGGCTAAATCAAACTGCATTGTAAAAAGCATTCTAGTCTTGCAAATAATCAGATATCCAGGGCAGTGCTATTAAAAGCATTTATTTTTCCTCCTGATTCCATTGTAGGGAAAGAATACCATCCTAGGTCCAACTTAATTGGTGGAATAGACTGAGGGGAAAGGAAGAGCTGAGATGCAGTTGTTAGACAGACCTGCTAACTAGGGTGGACCAGGGACTGGGGAGGGCAGCTTGGCTCACAGCAGCGGTTTAACCCAGCCAGAAAGCAGTGATGTCCAAGGAATACTGTAAACTCTGGTTGTGATTCAGGCAGAGGTTGACAAATGGGAGTTCCAGAGAGTGGGTAGAGCACAGCAATAAGTATTTTAGGCTGGTGCTAAGAAGTCTAGGCACACAGTTGCCATTTAAAAGGCTGGTGTGTGTGATTAGTGGGGACTCTGGCCCAGAGCTAGGGATCAGGGGCAGCACTTTAGTCTCTGGGGAAGACGCCTGGCTAGAGTTACACAGAACCCCAGGTTTCATGATACTGGGTAGGTTACCAGTTCAGGAACTTGGAAATAATCTAATAATTTAAGAATGTTATTTTTTCCTTCAAGCTCTAGAACATAGATCAAGACCGCTTTCCAAAGCAGCTCTGAACCATTAATAATTCCCACCAATAGTGGGAGTTTTTCACACCTTGCCAACTCTTGGTATTTTCCCACTTGTTGGTTATAGCCATCCTAATGGGAAGTGGTATCTCCTTGTGGTTTTGGTTTGCATTTCCCTGACAACTAATGATGTTGAGAGTCTTTTCATGTGCCCATCTGTATATCTTTTTTCCATTTATTTATTTATTTATTTATTTTTTAAGAGACAGAGTCTCGCTATATTGTTCAGGCTAGTCTTAAACTCCTGACCTCAAGCAATCCTCCTGCCTTGGCCTCCCAAAAGTGCTGGGATCACAGTCATGAGCCACCGCACCCGGCCCTGTATATCTTTTTTCCCCCTCTGGTTGCTTGTGTGTTTGGCATCATATTTAAGATATTGCCAAATCCAAGTCATGAAGATTTTTACACCTATATTTTTTCCTAAGTTTTGTAGGTTTAGCCCTTAGATTTAGGTCTGTGATCCATTTTGAGTTAATTTTTGTGTATGGTATGAGTAGGGGTCCAATTTCATTCTTTTGCACATGGATATCCAGTTGAAAAGATTTCTTTCCCCAGTGAATTATTTTGGCGCCCTTACTGAAAGTAATTGACCATAAACCACTGAAGAATTTTACACAGAGGAGTGACATGATTTTTTTTATGCTTTAAGACAGTATTGCTGGCTGCTATATAGAGTGTGTATTGGAGGGGCAAGAGTTTATGTAGGGAGAGCAGCAAGTAGGAAGCTGCAGTTATCCAGGCCAGAGATGATGGTGACTTCGGCCACAGTAATGGTAGTAGAGATGGAAAGAAGGTGGTTATAACTTGGGAAATAAAGTTAGTAGGACTTGGGACTGCCTGGCCTGGGGTTGGGACATAAAAAGAAAGGACAAGGATGACTCCTATTTAGGTTGGGGTCAAGGATTCTCTTCAGATTTGAAGTTTGGGTGGCTAAATAGATGGTAGTGTTATTTACTACCACACAAATGGAGAAGCACGTTTTTAGAGGGGAAATAATGAGTCTAGTTTGGGATGAATTGAATTTGATTTCAAGTGGAGATGTCCAGAAGGCAGCTGGAATATGGGTCTAGAGTAGAGCTTGAGGGACAGCTCTAGGTTGGAGAGAGTGATTTGAGAGTCATGAGCACATAGGTGGGAGTAGAAGCTCTGGGAAAACTTGAGGAGAGATTAAAAAGAGTGAGAAGAGGTCCTAGGACTGAGTCCTCTGGGAGGAAGAACACAGAAGAAATGGTCAGTGAAGAGGAGGAAAACCAGAAGGAATCTATAGGAATCTGGTGAAAGGAGGGAATTTTAAGAGGGGAGGGGAGTGATCAATACTATCAAATGCATCATGGAGGTCCAGTAAAATAAGGCCAGAGAGGTTCCCATGTTTCCATGCCTCTACACATAGAGGTTTGTTTTACAAAAAAATATCACTTCATACTTCTTATGGGTGCCAACTTAAAAAAAATAATGTGGAACCAATAACCTTTGCACATTCATTTTCCACAACTAGTGCCTGAAGGTGTTGCTGGCAGCATCTGGTGGATATTTGTTTGTGTCTCAAGTGACGCCAGCTTTCATTGGCATCTTCTGTGCTAATCTTTCCCATCCTGAATTGAGGATATTAAAAGTCCAGCTGCAGTTTGGATTCTAAAGTGAACTCTAAAGCATTCTTAGACTGAATGTTCAATGTTTCCTTTCTCTTCTTCTTCTTTTTTTTTTTAAATAGATATGTGAAAGAGGCCAAAGAAGCAACTAAGAATGGAGATCTGGAAGAAGCATTTAAACTTTTCAATTTGGCAAAGGACATTTTTCCCAATGAAAAGGTGCTGAGCAGAATCCAAAAAATACAGGAAGCCTTGGAGGAGTTGGCAGAACAGGGAGATGATGAATTTACAGATGTGTGCAACTCTGGCTTGCTGCTTTATCGAGAACTGCACGACCAACTCTTTGAGCACCAGAAGGAAGGCATAGCTTTCCTCTATAGCCTGTATAGGGATGGAAGAAAAGGTGGTATATTGGCTGATGATATGGGATTAGGGAAGACCGTTCAAATCATTGCTTTCCTTTCTGGCATGTTTGATGCTTCACTTGTGAATCATGTGCTGCTGATCATGCCAACCAATCTTATTAACACATGGATAAAAGAATTCATCAAGTGGACTCCAGGAATGAGAGTCAAAACCTTTCATGGTCCTAGCAAGGATGAACGGACCAGAAACCTCAATCGGATTCAGCAAAGGAATGGTGTCATTATCACTACATACCAAATGTTAATCAATAACTGGCAGCAACTTTCAAGCTTTAGGGGCCAAGAGTTTGTGTGGGACTATGTCATCCTTGATGAAGCACATAAAATAAAAACCTCATCTACTAAGTCAGCAATATGTGCTCGTGCTATTCCTGCAAGTAATCGCCTTCTCCTCACAGGAACCCCAATCCAGAATAATTTACAAGAACTATGGTCCCTATTTGATTTTGCTTGTCAAGGGTCCCTGCTGGGAACATTAAAAACTTTTAAAATGGAGTATGAAAATCCTATTACTAGAGCAAGAGAGAAGGATGCTACCCCAGGAGAAAAAGCCTTGGGATTTAAAATATCTGAAAACTTAATGGCAATCATAAAACCCTATTTTCTCAGGAGGACTAAAGAAGATGTACAGAAGAAAAAGTCAAGCAACCCAGAGGTCAGACTTAATGAAAAGAATCCAGATATTGATGCCATTTGTGAAATGCCTTCCCTTTCCAGGAAAAATGATTTAATTATTTGGATACGACTTGTGCCTTTACAAGAAGAAATATACAGGAAATTTGTGTCTTTAGATCATATCAAGGAGTTGCTAATGGAGACGCGCTCACCTTTGGCTGAGCTAGGTGTCTTAAAGAAGCTGTGTGATCATCCTAGGCTGCTGTCTGCACGGGCTTGTTGTTTGCTAAATCTTAGGACATTCTCTGCTCAAGATGGAAATGAAGGGGAAGATTCCCCAGATGTGGACCATATTGATCAAATAACTGATGACACATTGATGGAAGAATCTGGAAAAATGATATTCCTAATGGACCTACTTAAGAGGCTGCGAGATGAGGGACATCAAACTCTGGTGTTTTCTCAATCGAGGCAGATTCTAAACATCATTGAACGCCTCTTAAAGAATAGGCACTTTAAGACATTGAGAATCGATGGGACAGTTACTCATCTTTTGGAACGAGAAAAAAGAATTAACTTATTCCAGCAAAATAAAGATTACTCTGTTTTAATGCTTACCACTCAAGTAGGTGGTGTCGGTTTAACATTAACTGCAGCAACCAGAGTGGTCATTTTTGACCCTAGCTGGAATCCTGCAACTGATGCTCAAGCTGTGGATAGAGTTTACCGAATTGGACAAAAAGAGAATGTTGTGGTTTATAGGCTAATCACTTGTGGGACTGTAGAGGAAAAAATATACAGAAGACAGGTTTTCAAGGACTCATTAATAAGACAAACTACTGGTGAAAAAAAGAACCCTTTCCGATATTTTAGTAAACAAGAATTAAGAGAGCTCTTTACAATCGAGGATCTTCAGAACTCTGTAACCCAGCTGCAGCTTCAGTCTTTGCATGCTGCTCAGAGGAAATCTGATACCAAACTAGATGAACATATTGCCTACCTGCAGTCTTTGGGGATAGCTGGAATCTCAGACCATGATTTGATGTACACATGTGATCTATCTATTAAAGAAGAGCTTGATGTGGTAGAAGAATCTCACTATATTCAACAAAGGGTTCAGAAAGCTCAATTCCTCGTTGAATTCGAGTCTCAAAATAAAGAGCTCCTGATGGAACAACAAAGAATTAGAAATGAGGGGGCCTGGCTAAGAGAACCTGTATTTCCTTCTTCAACGAAGAAGAAATGCCCTAAATTGAATAAACCACAGCCTCAGCCTTCACCTCTTATAAGTACTCATCATACTCAGGAAGAAGATATCAGTTCCAAAATGGCAAGTGTAGTCATTGATGATCTGCCCGAAGAGGGTGAGAAACAAGATCTCTCCAGTATAAAGGCGAATGTTACCACCTTGCAAGATGGTAAAGGTACATGTAGTGCTGACTCTATAGCTATTTTACCCAAGGGGTTTGGAAGTGTAGAAGAACTTTGTACTAACTCTTCATTGGGAATGGAAAAAAGCTTTGCAACTAAAAATGAAGCTGTACAAAAAGAGACATTACAAGAGGGGCCTAAGCAAGAGGCACTGCAAGAGGATCCTCTGGAAAGTTTTAATTATGTACTTAGCAAATCAACCAAAGCTGATATTGGGCCAAATTTAGATCAACTAAAGGATGATGAGATTTTACGTCATTGCAATCCTTGGCCCATTATTTCCATAACAAATGAAAGTCAAAATGCAGAATCAAATGTATCCATTATTGAAATAGCTGATGACCTTTCAGCATCCCATAGTGCACTGCAGGATGCTCAAGCAAGTGAGGCCAAGTTGGAAGAGGAACCTTCAGCATCTTCACCACAGTATGCATGTGATTTCAATCTTTTCTTGGAAGACTCAGCAGACAACAGACAAAATTTTTCCAGTCAGTCTTTAGAGCATGTTGAGAAAGAAAATAGTTTGTGTGGCTCTGCACCTAATTCCAGAGCAGGGTTTGTGCATAGCAAAACATGTCTCAGTTGGGAGTTTTCTGAGAAAGACGATGAGCCAGAAGAAGTAGTAGTTAAAGCAAAAATCAGAAGTAAAGCTAGAAGGATTGTTTCAGATGGCGAAGATGAAGATGATTCTTTTAAAGATACCTCAAGCACAAATCCATTCAACACATCTCTCTTTCAATTCTCATCTGTGAAACAATTTGATGCTTCAACTCCCAAAAATGACATCAGTCCACCAGGAAGATTCTTTTCATCTCAAATACCCAGTAGTGTAAATAAGTCTATGAACTCTAGAAGATCTCTGGCTTCTAGGAGGTCTCTTATTAATATGGTTTTAGACCACGTGGAGGACATGGAGGAAAGACTTGACGACAGCAGTGAAGCAAAGGGTGCTGAAGATCATCCAGAAGAAGGGGCGGAGGAAAGCAGTGGCGAAGCCTCCAAGTATACAGAAGAGGATCCTTCCGGAGAAACACCGTCTTCAGAAAACAAGTCCAGCTGGTTAACAACATCTAAGCCTAGTGCTCTAGCTCAAGAGACCTCTCTTGGTGCCCCTGAGCCTTTGTCTGGTGAACAGTTGGTTGGTTCTCCCCAGGATAAGGCAGCAGAGGCTACGAATGACTATGAGACTCTTGTAAAGCGTGGAAAAGAACTAAAAGAGTGTGGAAAAATCCAGGAGGCCCTAAACTGCTTAGTTAAAGCACTTGACATAAAAAGTGCAGATCCTGAAGTTATGCTCTTGACTTTAAGTTTGTATAAGCAACTTAATAACAATTGAGAATGTAACCTGTTTATTGTATTTTAAAGTGAAACTGAGTATGAGGGAATTTTTGTTTCCATAATTGGATTCTTTGGGAACACGAAGCATTCAGGCTTAAGGCAAGAAAGATCTCAAAAAGCAACTTCTGCCCTGCAATGCCCCCCACTCCATAGTCTGGTATTCTGAGCACTAGCTTAATATTTCTTCACTTGAATATTCTTATATTTTAGGCATATTCTGTAAATTTAACTGTGTTGTTTCTTGGAAAGTTTTGTAAAATTATTCTGGTCATTCTTAATTTTACTCTGAAAGTGATCATCTTTGTATATAACAGTTCAGATAAGAAAATTAAAGTTACTTTTCTCAAGTGTTTTCCATCCACTTTGTTTCACTGAGATGATACTGGCAGATCTTAAGATATGCTTGTGAACATGCTGTTTCATGCTTTCAGCTTAATACAGGTTGAGCATCCCTAATCCAATCCAAAATGGGGAAACTTTCTGAGTGCTGACATGATGCCACAAGTGAGGAAAGTTCCATACTTGATGTCATGTGACATGTCACAGTCAAAATGAAGGTATATAACACACTGTTTACTCAGCATCCCCAAGAGAAAAGAGATTGTTAGACCCCTTCAGTTACTATATATCCTTTCCACACAGGCCCAGATTCTCCCATGCAAGCCTGCATACAAAGGGTAATAAAATGGTTCAACATACACAAACTTTGTTTCATGCACAAAATCATTAAAAGTAATTATAAAATTACCTTCAGACTATGTATATAATGTATATATGAAACATAAATGGATTTCATGTTTAGACTAGACTTGGATCCCATCTCCAAAATATCTCATTATGTGTATGGAAATTCTCCAAAATCAAGAACACTTCTGGTCCCCAGCATTTTGGATAGAGTACTAAACTGGAATAGCAGAAAGCTGACCTAGGTACCTGGTGCTAGGATTCTTTATCACTGGTAGCTTGCCCTGGAGTCACTGCTGACCATTTAGCCATTCTTCATGCACCATTAACTGTGTTCTCCCTTTCGCCAAACCAGGTATCTCATCTATTCTGACACATATTATCACAGTCTATCTTTGGATTGTAGACTGAAAAGGAGTTTGGTTCCCTTGCAGAAAGATGAAGTGCTGTATAGCACGCTGCACTCTGTCACCAGAGAACTGGACTATCCTTGATGAAGTACTATGTGTTGGGCACTCCACACAGGTTTCTCATTTCAGCCTTCCCATAATCCTTTGAGGTGAAGGGAGAATAGCATTTCCATTTTTCATGTGAGGAAACAAAGGCTCAGTGAGGCCGTGACTTCCCTGTGGTGACATGGTTGGGGTGAAACCGATTTTTAACCTCGTGTAAATGAATACACTAAAATACATTGAGCTGTTTTTACTCACAACACTTCTGACACCAAATGTGGGGGTTTTCCCCATCAAGCAATTCTCCAGTTCTCCAATTCAAAATTGAACTGGTGTCCTACAATTCAATTTCGACACTACCCAGGGTTAGCATCAGACTCCCTAAGTTTAAGGACTCAGTCCCACCAGACTGCTCTCACTTCAGACGTCAGTGCTAAGTGTTCGGTCCCCATGTTACCCACACTTCTGTCTGACTTGGCTACAAATTAGGAGTTCCCATGACTGCCCCATCCCACCCCCTGGTTTAATAATTTGCTAGAATAGCTTATAAAACTCAGGAAACGTTTACTTACTATTACCAGCTTATTATAAAGACTACAACTCAGGAACACCCAAATGGAAGAGATGTGTAGGGCAAGGTATGGGGGTGGTGCATTAAGCGTCCATGCCCTCCAGGCACACCACCCTCCCAACATTTTGATATGTTAATCCAGGGCTCTCCAAACTCCATTGTTGTTAGGGTTTTTGAGGTTTCCTTAGGGAGGCATGATTGATAAAATAATTGGCCATGGGTGATTAACTCATCTTCTCTCCCCTCTGCAGAGGTTGCAGTTAGGGCTGAATGTTCCCTCTAATCATGCCTTGATGTTTCTAGTGACCAGCCCCCATCCTGAGGCTACTAGGGGCCTCCAGCCACAAGCTATCTCATTAGCATACAAAAGACACCAGTTGAGATTTCAAGGCTTTCAGGAACTATATGCCAGGAACCAGGGACAAAGACCAAATATTTATTTTTATTATATCCCATACATATAAAAGTTACTTGTAAATTGTATGTATATATGCAGTAATAATCTCATGTATATTACAAGAGATTACAGAAGTTCAAAAGAAACTGAATTTCAGGTTATTGATGGAACATAATTTTGCTCTAAAAGCAATTATTACTATTTTAGGGTAATATGATTAAATATATATCATTATTTTTGAAATGTTGGTGTAACTGTGAAGCAATTCACAGTCTGCATCTGAGTTCAGCTTACCATTTCCCTGTGCTTCCCACCGTGATGTGAAGGGAGTGGCTGCGCCCTACATCTTTGTTTTTCTGTCCCTTCTACCACACACACAAATGTTTGTGAAAATTCAGCTAATAAACTTCTTTCTTCCCTGATGTAGAAAACAAAAAATCCACACAATTTATTTGCCTTCAAGGAAGCTTTAGCGGCCTATATCCATTTGATCTGAACAGTGAAGCGTCTAAGTCCTAGGAATATTTCCCACTGAAAATAGCAATGCCCTTTCTGTTCAAGTGTGTGTGTACTATGACAAATTCTGTTGTTTGGGGAAAAAAATACATGCTCATATTCAAGCAGTATCCATAGCAGGGATTTTTAACCTGGGGTTCATGGGTAGAAGAAGTCAGGTGTCTGAATTTGGATGGGAACAAAGTTTTATCATCTTTTCTCTGTCTGATAGCTGAAATATAGCACTTCCTTTCATCATGAATGTGAAGCAGGAAAATAGGGTCTGGAGGCGGGGAACATAAGGCCGATTCACACTAAAGCTGTGACAGGAAATATCCTCTCCACAGGGCGTAGGCCAAGTAAATGACTTTGTAACTTCACTTCATCCTTTCCATTTACATAGGGTATACCCCAAGTAACCAATGGAATCCTCTAGGGGATATTTAAACTCCCAAAAATTATCTAACAGGGTCTTTTGAGCTATGCTGTGGAGTGTAGTTTCGTTTTCAATAAATCCCTTTGTCCCTTCCTTGCTTTGTGCGTTTCGTTCTTTGTTCAAGATGCCAAGAACCTGGACATCCTCCACTGTTAACAAATGTACCCATAAACTGCGGAAGTATTAGCAGTACATGTTATGTCACCAGTGGAAATCACATAGACTTTGGGGTTATTGCAGATATCTCAAAATGCCATTGATATTCATTACTGCAAAATCACAGTGCTTTTTAGACCTACTACCAGGTATTTAATAAAGAGGCACACACACATATTACAAACAACTTTTTTTTCTGAGACGAGGTCTTACTCTGTCACCCAGGTGGGAGTGCAGTGGCACAATCTTGATTCACTACCTCTGCCTCCTGGGCTCAAGCGATCCTCCCACCTCAGCCCTACCTGCCCCTGCCAGGAGTAGCTGGGACTACAGGTGTGCGCCACCACCACACCTGGCTAATTTTTTGTATTTTTGGTAGAGACAGGGTTTCACCATGTTCCTCAGGCTGGTCTCGAACTCCTGAGCTCAGGCAATCCACCTGTCTCGGATTACAGGCGTGAGCCACTGTGCCCAGCCACAATTTAAAAACTTTAGACTACCGTATTTCAGCATAGTTGATGTCTTTTGTAATCCTATGTATTTTACTTTATGCACTTAAAGTCAACATTTTTTCTTTTTTGAGACAGGGTCTCGCTCTTGTCACCCAGGCTGGAGTGCAGTGGTGAGATCACGGCTCACTGCAGCCTTAACTCCAGGACTCAAGCAACCCTCCTGTCTCAGCCTCCCTCCTGAATAGCAGACACTACAGGCACACACCACAATGCCCAGCTAATTTTTAAAATTTTTTGTAGACAGGGTCTCACTATGTTGCCCAGGCTGGTCTTGAATTCCTGGCCTCAACTGATTTGCCCTACTTAGCCTCCCAAAGTGCTGGGATTACAGGTGTGAGCCACTGCATTCAGCCTAAAATAAACATTTTGAAAAGGGATCCATAGGCTGGGCAAACTGCCAAAGGCTGCAAGGCACAAATGAAAGGTTAAGACCCCTGATCTAAGGGTGTGAGGTGAAAAATCTCTTACCTTCCTGTCCTGGAGTTCCATTCCTAGATTCCCATTCCCAGAGACAGTCTATGATGTACAAGCACAAGTACATATGTGTATATATTTATGTTGCTACCCAAATGATAGTGTATTGTGTACACTATTCTGTACCTCATTTTAAATTTTAAAATAACTGCATGATATTCTATTGAAGGATATATCATAATTTATCATCATCTATTGTTGGTGTTCAGTTTGTTTCCAAATAATGCTGTAATGAATATCCTTGTATCTTTTATACATATGATTATAGGATACATTCCTAGAAATGGAGTTGCTGGGTCAAAGGGTATATTTATAAATTTGACAGATATTGCCAAACTATTCTCCAGAGGATATAATTGCATTTCCACCATTAATGAATGGATGAATGTCTGTTTCCCCACACCCTTACCAAACAAAGTTAAACATTTTGAACTTTACCAATCTGACACATAAAAAGAGAGAACTTGTACCTTATTTTGATTTTAATTTGCCATTATTTTACAATGAATAAGGTTTGTTCGTTTGTTCTGTAAACACTGAACTTAATCAGAGATGTCTTAAAGCAGAATTAAATGCATATGCTATAATGTATATAAATCTGTATAAATCCTTATTTTTTTCATTTGTCAACTTTTTTTTTTTTTTTTTGAGACACGGTTTTGCTGTTGCCCAGACTGGAGTGCAGTGGCACAATCTCGGCTCACTGCAAACTCCACCTTCCAGGTTGAAGCAATTCTCCTGCCTCAGCCTCCCGAGTAGTTGGGACTACAAGCACGCACCACCACGCTCAGCTAATTTTTGTATTTTTAGTAGAGACGGGATTCCACCACGATGGCCAGGCTGGTCTTGAACTTACCTGGCCTCAAGTGATCCACCCACCTCAGCCTCCCAAAGTGTTGGGATTACAGGCGTCAGCTGCGCTGTCTGGCCCATTTACCAACTCTTTCAGAATCTTAGTTGTCAATCAAAAGCTAACTTCCCAAATGTTCGCTTGGTGTCAGAGGTCCATTCCTGCCTTACTTTCTCACAGGCTAGCTATAACTACTCTCTCTCCATACCACAGAATTTAGTTTGCTTTTTCTAGTCCACCTTTCAGCACTCTGGCTTCTTTCCTTTGTTGTGACATTTGTGCAATAGGTATTCACTTAGTATCCTAGGCAAGTCAATGTCCCAAGCAAAGGACTCAAGCTTGGTAGTGTCTCACGCCTATATAGCTCTTCAGAATTTACTGCCCTTATTTAGACACATTGTTTTATTTATTTATTTTTTTTGAGATGGAGTCTTGCTCTGTCGCCCAGGCTGGAGTGTAGTGGCATGATCTTGGCTCACTGCAGCATCCACCCCCTGGGTTCAAGCAATTCTTGTGGCTCAGCCTCCCAAGTAGCTGAGACTACAGGCGCGTGCCACCACACCCAGCTAATTTTTGTATTTTTAGTAGAGACGGGGTTTTACCATATTGGCCAGGCTAGTCTTAAACTCCTGACCTCAAGTGATCCACCTGCATCAGCCTCCCAAAGTGCTGGGATTACAGGCATGAGCCACCGTGCCCAGCCTGGAGACATTGTTTTTAATGTAGTTTTCAAAGTACACATAGGCAGGGTGCAGTGGCACTTGCCTGGTAGTCCCAGCTACTAGGGAGGTTGAGGCAAAAGGGTCATCTGAGCCCAGCCTCAGCAACGTAACAAGACCCCATGTCAATAAATCATTAAAAAACAATCAATCAATAACATGTAGTTTCAGCTTTAAATTTTTTTTTAGACATGGGGTCTCACTGTGTTGGCCAGGCTGCAGTGCAGTGGATATTCAAAGGTGCAATCCCACTACTAATCAGCACAGGAGTTTTGACCTGCTGAGTTTCCAACCTGGGCCAGTTCACCCCTTTTTAGGCAACCTGCTGGTCTTTCACTCCCAGGAGGTCACCATGTTTTTCTTTCTTTTTTTTTTTTTAAGAGGCAGGGCCTCTGTTGCCAGGCTAAAGTCTGTGGGCATGGTCATAGCTTCCTGCAGCCTCGAACTCCGAGGCTCAAGTGATCCTCCCACCTTGGCCTCCTAAAATGCTGGGATTATAGGCATGAGCCACTGTGCCCAGATGAGGTCACTGTATTGATGCTGAACTTAGTGCTGATACCCGATTGGCATAGGACACTGCAGCCCAGAACTCCTGGGCTCAAGTGATCCTCCTGCCTCAGCCTCCCAAGTAGCTAGGACTACAGGCGCACACCACTGGGCCCAGCCATAGTTTCATCTTACATCTATTTGAACATCTCTGTATACACTGGCATATCTGCTCCATGGGGAAAATCTCATGGAGGCATAACCTACTGAGGTGCTCAGAAACTCTTCTCAAGTGGGAAAGTCAGGTATCTAGGTAAAGTTGCCATTATATAAGTGGGTATAATATCAAATGCAGCTGAGGGAGAGAAGGCAGTGTGTTAAAATAATCTGTTAAGAATCACATAGCTGTGTTGGCAAAGTTTTATTTTTGAAGCAGTATAGTATTTATATTGGTAATCTTTATACTTTTTTATATGTCATAAATACAGCATTTTAAATTTTAAAAATTTAGATGCACAGAACATTGGCCCTGGAAAGGACAGCCCTAACGTAACCCATACACTGAAGATGAGGGAATGACGTTTTTATGCTGACATCCCTCCCTTTAACCAGCACTCGGTTAGTCTAGTACAAAACAACTCATGGAACAACTGAGTGCTTTTTTCCTCCAATAAACATTTATTTAAAAAGAAAGGAGTTAACATTGAAAGGCTGTAACGTGCCGTGTACTATGTTAAGACAGTGGAGCTAATACCACCTGTCCTGAAAGATCAGAGTTGACTAACATGGAAAACAAATGTTGTCTAGGAACTTATTTTATGATTCTCACACACTAATCTATTTGATGCCCAATATTTTCAGTTGTGTGAATAGTGTGAGCTGATATCTGCTTCCCCTGAAGATGGTTTCTGAATTAATTTATGGGACAGACTGAGAGTCAGATATAGTTCTGGGAGGAAAGAGAATACAGGTTAAAGGGAGTCTGCTTGACTTCTCTTTGAGAACGACTGACTGAATACCTACTACAGTTGACATTCACTTATCCCCACCCTCTCTTACACCTACAAACCCATACATAGAGCTTTCACAGAATACAAGGAGCATCCAATATCTTTTCTTTTTTAAAATTTTTGTATTTCCTTGCAGCTCCAGCTCAAAGGAATATCTAATACCTTTTAAAGAAACAAAATGTATAAAACTTGTTCAGTCTTTCATATGATTTTATTTTCTTCCTTCAACCATAATAATATGATATCCAAATTTTGTCTTAACCGGTGGGTCTGTAAACACAGGCTTATCCATCCCACTTACAGGCAAGGCAAATGCTGCTTCTTGAAATGGTCCCACCATGGACCCTCTGGTCATCCAACCCAAGTCGCCCTGAAAAACCCAAAAGATAAGTGATATCAAGTGGCCCTGAAGAGGGCTACTGTAGCTTGAGAGAATTTCCCAACATTTTGCTAAGGTTACAAGGTATATTCCTAAGAGCAATACAGGAATAGGCTCAATAAGGACAAATAGGTAGAAGAAGTCTAACTAGACTGAACACATAAGTACTCTCAACACTGCTGGACTTTGAAGTTAGCTGTGCAAGTTTGGTCATGCCTAGGTTTCGACATAGGTGACCCTTATTCTACTATTCACAAGTTGGACATTTCTGCTTTTGAGATCTTTAAACCAAAATATGGCTACAACTAAGGGTTGAACAAAGGAATGATCCCTACTTCTGTGTTTCTTCTGTGGAGGGTGGAGAATTTTATTTTATCTTATTTTATTATTTGTCATTTTTACTTTGCTTTCTTAACCTGAGAGAAAATTATAAATCATAAGAGCAACGTACCCCTTGCCTGGCTTTATCTTCACTATACTGTGCGGCCACTTCATTAAATCTCATCCCAGACTTCAACTTTTCCATGGCTTCCATGATTTTGCCATGTTTTTCACATAGAATGTGTCTGACCTGCAAGGAAAAAAGTACATTCATGTAATACTTGGAGACCCAAATGACTCCTTAAAGTACAGTGGTTATATTTGGATTACCCCCACCAGTTAAAAAAAACAAAACAAAACACATTAGTTCATAGCAAGTAAAAATCCTGGAAGTTTGCCCAGGATAACAACCACAATCCCATTCCCCATATTAAGACAATGTCTCAGAGTCCTGATTTAGATAGAAAATAGGCACCTGGCTGTGGGAAGCTCCTCTTTTTTTTTTTGAGAAGGAGTCTTCCTCTGTCACCTAGGCTGGAGTGCAGTGGCGTGATCTTGGCTCACTGCAACCTCCGCCTCCTGGGTTCAAGCGATTCTCCTGTCTCAGCCTCCTGAATAGCTGGGTTTACAGGTACATGCCATCACACCTAGCTCATTTTTGTATTTTCAGTAGAGATGGGGTTTCTCCACGTTGGCCAGGCTGGTCTCGAACTCCTGATCTCGTGATCCACCCGCCTCGGCCTCCCAAAGTGCTGGGATTACAGGCGTGAGCTGCCGCACACGGCCGGGAAGCTCCCATCTTTTACCATATACCTCCATGCTAACAGGAGGAGGAAACATGATATGGGTTGACAGCTGTGGTCCTGGAATCAAATCCCAACTCTGCTGTATGAACTTAGGCTTTATTTATTTATTTATTTAGAGATGGAGTCTCACTCTATCTCCCAGGCTGGAGTGCAGTGGTGTGCTCTCAGCTCACTGCAACCTCTGCATCCTGGGTTCAAGCAATTCTCTTGCCTCAGCCTCCCGAGTAGCTGGGATTACAGGCACCCGTCACCAAGCCCAGCTAATTTTTGTATTTTTAGTAGAGATGGGGTTTCACCATGTCGGCCAGGCCGGTCTCGAACCCCTGACCTCAAGTGATCTGCCCACCTCAGCCTCCCAAAGTGCTAGGATTATAGGCGTGAGCCACCATGCCCGACTGAACTTACGCATGTTTGTAAACCTCCAAGTGTTTCTCCATTTGTACATCAAGATGCGATGATAACGGGACCTACGTGTTCTCATAGGATTGTGAAGATTGAGATAATGCAGCTACCATTGACCAATGGCTAGCTATTATTTAATCAGAGTGAGGATAAGAAAAAACCTGCTAGAAAGTATTTCTATCTTTTTTTTTTGAGACAGACTCTCCGTCTGTTGCCCAGGCTGGAGTGCAGTGGCCCGATCTTGGCTCACTGCAACCTCCACCCACAGGTTCAAGCAATTCTCCTGCCTCAGCCTCCCAAGTAGCTGGGACTATAGGTGTGCACCACCACGCCCAGCTAATTTTTTGTATTTTTAGTAGAGATGGGTTTCACTGTGTTGGCCAGGTTGATCTCAAACTCCTGGCCTAAAGTGATCTGCCCACCTCGGCCTCCCAAAGTGCTGGGATTACAGGTGTCAGCACACCGTGCCTGGCCAGGAAGTATTTCTTACTAAAAGAGACCCAATGCATAAGCCTCCCCACAATTCCACACTTCGGAAAGGTATCATAGGTTGAATATTAAGAACACCCAACCCTACTGAAGTATTCAAATTTGACCTATGTTTACATAAAGCCATGGATTTAAAAAAACACTATTATCCTTAAAAACGATTTTGTCAAGATAGCTGTTTCGCAGGATTTCTCATTTCACATTCAAATAGAATCACTTATAGTCATGCATCACTTAACTACAGGGAAACATGAGAAATGAGTTATTAGGCAACTTTGTTGTTGTGCAAACATAACACTGTACTTACACAAACCTAGATGGTATGGCCAGCTACACACTTAGGCTATATGGCATAGCCTGTTGCTCCTAGGCTACAAACCTGTACAGCATGTGACTGTACTGAATACCATAGGCAACTGTAACACAATGGTAAGTATTTGGGTATCTAAACATAGAAAAGGTACAGTAAAAATATAGCATAAAAGATAAATGGTACACTTATATAGGACACTTTACATGAATGGAGCTTGCAGGACTGGAAGTTGCTCTGGGTGAGTCAGTGAATGGTGAGTTAATATGAAGGCCTAGGACATTATTGTACACTACTGTAGACTTTTTTTTTTTTTTTTTTTTGAGATGGAGTTTTGCTCTTTTGCCCAGGCTGGAGTGCAATGGTGCGATCTTGGCTCACCGAAACCTCCCCCTCCTTAGTTCAAGTGATTCTCCTGCCTCAGCCTCCTGAATAGCTGGGATTACAGGCATGCGCCACCACGCCCAGCTACCAGCTAATTTTTTTTTTTTTTTTTTTTTTGAGATGGAGTCTTGCTGTGTCTCCCAGGCTGGAGTGCAGCAGTGCGATCTCAGCTCACTGCAACCTCCACCTCCCGGGTTCAAGTGATTCTCCTGCCTCAGCCTCCCTAGTAGCTGGGATTACAAGCACACGCCACCACACCTGGATAAGTTTTGTATTTTTAGTAGAGATGGTTTCGCCATGTTGGTCAGGCTGGCCTCGAACTCCTGACCTCAGGTGATCCACCCACCTTGACCTCCCAAAGTGCTGGGATTACAGGCATGAGCCACCACACCCGTCCCCTACTGTAGACTTTATACACACTATACATGTAAGCTACAATTTATAAAACACTTTTCTTTATTCAATATTAAATTAGCCTTAGCTTATTGTATCTTTTTAACTTTATACATTTAAAAAATTTTAAACTTTTTGACTCTATTTAATAACACTTGGCTTAGAAAACAAACACATTGTGCAACTGTACAAAACTATTTTCTTTCTTCATATCCTTATTCTATGAGCTTTTTTCTTTTTTTTTTGAGATGAAGTCTCGTTCTGTTGCCCAAGCTGGAGTGCAGTAGCACAATCTCAGCTCACTGCAACCTCCACCTCCCAGGTTCAAGCGATTCTTGTGTCTCTCAGCCTCCTGAGTAGCTGGGATTACAGGTGCGTGTCACCACGCCAAGCTAATTTTTGTATTTTTTGTAGAGACAGGGTTTTACCATATTAGCCAGGCTGGTCTTGAACTCCTGACCTCAAGTGATCTGCCCGCCTCAGCCTCCCAAAGTGTTGGGATTACAGGTGTGAGCTACCACGCCCAGCCACTATAAGTTTTTTTCTATTTAAAATTTTTTTTTAACTTTTTAAACTTTTTTATTAAAGACTAAGACACAAATACACACACTAGCTTAGGCCCACACAGGGTCAGGATCATCGATATCACTGTTTTCTACCTCCATGTCCTGTCCCATGGAAAGGTCTTCAGGGACAATAACATGCATGGGACTGTCATCTCCTATGATAATGCCTTCTTCTGGAATACCTCCTGAAGGACCTGCCTGAGGCTGTTTTACAGTTAATTTTTTTTTTTTTTTAAGAGACAGCTTCTAGACTGCCTCCTTGTTTCTGCTTCCATACTCACAAAGTGATTGATACAATTCCTGGGAAAATGTACACTGCATTCATGGTCACAGATAGGGGATACCATCCACTATTTTATAAATGAATAAACGACTATTCTAGTTTAGACAGTGCGACAAAGAGATTTTCATTCCTGTGGGGTCTGCAAGTGTGACCAACCAACTGGCAACAGTGCAGCTGTGTCTTGGAGAGCCAAGCTACAGAAAGAGTTTGGGAGTGATGACTATGGAGGTGGCAGCTGAAGTGTGGAATTCATGAGGTTACCAGGAAGGAGATGAAAATGAGAAGAGGAGGAAAGAAAGTTAAAATAACCTTGGAGACTATCAATGTTCAAGCAACAAGTAAAGAACTCAAAAAGTATAATAAAAAGGGGCCGGGCACAGTGACTCACACCTATAACCCCAGCACTTTGGGAGGCCAAGGCGGGAGGATCCCTTGAGGCTGGGAGTTTGAGACCAGTCTGGGTAACATAGCAAGACCCCCATCTCTACAAAAACTTTAAAAAAAATTAGCCGGGCATGGTGGTGCACATCTGTAGTCTTAGCTACTCAGGAGGCTGAGGCAGGAGGATCACTTGAGCCCAGGAATTGAAGGCTGCAGTGAGCTATGATCATGCCACTGCATGTCATGCACCCTGGCCTGTGTGACAGAGCAAGAACCTGTCTCTTAAAAAGAAAAAACATAATAAAAAGGAAAGGCCATATAGGTAGGAGAGAAGCGTGTGCTAATAAACCAAGGCAGGAGAGAGTTTCAAGGAGGAAATGGTCAACAAGGGTTAAGTGTTGCAGAGACATCAGGTAAGAAGTATAATAAACTGTGCAATGATGGAGCAATGATCTCAGAAAAAGGAGTTTCAGAAGAGTTTAAGTGCAGAAGCCAGAATGCAGCAGGCTGACTGAGGAAACAATGGCAAGTGGGGGGGTAATTCAAACAAACTAATTTTGTTTGAAAAGGAGAAAGAGCTCTAGCTAGAGGCAAAAAGTGGAAGACATGTAAATACGAAATTTACACTGGGCAATGCAGCTCAGGCCTGTAATCCCAGCACTTTGGGAGGCAGAGGTGGGCGGATCACCTGAGGTGAGGAATTGGAGAACAGCCTGGCCAACATGGAGAAATCCCATCTCTACTAAAACTACAAACAATTAGCCGGGAGTGGTGGTAGACGCCTGTAATCCCAGCTACTCGGGAGGCTGAGGCAGGAGAATCGCTTGAAATTGGGAGGTGGAGGTTGCGGTGAGCCAAGATCGCACCACTGCACTCCAGCCTGGGCAACAAGAGTGAGACTCCGTCTCAAAACAAAAACAAAAACAAAAACAAAAACAAAAAAAACCACGAAATTTTAAAGGTCCCTGGGCATATTTTCAGAATGAAGGGAAAGACCCAGGAAAAAAAAACCGGTTGAAGACAGAACAAAAAAGAGGATAGAGATAAATGAAGGAGCAAGGTTAGGTATTCAGAACACGGTTTGAAAAATTAGCCTTGGCCGGGCGCGGTGGCTCACGCTTGTAATCCCAGCACTTTGGGAGGCCGAGGCGGGTGGATCACGAGGTCAGGAGATCGAGACCACGGTGAAACCCCGTCTCTACTAAAAAATACAAAAAATTAGCCGGACGTGGTGGTGGGCGCCTGTAGTCCCAGCTACTCGGAGAGGCTGAGGCAGGAGAATGGCGTGAACCCGGGAGGCAGAGCTTGCAGTGGGCCGAGATTGTGCCACTGCACTCCAGCCTGGGCGACAGAGCAAGACTCCGTCTCAAAAAAAAAAAAGAAAAAAAAAAAAAGAAAAATTAGCCTTAAAGGAAAAAAGGTGAGGAGGTAACTTTGTTGATAGGGAGCTAAAAGCCAAGGAGTTCCTGACAATGGGTCTGGTTTCCACTTTCTTGTTAAAATAATAAAAACATTTAAAAGTTGATGAGTACTTATCTCATTAAATCCTCACACTAACCTGTGAGACTAGATGAGTGTTTCTTAACCCTGGCAGCATATTAGAATCACTTCCAGAGCTTCTAAAAAAGTTTTTTGTTTTTGTTTTTTGAGATAGAGTCTCACTCTGTCGCCCAGGCTAGAGTGCAGTGGCGCGATCTCAGCTCACTGCAACCTCCGCCTCTCGGGTCCAAGCGATTCTCCTGCCTCAGCCTCCCGAGTAGCTGAGATTCCAGGCGCATGCCACCATGCCCAACTAATTTTTGTATTTTCAGTAGAGACAAGGTGTCACCATGTTGGCCAGGCTGGTCTCGAACTCCTGACCTCAAGTGATACACCCACCTCGGGCTCCCAAAGTGCTAGGATTACAAGCATGAGCCACACAGCCCAGCCCTTCTGAAAAAGTCCAGGCCCCTCTCCAAGAGATTCTGATGCAGTTGGTCCGGGGTGAGACCCTAGGCACTGGTATTTTTTTAGTCAAATCTGATGTACATCTAGGGTTGAGAACCATGGAATGAAGTTCTCTGTTGACTGATGGGAGTGGGGTGGTGGATGGCTACAGGTGGGTGGTAAAGGATTGCTGAGCAGCACTGAGGGCCTAGGTAAAGTTAGAGACCAAGTATTAGTAGTCCCAATCCCCAAGGCTGGGTGACTTTCCAGTAGGGCCCAGCAGTTCTGGGGAGTTTTTTTTTTTTTTGAAATGGAGTCTTGCTCTGTCGCCCAGGCTGGAGTGCAGTGGTGCAATCATGGCTCACTGCTACCTCTGTCTCCCAGGTTCAAGTGATTCTCCTGCCTCAGCCTCCCGAGTAGCTGGGATTATAGGCACCCGCCACCACACCGGGCTAATTTTTGTATTTTTAGTAGAGACAGAGTTTTACCATGTTGGCCAGGCTGATCTTGAACTCCTGACCTCAGGTGATCCGCACGCCTTGGCCTCCCAAAGTGCCAGGAGTACAGGCGTGAGCCACTGGCGCCCGGCTGAATTTTTCTTTCTTAAGTAACTGTTTCGAATCTGAGCCAAGCTACTGAAATAAGTTAATCTATGAGCAAATACAATACTCATATTGGAATTATTAGTAAATATTTTATTTACATACTTATTAAAAATCAAGTATTAATATTTAAGTTGCCCCAAGGTAGACGTGTTCAAAGAAATCTATCTTCTCTTTTCTTTTCCTTCCTTTCTTTTTTATTGATGCATAGTAGATGTACAGTTTCAAGGTAATGCAATAATCTAATACACTCATATAATTGGTAAAGATCAAATCAGTATACTTGGAATATCCATCACCTTAAATATTTGTCTTTTCTTTATACTAGAACCACTCGAATTCTTCTCTTCTAACTATAGTTCTGATTTTAAGTGCATAGAAAGTAGACCATTGGATTGATCCTGAGTAGCAGGGAGGTGGATACAGGGAGGTGGCCAAAAGAAAAATTGGACCTCCTCCATCCAACGTTCAAGCCCTTAGGCCTAATTTTGAGTGTGCAGGGGATAGGAAAACAAACATGAAGCCTAGGAGAAAGTGGGGAGATCAGGGTGGGCTCGAGGGCTTGGGTGTCTGTGAGGAGAAGAACAGAGGAACAGGATTGGTGGAGGCAGGAAGGGAAGGGGAAGAAGGGAAGCTGTGGTCAGTGGATGGGTCTCAGAATCTGCACAGCTTATAGCGACAAAAGGGCAGGGTGTGGGCACTGGGGTGGGGTCTGAAGCAGAATGACAGAATGTGAAAGGAGCTGAACCCTAAAAGGCTGGAGGGTCCCAGGGTCCCTCACCGACTGGGGCCTTCAAAAAACACTTGAAACAACCCAGCTGTCCTTCAACAGGTGAATGGTTCGACATACTACAGCACTTCCACATCACGGGATACAGGTTGAATATCACTTATCCAGCCGGGCGCGGTGGCTCACGCTTGTAATCCCAGCACTTTGGGAGGCCGAGGCGGGCGGATTACGAGGTCAGCAGATCGAGACCACGGTGAAACCCCGTCTCTACTAAAAATACAAACAAAAATTAGCCGGGCGTGGTGGCGGGCGCCTGTAGTCCCAGCTACTGAGAGAGGCTGAGGCAGGAGAATGGCGTGAACCCGGGAGGCGGAGCTTGCAGTGAGCCGAGATCGCGCCACTGCACTCCAGCCTGGGAGACAGAGCAAGACTCCGTCTCAAAAAAAAAAAAAAAAAAAAAAAAAAAAGAATATCACTTATCCAAAATGCTTGGGACCAGAGTGTTTCGGATTTGGGAATATTTGCATTATACTTACCAGTTGAGCATATCTAATCTGAAAATTCAAAATCTGAAATGCTATAATGAGCATTTACTTTGAGTTTCATGTCAGCGCTCAAAAAGTTTCAGATCTTACAGCATTTTGCATTTTGGATTTTTGGATTAGGGATACTCAACCGGTACTATTTAGCAATACAGAGGAATAAACTATTGATAAACAAAACCACTTGAATGAAATCTCCAGCGAATTATACTGGGTGAATAAAACCAATCCCAAAAGGTTACATACTGTATTATTCCATTCATATAACATTCTTGACATTATAAAGTTACACAAATGGAGAACAGATAAGTTGCTGCCATGGGTTAAGGGGGCAGAGGTGGGGCAGGAGGGAAGCGGGTATAGTTATAAAAGGCCAACAGGAGGGATCCTTGTAGTGGTAGGATTGTCTGTATCTTGACTACACCAATGTCAATATCCTGTTTGTGCCATTGTGCTATAGTTTTGTTAGGTGTTACCATTGGGAGAAACAAAGGAATACGTATTATTTCTTTTCCTTTTTCTTTTTTAGAGACAAGGTCTCATTCTGTTGCCCAGGCTGGAGTGCAGTGGCGTGATCATGACTCACTGCCGCCTCAAACTCCTGGGCTCAAACAATCCTCCTACCTCAGCCTCCCAAGTAGCTGGGACTACAGGCACACGCCACCATGCCCAGCTAGATGTATTATTTCTTACAACTGCATGTGAATCTATAATTATCTCAAAATAAAAGGCTTTATAAAAAAAAATTTAACCCTAATCTACTTTCCTAGTGAATAACGTGCCACTCCTTTCCATATATCTCATGAGTGGCCACATTGAACTTATTTTTTTTCCAGAGAGGGTCAGATGCCTCTTTAAAGCCATATGCACCAGGTGTGGTGGCTCATGCCCCTATAATCTTAACACTTTTGGAGGCTGAGGCGGTAGGATCGCTTGAGGCCACGAGTTCAAGACCAGCCTGGGCAACATAGTGAGACTCCATCTCTACAAAGATAAAAACAACAAAACAAAGTTTTTAAAAAATTAGCTAAAGCCGCCAGGCATGGTGGCTCACACCTGTAATCCCAGCACTTTGGGAGGCCGAGGCAGATGGATCACCTGAGGTCAGGAGTTCAAGACCAGCTTGGCCAACATGGTGAAACCCCATCTCTACTAAAAATACAAAAAACTAGCTGGGCGTGGTGGCGGGCACCTGTGATCCCAGCTACTTGGGAGGCTGAGGCAGGACAATTGCTTGAACCTGGGAGGCAGAGGTTGCAGTGAGCTGAGATCGTGCCATTGCACTCCAACCTGGACAACAAGAGTGAAACTCCGTTTCAAAAAAAAAAGTAGCTAAAGCCATATGTAGTGCAACAGTCTCTTAGGTTAGATGCTTGTAAAAGCATATTAGGTGAAAACTGCATATGGCCAAAATTACCCTAGAATATCCCTTTATGAAGATGTCATATGGGAGACCAGCATGTCAGCTCTCATTTAAGCCCAGACATAGCCAGACACGCTCTACTCCATTTGTAACAATGATCACTTCTTCAGCTGAACACCAGATGAAGTAACTGGGTTGTATTTAGAGGCTATGTTTTATGAAAACTTACCTTTGGATACCAGAACCCCATTTCACATGATTGGATGCTCATACAAGAATTCAGGGCAACTATAGAAAAGCAGGTGCATGTCTCTCATCTCTCTCTTTCTCTCTCTCTGTGGGGCATAGGTTCATTGAATAGAAGAGTGGGCAGAACAGTCCACACCATTTACATGATCTCTCTTTTTTAGGCTACACATGTATGGCTGAATTTATATGATGCAGTTCCACTGCTATGCTTATCATACAGCAATGAAATATATATCTTTACCTAACTGCTCCTAGGTAGCCTGTGATAACAAGGACCATCTCTTACTTTTTATTTATTTTTTTGAGACAGGGTCTCGCTCTGTTGCATAGGATGAGTGCAGTGGCACAATCATGGCTAACTGTGGCCTCAAATTCTCGGGCTCAAGCGCTTCTCCCACCTCAGCCTCCTGAGTAGCTGGGGCCATAGGTGTGCACCACCACGTCTGGCTAATTTTTTATTTTTATTTTTTTAGTGACAGGGTCTTGCTATATTGCCCAGGCTGTCTCAAACTCCTGGGCTCAAGTGATCCTCGCACCTTGGCCTCCCAAAGTGCTGGGATTACAGGAGTGAACCATTGTGCCTGGCCCATCTCTTACTTTTTTATTAAATAAATAAATAATAAAAAATCCCCAGAGCCTAATACATTGCTTGGCACAGGGCAGATGTCACTAAGTCCTTACTGAATGAATGAATCAAAGTACAGGCTCCCATATCCTGACTAAAACATGGAAATTGCCTTGTTACATAGCACTTACTAGTTTGCAGATTAAATTTTCTCCCAGCAGATACTCCTCTGGGACTAGGTTAAGTATTTCTAATAATTATTTGCTGATTTTCTCCTGCCCCCATTTTCATGGTCAAGACCCTGGTTTGTAGCTCACCAGTGGGGGAGCTTTCTAAAGAGACCTGCACCCTTGCCTGTTTATTCAGCAGAGGCCTTTTAACACTTATCTAATCTCTTGGTTTCATAAAATATTATTTTGTCCTGATTATTTTGTCCTGAGAAATAACTCAATTACTGGGAAGATCTAACTTAATGCATTTTAAGGAACAATACTAAAAAAGTATGAAGAAATTCTGGGTATCTGAGAAAGTATATGAGAAAATATTTAAAGGGAATTACTTTTCATAAGCAAGACTGGTCTATATTTTCCATTTTTTTTAAATTTATTTTTATTTATTTATTTTTTTGAGATGGACTCTTACTCTGTTGCCCAGGCTGGAGTGCAGTGGCGCAGTCTCAGCTCACTGCAACCTCAGCCTCCCGGTTCAAGCGATTCTTGATTCTCGTGCCTCAGCCTCCCAAGTAGCTAGGATTACAGGTGTACCCTACCACACCAGGCAAATTTTTGTATTTTTAGTAGAGACAGGGTTTCACCATTTTGGCCAGGCTGATCTGCCTGCCTTGGCCTCCCAAAGTGCTGGGATTACAGGTGTGAACCACTGTGCCCAGCTACAATTTTGTGTTATTTTGATTTTATACCAGTGTTAGGCTAGCCTGTTAGAATGAGTTAAGCATTCTGTCTTTTATGTGTACTAACACATAAATATAATTTATATTTAACATGGAAAAAAAGGAACCAGTAACTCACCTTTACTGCATTGCCACCACCTTTGGGACCTTGAGCCTTCTTGTCAGCACTGTCACTCCCAGAGGCTGCTCCCCCTTTAGAGAAGAGATGACAGGTACTCATTTAAACTGCACCTCCATGTTTACAGAAAGGTCCAACACACAACGGGAGTGGATATTTCCATCATAACGCCACACTTCAAAAGGGAACTCGGCCAGACACTTTACAACAAGGGTATCCAATCTTTCGGCTTCCCTGAGCCACAATGGAAGAATTATCTTGGGCCACACAAAATACGCTAACACTAATGATAGTTGACAAGCTAAAAAAAAAAAAAAAAAAAAAATCACAAAAAAGTCTCATAATGTTTTAAGAAAGTTTCCGAATTTGTGTTGGGCTGCATTCAAAGCCGTCCTGGGCCGTATGCAGCCCGTGGGCCATGGGTTGGACAAGCTTGCTTTGCAACATCAAGCTAAATTAATCTGACCCATCTTTCTTCAAACAGGAAATCTGTGCCCTATATAAACCCTTCACAGAAAATCGATACACAAATGAGTGTGCTCATAGGTGAATGAAAGCTCCGGAAGCCTGGCCCAGATTCTCTGCGTCCAATTTAACACCCTGCCTTCTGAGGGCAGACTCCTAAGTTCTTGTAAGAGTTCTATCATGTACTGCAACTATGTGTTCAAGCATTACAATTCCAGTAAGTAAAATCTCCAAGAATATATTTTTTAAAAAGATCAAATTTCCAACTACCCATTTTTGGCTAAAGAATACATTCATGTCCAAATTTCTAGAGTCTACTACATTGCCTATTGATGTCTTCCTAGAACCATTAGCAGCATCTTACATTTTACAAGTATGTCATTTTACTATTATGGTAACTTCTGTGTCAGTGGCAGCCTATGTACTGCTAGAGGCTGATGTTCCTAAGAATTACAGTTGAATTAAGGGTTCAGTTCAATAAACATTTCCTATACAACTACTGAGTTCCAGGCACTGGGAGTACAAAGATGAACAAGCCATGTACCTTCCTTCAGAAAACTCATATTCTAGTGAGGAAGACAGATCATTTCAGGAGAATGCAGGAGATGCAGAGATGGTTATGGACAGGGGGCTGTGGAAGCACAGAGGGACACTGGAGCCAGCCAGTGAAGGCCCTGGATGAGTAGGAGCTGGTTAGCCGAAGAAAGGATGAGGAGACACTCCAGAATGGGGGAAATGACATGGTATGTGTAAGAAATTGTATGGATGAAGCCAAATCTGAGGTGGGAGTGCACTCAGATGAGCCTGCCTGAGGGAGGTAGCTGAGGGTCAGGGCATTGAGGCCTGTTGGCCCCACTTGGGATTTATCCTAGACATAATAGGGAGCCATTGAAAAGTTTTTTTTGTTTTTTTTTTGAGATGGAGTCTCGCTCTGTCTGTCGCCCAGGCTGGAGTGCAGTGGCGCGGTCTCGGCTCACTGCAAGCTCCGCTTCCCGGGTTCACGCCATTCTCCTGCTTCAGCCTCCCCAGTAGCTGGGACTACAGGTGCCCGCCACCATGCCCCGCTAATTTTTTTTGTATTTTTAGTAGAGACAGGGTTTCACCATGTTAGCCAGGATGGTCTGGATCTCCTGACCTCGTGATCTGCCCGCCTCGGCCTCCCAAAGTGCTGGGATTACAGGCGTGAGCCACCGCGCCTGGCCGATGCTATCATCTTCTGACTGCCACCTCACTGCCTTTGATTTCCTGACGACTCTGGCATCAGCTTTGGGCTTCCTCTCCACCCTCACTTCTGCCATTACCTTGAGTGACCCCACCATCTATCTTGGGGAATCTCACAGTTCTAGGTCTCTTTCCCGAATGTCATGCTCTCTACTCCAAGCTACCTGCCCTGGGGGCGCACGATGGAACTGTGCCACTCAGAACTAGTTCAGTCTCTGGCTATAACCTCCTGTCCTTCCAGCTTCCTCATGTCTCATTCCCACAATACCAGCTCTTTAACTTCACAGAACCTCTCCCTCGACCCCAGTCCCTTCGTCCTGCTACATTCACCTAGACCACCAGACCTCTTTTTCCCTTCCCACTCTGGACCCCATGTTCGTTCATCTGAACTGCATTCCCACTGGCCCTTGTAATTCCCTTGTGTTGCTATCTTCCTATCATAACTGCCTAACAAAACCTCAACCATGGCTTAAGCCTGCACCTAGCTCTTTTCAATCCTATATTGTGCCAGTTGCATGGTACTAGGTAAATCAGACTGTGAAGATTATGTAGTCTACAAATTCATGGCCTTTGATCTTAGTCAGGCTCCTAGCCCTGAGGGCACTTCTTTTGTGTTTCATTCCCTCTCCCATTACGATATTCCAGACCTTTACCACTCTCAAGATGCCTACTGAGTCCCTGCCCCTCCATCTCCTTTCCTATGACCTCAAGCATAAGGTGTCCCTGCTCCCCCTAGGTCCTGGATTCCATTTTCTCCTAAATCTCACTCTTCTGTGCCTTCACCTTTTACTTTACTGGATCCTTCAGCTTCACTCCCAAGTTTTCCCCATTCCAAAGAAGCAAAGAAAATAAAACTTTCTCTTAATCCTCTGTCCTTCTCTATCTACCATCCCATTTCCATGCTTTTCAATTAAAACTTTCCAAGAAGTCCAAATTACCACTTCCCAGTCAGTTCTCTAGTCACTGCAATCTGGCTTCTGTTTCACTGAAACCACTTTTACCGAAGGCCACCTCTAATTTCCAAATCTGCTGTGCTTGATAGACTATACCCTCTCTTTAAAACATTCTGGTCTCTTCAGCCTCTGGCCACCATTCTGCACTCCCTCTATCTGTCTGCCTCTTTCTCTGCCTGTCCTAGGATCACATCCTCTGCTCCCTGCTCTTTTCATTCTATAAACTCTCCATGGATAATTGCATACACTCTAATGGGCTCAACTACCATCTATAAGTTAATGACTCCTAAAACTTACATGTACAGTCTAGACCTCTCCCTCAAACTTCAGACTCAAATATCCAACCACTTCCTGACTACATCTCCACTGAGATGTCCCACAGACACCTCAAAGCCAATCTGTCTGAAAGTGAATTCATCAATCTCATCCCTGCTCCTCATGTATCCTTGATGTTACCCTGCAGGACCAGCAACAGGTTAGAAATACAATCCAGAAAACAGAATGATCGTTGATCCTCCCTCCCCAACCCAATAAATCACCAAGTCTTGACTATTTCACATCCTAATATTTACAGAATCTTTTCTCTTTTCTCAGTTCCCACAGCCACTCCCTTAGGTCAGTCCACCATCATCTCTCACCAAGACTACCACGACAATGTCCTTACAGGTCTTTCTGATCCTTAACTGTCCTTCTTAGCAGCATATATAGCACTCTCCATGATCTGGTCTTTGTTTCTGTTTTCATTCTCACCATTTGCCATTCTGCCTTGAGTTTTTGCTCCAGCAACACTACACTGCACACATCATGCTGTTTCTCACCTCAGTGCTTTTGCTGCTGGACCCCAAGTAAGGAATGCTTTAACCTACCCTCAATGCCCATCTTGACCTCTGCCTAATTCATCTCCAGGAAGTCTTCCGTTCCCTGTTCCCCAGCTAAATGAAGCACTTCCCTCAATTTCTATTATATACCATACACATCCCTCAACACTCCATTTAGTACAGTGCTTTATGATCACTAAGCCTTTATCTCCCTCACTACTTCGGGAGCTCCTTAAGGCCAAAATCTTTTTTTTTTTTTTGAAACAGAGGCTCGCTCTGTCGCCCAGGCTGGAGTGCAGTGGCGCGATCTCGGTTCATTGCAACCTCTGCCTCCCGGGTTCAAGCCATTCTCCTGCCTCAGCCTCCCGAGTAGCTGGGATTACAAGCGCGCACCACCACGCCTGGCGAATTTTTGTATTTTTAGTAGAGACGGGGTTTCGCCATGTTGGCCAGGCTGGTCTCGAACTCCTGACCTCGTGATCCACCCTCCCTCGGCCTCCCAAAGTGCTGGGATTATAGGCGTGAGCCAACGCGCCCAGCCCTCTGTCTTATTTTTATATCCTCAGCGCTTAGCACTGTGCCTGACACGTTTCTGTTCAATGGATGAATGATTCCTTCCCCGATGGTGGACATGTCATTCTGTAAGCATTAAAGTGAACTTTAAGAACCATAATCAATGTGTACTTCCTATTGCTGGCTTTTGATAAGACCCAATTTTAGAGCTCTAATAACCCCTTGAAATAGCAGCCCTAAGTCATCGCTTCCGAGGAACTATCCCCACCAGATTCCATTACCCACCAGGACGGTCCCTGAACCGTAGCCCAATGTATTCCTACAGAGGTAATCGATGGCAGCACTGTGGGCCACTGGCTACCTGCTGCGTCCGTCCCGGACTCCAGAGATGGACTGTCTGTTCCCTCCCTTCGCTCCTCACCCGCCCCCATTCTCCTTGATCGCTCTGGCCGCTCTACCTTTCCCCGCTTTTCCAGAACCACTTTTCCCTTTGGGCGGCATCTTGGAAGCTTGTTGTTGAACTCTGAACTGCTCCAGTTACCGTACAAGCCCCTTAGAACCCCCACCATGGGCATGTCCTAAACAAATGCCTGAAAGCCGCATCTCAATTGACCGTTCTTATTGCGGCTCCGGAAGCAGGCACAGCTTGGGGCAGACCCCGTCCTTTGGCTCTTGGACCAATGGGGCTGAAGATGTCTGACCAATAAGACGCTTGGGGCCGAAACAAAGGCAGAGGGGCGGAGACAAAGGCCGGATTAGGGCGGGAAGCCCCGCCACTGCGCTTTTTGTGACTTCTTTCACGCGCCCTAATTTGCACCAGGTACCCCACTCCCCAGACTCTACCCCCGAAACTCCTCCCCTCCCCCCAACCCGGCTTTTTTTCATGCGTGCGCAGTAGGAGCCGCGGGGAGGCTCTGCAGTCCCTCGGCGCCAGCTCTGGCCAATCCCGCGGGGCCGCCAGACAAAGGGAAGCAGGGGAACTGTGGTGGTGGCCAACTTCTGCTCTCTCCTCCTGTACACAGGGCTGCCCTCCCTGGCAGTTTTCGTTTGTTAATTTTATTCTGCAGTTGTAGCTAATTGGGTTGAAAAGGTAGTTTTTTAAAAAGCCTGTCACCCTTTTGCCTCTCGCAGAGTTCAGTCATGGAGAAACATTGGAAGCAGTCTAAGTGCCCCTCAGTCGGGTACTGCTTAAATAATGTTTTAGCCACACAAGAAGATACTATACAACATTCAAAATAACGATTGTAAGGCTGTGTGTACAGATAGGGGAAATGTTTTTAAGACCAAGATAAAGAATATGATTCCTTGTAAAAGAAGTATATGTAATGTATTGTATGGTATATGAATCTAAAGGAGAGGAAAGCTATACAACAAGATGTGGCCAGTGGTGCTAGTGCATACAGGTTATCGTGTTTGTTTCTGTGTATTTTCCAAAATTTCCATAATGGTGCAGCATAATGTAGTAAAAGCATGGATTCTGGAGCCAGATTACCCAGTTTCAAATCCCTGCTCTACATCTGTCTACTAGCTCCATGACCTTGAGGAAGTTACTTCACCTCTCTTTGGCTCAGTTTCATCATTTGTGAAATGGAGTCGATGATAATAGTACCTACTATTATCCTATCAGGTGTTAAGAGAATTAAACAAGTTCATATCTGTAAAGCACATAAAATGATGGCTTGCTCATATTAATAGTGTTTGCCTAAGATAAATGATTTTTGAATTTGTGCCCACACACTTTTTCTCCCCTTACAATCCCTCCCACCATCAATAATTTGTACATGATATGTCAGGGCGTTTCCTCCACTCCATGAGAGAGCTGTCCTAGCTTGCCACTACCAGCCAGAATATAGAGGTCTTCCAGCTCAGAGTTTAGTTTTTGGATGCAGCCTTGCTGGACCTGGAGATGCTTCATGCTCATACCAGGGAATCGGGTATTTCTGAGATTGTGCTCATCCCCTACTCAAGACATAACATGGAGCCCTCTTATGTTTAGCTGCTGTAAATTCTGGACACATTTTGGGCACTCCTTGTTTCGGATTGGGAGTGATCAACTGCGGAGGACACATCTAGTGGTGAGGGGATCATTGCTCTGCCACTTCTGAGGTGGATCCTGCTCCTGTACTAATTCTCCAAGTTTGGCTGCGAGATGGAGGGGCGGGGGAGTCGGGATTGGGGGTTGACGATGACAGTGTAGCCTTCTGTTCATCAGGTTATCTATGGCCAAGAGGCCCAAGAGGAACCTTTACTTTTGATTTTTCATTGAGAAGAGCCTTTCCTGTGACCACTGGCTGTGGCAGTTGTGAAGTAGGAATGAAGCAAACTAGAGTTCCGATCCCAATGAACAGCCAATGTCTGTCAATGGCTGATGTGCCTAGCAAATGCTTAGTGCCTGTAACACTGTGAGAGCTCTGTGCATTCCAGCAGATAATAACAGCAACAATGATAATAAGCAAGCCTGTGTCCATGGCTGAATTTTTCAAGCAAGACTGAAGGCCAACAGCTCCAAGGGGAAAAGAATGGGTATAGGCCTGCTGGAGGTTTCAAGGTCAAAAGCACTTTAAGACAGATCTCAACTATGCAGTATGGATTACAAAAAGATGGGGCAGGTATTATGATACAATTTTAAGTATTCTGAAATGTGAGTTTAACTTTAATTTTCTTCAGTTTATATTGTATTCTGTCACTTGACACTTATTTTTTATTCAAGAGAAAAAGACAATAAACGTAATTTGAAAAGTAAATCATCGAAAAGCCAGCTTCTATTCAGGGTTAAGTCTGCACCAGTCTATGGAGGCAGACTGTGGAGGAGTCTGTGGAGCAGAGTGACAAATTAACTGAAGAGAGAGGGCAGCGGGAGAAAAGAGGAGAAAAATTCAGCCTTGAAACCATGGTAACATCTGCTGGAGTGTGCACTGCGACTCAGCCAGCAATGGCTGCCAGTTGTATTTTCTACTAATTACCTTGTCAGGTTCCTTCTTTTATGCATTACTTGAGGAAAATCAGGAAGAGAAGCTGGCAGACCTTTTCCCAGGACAGAGGTTCACAGACCTTGGCCCAGACACACGCACTGCCCCACCTGACCTGCTCCACAGCCAAAGAACTACAGTTTCTTTCCTATTTGAGATCCCATCAGAGCTTATTCTGCAGGGGAAAGCTTGAAGCAACAAAACACAGAGATCTAGTTGATCGCATTCATAGATGGTCATTGCATAGGGAGCTCTAGGCCCCAGTCTCTGGGAACAAGGGCAGGAAAAGGTCATGTTTGGAAAATGAAGACAGGAAAAAAATCAGTACATAGTGGATGAAATCAGCCACCTATAAAAATAACTACTCATCGTGGCAAATGGACATAGGTATTAATATTAAATATATTGCTGATATGACTGATGTGTCTCTGTGAGTCCAGTCAGTGGCCAAATAATTTTCTTTTTTTTTAATATTATACTTTAAGTTCTAGGGTACCTGTGCACAACATGCAGGTTTGCTACGTAGGTATACATGTGCCATGTTGGTTTGCTGCACCCATCAACTCGCCATTTACATTAGGTATTTCTCCTAATGCTATCCCTCCCCCAGTCCCCCACCCCACGACAGGCCCCGGTGTGTGATGTTCCCCGCCCCGTGTCCAAGTGATCTCATTGTTCAGTTCCCACCTATGAGTGAGAACATGCGGTGTTTGGTTTTCTGTCCTTGTGATAGTTTGCTGAGAATGATGGTTTCCAGCTTCATCCATGTCCCTGCAAAGGACATGAACTCATCCTTTTTCGTGGCTGCATAGTATTCCATGGTGTATATGTGCCACATTTTCTTAATCCAGTCTATCATTGATGGACATTTGGGTTGGTTCCAAGTCTTTGCTATTGTGAATAGTGCCGCAATAAACATACATGTGCATGTGTCTTTATAGTAGCATGATTTATAATCCTTTGTGTATATACCAGTAATGGGATTGCTGGGTCAAATGGTATTTCTAGTTCTAGATCCTTGAGGGATCACCACACTGTCTTCCACAATGGTCGAACCAATTTACACTCCCACCAACAGTGTAAAAGCCTTCCTATTTCTCCACATTCTCTCCAGCATCTGTTGTTTCCTGACTTTTTAATGATTGCCATTCTAACTGGCATGAGATGGTATCTCATTGTGGTTTTGATTTGCATTTCTCTGATGACCAGTGATGATGAGCATTTTTTCATGTGTCTGTGGGCTGCATAGATGTCTTCTTTTGAGAAGTGTCTGTTCATACCATTTGCCCACCTTTTGATGGTTTTTTTTTTCCCTGTAAATTCGTTTTGAGTTCTTTGTAGATTCTGGATATTAGCCCTTTGTCAGATGGGTAGATCGCAAAGATTTTCTCCCATTCTGTAGGTTGCCTGTTCATTCTGGTGGTAGTTTCTTTTGCTGTGCAGAAGCTCTTTAGTTCAACTAGATCCCGTTTGTCTATTTTGGCTTTTGTTCCCTTTGCTTTTGGTGTTTTAGTCATGAAGTCCTTGCCCATGCCTATGGCCTGAATGGTATTGCCTAGGTTTTCTTTTAGGGTTTTATGGTTATATGTCTAACATTTAAGTCTTTAATTCATCTTGAATTAATTTTTGTATAAGGTGTAAGGAAGGGATCCAGTTTCAGCTTTCTACATATGGCTAGCCAGTTTTCCCAGCACCATTTATTAAATAGGGAATCCTTTCCCCATTTGTTGTTTTTGTCAGGTTTGTTGAAGATCAGATGGTTGTAGATGTGTGGTATTATTTCTGAGGCCTCTTTTCTGTTCCATTGGTCTATATATCTGTCTTGGTACCAGTATCGTGCTGTTTTGGTTCCTGTAGCCTTGTAGTACAGTTTGAAGTCAGGTAGCATGATGGTGGCCAAAGAATTTTCTAACCCACTTTATACTAGGTAATGAAGCTTTAAGTGACTGGTTTTTCAAAAAGGACTTCAGAGAAGAAGGCTCCATCTGTGTTTGTCCAGCATTATCTAAGCAAAAGAACTACAGTTTCTGGAAGACCTTACTATACCAGTATCTCATGAGGTAGATTTTGTTTTTTAGAGGCAGTGTTCACTTAAGACAGTGGAAAACAACCACCACAAATTGCACATGTACTATGAGCCAGGAGCTTTCCCTTCATGATCTCTTTTAGAGTTCACAACAGCCTTATTTGGAAAATATTACTATTGCCATCTTTTTTTTGTTTTTTTGTTTTTTTTGAGACAGAGTTTCGCCCTGTCACCCAGGATGGAGTGCAGTGGCATGATCTCGGCTCACTGCAACCTCCGCCTCCTAGATTCAAGCAATTCTCCTGCCTCTGCCTCCCAAGTTGTTGGGACTACAGGTGCCTGCTACGATGGCTGGCTAATTTTTGTAGTTTTAGTGGAGATGAGGTTTCACCATGTTGACCAGGCTGGTCTCAAACTTCTGACCTCAAGTGATCCGCCTGCCTCAGCCTTCCAAAGTTCTAGGATTACAGGTGTGACCCACCTCACCCAGCTCTATTACCATCTTAAAGCTGAAGAAACAGGGTCAGAGAAGTTAAGAAATGTGCCCCAAGTTTCACAGCTAGCTAGGGTCTGTGGCAAGGTTGGGCTCCGAACTCGTCTGTCTGACTTCCAAGTTGGTACCCTCTCCATGATGCCATGCTGCTCCAGGCTTTGCCATCCCCTAAATGAAATCCAAGAACATCCAGTTCTCTTTTTGCTGAGAGCATGCAGCTCTCCAGGGACCTTGAGGCATTTGGGGACACTCTGTGCAAGAGGCCCCAGGGTCAAGTTATACCCCCAACATGGGACATAAATAAGCCTTTGGCTTACGCATCAGTGTGTTATTATGAGTAACCTGGAATGTGCTCTCCTCTGCCTGCTGTGCTGGACCTTCCAGGCTGCAGAAGCACAGAGGCAAGGAGAAAGAACATAGTATGGGTGGGGGACAGTGGGCAGGGTACTGTAGACAAGGAAGAGGGGAGCTGCTGGGGAAGAGGTCTTCTGCATCCTCAGCCTTGGGCACTGGTCTCCATGTTCAGTGGATTCTGCCTCCTAAACAACACTTCTCCCTGCCCCCCATAATTTTATGGTGAACAGTGAACATTTTGCTAGATTTACTTTATCACATATTCACCCATCAATTTATCTTATTTTTGTTGCATTTCAAAGCAAGTTACAGACATCAGCACACTCCATCCCTAAACATTTCAGTTGTCATAATGTTAACTAGGAGTCACTAATTATCTCTGGCTTGTCCCCGGCCCTCCCCGCCACTGCCATAGCCTTCTGTATATTCTCTAGACCATCGGAACAGCCTCCACATCGATCCCTCTGCTGCCAGTTTCACCTTCTCTTCAAACTGCCTTCTGCGGCATCTCAGAGGGAGCTCTTAGAAACACAGAACTGATACTGTGGCTCTCCCAGTTAAGACCCTTCAGTGACTCCCCGTTGTCTGATAGGACACTGTCTCACTTTTTAACCTGGAGGCCCAGGGCCCATTATACTGACATCTGCAGCCTCATTTCTTGCTAGTCTCCACTGGGCACAACCATATAAAGTTACTATTTAGAGGCCCTATCTTAAGACTCCATGCTGATCTCTCTCCCTGGAATGCTTTCCCTTATTTTTGATCTGGCTAATTCTTACTTACCTTTCAAGACTGAGCTCAGGTGATACCTCCTTCCTGGAAGCCTTCCCTGACTCTCTTCTTTTTCCCAGGCTGGGCTAGACATTCCTCTGTGCTCCCAAAGTACCGTATGCTTATCCCCAATGATGTATAATTTATATTATTTTAAATTTGTTAAGTTTTGTTTTATGGCCCATAATGTGGTCTATCTTGGTAAATGCGTCACGTGTACTTGAGAAGAATAGGTACTCCGCCGTTGTTGAGTGGAAGGTTTTATACATGTTAGTTGGATCCTTTTGGCCGATGATGCTGTTGAATTCTTTCATGTCCTTTGTAAATTTATTTTGTTGTTTTTAATTTATTCATTTGGCCTTTTTGCCTTTTTAAAAGTTATTATTGTTATTATTATTATTTTGAGACACAGTCTCGCTCTGTTGCCCAGGCTGAAGTGCAATGGCGCGATCTTGGCTCACTGCAACCTCCGCCGCCCAGGTTCAAGCGATTCTCCTGCCTTAACCTCCCCAGTAGCTGGGACTACAGGTGCGAACCACCACGCCTGGCTAAGTTTTTGTATTTTTAGTAGAGACGGGGTTTCGCCATGTTGCCTAGGCTAATCTCAAACTCCTGAGCTCAGGCAATCCGCCTGACTGGCCTCTCAAAGTGCTAGGATTACAGGTATGAGCCAATGAGCCTGGTCTAAAAAATTATTATTATTAATTTACTTATTTTTTGACATGGAGTCTGGCTCTGTTGCCCAGGCTGGAGTGCAGTGGTGCCATCTTGGCTCACTGCAAGCTCCCCCTCCCAGGTTCACATCATTCTCCTGCCTCAGCCTCCCGAGTAGCTGGGACTACAGGCACCCGCCACCACGCCTGGCTAATTTTTTTCTGTTTTTTTTTTATTTATTTTTATTTTTTAGTAGAGACGAGGTTTCACCGTGTTAGCCAGGATGGTCTCGATCTCCTGACCTCGTGATCTGCCCTCCTCGGCCTCCCAAGTGCTGGGATTACAGATGTGAGTGGCCAGCCTAAAAAATTATTTTTAATTGACACATAATAATTCCACATATTATGGGGTACAGTGTGAAATTTCTATATCTGCATACTATGTATAATGATCAAATCAGGTAATTAGCATACCTGTCCCCTCAAACATTTATCATTTCTTTGTGTTGAGAATATTCAAAATCTGCTCTTGTAGCTATTTGAGAAGACTCAATAAATTGTTTATTGTAGTCACTCTATAATGCTATAGAACACTAGAACTTATTCTTCCTATCTAGCTGTACTTCAGTGTCTGTTAACCAAACTCTACCTTGCTAAATTTCTATTTATTTCATTAGTTGGTAACAGAGGGATATTAAAATCCTGAAATGTAATGGTAGATTTGCCTATTTCTCCTTTCAGCGCTATCAGTTTTTACTTTAGATAATTGGAAGCTGTATTATTAAGCACATAAATGTGTAGGATTGCTATGTTCTCTTGATGAATTGGCCATCTGATCATTTTGAAATCACTTTCTTGATCCCTGGTGATATTTGCTCTGAAATCTACTTTGATATTAACCTAGGCATTCCAGATTTTTCTTTTTTTTGAGATAGTCTGGCTCTGTTGCCCGGGCTGTAGTGCAGTGACAGAATCACAGCTTATTGCAACCTCTGTCTCCTGGGCTCAAGCTATCCTCCCACCTCAGCCTCCCGAGTAACTGGGACTACAGGTGCATGCCACTATGCCAGGATATATATATATATATATTTTGCATTTTTGGTAGAGATGGTGTTTCACCACGTTGCCTAGGCTGGTTTCAAACTCTTGAGCTCAAGTGATCCACCTGCCTTAGCTTCCCAAAGTGCTGGAATTACAGGCATGAGCCACTGCCACCCAGCCCCAGCTTTCTTTTGATTCATGTTAGCATGGTAAATATTTTTCTATATTTTTACTTTTAACCTATTTGTGTCATTATACCAAAGTGAGGGCTTTTTTTTCAGGGAGTATATAGTTGAGTCCTGTGCTTTTCCTTTTAAAAATTTTTTTTATTTTTATTTTTTAACTTTTTTTTTTTTTTTTTTTTTTTAAGAAACAGAGTCTCACTCTGTCACCCAGGCTGGATGCAGTGGTGTGATCACAGCTCACTACAGCCTTGAACTCCTGGGATCAGGTGATCCTCTGGCCTCAGCATCTCAAATATCTAGGACTACAGGCATGTGCCACTATACCTGGCTAATTTTTTAAACATTTTTTGTAGAGATGGGATCTTGCTGTGTTGCCCAGGCTGATCTCGAACTCCTGGGCTCAAATGATCCTCCCACCTTGGCCTCCCAAAGTGCTGGGATTATAGGCATAAGCCACTGTGCCCTGCCCTCTGGCTTTTTCTACTTAATATGATAGTCTTTCCCTTTGGATTGGGAGTGTTTAGATGCTTTGCATTTAATGTGATTATTGATATGGTTAGATTTCTATATGGTTTTTCTTTGTTCCATCTGTTCTTTGTTCCATTTTCCTCTTTCTTTGCCCTCTTTCAGATTGAGTTTCTTTCTTCCTTCTTCTTCTTTTTTTTTTAATATAAAGAGATGGGATCTTGCTGTATCACCCAGGTTGGAATGCAGTTGTGAAATCATAGCTCACTGCAGCCACAAACTCCTGGGCTCAAGGGATCCTCCTACCTCACCCTCCTGAGTAGCTGGGACTACAGGCACATGCCACCACCCCCTGCTAATTTTTAAATGTTTCGTAGAGATGGGGTCTTTCTGTGTTGCCCAGGCTGGTCTCAAACTCCTGGCCTCAAGCAATCATCCCGACTTGGCCTCCCTAAGTGCTGGGATTACAAGTGTAAGCCACTATGCCTGGCCAACTATTTTTATGACTCATTTTTATCTCCATTGTTGGCTATTACCTATAACTTTTTGTTCTATTATTTTAGAGGCTGCTTTAGGGTTTATATTATAAATCTTTAACTTGGCCAGGCGCAGTGGCTCATGCCTGTAATCTCAGCCCTTTTGGAGGCTGAGGCAGGCAGATCACTTGAGGTCAGGAGTTCAAGACCAGCCTGGCCAACATGGTGAAACCCCGTCTCTACTAAAAATACAAAAAATTAGCCGGGCATGGTGATGCACGCCTGTAATCCCAGCTACTCAGGAGGCTGAGGTGGGAGAATTGCTGGAACCCAGGAGGCGGAGGTTGCAGTGAGCCGAGATCGCACCATTGCACTCCAGCCTGGGAGACAGAGCAAGACTCCATCTCAAAAATAAATTAATTAATAAATTAATTAATGTTTAACTTTTCATAGTATACATTCAAATGATATACCACTTCACCTACAGCATAGGAACCTTACAAAGGTATACTTCCATTTCCCTCCTCTGGCCTTTGTGTTATTGTTGTTATATATTTTACTTATCTACGTCATAAACCTCACAATATATTGTAATTATTTTTGCTTTAAATAGTCAATTATCTTTTTCATTTTAAACATTCTTATTTTAAAAGAATTATAGATTAACAGGAAGTTATAAAATACTACAGAGAGGTTCTGGGTATCTTTCACCCAGTTCCCCCAAATGGTTACATCTTACATAACTATAGTATAATATCAAAACCAGGAAATTGGCACTGACATAATGTGTGTGTCTGGTTTTATGTCATTTGATGCCCAGTGTAGGTCCATGGAACTACCATCAAGATACAAAACTGAGGCAGGAGAAAAGCGTCTGGAGGCAGGGAACCTAAGGCCAATTCATGCTGACCTCCTAGAACTAAATCAAAAGGAAAACCCCAACTTTCTACACCTAAGTAACAAAAAGACCAGAAGCTACTTCCTTTGCAACATGCCCCTTTTCTGCGCGGCAGATAGAAAATTGAGAGTAACTCTAATTGGTTGCTTTCTGCAACCAATCAGATGTTTGCATAGGAGTGTAACTTTGTAACTTCACTTCAGCCTCTGATTGTTGCTTTCCGCAACCAATCAGACTGATTGTGGGCCAAGTCTTCCTTTGTATAGGAGTGCAACTTTGTAACTTCACTTTAGCCTCTGATTGCGGACCACTGCTTGCTTCATTTGCATGGAGTGAACACCAAGTGGCCAATGGGAAACCTCTAGAGGGTACTTGGACCCCAAAAGATTCTGTAACTGGGCTCTTGAGCTCCTGTGCTTGGGGCCTGCTCCCACACTGTGGAGTGTACTTTCATTTTCAATGAATTTCTGCTTTTGTTGCTTTATTCTTTTCTTGCTTTGTGTGTCTTGTCCAATTCTTTGTTCAAAATGCCAAGAACCTGGACACCCTCCACCAGTAACACAACTATCCCATCATCCTCATCTCTAAACCCTAGAAATAACTAATCTGTTCTCCATCTTTATAATTTTGTCACTTCAAGAATGTTACATAAATGGAATTATGCAGTATGTTACCTTTTGAGATTGCCGTTTTTCACTCAGCATGGTTCCTTTGAGATCTATCCAAGTTGTTTCACGTATTAATATTTCATTCTGTAGTATTCCGTGGTTTGGATGTACCACACTTTGTTTAGCCACTCACCTATTAAGGGACAGTTTGGTTATTTCCAGTTTTTCGCTATTGCAAATTAGAGTGCTGTGAACACTCATGTATAGGTTTTTGTGTGGACATAAACTTTTATTTTATGTTTTTATTTTATTTTGAGATGGAGTCTTACTCCGTCACGCAGGCTAGAGTGCAGTGATGCAATCTCGGCTCACTGCAACCTCCACCTCCTGGGTTCAAGCGATTCTCCTACCTCAGCCTCCCGAGTAGCTGGAATTACAGGAGCACACCACCACACCTGGCTAATTTTTGTATTTTTAGTAGAGATGGGGTCTCACCATGTTGGCCAAGCTGGTCTCGAACTCCTGAGCTCAAATGATCCACCAGCCTTGGCCTCCCAAAGTGCTGGGCTTACAGCCATGAGCCACTGCACCCAGCCCATAAACTTTTTTTTACTGGACTAATTAACCAACAGCACAATTGCTAGGTCAATCGGTAAGTATATGTTTGGTTTTTAAAGAAAATGCTAAATTATTTTCCAGAATGGCTGTACCATTTTGCATTTCCACCAGAATTATGTGAGTGAACTATTTCTCTGCATTTTTACCAGCATTTGGTATTGTCACTATTTTTTTTTTTTTTTTTTTTTTTTTTTTGAGACAGAGTCTCGCTCTGTCACCCAGGCTGGAGTGCAGTGGCATGATCTTGACTCACTGCAACCTCCACTTCCTGGGTTCAAGCAATTCTCCTGCCTCAGCCTCCCGAGTAGCTGGGACTACAGGTGCGTGCCACTGTGCCCAGCTAATTTTTGTATTTTTAGTAGAGATGGGGCTTCACCATGTCTCGATTGGCCAGGTGGCCAGGATGGTCTTGATCTCCTAACCTCATGATCTGCCCCCCTCGGCCTCCCAAAGTGCTGGGATTACAGGCATGAGCCACCACACCCGACTGGTATTGTCACTATTTTTAATTTTTGTTGTTCTAATAGGTGTGTAGTAGTATCTCATTGCATTCTTAATTTGCATTTTCTAATGGCTAGTGACGTTGAACATATTTTCATGTGTTTATCTTCCATCTGTAGATAACTTTGGTGAACTGTCCCTTCACGTTCTTTGCCCATTTTCAAATTGCATTTTAATAATCATTGTCTTGGGTGGGCATAGTGGCTCACGTCTTTAATGCCAGCACTTTGGGAGGCTGAGGCAGGTGGATCACTTGAGGTCAGGAGTTCGAGACCAGCCTGGGCAACATAGTGGAACCCCCATCTCTACTTTAAAAATAAAAACAAAAAGATGCTGTTTAAGATAATTGTAGATTCACATGCAGTTGTTAGAAATTATGAGTCCATGTGTACCCCTTGTCTAGTTTCACTCAATGAAACTTGCAAAACAGTAGTACAGTATCACAAACAAGAAATTAACATTTATACAATCCGTCTATCTTATTCAGATTTCACCAGTTTTACATGCACTCAAATGTATATTTGTGTATTAACTCGATGTAATTTTACCATGTTGTAGCTTCATGTAACCTCCGTCACAGTCAAGATACAGAATAATCTCTTTACAAGAATCCCTCATGATATTCTTTTATAGCTACAGCACCTCCCTCCCTCCCTCGCTCCCTAGTTTTTAACAACCACTAATATGTTTTCCATCCTTGTAAATTTGTTATTCCAATAATGTTATGGAATCATACAATATGTAATATTTTGAGATTGACCTTTACACTCAGCATAATTCTCTGGAGATTCATTCCAGTTGTTGTGTATATCAGCAGTTCATTCCTTTTTATTACTGAGTAGTTAGTATTCCATGCTATATATGTGCCACAGTTTGTTTAAGCATTCACCTGTTAAAAAAACATTTGGGTTGTTTCTCATTTTTGGCTATAAAGCTGCTATAAACATTTATGTGCAAGTTTTTGTGTGAATATATTTTCAGCTGGGCATGGTGGCTCCTGCCTATAATCCCAGCATTTTGGGAGGTCAAGGTAGGTGGATTGCTTGAGTCCAGGAGTTTGAGACCAGCCTGGGCAACATAGTGAGACCCCCTCGTCTCTACTAAAAAATAAAAGAATAAAAAAATTGGGAGGCTGAGGTGGGAGGATCGCTTGCACCCAGGAGGTGGAGGCTGCAGTGGGCTGTAATTTTGCCAATGCACTCAGCCTGAGTGACAGAGCAAGACCTTCTTTCAAACCCCCACCCCCCCAACCATAAGTTTTAATTTCTTTGGGTTAATTGCCTAAGCGTGTAATTGCTGGGTTGTATGGTAATTGCATGTTTAGTTTTGAAAGAAACTGCCATACTTTTTTCAGAGTTGCTGTGCCAATTCACATCCCCACAAGTAATGTATGAGTGATCCAGTTTCTCCACCTACTTGCCAGCAGTTTGTGTTATCACACTTTTTTTATTTTAATCATTGAACCAACAAGATTGGTGGCAAATTGGAAGTGGGTGGTGAGCAAAAGGAAGAATCAAGAATGTCTCTTCGGTTTTGGGCTTCAGCAGTTGCGTGGATGGTGGTGCCATTTATTAGGGTGGTAAAGATTTGAGAAAGAGCAGGTTTGAGAGGGACAAAGGAGTTCATTTTACACTTTATGTATATTTACTCTGAGTTGCAGACTAGCCATGTGAGTGGCAATGCCAGGTGGACCCCTGGATACACAGATTGGGCTCAGGACAGTGGTTGGGGCTGGAGAAAGAGATTTGGGAGTCACTTCTAAACTCATTCACACAGCCTTTTTCTTTCCTTTGCATAATTTTCCTAGTATAGAGGCCCAGAAGTAGGATTACTGAGTAAAACGGTATGAGCATTTAAAATTTCCTATTGCATATTGCCAGATTTTATTTTAAAGGGGTGGTATTTATTCATAGTGTTAGCAGCCAGTAACCGTGCATCAATTTGGTATTCTTTCCAGCCTGACATATTGCAATTTCTTCTGCCTCCCCTTAATTTTTGCTACTATAATTGGCCATTCAGTTTTCACAATTTAGTGTGTCTTTGCTCATTAGGAAATGTAGACATTTTCCCATATGTTTGCCTCTTAATAGTATTTCTTCTTGTCTTTTTGTGCCTTTGCTCATTTTTCTATGGTGCAAGAGTGTTCTTGTCATAGCTGCAAGGACACAGGCTGGTGACTGTTGGCTGTGCTCTAATGTGTCCCGCAGAGCAGGGGTGCATAAGGGTTGACACGGTTGTCCACTCTCTTTTTAAAAATTTGGAAGCTTCTGTTTTGAGCTTCCTTAACACCCTGCTCTACTGGTTTGCCATCTGCCTCTGGCTGCCCCTTCCCTGTCTGTTTCCTAAAGAGACGTCTTCTGCAGCCTTCTCTGATATATGGTGTTACTCAGAATTGTATCCTGGGTCCTTAAGAATATTTCTCATTGTAGGCTGGGTGCGGTGGCTCACGCCTGTAGTCCCAGCACTTTGGGAGGCCGAGGCAGCCAGATCACCTGAGGCTGGGAGTTCGAGACCAGCCTGATAAACATGGAGAAACGCCGTCTCTACTAAACATACAAAAATTAGCGGGCGTGGTGGTGCATGCCTGTAATCCCAGCTACTCAGGAGGCTGAGGCAGGTGAATTGCTTGAACCCGGGAGGCAGAGGTTGCGGTGAGCTGAGATCGCACCATTGCACTCCAGCCTGGGCAACAAGAGCGAAATTCCATCTCAAAAAAAGAGAATATTTATCATTGTAAAATATAACATGCATGCATACATACATACATACATATATACACACAGAAAAGTGCTTAAAACAAATGTATAGTTTGTACACTTGCAAAATTAGTTACAAGTGAACACCAGTGTAACTACCATGCAGGTCAGAAAGTAGAACTTTGCCAGCACCCCCAAAATCTCCCATGTGTCCTTATCAATTACAATTTATCCTTAGAAATAGCCAGTCTCTTAACTTTTATGATAATAACTTGCTTGCTTTTCTTTTCTCTCCCTCTGCCTCTCTCTCTCTCTCCCTCTCTCTCTCTGTCTTTTTTTTCTCTGAGACGGGACCTCACTCTGTCACCTAGGGTGGAGTGCAGTGGTGTGATCAAGGCTCACTGCAGCCTCAACCTCCTGGGCTCAAGCAATCCTCTGGCTTCAGCCTCCCCAGTAGCTGGGACAACAGACACATGCCACCATGCCCAGCTAAATTTTTTTTTTTTTAATTGAGACAGAGTCTTGCTCTGTCACCCAGGCTGGAGTGCAGTGGTGCCATCTTGGCTTACTACAACTTCCACCTCCCAGGTTCAAGCAATTCTGCCTCAGCCTCCTGAGTAGCTGGGGTACAGGCATGTGCCACCACACCCAGCTAATTTTAAAAATATTTTTAGTAAGGACAGGGTTTCTCCATGTTGGCCAGGCTGTTCTTGAACTCCTGATCTCGTGATCCACCCGCCTTGGCCTCCCAAAGTGTTGGGATTGCAGGCGTGAGCCACCGTGCCCGGCCTTTTTTTTTTTTACTTTTTGTAGAGACAGAGTCTCACCATGTTGCCCGGGCTGGTTTCAAACTCCTGGGCTCAAGTTCTTACCTGTGGAGGGTATCCTGGTTCTTGGCATTTTGAACAAAGAATTGGACAAAACACAAACAAAGCAAGGACAGAACGAAGCAACAAAAACGAGAGATTTATTGGAAACAAAAGTACACTCCACAGGGTGGCAGTGGGCCTGAGCAGCCGCTCAAGGGCCCTGGATACAGAATCTTCTGGGGTCCAAATACCCCCTAGAGGTTTCCCATTGGTCACTTGTTGTTCACCCCATGTAAATGAAGTGGTGGCCTGCAATCAGAGACTGATGTGAAGTTACAAAGTTGCATGTCTATGCAAATGAAGACTTGGCCCACAATCAGTCTGATGGGTTGTGGACAGCAACCAATCAGAGGCTGAAGTCACAAAGTTATACTCCTATGCAAACATATGATTGGTTGCAAAAAGCAACTAATCAGAGGTACTTTCAATTTTCCGTCTGCAGAAAAGGTGGGTTTGCAAAGGGTGTAGCCTCTGGTCCTTTTGTTAGTTAGGCGTGGAAAGTTAGGGTTTTCCGTTCAATTTAGTTCTAGGAAGTCTGCGTGAAATGGCCTTAGGTTTCCTGCCTCCAGACCCTATTCTGCCTCAAAGTGATCCTCCTGCTTTGGCCTCCCACAGTGCTGGGATTACAAGTGTGAGCTACAGTGCCCAGCCTTGCTTTTCTTTAGTTTTATCATCTACATGTGCATTCACTTTTTAAAATGTATTAAATAATGTATTTTTCTTGGTAGAGGTGGAGGTCTTGGCACATTGCCTGGGTTGGTCTCGAACTCCTGGGCTCAAGTGATCCACCTGCCTCGGCCTCCCAAAGTGCTGGGATTACTGGCAGAGCCATGCACCCAGCTATATGTGCATTCCTAAACAATAATTTAGTTTTGCTTGTTTTTGAACTTTATATAAATGGAATCACACTGTATGTATTCCTTTGTGTCTTCTTTCACTCAACTTCATATTTGCATGATTTATACATGTTGTGTGTGGCTGTAGGTTTTTTTTTTTTTTTTTTTGAGATGGAGTTTCACCCTGTCACCCAGGCTGGAGTGCAGTGGCACAGTCTCAGCTCACTGCAACCTCTGCTTCCGGGGTTCAAGTGATTCTCCTGCCTCAGCCTCCTGAGTAGCTGGGACTACAGGTGCCCGCCACCAAGCCTGGCTAATTTTTGTATTTTCAGTAGGGACGGGGTTTCACCCTGTTGGCCAGGCTGGTCTCTAACTCTTGACCTCGTGATCCGCCCGCCTCGGCCTCCCAAAGTGCTGGGAATACAGGCGTGAGCCACGAAGCCTGGCCGTGGCTGTAGTTTAATTGTCGTTTCTGTATAGCATTCCACAATTTATTCATTCTGCTCTTGATGGACTTTTGGATTGTTTCCAATTAGGGCTGTTATGTATAATGATGCTTTGAACCTTTATATATCTTTCTTTCTTTCTTTTTTTTTTTTTTTTTTTGGTGATAGAGTCTTGCTCTGTTGCCCAGGCTGGAGTGCAGTGGTGTGATCTCAGCTCACTGCAACCTCCGCCTCCCGGGTTCAAGCGATTCTCCTGCCTCAGTCCCCTGAATAGCTGAGTACAGGCACGTGCCACCACGCCGGTAATCCCAGCTATTTTTTTTTTTTTTTTTTGTATTTTTAGTAGAGACGGGGTTTTGCCATGTTGGCCAGGCTGGTCTCAAACTCCTGACCTCAGGTGATCCACCCACATCAGCCTCCCAAAGTGCTGGGATTATAGGCGTGAGTCACCGCGCTCGGCCTATATATCTTTCAGTAAAGCTATGTACACTTTTCTCTAGGATATATACCTAGGAATGGAATTGCTGGGTTCTTGGAGATGTGTATCTTCAATTTTAATAGATAATGACAAATTGTTTTCCCAAGTTGTTGAACCAATCAATAGCCCCATCAGCAGTGTATGAGGGTCTCTGCTCCTCTACATCTTCCTCAACACTAATTATCATTAGACTTTAAAAAATTTGCCCGTCTGGCATATGCGAAATGGTATGTTGTTGGTGTGTGTGTGTGTGTGTGTGTGTGTGTGTGTGTGTATAACTTTTTTTTTTCTTTTTTGAGACGGAGTTTCGCTCTTGTTTCCCAGGCTGGAGTGCAATGGTGCGATCTCGGCTCCCTGCAACCTCTGCCTCCTGGGTTCAAGCGATTCTCCTGCCTCAGCCTCCCAAGTAGCTGGGATTACAGGCATGCGCCACCATGCCCGGCTAATTTTGTACTTTTAGTAGAGATGGCGTTTCTCCATGTTGATCAGGCTGGTCTCGAACTCCTGACCTCAGGTGATCCACCCACCTCGGCCTCCCAAAGTGCTGGGATTACAGGTGTGAGCCACTGCACCGGGCCATACATGTGTGTATATTTTACAACTTTATTGATATATAATTGATGTACAACAAACTGCACGTTTTAAGTGACGATTTGATTAGTAAACATCCTTGAAACCAGAGCCACAATCAAGATAATGCACATATCTATTACCTCAAAAAGTTTTCTCATGCTCCTTTCTCATGCCCCGTTCTCCCTCATTCCTCATTTCCCTGACAGTAGATGAGGTTAAGCACCTTTCCATGTTTATTGGACGTTGGGATTTCTTCTTTTGTGATGAGCTCATACAAGTCTCAACAAAGTTGAACAGTGTAATGAAGTAATCAGATGGGAAAGTTAGAAAGATGTGAGATTGTGGGGATTGAAGTTAAGATTTCAGTGGTACAACAGTTCTGGGCCATCGCAAGGTCCACTCGCGGCCCTGAGAGTGGGTGACTGGAGTAGAAAGGGAGGGCAAAAGGGGTGAGTAGGCCGAAGAAACAAGAAGCGTGGGATGTGGGATAGATCTTTCACATGAATGTTGAAGTGATTTGGATTTGGGCAAGACCAGGGGGTGGGCAAAAGGATAGAATGGAGGGAAGTGCCTGAGAGGTACAGTGGTCATGGTCTGGAAGGTGCAGTGGGGAGCAAAGAAGGGGCCCGCTCCACCTCCAGATGCAGAAGTATTTGGGGGAGGGAAAGAATCTCTGAGGAGAGGCCTACAGGCGAACTGGGGTTCTCAGGAGACAGCCAGGTCTCAGTTAAGGACGGTGTTTAGGGGAGCTTTCTATTTCTGTTGTTGGGGTATTTAGCAGTCCCTGTGCTATGGTTTGGATGTGGTTTATTTGTCTCCGTCAAAACTCATGTTGAAATTTGATCCCCAAATGTTGGAAGGTGGGTCCTAGTGGGAGGTGTCTGAGTCATGGGGGTGGATCCTTCGTGAATGGCTTGGTGCCAGTCTTGCAGGAGTGAGTGAATTCTCAGTCTCACAAGACTGGATTAGTTCTCTCAGGAATGGATTAGTTCCTGCGACAGTGGGTTGTTATAAAGCCGGGATGCCACTCAGGTTTTCCCCTCTTTGCACGTGTCCACTTTCTCTTTGACCTTCTCCACTATGTTGTGACACAGCACAAAAGCCCTTGCCAGAAACCAGGGCCATGCCCTTGAACTTCTCAGCCTACAGAACCACAAGATAAAGAAATTTATTGTCTTTCTAAATTACCCAGTCTCAGGTATTTTTTTTTTTTTGAGTTTAAATGCATTTTACTTTTAGACAACCTACATGACATGTTTTTCTTAAAAACAATGCCTCAACTCCAAATAAATCAGTCAAAATAATGAAGAACTCAAGATGATATCAGTCCCATTTGTCTTAAGTCCTGGTGTTGTGTGGATGACAAATAGAAGCCAGTTATGATGACAGGTGATAGATCCAAATTAATTGCCAAATTTGTTAACATTTTTCCATTTCTAAACCATCCTTAAAGAAAATCATATATCGGATCACACCATCCTCACAGTAGTCCACAGAGCAACCATGCCATCTGGATTCATGTTTTCTGGTAGTTTTTGAAATTAGCAAGGATGTGCTTGATCTGTTCTGCAGCTCCTGTCATAAAAGGTTTTACTCTTTTTGGTCTCTGTTCTTCCAGTTTGCCTTTGATTGATTTCATGTAATCTTTGATGCACTTATTGTAGGCTTCTTTTGTGAAGCTTGTTTCTTGCAGGTGATGATTCATGACAGTATCAACACCAGTGATTACTGTGCTTTCGGTACCTTTCCCCTCAGGGCCTTCAGTGGAGGCATTTCCACCAATGAGCGAGTCAAAAATGTTACCTTCTGTCCTATTGACTATCTTCCCTTCCACCTCCAGGCGCAGCCCGTCTGTGATTTCCTGGATCTTGTAGCTGTTGAAGAACATCTCATCGTGGCTGATGAGGTCCCAGTAGATAATCATGATGACGGCTGAAGGGAGACAATGGCGGCGCTAGATTAGCAGGAGCCCAGAGCTCGGAGCAAGCGCGGTGCAGCCAAAATGGTGCTGGGGGGATGGGGGGAGTGGATGGAAAAACTCGGGTATTCTTTTATAGCAACACAAAACAGACTAAGACAGAAAATTGATACTGAGAAGTACAGTGTTGGTGATAAGAAATGCCCGAAAATGTGGAAGCAGCTTTGGAAATGGGTAATGGTCAGAGGTTGGAAGAATTTGGAAGAGCAGGCTAGAAAAAAACAAGATTCTGGTGAGGGCTTATTAGACAAGATGACTATGGAAGGTCTGGAACTCCTCAGAGATTGGTTAAATGGTCCCAACCAGAATGTTGGTGGAAATATGGGCAGTAAAGGCCATTCTGGTGAGGTTCCAGATGGAAATGAGGAACAACATATTGGAAACTGGAGTAAAGGCCATCCTTGTCTTAAATTGACAAAGAACTTGGATGAAGTACATTTATGCCCAAATGCTCTGTGGAAGGCTTATTATAGAATTGAACTGGAAGGGGCAGGAAATCCCTGATCCATCTCAGATGGAATTTAATAGAATACCTGGTGGAAGAAATTTCTAAGCAGCAAAGTGTTCAGGCTGCTGCATGGTTACTTCCAACTGCTTATGGTGAATTTCTGGAGAAAAGGGAAATGCAGCAGAAAAATTTGGAAAATGCATAGCCTGGCCAAATGGCATAGAAGAAAAGAGCATTTTCAGGAGAGGAAACCAAAGGAGCCAGGTGCTAAAGTCAAGACAATGGAGAAAAAGACCCTGAAGGCATTTCAGAAATCTTTGAGGCTGCTTTTCCCATCACATGCCTGGAGGCCTAGGAGGGCAGAATGGTTTCTGGGGTAAGGCCTGAGCACTGCTGCCCCTGCTCCACCTCAGGATGTTGCTCCTCACATCACTGCTACATTGTTTCTGACTCTGGTTGAAGCTCAATGGCCCCCAGTACTGCTTGGGACATCACTTCAGAGAGTGTAAGCCATAAGCCTTGGTGGCTTCCATGTGGTATTAAGTCTGTGAGAGCCCAGAATGCAAGAGCCATGGAGGCTTGGCAGCTTCCACCTAGATTTCAGAGGATGTATTGGAAAGCCTGGGTGCCCTGGCAGAAGCCTGCTGCAGGGGCAGAACCTCCACAGAAAGTGTTCATGAGGCAATGCCTAGTGGAGCCATGGGAGTAGGTCTGCCATGGGGACCCCACAATTATAGACCCACTGGCAGTGTGCAACTTCAGCCTGGAAAAGCCACAGGCATTCAACTCCAACCTGTGAGAGCAGCCACATGGGTGGTATTCAGCAAAGCCATGAGGCAGGGCTGCTTGAGGCCTTGGGAGCCCACTCCTTGCACCAGTGTGCCTAGGAAGTGGTACACAGAGTAAAAGATTAGTTTGGAGCTTTAAGGTTTAATGTCTGCCCTGCTGGATTTTGAACTTGTATGGGCCTGTTACCCCCCTTTTTGGGTCCAACTTCTCTCTTTTGGAATGGGTGTGTTTGCCCAATGCTTGTACAACCATTGTATCTTGGAAGTAAGTAACTTGATTTTTTTTGTTGTTGAGACGGAGTCTCGCTCTGTCGCCCAGGCTGGAGTGCAGTGGCATGATCTTGGCTCACTGCAAGCTCCGCCTCCCGGGTTCATGCCGTTCTCCTGCCTCAGCCTCCCAAGTAGCTGAGACTACAGGCATCCGCCACCATGCCTGGCTAATTTTGTTTTGTATTTTTAGTAAAGACAGGGTTTCACCATGTTAGCCAGAATGGTCTTGATCTCCTGACCTCGTGATCCACCCACCTCGGCCTCCCAGAGTGCAGGGATTACAGATGTGAGCCACTGCGCCTGGCCAATGACTTGATTTTTAATTTTACAGACTTATAGCAGTTAGGAACTTGCCTTGGGTCTCAGATGAGACTGGACTTTTATATTGGTGCTGGAACAAGTTAAGACTTTTGGGGCTATTGGGATAGAATTATTGTAGGTTGCATGTGAGAAGGTCACTAGTTTTGGGGGGCCTAGGGTTGGAATATTATGATTTAGATGTAGTTTGTTTGTCTGCACCAAAACTCATGTTGAAATTTGATCCCCAAATGTTGGGAAGTGGGGCTAGTGGGAGGTGTTTGAGTCATGGGAGCAGCTCCATGATGAATGGCTTGGTGCTGATCTGGTGGTAGTAAGTTCTCACTCTGGTGAGACTGGATCAGGAATGGATCAGTTCTTGTGACAGTGTGTTGTTATAAAGCCAGGATGCCCCTCAGGTTTTCTCTTCTTTGCACATATCCACTTCCCCTTGGACCTTCTTCACCATGTTGTGACACAGCACAAAAGCCTTTGCTAGAAGCCAAGGCCATGCCCTTGAATTTCTCAGCCTGCAGAACCGTCAGCTAAAGAAACCTCCCTTCTTTATAAATTACCCGGTCTCATATATTCTATCAACACAAAATGGACTAAGACACCCTGGAACTGGGGTTCCAGGAAGGCACAGTTGAAAACGATGGGAGGAAGAGGAGCAGGGAAGATTGGGTAGCAGAGCAGAGTACGAAGTAAGTGCTGACCAGTGGAGTTCATAGCCAGGGTAGTGGCCCTTAGATAACAGGAACATGAGGTCCATTTGTCCTGGTTCCCAGGGATGCCATGTGAATTGGTCTCAGCAGTGGGTCCACTGGATGGTAAGCTCCATAAGGGCAGGCATGGTGTCTCCCTCAGTCACTACTCTACCCTCAGCTCCTAATGCTCCACCCAGCATGTTGTAGGAGCTCATTAGACATTTGTTGAATGGAAGCATAAAACAAGTGGATGGAGGAGCACACGATGCCTGGTCAATTGTAGGTGCCTGATAGATGCTAGTGACATTTTATTCATGGTATTTTATGATGGACTGATTTAGCCATTTGCATATGTGACATGACATGTCCTTGGAGAGAGTTTATTAATGGGCACTAATGAGGCTTATGAAACACTGAAGTCTATTTAAAGTCTACTAGCACACGTCCTAAGATGGTGACAATTGCAGAAAGCTATAAACCTAATAAAATGAAGTGTAATTGGTCTTAAGTAAGGAGTGGGTGAGGGAATGGGATGGGCGTGGTGGCTCACGCCTGTAATCTTAGCACTTTGGGAGGCTGACGCAGGAGGATCACTTGGGCCGAGGAGTTTGAGACCAGCCTGTGCAATATAGTGAGACTCCGTCTCTACAAAAAAATTTGAAAATTAGCCAGGTGTAGTGGTGCATGCCTGTGATCCCAGCTATTCAGGAGGCTGAAGAGGGAGGATTGCTTGAGCCCAGATGTTCGAGGCTGCAGTGAGCTGTGACTGTGCCACTGCATTCCAGTTTGGGTAACAGAGCAAGACCCTGTCTCAAAAAAAGAAAGGTGGGGGTGGAATCAGAATAAGGATGTGTAAGTGTTTCGCCTGCACTATTCATGGGAGAAAGATACCTGTGATGGACAAAGAACTGTGTCACCGAGATCCCCCTTCAAGGGAGGATTTACTGCCAGCTGCTGAAAGTGCTGTCAGCAAAGAGCCTTCTTCAGCTATCAGTTCCATCAGGGATTGCCTCAGCTTGAGACAGACATCTCACCCAAGGTCAAGCCCTTCATGGCATGGCCCAGAGCCAATGACTTATTGAAGCGGAGATATGAAGGACTGCCCTTTGGCCCAGTGCAGGACAATGGACAGGTCATGTGAATACCAGAGCCAGCCATTGAGTGAGCAGAAGCTTTGCGACACCTGCATTGCTGCTCTTTTCTCCTCCTATTTTTTTTTTTTTTTTTTTTTTTTAGGTGGAGTCTTGCTGAGTCACCCAGGCTGGAGTACAGTGGTGCAATCTTGGTTCACTGCAACTTCTGCCTCCCAGGTTCAGTTCTCATGCCTCAGCCTCTTGAATAGCTGGGACTACAGGTGCACACCACCACACCTGGCTAATTTTTGTATTTTTAATAGAGATGGGGTTTCGCCATGTTGTCCAGGCTGGTCTTGAACTCCTGACCTCAGGTGATCCGCCCGCCTCGGCTCCCAAAGTGCTGGGATTACAGGCGTGAGCCACCTTGCCCAGCTGCGTTCTGTCTAATCTTGTTTCCTTCCTTTCTCTTCCACAGATGTTGATCCCTAGGGCATTCCCTAGTAAACATCCCACACAGTAAACTCCATCTAAGCATGTGCTTCCTGGGGACTTCAACCTGTGATGACAACTTAATGTAAGGGTCAAAAACTCATATGCCTTCAGGGACCTGACAGATAACATAAGGGAATGAAGCTGGTTGGGTTTGATGCAACAGGGTGTGGTAGGAGGTAAATTGGAGAGACTGTGCTCCATCTAAATTTTTTTTTTTTTTTTTTTTTGAGACGGAGTCTTGCTCTGTCACCCAGGCTGGAGTGCTGTGGTGTGATCTCAGCTCACTGCAACCTCCGCCTCCCGGGTTCAAGCAATTCTCCTGTCTCAGCCTCCCAAGTAGCTGGGACTACAGGCGCCTGCCACCATACCCGGCTAATTTTTGTATTTTTAGTAGAGGTGGAGTTTCACCTTGTTGGTCAGGCTGGTCTCGAACTCCTGACCTCAGGTGATCCAACTGCCTCAGCCTTCCAAAGTGCTGGGATTACAGGCATGAGCCGCCATGCCCAGTCCCCTCAATTTTTAAAAATTGACAAACAGCACTGTGTACTCTAGATAATGTATGTGAATTCAATTCAGCCTGCAGCCCTCCTGTTTATGACCTTTGTTCGAGAGGTATATTCTCTCTTCTGTTAATTAACATACCAGGACCTGTCTTTTGTGAGTTTGGTTAGTGTGAGTAAATCCTTAAAAGCTTCATCAGCTTATGGCGGTGTGGCACTGCTGTGGTTTGAATGTGTCCTTCAAAATTTGTGTGTTGGTCTTTGGTGGTGGTGGGGCGGGGGTGCAGGCATGATGGACTGGTGGCTTTATAAGAGGAAGAGAGACCTAGGATGGCATGCTCTTGCTCTCTTGCCATGTGATGTCCCCCACCCTGTTATGACTCAGTAAGAAGGCCCTCTCCAGATGCAGCAACATGTCCTTGAACTTTTCAGCCTCCAGAACTGTAAGAAATAAGTGGATTTCTTTTCTTTATTAATTACTCAGTCTATGGTATTCTGTTATAGCAACAGAAAATGAACCAAGACAGGTACAAAGGAGTTCTGAACCTGCTGGAGTGAACACCAGACCCTGAACTGCAGAGTTCTACCAAGGGACTGCTTGCCATGAGGCCCACCTCAAGCTAGCTTCCTTTTCTGACCTTCATCTCCAACTTAAACACGTGCTATTGTCTGAGGGTGGCCCTGGCCCCTCTCCCTTCCCTTGTAGGTTTTCTAGCTATTTCCAGTTCTGGTGTATCTTTTGGAAGAGCAGCCGGGTGGTGTCAGGGGCCTGGGGAGACAGGGATGCTGGCTACAAGAACCTCAGACTTAGAGGCCTGGGACAGTTGGGAATAGGGAACAAAGTTCCTTTCTTCTTTTGATGAGATTTGACTCTCAAATATGGCTGTCACCATCTGCATGGTGGGACCATACCCTTCTTGAGGGATGGAAATGATCTGGACCACATTTGGTCTGGGATTTTTCCCTCCCAGCCCAGACTCACTCTGGTCTGCCTTGCTGGGTGACTTTATTGAGCTAGAGAACACAGAGGGAGTTTTTGCCCTGGGGATAGTTGCTAAGGCTGCCTCCTCCCCTCAGGCCTGGTGATGGCTGCCCACTCCCCCTTGTTGACTCCATGAACAGCTGGACTCGAATCCCTGAAATGAAGTCCCAGAACATGAGTTACCTGCCTTTAGGCCCATGGCTCAGTGGGCCAGGTTTCTGCAGGACATTCTGTGCCACATAGCTGTTTTGAGCTCTCAGGTTCGTGAGCATCAAAGCCAATGTGTGTGGGCCCCATACCCGTGTGGATGGTTAAACATGCTCACAAACTGGGCTGAGTGTCTGAATAAAAGTATCATTGCTACAATGAAAACCAGAGGGTGAAACAGAAAATGATTTTAACAGAAAAAGTTTATTTTAAGAAGACACAAACAGCTCTAGCTATATAAAGAATACAGTTCAATTGCTGGTAGCAAGCCAGTAAGGAATGCCTTTTTTTTTTTTTTAAAGAAAGACAAGAAAAACCCTTTGTAATATCACCCCACAGAGGGCTCCCTTCCATTTTGTGTTGGAATCCTAAAAAGACTGGGATCGTGGTCTCTCCTACTTTCTGCTTCTTCTTGAAATGTTAGGGACACATTCCCAGCTCTAGGAGATGTGTCTTTTCTGTACCTTCCAGTTTAGGGTATGGTCTGTAAATTCTTGTCTCCCTTATTTTTCTAAGTGCATTGTTGGCACTCAGTAAGCACTAAATGGTAAGGGCTAACTTAACAAAAGTCCACCTCCTGACTGTGTACTAGGACTAGCCAATGCTCATTCCTCAGTTTGCTTTTGGCAAGTGTAGTATTTTTGCTGCTTTTGGATCCAAGGCACAAGCCTGGTTTCCCTTCCTAATTCTGGAAATCCTAAACAGAAGGCATAAAGGAACTGTTTCATGGATGCTTTTAAATAGGGAAATCCTGAAAATTACTTGCATCACTGATTTTTTAAAATGTAGATTTCAGTAAGTGGGTAGATCCCTGGGCTCAAATGACAGAAATCAAGCTAAAGATTCTAAGAAGCAATTTGCTGAGCTAGGATAAGCTGCAGCCTGAGACCTAGGTCTGAGTGGCTGAGTCCACATCAAATTAGAGTGCTAGCCCTCTGTATGTCAGCCTGTTTTGAATTGCCAATGGAAAGAAGGTCTCAAGAGGCAAGAAAGGGCAAATGCTTCAGGAGCCCCCACCATCCCCTTCTTGACCAGTCTCATCAGATCTGGACCTAAACCAGAGAACCAATGAGGGTGCTGGACAGTGTGTGTGTGTGTGTGTGTGTGTGTGTGTGTGTGTGTGTGCGCGCACGCACATGTGTGGTGTGATTTGTGAATTTATTAGCCCTCACAGTCCAGGTTGAGAAACCAAACTCACACAGACACATACATATCATCCATTCTTATCCCACAACGTTTATATGAGAAAATGTGAAAATGTGAATCTGAGCTTCAGACTCCCAGGAAGCATGAGAGGTGGACATGGGAGCAAGATGGAGAGAGACGTGAAGAAGCTTTAGAACAGAATTCATTTAGAGGTTCAAAACACAGGAGGAGGTGGTGTGCTGAATGTCTCATGGCTGTGTTGTTGCATGGGCAATCCCAAGGAGCCCATCCCAGGGGCTGAGGGTCCAGAAGGCAGGGAAAAACTGTGGGCACAGAATATCTTCTGCACCTCATTGGTTTTCTCGCTAGGGCTGAGTGCTCTGTCTGGAACAGGTCCAAACTGCATTAGGAAATGGATACATGGATATTCCAGGTTTAAAAACCAGCCTTTGGAACCTGGTGATTTCCCTAGGAAATCGTAGGCTGAACTGGAATCCTATGGCCTGGGCTGCCAGACTTTCCAATGACAGCCCTAAACTCATGATACTAGTATGAGGCAGGACAGGGTGGACCAGGGTGGGAGTCCCCAACCACAGATTTGAGGGAGAAGTTATGGAACAAAATAAGTAAGAGAACTCAGAAATTCTCTCCTTCCAGTTTATCTCAAACCCAGGGAAGCAGAGGCACATTGGGTAACAAGGATAGGTCTGGGGAAAGAAATGAGGGTTTCTACACTGAGGTAGTCAGTAATGAGAGAGAGAGCTCATGAAGGACACCCTATTGAAGAGTAATGGTTGGCATATGCAGCCCCCCTCCGCCTGTCCCTGTGCAGTCAGTCTGGTCTGACAATGCAGTAGATGGGAAGGCAATAAACCACATCAGCTACTGCACAACTCAGTTACATGGGGCAGCTCACAGAAATGCTTGTCTCAGAAGACAGTCTGGATCAGGAGTCAGCCTAAGGCTTTGCATAGCCCATGAGCTAAGAATAGTTTATATTGGCAGGGCGCGGTAGCTCACGCCTGTAATCCCAGCACTTTGGGAGGCCGAGGTGGGAGGATCACAAGGTCAGGAGATCGAGAACATCCTGGCCAACATGGTGAAACTCTGTCTCTACTAAAAATACAAAAAAAAAAAAATTAGCTGGGCATGGTGGCACGCACCTGTAGTCCCAGCTACTTGGGAAGCTGAGGCAGGAGAATTGCCTGAACCTGGGAGGTGGAGGTTGTAATGAGCCGAGATTGCACCATTGCCCTCCAGCCTGGCTACAGAGAGAGACTCCACCAAAAAAAAAAAAAAAAAAAGAGTGGTTTACATTATCCAAAGGTTACAAAATGAACGAACAAACAGCAACAACAAAGAAGAATGTGCTAGAGAGACCACATGTAGCCCACAAAGCCTAAAATAGTTACTGTCTTAACCTTTACAGAATTTGTCATTCTCCCATCTAGATGATGGGGGAAATCTCACCAATCTCTGGTGAGAAGCCTCTAAGCATCCTCAAAAAGAGAAACCAGAGGAAGTCCAGGAGAAACAAGTGAACAATGGAAAATAAATGGAAATGCCAATCAATTTGACTAGTGCGGCTCTAAAAGATGCATGGCTTGCAATTCCACAGAATAGTAAGGTATGCATGTACTAAGGAAGGAGGCCCCAACTAAAGAGAGAGCCACACTAAGGAACATTAGGCAAAGAAAGTTCTGGAAAAGAGACTGCATGTGGAGCTTAGTACTGATTAGGGAATTCTGTTATTGTTTGATAAGATGGAGCTGGAATTTGAGCCCAGGGATTGACAGAATATCAAGCCAGGTGAAATTTCTAGAACACTAAATATCTCATGAGCATTTAACAGTCTGAAAATTTCTCATAAAGATTAAGAAGGGAAGGCTAAAGTAGACTTTGGGAAAGCTAATATTGGTTGGATTGTACCCTACTTTTAAATAAACACCAAATACAAACGTTTGCACTAAAAAAAGTAGAGACATTATGGGACAATGACAAGAGGAATCTCAGTTTTTCAAAAAGAAGTCACCAGAAGGTTCCCTTACATAGGAAGTTTACCTCTAAAAAATGATACTTGATATATAAAAAATTCATTTTTCACACAACTTTTAGGGAAAACATCCATTGTACTAAGTAGGGTGCACATATTGAATTTGGAGGGAAACTAATGTTTCTAAACTGAAAATCCAATTTGTCTTTGGATTAATGAATTAAAGAACTCTTGAACATTTTCCCTTAAAGCATATATATTAGTTCATTGAAATACCTGGGAAATTCATGTGTCATAAAAGTAGAAGCCAGCTGTGGGTCTTCTATAAATTGTAGTGCTTTAAATGAAACTACATTGGGCCCAAGGGCAGGAGACCTGGAATTGAGGCTGGGCCCCACCACTGACTCACTGTGTGACCTTGTATATAAGTTATTTGACCTTTCTGGGCCTCAGCTTCCTCATGTGTGAAATGAGAGAGGTTGGTCCCTTTTAGCTCTAACATTCCAAGACTGCAGATAAATATAGAAATAAGATAAATACAACAATCTAGAAATAAGAAATATTCCCCAAAGTAAGCTTTGGAGTCAGTAGAAAAAAGTAGCAATGAAATATAATAAAAAGAATAAAATTTTAACCACTAGCCAGGGTAAATATATCTCATTTAAAAATGAATGAAAAGGTTTGTAATTTACAATTCATCGGAAGACCTCAGCACATACATATATTGATATTTCTTCACCATGATACACATGGGGGAAGGAATGAGTTTGAGGTGACTTGTACAATGAGCACAATGCTGCGTTTGCATGCATAACATTTTATAAAATTGGATGTTAGAAAAAACTCAAGACCACCTAAGGAATAAATGTCTATAAAGCTTGGCATTACAAAGAGGCTGAGAGGGGTTAACTAGTTGTTCCAGTTCAGATTTTGTTTTGGAGTTCGTTGCTATCAAATTCTACTATTTAGGCAAAAATCTTAAAATCAAATATACTTCTGCCAGAGCCTTACTGGAGAACAGCCACCATGGTGAAGACAGGTATTTAAGAGCTGGCAATACCAAACAAACTTAAAACCTTTCCCTTTTTTCCATTTGTGAGTTAAAAAAAAATCTTTTTTTTTTTTTAACCCAAAGCAAGCCAGATGGGCTGGCTAAGTCAAATCAAAGATTTTGCAGGTTGAGCAATTGGTTGATCCAATATGGTAAGTTCTTTTTTATTTTTTTCCAAGCATATGCACCGGAGTCCCATAAAACATGAGACTCTTCAATCTGATAATTTCTTAAAACCGAGCAAACATATGCCTGACCAAGATAACAATATAGACCTCTTGGCCAGAGACTGGTCCTTATGATGAGAGCCAGAATAATGGTAAAGGTTGGAATCAGTTGGAGAGTCGTGGCTATAGGGATTCAGGGGCTTGAAGGGGTAACATCACTGTTATGCACACACACACACACACAGACACACACACACACACACTTTCTCTTCTTCTCCTCTCTCCTCCTCCTCTCTCTCTCTCCAGGATGCTGCTGTTGCTGCTCCTGGAACTGCACTTTGAGAACCATTGGCCTAGATTTTGGGCTTTACTGAACAAAAATATAATGCCCATTTCACATTGCTCATTACTCATGCAAATTTCTTCTTGCTAACCTTATTAAAAATGCCCCAAACGTGTGTCTATAACTATTTACTATGTATTCCTCTATAAATCTGTTTCAAAGTATTCTAAAACTTTGCTTATTTCATATTATGTTTATATCATGATACTTTTTGCTGCCTTTTGACGAAGGCACTTCCTTATACCTCTTTCCCACTCTCTTGTCTTTTTAAAGCCCTAATATCCTTGTCACTTGTAGCTGAAATACATGCAAAGGCTTTGAAAGGATTGGGGGCTGTGGTATAGATATAGTCTCATTTTCACACCAAGCTGGACTGATAGCCCATAACAGAGATGAAGCAGGGAAAGCAGAAGCTTGTAAAGGTAAGCTTATTGGAGGTAAAGCTGTACCTCCAATAAGTTTAATAATCACCACCAATACTGGACGACTGACATTGATTGGACATGGATTGGACAGTTTCACCTTTCACAAACAGGACATATTTTCACAGACTCTTTAATTCCTTGTGTTCTTTACTCAAATGGTAAGTAGTATTAATTCCACTTATGTAAAAATGTCAATGTACAATATGAATGATCTAGGCCTTCTCAGTGGCTTTTAGTAGCCATTTCTGAGAGTCCCTTGGTAGTAACCATATTGAATAGCATTGGGTATCAGGACAATTTAATTGACCATCAGCTAGTAGCTCAAATGATTCCAGGCGATTAAGATATTTTCTATATTCTGGAGTTAAGCGTCAGGGAATTTGGCCCTTCCATGGTGAAAAATACACTTCTACAACTAGTTGATGCCTAACATTCTGCAAGTAGAACTTCATTCCTTTGGCTTAAGGCTTTTCCCTTGTTAAAATGCAACCGACCCTCAAAAGAGGTAGCATTAAGCCTTATAATCTCAAAGTAAATGAATTTATCCCTTTCCTGAGAGCACGTTTTTCTTAGAGAGAAGGAGAAGGAAGTAGGAGGCACTGAAGAGAGTTGGTGCTGGGAAGCGAGGTTTAGGAGAATGGAGCAGAAAGAGGAGAGGGAGGATCCTGGTGACAGACCTTCAACTCAGTCACTCTTTTGTTGAAGGGCTGGCCTTGGGAGCATCCCTGCTGAAATGGGTGTCAACTTGCCACCTGGAGCATATTACTTAGAAATCAACTATGTTTTCCGATATTAACACTACTAAAGATTCTTTAATGTATAGGCACACAAAGACTTATAGCAATGGAAAAATAGGTAGCAATAAAATATTTGGTGCAACAAGAGATAGGGAGTTAACCCCCCACCCCAAATCAGAAGGACTATACTTGTTCATAGGAAGAAGATAAACTGATATTACTTTAAAGAGTGCAAATCACAGGGCTGGGACGAGGGTAAGGCACTTGCATGGCCCTGGGAGCGGGCATCTCTTTGAATTTTGCGCCCTAGGTGCCTCGCTCACCTCACCCTAGTCCTGGCCCTAGCAAATCATATTAAAGCAAAAGCTCACCATTGTGTCACAGACTTGATAATGGAAGGTAGAATGAGTGAGCAACAGAGCACTGAGCATGAACTCATCCTTTTCCCGACTTGTTCATTGATGAGGAAGAGGGCAGGTGCGTGGACAGATCTGCTCAGACTGACAGGTACAGAGAGACTGCAATCGGGTCTGTGTTGTCCAGATAGTTACACTGGATGTCAGGTGCAGTGCTTGTGAGGAGAGCCTGGTAGGATCTCCTCTGTCTTTGCACGTTCAAGGTAATTTATCCAGATCAACTGGTCAGTTTGTGGTCATTAAGCTAACATTGATTATTTTGCTTCCTGTTGTCTCACTTCCTTTATGGGTGAGTTGTTGTGCTAGGAATGCAGTTCATGGGATTTGGGGCTGAGGGATAAGTTGGGGCCGGTGGGGCAGGCCCAATCAGGAGCTGAGGCAGGCCAAGTAGTACAGGATAAGGAGAGGAGACACCAGCAAAGCTTGCTATTGTACTAAGAATAACTACCCTCAAAAACATGTACTGATTACCCACCAAATGCAAAGCATCCTTGGTTAACAATTAACCTCCTCTCCTGGGGATGGTGACTAGATCAAAGTCAGGCTAGCAGAGCCATCTGTTGCTACTGACTGGAATGGGGAGGAAAAAAGAGGATAGGCACGACTTGAAATGGAAGCTGACCTCCTAGGGCCAACTTCATTTCACTCAAATCTCTTCTCTATTCCACCTTCAAAAATTATTATCTTTATTATTTGTACTAGTAATTGTAGTAGTGGTGGGTTCTCTGTAAGCCTTTCTGAGAGGGGCTTTCAGCCTCTCTTCTCCAGTCTCAGCAGTGTAGGTGCAGAAGTCAGCAAACATTGTGGTAAGTGCCTGGGTGGGAGAGAGAGTGGTGTTATGATAATCAAAGGTAGGAGAGAGGTTGAGTGTTAGGAGTGGGGAAGATGCTTGGTGTTCTGTTAATTAGTGATTAGTAGAAATTTTACAGTTTGGTTGTTTATTTGGGACTACGTCTACCTGTTGCAAAATATTAAATGAGGCCATGTGCGGTGGCTTACCCCTTTAATCCCAGCACTTTGGGAGGCCAAGGCGAGAGGATCGCTTGAGCCCAGGAGTTCAAGACCAGCGTGGGCAACATAGCAAAACCCCCATCTTTACAAAAAATTAATTAAAAAAATTAAATGAATACTTCCAGTCTTAAATGTTCTCTCTGACCATATGATTTCTGCCCCAAATCCTCTTGTGCTAATGGGAACACCACTGCATGGGCCACAGTGATGATGTAGAAGATATTCTAAAAATTCCAGGCATATAGAGTATTGTAGAGGAAAGCAAGACTAAAGGTAATTGACAAACATCAAGGTGTCTGATAATTCAGCTCCAGAATCTTTTGGGAAAACCTCCAGAGGTAGCAAGGTGAGGGGAGAGGCAAAACCCATTAGAAGTAGTAAACAAGAAACTTCCAGAAAAGTCAACAGAAGTAACAAGGCCTATACTGTGTGAGTCCCATACTCAGCTTTAACGTTCAACTAGTCATAATGATTCCCAAGGAGCAGACCCTGGTGTCCTTTCATTTTTGCTAAGCAAAAGCACAAACGCTTCTTCATTTACTACAGAGGAAAATGTTTGTTTTTTGGAATTCTAAGTCTGGAGCAGACAAATGTGGCATTCATATATAAACTGAGGCCAGGGATGAATTGATTTTATTTCGGGCAAAATCCCTGAAATTTGGAATTTGGTTGAGACCTTCACACCAAGTAGTTCTAGTACTTTCAAAAGCAACTGGGCCTAGCTGTGTATTATTTTAAGTGTCGAAGTGCTGGTTGCAAGGGAGTTGGTGGGCCTGGCCTGTTTCCAGAAGTCTCAGATTCAGAACTATAACAACAAAGGGCCTAGGCCTAGGGCTTCTCTTGTGAGATGCCCAAGTTTTCTCAGTACTTAGTGTGGTTTTTCAGCTGCTCTGTCCAGCTGGAGTGTGGGCAGTTGAGCTAAGAGGTGGCTTCTCATTGGGCAATACGACCTATCAAAGTTGAGATCTGCTTGTCTCTGGAACTCTTACTGCATCCTCCAGGAGGTTGACCGTTGAATCTATTGGGTGGCGGGTGAAGTAGGAAGGGGCTGGGGAACTCTCTTTGTGAAGCAGGCTACAATTTCATTCAACTGTTCTTTTTGCCTCTTGAAGACAGTAGACAATTAACTTTCCATCATTGGTCAGCAAGTTTTCTTTGCTCAGTGCTTTGTCTTCCTCCCCAACCTCCCAGAAATCAGGCATACAAAAATCAAATGAATCACTGCTCTTGCTCTGCTTAGAAAATTGAGCTGACAGGAATACTTAGTGTCTATAAGCTTCGTGGGGGATGGGGGCAGGGAGGGGTTGCAATGATTATTCTGAAGCTCTTTCAGCATGCCATTTACCCAGGTTCTTATGCTCTCCCCCAGCAAGGTTAATTGAAAGCTGGTCAAACACAGAACCTAAACGGCAAAAAGTAGCCCTTGTGTGTGTGTATGTGTGTGTGTGTGCACGCACGCGTGTGTGTGTGTGTGTGTACGCGCGCGTGCATTATGGGCCATAGCAACTGGCAAGACTGCTTTTTAGATTTTGGATAGATCCTTTTAGTTTATATGTTCTTGGTTTTTGGAACAGAGTCGGACTTCCTTTAAACAAAACCAAACCAATCACAAACCACGATCTGAATTGACTGGTCGGGGGCAAGATGCACTTACTTTCCATTATCCTTGAGCCTTTGATGATGCCGTTCCTTCAGTTAATTACTTCCTGTAATGAATGTTATATGCAAATGAAATGAGAGTTCTTAGAATGCAGCATGAGCTGGGCGCAGATCCTGGCTATCACTGTTGACAGACACATGGAGGATCTCAAGGTGCACTTGTGAGTTACTTCGGCTAGATCTGAGTGAACAAATGGTTGTCTTGTTTGTTGGTCAAGCTTGGTTCATTTAAAGCAACCCAGTCCTGGTCTTTTCTAGCTAATGGGGGTGGGTGGGGGGCGTCTATATGTTTATTGAAACTTATCACCCTGATCTCCATGTAGACAATCAAACTGAAAAAGGCATTAAGTTTCAGGACGGAGTCACAGTCATATTTTGCACCACAAAAGCCATCCAATCAACCCCATGCTGAAATAAGTGCACCCTGCAAACCTCTTGTGAGGGCAGGGGAAAGCTAAACTGTGGTTGAGGAGGCATCAGAGTCTTTCTGTGTTTGCACACAGGGCCATCAGAGCCTCCCTAGGAAAGTGAATAATAAGCAATGGCACCCTATGCCCCCCAAGTTTGGCAGCCTCCAATCTGCTCTCACATTGCACTCCTCAGTGACAGGAGCCAGGGATGGAGCAGCCGGGTCACTGAATTGAAAAAGTGGCACATGTGCCCTGACATCTGAAAATTTCTTCTTAGTGCACACCACTGGGGGAATATAAGAAGAAACTCAGTAGTCAGTCATGACAAGCTTATACGTATGAAAACATAAAAATGTCTGAAGATGATTAAGTGCCAGATGATTTTAGCTCTAGATGAAGTAGCCTCTCTCCTGCTGTCCAGAGTGTGAGTTAATGTAAAAGAAATGTAGGCTCTGCTGTTCCCATGATTCTGTTTAAAGACCCTTTCTCTTCCCCCTTCTCTACTCAAGTTTAGTAAGTAAACCCTGCTTGTTGAGCCCAGGGCTTAGGTACTAGGGTTATCGGTGGTTTCATAGTCTTTTGAAAATTGTGCAATAATCCTCCGAGCCAGTGGGTTAGTGGTCTTCAGCAGTTCAGCTGCTGAGGGACGAGACCTTGGAGTTGCCTTACTTCCCTTCTTCTGTAGCAAGGCCTTGAAATCGTCATTTCTGCCAGCATCTAGGTTGGCACTGCTGCCTGACCCTGCAGTGGCAGTAGACTCACTGATTGGAGACTCAGCTGTGTTCTTTATTGGTGAGTGGGAACTCGTTCTGCCACCCACAAAGGCCTCACCAGGTTCCTTCCAGCCGAGCAGCTTCCTTTTGGACCTAGATAAGAGAAAGTTTGGTTTGAGTGAGTTAATGCAGCAGACATTTACCAGTGCTTCACAGACCCCCATGCCTGTGACACAATCCAGGCGGCAGCCCTGCAAGCAGCCGTATTGACCTGCTTTCTCTCTCTCTCACCTCTAAATCCTCAGAGTCCCTTGTTGGGCCCTCCAGTCCCCACATTCCTTTCAATGCCCCCAGCTGGAGTCACTTGTCCTGTGCCTGTAGCCTCAGTCCTGCCCAGGTTCTGGGACCAAGGACGAATTTCAGGAGCCAAGGCTAGTAGCTCAGTGACTCTGAATCAGGACAGCCTGGGGACTGATCCTGTTCTGGACTGGTGGTCTAGCTCCAATAATAGACTCTTCCCGGTTTTCTTGTCACTGAACCCCTGCCTTGTAACCCTGTCCAATAACTGGTCCCCATCTGGTTCCTCTTTTCCTAAGTTCCTGTTTTGATATGCTGCCTGGTGCCCCTCTTCATCTCTTGATGGGATTTTTTTGGTACAAGGAATTCTGTGAAGGGTTAAATGTCTCTGACTATAGACAGAGCTAAGAGAGAGCAGATGGAGCCACAATAGGACAAGTGGTTGCTAGGAGACGAGGGGCCTCTCACTCGGCACCTGGTCCTCCTCTCCCCGCCCTTCCTCCACTTTACCCAAAGATGTCAGTAAATTTGAGATGCGAGGCCCTGGACTGCGCTCACATATGTGGGTATCTGAACTTAGCCTCCAGGTGCAATTCTAATGGCTGCTTAAAGGTAGCCGTTTTTCTTATTTTTAATTTTTTTCTTTTTCTTTTACAATTAGGATTTCAATGTGGAATAGCAGGTTTTCTTTAAGTACAAAAAGGGAAGGTAATTGCAATTAGAATTAAGGAAACTGGTGCAGACCTGTGTATCACAGTAAATAAATCTTCAGTTGTGCGTGAAGCCACAAACACATCATCATCATCCTCCGCAATCCATTCGGCTGTTTTATCACTGATTAAACATTTTTCTTCGGTGCCTGGTTCCACAGAACTCCCTAGACATAAAAAACCAAAAGGAATGACTTTGACCACAATAGATAGGACAAAGCACATTCTCATATGTTATTTCATTTGATGGTCAAAGCAACTCTGTGAGGGCAGCAGGGTGGAGATTTTTAATATCTCCATTTTGCAGAGGAGGAACATGAAGTTCAGAAGCTTAATGATTTGCCCAAGGTGGAGTGAGTGGTGAAGATCAGCATGGGTCCCTATTCTCTCATGCCTTTGTCATTATAACAGGTGGCCCGAGCATTCTCTTGTTTTAAACACTGTATATCATTTCTCTAAATGAAGGAGCTGGGAGTGATCTAAACTAGTGACTCCCACCCAGTGGGTGAGAGTGGAACCTATTTGAATCTCAGAGGGGAGCCTGTGGAGTCTGAGGAAGCGTTTTCTACAACTACCTGGGGCTTTGATTTATTTGCTTGGCTTAGTCATGATTGACTCATATTAAAAGTCCAAATTTGCATATAGAAGGCCATGAGATTTCGATTTTTGGTGTTAAGGGTTCAGAAAAGAATGAGAAACATGGATGAACCCTAACAACATTAAGCTTAGTGGAATAAGCCAATCACAAAAAGACAAATACTGTATGATTCCACTTATATGAGGTGTCTAGAGTCAAATTCATAGAGCCAGAAAGTAGAATGGTGGTTGGAGGGAGGAATCTGGGGGGAGGGAGAAAGAGGAGTTATTGTTTACTGGGTACAGAGTTTCAGTTTTGCCAGATGAAAGGAGTTCGGGAGATTGGTTGCTTAACAATGTGAATCAGCTTAACACGAATGAACTGCACACTTAAAAATGGTCAAGATGGTAAATGTCATGGGTACTTTACCACAATTAAAACAAAAGAGACAGAAAAAGAAAGGATGAGAAGCATTACTTATTATGTTTATGGTTCCAGGAAGAGCCAAAGAACTCAAACCACCCAAGAAAGTGAGCTCCCTTTCCTCTGGAAGGCACAAAAAGAGGCTGCTGGTGGCAACATATTCCATTGTTTCAGATGGCTCCAAGCCTGCCATGGCACTTGAACTCAGTCTGGTGGGGTATTGAGTCCCATGTAGGGAACTAAATTCAGTGCAGCCAATGAAAAGTACTGTACAGTGAGGTGGAGGAGTAGTTCCCATGACAGGATGCATGCTTGGCTAGGGACGTGGGATGCTGAAGTCCTAGGGTGCTAGAACCTAGTTTGATTTCACTGTCTCAGCACTAGAGATTTAGAGGGGAGAGTGGCCTAAACTGGGCCTTGGAGATCTGCCTCGGGCTAGTCTTGATCTCAAGGGCAGTAAGGCCAGCCTGTGGTTCCTATTTAGAGTAACTCAAACCCTCAAGGGGTGCCCGCTACTGACTTGGGATCAGGATAATTATTCTGGGGCATCTGCTTCCATCTCTGGCACTCCATTCTCACCCTCATCTCTCCTGTGACTGAAGGAAAAAGCCAGCAGACAGTTTACTAACCCAGAGGGCTTGCCTCCCTTTCACTGTCAGCCTGAGGAGTTGAAGTCACCCTTTGACCAAGTGATTCCAGGTCATCGCCGGTGGGGGGACACTTGGTGTCTTCCTCCAGGGTGATGATGGGGCTGAGAGGCAGCCTTGGTTCTGCCACATAGGCCTCCATTTGAGCTGTGGGAGAAGTGAGAGGAAGGTACAGCACGCTGGGTTTTTTTGGTACGGGAGGTGGAATCTTGCCTTTCTTTTTCTCAGCTTCTTCCTGGCTCTGGAGGCTAATTCTTTCAGGCAGGGCCCTCACCTTTGGGCCCTCATCCTCTACACTTCCCTGGGGAGGCTGCTGTGTTCCTGAGAAGAAAGCATCAGAGGAACTGGCAAAAGGCGTGAAAACAAGAGATGAGGGTGCTGTTGACTCCCCTGGGCTTCTGCCATCTGGGAAGCTGGAGGGCTTTGGTTTCCGCACTACCGTGTAGGTGTCTTGAGGGAGTGGTCTCGCATGTTGAATTGAGCTCCTGGGGGGCATAGCCAAGGTTGGTGAAGTTAGTGCATACTCCTCGGGAACAGATGGTGGCTTGTGGACCAAGCTTGGAGGCCTCCGGGCCACCGGAGGCTTCTCAGCTATGGGAGGTTTTGTCTTTCTCTCTGGCAAGGTGAAGACTTCTTCTGCTCTGGGTTCCTCAGCACAGTCAGGGCTCTCAATGTCATCTTCCGGCTCAGACTTGCTGACCGACCTCAGGCGAACAGAACGTAGGTCGGACTGAGTAACCATAGGCATGATTGGCTGGTTGGGATTAGTTTTCTGGGCCAGCTTGATGCCAAAATTCGTCTCTGAGTGGTGCCGACTCACCTTGGTTTTGCTTCGGATGGAGATACTCATCCCAGACAGATCCAGGTTGGGTGAAGAGGTCAGTGGTAGGTCAAATGATAGCCGTGACTTGGGAAATTTCTCCATTGGTGACGTCGGGGGTAGTGATGACTTCCTCTCAGGTACCACTGGACGTACCCGGACACTGCTGCTTGGAGGGGGTAAGTGGCCCAGGGTCAGGGACATGGAAACAGTGGGTGTTGGTGTTTCCGACTGGCTGGAGTAGCCACTGGAGGGTGACATCAGTCCAGGGGGCCTTCCCGGGGATGATATCTCCCTGGCCTCCACTTCAATGGAGAGTTGGGAAGGTGTAGTGGCTCTGGAGGTGGAAGGTGAGGCAAGAGACTCTGAGCTGCCCTGAACTTGGGTGCACTCAATGACTGTGGTGCCAGTGGCAGTGCTGGAGCTGGACAGGGATTGGTAGGTGTCACCAGACTTCCAGTCAGTAAGATACCAGTGGTGGGAGAATTGTGTACCTTCTGGATCTTTGTGGTTTGGAACAGCTGGGTGACCCTGAGCATCTGGGTGGGACGAGTGATGTCCTTGATGTTCCAAGGAGAGGCAAAGGCTCTTGGGCCTCTGGTCCTTGGGTAGTGCTGACCCACCTTCAGGCAAGAGGCCTGGCTCATCTTTGACCAGTGAGACACTGCGTGTGGGTGGGGAAGGCTTCTTTTTGGCCTTCCTAAGTGAGATACTCTTGGACCTCTGCCTTCTGTGCTGGGCCTCTTGCTGGGCACTAAGGGAGGCGATGTTGTCAGCACTGTTACTGCCCTCAGAGCTCGTACTGGCAAAAGGCAGGGCACAGGCCTCATTGGCCTTCTGCTCCTCATCATAGTCCACATCTGTGGTGCCTGAGTCTGTGGGCACAGACAGTGACCGCTCCCGGAATCTGCTGGCCCCACCGGGGCCTGTCTCCAGCCTCGAGGTCCCACTGGTCAGAAGGCCAATCTTGGAGGGTTTTTCGGGCATGTGCCTTTGCTGAATAAGGCGCTCAGGGTAGCCAGCTGACCCACTGCATCCTGCTGGGTTATCACGAGCGACAAGGAGGGTAGCAGCCTCCTTAGGAACCAGAGGTGGGACTTTGTTTAGAGAGACCCAAGAATTCCCACAGGAAGGATTTTTCCCATTTTCATTGACTTGATTGCTCTGGCTGGTGGCACTTGGAGTCATGTAGGTAAAAGCATCTCCCTTCCAGGAAGTGGAGAAGGTTGATTCTGTAGGTCCATTGCAAGAACTGGGGACACTGTACACCATTCCCATGCTCTCCATGCCAGGAGGGTTTGGGCCACTCCGTGCCTGGTGAGGTTCGTCCGGCTCACTGGAAGGAGTTCTCAGTACTGGCGAGGTGAGACTTGGGAACCGAGCATCCTGACCAACTGCAACTCTTCCATGAACCCCTTCTGGAACTGAGTGACTGGGCCTGATGTCGGAGGTGGTCGAGTGGGCCACACTGCCTGCTGGGCTGTTGCTGTGACCTGGGGAAATAAACACAGGACGTGAGTGCTACAGCAAGGAATCTCCCACCAGCTGTTTTGAGACAGGAGCACCAACTTTTTGCCAAGAAGCATTTGCCAACAGCTTGGTCAGAATTCCTTGGTTCTTCCCTTCCATGGATGAGGATGCTGGGGAAATTGGGTCCTTGCCCGTCACCCCACAGTGAGACACACGGTGCCCTTGAATGGTCCAGATGGCTGCCAAATACTTTCCAACTTTGATTATTCCTCTTAGAGCTGAAGTGTCATGTGGGATTACCTTGCATTTTCCCCATACTTTCACCCCAGGCTCATGAAACCATCACAGACCTCAGCATTCATCCATCTAGAGATCAGAGTAGAGGCTTCCGAACTAAGGACAGCATGGTGTGACGTTCAGCTCCAGCAGTGACTCTGGAGTATGCCCAAGCTGCAAAGCTAAGAGTCTGGTTGCATTGTTCGCACCCGTCACTTTTAGGCTTTGCAACATAAGAGGCTGAGGATAATCTACAGATGTGAGGAAACCGTTTGGATGTTCCAAATCCCCAAAGGTTTTCTCATACACACAAACAATTAATACTGTCATGTCATTATTATTATTATAACTACTACTGCTATGAGAATTTGTAACAACAGCCACCATTTATTGGACACTGACTATGTACCAGTCACATGGTAGACAAGTTACATACAATAACGCTAATCTTCATGCTAATTCCACCGGGTCAGTATCATTATCCCCACTTTATAGATGAAGAAGCTAAGGCTCAGAGAGGTTATGTCACTTGGCCAAGGTCTCCCGGTTAGTAAGCGGAAAGACCAGGGCTCTTATCCTCTGCCATCTCCCTGGTCTGTGCTCCTGGCCAGCATTCACTTAATGGTAGTAATGGTTCTGTTAAGATGATGGTCAGGATCCCTCTCTCCTCATTTATTTGCCTAAATTTGGCATATCTGGTTGCATTACATTTATAATGGGAAACAACAATGTAATGGATTCATTAGCCCTGGAGACCTACTCTCCATATTCAGTTGCCACCCTTGACGAGAGGCCCTTAGCTATTCTTAATTACCATATTGGCTTTTTCAGGACATCCGGAGGCCCCCTCCTCCACCCAATTATTCCTGTTCCCCATCACCACAGTAACACCTGGGTGGCAGGATTGGCGGGAGTGGGTAAAGGGAAGGGACTGGGGAATCAGCTGTGGTGGGGTCACCTTGGTCTCGCTGGGAAAAGTTAGAGAATCCAATAATGGTCCGCCTCCGCCTCAGGGTGGACTTGGGGTTCACGGCTGTCTCTGTGTTAAACAACGAGTGTCGCAAACTTGCATGTTTATCAAACTGCTGCCCTGTAGCCAAAATAAAGACACTTGGGTGCATCCTGGTTTCTGTTTAAAGCACAGTGGAAACTGGCCTGAGAGAAGAGAATGATGGCAGTCATGATGAGCATGAATAGCATCCAAGGCAGGTGGCACTTCTTCATCCTTCCCAACTTGGCCCTGGGCATGCATGCTGGGTTTCCCAGGCTGCACCCAGGTTGCCTGTAAGTGTTAGGTGGCCTGGGGCAGTGGTTTTCAACCCTGGGCTACATATTGAAATCAACTGGGCAGCTTTTGAAACTGCAACACCTGGACCTTACCCCAGAACACTGAAATCTCTGGGAGTAGGGCTCAGGTAGAAGCATTTTCTAGAAGCCTTCAAGTGATTATTCAGAGGTACAGCCAGGGGTGAGAACCACTGGTGTAGAGCAGCAGGCTGGGACTAGATGCTGCTTGACTGTGATCTTTTCTCAGAGAAGGCTTTTATATGGGCCAGGTGAGGCCAGTGTCTCCAAGAGGCTGCCCTACTGCCCTCCACCATCCAGGAAGATGCCTGATAGTCTGTCCTACAGTCATCTGGTCACATTTTACCAAAGCTGGCCCATAGCATGGTGACTGAGCTCCATTTCTTTCTCTTTGTCTCTCTCTCTTTTTTTCCTGGCACTGGCTTTTCAATTTAGGAAAATTATTGACACAGATTACAGTTATCACTTCATCTGAGTAACATGGTACTTTCAAAATACCTGTTAATTCAGTTTGCTTACTGACTTGATAATGTTTTCAAATTCAACACAATTAAAATGGAAGATTTCCTCAATAATATGTCTTACTTAATTTTATTAAAAAAATTTTTAGAGCTGTATTTCTCTTAAAGTGCTAGGTCAGTCTTTGGGTGCTGGGAAATGGCTGGGTCAGAGTCAAGGCAAGGCAGGGTGGTGGGGCGAGGTCTGTGATTCCCCCTCCCTTTCTCTCATTCAGCAGCTGGCTAGCCAGACCCTCCCCCGCCAGCCACACAGCTGCACATGCTCACAGACACCTCAGCAAGTGGCTCTGTGGACAAAGCTCAGGGACAGCCTCATTGAGAGGAAGACAGACATTTATTTATTTATTTAGAGACAAAGTCTCACTGTCACCCAGGCTGCAGTGCAGTGGCGTGATCTCGGCTCACTGCAACCTCTGACTCCTGGGGTCAAGCAATCCTCACACCTCAGCCTCCCGAGTAGCTGGGGTCACAGGTGTGAACCACCACGCCTGGCTATTTTTTTGTGTGTGTTTTTGGTAGAGATGGGGTTTCACCATGTTGCCCAGGCTGGTTTTGAATTCCTGAGCTCAAAGGATCCACCCACCTCAGCCTCCCAAAGTGCTGGAATTATAGGCGTTAGCCACTGTGCCTGGCCAAGATAGACATTTAGACACAAAATGTTCAACATCACTTCTGGAGTCTTTCCTCATCAGCCCTCACTCCTTTTGGTATATTTCCCTAGGCTGTGGGCTGTATTTCCTGCCTCTGATTTTCTGAAATGATGCCAGTGACAGTGGAGGACCCCGTATCCAGGGAGCATTGCCACGTGTGGCCAGAGCTGTCCTCATCATCTTCATCAACATTTCCCAGCAGAGCACAGACTGGCGCTGGCTCACAGGACCCCTCTGATCCCTTTAGGTTACTGAGATCATGGTTTCATCATGTCGCTGGCCCTATCTCCTTCTCAAATGACTGGCCCTCCTTCCCTTCCCCTTACAGCTGATGGAGTGTAGATCATGGATTAATAGTGAGCATGGTATAGTGTGCCACATGCCCCCAGAGCCACAGCCAGCTGGGCGACATATAATACAGCATGTTCCCCACTCTCAAAGTTGTACTGGGTCCCCTTTTGTTCTTTTTGGCCTTAGGACTTTTCTACCACTTCTTTTCTTGAAAACTTGCAAAACAAGTTGAGGAGGCCCACCTTGCTAGAAGACTAGTGTCCAGTGAAAGTGCTACCAGGCCTTTGGTCTGTGCCCAGGTGTGCTCCTCCCTTGTTACCACCAGCACTCCAAACCCCACTCTCCCACTCCGACTCTTATCAGTGTACTCCAAACCCAGCTCTGGGCACAAGAAGTTGTCTTGCCCTGACCCAAACAGAACTCACAAACTTTAAGTTTCCCTAAGTGCTCTGAAGAGCACAGAAGTTCATAAGGCTTTGGAGCTTTCTGTTAAGAAAATTTTGTTTGCTATCAAATGGTCTCAGTTAGGGTGGCAGTGCCAGGAGGGGGTGAAGAAAGTGCAGCCAGCGCCCCCTCTTCTGCATGCCTCCGTTCCCTGGCAAGAGCCATGACCGTGACAGCTCAAGGTGAGCCGGTAGCAAAGAAAGTCTCACTTCCCTCCCCCAACACCCAGTGCATCAAAGAGGATGGTCTGTAGAGGCATGAAGGGAAGAAGACAGAGGCGGTGCTAAGTAACTCTACCAGAGATGTTGATGGGCACAATGTCAGACTGCGTGGAGCAAGGCTGAGGCCACCGCTTCTCCTCTAGGATGGGCAGAGGGAAGAGGCTATTCCAGGCAGTTTGCTTGTCGGCTGTGGTAGACAGGCTCAGGGAGGCCTCGGGGGCCCTCACACCCTGGGTGGTAGTCTCATCCTCTCTCAGCTGCCGTTTTGTAGGCTGTTGGGAGAGAAGGTGATGGAAAGGGTGTATTCCTGCCTGGCGATGAGCCAGTGCCCATAGGGTGGCTGTTTAGGCTGGGTAGCTGGAGGCTTCGTCTGGGAGGCAGGAAAGTGTGGACAGGCTGCTAGGCCAGGCACCTGCTGTGCAGGGCCTATCCCAGTGGGGCCTCAGGGTAGCTCTGCTGGTGAGCAGGGGTGAGCAGCTTCCAGTGGGTAAAGTAAGCAGCTGGAGGTCTCCTGTCAGTGGGTGCATGCTGGCTCTCCCAGGTGGGGGATGAGGCAACTCACCATCAATACAAACTCCAGACGCCTGGCAGACTGGGGCCTTGGGTTGGGGGTGGGCTCAGTGGCCTCATCAGAAGAGCGGAAGGTCTGCCCCACAAGTCTGGCCTCCGAGTACTGTTCCTCATATTCTTCTGAAAAATAGCACAGTGGAGACACACACTCTAGGGTGCCACGGCCGAGCGCTGGGCCGGGGAAGGGCCACGAGCCAGGACTCCTGCTCTAGCTGCCAGGCCTGACTTGCATTTTCTTTAGGCTATTTCCAGGTGTTTGAGCCACTGGATTTGGAAATGGAAAAGTGCTTGCTTCCCAGGACCATGAGGGTCGAGGAGAAGAGAAAGTCAATAAATTCATGCTGTGGTGGTTTGGGGACCAAGCCCTTATCTCAATGACCCCCACCTTGAGTGCTCAGTTATGAAAAGAGGCTCAGAATGCAGACACCTTTTGCTACTTTGGACTGCAAGTTCCTCTCTTTGAAGCCCTGCAGCTCTTAAGGTTTTCTGCGACCCTACCAAAGAAATGACCTCTGTGAAGCAAGAAGAGATTTACACCAGGAAGTCCAATCTGGAGTTCTTTCTTGGATGTCAAGAACTCTTACTTGAGCCTCTGTGGGCCGTGTTCCCTGCACCTTAGTCCCGCTGTAAGTGATGTCAGGTCTAGAGGGCTAAGGTGAAGGAGAGGGAAGGAGGAGGTAACAGCATAAAAGAGGCAGAAGTTCAGCGGCATCATCAGTGAGTAAGGGTGCACAAGATTTGAATGGGGTTGATTGAAGTGATGAATTTGATGAACACATGAAGAAAGTGAGAGTAGAGAAGGGACATTCATGCTGTATGTACACTGAACAAAGACTCAGAAGCACAGAGATTTGGGGTTGCTCTTGGGGTTCTTTGGTCCAACGCCTCATTCTGTGCCCAGACTCCCTCCTCAGCAGCCCTTCTAGGTGTTTCTTCAGCCTCAGCGCACACACCTGCAGGGAAGGGGAGCTCCCTCCCTCCCAAGGCAGCTCATTTCTTCCACGGACAGTTGGGGCTGTCAGGCGTGTCAGAAAGTTCTTCCTTATCTGGAGGTGGAATGTGCCTCCTTCTGGGTTTCCACCCACTGGTCCTAATTCTGCCATGGTAGCAACACAGAGCACATCGACCCTTTTTCTGCGTGGCAACTCCTGTGTTATCTGAACACAAGGCTCATGGTGCCCCTTGGCATCTTGCTTTTCCAAGGTCACCACTGCCCTGGTAGGGGGTGGGGGTTATGGCTGTCATCCTGTTGGTGGCCCATCAGCAGTTTTCTATTCGCCACTAGAGTTAACCTTTATTAGTATAGATAAAGGAGTGCTGACAAGACCTCTTTTCATGCTCAACATCCACTGAGCACCTCTTGGCAGGTGGGGAAGGAATCCAGCCTTGTGCCAGGTGCTTCTGGAAACCTAAGGGTAGTAAGATGTGATTCTTTACATCGAGAAGCTCAGGCTTGGTTAGGGGGACAAAATAAGTGACCCCTGGGTGCTGTGTATTGGGCTTATTTTGATGAGGCAGTAGCTATCCAGGGGTGGTTATTGCAAGAGCAGAGTGAGTGAAGCCCAGAGTGGGAGATCCTGCAGATGCCCCCTTTGTCTTCTGGTGCCAGGATCCCAAAGGCATGGGCGATGTGGCAAGAGGGGGGCTGGAGGGAATGTAGGCCCACATTGTGGGAGTCTCCCACCCAGCCCTCGGTGAATGGCATGACTTACGGCCCTGCCTCAGTCTCTGTCCTTGTTTCCCCATGGGCTACTGAGCTGAAAAAAGGGGCTGGGGATGGGGGGAAACAGCCCTGGAAATAGCCTCTTTCAGAATCATTAGGCTGAAAGGTGAAAGCTGGAAACTGCTTTGTCGATTGTTTTTAAACTGTTCTCTCTCTTTATCTTGCTGGTCCCTGTCCTCTTTCTTCTTTGCCTCCCTCCTGCCGCTGCGCATCTCGCCTCTGGGCTCCGGCCGCAGCCCCCCTCCCTCTCGGTACCTTGCAACAGGCTCTGGAGATTGAGCTGCGCCTCGCGAAGCAGCTCCTCTACACTCGGGGGCCTGCCCGAGGAGAGGAACACGTTCACTGGCTGTCGCCATGACGACCTCGAGTGGGCAGTCGCTGTCGCATTTTCCCGACCCGAGTTAGCTGCAGCTAGGGAAGGAGAGAGTCAGTGAGAGGCGCAGGCGAGCTGGAGGGGAGCGGCGCGCGGCGGCCAGTGGGCGCCCGCGGTTCCCCAAGGCCCGCCCCTGCGCGGGGTGGGGGGAGTGCGAGGCTGCGCTTAAAAGGCGGGGAATCTCCGACCGCAAGATTTTTCCTCGACAGATCCTGCCGCAGTCCGCTCCCTCCCGCTCCGCTCGCCCCTGCCCGCCCGCCCGGTCGCCCGGTCGCTCGGTCGCCGCCGCCACCGTGTCGCCCGCATCCTCCGCCTGGCGCCTCCGGGCCCCGCGCCGCCGCCCGCCCTCTCCGGCCCCGGCGACGAGGTAACGCGCCCTGGGCCGAGCCGCCGGGCCCTACGCCCAGAGCGCCGCCCTCCGAGCTCGCCCCGGTGGGTGTGGCCCGGCCTGTCCCGCGCCCCGCCGCCGCACTTCGGTCCCTCCCGCGCCCCGCCGCCACATTTCGGCCTCCTCCGGCTGCCCGTAGCTCCAGTTCCCCTTTCCCCACCACGGAGCCCCAGGGCCCCTGGGCTTGTCGAGATGTCTGAGGCGTCAGGAAATCTCAACAGCCTCCGCATGGCGAATGTGGCCCTGCGCGAAGAATTAAATGCCCTTCGCGGGGAGAATGCCAATTTGGGCCTCCAGCTCGGGAGAGCCCTGGCCGAGGTTAATTCCTTGCGGGGCAATGTCTCCAGCTACATCCGCTGGCCAGTACCCATAGTGCCCGTCCTTGCGGAGGAGAACTTGGAGTTCGCGCTCAGTGAGATCGAAGCCATTCCCGGGGGAGAACTGCCCTTCTTGTGCCGGCCTCCCCCACGCGCGGAGCCCGACTGTATCTCGGATGATCTTTTGATTAACGTGATCCAGGATCGCAGCACCCCCGACGGGCCCGCTGACCCCCCTCTGCTGCCCATCCCGCCCCCGCCGGCGCTGCCTCCCCCCGCGTCAAAGGAACCGCCCCCGCAAACCCCTCTGCCACCGTTGGAGCGGCCTGAGATAGAGCCCTTTTCAGGAGACCCAGTCTACCTGGCTGAATTCCTGATGCAGCTAGAGACCTTCATAGCCGACCATGAGGATCATTTCCCCGGGGGCGCCGAGCGGGTGGCCTTTCTGATCTCCTTTTTCACTGGCGAAGCCAAGGACTGGGCCATCTCGGTCACCCAGGAAGGAAGCCCCTTGCATGCCAACTTCCCGCGCTTCCTGGATGAAATCCGTAAGGAATTCTGTGGCCCCATCCCCCCACGTGTGGCTAAAAAGGCCATTCGCAAGCTCAAGCAGGGCCACTGTACCCTCGGCAGCTATGCAGATGCTTTTCAGTTCCTGGCCCAATTCTTGTCTTGGGATGACTGCCGCCTCCAAAACCAATTCCTCAAAGGCCTGTCGGAATTCTTTCGCAAAGAGCTCTTATGGTCAACAGAAATGGCCGACCTGGATGAGTTGATTCTCGAATGTGTGGAGATAGAAAGAAAAGTGCGCGTTCCCAAGCCTATCCCGCTCCCTGGAGTTCGAAATATCATCTTCCCTTTTGCTCCGAGTCCCAATGAGGAAGAAAGTGAAGATGAAGAGTACTACAGTGAAGATGAAGACCAAGAGGCACGCAGGCACAGGCTTCACCCCAACGACCAGAGGAAGCGCATGAGGGCTTTTCAGCAAGAGATGAAGGAGAAGGAGGAGGAGGAGATGAAGAAGGAGGAAGAAATGAAGAAGAAGGAAGAGGAGGAGAAGGAGGAGGAAGAGGAAATGAAACAGAAAGAGGAGGAGGAGGAGATAAGGAACAAGAATGAGGAGGAAGTAGAGAGTAAGGATGAAGAAGATGAAGATGAGGATGGGGGCCAGAAACCAGAGCGGGAGCCACAGCAGGATCCAGGGACGGAGGAGACCTGTGGTGAGGTGGAGGAGGGGCCACTGGATGAGGCCCAAGATGATGACCTAGATGAGCTGATGGAGATGGAGCCGACCTTTGTTCACGCATCATCCCAGACTTCTGGCCCCACAAGTGGTTACCACGCCGAAAACTTCCTGGGTGCAACGCCTCCCATAATACAGCCTAGCAGACGGAGGAACCAGAATCGAGTCCCACTTCTGGAAGGCCTTCCAGGCACCAATTCACCATTCTACAGCTCCCCCCAACTGATTCGCCGCACAGGTCGCTTAGGGCAACGCCAAGTTCGAAGACGCCCCCCTGTGCTTTTCCGCCTCACTCCGAGACAGGGGGGCCACCGAGCTGCTCGTGGCCGAATTCGAGTGTGAGTGCTGGGGCCAGATGGCCACCCAGAACACACCCTTCTTTTGCATCCCCCGCCCCTGCTATTGCTACCACACCTGCCCCATTTGCTGACCAGGACTTCAGGGAGTTTCAGACCTGCAGAACCTGAAGAAGACCTGCAGAATTCCAGACCATCTTGCAACCATGACCAGAGAGCGACGTGTGCCCAACCAGGGCCACCTGGGAAAGGAGGGATCAGCAATAGCTGCCCTCTCAGCATGTACTCTGCTCAGTCCGGCCACGAGCTGGAGAGCAAGTCTCTGGGCCTGTTCCCATAAATGAACTGGTCACCCTCTTGTATTTCCCCTCTGGTTGTTCCTAACCCTCACCTCTCCTGCGTTTCTTCACCCTATGTTCTACAGTTTTATTCTCTGACTGAACACCAGGACTTCACCCAATGCCTCACTGATCTGCCCCAATGAGCAAGAGGACAGGCTACCCTGAACTCCTAAAGCCACTGAGGCCAGTTGCTAAATATAATCGATGGTGAGCAGGATGGTATCCAGAAATGTCCCTAGAAGCCTACACTCATTTCATGCCACACCTCCAGCAGAGGGCCTGGAAGAGGACCCGACATCTAGCCCAGTGAGAGTGTGCAAAGCCACATGTCAAATGGACAACTTGACAAAGATTTGCCCTTGACTGACTGTGCAGCCTGGTTCCACTTACAGCACTTGAGTTTACCTTTGCATAGATTCCTGTATCAGGGCTCTTGGACCGACTTGCCACATCTGGAGCCCTTTCCTCTCACCATAGTGCCCTCCTGGGCACCCCCCGGTGGACAGCGCCCAACATTGCAGGCTCCACCACTTTCCTTGATGTTGCCTAAAGGGTAGCCAGTTAGGGTTCTGGAGAGGAGAAGGAGGAAGAAGAGGAGGAGGAGAAAGAAGCAGCAACGATCATTCTGCCATTGTAAAGAGTGACTCCTTAGGGATGGTGGTCTTTTCCCCTTGCCAGGCCTTGGACTGCAGCCCCCAGTCAAAGGTCTTTGCAGGACACTTTCTATCTTTGGAGTTGCAGAGGAGGCCTGATTGGCCATTCCTTCTGGGACAGACAGAGAGAGGGCCCATGGCCTGCTCTGAGCTCCCTTCAATTTCAAGGAACCCTTAGTTCTGAGAGGAGAGAGGAAGGCCGCACCCACCGTGGCCTCACAGCTGGGACCCCTTCATGACTCTGACATGGGGGCCAACCCCTGGCCTGCTGCTGTGTTTCAGTGACACAGTAAAGCTTAAGAGGGTGGCTGCCTCCTAAGAACTCCTGGGACTTCTAGGTACAAACTCAGGTGCCCTTATAAAGAGACCCACTGCTTGCCTTGAGTCCAGAAAGCACTGCTTCTGCAGTGAAAAACACACACTTACTATGTCAGTTTTGGCCACAAAATGCCAGCCAAATCCACTGCTGGCCTGAACTGCCCCTGGACACTGGACTTTCTGCACAGTGACCGGCAGCAGAGCAAGTGCAGCCAGGGTTTGTGGCCAAAGGGAAGAAAGCATAGTAAATTCAACCTCTGTTCCTCATGGGAATCTGACCGATAACCTCAGGCCGACCTTAGGATCTTGGGCCTGGAGGCAAGAGGAAAGAGCTGGAGGAAGAGGAGTCGCAGAGAAACCCAGTCCTCTGACTGGTTTCTGGTGAGGTCTCTATTCATCAGTGGGAGGTAAGATGCCCTTTTCATTAGCGCTTTTGTTTCTCAGCCTGGGGATCAGTGGATTTGGGTTCCTATAACCTGTTGCTACCTTTTAAAAAGGTCCCCTCTCTCCAAAGAGAAAAGTAATACATAATCATTAGAGAAAGTTTGGAAAATAGAGAAAACTATGAGGTCAAAAAACCCCCCAGCCATTCAGAGTCCCACCACACAGAGGCAAGCGCTATTAACACTTTGCTGCCTTCCTTTCTAGTGTGTTCTTGCTATGTCTTGTCAAAGCTGAGATCACCCTGCCAGTTCTTGATCAGCAGGATTTAAAATGGCTGCCACCTGTGCAGTCATGCATACTGAATAATTCATTTAAGCATTCTCCTAATTTGTTGGACCTTTCAATTGTCTGGTTTTCCCCATCCCCACCAGGGCAGCAGTAAACAACTTTGTAAAGAAAATTTTGTCTGTTTTTCAGCTGATTTTATCTGATTTCCTCAAGAGTGCATTCCAGAAGGGGACCTGCTATTCTTCGAGGGGGCCTGCTATTCTTCGAGGCGGTGGACCCTGTTTGCTGATGGTCGACACTCTGGCCCTGCTGCCCCATGTCCCTGTGGAGAAGTGTGAAGGACGGGTGCCTTAAACTCACACTTCCAGGGACTCTTCAGCACAGGTCCTGCCTGTTCCCATGGTGCTTCTCACCCCGAACCCTCAGAGCCACAGCCAGGGACAGAGCAGATGAGCAGTGAGCTGGTTTCCACCCTCTGGGGGCAGGAGGGGCTTGGGCTTCCCTTTGACCCTCTTCCTTCCTTTCCCAGATCTTCAATATTTGTTGTGATGTAACAGCCATAAGAGCTGTAAGAGGAACTGTGGGCTTTGGGAGCTTTCTTGGGTTGAAAGAGGGGTGGGGGGAGGGGATGCATGCAGGGGTATGAAGGCAGCCCAAGGTCTCCCAGAGGCTCGGGAGGAAACCCTTTTGGAATACATGTGTTATTGTTGCATTACTGTGTTGTGAAGATAAGAAGCTGCTCTGTATGCTAAAGCTTTCTCTCCTCAATAAAAATACAAAGGGTGTGTAAAGATTGTGCCTCTTTGTTATTGAGCAAGCATAGATGGGTACAGAGTAGGCATGGGGTGCTTCCAAGGTCCCCTGCCGGAGTCAACCCTACCCTGAAGTCTTGAAATCCTTAGACAAGGAAACCAAAGGCCGGTGAGGCTCAAGGGACCTGCCTACAGTTCTGTGCATTTGTGGATAGCAGAAATTGCTGGGAGGGAAGTGGAAGCACTGGGCATCTTGAAAACTAGCATTCGTTCTCCCGGGGACTATGGGTGGCCCAGCCCTACAGGCACGCACGGTCACGCATGGGACTGAGTGAAGGAAGAGAAAGGCCAGGTTGGCTGGGGAGGGCCCTTCCGCTTTTTGGCACTAGGTGGCGCTATGGGATACCAGTGAGTTAGCTGCTGAAGATGAATCACAAGTCCCCAGAGCAGTCCATGTAAGAGGCCCTCCAAGCAAGATCTCATGGCTCCTCATGGACTGTGGGGTCAGAAGAAACTGAATCCCATTCTGGGATTTGCCCAAGTTTCCCAGCATGAATTGGACTTTTTTTTTTTTCCAGGGGAAGTGGGTGGGAACATTCATTAAGCCTCTGCTGCTTTTGAGTGCTGTGCCAGGCACTTCACATCTGTTATCTTATTTCATTCTGATAATGATATCCTGGGGGGAAAGAACTAACTACTCTTACCCTCATCTTAAAGATGAGGACACTGAGGCTTAGAGAGAAGTCACTGGCCCAAGGTTGACAGCCAGCGAGTGGCTCTGTCACAGCCTGGCAGCTGCCCATTAGCTCTGGGGACACTTAGCACCTCTCTGCCCCCACTCCGCTGGCCCTGCTGTCTAACAGGCCATGCTGGTCTCCTAGTTCTGCCCTGTCCTACCCCCCCCACCCCCGCCTCCAGCTTGCAGGATTCCCGTGGGGGAAACAAACCCTGGTTCCAGAGGCACATTTGCTTTGTCCCTTTAAGAGGAAGGGAGGGAGGGAGGAAACCATGGTATTTCTGACCACGTGCCAGGCACTTTCTCCAACATCATTTCATTTTATCTCCACAATTAAGTGAGGCAGGTGATGCTGTCTCCTTTTAGAGCTGAGGGACCTGAATCTCAGAGATATTAGGTCATATGTGGGACTCCAGGTCTTCGTGACTCCCAAACCCATATACATTCTTAACTCAAATACACCTTGCTTGCTATCTCCCAGGAGAGACTCCTGACAAGCTTAAAGTCTCAACCTGTCTGGATTCTGGGTCTTTGCCAAAGCAACGAAGCACGCATCAGGTGCACGATCTCTGGAAGCTCCGGGGGAACCAGCCAGGTGGCAGCTCTGAGTATGTGGTTGACTGCCCCTTCTAGGGAGGGACAGGGTTATGGGGTCGTAGGCTTCATCAGTGAGCACTGGGACTCCCCAGTACTCTTCAGGGGGCTTGACAAGGTCTCCAGCACCCAGGGGATTTCTTATGACATCACAAGTAGTGATAGGTGAGCCCAGATTGTGTTATGGCCAGAGAAGGTGGAAAAAAGTCAGACAAACAGAGTCAGCCTTACCCCAACCCTAAAGCTGGAAGCACTGTGGGAATGGGGAAAAGAACCCTGGATTCCAGTCCAGCCTTGCCGCTGACTCTATATGGGCTCTGGCATGAGTCTCATCCCCTCTCGGGCCATGGCTTCTTGATCTGTCTAGTCACTGTTGAGTCCCTGGGGCCCAGCACACTACTTGGTACACAGTAGAATCTCAATCCTAGTTTGGTACATAAATGAAGAAGTGAGTGAATAAATGGGCCACTGGATGGAGACCTAGCGGCAGCCTGCTAAGGGCATCTGCAGGTGGTACGAAGCTTGGAGGACTAGAAGATCTCCTCTAAAAGGGAATGAGGGGCCAAAAAACTCTCCCTAACCTGGAAGGATGCACTGAAATGACCTTTACTAGGGGCTCATCTGAGATCCTGCAGTCAGGTTCAGAAAAGCAACTGCAGAAGCCTGAGTGGGGGGAGATGTGGCTTAGAAGAAGCTTGTGAAAATGAAAATCTGAGGACGTGAATTGACAGGAGATCGGTCAGAATCACAGACTGACCTGGCTGTCAGATGCGCCAATGCTTTCCTGGGCTGCTGCAATAGCAGTGTGGAATCCTTGAGATGGGCAGGGCCCACCTGGGGCCCTGGCTGCCCTGTGGAAGGGAACAAAGTTGCACCTCACAGAAGCCCTTTGGCTTGCCAGGAGTAAGAAAACATCAGAATAAAAGGAAGGAAGGAAGGAAGGAAGGAAGGAAGGAAGGAAGGAAGGAAGAAAGGAAGGCAGTAGAAGGGTGACAAGGATGGCGAGGGTCCTAAAAACCCTCTCCTGGGCTGAGCGATGGAGGAAGGCAAGGAAAATCTTGCTGCCTGTGAAACAGCTGTGACTTCCCCACGTTCATTCTGTGAGTGACGAAACCAATCAGGCAAGTGGCTTGAGGTCACTTGCCCTGTTTGCCGAGTTTGACTGTGAACCCCAGCAGTTTGACATCCAGAGCCCGTGCTCTTAACCTCTACTCCCCACCTGCACCTACGCCATTGGAAACAAAATCTCCAGGAATGTCTACATCTAGAAAGCTCCCTAGGCAATTCTAACATCCAACACAGCCCAGCCTAGAGCAACATAGAGCTTTGGGAACTAACTAGCCTGTGTGACATTTAATGGCCAGTTTGGTTCTCAGCCTTCCCCTAGTGCTCCCTGGAGCAAGAACCGACCCACAGATCCAGTTCTAGCACAAAGTAAGTGATCAAGAAACATAGCATGCGTGACGATCCCTCAGCAGGTACCACGGTCTGATGTGAGCTTGCCCCTCCTGGATACCTGCCTCAGACAGCAGGTGACACCCATTTGAGAGAGATGTGCCACAAGGTCGGTGCAGAATTCTGCCCCCGAGAAACCAGGTCCATAGGAGCCAAAGCCTGTGCCCTTGACCACCAGAAGTGGCTCCTGAGGGTGGGGGTGGACTCTTCCAGGGGATAAGGACAGGCATTAATCAGGCAAGAGACCACCCCCTTAATGGGAGGTGGGGAGTGGGCTCCACCTCCGGCCAGCACTTCCTGTATCCTGCCCAGACTAGGGAAAGCTCGGCAGGCCACTTCTCCCGAGGGACTCCAAAGACAGAAACACAAATACCAGGGCTCTCTGTTGCCCTGGTAACAGCGGGACCTACTTGGAAGAAAACAGTTTCTTAAAGGCTTAGGAGGGTGGATATTTCCTTTGACAGAGAGCAGGCCCTGACCTGCTCCCTGTGTCCCCTCTCCCCTTCCTGCCTGCCACACATGGGGTAGAGCGGGGCCCCTCGCCTCAGCAACTCTCCTGATGGGGGGTGGGGGTGGTGTGTTTGTGCGGGAAAGTAAGGCCTGGGCTTTTTATTCTGCTCTTGCAGTGGGCTGTTCAGGTGAGAAAGAGGCTAAAATGGAAGATGTCAGCAGGTGAACTCATGGGGAAGGTCCCACGGCCTGGGGAAGCCTTGCCTTGTAGGATCTCCTCACACGACCAAGCTAGGGAAGGGCGGGTGCCTCCAGCGACTGTGGTCTCCTTCACCTCTTACATCATACAGATGAGGCCTGTTGGCTATGAGGCTTGCCAGAAAGAGTGTCCCCAAATTGATGACCTCTCTGCCCACAGTTCAGCCCTTCCTCCTCTCTCACCTGAGCTACTGAAGCAGGCTCTAGTCTCTACCTGTTCTAATAGGTCCATTTTCAACATTCCTGGGGGAGGGGGCCGTGGGCCTTTGAATTCACACACCTGGCCTTACTGCTCCTGTACAAAACCCCTCAATGGCTCTCCTTCCTCGTGGGAAGACTTGTAGACCTGCTTTTGGCATTTTATTCCCTATCTGCTCATTAATTATCTATGCCATCTCATCTGCCTATGCTATCCTTCTTTCCTCTTCTACTTAGCCCAAATTCCAGACATCTTGAATTACTTCCTGCTTTTGTGTACATACCAGGCCCTTGCATGCCTCTGGGCCTTTGCACACTCCATTCCCTCTCCCTTAAAAATTCATGAACACATTAGCCGGGCGTCGTGGCGGGCGCCTGTAGTCCCAGCTACTCGGAGAGGATGAGGCAGGAGAATGGTGTGAACCCGGGAGGCAGAGCTTGCAGTGAGCCAAGATTGGGCCACTGCACTCCAGCCTGGGCTACAGAGCGAGACTCCGTCTCAAAAAAAAAAAAAAAAAAAAAAAAAAAAATTCATGAACACTCCTGGCCTCACTCCAACTGGCAATCTTCTCCTCAGTTCCAAGACCACTTCCTCCGTGAAACCGCCTCCATTCCCCAGACAAGCCCCTGCCCTTCTGAGTTCCCCTCAGGCCCTCTAACCCCGACCCCACTGGCCTGTAAGGCTTGAGATCCACTTGGGAGCAGAGGCTGGTCCATGACTCCAAAGTGAATTTGTTACTGCAAGACTGTGGTTCAGTGGGAGAACATGGACTTGTCCTCTTTGCAGATGAAGGCTGCATTGGCAATGGCCTTTGGAAGGAGGACTGGCCCCCTGAGACCTGGCTGAGGGCTGATGGTATGCACGGGGAGCTGGGAGCCCCCCAGATAAGGCTGGAGGTGTGGACAGTAGGGACAAGCAGGGGAGACAAAGCAGGAGCTTGCAGGGTTGCTCCTTCCCAGCGAGCACCCTGTTGATGGCTTCCATTTCTCTGAGGGCCATCACCTCCTTTCAGTAGTGTGCTAAAGAGTGACCTCCACTGGGCTTGAGAGTCACATAGACCTGGCTTTGAACCCTGGCTCTGCCACTCCCTTGCTGCATTCCCTTGACTTGGTCATTTCACTTCTCTAAGCCCCAGTTTCCTTTTTCTGAAAATTGAGATAATAATAGCATATATTAATGAGATGATTGATATAAACCAGCAATAACAACAAAAATAGCTAATAGTGCTTACCATGTATTGGGCGTTAAGTGGTTTACATTTCTTAACCCATTGAATCATCACAACCCTATAAGGTAGGTAGTGTTATTATTCTGCCTTTTGCAGATTCAGAAACTAGGCACAGAAAGTTTCTCCTGCCCAGTGTCACGGCACTAACATGCAAGTGCTTTTGACCCCTTCAGTAAGATAGGCAAAGTTCTGTGGATCAGAAGCGAGGCCCATGGAGCAGGAGAGTTCCAAGATCCAGGGCAGGGTCTTGGTCTTTTTTTAGGTAATGGACCCTTTTGGCAGTTTGGTGAAACCTCCGGACCCCTTCTCAGAATAATGTCTTCACGTGCATAAAATAAAATACATAGAATCACAAAGGCAAACAATCATACCGAAATGGTTAGAAAAATATTTTTTAAATTTTGTGATCTAGTTGTATTACTACTTTCATAATGCACTAAATCACAAGATTTAGTGGCAATTCTATAGATTAGAAATGTTGAAGTGGTGATGAACACAAATGATTTTTTGAGATACAACAACAGTAATGTGATATGAAAATATTTGTGATTTCTGTTGGTGATAAAGTGACAGATACCGCTAATACTACTGCGGTTTGTCACTTACATTCCTAATTTGAGAAAATGCTAAATTGTTGCTTGAGGTTCATGGAGAAAAGATCAAATAATCTTCCCATCCAAGTTTGCAGACCCTCTAAATTCTCTCCACACACCCCTTGGAGGTCCATGGAGCTCAAGCTAAGAAGCCCTGCCCTAGGGTGTCAGAGTAAAAGACAATGGCAGCGCTGTCAGCTACGGGGACAAGCTGGGGGCTGGCAGAAAGACAAGTGTGTGGTTTCTTTTTCAAGAACTGTTTACAGAAATTGTGAAGTCTGGCAGCTCCCTCTTCCTCTTGGTCCTGAGTCAGCAGCCCAGGGTGGGGCTGAGGCGGTCACACTTGGTTTGAGTTTCAAGCTCACCACATACTCATCCCAAAGAGTTGATTTGTTGCCATTTCCTTACCATGGAAATGTTGGTGGGCTTTGCTCCATTTTAAAATGGGGACCTGCTTGCACACACAGATTTTTCATTAGTCTGGAAATAATCTTTAAGTGGACATGTGGCTCTAAGACATCTTCTGAACTAATGAATGCTTCCACACTAGCACACTAGCCAGGCTTAGGGCTTGCAGAGGGAAGGGAAAAGATGACCAACTGGGCCAGGGACCCCAAAACACTAGCCAGAATCAGCACTTGCCCCAAATCCCGAATTCTTTTTCCTGACTTCCTGACTTTACCGTCTGTCAGCTGAGTCCCTGCTAAATAGGAAAGCACAGTCCTGGGCGCTGTGACCAAGGAGACATATGGTCCGAACAGCAGTAGGCCTCTGCTTTTCTAACTTGCCTCTGTTCCCATTCAAGACTCAAAGCGAGTGGCACTCATGAAGAGCAGGCCCCAGGCGTATCCACAATGCCTTGCGTGGGGGTCCTGGCTAGCCAGGGCCTGCTGCCTTCTGCTCTTACCCAGGCCCTCATATTTAGTCAGAAATGTGCAACACTTGGCTGATGGCCATATACTAAAAGGGCTGCAGCTTAATTTCCACAGTGAGAGAGTAGAATTTTGACAGCCTTATGCACCATAGCCACTGGCTAATAAAGAAGCTGGTTCAGAATGAATCTGCCTCAGTTAGCTGAGGAGACATAACAATATGCTTTGGAGGTTCAGGCTGAGAGCTCCACATGCAGGAGTGTAGAAAAGACTCATTTTCTTGACTGTAAAAGACATATATGTATGTTCTTAGGTTGGCCAAGGCTCTCAAGTATAGGCAGAAGGAGGCAGAGAGCCAAACAGGAATTCAAAAGAAATTTGGTTAGCTAGATTGACCAAGAATCAAAGAGAGAAGACCCCAATTACAAAAATCAGAAGAAATGAGGGGACATTATAATCACCCTTACAGAAACAAAAGGGACTATAAAGGAATACTATGAACAACTGTATGACACTAAATTAGACAACTTAGATGAAATGCTTAAATTCCTAGAAAGACACAAACTATTGAAGATGGGCAGACAAGAAATCAAAACCCCAAATAAACAAATAACAAGCAAAGAAGTTGAATTAGTAGTAATCAAAACTGCTGACAAAGAAAAGCCCAGACATAAATGACTTCATTGGTGAATTCTTCCAAACATTTAAAGAAGAATTAATGCCCATTCTTCACAAACTATATAGAGGAGGTAATACTTCTCAACTCATTCTATGAGGCCTGTATTACCCTGATACCCAAACTGACAAAAACATCATGAAAAAACTACAGACCAAAATCTCTTATGAGTATAGATGCAAAAACCCCCAACAAAATATTAGCAAACCAAATCCAGCAACATATAAAAAGGATCATACACGATGACCAAGTGGGATTTATCCCAGGAATGCAAGATTGTGTTAACATCTGAAAATCAATTAATGTAATACACCATATCAATAGACTAAAAATGATTTGATAAAATCCAACACTCTTTCATGATAAAAACCCTCAACAAACTAGGAATAGAAGGGAACTTCCATCACCTGACAAAGGGCATCTATAAAAACCAACAATAGCATCACAATTAAAGGTGAAATACTGGAGGCTTTTCCCCTAAGATAAGGAACAAGACAAGGGTATCCGCTTTCCCTACTTCTGTTCAACATTATACTGGAGGTTCTAGCTAGAGCAATCAGAAAAGAAAGAGAAATAAAAGGCATTTGGATTAGAAGGGAGAAGGAACCCATATTTGCAGAGATGACATAATCTTGTACATAGAAAATCCTAAGGAATCCACTAAAAAACTATTAATTGTGAAGAACTAATAATTGTGTTCAACATGGTTGCAAGGCCATGAAATCAATTTAAAAATTGTATTTCTATATACTTGCAATGAACAACCTGCAATGAAATTAAGAAAACAATTCCATTTACAATATAATCAAAAGAATAAAACACATAACAATAAATTTAACAAACGTGGCGTGAAACTTGTATGCTAAAAGCTATGAAACATGATAAAAAATTAAAGGTGGAAACAAATGGAAAGACATGTTCATGGATCAAAATACTTAATATTGTTAAGATGGCAATATTCCTCAAACTGATCTACAGATTCAATGCGATCCCTATCAAAATTCCAATTTCTTTGTAGAAATTGACGACCTGATCCTAAAATCCATATGGAAATTAAGGGGACCCAGAACAGTCAAAGCAGTCTTTAAAAAGAACAGAGTTGGAGGACTCACACTTCCCAATGTCAAACTTTATACAAAGCTATAGTAATCAAAATAGTGTGTTGCTAACATAAGGATAGACATATAGATCCATATAGTGGAAAGAAATTGAGAGTCCTGAAATAAATCCATACATATATGGCTGATGGATTTTTGACAAGGGTGTCAATTCCCTTCAATGCTGAAAAGAATAGTCTTTTCAGTAAGTGGCGCTGGGACAACTGAATATCCAAATGCCAAAGAATGAAGTTGGAATTCATTCTCATATATATACAAAATTAAACTCAAAATGGGTCAAAGACCCACATGTAATGGCTAAAACTATAAAACATAGAAGGAAACACAGGTATAAATCTTTAAGGCCTTAGATTAGGCAGTGGTTTCTTAGATATGACATTAGTAGCACAAGTAACATAAGAGAAAAACACAAATTTGACTTCATCAAAATTAAAAACTTTTGTGTCACAAATAATGCCATCAAGAAAGTGTAAAGAAACCAGGCACGGTGGTTCATGCCTGTAATCCTAACACTTTGGGAGGCTGATGTGGGAGGATCACTCGAGGCCAGGAATCTGGAACCAGCCTGATCAACATAGCAAGACCCTGTCTCTACAAGAGGAAGACAAAATTAGCTGGGCATGGTGATGTGCACCTGTAGTACCAGTTACTTGGGAGGCTGAGGCAGAGGATTGCTTGAGCCCAGGAGTTCGAGGCTACGGTGAGCCATGATGGTCCTACTGCACTCCAGCCTGGGTGACAGAGACTCTATCTCAAGAAAAAAGCGAAAAGGCAGCCTACAAAATAAGAGAAAATATTTGCACATCATATGTTTGATAAGACACTTGTGTCCGAACATATAAAAATATCTTACAAATCAAAGGAGAAAGACAAATAATAATCCAAATCAAAAATGGGCAAAGGATCTGAACAGACATTTCTCAAAAGATAGTACTATATACAAATGGCCAACAAGCACATGAAAAGATGCTCAACATCATTAATTATTAGGGAAATGCTAATAAAAACCACAATGAGATCCCACTTCACACCCACTAGGATGGCTATAATAAAAAAGTCAAACAAATGTTGATGCGGATGTGGAGGAAGTGGTACCCTTGTGTTAATATATTGCTGGTGGGAATGTAATGTGATGCAACCACTTTGGAAAACAGTCTGGCAGTTCCTCAAAATGTTAAACACAGAGTTACCATTTGTCCCAGCACTTCCGCTCCTAGGCATGTGCCCAAGAGAATTGGAAACATATGTCCGCACAAAAACTTGAACATGAATGTTCATAGCTGCATTATTCACCATACCCAACAAGTGGAAGCAATCAAAATGTCCATCAACTGGTGAATGGATAAATAAATAAATAAATAAATAAATAAATAAAAAATGTGGTCTATCCATACAATGGAATTATCCAGTCACAGAAAGCAATGAAGTACTGACGCATGCCATAACATGGATGGACCTTGAAACATCATGTTATGTGAAAGAGGCCAGTCACAAAAGACCACATAGTCAGTGATTTGATCCTATGGCATGTCCAGAATAGACAGATCCATTAAGACACAAAGTCGATTAGTGGTTGCCTGGGGCTGGGGAGGGGATTGAGGGGAAATGGGGAGTGACTGATAATGGGTAGAGTTTCTCTCTGGGATGAAAAAGTGTTCTAAAATGGATTGTAGTGATGGCTGTGCAACTCTGAATATATTAAAACCCAGTGAATTGTATGCTTCAAATGGATGAATTGCGTGGTTTGCACATGCTTTATGTCTTAATAAAGTTGTTATCAGAAGAGAACCTTGGTAAGTCAGAAACATACCACAATATCATACTCAAGCATCAAAAGAACGGCCACAAAATGTGATCAGGGCAGCTGTGATAAACTGCAGAAATTCTAGTGCACCATACTAGATCCTATAGTGACTATGTATCAACAGATATGCTACCATTTAAAAGTAAACTGGTTACTGGGATGCAAAGATATATACTATAGAGACAAGCCCCATACTCAGACCTCAGTAAACTCTTACTAGAGTGTCTTTGTTCTAGTTTAAAGGGGAAAATAGGGCTGAGAGTAGCATGCACAGTTGGAGTTTCAAGCTCACCACATGCCCACCCCAATCATCTGACCTGGGTCTTGATCTTGAAATCAGCTCTCCTGGCCCTATGCCACGATTTCACAGCCCAATCTGTAGGACCCTGGTACCTATAGATATGTAGGTGGCAAAATGGAGATAAAAACCCACTGACTAGTTGTACTTATCCTTTATAGATGGAGATTTAATTGGCACTCTCAAAAAAATGGTCAGACTTTCCCACAAGAGCTAGCCAAGTTTCTCAGCTTCCAAGACCACCCTGGTTCTCAGCTGGATTCTTTCTCCCTCCCTGAGGATGAGGGAGACCCCATGAGCACCCCCTAGCTGTCCTCCCCATCTGTGCTACTGTTATTAAGCATCCTCAGGTGGACCACACTCTTGCTCACGTCTCCTCCCTTCTAACCTTGAGGAACTTTGAGCTTGATTTTCTCCAGTGTAACCTGATGAGCCCAGAACCACGCCCCTGCCCCTGAGTGGAGTGGGGACCCACGCACGCAGTCCTTTATCATGAGTCCTCTATGGTAGTCTCTACTTCAACTCTATCCATTGCTTATCTTGTGATTCAATATGTTTTTCTTGTCCATCTGAATTTATTTAATATTTGGATCTCAAAGATCTATTATATTTAACCACATTTCAAAAGTTTGTGATTAGAGAAAGAAACCACCCATAATTTCACCTTGTTTATATGCATAAGTATTTTTACATAAGTACAATCGCAGTGAAGATAAAATTTTGTGCCATATTTTTTTACTTATCAAATCACAGAAAACTTTATGATCCAGTTAGAATTACTGTCATACTGAGGGAGCAGACAGAAGTCCCAGGCTCCATTATTTCCAACGATAACAGTTGTTAACATTTATATATATATAGCCCTTACTATAGGCATCGCTCTAGGCACTTGACAAATTTAATCTTCATGACAGCCCTGTGAAGCAGGTACTATTATTTCCCTCATTTTACAGATGAAGAAATTGAGACACTGAGAGGTTAGATGGCTTGTCCGAGATCACAGTTACTATAACCCAGGCTGCCTGGTACTAGAGTTTGCACTCATAACTCCTCTAGGGGGTCTCAAGCTTGAGTGTATGCATCAGAATTCTTTGGACAGCCTGATAAAACACGAATTGCTGGGCCCCACTCCTAGACATTCAAACTGAGGAGGTCTGGGGAGGGCCCAGGAATTTACATTTCTAACAAGTTCCCAAGGGATACTGCTGGTGCAAAGATCACATTTTGAGAATCACTGCCCTACACTACACTAGTGGCTCACATGTTAGAGATACCTGGAACCCAACACCAGCCCTTACAGTGGCCAGGAAGGGAGCATTCCTTGTCATCTGCTTTCTTATTTCCTTCTGTCACCCTTCCCCCCACAATGGCAGGACGTCCACTGAGCAGTTGCATATCACAAGGGGGTTGTCTTATCCGTGCCAGCCCCAGACTCAATTAGCTAAATGCAATCCCATCCACTAAAAGGCCTGATAAATCAGTCCCTGGCTGTCAGGCTGCCCTGGCCGCTGCTGAATTAATGCCTGTGCTGTCACTTGCCTGGCGCCTGTAGCCAATTGATCTCATAGGTTAATAAGATTAACTCAGGATTAACTCAGTCAGTCTCCCTGCAGCCTCTCATGCCCCCCGCCCCCCCCACACCACCAAACTTCGGGAGGTTCAGGATTGTCCTTGGTGGGAGGAAGCTCTGCCTTCCTCCAAAGACAGCAGCTTTTCAGGATAGTAAGGGGCCCTTTAGGCTGCATCAACTGAGTCAAATTTGACTTTGTGATCTGCAGGATTTGGACCAGCTCATCTGAAAATTGATTGCCGGACATGGAGAACAAACTGGTTCAGTGTTAACGAGGAGCAACGGATTTGTCCATCTGACCACAACCCAAATTGCTTGAAAGTTTGGGCAGCTGTGTTAACAGGGAAAGAAGTTGGGACATGGAGTTGGACAGACCCGGCTTTGAGACTCTGCCTCATCACGACCTCGCTGTGTGTTCCCTCTGAACTTAGCTTTCTATATTGACAAAATGAGGCCAATAATAATTCCACCCTGTCTGCATTCCAGAGCAATTAAAGAATCATAAATTGGCCTATCGCTGCTTCAAAGGTCACTGCCTGAGGAGACAAATCAGGAATGGAGATCACAGCTCGGAGTGGAAGATGAAGCCAGGCTTCTGAGTTCAAAGATGAGTTCTTCCTCTTCCCAAATTCCCCTCATACCTGCCTATTGGCTTGCCTTTATGGGGGTCACCTCTGCCAAACAGTCCTCTTATAGTGGACACTGTGATGTGTCGCCAAGGTTCCACCTCAGGGATAAACAACTTATTCTCTTAAATGTTGGCCGAGCTGCCAGAAGGCATTTTGTTGTTAGCCCTCTTTGGGCTCAGCTTCCTGGGGCCTCCAACCTCCTCTGGCATGAAGGGCCCTTTGCAGTTTGGGAGGCGCATTGACACATGCCCTCCTGTGGGCTTGGGCATGGCTCAGAGGCCTGCTCCAGAGAGGAGGCCGCTGCTACCTTTCCCACTCCCTTTGCTTCCTAATGGCTTCTAGGCAATTCTCTCTTTTAAAAATTGTCATGCTTTTCTGTCATGCTTTTCTTTTTTGTTCTTATTACAAAAGCAAAACATGCTTATCATAGTTAAAAATCAGAACATACAAACAAACAGAAAGAGGAAAAGAACATTCATAATCCTACACACCAGAGGCAACCACGGCTGATACCTTGGGTATATCTTTCCAGAAATTTTCCTATGCCAAACAAAGATGGAATCATACTGTAAACATTGTTTTGTGGTTTACTTCAACTCTCTCTCGTTACCACAATAACTATTTTCTGCCAGCCATGGTCAGCCTCCCTGTGAGAATGGGAAAGTGAAGACTCAGAAGCCTGTGGGCAGCCAGAGGCCCTAGTCCAGCCCCTCATACAGAAGACATGTGGAAACTGAGGGTCAGAAAGAGGAAGGACCTCTTCTCAGGCCCCACACTGAGCCAGACGGGGGTTCCTCCCCAGGCACCCAGAGACCATCCAGATGACCTTCTGACCTGGCTCTGAACCTCTTTCCAAATGTCTGAATTGCCCAACCAGGTTCAAACCAGGAGAGGAGCAGAAAATGGGACTGGCATAAAAGAAATGTAGGAAAATGAAACCAGCCTGTTGATGTCTGTGCCTGGGTCCAGGCCACTTTGCAGGTGTATGGTAGGCGCACCTGACAGCAATAACTTAAGAAATGAGGTTTGCCACATAGCAGTTGCCGGGGGAGGGTGCTAAGTGAGGGTGCCATATAAACTGCAGGCTTTTTGCAAGAGGTTGTGGTTCTCCTGTCCAGCCTGCTCCCACTGGATCATCTCTGTAAGTAAGTTCCCTCTAATAAAACCCTATGTCTCGTTTGCTGGCTACGGGTCTCCTCTTCGGCCTCTTGAACCTGGTGCCATCCCTACTGAAGTCAATAGGGGTCTAGCACAACAGCAGGGTTCAGCATTTGGTCCACAGGGGAGTTGGCAAGCTGTGTACAAAGCACCCCTCACGGCAGGTGGCACCCCTCCTCTTGCCGGCTACTGAGCAACCCCACCTCCCATCTGTTTCCCACACAGCAACCAGAGGAATCATCCTCAAAAGTCACTCAGGGATGAGGCAATGGATTCTTAGATATGACACCAAAAGCACAGACAACAAAAGAAAAAATAAACTGAGCTTACATCAAAGTTGAAAACTTTAGCACTTCAAAGGCCACCATCAAGAAAATGAAAAGGCAGCACACAGAAATGGAGAAAATATTTGCCAATCATGTATCTGTTAAGGAACTTGCATCTAGAATATAATAAAGATCTCTTATAACTCAATAATAAAAAGACAAATAAAGTTTGGGCATGGTAGCTCATGCCTGTAATCCCAGGACTTTGGGAGGCTGAGGTGGGAGGATCGCTTGAGGTCAGGAGTTTGAGACCAGCCTGGCCAACATAGTGAAATGCTATCTGTACTAAAAATAAGCTGGATGTGGTGGCACACACCTGTAATCCCAGCTACTTTGGAGGCTGAGGCAGGAGAATCGCTTGAACCCAGGAGGTGGAGGTTGCAGTAAGCCGAGATCGCGCCTCTGCACTCCAGCCTGGGTAACAGAACGAGACTGCATCTCAAAGAAGAAAAAAGGAATGAAGTTCTGATCCAGGCTACAACATGGATGAACCTTGTAAACATTACACTAAGTGAAAGAAGCCAGCAACAAAAGGCCACACATTATATGACTCCATTTCTATGGTATGTCCAGATTAGGCAAATCTATCAAAACAGAAAGTTGATTAGTGGTCACTAGTGGCTGGGGAGAGGTAGGGGTTGGCAAAAGTGGGAAGTGACTGCTAATGAGAAAAAGGTCTCCTTTTTGGCATAATAAAAATGGTCTGGAATTAAATGGTGACAGTTGTGCATATCTGGGAATATTCTAAGAGTCACTGAATTGTATGCATTAAATGGGTGAGTTGCATGGTATGTGAGTTATATCTCAAGAAAGCTATTAGTAAAGAAAGAAGTAAATCACATCCCGTTGCTCCCCAGCACATCTTCCCATTGCTTCTCATCACACAGGACTAAAATGCAAAGTCCTTACCATGATCTATAAGGCCTGAACGATCTGGCCTCTGCCCCTCTCTGCTTGCTGGCTCTTTTCTTATCACAGGGGCCTTCTTGCTGCTCCTCAAACATGCCAGGTCCATTCCTACATCAAGACCTTTGAACTGGCTGTTCTCTCTGCCTGGAACACTCTTTTCCCTGATTTTCACGTGGCTTGCTTCCTTCCTTCATTTGGGTCTCTGCTCAAATATCACCTCTTCAGATAGACCTCTGATCTTGCTATGGTGTCCTAATCCTAGTTACCCTAGCCACATCACTCTGCTTACTTTTCTTCATAGCACTTACCACTACTTGAAGCTTTTCTTGGTAAATGGTTTCATCGATGACTGTCTGTTTGCCCTATCCTGGACTGTAAGCTCCCTAAGGTCAAGGATCTTGTCTGTCTTGGTCACCAGCATATCCACAGTGCTTGGCACATGGCAAGTGGTCATTAAATACATGTTTAATGAATAAATGAGTGAATCTCACTTCAGCCAACTGTCTTTGCAAGTATCCACTCCTGCTTCTGAGGAGGACTGAGTGTGAGTATGTCAAGGGGTTGTGTAGCCCCTCCCTGCTGCTAAAATGCTACTACAGAACTGCTGCTGCTGCTGCTATGGCTGCAATTCTTTAATTTACCTTATACTTACTTACTGTGGGACTTTGGACAAGTCTCTTCACTGAGCTAAGACTCAGTCTATATTTGCAAAACTGAGATAATAATAATGTCTCATGGGGTTGCTATGAGTGTGTGCAGTACTTCTTAGCGCAGTGCCTGGCTCACAGTAAAGACTCAATAAAGAGTAGCTATTGTTATTATTTAAGCCTCCCACCTCTCCTTAATTCCAGGAATTTGGGACACTCTTTCTGCAGCAGAGTGGAGGACTACTTGCACACCCAGACAGTGCTGGACCTCTGGTCCGGGCATCCTCCGCCCAGTTAGCTGTCTTTCCCACATAAACCTTTATGGCCTCAGCCTGCATCACTGCAGGCTCGGCCCCTGAGAGCAGCCCCCAGCCACCCTGCACAAGTCCACCCAGGTAGGGTGGCCGGATGCTCAACTGGCCTTCATCCTCCTTTTCCGGGCAGAGTCCGGGGCAGGGAGATGCACTCACAAACTGTTTTCCACTATTTTGAAAATTCTCAGTCCCAAAACATTGCACATAACCTCCATGGCCAAGTTACTTTCCTAATTCCGGTTGCCATAACAACGCGATTTAATGAAGGAGCAATTTTTTTTTCTTAAAATAATTCAACCCGTTTCCATATCAACAGGGGTTTATTTTGGTTCCACATGCAGCAAGGGCTTGGTAGCCAGCACCTGACAGCACCTTCTGCACTTTGGGAGGAACTCGAATTTCCAGGGGGCCATTTGAGATGTGGGAAAGGGACTGTGGTGGCCATGTGTGCTGAGGAGGCCACGGCCTCAGTAAAGAGAGCAATAAACAGTGTGGGCACCTCAGAAGTTCCTCCTTGGGTTTTTTTTTTTTTTTTAGGTGGGAGGATGGAAGAAACAAGGAGGGGACAAGCCGTTCAGCGTCCTGTCCAAAGACTAGGGCCTACAGAAACCAACTCCCTGTTGCTGGGCCTCCCTCATGAGACCACAGGCTAGGAGGAGAGTCCCGGGGCTGGGGTTGGGCCTCTTTGTTGGAAAGCTTGCTGGAGGGGGTCACGGCAGGGGAAAGGGTTGCACAACATGCATAGTAAATGATTCTATCTGTGCCTAAACTGGCTGTATGTGACTAGATTCCTTCATAAATTTACTCATTCAAGAAACATGACTGAGTACCCACTAGGTGGCTGGTACTGTGCAGGGGACCTTGAGGACACGAGATACAGTCCCTGTCCTTAGGGAGCTCCCAGTCTGGTGATGAGGAGGTCATTCTCAGAGGCTGTCTTCTAGGCCAGTGCTTCTCAAACTTTTTGTGCACATGAATCACCAAATCCCCCGGGGATGTTGTTAAAATGCGGGTTCTGGCGCAGTAGGTGGAGCGGGGGTGTGTGTGCTGAGATTCTGTATTTCTTAACACTCTCGTAGGTGATGCTGCTGCTGCTGCCGGTCTTCATACCTCACTTTGAGTAGCAAGGATCTAGGCAACTAAGAAGTTGGTGGAGAAAACACGGGACCAGAGAAAAACACTTCACCCCTCTGTTCCTGGCATCCTTGGGGGGATGCCCCGTCCTGTGGGTTTTGGCTGCATCTCCTACTGGAATGGGGTGACTTTCTCATTGAGCAGAGAACTCTGCTTTGCTTTCTGAAGAACTTCTCTAATTCCGTGGAGTTTTTAATAAATAAGAATGAAAAGGTGGAACAACCAGGGTGTTTAACAACCCCAGCTGAGAGGCCACCAGAGTTGCTTCAGTTCCTTTCTGGGGAAGTCTAAGTTAGCCATGTAAAGCAGCACACGGAAGGACAGAGCCCCAGCCTTTCTCAATGAAGACCCTGCCTGGGCCGGGTGTGGTGGCTCATGCCTGTAATCCCAGCACTTTGGGAGGCTGAGGCGGGCAGATCATGAGGTCAGGAGTTCGAGACCAGCCTGGCCAACATAGTGAAACCCCGTCTCTACTAAAAATACAAAAATTAGCCGGGCGTGGTGGTGCCGCCTATAATCCCAGCTACTTGGGAGGCTGAGGCAGGAGAATGGCTTGAATCTGGGAGGCGGAGGTTGCAGTGAGCCGAGATCGCACCATTGCACTCAATCCCAGGTGACAGTGAGAGACTCCGTCTCCAAAAAACAAACAAACAAACAACAACAACAACAACAAAAAGCCTGCCTGAATGCACACTTTGGAGCAATGTGTTTAGGGGGGCCAGCATAAGTCAAGAGTCAAGTTCCAGTTCCAGCTCTGTTTCTTCCTAAGCCCTGTGACCTAGGGCAAGTCAAGTCACCTCCCAGTGCCTCATCTATAAAATGGGAATAACAATCACACTTAATTCACAGGGTTGTTTTGAAGATTAAATGAATTAATGTTTGTAAAGTGCCTGATACACAACAGGTACCAAAGTAGCTCATTCATTCAACAAATACTTAGAGAGCCCTTTCTGTGTACTGGGCCCATAAGCTTGGGGAATACAACAGTGAACAGGACAGACACAGTCCATGCCCTCACGGATTTCACACTAAAGCAGAGGAGATCTGAATGATGAGAAGGAACCAGCCGCACAAAGAGACAAAGAGCACACTTGGCAGGGGAAACAGCAAATGCAAAGGCCCTGGGGTGGAAAAGGATGACTGAAAGGAGCCAGTGTACGTGCAATGTATGATGGGAGCATGGCAAGAAAAGATGTCACAAAGGTGGGCAGGGGCCATATTACTTCAGAGCCTTATGGGCTGCGGTCAGGAATTTGGATTTGATGCTTGACATACCTGAAAGCTGTTGGAGGGTCTATGGTCTGGGGCGGGGAAGGGACCTGTGTGGTGTCACCTGACTGCTTTCCTTCACTGCCTACAGTGCCAGCAACCTGGGCTCAGTGTTTCCTTCTTCCCTGCCGGACCCACATCTCCTCAAATTTCTGGAACTAGAAAGCCCATCCAAAGCCTCGGGATTTCATGTGTAGATGCTCACTGGAGAAATGTGTGGGATGCACACACTACTAGCCTGCTGCAGTTTGCTCAGGCTGGTCTGTGTGCAGAAGGTCTCTGTGCTCAGTGACCACTCTTCTGGCCCCACCCCCAGGCAGCAGAGCAAAGGCTCTGGAGCAGACGATGTGAGTTCAAATCCTGGCTCTGTTGCTTATTAGCTGTGTGACCCTGGGAGATTCACATTGCCTCTATGGGCCTCTGTTTCCTCATCTGTAAAATGACGTAAGAATAGTAACTACTTCCTAGTGAAGTTGTGATGACGCAGTGAGTGAATGTGAAGGCAACGCTTCAGCCTGGCATCTAGGAAGTGCTGCACGAAGCCTGTGGACAGGCTGTAGGTTGGTGTCTTTGACTTTGAGGCTGGGGTGAGTTAATGTATGGGCAAGTGCTGCAAATGCCCCAGAACCCTTAACAAAGGGCAGCTACTGCCGTGGCCGGGATAACACTACACACCAGTGTGCCACTGGGTCCCAGTTTTTACTTTCCACCTTGAGGAATCGCCAAGACCTGTCAATCTGACCTCCTAACTCCCTCTCAAATCTGTTCCTTCTCCCACTCACTGGCACCTCTCCAAATCAAAGCCCTGTTACTTCTCACCTAAACAATTACAAGAACCTCCTACCTGCTGCTCTTCCTCCCTCAGATCTTGCTCTCTTACGATCCAGCCTCCACGGGGCCAAGAGAGTCATCTTCTAGACACACACAAGTCAGATCAGCTCTTCCCTCTGCCTCAAAACCACCAGGATAAAATGCCAGTTCCTCAGCCTGGCTGACAAGGTCTCCCCAGTCTGGCCCCTGCTTCTTCTCCGCTTCACATGCGCCACTTCCTTTAGGAGCACCATTCACCAGCCGAATTGTTCCTTTGCTCTAGAATGCCATTCTCCCACCCCTGCCCTCTTTTCCACCTAGTAGAAGTCTACCCTTGCTCCTAGAGTCTCTATGACATTGTCCCAACTTCACTTTTCCTCATGGGTTGTTCCTTCCTCCAACACCCCCCCGGGATTCTGTCTTCTGTCGGTGCACATGGGTCCTCCTCCCCACTAGATGGTGAGCCCTGAGGGCAAAGGAGACAGCAGAGCAGAGCAATGACATCATCTATCATTGTGTAACCTCAGCACCCAGCTTAGCCAAATCAAGGGCTCATGAGCACAAACACTGGCAGGGCCCAGGCAGGTAACACCAAAGAGAGAAGCAGGCTAAATAGGGCTTGCCGTGAACTGTGGAACTCCCTGCCCACCCACAAGGGGGCCGAACCCCTTAGTGTTAGCTGATTCATTCATTGGGACCAGATCTTAAGATTTTTTAAGAAAAGGCCGGGCACGGTGGCTCATGCCTGTAATCCCAGCACTTTGGGAGGCTGAAGTGGGTGGATCACGAGGTCAGGAGATCGAGACCATCCCGGCTAACACGGTGAAACCCCGTCTCTACTAAAAATAGAAAAAAAATTAGCCGGGCGAGGTGGTGGGTGCCTGTAGTCCCAGCTACTCGGGAGGCTGAGGCAGGAGAATGGCGTGAACCCTGGAGGGCAGAGCCTGCAGTGAGCCGAGATCGCGCCACTGCACTCCAGCCTGGGCGACAGTGAGACTCCGTCTCAAAAAAATAAAAATAAAAATAAAATAAAATAAAATGCATTGGGAACTAACTTACATTATTTATTCATTGCTTATTTATTTATTTATTTAAATTTTTTGTATTTTTAGTAGAGACGGGGTTTCACTGTGTTAGCCAGGATGGTCTCGATCTCCTGACCTCGTGATCTGCCCACCTCGGCCTCCCAAAGTGCTAGGATTACAGGCATGAGCCACCACGCCCGGCCTTTTTAAAATTTTATTTATTTTTTTATTATTATACTCTAAGATCTAGGGTACATGTGCAAAACGTGCAGGTTTGTTACATAGGTATACATGTGCCATGTTGATTTGCTGCACCCATCAACTCGTCATTTACATTAGGTATTTCTCCTAATGCTATCCCTCCCCCAGTCCCCACCCCCCGACAGGCCCCGGTGTGTGATGTTCCCCCTTCCTGTGTCCATGTGTTCTCGTTGTTCAACTCCCACCTATGTGTGAGAACATGCAGTGTTTGGTTTTCTGTCCTTGTGATAGTTTGCTGAGAATGATGGTTTCCAGCTTCATCCATGTCCCTGCAAAGGACATGAACTGATCCTTTTTTATGGCTGCATAGTATTCCATGATGTATATGTGCCACATTTTCTTAATCCAGTCTATCATTGATGGACATTTGGGTTGGTTCCAAGTCTTTGCTATTATCAATAGTGCCGCAATAAACATACGTGTGTGTGTGTCTTTATAGCAGCATGATTTATAATCTTCTGGGTATATACCCAGTAATGGGATCACTGGGTCAAATGGTATTTCTAGTTCTAGATCCTCGAGGAATTGCCACACTGTCTTCCACAATGGTTGAACTAATTTACACTCCCACCAACAGTGTAAATGCATTCCTATTTCTCCACATCCTCTCCAGCATCTGTTGTTTCCTGACTTTTTAATGATCGCCATTCTAACTGGCATGAGATGGTATTTGTTTATTTTTAAGCTGCACTTCTGAGTGTGGAAAATTCGTTTTTTAAACCATGCAGAACAAAGAAACCTGAACTTCAGGCCACACTTCGTCTTTCAGCCTATCACTTTCAGCCTATCATCTTGCAAACTCAGAACCCTTTTGTATGTGTGTGTGTGTGTGGAATGAGGGAATGAATGAATGAATTTTTCTGGATTCAAGTTTCTTTTTTCTTTTTTTCTTTTTGAGACAGAGTCTCGCTGTTGCCCAGGCTGGAGTGCAGTGGCGCGATCTCGGCTCACTGCAGGCTCCATCCCCCGGGGTTCACGCCATTCTCCTGCCTCAGACTCCCGAGTAGCTGGGATTACAGGTGCCCGCCACCTCGCCTGGCTAATTTTTCGTATTTTTAGTAGAGATGGGGTTTCACCATGTTAGCCAGGATGGTCTCGATCTCCTGACCTCATGATCCATGTGCCTCAGCCTCCCAAAGTGCTGGGATTACAGGTGTGAGCCACCGCGCCCGGCCTCATGGATTCAAGTTTCCTACAGCTACTGTAAATTTCAAAGGTTTGGGGGAATTTACATGTAGTCAGTTCAGTTGCTATTTTGTTTGATTTTTTGGCGTAAGGTCATGAACGTCAAAATCGAAAGTCAAGTTTTTACATTTCTCTCTTTAAAAATGAAGCCCAACCTTCTTTCACTTGGTGGCTATAACAGTATTGCATTTCCTGGGTAGCTTACAGGCCTTGTGAGCAGACCTGTAACCTCAATTGTGGTGACATCCCTCTTTGAGATGCGGGTCACCCCAGAAGGAAGGCAGGGATGTGAAAGCCACAGAGACTGTTTCCATGGTGGCTGATTTGCTTAGTTTGGTAACCTCTTATAAACAAACTGTGCAGAAGATGGCAACGGCACAGTTCCCTCCAACTTTCGCCTACCACATCCCACTTATCTTAGCCCCAAGTAAGTGAGGTTGGGAGAAAGACTGAGGACTCTGAATTACAGGCATCAAGGACTCAAATTCCTTTTAGGTCCTGACTCCCTGTCCCTGGGACTCCTATAACTGGCTTTGGGCTGCAGGGAGGGATCTGCCCAGAGGCCTGCAGGGTGGGCAGGGTGGGAGGGAGCCAGTTGCATTTCCTGAGTGACTGGAACACCAGACCTTGAGCTACTTGATCCCCCATTCAGGACCAAGGCACTCAGTCCCCCAGCTACCAGGGGTGTTGGTTCATGGCTCACAGTTGAGTCTATTCTCCAAGGTAACAACGCCTTTCCTGGGGGCAGCCTGCATCCAAGGTCTCATCAATAGATGGGGTGGGGTGGGAGGTGGGGGAAGAAAGGCCCAGCTGCCTGGCCTCAACTGGGGCCATCTGAAGAGCATCTCAGCTCCAGAGCTTCCCATGTTATCATCTGAGGTCTCCAGTGTGCCCACACTGCAGGTGAACTCCTGCCTCTGACCAATCCTGCTCCCTCACAGGTGCTGTTCTAGAAGGCAGTTCCCAACAAACCTTTTGCAGGCAAATCAATATCTCCAAATATGTTTCTTGGAGATGCCAGCCTATGACAATCCCCTGCCTTGGCCTCTTTTCTCTCCCTGCCTTTTCTTCCTTGTTGAGCACAATCACTCCAAACGCCCCTATGATCATCTCAGAGGATGATCCTCAACTCTTTCCTGTTGCCACGGCCACTCTCCCAGTCTGCCCACTTGCATTTCTCAGAGCCTGGTGGACATCTTCACCTGGATACCCACTTTTTTAGTCTCAAATTTAATATACTTAAAATAGAACCCTCTCCTGCTATCCTAATCCACTCTTCCTCCTGACTTCTGTATTTCTGTTAATGAATCCCAGGCTGGAGACCTCAGCGTCACCTTGGGCAACCTCCTGCTCAGAAACCTTTAGCATCCCCTCAATGTGAGCAGAACACATGCCCATGCTCCTTATCTTCATACTCAAGGCCTTCCTTGTTGACTCAAATGAGGCTGATTTCCTCACAACCCTCTAATCCAGGATTTCTTAACAGTTTAATGGCTTGCACTCCATCAGGAGCCTAATGAAACTTATGGGCCTCTACTTGGAATGTTTCTACAAGCACAAAATAAAATACATAGGATTACAAAGGAAGCCAATTGCACTTAAAGTTATCTATATATGTCTTAAAATTTGCAACATAGTAATATGCATTTCATTATTAACACATTAAGTAACATGAGCTAGTGGCGGGTCCAGTGACTGCCATGATTTTGAAGTAGTTGTGAATGGGACAGTAATTTAAGGCACCTGCAGCAGCAGTAATGAGATATAGAAACATCTGTGGCTCCTGTTAGAGACAAAGTCACAGGCTAATGCCACTGTGATGTGTGGCCTGTGTTCATAATGGAAGGAAAGTTAACTTTCAATTGCAGGTTAATGAAGATAAAGTTATAATTTTTTTCTCATTTAAGTACATGAACTCCTGGTCAAGCACTTCTGTGCTATGGGGAGTCCATACTGTAGCTCAAATTGGATATTGACACTTCCCTGAACGAATGTCACGCATCCCACATCCATCCTGGCTGATGCTGGAAACTGGTACTCGGGCACTGGGTCAAGTCGGCCTCACTCTCCCCACAGACCTTCTGCCACAGGCTGGCCAGGGCTTGGGGCTAAGAGCTGTGCAGAGCACTGCCTGCCCATGGGCAGCCCTGGGAGGGTATCTTCTCTGGCTTTTCTCCTCTCAGGTCCCAGGCCCTGTGTGAGTGAATTTACATGTTTCTGATGGCCCAACCAAGATTACCCAGGCACTTGGCTCATGGGGTAGTGCACAGCCATCAAGCTAGTTGTAGAGCATCTAGTTGAAGATGCCTTCTCCAAGGTGCCATTTGGAGCTGTGAAGAGGCCACTACTCTGCTTGGGTCCTTCTCCTGAACCTTGGACCTGGGACTCATCCAGCTCTACTCTTACCTTGCTACCAGATTCTAAATGTTCTGCAATGCAGGGGACTGTCCTGTACAGTGAAGAATTGTCTTACCCACAAGGGCCATGATGCCTTCAGTGAGAAACACTGCTTAGGAAGTTTATAACTGTTTGCTTAGTGCTTCAGTAGTCCTTGGCCTGGGGTGCCAGCAACGGAGGCAGAGCAAATCTGTGGGCATTTCTCTGGACTCTTCCCAGTCCCCTCTGGCCTGAAATCCCAGTGACCTTTATATCTAGGATTGGGATTGAGGGAGCGATGTATAATATGGTGAGAACCTTCCCCCACTCCCTCCACTGTGGCCACTGCAGCTATCAGTTCCAAATCCAAGCTTTCCCAGGCGTGGGACTTTGCTAGGTCAAGAAGAGCTACCTGGGCTTGACAGCTGCCACTAGGGAGGGAAAAGTTGGCAAGAAGCTGTTTTTAGTTTCCTCCAGATGTCTGCTGGCCTAGGACCCTTTGGCTCTGCCCCCCGGGAAGGAATGTCTGTCCTAGGCAGCCTCTGCTTTGCTACTGGAGCTAGGGAGTGGGTACGCCCATCTGGGGCAAGAGAATGTGCCAACTCCTACTGTGCTTTTGCGGATGAATCATTTCCAGGTAGGAGCTGTCACGAGTCACCCTGGTGTTCACCTCCATTGCTTTCCATGAACCAGTCTAGTTTCCTAAAAATACCTGCTCCCTATTTCCCAGGCCAAAATGCTCCAGGAAATGCCTGCAGCCCATGACTGTCAGAGAAGTGGCTTCTTCTATTAGTTTGACCTGTATTCTGATGAAAGGGATTAGTCACTAATACTGCAAAAAACAATATTCTGTGACTTTCAAATTATATCTGTTAAGAATAATGAATACTTATATAGGGCTATTTATTATACTTTATAGTTTATAAAGGCTACTTTATATATTAGGTTGAACCATACCAAATTGCTGGCATTTAAATGCTTTGGACAGTTTCATAGGATTCAACCTAATACATTTTCTCATTTATTCCTCACCATAATGCTGGGTAGGTATTTTTAGCCCCATTGTACAGAGTAGAGTACTAAATCTTAGAGTGGTGAAATGACTTTTGACTAAGATTATATATATAGGAAATAGCAGGGTTGAGACTTGAACTAAGTCTGTCTGATGCCAACTCTCATGCTCTTGGTTCTCGAGGTAGGATGATTCAGCCTGGAAGACCACTGCAAGGCTTTGAGACTCCTAGACTACCCTCAGGAATCCCCTGGCTGGTTTCTCTTGTCACCTTTTCTTAGTGGGAGAGATCAGCAGGTGCATAGATGCCTGCAAGTAGAAGCCTCTAAAGTGATGAGGTGACACGTTCTAGTTTTAAGGCTTTGGGAGCCCTGAGGAGGTACAACAAAGACAATATGCAAAGCATGTTAATTCACCCATGCACTTATCCGTCCAAGAGAATGCTACTGGGTGGCTCCCATGCATGTGACAGGCTCTGCACTAGGTGTTAAGTTAGTGCAGAGCCTAGGCTGCCAACATTCAGGGAAGAGGCTTAATCAGCAGGGCTTCTACGCTTTGGCCAGCCTCAGGAGGGGGCTGAAGCAGTAGAGGCTAAGGTGAGATCACCATGTGCATGGGACTTAGATTTCCTGTGACACTGCTCTGTCTTCCTAGCCCAGGCATGATTTGGGAGGCCACGGCTTGTGTGACCAAGCAGAAAGAAGCTGGGCTGTTGCCTGGTGCTTCAGGAGTCTGATACCAATGAGAGTTTCTAGGCTGCAGGGCTGGAGGAGGCAGCAGTAGGAAGAAAAAGGAATGCTGGTGTTCCACTCCTCGGCATGGTAATGGGGAAGATGGCAGGTGAGGCCGATGAAAAAGAGCTCCCTCCCAGGCAGCCACAGGAGGAAATTCCTTTCTCTTGCGCCTAGCTGCTCTGAACCCTTGGCTCCACCATGGGATTGGGTCTTGTAGCTGGCCGGCTTGGGGAGAAAAGGCTGGGGGAGGGCTCATTTAGAACTTAGGCAGTGGGCATGCGACCGCCACCTTTGTTCGGGGACAGCATGTTGTCCTGTGGGAGATAATCAGCTTCCTGTCAATCCAGGGGCCAAGCCCCCAAGCCTGCTGTGGAGCCCAAATGCTTCCCAAACCTGGCCTGACTCAGGCCAGGGCAAAACTGGCTGCTCCACCTGTCCCCAGTGCACTCCAGCCACTTGCCTCCCCCCATTCTGCCGACACCCATCCAGGCACCAAACCCCGAGCTCAAACCCTGATGCAAGTCTTCTTGCAGGATGCAATTGAGCCCATGCTTACCATTCCAGGCTCTAAGCTGTGCCGCCATACTGTCACCACTGCCGCCCAGGAGCACAGTGGCTCTGGGGCCACACAGTTAAGATCTCACAGTTGAGTAAGCCACAATGTGGGTTCTTCACACCACACCCTCCCCAACCACAGTGGTAGGGATTTCCTCAGAGCCCCATTGCCACACACTCTGCTTTTGAAAAAAAAAAAGGAAACAGGCATTGGGTTTTGAGTGTGATGAGAAGCTGTGAACAGAGGCGCCTCTGAAAGCAAAGAGAGGGGAACCTGTGAGAGGCCTCAGATAATCACCTCCTGAGCACCCAGGCTCTTTCTGTATCTCTGTGGCCATGCTACAGCTTGTGGAAAGGCTAGGGCCATTTGTACAGCAATGTGCCACATAATGGCATGTAAGTTAACACAGCAGTCCCCAACCTTTTTGGCACTAGGGACTGGTTTTCTAGAAGACAATTTCTCCACGGACTTGAGTGGGGGCATGGATTCAGGATGAAACTGTTCCACCTCAGATCATCAGGCATTAGTTAGATTCTTATAAGGAGCACGCAGTTGAGATCCCTCACATGCACAGCTCACAGTAGGGTTCCTGCTCCTATGAGAATCTAATGCCGCTGCTGATCTGACAGGAGGTGGAGCTCAGGCAGTAATGCTCGCCCGCCTGCCACTCACCTCCTGCTGTGTGACCCAGTTCTTAACAGGTTATGGACTGCTACGGGTCCATGGCCCAGGGGTTGAGGACCCTGGGTTAATGGACTGCATATATGACAACCACATATATGACGGTGGCCCCATTTGATGATACCATAGTTTTGCTCTATCTTTTCTAGGTTTAGGTGTGTTTAGATACACAAATAAGTACCATTGTGTTACAACTGCGTGTAGTATTCAACACAGTCACATGCTGTATGGGTTTGTATCCTTGGATCCATAGGCTGTACCATATAGCTTAGGTGTGCAGCAGGCTACACTATCTAGGTTTGTGTAAGTACACTCTATGATGTTTGCACAATGAGGAAATCATCTAATGACACATTTCTCTCATAGTGTATCCCCATTGTGAAGCGAGGCCTGACTGTACTTGGCTTGGCTGTTCTGGTCTGCACTCAAGCAGCATATGTTGAATTTATTGGAGTCCACAAACCAAGACCCTGAGAAGCTTCATGAGTTGCCTCGAGTGGTGAAGTTGAGGATTTTGTCCTCAATGTCTGACCTTCTAATCCATTCCTACCAACCACAGAGACACACAGCTCAGGTGACATTTTGAATCTCTCTGCCTGCTCAGCCTCCACTGTTCAATACAGTAGCCAGAAGCCACATGTGGCTCTTGAGCTCTTGAACTCGGCAGTCTGAAGTGAAATGTGCTGGATGTGTAAAACATACACCAGATTTCAAAGACTGAATATGAAACAAAGAATGTAAAGTATCCCATTAATAATTTTTAATATTTGATTACATTGTAAGACACTATTTTTGATATATTGGAGTAAATTAAATATATTATTAAAGTTAATTTCACCTTTTTCTTTTTACTTTTTAAATGTGGCTACTAGAAATGGGGATACTGGTGGCTGGCACGGCGGCTCACGCCTGTAATCCCAGCACTTTGGGAGGCTGAGGTGGGCGGATCATGCGGTCAGGAGTTTGAGACCAGCCTGACCAATATGGTGAAATCCCATCTCTACTAAAAATACAAATAAAAAATTAGCCAGGTGTGGTGGCTACTCAGCTACTCAGGAGGCTGAGGCAGGAGAATTGCTTGAACCCGGGAGGCAGAGGTTGCAGTGAGCCAAGAATGCACCACTGCACTCCAGCCTGGGTGACAGAGTGAGACTCCGTCTCAAAAAAAAAAAAAAAAAAATGGGGATACTGGTGCCAAAATTGGCAAATAGATGAATGAAATAAAATAGTCCAAAACAAACTTGTGTATATATGAGCATTTAGGGTATAATAAAGGTGGCATTTCAAATCAGCTGGGGAGGGGAATGTAGCTACTAAGACAAAATTCAAAATTCCATAAGTGGCTGGCATTTGTGGCCCACATTATATTTCTATTGGATAGTGTGGGGCTAGACTTTCTATTTTACCTAAATGTCCATTAACAAGGGATGGGTTCCACACATCATGGTGCATCTACACAAGGGGATGATATGCAGCCATTAAGAAGAATGAAGGAGATCTCTTTGAGTAGAAACTAGAAAACTGCAGAGTTATTGGTAAGTTGAAAAAAATGGGCAAGGAATGGGCCAGTATGTATTGTATGATCTCATTTGTGTATCAAAAGCACACAGATGCTTATATACGCATGGAATAAGTTTGCAAGGACACACAAGTAACTGTTATTCTAGATGATTTTGACATGTATGTTTCACTTGAAACTCTCCAGTACTATTTGAAATTTTAACAGCAAACGTGTCATTTTACAATAACAAACCATTAAATATATTTATTTTCATATATTTAAAAATAACATATCATAATGGTTTATGTAACATAAAACTATTAAAATAAAAAATAAATAAAATAAAATTTTAAAAATCAGAGTTTCTATTATTCAATTCATAGCTTTATTTCTATTCCTCCACTTGTAAACACCCCTTTCAACTTCTTCTTTCTTTTTTTTTTTTTTTTTTTTTTTTGAGACGGAGTCTTGCTCTGTCACCCAGGCTGGGGTGCAGTGGTGAAATCTTGGCTCACTGCAAGCTCCGCCTCCTGGGTTCATGCCATTCTCCTGCCTCAGACTCCTGAGTAGCTGGGACTACAGGCGCCCGCCACCACGCCCGGCTAATTTTTTTGTATTTTTAGTAGAGATGGGGTTTCACCGTGTTAGCCAGGATGGTCTTGATCTCCTGACCTCGTGATCCACCTGCCTCGGCCTCCCAAAGTGCTGGGATTACAGGAGTGAGCCACCGTGCCCGGCCAACTTCCTCTTTCTTATTCCTCCCTTTCTGTCCTATTCTTTCCAAACCTTCTCTTTCCTCTCTCCTTCAAAACCCACAAAGGTCTATGAATGAGGAGCCATTCCACTTCTGTTGGCTCCCCTTGCTCAGCTGCTGCCTCTGTCTTCCCGCCAAGGAAGAGCCTGAGGAAGGGCACCATGTTGGGTACTGCTCGATTCCAGACACAATAACCAAAGATGGCCGCATCAGCTCTATCAACTGTGGAGAAAGAGACCTACCTAGTGGAAATACATCCTACCATTTCTTCCTAGCAATTTTTCCACATTCATGTTAAGAGAGGGCTACACAGAAGAGAGGACAATAACTCAGTAAATTGTGTCTGTGTGTTTTTTTCTTTCCTGGTTCAAGGGTGAGTGGAGGCAGGGTAAATGCAGGAGGCATTGGAGAGAAGGTTTGGTCCACGTTTGGGAAACCAATTTAATTGCCACCTGCAGTTAAAAATCACTAAGAGGGTTTAAGTGTTTTGAAAAGAGAACTATAGCGGTTGGAGAAAGGAGAAAAGCTCTCCAGCTTCTGGGAAACAGGTATAACAAGAGATGTGTTTGCTCCAGGGCAGATGGGAACCTCAGTCCTTAGAGTTTAATTGAGAGAGGAAGAAAGACAAGAGGTCTCAGCAGACTGTCAAGCAGATAATAGCTTCTGAAGGGTGGGCCTGCAAGAACTGAGAAATGAAAGACCTGTTGATGTGTGTAGGGGACAAGTGGTGTGGGAAAATACCAAATTTTCTTTTACGCTCCTTCTCAATGCAAATGGAATAAATTCTTTCGAATAAAGAAGGGTTTTGAATGTCTATTGGAACTTTTTTGTTTATCACAGAGAGACTTTCCCCTCCCCCTTCTCCCCCAAAAAGTTAAGGACCTGGCAGTGCAATAAGTAGCAAGAACACTGGATGGGAAGTCAGGAGACAGCCATGGTCCTGAATTTGCAGAATATGACAACAAATGATATATGTGAAATTCCCGTGGAAGCTGTAAAGCATAGTTAACTGCGGTTAAGTGTGGTTAACTGTCATGAAACTTAAGTTTGTCTGTGGCCCTTCCCATTTCTTCCCCTTTTGGGCCCTCTTCTCTTCCAACCTGTTGGAACAAAAACTACTGGGTCCAAGGTTTGAAAGGAATCCAATTCAAAGAACATATGTTGGTTCCAGAGAAGATCACCTAGTCTGAAGAACGTTTTCAGCATCCTAAGTTAATGGTAACTCAGCTATTTTTAAAGTAATATCCCATTCAAAAATTGGAGGGCTGTGAAGAGATTTGTTAAATTATACAAAATTACAGCTGGGGAGGAGGAAAAAGTTCTAGTGTTCTATGCCATTGTAGGATGACTATAGTTAAAAATCATGTATCATTGCTAGGCATGGTGGCATGTGCTTGTAGTCTCAGCTACTTGGGAGGCTGAGGCAGGAAGATCGCGTGAGCCCAGGAGTTTGAGTCCAGCCTGGGCAACACAGTGAGACCCAGTCTCTAAAAGAAGAAAAAATTTCAAAACCCAAATGATAATATATAGTTTCAAATAGCTAGAAGGAGGATACTGAATGTTCCCAACACAAAGAAATGATCAATGTTTGAGATCATGGGTATGCTAATTACCCTGATCTGATCACTATACATTATCTGTATACATTATCTGTATCAAAACATTACTATGTACCCCATGAATGTGTACAAATAATTACATTTGTCAATTTTAAAACAACTTAAAAATTGGAAGCAAACAATTTACCTTTAAGAGGAATTCTGCGTTCAACATAAAGCTAGAATGCCATCTATTATCCTACACAATTTTTAAGTACTAAATGCTTTTTTCAGATTAAGTCTAGCAAGCTGATTTCTGGACTGAAGGACTGACATCATACTGCTCTACAGAGGCGAGATAAGGAGAAATGGACCCGCCATATATTGTACCTCAACAGCCTTGGGATTGGCTTTATGGGCTCCAGTGGCCCAAGTCCTGGGGACACAGTTAGCTAAAATATCTCCTTGCCTCTTCCTCACTCCCAAAAGTTAGTCCGTCACCAAGTTCTGTTGATTCTACTTCCCAAATCTGTCCAGAATCTGGCCATTTCTTACCATCAGCACTGCCACCACCCTAGACCAAGCCACTATTGCAGGCAGAGGTCTCCTAAGTGGCCTCCCAGCCCCCTCTCCTGCCCTCTGGCTCTACGAAACAGCCACAGCCAGCTTTTTAAAAGAGCAGCCCTACTGCATTTCCCTTCTGCTTGGACATCGGATGAGGAGATCTTTGGCTAATATCTGTCTACCCCTGTTGCCTGAAAGCTCAGGGTGCCAGCAGGAACCCTGTCTGTTTTGATGACCACTGTAAGCTCAGGCCTGACCCCATGCCTGGCATATAGTAGACACTTATTTGTTGAATGAAGGAATGGATTTTAGCAGTGCACATTCGTACAGTGCTTTAAAGGTAACAAAAACTTCATTTGATGCTCAGAATAACCCTGTCATAACCCTGTGTTATTGCTCTCATTTTGCAGATGAGGAAATTGAGGCTCAGAGCATTGTCTAGGTTGGCAGAGTTAATGCAGAGCATATTGAAATCCAGGTCTATGGGGGTCAAAAGCCCATGCCTTTCTGGCTAAACCCCTCAGAGAGCTACGGGAGTGTGGAGGGGGCACGGAGTTCAGAGGCACTTTGATATTTCTTGGCTGTATAAGGGGCTACTTTACTCAGGCCTTCAGGGCCCTAGAGGCAAGTCCTGTGGGGATTCCCTGCCAACCAGCGAGGGAGGACAATGGATTCTAAATCAGGCTTTCCTGGATGACTACTCTAACTACAGTGACCTTATTTTCTGAATCTCAAATCAGAATTCTTGGTCTGACAAACAGGAATAAAATACTTGAAACTGGGACTTTTCTGGAAAATCCAGGGCACAGAGTTGCTGTACCTATACCACATGGCAGCTACATAATGGGCACTTCTCCACAAATTCTGACCCAGACACCTTGGTCTATCACATCTCAAGAAGATTTCTTTTAAAAAACAAAAGCTGTTTTCTGGGCCTCACCCCAAATTCTTTCCATCTACATTTCTTGTTTATTCGTTTAATTACTTCCCTTACTTGCTCTTATCTTTCCTGCTTACAGCTTTCTTCTCAGTCTGCCCGAAAGAGCTTCTAGGTCCTGCTTGCTGATGGATGCTATAAGCTATTGAAAGAAATCATAAGCAAAAGTGCTTGGGAACCATGGCAACAGGGGCCATGGCAACAGGGGCCAAGCACTGAGAGACAGTCCTTCCTGTTTCTGTTTTAGACCAAGTGGTGCTGATAAGGCCTGATGGTCCCATTGTGTCTGCTAATCAGGCAATACTGTTAGCAGGAGGCATTATGGCAAAATTCTGGTTTCAGAAAGAGCTTTGCAATGCTGTTGCTTTACTGTACCCTGCATTGCAATGGTGGGCTCATGGTAAAGGGCATTGCCAAATCCAGGGTTGAATCTAAAATTTGCCCCAACTACTCCTCACACGTGGTTCCAGTATACTTAGAGCTCCATGATGGACAGGCAGGCAGGTCCCAGTGTTAGGGTGACAATTGCAAAAATTTGGTTGTCATTCTCTTGGGCCTGGAAGTCGAGAATCATAAGGTTATTCAAGCAATAGATCCTAAGGATTTACACTGATGTCTGGGAGAGAAGGGGCTCTTAGTGAATTGGGGTGCAAAGTCTCTTCCCATGGAGGTTATCTATCTCTGATGTACCAGGTGCCCTTGAACAAAAGGGTGGGCTCTGGAGGGGCTGTGAACCTGCCCCCCTTTTTCTTGTCTTGTTTTTTTTTTTTTAGATGACGAACTCTTTCAAGCATATGGAAAAATATTAGGAACAAATTCATTTCCCTTTATTTGCCCCAGAACATTTTTCCTAAAGAAATAAAATACTACAGCTTGAGTCGAAGCCCTCTGCATGTTTTGAAATGTGCTATGTATGTGCTCATAAACAATCAACTACACAGTATGGGTTGTATGTTCTTAAACTGTATAAATTGCATCAAATTGTCCATACCATTCTTTGCCATCATGAACATTCATGGCATATATGCCATCATTCACCAGTCTCAGAGTTTCTCTAGGGTATAGACCTAGGAGTGCAATAACCGAGGTAAAGGGTGGAAGTGTAACTTCTTAAGCCTTTTTGAGGGTAATATTCTGGTACTTATTTAAAGTAACTATTTCAGGGACTGTTGTGGGGTGGGGGGAGGGGGGAGGGATAGCATTAGGAGATATACCCAATGCTAAATGACGAGTTAATGGGTGCAGCACACCAACATGGCACATGGATACATATGTAACAAACCTGCACATTGTGCACATGTACCCTAAAACTTAAAGTATAATAATAATAAAATTAAAAAAATAAATAAAATAAAGTAACTATTTATACACTGTTGGATGCTGTAACTGCACTTTCATAAAGCTATACCAGGGCCAGGCACGGTGGCTCACACTGGTAATCCCAGCATTTTGGGAGGGCATGGCAGGTGGATCACCTGAGGTCAGGAGTTTGAGACCAGCCTGGCCAACATGGTGAAACCCCGTCTCTACTAAAAATACAAAAATTAGCCAAGCGTGGTGGAGCACACCTATAATCCCAGCTACTAGGGTGGCTGAGGCAGGAGAATCACTTGAACCCAGGAAGTAGAGGCTGCAGTGAGCCGAGATCATGCCACTGCACTCCAGCCTGGGCAACAGAGTAAGACTAGGTCTCAAAAATAAATAAATAAATAAATAAATAAATAAAGCTATACTAGGGGAATATTCACACACATGCACACAGATATAAGTCCAAGGATGTTCATTGCTCCATTGCTAGTAATAAGGTGAAAATGGAAGCAGCCTCAACATCCATCAATGGAAGGTGAGGCAGACAACCTGTGGGTCACTCACCCTATAGGATACCTTGGACTTTGGAAGGAAGCAGGCCCTTTCTCACCCATCTCCTTGACTCCTGGATGGAAGAAATAATGTTGCTCACAGCACAAGGCCAGGTATTCAGGAAATGACTGGTAACTGCTTGTGTATTGGATGGAGATAACCTGACTACTGCCATATAGGGACCTGGCCAAGGTTCTACATCTGCAGAGAAACCACCTTTCCTGGCAACAAATTCCAATATATCTGGGTAAATAGTCCAGAGAATAGATTAGAACTCAGGTTGTAGAACCATCATAAGGAGACAGACTTTATAAATATTTGAAAGCAATATTAGCAAATTGATGAGATGGCTTGCCTTGTCTCAAAGCTAATTGAACAAGAGAAATAAAAGGCTTTTTCCTTTAGTTGTGAACATCAAGAAATAGACGTATTTGTGGTACCTGGCTGTGTGTTGACTTGAGAAGTCCAAACTTATTTCTAGAAACACAAGCACACTTGCATTTACCAGGAGCTTAGCAGACACAAGTCAGGAAGTTTAACTTGAAAAATGACATGAATCATCTCAACAGATAATACTTCTCGAATGTCTTTATGCATCAGGCACTGAGGTGGGTGCTTTGCATTCTTTGTCTGGACTAGTTTTCATAACAACACTGCAAGGGAGATACTATAAGCCTCATTTTATTGGTAAGGAAAAGGAGAGGTCAAGAAACTTGCCCAAGGTCACCATAGTTAGTGATAGTCAGGATTTGAACTCAGATCTGTTTGGTTACAAAGCCTGTGTTCTTCTCAATACTTCACTTTGGAGACAGAAGTATTAACGCAGTTAATGAATTTGCTGAATTTGGCCTTAAGCCTAATATATCAAAGAGGAATCCGACAATGTTCTCCATGCTTCCCTCACTCACAGCCTCCTCCTGAACAGAGTTGACAGAGGGATTCCTCAATCTTGGATCACTATTTACTCATTCAGTAAATATTTTGTTGAATGGCTACTCTGTTCTTTAGGTCACAAATGGACACACCAGACAGCCTGGGCCTGAGTCAAGGGTAGCCATCTTTCAGTTGGGTCTGAGGGTGCCCAGAGACCTGTGAGGTGCTTTGCACTGAGCACTCAGGCTGATAAGAATGTTCCAGAAGGTGGAGTGACTATTTGACCCAATAAGAACCCCTCTCTTGGGGAACGTGTATGTGACAGATACATACAGAGGAGCACAGGCAGTGAGGTGGCCCAGAACCCCGGAGAAGCCCAGGGAGACAGCAGTAGCAGAGCCATGGAGAATGGGGAAAGCAAAGTTGTGGGGAGCGGTCTTGTCCAGCACTCCTGAGACATCAGTTGTGAAGAGCAGTGGCTGCCAGGGAGGGGTTCACTTATACATTAATCCTTACACTCAAGTCCCATCACCCAAGGAAACAGAAGCACACCTTTGTTCTCGCAACCTGAAACAGGCCATCTAACCTACAGCTCTTGGAAACTCAGACTATGAAGAGCTGTGCTTCACAAGGCACAAGCTTGCATTTCTGAACCTGGCTCTTGAGTTCTGTATTTGGTCCTCTTGGTACGTGTGTGTGTGTGTGCATTCATGTGTGCGTGCATGTGGTGACAGTGAATTAAAATACATTTTGCTGGAGGCCCCCCTCTGCCAGCAAACTGGCTTCCAATCCAGGCTTCCTGGTCCTGGCTTGTGATCCAGAAATGGTTCTGCATGAAGCTGAAAGAGGGTAGTAAAGATCAAAGAATCTCTTTTGACACTCTAGGACTTGCACCACGTGGGTTTGTGGATCATGGGTGTCCTGGAGTGCTGCTAGACACCTAAGGTCTTGGGGACACAACACTTGTGGGCCACATCCACTGCTGGGCTGTTGTGAGAGCCTCAACCATACTCATGGGGAACAACTGGAAAATCTCTGCCTTCCCTGACCACACTCCCACCCCCACCACCTCAGGTTCTCATCCTGCTCTCCAAGCACACATTTAAAAGGCTTATCACATGCTGTGATGGGGAGAGAGGATATGGAGGAATAGGCACTCCTATATACAGCTAGTGGGAGGGTCAACTGAAACAACTTCTTTGGAGGGCAGTTTGGCATTAACCGTCAATTTTTTTTTTTTTTTTTTTTTTTTTGAGACGGAGTCTCTCTCTGTTGCCCAGGCTGGAGTGCAGTGGCGTGATCTCAGCTCACTGCAATCTCCGCCTCCCGGGTTCACGCCATTCTCCTGCCTCAGTCTCCTGAGTAGCTGGGACTACAGGCGCCCGCCACCACGCCCAGCTAATTTTTTTGTATTTTTAGTAGAGACGGGGTTTCACCGTGTTAGCCAGGATGGTCTCGATCTCCTGACCTCGTGATCCACCTGTCTCGGCCTCCCAAAGTGCTGGGATTACAGGCGTGAGCCACCGCACCTGGCTAACTGTCAAAAATTTTAATACACATTCCTGTTCACCCAACAATTCCACTTTTAGGGATTTCCAGTGTAGATTTAGTGCATATGAAGATACATGAACAAAGAATACATGAACATTGGAGTACTATGTGTAATAGCAAAATACTGGCAACAACTCCAGTAGAAGACAGGTCAGATAAATTGTGGTTCATCCATTTAATGGAATTCTCTGCAGCCACTAATAATAATTATGTAGCTAAGATATGTACTGATGTGGAATGTTCTCCAAGATACAATGTCAGGTGAAAAAAGCAAGGTGCAGAATGTTGTGTATAGTATGTCATCAGTCACATTAAAAATCTTTCTCTATCTTTCTTCCCCACCCCCTCTCCATACACACACACACACACACACACACACACACAGACACTCACATACACTTGTATATGCACAGGCCATTTTGGGGATGACACTAGAAACTGGTATCTGTGTTCGCCTCTTGAGGGGGGATCTGTTAAAGTGGGGATGGGGGGTTAGGGGTAGGCAGGAGAATTACTTTTTTCACGAAATAGTCTTTTACACTGTTGAATTTCTTTCCACAAACATATAGTACTTTAAAAATGTAACAGTAATAAGCAAAAGCAAAATTAATTGCAGAATTCCTCATCAATAGGGGATTGGTTAAATAAATTGTGGTACGTTCTTACTAAGGAATACTATACAGCTATTGAAAAGAAGATATATTCTGCCATAGAAAGATGTCCATAGACATATTAAGTTTTACAAATCAAGGCTCTGTGTAAAATATATAAAGAATTTCATTTATGTAAAAATATATGGCCGGGCACGGTGGCTCACGCCTGTAATCCCAGCACTTTGGGAGGCTGAGGCAGGAGGATCGCTTGAGCTCAGGAGTTTGACACCAACCTGAGCAACACGGTGAAACCCTGTCTCTACAAAAAATACAAAAAATTAGCCGGGTGAGGTGGTGTGTGCCTGTGGTCCCAGCTACTTGGGAGGCTGATGTGGGAGGATCACTGGAGCCTGGGAATTCGGGGCTGCAGTGAGCCTTGATTGCACCACTGCACTCCAGCCTGGGTGACAGAGCAAGACCCAGTCTCAAAAACAAAACAAAACAAAACAAACAAAAAAAAACAACAATGACAAAAACAAGATATAAATACAAACACACATGCAGGCATATTCATAGGAAAAGTTCTGGGATGATATACACCCCACTGTTAATGTGCGTAGTCTTCGAAAAAGACTAGAATTGGTCAAGTTAAAGGCGGACTTTCATTTTTTACCCTAAATACTTGTTGATTCACTTTAGATTTTTTTGTACAATAAGTTCGTATTTTATTTTACAATAAAACACACAAATGATAAATTCCAGGCAGGATAACAAGTCCCACTCTTAGAGGGATCTGCATTCTAAAACTTGGTTTCCTTCTACACTCCTCCATCCCAGATCCCCCAGTGGCTTCTCAGAGCAGACAGACCCAGCTCCCAAGCCTAGCACTGGAGGTCTCAGTGCTGTGGTTGTATCTCACCTTTTCTCCCACTGCCCCTTCACACCTTCCTCTGGAAAGGCCACTGGGATGCCTCCCCAGCCCTAAGCAGGTGTTCATCTTTCTTCACTTATTCAATTTGCTTCCCTCATGCTCTGTGCACCTAGATACTGCTTCCTCCCCACTCCACCGCTAGTTTATTGAACTTCCTTTCAGTCACGCTATAGACCCAGCCACCTCCTACAAGCCCTCTGGAATCCTCTTGCCCATTAGCAAGTGAGTACCCCAGGGACTCATTCTGAGTTTGGGAAGCTGCCTTGTGACATTCTTTATTGGGCTACCTTGTATTGCTAGTTAACTTCCACAGAATCATTTAACTAAAATGTGAATATCACTCTTTTGTTTACGAAGCATTTCCACAACTATTACTTTTTTTTTTTTTTTAACAAATCCTCCTGTCCATTTCACGAGGTAGGCAAGGCAAGTATTGACATTATTATTCTCATTTCATTGATGAGGAAACTGAGGGGTAGGGAGGCTTCTTGTTCAAGTTGACACAAGTAGAAAGTGATCTAGAGGAATCTAGATCTTCCTGACTAGTCTAGGACACCTGCTTTTGTTCCCCCAGTCAGAACATAAGTCCCTGGAGGACAGGAAATGTGTTTTCAATGACTCTGTGCACAGTAAAGGGGCAAAGAGAAAGTCATCAGCATTCTGATGGCAAGCTTACGAAGAGGACAGGACAATCGGCCATCCGAAGGGTATGTAGTGAGGACTTGTCAAGTGCTTAGGTCAGGGCTGCATGCTGGAGGGAGATAAAGGCCTTCTTCATGTGAGGCCAATGCACCAATGAATTAGAACACAATCAAATATGAAATGAAAGCAATTTGAGGTGGTACCCAGAAGAACTTTTTCCTTTCTTTTTTTTTTATTATTATTTTTTGAAACAAGGTCTCCCTGTAACCCAGGCTGGAGTGCAGTGGTGCAATCACAGATTACTGCAGCCTGGTCAGTCTGGTGGTGATGTGTAGTATGGACTGAAGTAGGCTTGATAAGGGACCCCAGAAAATGTCACCAAGGTGTTAATGCCCAGAAGAGTCAGGCCTTGAAGCCAAAGTCAAGGCCATTTCACGGAGACCCACGTGGGTGTTGTGCTTTGTCATATGTTATTTAAGGTGTTAAGAAAAATTATCTAAAACTTAACCACAAGGCAAAAAATATCACTGATACCCTTTCAGGAGCATGTGAGAGCACCATCCATGCAGCTGTTTGACTTACAATTCCCTATTAATTAAGTTCCAGACTCGGTAAAGTTAAAAGTTAACTTGTAGAAGATGAATAAGTTGCAAATGATTTTTGTCTGGTAGAAATGAAAATTAATTCTGTCCGGTAGAAAAGGCAGCCACAAAGGTTACCATTATATTACTCTGTAGAACTAACCAGTTTTTGTTTTTGTTTTTGTTTTTGTTTTTTGAGATGGAGTTTCGCTCTTGTTGCCCAGGCTGGAGGGCAATGGCGCGATCTCAGCTCGCCACAACCTCCACCTCCCGGGTTCAAGCGATTCTCCTGCCTCAGCCTCCAGAGTAGCTGGGATTACAAGCATGTGCCACCACGCCCAGCTAATTTTTGTATTTTTAGTAGAGACGGGGTTTCTCCATGTTGGTCAGGCTGGTCTCGAATTCTCAACCTCAGGTGAGCAGCCCGCCTCGGCCTCCCAAAGTGCTGAGATTACAGGAGTGAGCCACCGCACCCGGCCAGAACTAACCAGTTTTGTACCCAACTTTTTTTTGTTGGTTTGTTTCTCGAGATGGAGTCTTGCTCTGTCATCCAGGCTGGAGTTCAATGGCATGATCTCGGCTCATTGCAACCTCCACCTCCTGGGTTCAAAGGATTCTCCTGCCTCAGCCTCCCGAGTAGCTGGAATTATAGGTGCGTGCCACCACGCCCAGCTAATTTTTTTGTATTTTTAGTAGAGACGGGGTTTCACCATGTTGGCCAGGCTGGTCTTGAACTCCTGACCTCATAATCCACCCACCTCGGCCTCCCAAAATGCTGGGATTACAGGCATGAGCCACCGCGTCTGGCCCCAACTTTTAAATCTTATTCCAGCATTCTTGTGAAGTCTCTCACACCTTTTTAAAACTACTTTGTTGCAGTAAAATATATGTAAGACACAATTTGCCCTTTTAAGTGTACAATTCAATGGCATGAAACGTATTCACAATGTTGTACAACCACCACCACTATGGATTTCCAAAATGTTTCATCACCCCAAACAGACACACTGTAACTGATAAGCAGTAATTTCCTATTTCTCCCTCTCCTAGGCCCTGGTAACTTCTAGTCTACTTTCTGTCTCTATGAATTGGTCTGGTCTACATGTTTCATATAAGTGGAATCATACAATATTTGTTCTTTTGTGTTTGGTTTCTTTCGGTTAGCATAATGTCTTCAAGACTAAACTATATTGTAGCATGTGTCAGAACTTCATTCCTTTTTTTGGTTGAATAATATTCCACTTTATGGGTATCCCAAATTTTATTTCTCTACTCATCTGCCAATGGACATCTGGGTTGTTTCCACCTTTCAGCTATTGTCAATAATGTCTCACTGCAGGTCAGACCTCCCAGGCTGGGATGACCCCCAGCCCAGCCTTCCTTCATAGCCCAGGCCCTCTCACAGCCCAGTGCTATGAACATTCACGCAATTGAACATACCTGTTCAAGCCTCTGTTTTCACTTCTTTTGGGTATATACCTAGAAGTGGAACTGATAGGTTATATGGTAATTCTATGTTTAACTTTTTGAGGTATTCTATGTTTAACTCTCATATCTTTTTAAAAAATCAGCTTTACTGTAATAAGTTAAATAAATCTTTGACACGTGATCACTACACATTTGAATGAGACTCATGTTTTTACCCCTTTGAAAATCACATCTTAATAAGGGTGGTTTATTTACCTTGCTGTTTTTTTTTTCTTTTTTTTTTTTTTTTTTTTGAGATGGAATTTCACTCTGTCTCCCAGGCTGGAGTGCAGTGGCATGATCTCGGCTCACTGCAACCTCTGCCTCCCAGGTTCAAGTGATTCTCCTGCCTCAGCCTCCCGAGTAGCTGGGATTACAGGCACCTGCCACCACACCCAGCTAATTTTTGTATTTTTAGTAGAGACAGGGTTTCCCTATGTTGGCCAGGCTGGTCTTGAACTCCTGACCTCAAGTGATCTGCCCGCCTTGGCCTCCTAAAGTGCTGGGATTATAGGCGTAAGCCACCAAGCCCAGCCTACCTTGCTAATCCTTAAAGCAGAAAACCGACCCCTGCACCTCCCTGTGACCCCCATTACTTACTGCATCTCCCTATAAGGAAGTATGAGAAATGAGGGCCCCCTTGTTTAACCAATGAGGCCAGCAAGATATTTTGGTAGATCCAAAGAGAAAGGAAATTTTTAATTAGGGTCCTGTGGTAATGATGGGAAATGAAGTCATGTGAGGGCTACAGAACATGTGTATCTTTATTATTGCTGGGAACATATGAAGATGGAACATCTTTCTCCTCTGTAACACAAAACAACTGTTGGTTCTCTACAGCATGATGACTTCTGCTAGGAAAGCTCTAGAGAAAAGCTTTGCTTTAGGTGAACTCTGGGACCAGGCAGACCACAAGGAGGCCCATTGGGAGAGATGCTAGAATTCTTTTTGTTCAGCCTCAAAATTTGCCTTCATTGGCATCTGACAGGGAAGGAGGCCCTGAGGAATCTTTTAGGCAGGGAAGGAAGAGGAGAAAAAGGACTTGGCCTGGAGTTTGAGGAGGAGGGTGGGCACAAAGGTCGGGGAGAGGGCGCAACATACGGGTGGCGAGGAGAGAGTAGGGAGCAGCTGCACTGCCTGGAACCCAACTCCTCAAAGGGGATTTTTAGTTGCCTCTATGTGGTATTTTCTTCAAACTACACCCCCCCCCACCAAAAAAAAAAAAAAAAAAGAATCTCTCCTAGAGCAGTGCTCACACAGAAAATCAGAGGTGTTCTTGGTCTCACACATTTTTGACGTTTCAAACCAAGAAAGTTTTGCGTTTTTGAATAAGGCTGACATTTTAAAATACCTGTATTTCCCCCCTTACAGCTCAAAAGGAACTAACTGGATTTTGATCCCAGTTTTCTCACGTTTGAGACAAGATATGGAAGAGCAGATGAGTGCAATGGATGAATTTCACAGGTGGTTAAGAAGGTGCAGGAAAAAGAAAACCAGATTAAAAAAGAATGTCATGGTTATAAATATGATCCAAATATATCTATTTCTGAAAGCATACCGGGCAGGTTAAGAAAATAAAGGTAAAAACCTACTTTCTTCTGACACCCTTATTTTGCTATCTTGCAGGGATAGGTCAAGATGAAATATATATAATAAGCAAAGAACTGCATGTGTCTTTGAGAGGGGCTGGGGAGAGGGCCTGGGCTATGAAGGCAGGCTGTGCTGGGGTTATCCCAGCCAGGGCGGTCTGACTTGCAGTGAGGTCTAAAGCAAACCCTGGATCTCTATTTTCATATGTTTAGGGTGAGAACAATAATTCGTGCCTTAGAGGGTTGTTAGAAGGGTCATAATAGAAGGCCTCCAAGAAAAGCACGTACAAAGTGCTGTGGAAACCTGGTCTTTGGTACACATCACAGGTACACATCACATCACTTACTGCATTGTTCTGGAATAGTCCCTTTTTATATCTGTCGCCCTGGTGATACCAGAAGTTCCCTGTGACTTGTTTGCCTCTGTAACCTCCTTGCCTGTAAGCCCAGTGACTGGAACATCATACCCAGCCATTCTGTCTTTTAGCAAACATTTACTAGGTCCTACCAGCTGCCAACTCTTGATAGCCACACCCTGCCCGCCAAACCACTGTTTTCTCCTCGCTGCCTCCTCAGCACTGAACCCCAGAGGCTCTGACCAGACCCCTGTGGTGGACACTGTGATGTGTGCCCAGATTCCTGTTCAGGACTGAAGGCCTTATTCCCTCAGCCGCGGAACTGCTGCTGGCTGACGGCCCTCTTTGGGAAGTGCCCAGCTACTTCCTCACACAGAGATGCTTTGCTCAAGGCTATGCTTCCTCCTAGGGGCAGCCTGCATCTAAGGACTGGTCCCCTCACCCTGACTCAGAACAACTCTAAAGGACCAACCCAGCTCCAGAGCTCCCCAAGTGTCAGCTGAGGCTGTCATTAGGACAGCATCATAGTCCAATTTCTCCCTCCAACCAGTCCTGCATCTTTCCCTTAGACTCCAGATGCTGATCCCAGAAGTACCCCAATAAACTTCCCGCATGTGACCTGCAGACCCCAGGCTGGGTTTGTGGCCTGTGCAGGCTCTGGCTTGGCATCTGGAAAGCCTCAATTCCAAGTGACACCAGGAGCTGTGATAGTCCCCAGGACCAGTCACTGACATAGGCCTCACTCACAGTTATATTTCTCTCTCCCCATCTCTTTTCAAGCTTTTCTTATAAAATGCATTGGGAACTAAGGGTGGAGGATATAGGCCTGAAGGTGAATGATGACAGGAATGTGAGAGATGCTACAATAGAGACATGAACCTGGTGCTAAGCTGAACTTAACCTGGGGGATTTGAAGGAAGGCTTCCTGGAGGAGGTGCCATTTAAACTGAGTCTTGAAGGATGAACTGAGGTTTGATGAGTGGGCAAGGATATGGGAAAGACATTCCAGAAAAAGGATACAACATGCTGGAAGGCACAACAGAGTGTGTGGGCAGGGGGAGTAAGGGGCAATAAAGTCTGGGACAAGAGTAGAGACAGATCGTGCAGGGCCTTCTAGGCCATAGGAACTTGGTGCTCAGAAAACATCTGCTGAGTGAATGCCACATTCCAGTGTTGCCCAAGTTTTGGCCATTGGGGTACCAGTTTCACAAGTTTTGCTGTATGTAGGCACCATTGGTTCTATTTACAATTCACTTAATCTTTTTCTCTAAGTGAATTGTTTTTTTTTTCTTAAACAAATAAATCTATATTAAAAGAAATTCTATATGGAAACCATAACCAAAACCAAAAGGAGTATCACTTGCCATAAATAGAAAGTGGCTGTATAAAGAAATACAATGAGAACAGAAGAGAGTAATTAAATTCTATGTAGATATTGTTGCCTGTCCATGTCTTTGAGCCTGAGGCCTGCTCTAGCTTTGTCACAAAAGAAGATTAGTAAGCATTACAGAAGTTGAAGAATAGCACCACACTGAGACCTTCTCCTTGATGTAATCAGAAAGCTGGAAAGAGAAGGAAAAGAGAATCATTTTCTCACCATGTAATTCAATGTTCTTTAAAGCTGTGCTATGTGCCATTAAAATCGCCTTGGAGTTCCCTCCCTACCACTTTGCAGACTGTGAAAACAGTTGGTAAGCACTAAAGTAGCCTACAAATGTGGTTGTTATTGCCACTCTGTCGCTGCGGCCATTGGCTCTGGAGCCATTGCTTGGCTCAGTGAAGGTTTCCAAACCAGTGCCTTTGGCTACCCTCATCCCAACACTGTAGGGGGGAACCAGCAAGGGTGGGGCTGGAGAGAGGGGGACCCTGGGAATCCTAGACTCTTTGAATCAGAAGGGCCGGAGAGAGTGTCTTATCTTCCCACTCTGGGGAAGCTGGGACCACAGGAGGGACACAATTTGTCCAAGGCCACAGAGGTGGTTAGTGTTAGCAGTCTAGGGAACTGTTAACATGGAAAAAAAAACAATAGTATAGTTCATTGTTTTAGGCTACTGATCCCAGTAGCTGTTATCTGCAAGGCTGGAGTACAGAGTGTGGGAGAAGCCAGCCCATGAGGCCTGAGAGCATGGGGCACCATCAGAGATATCAAACTGCTGGGCTCTTCAGCCTGGCCGAGGTTGGCAGTGGGCCTGAGGCCTGTGTGATGGGCAGTGTGGAAAGAACCTACCAGAGGCTCAAGTGTTTATAAAAGAAACCCAAGGAAATGAGGGAGGCCAGCACATCAGAGCTGCTCCAAAGGGCAGTGCCAGGTCAGCCAGGGACATCCTGGGACTGGGCAAAGCAACTAAGCTTTGGAGTTTGACGGGCCTGGGTTCAATCCCCATTCTGTCACTTCCTAACTATGTATGACTTAAGGTAAGTCATTTCAGTCACTTAAGCCTCCTCACTGGAGTATAATGTGGGTAAGGATGGTACCCACCTCACAGGGTTGCTGTGAGGATCACACAGCCAATACAATCAATGCAAAGACAATGCATCTCAGTCAATCTTGGTGCTTTATTTGCCTCCTGGACTCCTGCTAAAGTGCTGAATTTACTTTTGCAATACCAAGGCATGTAGGCAAGGAGAGGCAGGAAAGGGGAGGCAATTAATGCAAAGCTCCTAGCACAGGGCCTGGTATATTACTTAGCATTACTTCCCTCCCCACCCTCGCTCCTGCACCCTGCGCAACCAGATTCCTGACCATACATTTTCTTCTCTCTGGCTCCCTCCCCTAGCCCAGACTCCCAGGCCCATACCTCCAGGCCCTGTCTGACCTATTCTTGTGCTCACCTGGCCCACTTATCTCAGCTATGGGGTTAATGAGGAGTCTTTCAAGTATATGCAGATAAGAAAGTTGAAGGGTCACACTTCACAGAGTGGGCAGGGACCTCCTTCACCTAGAGACAGGGGAAGGTGGATGCTCTAGGGCAGATGCCTGGCCAAGCAGCTTGTGCGTCTCACTAGAGGGAGAGGCCAGCTGTGGCCTCTGTCTGTCGAGGTTGCGGCTCTGCTGGTAGAGAACAAAGAAAAACTCTGGTCTCCTGTGGCATTAGAAGGCAGTGCCTGAAGCAAGTCCCTCCACTAAAAGCTACAAGACGGAAGGTTAAATATAGCCTTTTCCAGTTGTCTAGGACAAAGATTTATGAAATGTCAGAGCTGTGTTAGAGTGAGAAACGTTCTTATCTCAGCTCTGTTTTTAGAGAGTAGAAAGGAGGCAATAGAGAAGAGAAATAAATCCGGACTTTCACCAGTGGGCCATGGGAGGCCATCACAGGATTTTGAGCAGCTGCGTCTGTTTTTTAAAGGCTCCCTCAGGCTGCAGAGTGGAGAATGGGCTGGAGAGTGGAAGCAGGGAGCCCCATAGGAGGGAGAGAGATGAGGGAGGCCAATCCAGGGGAGAAGTTGTGAAGGTGGAGGTCCGGGGGGTGTTGGGCCTTTATCCCAGGTGAGGGTGGCCCCTCCTTCCCATTCTCTCTCCCTCGGAAGCAGAAAGCTTGCTCCCACATGCCCTTCTTCTCGAGGGCTCACTCTGTGTCTCTGTGAAAAAAGTAACCTGCAAAAGTTACCAAGATCCTTGGCTCCTTTTCAAGGCAGGCCACTGCATCCATGCAGGGTCTGTTGGAAAGTTCCTCCTTGTCTACAGACCTCAGCTTTGCCTCCTGAGGCCCCACGCAGACCCCATCTACTCCCGTCATTCGGTGACAGTCCCTCAAAGACCTGAAGACCAAATATCACTTTCCTCTGATTCTTCTCCATGCCAAACAGCACATGGTCCTCACGGGACTTCGGTTTTGGTCCCGTCACTCAACTTTCAAATCACTTTAGCTCATAAACTCCTTTTGAGCATACGCCTGATGCAAAGGGCCAACTAAAACTCCAGAGACACAGCATGGACTCAGTCTGTCCTGCCAGCTACCTCCACAAGCAGTAGCTTCCAGACATTTTCAAGGGCATGTCACTGTGGCATCACGCGCCCCCTCCCCCACCACCACGTGGCTAGTCTTCTTCACAGAAGCCAGAGAGGGGTCCTGGTGTGGCACAGGGCCCTGTACTTGCTTCTGCCTTACTGCCAGGAGGTCTGGCCTGAACTGCAATTAGAAAGCTCTTGGTCCCTTGGTAGCAACCTGTGTGCACAGAAGACCAGTGACAGGCACCCCTTTCCTGCCTCTCCTTGCCTACATGCCTTGGTATTGCAAAAATAAATTCAGCATTTTAGCAGGAGTCCAGGAGGCAAATCAAGCCCCAAGATTGATTGAATGAGACGGATTGAATGAGATGGAATTTTCTAACACCGAAGGGACAAGGCCTCAGAATCTGGGACAAGAGTAGAGGATGTAAGAGGTGCAGTAATTCTTACACACACACACACACACACACACACACACACACACACACACACGTGCAGAATTCCCCCATCACTTTTATTAATCCTTTAGGATCCCAGAATATCAGGGTTGGGATGTGATCACATCCACCCTCTCTTCCAAAGCCATCCGATTATGAATTCCCTTCAGAGGATCTCGGTTAAGTGGCCATCCTGCCCCTCCGTGCACACCTCTAGAACGCAGTCCCACTCCCTCCCAAAGCAGCCCAGGCTGCCTCAGCATAGCTGTGAGTGCAGAAAGCTCCTCCTCCTCCATGAGCCCCAGTTCCTTCCCTTCTCCCCTCTGCTGAGCATGCACCCCTCCTCCCCCAACGACTCACCTCCCGGGATCCAGAAGAGGGTGACAGAGTCGGTTCTCTCCATCCCAGCCGTGTGGATAACCAAGAATCCACATCCAGCAAGTCCTCATGCATGAGAAAAGTGTGTGCTGAGCCCACACTGGGGGCAGGGAGCCGATGGGCTCCACAATGTCCCAAACCCTGTCCCTAGGCTCCTCAGTGGGTGCCCAGGGACTTTCCTGAACCCCATTTCCCAGCACCTTGGTCCCATCGATCACGTACTCCTTTGCCCATTGAAGTTGTCCCTGGGCAGCCCAGCCTAGGGAAAGCAACTGAGGATTCAAAAGTGAGTTTCCTCTCTCTTTCCCCACCCCGCTGCACTCCACCCACAGCCACCCTGGACCCGTCGGCCCAGTCACAGTGGACAGGCGAGGGAAGTTTACTGTGAGTTGGGCTTGTCTTTCTCTAGGTAAGGTTCTCAGCCAAAGGCCCGAGTCAGAGCCCCTCGGAGGGCTGACCTCCGGCTCAGTGGCTGTCCTGCAGTGAGGGGAAATGAACAGGAACTGGCTGTCTGAGTCAGCGCCCCTGGTCTATTGTCACTGTGCGGGCCCCTTCCTTCCCAGAGGAGAGGCGTGCACAGGGATAGGCCTTGTTTTTCGCAAGTCTCTCTTCCACACACACACTTTCCCTCTTGGCCTGGAATGAGTCTGTGAACTATGGCTGGATGCAATTACATTCAATTTCCCCCAACGCCTAGCAATGGCCTACTCTACAGCACACAGAGGTCATCTCCTATCATCCTCACCACAGAGGAGCTAAAGACAACTAGTTTCATTTAATCCAGGAGGAAACTGAGGCTCAGAAAGGGAAAGGGGCTTTCCCAAGGCCCAACAGCTAAAGGATGAGACTTGGGGTCATCCAGCTTGCTCTTTGCGGCATCAGGAGAACCTTGCCAATCTTCCCTACCTCTTCACCTACCTACACTTCCGCCAATAGACTGCAGATTCCAGCAAAGCCTATTTCCTGGTGCACAAAGCACAAGAGAATCACTGGCTTTCAAACACCGAAAACATATCTTGTTCCAATTTGTTTCTCTTTGTTTGGAAGGACAAGGACCCAGGAAACAAGTAGCATGTGGGAGAAGCTCCTTACAAAGGGACTTCTTTGTTCTTTATTACTAAATGACTACATTGGCAAAATGAGCATGGGCGATGGATTGAGCCCTCGTTCCAGTAACTGTCTTCTAATCGGAGGAGAGGCATCACTGGCTCTTGCTCACAGGGTGGAAAGAGACTCAGCGTGAGATTTACTCTCTTTTCTATCTTTGCCAGGGACACAGAAAGATAAGGAAACTGCTTGAAGGAAGGCTCAAGATGGAGGTCTACCTTCGCACATGGCCAGAGCCACCTGCGTTGAAAAGACTTTCAACTCTTTGAGGTCAGGGCCAGGGCTCATGCATGGGTCTCTGGAGACCCTACCTTCAGAATGTATTTGTTCTGCATGGTACAGAAGCCATAGAAAAAGACTGAGGTGAAATCCCCAGACAAGGAAAATGCACGTGTCCCTGAGCTGGGAAGAGGGTTAGTTTCCAGGAGCAAGGAATGGTTAGATGCTTTCAAGAATTTAAGTAGTCCGAGGCGTAAGCACTGTTCACTTTAGCACCACTCAGAGGGTGACCTTGGCAAGGATGGCTTCACAGAGGCCAGACTGCAGCAGGTTAAGGAGGGAAATGGGAGGGGAGGGGAGACACCTCTCAGGAAGTCTGGCTGTGGTTAGAGAGGAAAGAGGGCCGTAGCTGGAGGGAGAGGCAGAACTAGAGAAGGGAGTCAGATGTTTGTCAGGATGGGAGAGATGCTGTGTGTTTTTAAGTTGAGGAGCTTCTGTGAAAACTGCAGTTCCCCCTACCCTGTGTACTCTCTGAAGGCTGAACTTCACTTTGGACCAATTAAACCAGAACTTCTGAGGGATGGAGCCTAGGCATTGATACTGCTTCAAATCTCCCCAGGTGGAGAACCATTGCACCAGTTTTTAGGAAAGTCCAGTCTTAAAGCCCAGCTAGTGGGCTAAAAGCAAGGACAGCCTGACTGTCTTACCCCCCTCACATTGGCAGATTAGCATAGGGGCTAAGAAGACAGACTTGGGAGCCCTACTGCCTGGGCTCAAATCCCAGCCTCACCATTTACAGCCTGTGTGCCCTTGGGCATGCCACTTAACCTCTCTGAGCCTCAGTTTCTAATCTATAGATCACTTATGTAGTCTATGGTTTCTCATTTATATATGCCCTTTAGGAGCTAATAAAAGGACCTATGCCATAAGGTTGCTATGTTGACTCAGTGAGTAAATATCTGCACACTGCTCAAGCTACTGCCTGGCTCCACAGAAGCCCTGCTGGAGCTGGCCCGTGTTTCCTAGCAGTCCTCCTATGGCCTTTCTGACCGGTACCCTGGGCCTTCCCTCTAAGGCGCAGGAGGGCCACCTTTCTAAAACACTGCTGCTCCTACTCTGGGCTTGGCTCTCCCACTGGCTATTCTCTCTGGCCTGCCTCATACATACCTGAGTTTGTCATCCTGTTTCACAGTCACATCTCACCCCGGATCCCTCTGGGCTGGAGGTGGCTGCTGTTGCTGTGGTAGGAGCTGCCATTGCACATTGCACATGGCCAGAGCCGCATGTTATTTGAGATGGGAAGACTCCACAAATTAGAGTCCCAGTCCATATTTGTCTTTTGTTCCTCCAACTCAGGTTTGGGGGTTCTTTGGGCTGGAGTCATGGTAAGCTATTGCCCCTGGGTGGGGAAACGGCTGTGTATATAAGTTTCCATGACACAGACCTCATGTTTCTGGGGTTGGAGACCTGTTAATTAGGGCAGTGGGGAGCCATCTTCATCCTCAGAACCAGCAGTGTGACCTCTGGCTCTGAGCATCATGACTCTCAACCTTTCCAACCTCGCTCTGTACTCTGGGCAGACAGCTCCCATCCCTCAAGCCAGCCAGGAAGACGGTTGTGGTGCAGGGTTGAGATAGTCAAGATTCTGGCAGGGGAGAGGCTAGAAGTGGCAGTGTTCAACAGTGGGGAGGTGGGGGGAGTGTGAAGAGCTAAGCCTGGGAAGCTAGAAACCCCCAAAGCCAGGTCCCAGAAGCAGAAGCAGGGCCCCAGGCTGCTAGGTGGGTCAGAATATTCCACAGGGGCAGTGCATGCCTTTTATCTCCTGTGTGGCATGGGGAAGGGGATTGCACATCTCTGAGACAAGCTTAAAGGGCCCAAAGAGCACCCCACCTGCACCCCACCCTGACCAGGCCTATGAATTCCACACAAGGAATTGATAGAGGTGGCTCTGTGCTACTTTCCCCAATGCCAGAAACAAAACTCAGAGAACACACTCCACCTGAATGGTGGGGAGCAATTAGGAGCCTCACCCTACTCCTGGGACCCCCATACCCCTCTGTATGTGCTCTGGGAGATTTTGACAGGAAACTGACTTTTGAAATAGAAAATCTGCTATTGAGAGAAATGAAGGTTTCATCAAAGACAATTTACTCCACATGACTGGAGATGGCACTTAGGAGGCCACGTTAGCCCAGATTGTTTGAAAGTACTGCCTAGGGGTGATGAGGAGCTGACACATCAGTGTGCAGGGTCTCCTACCAAGGACATCTTTCCTTGTAGTCTCAAGCATCATTTTTGCCTCTTTTCAATGTCGGAGCCTTGTCTGGTTTCTCCCAGCTTGATAATGGCTGTACGGCCATGACCATGTGGCCTAGGGTGTCTCTACTCTGTTAATGAGGAAATCCCAGAGGTCATAAGGACAACTCTTGGGCAGTGGTGGTGGCAGTGGTGGGGAAAGAAGCTGGACTGTTGCCCCTATTGATCTCTGTAGCTGCATGACCCTGGGAATGTCACCTTACCTTTGTGGATCCCTAAAATGAAAGGTTTGTGGGAGATTAGTGGTTTCTAAGTACACACCTCACCTTTACTAAAATACCTGGGTCTCACCATAATGGAGACAAAAAAATCTGCTTTTCTCATGGAAGACTTTTCAATGTTGCCATGCAAAAATAATACTATGCATGACCATATATAATATACACTGTGCTCGGCTGGGCTCGGTGGCTCACGTCTGTAATCCCGGCACTTTGGGAGGCCGAGGCAGGCAGATCACCTGAGGTCGGGAGTTCGAGACCAGCCTGACCAACATGGAGAAACCCCGTCTCTACTAAAAACACAAAATTAGCTGGGCATGGTGGTGTATGTCTGTAATCCCAGCTACTCGGGAGGCCGAGGCAGGAGAATCGCTTGAACCCAGGAGGCAGAGGCTGCAGTGGGCTGAGATCGTGCCATTGCACTCTAGCCTGGGTGACAAGAGTGAAACTCTGTCTCAGAAAAAAAAATACACACATACACACACACACACACATACACACACACACTGTGCTCCCCCAAGACCCCCTCCACATCCTTCTCACCCCCTCGTTGAGAACCCCTGGTTCAGGTGATTTTTAGAGAGCCTTCCCACCCCGATCATCTTGAGCAATAACAATGGCAGCTCACACACGCTCCCTGCTTACTACATAGCAGGTGCTTTACATGCAGCACCTGATTTCATCCTCACAACCACCCCATGAGGTAGGCACTATTAATTCCAACTGACCAAGGAGGCTCAATGAGCTTAGGTCACTTGCCTGAAGACACACAGCTTGTAACTGGCCAAGTCTAGCTGAGAATCCAAGAGCTGTGGAAGTCTTCACCATGTTCAGAGTTCAAGCATTTTAGAGGAAGAGAAAAACCCACAACATTTTCCTGATGATTTCCCACCCAAGGCGAAAACTAGAAAGCTTTGTTTGCTTAATCAGATTTCAATGGCACCCAACACTCAGAGAAGACAAGGTGGTTGCTAACTGAAGCCACCCAGCAGCACAGGCCCAAGCTGGCTTTGTTGTCAACTGGGTGTGACAGCGGAAAACAGTATCTAACACTCTTGTTTCAAAGCATCCATACACATGCCATGATAAGGTTTTACAATACGCAGCATTTTACAACTCACAAGGTCTTTGAGAACGTCCCAGATCATTTGCTCCTCAGGCTATTATTATCAACATTCCCACAACTGCAGATGAACAAACTGAGGATACAGGGGTGAAATAGCTTCCTCTAACATAAGGATCTGAACTTGAGTTCAAACGTGCAGCTTCTCACACTAATTTCATGATCTCTCCCTATTCCTTGTAGCTGCCTCTCCCCAAAAAGGTACCTAATTTTGTCTTTATGTCTTCCGAGTGTGTTTGCTGGCTCAGGGAAATGATACGATTTGGTCTCTCAGCTTGACAGAACGATTTCCCAGTGTAATTGTTGTATGTGTTAATGGTTTTTATTATTCTTTGCACAAACGACATTATAACAATATTAATGGAAATCTAAGGGAAAGAAAAATCCACCAAGCCTGCCACCCACAATAAATCAAGTTTTGATTTTTCCACAATTCTCTTCCAATTATTGGCCATGTGCAGACATACTTTCTGCAGGGTTTGTGAAGCTCACATAGAAACAGTTTTGTGTTTTGCCTTTTGCATGTTTATCATAAGCATTGTTCATGTTGCTCAAGTCTTCATAGTTAGCTTTCATGGTCTACCATATTTCAGTGAAGTTGGATGCAACATATTTATTTTGCCATTCCCCTGGTATTTGACATTAGGGTGGCCATTGTACCTTTCTTTTTACACCTGCTTTTTGTTTCCTTCTATGTTCTGGCCCAGAAAATATGGGCATATCACGATTGGCCCCAACCCCCAGGGCCTGTGCCTCTGCCTGCAACACATCTCTCAGTCGTGGGAGGAGAGCACCAGGAAATATTATCTTCGGTGGCCTAGAATTTTAACTTCTTCCATACCTTCCAATGGACTCATTAAGTCTGACTAGAAAACAGGTCTTTAGGAAGAAGGTCCCAGGGGGATAGGGGTCAATGGACTCCCTTATAAGTCTCTGCCACTTTAGCTTCCACCATACCGAAATCGAGGCTGTGAGAATTCAATAAACTTGTGAGGTTGAAAGGGCCAGGTCAACTATAAAAATGCCTTGCAAATGTAATGAGATGATTTCCTGATTTTGTTTAGGTACAGAGAGGAGAATGGTGGACTCATTTGCATCCTGAAGCACAGGCCACCGTGTTTACAGCGCTGATTCGGTTGCTTGCCGGGAGAGGGATGTTGGAAACCAGCATGATACCAGTTGTCTGGATCTGAAGCCTCTCTCAGCCTAACCTGGTTTAGGCTTAAATTCAAGTATCCTCTACTTTCTTACTACCTCAGGAATCCCTGGCTCTAGCTTCTGGACCCAGCATGGAGTCCCCAATGAGTTCAGTTATTCCAATAATACAAATATGCCATCAAACAGATATGTGGTGGGACTTCTACAAGGCTGGGCATTGCAGCCCTTGTTGCCATAGAGATTTGCTAGCCCTACCACAAGCAAGCCCAGACCCCTCCTTCCACCACATCCGGTCTCCAGGGTTACTAATGCCTGTCACAGATGCAAAGATGCTTAGAAGCACATGGTATGGTGCAATCGGCACAGGCTTGAGAGTTAGGCAGATTTGGGCTCAAATCCTGGCTCTACAACTTCCTTGTTATCAGATCATGGGGCAGCTCTCCCTTAGAGTCTCAGTTTTCTTATCTGTAAAATGGCATGAATAATCCCTGCCTGGTGATTTTTCTGAGAGTTAAGTAAAGTTGTGGATGAAAAGTGCTGGCATATAATAGGTGCATGATGGATATTAACTCTCTTTCTCTTCTCTATGGGCTGCTAGTTCAAATAGATGGTTCATATATGCACAGCTATGCGTATGCTGTATAGTGACGGTGGTGCTAGCATGCATCCCCCTCCCCACCACATACAGATTCACAGGGTGACAGGGCTACACTCACTCAATAGGTGAAAGGGGCTGCGAGAGTTGGTGAGAACTCAATCCCACCTCATGAGCTTGGCAGACAAGGCTTTCCAGTCTTAAAGCAACCTATGCTCTAAGGTCCTGTTGGGCTTCCACGTGCTGCGACTGCCCCGCTCCCCCCTGCCCCCGCCCTCACCCCTACTGGCTGTGTGGCTGGTTTTGCTCATCTTTTCCCTGCTGCAGCTCAGCCTGGCTGCTCCTCCACAGTCTCCTAAACCTGTGGGGCTCACTTCTGGCTCCAGCCTCTGGGAAAAGTTTCCTCCCTCTGCAATCATAATCATCCTTCTTCCTTTGAAAAGCAATTTCAACTTTCAAAAGCTTTCCTAGCTATCTCACATCGCATCTTCCCAATTACCCTGGGAATGTGCTAAGGATCCGCCCTGAGGATTTGTAGCTTTTTATAGCCAAAGGACAGAGGTAGCAGAGGTGGATGACCTGCCTAAGGGTCTCAAAGCCTTCTGAGTCTCGGTCAAGGGTTCTTTCCCACCCTTTGGTATACAAATTGTAGCCCTTGCCCTAGAAAAGCTTACATTTTACTAGGGGGAGATACACATGCAATAACAAGTATAAAAATGATAATACCAGAAATGATAAAATTATGTAAAAGGTATCAATTTAGTACCGAGGAGGGAGTGATGAACTTTATTAATTAATTTTGTATGAAGGAAGGCGGTCAGTCAGGGACAGTTTCAGAGAAGAGGAAACACAGGATCAGGATTCTGAAGGCTGAAGAGAAAACTGTCAGGAGAAGATAGCAGGTGGAGGAGGTGTTCCAGACAGAGGAAAGTGCATTAGTGAAAGCACGGAAATGTTGAATGGGAGCATTTGGAGACCTTCAACTCATTCAATATGGCTGGATCAAGTTCAAGGTGAGAAATGATAGCTGGTGAGGCTGGAGAAGTAGGAGGGGCCCAATCATGAAAGATCTCTAAGTTGCGCTAAGGAAAATATACTTTATCCTAGAAATGGGTGCTTCTCAAGCCTCAGGCATTGGTATCTCAGTTTCCCAACTTTTGCCACTTCCATGTGCTTCCTATGCTACTATTTACTTAATCATTTTATTCAAAAAGACTCACTTTAAAAACATTTAACCTTACCCTAATTTAAAAAAATATGAGAAATCATGGGTTTGATGTATTAGTTATATATTTTTTGAATACACATTAAAATATATACAGAACTTGAAAGGCAAAAACAGTTTTCTCTGTTACACCTACGATGATCCCCTGGGCCACCTGAGATCCACTCCACACTTGGGGAGCAATCGTAATCTCTCGTACCCCAATTAGTAAGACTTGAGTTCATAGCAAGGGAGCACAGGGACAGCTCATTCTGGTGGCTGTGTTGGGCGTGCCCAGGAGAAGGTCAGAGGTGGAAGCAGGCAGCCCAATTCTGGAATAAGCGAGAGTGACCAAGGGCCTGGATTTGGACACTGACAGTAGGATAAGAGAGGGGCTCAGATGTCTCAGAGGAGGCCTCGAAAATGAATACTTTTTGAATGAATGAGCAGATAGATGGATGAGTGAAAATTGTAAAGTGGGTGGTGAGGGGGAGAGAGAGAGGAGTGAAGGATGACTACCAGAATGCTAGTTTGGGTTACTGGAAAGACAGTGGGGTCACTAAGAGAAAATGGAAGAGAGAAAAGCGAGCAAGAAGAGAAAGAGTGGCACAAGTTTAGCCCAGTGGAAGTGAGTGTTCAATCGGGGCTTCTGGGATCACCTAGGGATTGTGAGTGAGCAGGTCTGGTGTTGTGGTAAGGTGAGGACCAGGAGGTGGAAGGGGGAGGGAGGGAGAAGCAGTTATGAGGCCACCTCCTCGTGCTGCCAGAGGCTGCTCCCAAAGCTACTACGTCTAGGGTGACCCTGGATTGGAGCTGGCATTGAAGATACAAAGCAACTTCTAAGAAATGAAACAATAGCCAGTAACTGTCCCAAGCTGTCACATCAGCAATTATGTAAAAAGTTATCTTCAAGCTTCTGTACTGGGCTGCACAGAGCATCTCCATGTAACACCAGCAGGTCCTGAGCCTTCAGCTCCAAGGCAGAGAAGCAGGAACTCTGAGGTGGTGTTTGCGCCATTCACCTAATGGTGGCCTTGGAAGAGTATGCCCCTGAAAGATTCCAAAGAAACTTCAATGCTCAGAAGTTTTATTCTTTGGCTCAGTCCACCACAGAGACCCAAATTCAGCCCATATAGGAGGCCAAACAAAGCCCTGCTCTGACAGGCGGGCTCCAGAGACGGTTACCCTGCCTGCCAGCATATCCCAAGTTGCTTTCCTGTAGCTTCTCTCCCCACCACGCTCTGTAAGAATCCCATTGTAGGGCTGCCCCTGGGACTGGCTGCCCTTGGACAACTACCCTCAACTGCATAGCCAGCTGAGTCCCCAGAAAGAGGCAGAGGCAAACCTATGGGCCTGAGCACGGCACACTTTTGGCAAGACAACAATCCATTTATTGCTTTCTTATGGTAAACGTGAGTCAAACTTGGCAAAAACTTTTCCTTCCTTCCCACTGGCCTGAATGGTGAATGAGAGCTTCCCAAACAGGCACAGAGGGAAATACAGGCTCCTCCTGGACTCTGTGTGATACGAAGGGTGTGTGTGTATGTGGTGGTGGTGGTGGAGGTGGTGGGTGCTGACAAAGGAGAAGAGGGAACTCCACCAAGACAGAGGGAGGAGGGCACAGAGAGAAAGTACTTGTGACCCTAGTGCATGAAGCCTAACCCCAGGCAGCAGTGGAAGATACTTTCAAGTGGCCAAGGGGTAGATAGGAGGGTAAGAGTTGGTGGAAGTGGGTGAATGGATGAAGAGAAGTTGCTTCCAAATTGCTCTTGCACTGCCTGAGAAGGTGAGCTAGGGAAAGTTGTCTGCAGACCTTGATTTCCACAGTGTCAGCATCCAGGAAGGAGTTGTTGGGGAGAACTATGCCAGCACCCTTGAGTCCATATCTGGAGAGGGGCAAGGAAGGGGCAAAGCAGAGCACACCCAGGGGTAGGGGAACAACAAACTCAAGGCTGGCAAATGCTCCTCTCGCCCATGCATGAGGAGAGCTCTGTCAGGGCTGGGGCAGGGAGGTGGGGGGCAGGGCATTACACAGCAAGAAACAGATTTGTCTGGATCGTTCCATGCATGCAGCATATGAGGTAGAGCCAAGAGAGGTGTAGGTGTACATGTTCAGGGCGGGTATGGGGGCTGGGGCAGGGGGGAGACAAAGGTTTGAATAACAAAGGAGGCTCGGCTAGTAAAGGATAAGCCATGCATGGTTCCAAGATTCTGCCTACTGGATCCAGGGAGAAAGCACAGTCCTAGCCATGAACTTCAGTCATTGGCACGCTGCTCACTTCTCTGACACTCCAGCCACCCTCCAGAGGCTACACAGGGTTACCGGCGAAGGGGCTGGCCCCTCCCAGCTCAGGGTACTCTGACTTATGCAATTCAGCCTGACACAGGAGCAGGGGAGCTGGGAGTTCACCCTCATTTCCCTCGGGTTCTCTCCCTGCCCCCTGCCAGCCCCTGCAAGTCACAAAAAGGGTCAGGGGCCCCGCATGGCAGCAGCTGGGAGGCCCTGGCTGTAGGAGCCCCGGAAAAGGAGGGAAGGGAAAAGAGTACCTGTTGCTGAATGCATCCTGCTTTGGCTCTTACTCCTCGGTTGCTTGTGGTGAGAGTTGCCCATCATTCTGCTCTGGACTGGCAGCCACCACGGCGGCCGCTGCCACCTCCTCCTCCTCCTCTTTCTCCTCCTCCTCCTCCTACTCCTCCTCCTCCTCCTCTGCCTGTGCTCCTCCCCAGGTGCTTACATCACCTCAGCTTTGCTTCTCACATACATGGCTCTTCCAAATCCCACTTGTGCCTCTGGCACAGAATTGTACAGATCTGAGCCTCTCACTTGGACTAGAGCCTGCTAGGAGCTTCTCTCAGTCTCTCTCAGTCTCTCTCTCTCTCCCTTCCTCCCTCTCTCTCCCCCTCCCTTTCCCCCTCCCCCTTGCTCAGTGCTCCACTGGGGTCGAGCAGCCCAGGTTCTAAGAGAAACCCTAGCAAGCCCTGAAAGTGGCCCCCACTTCATCTGCCTCTGCAGAAAGGGCCAGCACAGGCACCCCCCCGGGACCTGACTCGCCCACCCTCACCGTCCCTGGCTGTCTCTGCTCTCAGTGCTGTCATTCCTGCTGCCGCTCGCTCGCTCACTCACTCGCTCACTCGCTCACTCTGTCTGCAGAAGCTTGCAGGAGTGCGGGGCCAATAACAGAGCCTAATCCGGGAGTGTGACAGGGACTAGTGAAGGAATGTGCTACCCAGGAATTCTAAGTGACACAGCTCCCTGCTCCACTGGGGGATGGATCCAGTTCTGTAAGTGACAGCTGCCAATGAGCTGTGGGCTCCAGTCCTGACGGAAATCTGGGAAAATTTGGGCAGAGCACAAAGCTGTCAGGCTGCAGACTTGGAGCTAGCACAGCCAGATGCCACAAGAATGCCCAGTGTGGCCACCAGGTGTACCTGCTTCCTTGTCAGACACACCTGAAGCCTCACTCCGCTCTCCCCTCCCTCGCCTGCTTTGCCGTCCCAGGGGAGGGCACAGCTGGCAGCCCAGAGATTCGCAGACTGGAACTGGGACCCTTGGCAGCCAATGAGAGGGCTCCTTCCATAAGTCCCACAGCAAATACATGCGCGCTCTCTCTCTCTCTCTCTCTCACACACACACACATACGCACACACACGGACACACTTATGCAGCCACTCACTGTGAGTGTTGCAGCCCTGTGGGATAAGCGACATGGGGCAGGTGGTGCTAGCTCAGCAGCCCATTCCAGCCCCAGCAGCCTGGCTGTGAGGAAGGGCTGTGGCTCCTGGAACCAACTCTGCCAGAGCTAGACAGCCTCAAGTGCCTTCACTCAGGCGAGTGGTGGTACTGCTCAATGCTGATGTCATCAGATTAGTGCTGACTGGGACAGGGGGCCTGTCTATAATAGTCACGGCCATGGAGCACTGCGGGTGTGGGTCTGGCTAGAGCTTCAGCCTGGAAGACTTGGGGCACTGTGCCACCCAGAAAACAGAGCTTTCTGACTTTGGGGCAAGAGATCTAAAGTGGGATCCCTGCATCCATCTGCCCACTCACCTGCCCAGTCATTCAGTCATTCTTTCAGCAGTTCCCAGGGATATGCTCTGGCCAGGCTCTGTGTGAAGGTTGGGGACATAGAGGTGCCAGTCATTGCCTAGGAGGGTGTGAATGACATGTCCACAGGCCATGACAATACAGAGAAGGATCAATAATGTTGTGGGACTATCAAAGAGAAGCTTCTTCAGTCTGGAAGGTCTGGAGATACCTTCCCAGGGGAGGTGATGCTTGGACTGGGTCATGAAAGATGAAGAAGAGTTGGCCAGAAACAGAAAGGGGAAGGACACACTGTTAACTATTTGGAATACTACCCCTGCTAGGAACCTCTCCTGTTGAGTCCCCAGCTTTCAAGGGTCTCTTCAGTTTTCTTCAACAATTCCACAAACATCTCTCAAGCTACAGACTTCAGGCTGTCTCAGCCTAGTGGGGGCAACAGATAATTATAGAGAGGAACCACAAGATAGTGTGACCCATGCTTGGGCTTTGCAGCTCACTGTGGAATGTGAGGCTTCCAAGGGGACTGATCTGAGGCCAGAAAAGAGGGCTTGGGAAATAGAGGTCCCAGAGCAAGCATGAAGGGTGAGAAGTGAAGCATCTTGGGAAAATACATTTATGAATATGATAAAAATTATGAAGATTGAACATGGCAAAAATCTTCAAGGTGATAAGTGAATAACTGAAGCTTGGAGAATGTTTGGTTCCTGACCTCTTATCCATTTGTGATGGGTCCTAAGTATGAGTCTTGGTAGCTTCAAGGTTGTAAACATGGACTTTAAGCTCAGAGAGGCTAGAAAAGACAGAACCATAACAACTTGAGATGATTCTAGAATGCGTGCGACATCCTGAAAGTGAAAATAGAATTGAATTTGCTTGGGTTGTGCACTTGGGACCCTGGATTATATTTCCAGGAACCACATGAGGAAGCTTGAATAGGAACAGGTATGTTTTGGAAGAGTTTGGGGAGTAAAGGCATGGGGGAGGTGGGGAGGAGGAATGAGTGAATGATCACAACCTGGACACATTTGTGTACCCCTACTTAGGTCAAGAAGTTGAACATGACCAGGGCTACAGAAGCCCTTTTCGAAGCGGTTTGTTTGTTTGTCTGTTTTTTTGAGACAGGGTCTTGCTCTGTCACCCAGGCTGGAGTGCAGTGGCACGATCATGGCTCACTGAAGCCTCAACTTCCTGGGCTCAAGTGATCCTCCCAACTCAGCCTCCTGAGTAGCTGGGACTACAGGAGCGCCCCAGCACTCCCAGCTAATTTTGTTTATTTATTTATTTTTTGTAGAGATGGGGTCTCACTATGTTGCCCAGGCTGGTCTTGAACTCCTGGGCTTAAGTGATCCTCCCACTTCGGCTTCCCAAAATACTGGGATTACACCTGTGAGCTACCACATCTGGCCTCAAAGCGGTTTTTTAACCATCATTGCATGTCGTTCTAACACCAGCCCTGTCAGGTAGATAATACTAGTTTAATCCATTCTACAGATACTTAAACAGGCTAAGATAGGGGAGGCAGCTTAGCCAAGGTCCATATTGGCTTCTTCCACTGGGCCTACACCCATGCTCAAGATGTTCCCACTGGAGGAAAAACAACAAAAGAGAAGAGCAGACACGGAACCCCTCCTTTCTCCCTTGTCCTTTCTGCCTCACCATTCTTCTCCTCTTCTCATCTGAGCTTCTCATTTGGGAAGCCTATATCCCGTGTCCCATGTCCTCACCTCCTCCTCTCTGTAAGCCCCATTGTGGCCCCTGGAGCTTTTCTCACTCAAGCAGCAGTGTCCCCATGGCCATAGCCCATTAGATGCTTAAGGATCTGCTGGGAGTCACATACTCCCTCTGGACTAAATGAACCCAACTAGTACATGGTGCAGCCAGGTTTTGGACCCCTGTCTATCTCCACATTCAGTGCTTTCTTCACCATATCCTCTTTTAATCATCTAAATTGGAGGAGGAATGCTTTTAGACATCTTTTATGCTTTCCTCTCCCTCCCCTACCCATTCACTGAGTCCTGTAAATTGTTGCTTAGAACTGTCTCAAATTGGAGCACTTCACGGCATCATCTCCACTTCCCTCACCCTGGTCCCAGTCACCATCATCCCTCCCCAGACCCCTGCAATGAATATCTTCTTCAGTGGGCTCCCTGATTCCACCTCTGCATCCTAAAATCTGTTCATGACACAGCAGCCAGAGTGAGCTTTTACAAACATAAATCAAACCACATCACTCCATTGCTTGGAACCTTCCAATGATCTGTTGTCTAAAGTGTCAAGTCCACACTCTCCAGCCTATACTCAGAACCGGCTTCATCTGACCTCTTTGCCTCCTCTCTCTTGATTCCCTGAAACAGACCCCTCTGCCCATTCAATCTGGGCTACTCATTCTCTTCTTTGTCTTGTCATTGTGGCTTATCATTTCATGGTAAAGCCACCAGGGAAAAGCTTTGTGGTCAGAGAAGCCTAGATTCAAATCCTCATGCTGCCATTTCTACCTGTGTAAACTTGTACAACTTACTTAACCTCCCCAGCCTCCATTTTCCATGTATAATGGGGGAATGAAAACACCTAACTTGTAAGCTACCATAAGCCTTTCATGAGATAATCCTAAAATGAGCTAAACGACACCAGGCCCATAGTAGGTGCTTGCTAAACAGTGCTTCCCATCCCCTCTCACCGCCTCTACCTGCTGTTCCCAAACCCTACAGGCTGCTCCTCAAGCTTCAGCCCAAATCCCATCACCCCTTGAAAGCCCTCTTTGCACACATCCCTACTAGCAGTCTGCAGGGATAATTCCTCTCAATACCTTCAGCTCTGGCTGGCTGAGCCTCTCATTTGTCCTTAAACGTAGATGTCCTGGAATTGTTCCAAATCTTCCACGTATTCATGAACCTTCTCTGCCCCAGCAACTTATGAATTCTTTGCGGGATGGGCCAAAGTTTGGGTGTTTGAAGCTGTGCCTTGTGGAGGACCTTGCACAGAGGATGGCTCAGTTAGTGTCTGCCCATTCGTGGGCACGGGCCAAGCTACCCTGCTCATGCAGACCTTCCTTCCTCTCCTTCCTCCCAGCCCTCCTTTGCTCCCTGACGATCCCTCTGAAAGCTCCACATGCTTGGTCCTTGTTCCTCCACCAACCCAAGAGTCTTCTCAAATTTTTCTCATCCCTTTCTACTCATCAGGGTGCACATCCAGGTTGGGTAGGGTGCTGGCGGCGCTGTTCTCATGGGTTCACTGATGCAAGATCACTGCCTGTGGAGAGGGTCTGGAAAGGCTGGCTAGCCTTTTCACTGAGCACTGTGCTCAGGGAGGGAGGCATGGTGGCTTTAAGAGGGGGGCTGAATTCCCTGTGGTGTCTTCACGTGGAGTTTGGGGAAGAATGGCTTCTTTCTTTTTCTCCTGTGTGCAAGCTAAGCCCAGCCAGGAGCACCCAGTTCTATCGAAGAGAGAGGGAGGGCCAGGCCCCACCATTTGGCTGGTCCCTCACCCTACTTGGTGCCTTAGGCACACCAGGGGAGGAGATAGAGAAGTCTGAGGCCCGAAAGAAGCAACTCAGGGGCCCATGTCCCCAAAATGAAACAGCTTAAGGTTCATCATTACCACCTCACTGGCTGTACCCTTCTGTACTCAGGGATGTCAAAGTGGGTGGACAGGGAAGTGCAGCAGGTGGTACTATCTCTGGACCACCCCCTGGAACCCAAGAGCTGGGACAAGAACTACCCCTATCACTTTAGTCATGCTCTTACTCCTCACCACCACCCTGTCAGGTGCGGATTATTAGGACCTAAGTTGAAGATGCGGAGACAGACATTAGATAAAAAAATGGAGCTAGTTAAGTGGCAGGGTTGGGACTTGAACCTTAAGTTAGGCTGACTCCAAGCCTGTCTCCTTTTCATTCTGCTGGTCCCATCTGCCACAACCTGCACATGCTCTAATCTGGTGTGGGGAATTTCCAGGTGCAAGTTCCATAAGGAAAAGTGAATTCTAATACACACTCTGATTCTGACTCCAGTGGGCTGTAGCCTGCCAGTGGCTACCCCTCATAGTGCTTGTGTGTTGTGTGCCCCAAGACAGCAAACTCACTCAACCCTGGGCCCGGAGACACTTTCCAACTGCACATCAGGCACAGTCCCTCAAGCCTGAAACATAAACTTCTCTTCTAGCCCTGATGAAGTGTTCTCTAAGTTCTATTCCTTCTGCCTAGAATGCTTTTCCTTCCACTTCCATCTCTGCTTGTGAAAAGTCAGACTTATTTCTCAAGACCCAGCCCAAATGTCTCCTCCCCCATGAGGCTTTCTCTAAGCCTTACAGCCAGAATCGACTTCACCTCCGCACAGCCATATCCTCTCTACAGATCTCAGGTCCATCATGAGCCTTTTCTGATCTTCCCAAATGTAAATAGTCTTCCCCTTGAGTTAATTCCCACGGTACAGTATTCCCCCAAATGCAGAACACATTGTGCTAGTGGTACGTGAGGTGATAGTACGATGGGGAATTTTAGAAATACATGGATGATCTTTTAAAGTTTAACAGTCACATATTTATTCTAATGTATACTAGATTCTAATAAAAATTACAGGGGAAAATTGAGTGCAAGAAAAGTAATTTCTTGAATATTTGAGGCAGAATTGAAATAGTTGGTTTAAAGAAAAATAATTTGGTATCTGTGAATTGGATTGAATTACTCATACCTTCCTCAAGGCTGCTGGACAAAAGATCTGCAGTGATGGTTAAGAATTGTTTTGGGGGGTTACTTCTGTAGTCCTGGGCATGGTCAACTTCTTGGCCTTGGAAGTGTGTACATGGGTGTGTATAATTTGTGATCATTCATCGATGTGTGCGGTTTTTTTTTGTATGTTAATTGCCCGTGCAAAGTTTATTTTTTAGAAAGTGCCTGACACATAGTAGCCCCTACTCAAGGGAGGTAGAACACTTTGTATTTTGGGCCAAAGTGAACAGAAAGGCAGTGATGTCATTAATAGCCAAGGAACACGGGGATTAGTTACATAGAAAGTGGGTTTGGGGGAGGCAGGAGGCTGTGGAATTATGATTTGGGAAATGTTTTTCTTTTTTGGCCCGTATCCCAGTAAGAAGCCAGAACGCCTTCTGAGAGCTGGTGTTAAGAGTAGTAGGCCAGGCTGGGCGCGGTGGCTCATGCTTGTAATCCCAGCACTTTGGGAGGCCGAGGCGGGCGGATCACGAGGTCAGGAGATCGAGATCACGGTGAAACCCCATCTCTACTAAAAATACAAAAAAATTAGCCAGGCGTGGTTGCGGGCACCTGTAGTCCCAGCTACTCGGAGAGGCTGAGGCAGGAGAATGGCGTGAACCCAGGAGGCGGAGCTTGCAGTGAGCCTAGATCGCGCCACAGCACTCCAGCCTGGGTGACAGAGCGAGACTCCGTCTCAAAAACAAAAAAAAAGAGTAGTAGGCCAAGGCCAAGGGGGTGGAACAAGCCAAGGCCCAGATCATGAATAAGCATACACCCCAGAGGCTAAGCAGAGACGCAGACACAAGGGAAAGAGTGCTGGCGGGAGGCTCTATGACCTTGGGCAGGCCCTGGCATTTTGAGCCCCATTTAGTTTCCATCTGGACAGTGAAACATATGAACCTAATTACCTCCTGAGGGTCCTCTCAGCTCAGACACTCAGAGGGGGTTGTCCTATGCACTGATATTAGTCAACAAGTAGGTTCTCGAATGATCCAAGCACCCACTCTGTTTCAGGTACTATTCTGGTTACAGAGCACACAAGAATGAGAAGCCCCAGCTGCTGCCCTCAGGCGGCTCCTAGGCCTCAGTCTTTCCTACATACCTCCCCTTGGGATCGACCAGCACCAATTTCCAGAATAGAAGGTTCTCTAGAGACTTGCAAAGGAAACCCTCTCTGGGGTTGGAAATGCACACGCCTGTAATGGTCAGGAAGGACAGGGCCATGAATGAAGTAGGCTAGGGTAAGCCACAGGGTGTGGTGGAGACCTGGAGCATGCATGCTGGCCACCCCCAACCCTGTTCCCAAGGCACTCAACCTCCAATCTGGGAAACCTCTTTGCTGACTCAACCCAACCTATCTGTAGTTCACATTCTGCCAACAGTCTGCCAGTTTGCTTCCCACCAGCTGTGGTCTCCAAGTATTTCTGAGCCTATACTCCCATATATACATATTTATGTATAAATCATATATATGTACTACTGTGCTAATCAGTTTTATAAAATTTAAAACATAGACAAACATGGAAATTAGGATATGATAAAGATGACTGTTGATAGAAATTCTAATATTTTCTCCTTGCACCCTAATAGATGATACATCCGCTTTGGAGGCCACAGGTCTAGCACACCACCCTCTGCCTTACAACCAGATGATGGAAGAAGGCAAAAAGAAAGTAATAAACATGTATTGCACTGTATCATCTTTCAGGCTTTGTTCTCATTGCTCTACCTATCTCATTCATTCATTCAATAGATTTTATTAAGCCTACTATATTAGGCCCTGTGCTGGGCACTGGGTGATAGAGGTGAATGAGGCAGATGTAAAGAGTTTAAAATCCAGGCAGAGGAGACAGACAATAACCAAGTACACAAATAACCAAGGTAGGACTAGTTCCTGAGAAGTGCCATGAAGGAAATCAGCATGGTGATGTGATGGCAAGGGATGGGGCAGGCATGGGGAGCTAGTTCGGATGAGTGGTAAGAGAAGGTCTCTCCGAGCTAAGAACTGAACCTGAGAAGGAGCTGGTAGAGGAAACAGAAAGTGCCAAGGCCATGAGGCCACGAGGTGAGAGGGACCTCAATGTCTTTGAGAACTGGAAAGGAAGCCAGCATGTCTAGGGTGGAAAAGGTAGGGGGTAAGAGGTGGATGTTATTTGAAGTGAAATGGGAAACCATTAGAGCATTTTAAGCAAGGGAGCGACAGGATATGATTTAAATGTTTAAAAGACCACCATGTCTGCTATGTAAGCAAAGGGCTGGAGGGAAGTTCCAGTAGAAATGTGCAGGAGGCTATCGTAGTAGTCCAGGCAAAAGATGATGGGCCAGGATCAGGGTGACGGAAACAGAGAGAAGCAGGCAAGCATAAGATATATTTAGGCCGGGCGCGGTGGCTCAAGCCTGTAATCCCAGCACTTTGGGAGGCCGAGGCGGGCGGATCACGAGGTCAGGAGATTCAGACCATCCTGGCTAACACGGTGAAACCCCGTCTCTACTAAAAATACAAAAAATTAGCCGGGCGTGTTGGCGGGCGCCTGTAGTCCCAGCTACTCGGGAGGCTGAGGCAGGGGAATGGCGTGAACCCGGGAGGCGGAGCTTGCAGTGAGCCGAGATCGCGCCACTGCACTCCAGCCTGGGGGACAGAGCAAAGACTCCGTCTCAAAAAAAAAAAAAAAAAAAAAAAAAAAAAAAAAAAAAAAAGATATATTTAAACCTCATAACAATTTCACCATCATACCCATGAAGGCTGTATTACCATCCCCATTGCACGTATGAGAAAACTGAGATTAGGGGAAGTTAAGTAACTTGCCAAAGATCACACAGCTTGTAAGTGATGAAAGCAGGATTCACCCAGGTCTGCCTGGCTTCCTTCCCAGCCTACTCAGGATTCCAAATATGTTTCCTGCTCCAGGGAGTAATTCACCAGGACAATATAGGGTCTTCCTGTTTCAATCCTGAAAACATTGGGCATTCCAAACAAAGAAAAAGGGATTGAGGACTATTTGATCCAGCAATCAGCCAAGGGTATGTGAGTGAATCGAACAGTCCATTCCTCCCGTTTTCATAAGCACACCGAGTTCACCAGAGCTCTAAGTAAGGGAAAAACCATTCTTTCCTTTGGAGCGGGGAGTGGTCAGGAGGAGGGTAGTGATGGTATGTTTGGAAATAGAAAAATAAAAAGCTGCCAACTTGTGCCTTCAAGGAAAACCCAAGGGCGCAGGCCAAGACAGGGGAAGTGACTTGCCAAATCCCTCCTCACAGCCCCCAGAGTTATTCATGTGAAAAAGAAGGCGGAATAGTCCCTGCCAAAGACATGAAGTCCTTTACAGAGCACTTTGTTAGCAAAGCCTAGCATCCCTGTCACTATGCAAAGTGAGCTGGAATGTTGCCATGGCAACGGGCAGCTGGGCCCTTGAATCAGCTTGAGGCCTGCCTTGGCAGAGAGGCCCAAGCCTGTGGGGGCATCTCTTGGAGGTTCGGCAGGGGGCAGGGAGCTGGTTTTGTGTTTGTCGATGAGGAGTCCTGAGCTCCCTTCTAGGTAACCAGGGGTCCAAAGGATGTGTCTTCAGGAAGTATTTCCCGTTGTCAGATATGCCTAACTTCCACAGCACACAGCATCCCAGGTTGGCATGACCTGATCATTTTCCCAATTCAATGAGAGAAAATGGAAACACCCAACTGCTGTAAAACAAAACTTCCTTATGTTACAAGTATAGGAAGAAATCAAAGCGCAGAGAGGGCAAGTAACTTGCTGAGGGTTGCACAGCCTTACTAGTGCCAGAGTCAAACCACAACTCCTTTGACTTCTGAGGTAGTGTGAGTTTCACCATACTACCCTTCTTTCCTTGGGCACTGCAGAGGGAGAAAAATGAATTGACGGTGACAGAGCCCCTCTATGTACCTAACACCATGTTGGATTCTTTGGCATTCCTCATAGCTCATCTGCACCACAAACCTGCAATGGAGCTATTACTATCCTCAATTCGCACTTTAGGAAACTGAAGCTCAGAGAGATCAGGAAATTGGCTCAAGGTCACACAGCTAGATGGACTTCAAAGACTAGTCTTTGTGCTTCACCACACGGCCTCATGCTTCTGAGGTCAAATGCACCTTTTTCCCCTTTGTGTGAAAGACAGACATAATTGCAAGTGATTCTAGATGCTATCCCTACTCTGCTATTTATGGTAAGAAAGTGTTCTGCTGCAGATCACTAAGCTGCCCCTCAGTAAAGCTTCACAACCGCTGATAGAACCCTGGCGCTCAGTTTTTTCATCTCTAAAGTGAGGATACAGTGAGCTTGGGGTTGCTAGAGAATGAGAATGAAAGAGAATGCATAGAAAGTGCATAGAGCAAGGTCTGGTGCATAGCAAGTGCTCAATAAATGTTAGTTATCGTTAAGATTATTCCTTTTAGGGATCAGCTCAAATTCTGCAACCTCAACCACCCCAGCCATCATTTGATGCAATCCCCTTTCACTCCCTAGCCATCCATTCATTGCCAGTTGCCAGCACCCAGAACTGAATTCCTTCCCTCAGAGGAAGGGAAGGGCATCAAGAAAAGGTGATGCCGAACTCGAAAAGAATGAAGCAACATTTGCCAGTAAAATGAGGTCTGGAGAGAAGACATTCTAGGCAAAGAGGACGTTTTGAGTAAGAGCATAAAGGTATGAGGGTTTCTCGTATTTGGGAAGAAAAATAAGTGATCTGGTATAGCCAGGTAGAAGATGAGGTAGTTGGAACTAGACCATGGAGGCCTTAAATGTCATGAGAACAGGTGCGGATTTTATCTTGAAGGTGATAGTGAGCCACAGAAGCTTTAGGCAAGGGAGTGACCTGAAGATCAGTAGGGTGGCTGCAATGTGGAAGGCTGATAGGAGAGGGGCCCGGACACCAGTTAGGAGGCTCTGGAAGGGGCCCAGATGAGACACGATGAGGGCCTGCCTCAGGGTGGAGCGGTGGGGCCAGACAGGGAGAACAGATCATGGTGGTGATATGGAGATAGAATGGGTGGTGCCATTCCTTAAGTTAGAGAGCCGTGGAAAACCAGCAGGTGAAGGGATGAGGAGGAGAGAGCTTGCCTTGGACACAGTTTGTGTGTCTAGAGGGTGGTAAAGATATGTGATCCAGAGCTCAGAGCTGGAAATAAATATAAATGGAGCAGTCACAAGGTCTTGGGAGTATATGAAGCCAAAAAGCAGGTGAGATGGTTCAGTTTGAGTAGGGAGGAATGGAAAGAACAGGGAGCACTGATGTTGAAACTTTGTGTCACAACTCTGTGTCTCTGCCTTGCTCTGCAATGGCAGCCTTCCTGTGCACTAGTCCAACATTTGTGCAGCTCCCTGACATGCAGACCAAGTCACTCCCGCAATGTGATGGACAAAGACAGCGTCCACTCTCATGCATAAGGCCTTAGCAAGCCAGGACAGGTAGCAATCCTGGTGTCCTTTACAATGAGGATTTTCTGGACAAGGAACTGGAGAATCCTAACAGATCATAAAGAGTTAAGGGGCAGGCAGAGAAAGCCTTTAAGAACTGGGAAGCTGGCTGGGCGTGGTGGCTCACGCCTATAATCCCAGCACTTTGGGATGCCAAGATGGGTGGATCATGAGGTCAATAGATCGAGACCATCCTGGCCAACACGGGGAAACCCCGTCTCTACTAAAAATACAAAAATTAGCTGGGCGTGGTGGCGTGTGCCTGTAATTCCAGCCACTCAGGAGGCTGAGGCAGGAGAATCGCTTGAATCGGGAAGGCGGAGGTTGCAGTGAGCCGAGATTTCATCACTGCACTCCAGCCTGGTGACAGAGTGAGACTCCATCTCAAAAAAAATTAATAACAATTAAAAAAAAAGAACTGGGAAGCTGTCAAGCCCCTGGTGCCAGAAACAAGTTTTCTAAAATTCTGTTTTTCACTTGAAAGTTCAAGTTTTATCTTTGGTAACAAATACTGTGAGCTGTTTTCCTTGAAGCAACAGGCTCATTTTGTTCATCTTTGAGAAAAATGTCCACCAAATACCCAAGTCTGACTAACCATAGTTTATCTGTCAACTGTTCTTTCAAGTGAAAATGACGTTCCAGGAAAAAGGAGGCCTGTTGAGCTCACACCTCAAACAATTGCACAGTGCTCTTCTCTAGACAACCATCTCACTCAGCATGCAGCAGAAGTGCTTTCTGTGTTCTTCCTGTTTCATCACACAGGATATTAAAAAGACGTCAACTCCAGGCTTGAGATGTAATAAAAATTGCCATTTTTTACTGCTTTATCTAAGCTACCTTTCAGTAAGATTGTTGGCTTTTTTCCCCTTTTTCTGAGTATGTAGTGGTGAAAAATACAAAATACAATGACTGCTAGTACAGGCTGGTGCCACTGCCTTGATTCACACTAAGGTGGCAACAGTTTTGCAAATGGTGCAAAAGTCAACCTCATGAAAAAGGCAAATAGTGTCCTAGTGTTATCTTAGAAACAGCTCTGACCTTGAGCATCCTCCGAAAGAGTCTCAGTAACTCTGAGGGGTCTGTGAATTGTACTCTGAAAATCTCTGGTTTAGAGAAATTCTTGCCCAGGTCCCTGGGAGCAAGTCGAGGAAGGTTCATTGCAGCATTATTTGTGGTCATGGAGAGTCGGCAGAACCAAGATGTACAGTCTCAGAGGAAGGGAGAAGTACAATGTGGTGGATGAGTGCCAAGTCAGACAGAAGTGATCAACGAGATGTGCACATAGCAGCCCCGAAAGGCCTCAAAACAGAGGGTTGAGGGAAAAAAGAAACAGAATATGATCTATGGATCAATACTACTCATGTAAATTAAAAGCACATAAACACAGAAAACACTACGTAATTTTCAAAGACATCTATATTTCCAACAGCATGTATCAAACCATTAGAGAGGAACTGGGAGTGGAGATTAGAGATGAAAGGAAAAATAAGATAAAAAAATTTAAGGACCTTGCATGGATAGATAATGGTGTGCACAACAGTATACTTAACTGTGCCCTTGAATGCAAACAAGGACAGAATGAATGGGAGGCAGAAAATAAAGTACCTTTTCAAGAGGCTTGATGGCAGAAAGAAAGGGGATTGCTAGAGAGAGAGGTTCACAGAGAGAAGTGGGCAGGGATGTCTGGCTTTGCCTTCTAGCAATCTACCCAACGTGCTCTAGCCTGGGTTCCCAATGGCCTCCTGGTGTCTGAAGTTCACAGAATCAGGCCCTGGTAGGGAAGGGCACTGAAGGACTCTACACTTGCTGGCTCCCAATTTCTCTGGGAAGTAAGAGATTATATCATCGTCTAAAAGTAAGAGGTGGTAGGTAGTCTGGCCTCAAGAGCCAGGGAAGGCGTAAAGCAGCTGCCATAGAGACCAGACAAAAGTAAAAGTATTTGTAGGCAGCACTGATGGCTCAGCTGGAGATTGAGGGGAGTTTGGGATGGATGGGAGGGAAATTGAAGAATTGAATGCCTGGTGGCCTTGATTTTTCATTCATTTCTTCAGCCAGTCCATTAGTCAACAAATATTTATTATCTATTACATACCAAGGTACTTGGGATACCAATAAGGAGTAAAACAGGTTTAGTTTCCATCCTCATGGACATGCCAGTCTCTCTCTCTCTGTGTGTGTGTGTGTGTGTGTGTGCATGCACATGCACAGAAGTTAAATAAGCACACATATATATTATGAAGCAATAACAACTGCAATGAATAAAGGGCACAAGGTGCTGAGAGAGTATATTGGTGAAGCTTGATATAGTCTAGGAGGCCTGTTGGTAAATAGACACTTCCATCTTTGTTTTCAACAGCTGCAAAATGCCCCACTATATGGATGTTCCACAGTTTACATAACCAGTCACCTACTGTAGGGAACATAGAATTTTCTCCCTTTCTCTTTACATCATAACCAATGTTTTGATGCACATCTTTGTACATGCATCTCTAGCACTCGTTTGATTATTCCCTTAGTATGCATTTCTAAAAGTAGAATTGCCACATCAAAGGATGTATACATTTTTAGGTCTTTTGAAACATATTGCCCAACTGTCCTGCAGAAAGGAGGAACTGATTTACATGGGAAAATGTCCGCTTTTAAAAAAAGGGTTAATGGTGGCCAAATCTAGGTGGTAACAATTCCGTAAAACATTTTAAAGGCTGCATAGTATTCCATGGTTATTTACACTATTTTGGCTATTTTGCCATTACAAAAAAGCAATTTACTTTTTTAACAACAACAATAACGAAAGTGGAAAGCTTTTGATAAAAGAAACCACCTACCAAGGTTAGAATATGCTTTCATCTGTTCAAGTAACACGCTAGGTGATAGGACTAAAAAGGTGACTTTTTTTTAGAATCTCCAGTAAAAAAGCAGATTTTTAGTCTCAAGGTTCGGAACGTTTGCGTTTCTGTTAAGCAGTTGATTTGCTTTTATCTATGAATCTTATAACTGATCATGCCTCCCTTTTTATCTGCCATGAAAGGTTAAAGTCAAATTTGGGACCCACATTTATCAAGAGGGGACTTCCTGAAATTCACTTTCTATCACGACTTCTTCACAAGTTACCCTTGTTTTCTCTCTGCCTCATCTTCCTCCCTTACATCTAATTTAGGTTCTCTCCAAGTATAGGATGTATCTTATAAGCCAGCTTAAACCCTTTTTGGAATAAGTCAAGGTGGAAATAATTTTTTACAAAACTTAAGCTAAATGCTCAGATCTCCCTCCAACACAGTCCTCAAGAGGCATAGGCAAGACACAAACAGAAAGATGCTTCAAGAAAACAACAAAAACCTAATTGGAGGTCAATCGATTTCTGGGCTACATGCGTCAAAGCTGAGGTCTTCAGCTTCCAAACACGCAAAGCAATTTAGCGCTCGCGTTCCCATGGCAACCGTGCCAGCGATGGAGAAGCAGCAGCAAGCCCGGCCTGGCGGTTGCTGGGGGAACTCGGGCTGTTGGCCGCGTGACTTTGCTCAAGTCTGAGTGTTTAGATGCGCAGGGACTTTCCATTAACTGGGAGCTCTGGATTCGGACCTAACTGAAAATGTAGTTGCTGAGGAGAGGTGAAAAGTGTACACTGGAAACGGGGTGACACCTAGGTAGCCTCCAATACTTGAAGTTAGTTAGCACTTTCCCTTTTCTCTTTCTCTCCCCCCTTGCTAAAGAAGGGGGTTAGGAAGCGGGAGATGGGACAACAGGCGAAGGGATCCACCCCAAGCTGGCCTTTTACAAAGGGGCTGAAAGAGTGACGGGGAAAAGGGTGATCTCATTTGCATATTTAAAGCTCCAGCCTAATGATTGCTTTGTGCCTCAACTGAAGAAAAATTGTGTTAACTGCAGGGGGAGGGGCATCATGGAGGCTAGAAAAGCGGAGCCCAAAAGAACTCAAATGGGGTGAGGTCGATGAATGTCATCCTCGCCACTTGGGGAGAATATAGATGAGTATTTATTTGGTCTGGGAGGAGGCAAGACTTTCTAAGCATTAAAATCACAAAGGAAAATGTCAACATATTTGGCAGCATCATTTAAAAAAAATGTTAGCACATCCCAAAGCACATCAAACCAAAAATCAAAGAGAAAATAGCAAATTGGGAAAGAAAAAGATATTTGCAGCATAGGACAGAAAAGGGTTAATATCTTTACTATATAAAGAGCTTTAAGTAACAAACTCTTTACCAATAAGTAAACAGACACACATATTTTACTTTTCTAATCAAGAAAAAAACAACTCTATTTCAGAAGAGAAAGAGTCCAGAAGAGCACGCCATTCTCTGAAAGGGAAGCTATTAAGAATGACAGAATGTGGATCAGCTCAGACAACTGCTAAAGTGGCCCAAGGAAGAAAGAGTTTGAAAATGTTCTGCTTATTGCACTGGAGAGATGGGAGTGGGGATTGGGGGGTTTCCTAAAGCTTACTGCACCAATCAAAAAGCAATCATTTTGGAACAACCTGTCAAAATAGTACTGGAACCTGTCATTGACATATGCAAGCAGGAAGGCTCTACTTCCCACCCACACAGTGTAGACAGAGGAGTATGGCAGAGAAAGTGTTGCAGCATCTCCTTGGAAGAGAGGGCTGTGGAGTATCCCTGGCACCTACAGCAGAGCTGGCCCAGAGTAAGCAGGTGTTCAGTGAGGCCTTGCTGAAGAGTTGTGAGGTTCTCTTCATGATGGCCAAGTCCTTACGTGGAGTCCTTGGTTCCAAGCAGCCTTCAAGGAACTCACCCACTCTCTTTGAGACCCCACCAGGAGTCTGCTGTGAGTGTCTATCCCAAGTTCAGGTTCTGGGAAGGGGAAGCAGACTTATTCTGTGTTGCTGTAGATGGTAGGAGTATTAATTTCTTCCACAAACATTGCTTGAGGCCAATTATGTGCTGGGAATGAGATGGGGGTGGAGGAGTGGACCCCAAAATGGGGAGCGTGTTACAAACAGTTCCCAGTCTATTGGGAGAGACAACATGTAACTTATGAAAGAAGCAGCTTTTGAGATGGGCTTTGAAGGTTGGGTAGGAGGTCAGCACTCAGAGATGTAGTCAGAGAGCATACAAGAATTGGAACTGAAGGCAAAGACATGTGCATGGCAAGAGGATCCCTCAGGCCCTTTTCTGTTCTGCCAGTCTATGATTCTGAACTTCAGCCTCATTCTCAGCAATAATATCTCTGTGAAATAATGGATTTCACAGGTATGCTGGTTATACTTTTCTCTCATATACAGAAAAATAAATATGCAAGCATTCAAGTAAAAAGAAAAGTTCATCTGTACCTCTTGAAGGCATTTCAATTAGTGTGGTGGAGTTTACACAGTTCTAGGAGACTGTGCCAGAGGTCATAAGGAGTTATGGAGCATCCTGTCCCCAGAATGGAGAAGATTGGAGGGGGAGAGAATGGAGACAGGCAAACTGGTCAGGCGACTGTCGCAAGAATCCAGTGACAGGATGGGCCCCCTAACTTCTCAGAAGAAATGGCTGAGAAGCCTGGGGTGTGTGGGGTGAAGCAGCTGATGAGACCGGAGAGAAGGCTCCTAATTCCTGGTTTGCTGCACTCAAATGCTAACGAGGCAAGGCTCACATTCAATTCTGGTCATTATGTTCTTCTCAACATTGTTTTCCATTTCCCTTACCCAATTTAGGACGTATTGTTATGGCTGTTTAAATAAGGTGCCAATCCGACTGGGCAAGAGCAGGAAATGTTTCCACACAGGAAAGACTCTCATCAGATCCCTATTGCCTTTTGCAAATGGAAATCAAGCCTCCTCCTACAGAGGGCATGAGGGTTGAGTCACAGTTGCACCGTTAGTGCAACTGTATTAGTAACACAGAAAATCCTCCTTTTCTGTTAGCAGCTTGGCCAGAGAGTGTCTACAGAGGGGCTGGGGGGAGCGGAGGATGAAGAAAGGGGTGGAGAGAGGGATAGCTCAGGAGAGGCCCCCACCTACCCTTTTCATTTGCAACCTGGAGGGAGTCTTCCCTTCCCAAACACAGGAAGATGACTCATTTGAAAACACCAGGGTGGTCAGCCTAAGTTGGATAGACCAGGCGAGAGTGTCCTGTGCTCCCGGAGGAATGAGAGGGACATGGGGGAAGCTGGACTGGAAGAGGAAGGAATAGGGAGGACTGGAATGTAGCCAGGTCCTTACCCCATCTCCTCCCTCATCCCTAAGCCCATCTCTTTCAGCTGAGACCCTTTGCCTTGTTCCAGAAATCATGTGGCCTCCCAGGCAACTCCCAGGGCAGTTGGTTTGAAGGTCACAGGCTCCTGGCCTCTTGGCACCTCTGTGACTTCTCTGAAACATGGTTCTCCTCCTTCAACTGTCCAAGACTTTTAATGCCCGACCTGCCATGCAAGCAAGCTCACCCTGAGGCCCCTAGTTGGTGCCAGACACTGGGGACAGAAACTAGGAATTGAGCATCCAGTCAGAGAGGTGTGCCTCGGAGGACTGAGGAGGGCAACTTTCTCAGAGGATGATAGCCACGCATGTCACCCCTCACCCCATCACATTGGAAGTGCCACAAAGCCAGGAGCCTCATCTGACTCAGCCACCACTCAGCACCTAGTGCAGAGTAGGTGTGTAATACACATTTGTTTAGTTTGTTGAAGGAATTCTAAGCAACAAAGGAAAACGAGATCCAGTTTTGTTACACTTACTTTCCAAGCAAAGAGTCAAGAGGCTTTATGTCTGATTTGTATAAGCTGCTGGGATAAATACTATAATAGAGAAATAAATGCTATATAAAGTATAGTGGGAGCTGAGAGTGGGACTCTGCCTGGAGTTATCTGGAGAGGCTTCCAAGAAAGGTGTCATTGAGGCAAGTTGTGAGAAATGAATGAGGTTTTCCTAGGTGGAAGTGAACACTGAGACTACGTGTAGGGAATGTCGGCATGACCAGAGGTGTGCAGGCAACAGGTGGGGACATGTTGGAGAGAGGCCCACAAGTGGAAGAATCTGGAGGAACCAAAGACTTCCTGAGTGTGTGCTGAGGGCAGGCAGCAGGAGATGATGTTGGAAAGGCTGCCTGGATCCATCTGTGGAGGGCCTTAAATTCCAGCCAGAGGAGTAGATCGGGAACATGTTGTGGAGAAGGAAACTTTAAATAAGGTTGATCTGGCAGTGAGGTAAGAGAAGCAAGAGGAAGGAGGGGTGGATAGGAGATGATCACGTGGTATGACAGCGTCTAGGAAACTCGGTCACTGTGAGAACAGAGCGGGAGGGCCTAGGGTGAAATGTTGATGGGGCTGTAGAGAAACAGGTTCTCTCAGATATTTCTAGCAGAACTGTACGTCGGTATAGCCATCTGAAAGAGTGATTTTGCAATATCTACACACAGCCCTCAACCCAGCAATTTGACTTCTTTCTAGGTACATACAACTGAAAATTTCTATACGTGCATGGGGAAATATCTACAAGAATATTCACTGTAACATAGTTGGTAATGGTAAAAACTAGAAATAACCTAAGTGTCACTTAATCCAGTAGTGGATTAAGAAATCAATTTTATTATTCATCTGATGGTATACTACATAGCAGTTAACATGAACAAACTACATCTATGGGTGTAAAAGGGACAGATAAAAACATAACACTGAGTGAAGAAAGCACATTTTAGAGTTACTTCATGTAGTATAATAGCACTTATGACAAATTTTAAAAGTGCAAAACCAAATAGTACATACCATTTATGGATGCATAAATATAACCTGGATTTGCATCACAGCCCAGACAATAAAAAATAGGACTGGGGAGGAGAATGCAGGGACTTCAGTGGCATCTGTAACGTGGTTTTGGTTTGGTTTGGTTTGGTTTGGTTTTTGTTTTTTTTTTTAATAGACAGAGTCTTGCTCTGTCACCCAGGCTGGAGTACAGTGATGCGATCTCAGCTCACTGCAATCTCTGCTTCCCGGGTTCAAGCAATTCTCCTGCCTCAGCCTCCTGAGTAGCTGGGACTACAGGCGTGTGACACTACGCCTAACTTTTGTATTTTAGTAGAGATGGGGTTTTGCTATATTGGCCAGGCTGGTCTCAAACTCCTCACCTCAAGTGATCCACCCGCCTCGGGCCCCCAAAGTGCTGGGATTATAGGCATGAGCCACCAGGCCTGGCCTGTAATGTTTTCTTTTGCTAGAAAAAGTTTCTGGCAAACATGACGCAAATGTTAACATTTGTTCATTTTGGGTGGTTCATATGCATGTTTATCATAGGCATTTGCTACATTATCTTCTGACATTTTTCCTTAGTGTTTTTTAAACAAAAAAGAAAAAAGGAAAAGAGAGGAGGAACGAAAGAGACAGAGCTGGCCACTACCTCATCTAGCAAATAGAAGCCTACAGACACTTACTGAAGGACAACACAGCCACAATCAAGAAAAATAACAGGAAAAAGGACCCCACAGCTCCTAATAAATGCTATATTTCAGAGCCTGGGCTCATTGCCACCCTTGCCCCTACCCCCCTTTGCTGGCTGTCAGTCAAAAAAACAATAAATAGTACACGAAAGTGGATCCAAGGTGGAGAACAATGATTTGGAACTCTTGCCAGGCCCGGATGCAAAGGCACTTGGAAAGCAAAATTTACACATATGTTCCCCATGTGAGAAACAGTTCATCCCTGCAGGTTGTCTAAGTACCACGAGGCCTTCTGGAGGGAGAGAGAGGAGGAGGGTTTTCAAGGCATCAGACCAAGAGAGAAGAATGGTGAAATCGAAGGGAACATAACCTACCAAAACCAGAACTATAACTATAACTAGAAGCTAGTTATAGCTAGAGGATTTATTTATGCTTGTTTTGTGAATTGTTGTCTCACCATAGCCTTGAACAGTGTTTGATACATAGTAGATGCTCAGTAAACATGTGTAAGTGAAAGGGAACAGTGAGTGACACGAGGTGCTTGGGAGGAGCCTTGAGCGTTCCCAGCTCTCCCTCATCTTGATTGCTTAAGTGACCAGATTTCAGGTGTGCCAACGCAGGCACTCACGATGTTTTCTAGAGAATTTCTATCATTGCCTGAGGTAAGAACCGGGGGCCTGGATTGAGACACTGGCAGTAAAAGGGTGATGGAGTTATAGAGGAGTGAGGCTCCAGGAAGAATAAAGAGCCAGGAGGCTTAGGCAAGACATGCCCCTAAAATATGAAAATCTCACGAGTAGGAACAGGTATGAGGAGGGGGTTTTGGGAAGCAAAATGGACACCAGAGAGAATAAAGAAGGGAACTGGGGGGAGTCTCACCCACTCCGGGCACTGCTAATTCATAAGGTGCCTCCTCCTGCTAGATGTACAGCTTGGAAAGCTGCAATGCCTTTGAGAGAATTAGGAAAAAGTGGCCCCAGGATATAGGTCTTGACTATTGGATTGTCCCCACTCACTTGGGTGTGCTTGCGCAGGGCACAACCTGCAGAACCACACACCGAGGCCCTGGCCCCCAGATCTGCATTCTGGGCCACCAGGTTCTTTCTAGTCTCTCATCATTCTGCAGCCCCTCGACACCTGCTGGGAGCACTCTGCTATCACTCTGGCTGCCATCTCTGCTTCATAGCCCCTGCCAGTCCACTTTGCCCTCGATCACAGCAGGGCCTTCCCTGGCAAGAAGCCAACAGACAGCAATCAGTTCTCAGGTGAATTTTGAATCCTCCTCCTCCTCCTCCTCCTCCTCCTTCTTCTTCTTCTTGTTCTCCTCCTCCTTCTCCTCCTCCTTCTTCCTCATTTTTACAGACAGGGACAAGCATAACTCACTATAACCTTGAACTCCTGGCCTCTAGAAATCCTCCTGTCTCAGCCTCCTGAGTAGTTAACATTACAGGCATGAGCCAATGTGCCTGGCCTTGAATATTATTCTGTGTGCAAAGACTCTGTGTTCTAATCAGGAACATTTCAACTGCTTCAGACAGGGAGGCACATGCTTTTCTACCTTGCTGAAACAGGTCGAGTAAAGTCCAAGAAGCCTGAAGCCAGAAACAAGCTGTGCCCCCGCTGGTGTTGCCTACAGGAAATATCGACAACATTTCTCCCGTCACCATGGAGGAGAAATGCCCTCCAACCCCACCTCCAACATCCCAGAGAGAGTTTTTGAGTCTGCCGGGCCGGGACACATGCAAACAGTGGGGATAGAGCATCAGCACTCTCCTCAGGACCCCAGTGGCATTATGTCACCTTTTGTCAAGCAGGAGAATGCAGCCTCTTGAATTCCGAGAAAGTGGTGGCCATTGGACAGGAGCTCTGTCACTCTTCCCCAAACAACAAAGTTATCTGCATCTTCCCCTTCATTACAACATGTCCTTCATCTTTTCTAAAGGCTACCCCCACCCACACTCACTCTGGCTCCCATTCCTTCCTAATAACCACCTTTTCCTTGAACCCAAGTGTGGGAAACTCACTTAATCTCTCCATGCCTCCTCAGATGCATAGGAGAATTAGGAAAAAGCTTCCTCATCTTTATTAGGGGGAGAAAATAGTATCTACCTTATGGGGTTATTGTGAGGACTGAGTGAGTTAATCCAATAAATGTTTAGTGTAATGCCTGCCATATAGTAGGCACTCAAAATGTTGCTTTATTATTATTATTATTATTATCATCATCATCATCATCATCATCATCATCATCATCATAAGTGTGAAAGGCACAGTTAAGGGCAGTGAACTCTTAATGGCACTGAACTAGTGTGGACAGACAGGTCTGGGTTAGCTATCTGTGGAACCAAGGTTTGTCTCAGGATGGAGGCCCCACCAAGAAGGCTTCTGGCCACTGCCTGGCTGGCTCCTGGAGCCCTCAGAGTACATTCCTCTGCTTAGTGGAGTTGGCCACCCTTACCTCCTGACACTCTTGGCTTCCCATCTTGCCTCCTCTTTGCCCTATTTAGACTTGCTCCACCGATCTGAACTCACTGGGCAGTCCCAAAGGCTGCTAGCCCTAGGAGCTGGCCTTGGCACCATGTTGTACCATAGCATGAGGCCACCCTTCTCTATACCCAGCCCAGCACTCTGGGCCTCACAATGTTTGGGAGAAATCTCCTGATGGTTCTCATCAGGAAACACTTGCATATGGACTCCCTGGAACCCAACTTAGGGAAACAACTATTGAGCTAAAAATTTCACAGTCAGGACCAGTCTCAGTATAGGCAGATAGGATTTGGGGGAGCAAGAGAAAGATTCCAGAATGTCTTCTCTGTCACCCAGTGGCTGTTGCCTAAACTTCCACTATTGGAAAGCTTCATTCCTGGGCCATAGCCATTGCTCCCTGTGAGAAGACAAAGTCCCTGAGAATGGGAACATAGTAAGTCAGCCTCCAATGTCGATGGCCTCCGTGGAACAGTTTACTGAGCAAAGTCTCTGCAAAACTGGGAAACACAATAGGTACCGGCTCCCTTTTCCCTTGCTTCCCTGCCACAACAACCACTGAGAAATAAAAACTCAAACACAGGTAAGGAGAGCATGACTATGGAGACCCTTTGGGGAAAGCTGAGGGCACTAGGCTTCTGGGTATGGTTTCAGGATGGTGGCTGAAGAGGATGATGAAGTGAGATGTGTATGTTGTGGCCGGGGGTGGGGGTGCTGGGAAGGGAAATAAGGGTGCAACCATGTTTTAACTTCACCACCTTCAAGGTGAATGACAGCTATTGTGTATGCTCATCACAATGCATTTTGAGTTAAACAAACCTAAGTTTTAATTCCGGCTCTGCCACTTATTAGCTTTGTGACTTTAGAGATGTCACTTAACCTCTCTGAATCTTAGTCTTTCCATCTGCACAACTGTGTTGTTACTAATAACAATACCAAATTAATAATGTTGTTTGGGGGCTTAAATGAAAAAAAGACTTACAAGAGAAACCAGCCCAGTGCAGCACAGCGGCAACTCATTTATTTGCTCCATCTGAATCTTGCTCTGGGCCAGCAATAGGTGCTTTGCCAGCAATGTAAAGACACCGAGAACCAGAAACACATGGCAAAGGTGATCCCTGAACCCTTTCCCTGTAGTGTCTGTCCTTGAAATGTCCCCAGGGAAGAGAGCATAATCCTCAGTCTAGGACTTGGGAGCCAGAATCCAGATGGCATGGCCCATTTATCAGCACCACCAGACTCTCAACTTTAATAAGCCTTCTGCATTAGTAACCACAGGAAAAGGAGGAAATGGGCTAGATTCCTTAGTGATAATGAGCACTGCCAGCTCACTTTTATATTGGCAAAGTGCATCGTGATCACTCTGATTAGTTAGTTTGCTCTCATATCAGCCCTCAGGAGGTACAAGGAGTATTTTTCTCTTTGTTTTAAAGATGCAGGAACTGGGAAGCCCAAGCTGTCTGCCACTTGCAGCCCTTGGCCTGGTCAATGCCTCTACTCAGTATATGGAGCTGCCTTATGGTTCTTAGAATTTTAGGGATGAATTTTAGAGTCTAGTGCCATTTAGTGCTTTTCTGGGAAGACAGGTTGCCTGGTGTTGTCTAAGAGATTCTGTCCTTTACCTATCAGACGAGGTTGTGGGCCGGCCTAGGAGCAAAGAAACTCCAAACCTTAAAAGGTTAGAAATGCAGGACCCAGGGAATTCGGGAAACAGACCAATGAAAGTGCTTAGCAACATCCCAGGACCAATGCGGGTGAGCCCCTCTGTTTCCATGAGACAGTCTTGATTTTCATTGGCCATGAACATGATACTGTCTCCCTGAATGGGGGTGAGGGAGTGGGGGTTGCCTGCAGCTCTGTTTAGGTGTTTATACCTGTCTATGAAGGGGGCTTAAGAAAACTGGGGGAGTTCCCATTTGGGCCCTTGGCACTGGGAAGTTCTCAGTCATATCAGAAAAATGAAAGCAGTTTGGCAGACTTTTACTGTTGCCATATCCCTGCACAAATGCAAATTGTGCGGGCCATAGGCATGTGGTCTGTACGCAATACAAAAAGGCACACATGGTCATCTTAAAGCTCTGAGTGAATAAAAAGCTATTTATATGTCAGTCTCTGCCTGGCCCAGGCCTGTCTCTGTAAGCAGGGAAGGTCAAAGCCCTTCTTCCTGCTCGACTGGCCCTGCTCTGGAATCAGAGTGAATCCAGTCTGACCGGAGACTGGGGGGTTCCCTCCTCAGAAAGTGGTATGAGAGGGGGACTGCAAATAGTGTATGCTGCCCTGGGTGATGCCTCTGAGGCTGGAAGCAAGCTGAGCCCCAGAGGCCACGGGGGCCTCCCACCTCCCACCACCCCTCCACCCCTGCCATGAGGGGCTGGTTTTCCTGACTGGCCACTGTGTGTGGGGCCAACATCCTTGGTCTCTCCAGCAACCCCACCACAAGGGACCTGGCACCTAGTCCTGAGCCTCAGCTGGCAGCTGGGGAGCCACGCTGGTCTGTCTGGCTCCTGCCAGCCCCTCCTTCCCTCATTGCTGGGACTCTGCTAATCCTTCCCATTGTATGTCCAGGACTGCTATTTCACCCTGCTCCCCTGTACTCCCCAAGTACAGTCATCTGTAGCAGACCTGCCTTGAGTATTTCCCACACCTCTGTGACTCTTGACATTGTATTCAGACTGCTTCTCATGCCCTGACTTGGGCTGTTATGTGTGCTAGACGCTGGGAAGGCTGCTGGGTCTTAATTGTCTCCAGCTCCTCTTCCCAGTGTCAGCTTGGACCCTGGTGGCCAGATATCTCCACGTGGGGGCTTCTAGCATGCTATGCAGCCAGGGCCACATCAGTTAGAAAATTCCCTTGGGCCACTCTTCTTATGTAATCTCTAGAGTTCTGTGGGGGCCCAAACCATCCAGGGATGTAGAGGAATGGGGGCCACCTGACAAGGATACTGGTTGATGCTCATGCTGAGGGGATTGTGAGTTCTTGTTTAGGAGCAGGACCTTCCCTGCCACTTGATTAGGGGGAAGAATTCCAAAAATTGGGTGGAATCTGGATTCAGTCAGCTGCCCTAAATCTGGTTGTCTCAAGTGAGCCCCAAGCAAGCAAGAATCCAAAAAGCCACAATGTCCTCCACTGTAGCCGTATTGGCCCCGAACATCTGCTTCCACTTCTTTAGGTTCCTGATTTGCACTCGCTTTGCCCAGTGTGCCGGTAACCCTGCCTTGGGTTCTAGTCTGCTGGGCTTAGCATTGACCTGTGTTCCCTCAGCTCCATCCTCTTCTCTCCCGTGACCACAGCACTGGCCATGTCCCTCTGAAAATAACTCCCCACTGTCCTCTCAACTAGCCTGGTAGCTTTCAGGACAGGGACTGAGCTTCATTTATTTCTGTATCCCTATCATAACACAGGGAGTGTGTGACATAAAGGGGAGTCCATTAAATTTTGGCAGAACAAACTCACACCTTCATGTTCTCACGTAGGACTCAGCCAGTTTCTTCGTGGCTTGGTCAGTTTATTTAGTACTTGCAGAATCTCCACTCCTGTCTAAGAAATAGCCTACCTAAACTTGAATTTCCAGTTGCCTGGAGAGGGGGAAAAACAAGGGCTCAGGAAAGCAGAACCCAGGTAAAACGGAGGGTAAATATTTGCCAGAATAATCAACATGTGTGGCTCAAGAGGGACAGGGACCACAGCGGCCAAGAGGAGGTCTCAGGGTATTTTGATGCATGGCAGCCCCTAAGAAAAGGGGCTGTACTAAAGAAGCTGTTTCTGAGGGAGCAAAGTATCATGGAAAGAGTACGGGTTTGAGGCTAGAGTGCTTAGGGTCGAATCCCGGCTCGGCCATTTACTGTGTGACTTCAGGCAATTTCCTAAGGAAACTTTTCATTACCTCTCTTTCCTTGTGTGTAAAATGGGGATGGTAACATTGTCTACCTCATGGAGTTGGTACAAAGATTAAAACAATATGTAGAAAGTACCTGGCAACACAGAACATTCTCAATAAGCAATATGTATTAATATTAATAATATCATTAATAACATTTAGCATGTGATTGATACTGATGCCCAAAGTTTAACCTAATTCAATTTGCAGAGACCTCAAGCAGTGTCTTCAGGGTGAAATTATGTGTGTGCATGGGTTATATTTTCTAGGAGTTTCATTTTAGGGTAGTAAAGGAAGTGCTAGTAAATTGGCTATAGAAAGAGAGGTAGCAGGTCTGCAGGAGTTGAGACTCACAAAAGTCAGGAAACAGCGCGTTGCAGCTGTGTGTGGCCATGCCCATCTTCCCCACATCAATTGTGAGAACCTCAGCGGCAGGACTGAGTCCCACTCCCCTCTCTCTTTGCCTCGCCACCCTACATACCTAGTCCAGGCCTGGCACAGAACAGATGTGTGGGGAGTGAGAGAGTAACCAAATACTTCTGAACAGGAAAGCTACCTGACTTGGGTGTAGGAGAACCTTAAATTACATGTCTACACCTGGTTCACTCCTTCCTTCATTTATTTATTCAACAAAGCACTTACAATGCACCGGGCACACAATATAGGCCCACATCTTCCATCCAGGCCCAAGGCTTCCTGCTTACTCTACAAAGTCCTTGCAGCTCCTTTTTTTTTGGCTCAGGGACTGTCTTCTTGGCCAGACACTCTGCTTTTCAGCCTCTTCCCAAGAGTCTGCCTCTTAAATCCTCTGCCTCAAGCTCCTCCCATTACTGCCGACAATTAAGTGTGGTCCAGTTCTAATCCCCCTTCTAGCCCCAGGACACACCACCCTAGTCTAGCCCTTACACCCCAGGCAGCTACTGGCCTGAAAAAGAGTGGGGAGCTAGGACCAACTCACAAGCAAAGAAGACAGAGAACAACTGAGTCCTGTCTTCAGAGACGAAGTGGACATGATGCAGGGTAGGGCATGAGGAAGCAATGAGTCCAGGAACTTAGCTGGTGACAGATTCATCCTAGACCCCTATGGGGGTGAACTGGGACTGCCAATCTCCCACAGAGGTAGCACACCGGGCTGCCAGCCACTGCAGAGCCACATTCACTCAGAGCCCAAAGAGCAGAGCTTCAGGATTTTGTTTCAAAGACAAGTTCACTCTGCCTGACCCTGTGGTTTGAACACAATTCTAGATATTTTCCTGCTGAAATCACAGGGACTAGGGATTGAAGAGTAGAACATCCGGGGGCAGGGCCTGAGAGGGTGGCTTCATCCATGATGCCTGCAAGGCCCTTGTCCCCAGACAAGGCCTCCAGACACTTCCAGTCTCCACTGTAGGCCAGTGTATTCCTGCTTTGCAGAGAGAAAGCACTTGGGATCTGTAGCAGCTGTTTCTGTCAGGGCTGGCAGACCTTGTAGGGAAGCCCAGACCTGAGGGTTGCGGGAAAACAGAAGGCGAGCAGCATCCAGCATGGGTGGCTCCCGAGCGCACGACCTCACCTCACCGTTCTCATGTTCCTTTAGCTTTCATCCCACCCCAGCCATGGCCTGCAGAGAATTGATAGCTGGGGGCCAGAATCCAATGAGTAAATGAGCCATACATAAAACATTTGGACCCAGAAAGGGAAAGAGGGACATGCCATGAAACCCTCCCCCAATTGTTTTCTTCTCCAGTTTCTTAAACCTTATTTGTGCTGTCTTCTGTTCGAAAGCAGATTTTGAAAGTCAGGTGGCTGAACTTCTGCATCACCCAGGGCCTGGACTGTGTGCGGAGGGAAAGAGCAGGGTGCCTGGCCCTGGTTCCCTTCCCGGTTCCATTTCTTTCCAGCCCCCTCCACTCTCCCGAGGCTGCAGAGGAATGGCCGGCAGACATGTTTTGACGGTGTAGCTTACAAATGTGAAATCGTTGTCAATGTTGAAAAGCGACAATATTTTACATTTCAGAAATCTGGATTTCTGGCATCTCTTGTAAAACTGGAAAATGTAGCAACACTGGGCCAGTAATTCCATATGACAACTAGCAGCAGAGCTCAGCAGCAGCTGTTCCCTTAGACAGGGTGCAGACTCTCCAGTTTCCCACGGTCCGCACACCTCCCTATGGTACTCTGAGCACGGAGGGCCACTGGTAATGTTCGTGTGGATCTTTGTACGTGACCTGCTTCACTCACTTATGTTAACTTCCTGGGCCCTCTTAGCCTTCAGCTGAGATCCCTGATTTATATCAGCTACTTACTGTTCCCAAAACAGACTTCCATATTCGCCTTTATGTGCGCAATGCCATCCTACACCCTACCTAGAAAACATCTATCCATCCTTTAAGACCCAACTGAAACCTCCCTTCCCCTGGAAGCCTCCCTTAACTCATGCAAGCAAAGTTAGGGACTTCCTTCTCTGAATTCTCACTACTTCTAGCCCAACGCTCTATCATCATTTATCCACTGCATTATAATTATGTGCTTATATGTTGTTTCTGCTTCTAAATTGTGTATTTCTCAAGGGTAAGGACTGGGCATTCCTCATCTTTGAATCTCCAGCTCCTAGCACAGGGCCTTTACGCAGGGAACACTGGAATGCTTGTTGAGTAAGTGATAAAATGACTGACTCAAGGGATGAACAGGGAGTTATAAAGCACTTTTCTTTTATGAGGGCCAGAAGCAAGTTGGGTGGCATCAGAGCATTTCTAATTTCCCCAAAGTGACAGCTCTGTGGAGTCAATCTCATTTGGCACTGAGTGCTTGGCACAGAGCCTGGCACACTGCACGTGCTCAGGGGATGCTCCTGGAATAAAATAACGAAGCTCATCTGACCATGGAGAGTGACACTTGAACTTCAGTTTGTGGTTGGAGTGCTCCAGGGACCACCCACATCACTCTCGTTTAGAATGTGGCCTCCAGCACATCCTAGCTCTGGGATCCAGGGCAAGTAACTTAACCTCTCGAGGTTCAATGTCCAAACTTGAAAAAAATGGAAATCACGATACTTCATTACAGAGTGTGAATGAGGATTAAACAAGGTACCTCTAGTCAAGTGACATATTTCACACAGTTAATAAGTGTTAGGGCCCTTTGTTAGTCTGAGTTAGTAAGAGAGTATGTGTGTGTGAGAGAGTGGGAGGGTATGGTAAATGAAATGTGGAACTGTGATCCCAAAGCATGGATATGATCTGTGTTCCCATCCAGCTCTGATTCCTTGGGCTTACCCTCTCAAGGGAACATTAGGGCACATTCCCTAACAGGAGTGGCTCCTGTTACAGGATGGTCAACAAAACCCCAAAGAGAGAGATAAACTCAATTCCTCAATCAAAGGCTGCCTGTAGCCCCAAGCTGAACTCTGCCTCACACCAATCCCCATCCCACAGGTATGAATGTTGCACTTGCTGAACCTATTTTGGTGGCAGTTTCCTCATCTCTATAATGGAAATGATAGTAACTACTTGGAAGGGTGGCTGGGACCATTAATGAGACGAGGTATCTAAAAGCACTTAACTTGGTGTTGGGGTACAGAGTAGAGCTCAATAAATGTTAGGCCCTTCCCCTTCCCTGGGGCCACAGGGGCTGCAGGCTAACAAATGAATAATGGCAGAGGGAGGGACACCGAGTGTATGTCATGTACTGCAGACTGTGGATACGAAAGTGACAGGGACTAAAGGACTTTTAACAGGCCACGATGAGATGAGATGAGGCCAAGGGATTAAGAATGAGTAAAGAAGATGCACACATGAGTCCTAAACATATCATGGGGTCTCTGGCTGAGTCCTCAATACCCACAGCTCCACACAGGACGCAGCTGACCTGGTGCAACCAGATCCCATCCAACCGAAATGGGCCAGATTGTGGTTAATGGATCTTGCCAAGATTTCCTACAGACACCACATCATGGGGATTATTGATTGGAAGTGTACGCCACTACACTTGACTGAACTTGAAGTTGTAGACTTTCTCAAATGCTTCAAGAGGCATTTGATAGCATCATTGTTTATAAACAGGGAAAAACTGGAGGAAACCTAAATGTCTAACAACTGGAAAATGGTTAAACAATTGTGGTAGAGCCATTACATGGAATAGTGTACAGCAGTTAAAATGACTAAACTCTAACTCGTGTATCAACATGGATAAATCTCAAAAGCATAATGTTAAAAAGAGAAAGTTCAGACACAAGCCGCAAATTCAGGTTGAGACTACGCTGATCCTCCCAACTATCCTGAAGAGTTGTGTTGCACAAGATCACTTTCCCTTTCCTAATTGAAATAAAGAGAGGCAAGGAAAGGAAAGGAAAGGAAAGGAAAGGAAAGGAAAGGAAAGGAAAGGAAAGGAAAGGAAAGGAAAGGAAAGGAAAGGAAAAAGGAAAAGGAAAAGAGAAGGGAAGGGAAGGGAAGGAGAGGAGAAAAGGTCCTTCAACTAAAGGTTTCTTTGGGCAGTCAATCCACTTCTGCTTCTACAAACTGGTATCTTGGCCTCTGTATGTTTTTTTTCCTCACAGCTAATCACCCTCTCTGCTTTCTTGGTTCTATTACTTAGTCTTATCTCCTATGTTGTTATATACCTTGATATCTTTATCTCCTATATATACCATTATGTTCTATTTTACCTCTTATATTATTATATATCTTTATTCACACATTTCTGCTCTCTACTCACATCAAATGCCTTTAAATGAATATAATGTCTAATCTCTATTGCTTGGTCAGTCTTCTTTTGGACCAATCATAACACTAAATTTGCATAAAAAGAGAAATTTGCAGAACATGTATGCACAGTATGATGCCATTTATATACAGCTTAAAACATGCAAAACAATATTATATACTGTTTATAGATGTATATGTATGTGGTAAAATATAAATACATGCATGGGAATTGGAAACAGACAGTTTGGGACACTGGCTACCTCTAGGCCAGGGTGGGGGCAGAGCTCACAACTGGATGTGTAATGACCTGTTTCTTAGAAAAGATCTGAAGCAAATGTGGCAAAATGTTAAGATCTGACATTTTCTCCCTACTTTACTGTTTACAAAGAGTTTGAAAGAGTTTATAATTTGCTGTTTATAAAGAGTTGAAAGAGTTTGTAATTTTGAAAATGTGGAGAAGATGTTTCAGGCTGCCCTGCCTCAACCTTTTACCCATACCCCTTTGTTAAGGGCCTGCACAGCGGGCATAGGGATTGCGGCATCTCAGACCACAGCTCATTTAAACCTTTACACAACCGTGGTTAGGAGGTGCCACTTGCAACTTATTCTACAGAGGAGAGACACTTGAGCCTAGATAAGCAAAGTGACTTGTCCAAAGACAAGAAATGTGACTAGGTCCCAGACTCCCAGACCCCACTCTCATACCTTGCACCTGGAAATGAGTCCTGTGCTGCCGAAACAAATTGGGATTCTTTGAGCTTTTGGTATTTTGGATTCTGTGTTAAAAAGGGGGTTGATCAACATTTCTCGACCCTCCACTCACTGGCAGAAGGCAACCCAGATCTGATGTCTCCCAGCCCTCCACCCAGTGACAGAAGGTGGCCTTTCTTTCCCTGGTGGCACTGGCAGAGATAGAATGGGAGCTCTGTTGGCACCAGGCTATCCAGAGAGTTGGCCAGGTGAGGCACCCTCTGCCCTGCAAGACGGTATCTCTCATCCCTTACCTAGAGGAACTCAGTGAGAGGCCTGGGAAAGAACCTTCTGCCAACACTGGGGGCACTGGTAGAAATCAAGTGACAGTTTCACATGCACCTGGCCTGGGGAAGAGCTTTCTTCCCTCACAGGCCTGGTATCTTCCACCCCCACCTACCAGCATCAGTCCTGGGAAAGTACATTCTGCCCCTGTGTGAAGCATCAGTAGGGACCAAGTTAGGGAGCTGTAGCTGCACCAGATGTACAAAGCAGACCAGAATAGCACTGCAAGGACCCCAAAAACTAAATTGTCATTGGAACCACAGCCCACAAAAGTAGGCCAGATCCTACATGTTTTTTTTTCTTTTTTACTTTTTTTTTCTTATTTTTTTTGAGATGGGGTCTCGCTCTGTCGCTCAGGCTGCAGTGCAGTGGCGCCATCTCAGCTCACTGCAAGCTCCACCTCTTGGGTTCACGCCATTCTCCTGCCTCAGCCTCCCGAGTAGCTGGGACTACAGGCACCCGCCACCACGCCCAGCTAATTTTTTTTTTGTATTTTTAGTAGAGATGGGGTTTCACCACGTTAGCCAGGATGGTCTTGATCTCCTGACCTCGTGATCTGCCCGCCTCAGCCTCCCATAGTGCTGGGATTACAGGTGTGAGCCACTGTGCCCAGCCGATCCTACATGTTAAACCTAAACAGACTGCCTGCTGAAATAGGAAAGTGAAATAAGAGCCTCCTAACATAATATCCAAAATGTCCAGGATAAAAATTTAAAAATCACTCATCATATCAAGAACCAGGAAAATCACAACATGAATGAGAAATGACAGTCAACATATATCAACACCAAGATGTCAGATGTTGGAATTATTGGCAAAGGTTTTAAACCATTCATCATAAAGTGCTTCAACAAATACTCTTGAAAAAAATAAAAATAGGAAAGCTCACCAAAGTAATAGAATATATCAAAAAGAACATACTGGAAATTATAGAACTGAAAAATAAAATAACAGAATTAAAAACTCAGTGGATGGGCTCAACAGCAGAAAGAATAAGACAGAGGAAAGTATCAGTGAACTTCAAGATAGAACAACAGAAATTACATGATATAAACATGAGAGAAAAAAAGGCTGAAAAGAAAACATGAGCAAAGCATTAGAGAGCTGTGGGACAAAAAAAAAAAAGATCTAAGATTTGTATCATCAGAGCCTCAGAAGGAGAGGAGAAATAAAATAAGACTGAAAAAGTATTTGACTAATGAAAGGCTAAAAACTTCCTAAATTTGGTGAAAGACACAAACCTCCAGGTTCAAGAAGTTGAGCAAAACCAAGTAAGATAAACCCGAAGAAATTCATGACAAGTCATAATTAAACTTTCTTTATTAAAAATAAATAAAAACTTTTGAAAGCAGTCAGAGAGAAATAATGATTACTCACAGTGGAAAAGCAAGTCAACTGACAGTGGATCTCTCATCAGAAACCATGGAGGCCAGAAAAAAATGACACATTTTTCACATCCTGAAAGAAAAGAGTTGTCAACCCAGAATCCTATATCCAATGAAAATATCCTTCAGGAATGATGGGGAAATCAAAAAATTCTCAGAGAAGGAAAAATTAAGAAACTTTGTTACCAGGCCTACCCTGGAAACATGGCTAAAGGAAATCCTCTGTCACCAGGGACTGGTTTCATGGAAGACAATTTTTCCACAGATGGGAGTCAGGGGGATGGTTTTGGGATGAAACTGTTCCACCTCAGGTTATCAGGCATTAGTTAGGTTCTCATGAGGAGCATGCAGCTTAGATCCCTTGCAGGCACAGTTCACAGTAGGGTTCATGCTCCTATGAGAATCTAATGCCCCACTGATCAGACAGGAGGCGGAGCTCAGGTGGTAATACTTCCTTGCCCTGCCGCTCACCTCCTGCTGTGCCACCCAGTTCCAAACAGGTTCCAAACAGGCCACAGACTGGTATCGATCTATGGCCTGGGGATTGGGGACCCCTGCTGTAAACATAAATGAAACAATAAAGAAGGAATCTTGGAATACCAGGAAGGAAGAAATAACACAGTAAGCAAAAATATGGTTAAATACAATAGATTTTTTCTTTTCCACTTGAATTTTCTCAGTTATGTTTGATGGTTGAAGCAAATACTATCTTATGTGGTTCTAAATGTATGTAGAGGAAATATTTAAGATAATTATAAATAAGGGAGGCTAAAAGGGCATAAAGGTAGATAAAGTTTCTACACTTCACTCGGGCAACAAGAGCGAAACTCCGTCTCAAAAAAAAAAAAAAAAAAGGCAAAAACTGAGAGAGCTGAAAGGACAAACTGATGAATCCACAATTATAGTTGGGTTCTTCAACACTCCACTTACAGTAATTGATAGACATACTAGACAGAAAATCATCAAAGAGAAAGAAGAATTCAACAACACAATCAATCCGAGAGATGTAACTGACATACAAAGAACCCTCCACCCAACGAGAGCAGAATACACATGGAACATTCACCAAGGCAAAAATCTCAATAAATTTAAAAATATTTGAAGTCACACTGAGTCTATTCTCTTGACATAGAGAATCAAACTACAAATCAATTTTTAAAATATAAGAGGAAAATTTCCAAACATCTGGAAATTAAACAACACACTTCTAAACAACCCACGAATCAAAGAGAAAGACTCAAAGGAAATTTTAAAAATATATTGGACTGGATGAAAATTAATTAAAATACAAATATCAAAATTTGCGGGATGCATTTAAAGCAATGCTGACAGGAAAATGTATAGCACTAAATCCTTACATTAGAAAAGAAGAAAGGCTTCATATCTATAAGAATGTATAAGAAGAAGAGAAAAATAAACCCAAAGTAAGAAGAATAAAGGAAATAAAGAGAAGAACAGAAATCAATGCAATTGAAAATAAGAAAGCAATCGAGAAAAGTCAATGAAACAAAAGTTCATTTTCAAAGAAATCGATAAAATTGATAAATGTCTAGTAAGAATAACAAAGATAAAAAGAAAGAAGACACAAATCACCAATGTCGGGAATGAAACAGGGTTATCAGTACAGATTCTGAAGACTTTAAAAGGATATTATAAACAACTTTACACTCATAAATTTAACAACTTAGAAGAAATAGACCAATATCACAAAACCACAAACTACCAAAGCTCAATCAAGAAATAAATAATCTGAATGTGAAATCTTATAATGATTTCAAAAATTGAATTTAAAATTTTTAAAAGCTTCCAAAAAAGAATGTCCAGGCCCAGGTGCTTCCACTGGAGAATTCTACCAAACATTAAAGAAAAATTAACACCAATTTCACACAGTCTCTTACAGAAAATAGAAAAGAGGGGAACACTCCTCAGTTAATTTATGAGGTATTACACCCTGATACCTAACTAGACAAAAACGGTATACAAATAAAAAAACTACAGGCCAATATAGTTCACGAATATAGGCACAAAAATGTTTTAAAAACATTAGCAAATAGAATTCAGCAACATATAAAAAGAATTATACACCATGACCAAGTGGGTATTTTACTTTAGTGGAGGTTTATTCCAAGAATGCAAGGCTTATCCAATATTTGAAAAATCAATGTAATCTGCTACATCAACAGGCTAAAGAAGACTAACCATATAATCCGATCAATGGATTCAGCAAATCATTTGGCAAAATCCAACACCCATACATGATAGAAACTCTTGGAAAACTAGGAAGAGTGGGGGAACTTCCTCAACGTGGTAAAGAACATCTATTAAAGAACAAAACAAAACAAAAAACAAAAACAAAACCCTACAGCTAACATTAAACTTAATGGTGGAAGACTGTTTTCTCCTTGAAATTAGGAAGAAGACAAGGATGTCTACTTTCACCACTCTTATTCAACATAATACTGGAAGCTCTAGCTGGTGCAATAGGCAAGAAAAAGAAAAGGCATACAAATTGGAAAGGAAGGAATAAAACTGTCCCTATTTGCAGACGACATAATTATCTATATAGAAAATCCCAAGCAATCTACACAAAAACTCTTAGAACTAATAAATGAGTTCAGCAAGGTTGCACTATACAAGATCAAGACAGAAAAGACCACTGCATTTCTATATATTAGCACTAACCAGGTGAGAACCAAATTAAAAACACATAATACCATTTAAAGTTGTTCCAAAGAAAATAAAACACTTATGTGTAAAACTTGTATAGGATTATCTATGCTGAATATGACTAAATGCTGGTGAAATAAATCAAACAAGGCCTAAATAAAGGACAGACATACTATATTAGTGGATTGGAAGACTCAACATAGTAAAGATGTCAATTCAGAGGCCGGGCGCAGTGGCTCACGCCTGTAATCCCAGCACTTTGGGACCCAAAGGCGGGTGGATCACGAGGTCAAGAGAGCGAGGCGATCCTGGCCAACATGGTGAAACCCCGTCTCTACTAAAAATACAAAAATTAGCTGGGCGTGGTGCCATGCACCTGTAGCCCCAGCTACCCGGAAGGCTGGCGCAGGAGAATTGCTTGAACCAGGGAGTCGGAGGTTGCAGTGAGCCAAGATTGCACCACTGCACTCCAGCCTGGTGACAGACCGAGACTTTGTCTCCAAAAAAAAAAAAAAAAAAAAGTCAATTCTTCCCAAATTGATTTATAGGCTTCATACAATTCCTATTAAAATCCCACAACGTTTTTCTTTTTATAGACATAGACAACTATATTCTAAAATTTACGTGGAAAGGCACTTGGCCCTAAAACAGCTAAAACAATCTTGAAAAAGGAGAATAATCGAAGGAATTATCAGTGCTAAAGCCTACTATATAGCTACACTCATCAACACTGTGTGGTATTGGTGGAGAGATAGATAAACAGATCAATGGAACATAACAGATAATCCAGAAATAGACCCACAAAATATGCCCAACTGATTGATTAATTTTATTAGTTATTTTTAAGAGCAGAGTCTTGCTCTGTCACCCAGGCTGGAGTGCAGTGGTGTGATCTCAGCTCACTGCAACGTCTGCCACCCCGGCTCATGCAATTCTCTCGCCTCAGCCTCCCGAGGAGCTGGGACTACAGGCGAGCGCCACCACGCCAGGATAATTTTTGTATTTTTAGTAGAGACGAGGTTTCACCATGTTGGCCAGGCTGGTCTCGAATTCTTGACCTCAAGTGATCTGCCCACCTTTGTCTCTCAAAGTGCTGGGATTACAGGTGTGAGCCACCGTGCACAGCCTACACAACATTCTTGAAATTAAAAAAGTCATATAGATGAAGAATAGGTTCTTGTTTACCAGGGGTTAGCTGATGAGGGGAGTGGGTAGTAGATGGGTACAAATACCAAGAAGTAGCATGAGGAAGATCTTTGTAGTGATGGAACAGTTCTGCATCTCCTTTTTATTATTATTATTGCCATTTTTTTTGAGACTGAGTCTCGCTCTTTCACCCAGGCTGGAGTGCAGTGGCATGATCTCAGCTCACTGCAACCTCCGCCTCCCGGGTTCAAGCAATTCTCCCTGCCTCAGCCTCCTGAATAGCTGGGATTACAGATGCCTGCCACAACGCCCAGCTAATTTTTATATTTTTTTGTAGAGATGGGGTTTCGCCATGTTGTCCAGGCTGGTCTTGAACTCCCGACCTCAGGTGATCCGCCCACCTCGGCCTCCCAAAGTGCTGGGATTACAGGCATGAACCACCGCGCCTGGCTTATTATTATTATTATTTTACTTCAGTGGCCAGTTACTAGAAGTTCTGCATCTCAATTGTGATGGTTATACTAATCTATACGTGATAAAATTGTTTGAAATGATATACACACTCATACACAGAGTACATGACATGTAAAACTGGTGAAACCCGAATACGCTCTGCGGATTGTACCAATGTCACTTTCCCAGTTGTGTAAGATGTCAACATTGTAAAACTGAGTAAAGGGTCACCGGATCCACCTTGTAAATTTTTTTGCAACTTCCCTTGAGTCTAAAATTGCAAAACAAAAAGCTTTTAAAAAGGGTTAATGTGTTCACTTGATATATTTATTTCCTAGCATGTCAGAGCTGGGCTTTTTTTTTTTTTTTTTTTCCAAGCGAGGTCTTAAGCCAGTGTGTTGGAAAGGAGCAAGAAAGCAGGAAAGGAGCAAAACCAGCATTTGCTGAGAACCACCTCTGGGCCAGACAATTCACATACATGATCTAATTTAATTCTCGTGACAACACTGACAAGATTGGCACTTTAGTCCCATCTCATAGATGAAAATGAGTCCTAGAGAGGTTCAAAGCTTGTCCAAGCTAGTTGTTAATAATTCTTAATTGAAGCTAGTAATTCCTAATTGAAGCTAATAATTAGTAAGTGCTTATGTGTGCTAAGTGCTACACATGAAATAGCTCATTTAATACTCACAATAGCTGTGTAAGGTAGGTACTACAATTACTCTCATTCTACAGATATGGGATCTGAGGCTCAGAGAGGTTAAGTGACCTGCCCAAGATCACACAGCATGGAAGAGGTGGAACCAGGATCCAAAACAGGTGTGTGGGAGTCTGATGCTCTTTTCCTCAGCCCCAAGACACCTCCCAAAGCAAAGTGGAATAAGAGATGTATTTCTGATTCAAAGGCAGAAATGAGCCCTCCTTGGTGCCCTCATTTAAGTCCCATGTAGTCTCCTACACAGCCCCTAGAACTCTTTATTGCACATATACCTTCACACGTCTGCCCCTCCTTCCGAGTGTTAAATTATATAAGCTCCTTGACGGATAGAACCATGGTTTACTCATGTTTGTGACCTCAGAGCTTGCCACAAGGCAGGGACACAACCAATGTCTGCTGCATAAAAGAAGCTGGAGATCACTTTAAATACTGTGAACGATTCTCTCCTCACTAAGGGGGCTGGAACTGGGAGTATTTGGGAGCCCACTCCTACCTGCGTTGGGTAGTTGGGTGGACTTGGCTCTCTTTAATCCTTTGTTACAACTGGTGGTTTGCTGGAGCCAGTCTGCTTGGCTCACCAGAGCCAATTGTTAAATTTTCATAATTTTGTGAGCCAGTTGTTAAAACTGTTGGTAGCTTGAAATTAGCCATAGCAGGAATATTTATACCACAAAATTGGCAAAAGCTACAAAGCAAGGCACCCCATTACACACACCAGAACTGGTTGTTAAACATTTACCAGCATGCCGCTGATCACAAACATTTGATTGCAGCACTTGGTGCGTGTAAATACCAAATGGAAGGGGCAAAAGTAAGCCTTCTGGGGTGCTGTAAATGTTCTATATTTTGATCTGGGTGGTGGTTACACACAGATGTATACACACACACAGACACATATATACATATACAGCTTCATTGAAACGTACATTTACAGTGTGCTTTATGCAATTTACTGTATATATGCTTTCCTCAGTAAAAAAGAACTCCCAGACTGTGCACAAAGCTGTGATTGATTCTGAGTGCCCCCTGTGGAGACCCCACTTATCAGAATGCATAGATGAACCCCAGTGGTATTGATCAGTGTCACCAATAACGCAGCCCAGTCCAGTGCATTTTTTATTGCACAGGACGGGGCAAAGGTGAGCCAAACAGCTGCTGGCAGCAGGAATCCAGTTCCCTTCATGTCTTTTCTTCGTCATAGCTACTGTCATCTCTCACCTCTGTTATTCCTGGCTTTGTGGCTAGGGTCAGTGCTGTTTGCTGACAGGCAGCATGACTCATTACTCGGCAGATCATTTTTCTGATTAAGTGGGGAGATGGATGGATATTTTCCCATACTTGGGCAGAAACCTCATTCACTTGGATTCTTTTCCTGGAATTACTCAGCTTTACATTTAAGGGGCGGTTTTCTCCACTTTTTTTTTTCTTTAATAGTACGCATAACCTTTAGCTCTCCTCAAACAATCAGACTTGCAGAGAAAATGGAGAGGAAAACAAAGTGATTCCCAAAAATGCACCCTTACAAGGGAGAGGGAACAATCTTTCAAAGGCTTCTTTCATGAAGTCACCCTAGATGGGAAGGCCCAGCTGCTGGCAAGCATTCAACTTTCCTGACATAAGCCCCTGACATTTTCTCCGCCTCCCCTCCACTAGCCACCCTTCTGCACCACTTGCTTGGGGTAGCTGCTTTATTCTGCAAAGGAATGACAGGAGCTCTGAGGGCTTGCAGCCAGAGCCCAGCAATCCAAGAAGTGGGCAGAGCATGTGAGAGGGCAGTAGGCCTACCTGCAGGAGTGGGCAGTTGAGCTTGGAGGTATCCCTTCCTGAGGAGGCAGGAGCAGCCACAGTGGGATTGGAAGGGTGGACAAGTTAGCAAAGTGCCACTGTCATAGCCTCAGGACACGATGGCCTATTCCCTATCCCTTTTCCAGGCTCACAAATAACCCCTTAGATAAGCCCAGCTCAATCGCAAACACCCAGTGCAGTGGTAGCTGGGCTATGAGGATTTGTTTTTAGGTAGGGTGGTGGCAGCCCCGAGCAGGCCAATTCAGCCCTCTCAGCTGAAGTCATGAAGCTCACCCGTTGGCTCCACCACTCCCATTTCTGCCTGAGCAGGGTGAGAGCAGAGTACACAGGCACTGGCATTGGTCTCACTGCCCTTCCTCTGTATGCATTAGGTCCTTGTGCGAGCTGCCAGTTATGACTCCAATCCTGAACCCCAACCCTACTTGGACAGGGTTAGACTCTGCCTTGCTTTTGCCGGGCTTTTTCTCCTGGGGGATACTTCCTATATCATACACACATACATGCTTGTCTATGCCATGCCTAAGCTTTCCACACCCAAAGGACCACCCAAGAGCCAGTATTCCCAACCCTATCCCTTCCCCAACAGCCAGGTGGCTGAGATCCTAGCATGCCTCCTGCCCAAGTTATGACAACTTGCTTAAATCACAAAGACCAAAGTCCTTAGATGTTCTTGGCAAATCCAAACAACGCTTGGTCCACATATGATGCTGAGGACCCAACCAGGGGCCCAGCTCTACCGACAATGTCCAAAGAAGGCCTGGGCCACCCCTTCTGTCAGGGAGGGGTTAGGCTGCACTTGTGGATCCCTGTTGTTTCCTGACCTTCAAAATCCTTCCCAGTGGCTGAGGTAATGTTTGGGACCCAGGCCCAAATCTCTTTCAAGAGAGAGTGTTGTCAAATGAGATGTACCCACTCTAGTGCCAACAATGTCAGCACCTATCATGACCTTATCATGTCGCCTCAGTACACTAGAAGCTAGTGCCCCTTCCTCTCTCAAATCAGCTGGGGGGTGAGGGAAAGGGAGGAGTAGAGATCTGGGGAAGGAGGCCAGGCAGAAGGACCTGCCGCCATATTGGATTGCTGGTTCCCTAACACTAGTGACGGGCACCAATAGGCATTTAACTGATGTTTGCTGATTAAATACACAAATAAATGAATGAATTAATCCTGAAATAATAGGGGGAAAACATCCTTGAGCTCACAGAAATCTCGAGCTCTCCTTGAATCTCTATCACAAACCCAGTTTGCCTTCTCTTCCTTTGTGCTTCCCCCTTTCAGCTGAGTAGCATTAAGACATTTTCTCTGAAGTGTAAACTGAAATCCTTAAACCTAAAAGCCTTGCTTGTAGTCATCCAACAAAGTTGAAAAAGGCAAGCCCAAGAAGACCTTGAGTGGCTCCTGGCCCACCGCACATGCAGCTGGAGCAGACTGAATCACGTTCACCTTAGCTGAGTGGTTCCATGCCACCAGAGTTACAGACGGCTGGGGCTGGACATGTTGCCATCTGCTTTTCTCATAGGGTTCCTAGCACCCTCTGGCCTCAATTCCTCTAGCAGCAGCAGCGGCAGCAGCAGCAGCAGCGGCAGCAGCAGCAGCAGCAGCGGCAGCAGCAGCAGCAAACTCAATACCTCACACTCCCAAACTCCCACCCATCATGGGTTTGGTAGGCAACTCACGAGGGTGGAAGTAGGCCAGGCTGCATGGACCAAGCCTCCTTCTGACCCTTAATACAAAACCCCTAGTGGAGTCACCAAAGCCCACCCATCTCCTTCCTGCCTCGGTTACCAAGGTTCTCGGAGGTCTTGAGAGTTCCCTTCCGCCTCCCACAGGGTCTGTGTTGGACACTCCCCAGACTTCCCTGACAGGGTGAAGGTTAAAATGTCCAGACCACGTACCTACTCATTCCAGCCACTTGTCCAGCTGTCCTCCAAACTGTGCTCAGGAGCTGAAGGAGGGACCAGGTGAGAGGACAAGGCTGCTGGGGAGAGCCCTGGGCTCTGGAACCTCCTGGCCAAGTTCACCAAATTTCCAGACGAAGGACGGAGGAGAGACGAGCAAATGAGAGAAAGGAAAGGAGGCAGGACCAAAGCTAACCCCTTCTTTTTTCTTCCTAAACTCAATCCAGATTCGCCTTCTGAGGGCTGCTTGAAACTGATCCCCGCCGCTCTGACTCGTCCTTTCTTAAAGACATAGTCTCCGCTTTGGAGGTGGGGAGTGAGGAAAATCCCACCTAGCCAAAAGATGTCCAGGAGCAAAAGATTGGGGGAAGGCAACATAAGCACGAAACTCAAAATGCCCCATGCCCCCACTCCTGATCCAGACTCCGAGCTGGAGCCTTACTGGAAGTTCCTTCAGAGCAGCTGACTCAAGATCTCTGCTGGATATCATGAGAGACCCTGTCAGAGCCACAGGGCTGTAGTGGGAAGTGGGCCAGTTTCCTGGCACTGGCAGATTAGGGACCAAAGCTGAAGTCTCAGGGTGTGTAGGGAAGGGAGCACTGGACAGGGAGTCCTGTCTCTTCTGCTACTCTCTGTGGCACCACGGGCCAACCACTTTCCTCTTCTCCTCTCAAACACAGTTTCCCTTCTTCACACATTGAAAAGATCATCACTGCAGCCCTGCCCAGCTCCCAAGTTGCTGAAGTGTCCTCTTATAACAAAAGGCAGCACACTTGGGGAACTGGTGTCTGACCCTGGCATGCTGTACTGCTCTGGCTGGCAGATATTTACAGAGACCAGAGGTGGGACTTTCTGCTGGGTTGAGTGATGGTGGAATCCGGATGTGATCTTATGAGTGGGTAGATGGGGAGTCATTTTGTATGTGTGCCAAGGGAGGAGGTGGAACAGACTGTCTCTCGTGTTTCTTACAAGGTGTTAACAACTTATCAGGATCTGCCATTTGAGGGTGCAGACAGAGGCTGTGAGTACATCCTTACATCCTTATCTCACCCTCACCTCCATATTTCCCATTTCCTTCTGCAGGAAAACCACCTAGGCCATTGGCCTGGCAGGGCCTGGGGCAGCCTCTGGCTGTGGTGCCTTCCCCATAGCTCTTTCTTGCTGCAGGCTCCAGCTCCTACTCCTTCCTAAAGCTTAAAGCTGCCCACCTCCTCCCCATGCCTGGGCTTCTGTTCTTTTTCATCCTGTCTGCAGAGCAGGGCATGATCTCTGAGTTTCTTCTTCCTTCCTTGTTGTCCCCAAAGAGCAGCACATGGGCCCATTTCCTTCTGAGGCCACGGTTCTCAGCTTTGTCTCCACATTAGAATCTCCTGAGGAGCTGCAGAAAAAATACTCCAACTCCATCCCCATCCCCAGAGTCAGATTCCAATAGTCTGGGATGAGGCCTGGGCAGTGCCATTTCAAAAGCTCCCCAGGTGATATTAACGTGCAGCCACAGATGGGAACATTGGATTTAAAGGTTCTTGCTGTCTATACATCAGGGAATTGAGCAGGGGAGACCCTGATAACAGACGGGGAAGGGACGAAGGGTTAATAGACATCAAAGATCTTCCAGGAGCCCTGAGTCTCCTCCATGCATTACTCTCTTAGGAGAAAATAATGGCACTGGTTCACACCACAGCTCAAGGCACAGTGCCAAGCGCTTTATGTGTATTGCTTCACTGAATCCTCATGACCACCTTAGGAGATATTATCAGTAACTTCATTTTACATTGAGGAAACTGAGACATCAAGAGGTTAAGCAGTGGGTCCAAGAGTACACAAACAGCAAGTGGCATAGCTGGGATTTGAACTCAGGCATGCAGCTGGCCATCAACCACCATGCCCTAGCTGCCAAGTATCAAACCGAGTACTGCTCTAAGACGTTCCCTTCATACCTGGAAGAGCCCTCATTCCACACCCCAGGTCTGGAAATGGGCACTGGGGCTGAAAAAAATGGTGTCACTTAGTTTCCACTCAGGTGTCCTTTGTCCTAAATGGGTCATTTGTTTTTGAGGGAACTGCATTTAAGGGCTGGCAGTCACCTTCCAGAGGAGACAGAGAGCTGCAATGGTTACAAAATGGACTCTGGTCAGACAGACCTGGATGTGTGTCCCAGCTCCACACTGACATGCTGGTGACTGTAGACGAGGCTTCCCTCCTGTCTAGCGCTGGTCTCCTGTGTGTCAAGTGGGATAATCACACCGAGTTCCTGGAGTTGGGAGGGTGAGGTGAGAGTACATAGGTGAGGTGCCTGGTACAGAGCCTGGCCAAGCCTCCAGCCCACCCTCTATCAGGAGTGCCTTCTAGGCCATGGCATGGACCCCTTTGTCATGCCTTTGGCAGTCTGGCACTGCTTAGGGACCCTTTCTAGGAAAAAAAATAGGTGGGAGATATTTGGGGTAGAAAATAGTAGCTATTATTTTGTGTTTTTAAAGTTTTATTTTATTTTTCATTGACAAATAATTGTATATATTTATAGGGTACATCGTGAGGTTTTGATACATGTATACACTGTGGAATGGTCAAATCAGGGTAATTAGTATATCTACGACCTCAAATATGTATCATTATGATCATTTATCACACATTTATTATGTGTGAGAATATTTAAAATCGAAGACATTGGTCAACAGGCACTAAGTTACGGTTAGAGAGGAGGAATGAGTTTTGGTGTCCTACAGCACAACATAGGCGACTATAGCTAATAATAATGTATTGCATATTTCAAAAAATGCTTCTAAATGTATTAGATAAATTACCTAGGATTATAAAGGAAATTGATTACTGTATCTTGAGATGCAATTTACAATATAGTCATATGTGCTTCTTGACTAACACCTTCAATATAACACGATCAAGCAGTGGGTCTAATGACTATTATCATTTTGAAGTGGTGATGAGCATAGATGATTTTTTGAGATCCCTGCAACAACCGTAATGTGATATGAAAATAGCTATGATTCTAGTAGTGACAGTCACAGATGCTGCTAATAGCACTGTGGCTTACTGCCCCAGAAACAGCTTTGCGTGCTCTTTTGTTCTTTAGCTATGTGATCTAGACCACCTACTCAGCCTCTCTGTGCCCGTCCTCATCTGTGAAATGAAGGTACCTGTGAGGATGAAATGAGTTAATGAACCAGCAAAAATGGCTCCAACACCCTGCAGAGTACTGTGCCATTTGTATTCTTTTGGGATCTGGGATCTTTAAATGTCTCCTTTAAAATACTGCCAAGGCCACCTCTTCCCAGGTCAAGAAGTAAGCCCGTGTTTCAAGGACTGCCAACCCTTGGGCTTCACCTCAGGAGAGTCCCCAGGGCCTCTCCTGGTAGCCCCATTTGTGGTCTCAGTTGCTGTCCTTACCTCCCCACCAAACCACTATAGTTACAAGCCCTACTATAGATCCCAGCTTCCTGTGTAAGAGTTCAGAATTCTCCTACAAACTTCGAACAAGTTAAAGACTAATTTGGAAACCCGCAGCGCTCCCTAATTTGTTATAGTTGTTAGGGGTCAGGGAGGGGTTTAGGGAGCATCAGAGCCATCTCTTTACTGTGCAGATGTGGCAAATGAAACACAGAAAGAGACCCTAAGGCCACATGGAAACTTGTTGGCAGTGTTAGGCCTGGGACTCAAGATTCCTCTCCCTCAGGCCTCCTAGGGCACAGCCAAATCTCCATCCTCTTTGGTTCCTCCTCCTTCATCCCCACCATCTGGTCAGTTGACAGTTCCCGCCAGTTCCATTTCCTCCTAAATATGTCACCAATCTGTCAGCCCCTGCCTTGGCTCAGGCCCTCTCCCACTCTACTCCCACTGGCACTGCTGCCTTGGCCTCCCCACCAGCCTCCCTGCCTCCAGTCTCAACCTCCAATAGAACCTTCCTAATCCATGCTTCTCTTCCTGTCGCATGCCAAGAATGTTAAGAGCTCAGAGGAAGCTTGCAGTCCCTGAGTCCAAGCTCCTCACTCACCACCCCACTCCACATCCTGCCATGTCATAGAGGAGGAAACTGAGGCTGAGCCAGGGGAATGGAGCTAGCCAAGTCTGAGAGTGAGCAAGAGGTAGAGCTGAAACCAAAACTCAGGTCAAAGGGTCATGGAATTTGAGGGCTAGAAAGCTTAGTTTAGTGCTATTCCCATTACATCACCCGCCTCTGAGAATCACACCCCCAGATCCTATTGTTTCAGGTAACAACTGGAAATATTGTTTTCATCAGGACCATAATTGCCACTTCCCTTTCTAGGCACTCATTTTGGAAAAAGCAGACAATACTCCATCTCCTTCTCCCATTTCTCCCCAAAGCTCTTGAAGTAGGCCTCCAGCATCCGCCAACCTGATTTTCTTCCTTATCTGTTCTAGGCATAGGCAGGCCCTGCCTGTTCCCCAACCATTTTCACACATATTTCTACTGGCCTGGGCCCAAAGTCAATTTGCCAGTCTTATGTCATTGGACTTCCCTGTTGCCTTGAATTTACTAGAATATACTAGACCATATTTGTCTCCCCTCTGCTGCCCCAACACCTAGTATCAAGCCTGGCAGAGAATGAACATTCAGTCTTTGAGAAACAAATGAATGAATAAAAGAAAATGCTGGTACTGCAAAGGATAAAGAAAAGAATGACACAGACAGTCCTGCCTTCCAGGAGCTTAGAGTTTACTTACGAAGATAAGATCTAGAAAGTAGTAGAAATAGTGAATGGATAACCAGGCAGCCATGTTTGTTTGACTTTCCTTTCAGGCTAAGCAGGGACCTGGGGTGCTGTATCCAGGCTGGAATGCAAAGAGCTGTTGGGTGCAAGGTATAATAGGTCAGTCATGGAGGTGAGGTGATCCGAGGCAGCATCTAGGATCAAAAAGTGGGGATTAAGTTAAGCCTCAGACTCTAACAGGGCTGGGAAAGTTGTGAAAACCAGATACGGTCTCTAGGACCCGGACACACTAAGTGTCATGGATTGAATGTCTGTGCACCCTTCTTCATATGTTGAAACCCTGCTCCCCAGTGAGATGGTATGTGGAGATGGGGCCTTTGGGAGGTGATTAGTTCATGAGGGTGGATCCCTCATGATGGGATTAGTGCCCTTATAAAAAGAAACATCAGAGAGCTTGCTTCCTCTCTCTGTTCTCTGCCAAGTGAGGACACAGCGAGAAGGGGGCCATCTGCAAACCAAGAAGAGGACCCTCACCAGACACCGGATCTATGGGTGCAGTGATCTTAAAATTCCCAGCTTCCAGAACTGTAAGAAAAAAAAATTTGTTGTTTAAGCCACACGTCCATGGTATCTTGTTACAGCAGCTCAAACGGGTTGAGACATTAAAGTAATGAAAGCAAGTTCAGAATGGAGAAGAAAGATTCTGGAAATAGTCCTTCAAGCCATGGGGTATAGCTGCAGAGGCTTATTACAGTATAATAATATTTATTGGCCTCACCTGTGAGTTGGGGTGGAGCTCTTCAAACCACCAACAGGTGGCAGCACTGCTAAAGTGACAGGCTCCTAGCCCAAGGCTCTAAGGGCTCAGGGCAGCTTTGGTGGGTGGGGGGCTTCCCAGAGGGGTGAGAACCTATGCTCTTGAAGTGTGGGAAAGATTCTGAGAGGCAGGTAGAGTGCCTGGGTGTCTGAGGTCGAGAAAATACCCCAGAGAGCAGAGGCACCATGGTAGGGGAATTCTAAGGCATGACTGAAGCTAGGGAGGAACAGGATTCAGGAAAGAACCCCACTGGTAGGTGAGGAAAAGAGAGATGGTCTAGCACCTCCACATGCCAAGTAAAGTGCTGGGGAAGAAGGAGAAGCCGAGCTGAGGCAGAGGCACCATGACAGCCTTGGCTGTCAGGCTCGGAAGTTTCAACTCTATAGGCAAGAGGGTTTCTCTGAAGGCTTCTGAGCAGAGGAGCTACCGAATGAAAATTTACTTACAGTGTCAGAAGAAGGGAGTTTCCAGCCTCAGTCCCATCCCTGACTCCCTGAATGACCTTAAGTCACCCAATCTTCATCTTCCCCCTGAGTAAGATGAAGGGATGATATCATGGAGAGCCCAGGCTTTGAAACTAGAGAGATGTGGATTCGTATCTCAACTCTGACTTCCTCACTGTGTGACCTTGGACAAGTTACTCAATGTCTCAGAGCCTCAGTTTCCTAGGGAATAATAATGCTACCCCAGTATAGATTCAGAGTAAGGGAAGTTTGAAGGCCTACCTGGGCCCTGAGGAGAAGCTCCCTTTCTCTGCCCACTTACTCTCCCTTGGTGCACACACGTCCAGTGATTTTAAGTTGGATTTGGGTAACAAGAATTGGGTGACAGGCAGTGAACTGGAGGGAAAGGGACCAGAGACAGGAAGGCAGGGGACAGATGAGAAGTGTCTGAGAATAGAAGCAATAAGAAAATAGAGGCAGAGTCAGGGCAAAAATGTCTAAGGAACCAATTCCATTTTGGTGACTGGGAAACTGATGCTATCATCACTGAAATGAGTAAGTGATTGGAGAGGTGGGAACACAGCTTTAAGTCTTCTCACTCCTTTCTGCATTAACATGGCAAGCATTCACTGGACACCCAGAACATAGTCCTCAATATTTGTGTGTGTGTGTGTGTATGCGCGCACGTGTGTGTGTGTACACACTCTCACCTTTAGGGAGTTTCCCCTGCCCTTTCACTTTCAGAGAAGACAAGGGCAAAAGAGGAATCTAGATCTTTGCTACTCAAAGTGTGGTCTGTGGACCAGCTATGTCACCATTACCTGAGAGTTTGTTACAAAATGAAGAATTTCAGGTTCCTCTCCAGACCTTCTGAAACAGAATCTGCACTTTGCTTCTCAGTGTCAACATACAAACCATCATCTAGAGATCTTGTTTTCTATGTCACTGGTCCATGGGTTACACATTGAAAAGCAAGGAACCAGGGCAAAAAAGGAGCCACTGTGTTGGGGATGGAGTTTTAAAATGGCAGGGGCCAAGGGAAACCAAGTCAGCTAGGGTTATGGGTTTATTTTGGGGGCTTCTCTCAGGTGGGGCGGTAAATCCCATAGCACTCCCTTCCACCCTCCCTAGAAAGCTGCTCAGCACTGTCTCTGGTTTGGACCAAAGCAGGGCTAGTGGCCCCCACATAATCTAGCTTAACCTTAGCCCAACTCCAGGAAGGAAGAAGAGGCCACATAGTGGTTTGCGTCCAGAGCCCTGCCTCAGAATGAAACGTCCTCTGAGCAGTATGTTCTTTGAGGATTTAGCCTGATGATCTGTAGCTGGTTAAAGAGTCAGAGTTTTGGGGTCCCAGCCAACATCTCTTCCCATCAGAGACAAACTAATGGAGAGAAAGAGAGAACTGTCCCCAGCTCATGCTTTTGCTGGGAACATAAGACTCACAGCGATCTGTGCCAGTGCTGCTGTGTGAGCTGAAGTGTGTGTGTGTCTGTATTTTAATGAAGGCATAAAAAAATCAAGGAACTATGTCAGGTAGTGAAATTACGGATAGTTTTTATGTTCTTCTTTGTACTTTCCTGTTTTTTCACAATTAACCTGCGTTAGTATAAAAATCTGTAAATAAAGGCTATTTCAAAAAATAACACAAATAAAAATCATGGCAGAATACAAATAAGTGCTGACTTTTGTGCTGCAGATAGTTTATCCTATGGGGATAGGATTCGGGGGAGATTTCTAAGGTGAAAGACAGAGGAAGCAGATAGAGAAGGGGTGCCTAAGATCACCAGGCCTTTATTCTGCAGATGGGCTGAGTCAAAAGTCAAAACCTGAGTCTCTTGGACTGCCCAGCACTGGTCAGGCTCTGACTAGGGTAACTGGATTCATTTCTTGAATCCGAGAACCTTAGATCTAGAAAAATCTGAGAAATTACAGAGCCAGCCGTATCCTTTCCTTCTCACAGGAGGGACTGAGGCTCAGAGAGGTGAGAACTCTGAGGATTCCTAGCTTTTGCACAGGCTGTTCTCTGCCTGTATCACCCTCCATCTGGCCCTTGTCTGCCTAGCTAATCCCAACCCTTCCTTCAAGACTCGGTTCAAACAGCACAGAATCTTGTGAGTTAGGTGGCCTCTGCTGTGCTCACAGAACACTCAATACATTCCTCTGTCATTCATTCGACAAATCACTGAGCACCCACTGTGTGTCAGGCACTGTTCTATGTACTCGGGACGCATGAGTGACCAAAAATCTCTGCCCTAGTGTGTGGTGACTAAATCTTCGCATTTGTTCATTCAGCCAGTGTTTACGGATCACCTACGTGTCGGGTCTCTGTACCTGGCCTAAGCTATTTTATGGTCAGGGCAATTGTCTCCACAGGCTTGGCCTCCTTCTCTTCCCTTCACTGTGAGTGCCTTGCGACACAGTGAGTGTTTTCTGAATGAATGAATGAATGAATGAATGATGAAATGACCAAGGTCACACAGCAATCTCATGATGGAGCTGGCACTGAAACCCTGGTCCTCCGATAGCTTGTGCACTTTCTCCTGCGCTCCACTGCAGACAGCTCCAATCTTCGTAACCTCCATCACCTCAGGTGAGAGAGGTCACAGAGGAGATCAAGGACTGGGTCCCTAGGCATATTCACTTTGGAAAGGGGAGACTCATCCTATCACAGACCCTCTCTGGCGAGAGTGGGGACGACACCAGCCTCGGACAGGACATCCCTGCTCAAAAGCTTGGGGCGATCAAGACTGGACACTCTCCAGTAGGGGCCCTGTCGGCCCCATCACTCTGCCCAGCGTCTGAATCTTGAAGTACATTTCGTTTCTGGATCAAAAACAGAGCCACCTCTGGCACTGCAGAAACATTCATTCCTCACGCACCCCATCCCTGGGCCCCGATCTTTCCCTCTGAGCCAAAGGTAGCGCCGGCCTTTGGCAGCCAGAGCGGGCGGGCCCGTGGCCCCGCAGCCGCACTGCAGCGCCCTCTGCCGGGCATCGGGCTGGCGCCGCCGCTCCGCGGGGCGGGGGAGGAGGGCGGGCGGGGGCCGGGCTGCTTCCAAGCAGCCTCCTGTTCCGGAGGTGCTGAGGGATGGTGACTCATCGCGACGGCTGCGTCCGCGCCGGCCGCCCTTGCAGGCTCGCCGCCTCCGCACGCGCCTGGTGACTGGCCGAGCTGCTCCGCGCACGAAAAGTAGCCCGGGGAGCGGCCCCCGACCGTAGCGGCGCGGCAACGCTTGCTTCCCCGGCCCGTGCCCTAGCCCTGCCCGCGGACCCGGGCATCATAGAAGCTTCTGGCGCTAAAAGCCCGCTCTCCTCCACTTGTCGCATTGAGTCTTCACCTCTAAGCCGGGATAGGGGTCGTTTTTATCACATCACCTTAACAAGAGGGAAACTGGGCGGGGGAACGGTGAGGCGAGGGCTGGGGTCAAGCAGATAAGAAGCAGGGGAGGGCCTAGATTAACCAGTAACCTCTGATTCCAGAGCTCAAGGTGTGCTTTCCATAGCATCAAGTTGCATGGTCCCCCTAACCTCCCAGGTCCTCACCCCCACACAAGCGAAGGAAGGGTAGGTTGGACCACCTCACAGAGGACCTTGAAAGTCAGGCACCATAATAAACATTTACCATTTTAGAAAGAAAAGAAAAGCTATAAATGGCATTTAAGAAGAAAGGTAAGCATTGGGCTTGATTCTGTAAATATGTTTTAGATTATACAGAGCAGAGGGCAGTGATCAGAGCTGTGAGTTCGAAAGCTGCACCAAAGGAAAACAGATTGGAGGAGTAGCACCTGAGACCCCAGCAGCCTCAGCAGGGTCTAAATTAGAGTCAGGAAAATAGGGAAAAAAAAAAAGATTACAGATCTGGGAACGGGAAGGACTTAGTGATAGATTAGATTTCAAAAAGTGGGGCAATTAAAATCCACACATCACTTTGTACTTCTACTCAGGTATTTACTACAAATGATTCTGCTTTCCATCTGAGTAATATTTTGCCAGCTTTGTTAGATGGTTAGGTCCATAGAGCAGTGCTGGTGGCTCAGGCCCCATTCCTGCCTTGAGGACCATGACCTTGTAGGGGGAGAATGCAGATATCTGGGAGCAGTGTCCATTCTGTTAGCTGGAACACAGGTGAGGGCAGTGCTGCTTGCCCAGACAGCATCTGCACATACCACAGAACCCCTAAGCCAGCCCCTACTTCCTCCTTGGGAAAAGTCTGGAGGGCTCCAGCTTAACTCCAAGGCTGCCTCACGCTACTGAATGTCTTTCTGGGCCTACAATTTGCTGGAGCACCTGAGTGGGAAGCTTGAACTGCTCTGGCAGCCCCACCTCGAGGCCAGGCATCAAGACCTGTGCAGCTGGCTGCGAGCACCTGCTGCCAGCTAGCAACATTGAAGGGACACACCACTGGGCAGGTAGCATGGCTCTATTGTAGAAGGGTAATGTATCCAGGTGTCAGAACCCCACAAAGACAAAATCTCCACAGAACTGGAGAGTATTATGTCAGCAGTGGACCCAAAGGTAGCTAGAACTTCCTCTGAACCCACAACTTGGTCTATCCAGAACATTCAGGCCCAATAGGCCCTGCTACCCAGCCCATCTTCCCCTATATAGAGGGGCATGATGAATGAGTGCACCCTTCTGGGGTGGGTTGTTTCCTAGTTCCACAGGACCCCAACCCACAGACACCAGCGTGGAACAGGGGCCACTCCTAATTTCTGGTACTTCCCATCCTCCACCATTCATGATAACTTGCTGTCACCCTGGGCTCTCCTGGATAAAAAAGCACAGCCCCACTGGCTCCTAATGTTACCAGATGCTGCTTGTCTACTTCGTCCACTCCTCACTCCCTTCCCTGAAGTTCAACAAGGTATGTAATCAAGCCAGAGTTTTGGTGGGTTGGTTTGTTTGTGATCAGGAAAAGGAAGAGTTGCCCCTACTTTGGAAGTACCACTGAACAGCAGAGCAAGTGTCCAGAGCCTCTGTTTATAATAAATATTTACCCTCAGAGCCTGAAGTGTAGGTCCTCACAAATACACAGACACAAATGTGTGTGTGTCTCTGTGTGTGTGTTTGTTTGTGTGTGTGTGTGTGTGTGTGTTGGGGATGGGTTACGTGGGTTCTTTGACCCCTGAACATCTTTTGTGCAGGTCCCAGTGGTCTTTCTGAAGGAGAAAAAGTTGTGTGGAGAAAAGGAGAAAAGATGTCTATTCTCCCTAAATTAATCTATAATCTCATTGCTATTTCAATCAAATCTCCAGAGGAATTTTTCATAGAACCTGACAAACTGATTCTAAAATCCATGTGAAAATGAATATGTATAAGAAGAGCTAAAACAATTTTTTGGGGAAAAGAACAAATGAAGGATGACATTATACAAGGTATCAAATCTACAGTAATTAACAGGGTATGGCATTGGCACAGAAGTAGACAAATGAGTGAAAGAGAACAGAGAGCTCTCAAGCCAACTCATGTAAAGATGTTAAATAAAATAATAAAAGCTGCATTTATAAGTCAGTGGTGAAAGGATGGACTATTCAACAAATAGTGCTGAAGTAACTAGCTTTCCATTTGAAAAAAATTAAATGAGATCCCTACCTCATACTATACACCCACATATTCCACATAGCTCAAACAACTAAATATAAAAAAGAATAGAAACCTATAATGGGAAAAGTAGAGATTTATATATTTGTGACTTTGGTATGGAGAAAGTCATTTTAAACAAACACACAAACACAACCCAAAAGTCAAGAGGGAGTGGTTGACAAATTTGAATCTACACAAAAGAATGATATTTTTTAGGCAAAAGACGCCATCAATAAAGTTAAAAGACAAATAATAAACTGGGGAAATATATTTGAAATGTATGTATTAGACAAAGAACAATCAAAAAATATAGATAATTTCTGTAAATCAATAAAAAGGTAAACAACTCAAAATAAATATGGGCAAAGTATATGGACAGGTAATTCAAAAGGAGAGTTACAGATGGCCAAAAGGCATTTGAAAAGATGTTCAGCCTCTGGGAATCAAGGAAAGGCAAATGATAACGACCACCAGATATCATCTTTCACTCATCACATTCGGAACTCAAAGTCTGACTATATCAAGCGCTGTCAAGAAGTTGAGCAAAACTGCTACTCTCATACACTGCTGGGTGGAGCACAGCCATTATGGGTGGGAATTGGACAACACCCATTAACATGGAAAATGTGCATCCCCTATTACCTGGCAACACCACTTCTTAGCATCTATCATGAAGAAACTCATGCACGTGTACACAAATGTTTATTGAATGGATGTTTATTGAAAGATTGTGTTAGCCACCACAATTAAGAAACAACCTAAAAGTTCAATGGGTGAATAGTTAAATAAATCCTGATAAAAGTCATACTCTGCAAAATTACATAACATTTTAAAAGAATAAGTTAAGACTTCTGCTTCTGGGAAGATGGAATGACATACTTTTCCCTGATCCTCCCTCTACAGCATAACAAAAAACCGTGAGCATTATATATAAAATGAACGCAAAAAGACTGGAGAGGAGGTGGAGAAAAGAATGTACACCTGCAAGAGACCTCAGGACTCAAGGAACAGCATGTGGTGAGTTCCCTGGATTTTTGTTTTGCCTCATATATCCCAGAGTTGAAGCTGAAAAAGTCTGCAACCTGAAAATACCAACAGGGGCAGATTTTTGTAAAAAGCCTGCTCTCTTACCAAGACAGAAAATTTTATACACTAATTCTTTAGCCAAACACCACAGGAAAAAATATGTGGTCCCATTCCCAACCCCACCAGCAAAGGAGGGGTTGAAAACATAGCTTTTCACCCTTGCTAAGCTATAACTAGGTACCCCAAATTTCCCCACTGGGGTGAAGTCAGAGAAGGCTGGGCAGGCATCTGGGATAGACCTACTAGATAGAAAATCAGCAATGGTATATAGGAACTCAACAACACCCTCAAACAACAGGATTTAATTTGACATTTATAGAATATCTCATCCAACAGCAGAAGAGTACACATCCTTTTCAAGTGCCCATGGAATACAAAACATGTTAGACATATCCTGTGTCATAAAACAAATGTCAACAAATTTAAAATAATTGAAATCAAACGAAATGTATTCTGTGACCAAATTGGAAATCAGTAACAGAAAGATAAGAAAATATCTAAAACTTGAAAAATAAACAACACACTTTAAAATAACCCATGGGTCAAACATGAAAATTTAAATTTCAAGATAAATTTTAAAAATACATTGAACTGAATCAAAATGAAAATACAACATAGAAAAATTTATGAGATGCAACTAAAGCAATGCTTAAAAAGAAGTTTATAGCTCCAAATGCTTATACTAGAAAAGAAAAAAGGTCTCAAATCAATCATCTAAGTTCCTACCTCAAGTAACTAGAAGAAGAGCAAAATAAAGCCAAAGAAAACAGAAGGAAGAAAATAATAAAAATAACAGCATAAATAGGCAGAATTGAAAATAGAAAAATAGAGAAAATCAATGAAATAAAGAGCTGCTTCTTTGAAAAGATCAGTAAGATTGACAAACCTCTAGCAAGACATACAAATTGCTCATATCAGGAAGGAAATGAGTATCACTACAGACCCTTCAGACATCAAATGGATAATAAGGGAATACTATGAACAATGCTACATGCTTTGACAACTTTGATGAAACAGACCAATTCCTTGAAAAATATAAACTTCCCAAATCTACCAAATATGAAATAGATGATTTGAATAGCCCTATAACTATTAAAAACATGAAATTCATAATTTTAAAACTACTCCCTTTAAAATCTCCAGGTCCAGATGGTTTCACTGGAGAATTCTACCAAATGTTTAAAGAATTCTATGCTAATTCTACACAATCAGTGTAACAAATAGAAATCACATGATCATATTAATCAATGCAGAAAAAACATTTGATAAAATCTAACACTTATTATTATAAGTTAAAAAAAACTCTGAGAAATAGGGCAAAAAGGGAACTTCCTTAACTTGATAAACAGCATCTACATAAAACTTATACCTACTATATATATATTTTTTTCCTGGATCAAGCAATATTAGACTTATACCTAACATTAAACACAATGCTTGAAAGACTAAATGCTTTCCCCCTCAGATTGGAAGCAAGGCAAGGATATCTGCTCTCACCACTCTTATTCAACATAGTGTTGGAAGTTCTAACCAGTGTAATAAGGCAAAAAAAAAAAAAAAAAAGAAAAAAGAAAAGATAAAACATGTAAATTATAAAAGAAAAAATAAAACTGCTCCTATTTGGAGATGGCATTATAGTCTACATAGAAAATCCCAAGGAATCTACAAGACAATTCCTAGAACTAATAAGTGAGCTTAGCAAGGTTGCAGGATACAAGATAAGCTTGCAAAAATAAATTGTATTTCTATATACTAGCAATGAACACATGGATGCTGAAATTAAAAATACAGTGCCATTTACACTTGCTCAAAAATGAAATACTTAAGTGTAAATGTAACAAGATATGTATAGAGCTTATATGCTGAAAACTACAAAATGCTGATGACAGAAATCAAAGAAGACCTAAATAGAGAAAGAAATATGTCACATTCATGGATCAGAAGACTTAACATAGTAAAGATGTTAGTTCTCCCCAAATTTATGTATAGTTTCAGCTCAATCTCTATCAAAATTCCAGGAGGATATTTTAAACATAGACACGTTTATTCCAAAATTTATATGGAAAGGCAAAGAAACTAGAATAGCCAAAACAATTTTGAAAAGGGAGAATAAAGTGGGAGGCATCACTCTATCCAATTTCAGGACTTACTGTGTAGCTACAATAATCAAGACTATGTGGTATTGGTGGAGGGACAGATACACAGATCAATGAAACAGAGTAGAGAACCTAGAAATAGACCCACACAAATATGCCCTACTGATTTGCAACAAAGGTACAAAAGCAATTCAATGGAAGAAAGCCTTTTTGAATGGTGCTGGAGCAACTGGACATAGACCAAAAAATGAACTTTGACCTGTGTAGTGGGCTGAATGGTGCCCTCCCAAAAGATAGGTCTACGTCTTGATTCCTGGAGCCTAGGGATGTTACCTTATTTGGAAGATGAGCTTTTGCAAGTATAATTAAGATGAGGAGATCATTCTGGATTCAAGTGAGTCCTAAATCTAATGACACGTATCCTTATAAGACGGACACGCAGAGGAGATGATGATATGAAGATGGAGGTAGAGATTGCAGTGACATGGTCATAAGCCAAGGAATACTGGCAGCCAGCAGAAGCGGGACTAGACAAGGAAGGACCCTCTCCTAGAGCCTCCAGAGGGAGTGCCACCCTGCCCACACCTGAAGTTCAGACTTCTGACCTCCACAATCATGAGAGAATACATTCTGTTGTTTAAAGCTACCAAGTTTACAGTTACTTGTTACGGCAGCCTCAGGAATAATCTGTCTCACACCTTATACAAAAAAAAAAAAAATTAACAAAATGGATCAGAAAATTAAATGTAAAATTATAAAATTTTTAGGAAGAAACAGGAAAGTGTTTGGAATCTAAAGCTAGCCATATAAGCCAGACCTTATACTTGACAATCAAAACACATCCAAAAAAACAAAATTGATAAATTGGACTTCATCAAAATTAGCAAGTTTTGTTCTATGGAGTCCTTGTTAAGAGGATGAGAAAAAGCTTCAGACCAAGAGAAAATGTTTGCAAACCATATGTCTGACAAAGGGCCGGTATCTAAAATGTATAAAGAACTGTCAAAACTCAACAGTTAAAAATTCAAAAACTCAACCAGAAAATGGGCTGAAGACATAAATAGACAAGTCACTGAAGAAGATATACAGATGGCAAAGAAGCTCATGAAACAATGTTCAACATCACTAATCTTAGGGAATTGAAGTCTTAGAGAATTGAAACCAGAATGAGATACTACTTCACACCTAGAGAAGAACGGCTAAAAGGGAAAACAGTGAGAACACCAAATGATGATGAGGATGCCAAGAAACTGGAATCCTCATACATTGCTGGTGGGAATGTAAAATGGTACAGCCACTCTGGAAAACAGTTTGCCAGTTTTTTTGTTTTTTGTTTTTTTTGAGATGGAGTCTTGCTCTGTCATCCAGGCTGGAGTGCAGTGGCAAGATCTCGGCTCACTGCAACCTCCGGCTCCCAGGTTGAAGCAATTCTCCTGCCTCAGCCTCCCAAGTAGCTGGGACTACAGGTGCACACCACCACGCCTGGCTAATTTTTGTATTTTTAGTAGAGATGGGGTTTCACCATGTTGGCCACGATGATCTTGATCTCCTGACCTCGTGATCCACCCACCTTGGCCTCCCAAAGTGCTGGGATTACAGGTGGGAGCCACCGCGCCTGGCCGTCAGTTGTTTTGTTTTTTTTTTAAACTAAACATGCAATTACCATATGACTCAGCAATTGTACTCTTGGGCATTTATCCCAGAGAAATGAAAACTTATTTCCACATAAAAACCTGTTACGTGATGGTTTATAGCAGCATTATTTATAATAGCCCAAAACTGGGAATAACCCACATGCCCTTCAGTGGGTGAATGGATAAACGGTCTTTGATACATCCATGCCATGGAAGACTACTCGGCAATAAAAAGCAGCAGATTATTGGAAAAGGGGTAGGGGCAGACTATTGATACACACAACAACCTGGATGCATCTCCAGAAAATTATGCTGACTGAAAACAAAATCCCTAAAGTTTGTATACTGTGTGATTCTATTTTATTACATAACCTGGTTGAAACAACTGGATTTTAGAAATGGAGAATAGATGAGTGGTTGCTAGGGGTTAAGTAGGAGGTTAGGGTGGGAGGGAAATAGGCATGGCTATGATGGGATGACTTGAAGCATCCTTGTGGTGATGGAAATATTCTGTATCTTGGCTGTATAAAGGCAACACCCTGCTTGTATATTGTACTATAGTTTTGCAAGAAGTGATCATTGAGGAAAACTGGGTGAAGGGTACATGGGACCTCTCTGTATTATTTCTTATACTGCATGTGAATCCAAAATTTAATCACAATTAAAAGTTTAATTAAGAAAACAAGAATGAACTAGATCCATATGTCTCCTAAAACAGAAAGGTTTCCAAGACATATTCCTAAGTGAAAAAAAGCAGATTAGTGAAAATGGTGTGACACCATTTATTTTTAAGTACCCACATAAAACCAAACTGTGTATGCACAGAAAGAGATTTGGAAGAAGGTGGGCACTCTACACTGATAACAGTGGTTACCTCGGGGGAGCAGAGTGGGACTGGAGAGATAGAGATTTGAATTGTAGTTGAATTGATTTTTTTTTTCACAATAAGAATATTATTCCTATGTTATTTGTGTAATAAAAACATCACCCTGGACACAACTACATTGTTCTAGAAATGCATATCTGTTTTGCTTATCCTGATTTCACCTATCCCTGTGTCACCAACACTGTGGTCACAGGACCCAGCTCATAGGTCCCCTGCCCTTGAGCCTCAAGGAAGTGGCTACTGAGCCTCCTAATTTGGAAATAGGCCCACCAGCAATCAAGGCTACCTTTGAGGTATGGAAGAACCACCTGGAAGAACCAGTGCCCCTATGACTATGAATCTACCCACTGTGGCTGATGACAACTTAAATAATACACAAAGCTCAGTCCATGCCAACTAATGCAGCAACAATTTCCATAAGATTCAAGTCAACAAACTGTTGTGCAAGTTTCAGTACCGGAGGCGGCAAAGCCTTCCCACCCGCTGACCTGAAAACATGGCAGCAGTTGAGCCTCTTTAGAGGAAACTGTGAACAGCAGGAATGAGTAACAACTAGTAACCTAAATCCAGCTGTACCTGGATGAGAGCAGACTGACTAGAGTGGCCCCAGGGAGTACATCCATTCAATCATTTATCCATTCACAATTTATTGGACACCTACTCTGTGCCAGGTACTGTCCTAGGCACTGACTATAGCAGTGAACAGAACAAAGTCCCTGCCCTCATGGAGCTCCCATTCTAGTGGGAGAGCCAACGATAGGCAAGGGAAATAAATAAATTACATGTCAGATAGTATTAAGTGCTAGGAAGAACAAACAGCATGGATGGAGGATATGAGGTGTTGAGGGCCGGGGCTTGAAATTTTAGAAATGGTGGCCAGAGAAGGTAACAAACTGAAACATACTGAAAAGGTAACAAACATTCCAATGGAGATGGTGAAGGAAGTGAGGGAGCCAACTACAAAGATATCCAGTTGTTCTGGACATTTTCCATTTGTCTGTCCACATCTTTTCCACCCTTCTCCACCCAGCTTGTACCCTGGTAGGCTGACCTGTGTGGACGGCATCAACAGGCTCCCTTGCCCTCTGGCTTCGGGTTAGGTTTGACCAATGGGAAGCACCTGCAAAGAAACCAGAAGTAAAAGGAAAAGTGAGATTGGGGTATTTAGTCAGCCACTCTCTCTGTTCAGGGTCACCATGAGTTGGCGGCATCCCTCTGCCAAAGGCCATAGCTCCTGTCAGGTGCTTCTCTCCACACAGCAACCTTTCCCAGTTCCTGTGAGCACACCCTCCAGGGATCCTTCCTGACATACTGGGCAAAAGCATTCCAGGTAGAAGGAAAAGCAAATACAATGTACCTGGAAAACTTAAAGAATGATCAGGAAGCTAGTGTGGCTGGAATGGAGAGGCAGACGATGGGATTTGTAGGAGATCGTGTCAAGGAGGTAAGCGGGACCAAATTATGCAGGACCTTGTGGACTATATAAAGATTTTGGCTTTGAATCCGGGTGAGATGGGGAGCAAGTGGAGGATGTTGAGCAGAATACTGACATGCTCACACTATGTTTTCACAGCATCACTTTGGAAGACTGGTGACAGGGATACTAAAATAATCCAGGCCAGAGACGATGGTGGCATGGACTAGGGTGATAGCAGTGGAGGTGGCAGGAAGTAGCCAGATTCTGAATCGGTTTTGAAAGTGGTGAAGAAAAATCCTGTTCCACTACAATGACCAGGGCAAAAGGCCAAACTCAAGACCAGCAACTTATTCCTCAGCATGTCATTATGTATGACTGAAAGTTCTGTTATGCAGCAAGATTTCAGAAGGTCCTGCATGCAGCATGATAATCCTAATACCCTATCACATGTGTGGGACATACAACTCTGGGCCAAGGTCCAATCCAAAGGGTTTCTAGACTGTTCCTGACTCCAGAACAACTCCAGAAAACGATCATCATGGGTTTTCTAGCCAACTTACCCCACCCCAAAGCCGTATCTCCATGGGGTGGTGCTGGGTGCCATTTTGTCCCCTGCTCTAAACCCCTTATTGGCTCCAGCCACTCTACCTCCATTGGCTCCTCCACGAGTTGGCTTAACCATGTGACATCAGAATTTTGGAAAACACTGTCCACAGCCTGTCCTGTCCATACCTCCTGTCCTCTACTCACCGACTCACAGGTTGACAGCAGACAGAACACGTCCAACCACTGAGCAGATAGGGACGTGGGTCACACAGTCAGTCAGAACAGAGTGTGGGCAACAACTCAAAGGTGCCAATATTTTGATAAAGATTTTACAATTTTCCTGGGAAAACAGGCAACTGTCAATCATATGCAGGTCATTAAAAGGGAAGAAAAAATGGAAAACTTGGCCCCATAGGCTGAAAGCCTCCAGCTTGAAATATCTCCTAGGAAAAAAAGTACCCTGGTATTTTTTGGTGCACAGTGTTGATTCTCAGAATGAGACCTGTTGCTTCATATTCACGAACCCCCCCAGCAAAGGCACCCAGCTGGAAACTGGAGAAAAGCACATGATTCTGAGGGCTCATTCCAAAGCCAGGAAAAACTGATGGTATTTTGTTTATGTTCAAAGAAATCAATCCAAAGAGATCAGCCCCACAGCCAAAGTCAGCAAGACTGGAGAGCAAACTGCTGCCAACCTCTGGGTCCTGGCCCACTCATCAAGGGGAGAGGATGACCTTCATTGGAATCTGGGATCCAAGACTTTCAAGCGGTGTGCCCTTGGGCAAGATTCTTAACCCTCCTTAGGACCTTGATTTTCTAATCTGTAAAACAGGGCTAATTCCTACCTTACAGAGTTGCAGTAAAGATCAAATGAGCTTTTGTGTGTCTGGCATAGCCCCTGGGATACTAGCTGCTCAGTATGTGTTCATGCTCTTCTCATGCCCACCTTTCTTTGGCAAGAGCCAGGCCAGTGATGTGGGGCAACTCTGGGGTTCCAGTGGTCCCTGGTGCCTTAAGAAGAACTCTCTGAGGGATTCTCCAACTCTTACATGCCAGTGCTGCTTTCTGCTCTTTATTAAAAGGGCATCCCCGGGTAGCTGCCATTTGATCCCAGCAGGACATGGTTCCATTCACAGCTTAGCACCAAAGGGCACTAATGCCTATTAATTAACTGTACATTCAGCTGACCTGCCAAAGCAGCTGATTTTATTTTCAGAATCCCAAATGTTTTCTTATTCCACTCCACCATACCTGAATCCTTTATGTATGTGAACCGCCAATGCAGACGTTTGCTCTTCCTCACTTTCTTTCTCTTTCATCCTCTCAGCATCTCCTCTCTTCTCCACACTGCTCCCTCTGCCTGTCCCTTGCCTTGGCTCCTTCTCTTTCCTAGCTCTTCCACAAACCCTCATCCAAAGACAGTACTTGTAGGGACAGAGCAGGTAAAAGTGGCTCAAGTAGATCCATGGTGAGGTTTGAAAGCGACCGTTCCACTTCCTCTTTGCCCTGCCATACCAGCCCATCCTCAGCCCCACTTTCTTCTCCATTCACACTGGGCTGGGCAATGGAATTGCAGAGCAAAACGAGTCATGGTCACTGCCCTCAGAGTCTCGTGGGAGAGACTTGCAGTCCCATGGTGTATATGAAAAACTGGATGGCTAGGAGCAGTGGCTCATATCTGTAATCCCAGCACTTTGGGAGGCCAAGGTGAGAAGATCTCTTGAGGTCAGGAGTTCAAGACCAGCCTGGCCAACAGAGCAAGAACCTTTCTCTACAGAATTAATTAGCCAGGCATGGTGGCACATCTGTGGTCCCAGCTCCTCGGGAGGCTGAGGCAAGAGGCTCATTTGAGCCCAGCAGGTTAAGGCTGCAGTAAGCCATGATGGCACCACTGCACTCCAGCCTGGGCAACATTCCAGCGAGAGCTGGAGAGGAGAGTGCATAGAGGTGGGAAGGCATCTGCCTGCCTCTGAGGGGTTGGGGAAATGCAGGAGACTTGCACTGGGCCTTGATGCCTGAGTGAGATTTTTCCAAATGGAAAGAGGGTCAAAGAGCACCCCAGGGGTGGAGATAGCATGGAGGAGAGGAAGGCAGTGTGTGTTTGGGGTTCTGTGTAGCCACACAGTAAGGTCTGAGAGACAGATAAACCATGAACCTGGAAAGGGGAACGCGGAGCCAACTCACCAAAGATGTGTCAGGTTGGTGGGAAGCTGGATCGCAGGGAGTGAGAATGCAAGGCTAAGCAGTTTGGACTTGTCGAATGTTGGGAAGGGACATGATGAAAGCCATGTTTTAAAAAGAAAATTCTGACAGGCAGAGAGACCAAAAGCAGAAAGGAGGCCAGTAAGGAGATTGCTGCAGTGGTCCTGTCACAAATTGAAGTCCTGAAACAGGGTGCTAACCACGGGAACAGAAATGAGGAGGCAGAGAAGAAATACCACTGGGGCCTACTTTCTCTACCTCTGGCCTTTATCCTGGAGTCATTCTGCAACTTTCCCAACACCTTCTCCCTTGATAACCTTAATGGAACCTGGGCCTCAGGTCTAACTCCTACCTCAACGTGGGCTTATCCCAAATTTATATCTTGAGAGCTGACCTCTCACCTGCCCCTGGGATCAGATTCTGGTTGCTTTCTGGACAGTTTCAAGTAATCATCTCATCAGCATGTCCAAAATTGCCATCTTGGTGCCTGCCCCTCAGCCCTAACCCAGTCTGGTAGAACCATGTAACTCAGCTACATTATGGGCTTCTGGGCCTAACCCAGCCACTGACGAATCATCTTACATCTCTGTAAGGCAAACGTGATTCCCCAGTTCTAAACCACCAATTTATAAGTGAACTTAGAGGACTCAACACATTCACACCTTGGAGGTCGCCTTGCTTCACACCCCATTGTCAAGTTCCTCCACAGTGGCCCTCAACCAGGGCTGCACTCTCCTGTCCCCTGGAAGTATTTGGAAATGTCTAGAGGCACCTCTGGTTGTTCAAAATGACTCCGGGGAACTACTGGCATTTAGAGTCAGGGAATCAAGAGGTTAAACATCCTGCAATGCACAGAATCCCACCCTGCAAAGAATTGTCTCACCCCAAGCGACAATAGTACTTTCACCAAGAAACACAGTGACCACTAGCTCAATGAGGCAGGGACTCTATGTTGTTCTCCACTGTGCTCTCAGCATGCAGCAGAGTGCACCGCACATGAGGATGTGCAATAAGTGTTGGTTAAATTAACAAATTGGACTGGGTGCAGTGGCTCATGCCTGTAATCCCTGCACTTTGGGAAGCCAAGGCGGGAGGACCTCTTGAGGCCAGGAGTTGAAGACCAGCCTGGGCAACAAAGAGAGACCTCTGTCTCTACAAAAGTTGTTTAAAAAAATTAATATAGCTACTCATTCATTCATATAACCAATGCCTACTGAGCGCTACCCTTGGTGCTGAGGATAGAAAGAGGAACAAAACTTGGGCAATATGCATTTGTATCTCAGCCTGCCTTAGCTCGGTGGGTGGCAAACGTGATCCTGAGATGGAGGCTAAAAGTCCAGAATGCCTCGCCTTCCATAACTACCAAGGGGCCCCTTCCCAGCAAGGGGAACTTACAAGCTAAATGCTGAATTGAAAATTCATTCATTCATTCAACCAACACTTGGATGGCACATAAAACTTTTTGAAGCACTTTCTCAGACATTATCTTGCTGAAGTTGGGCTGCCAGGAGAGGAAGGTGGGGGTGGGGGCTGAAAACTGGGGCCTGAAAGGTTCTAGCCCAGCTCTGCTGGGCCCGAGCAGACAGGCCCTAGCAGACAGTCTCCTGGGACTGGGGCGGGGCGGTGGGGGGCTGGGGGGGTGGTTCTGGTGTGAATGGAAATATGCACCACATGGCCTGAATTGCAGGGCCGACCTCAGGCGCCCACAGCCCCAAACACTTCCAGATGGATTTATTTATAACTCCCAAACCAGAGGCAGCACTCCTTACTGCTTTTCCTTACTCCCCTCCCCACTCCTAGAGCAAGCCGTGGCCGCCCCTCTCCACTCCGGAAACCAGCAGGAGACTGGGAATGTGCAGCCGCTGAACCACAGCCACAGCCAAACTTGGGCCCCTGGTCACCGCCTGTCCCCTAGGTGGCAACAGCAGCTCACGGTGTGGGTGTGCCTGTGGAGCCTGGCCAGATTCCTGCCCACCTGGCCCATCTGGGCTGTCACAGGACGGCTGCTAAATGGGCAGTGCGAGCCAGGCACATTCACTCTGGCAAGTCTCGGTTCCAGATCTGCCTCTACTTCATAATGCCACAGTCACACCCATGTCTTCTCATTCTCTGTCTCCGGGACATTCCTAGCCCCTCCCCTTCACCATCTCCCACAGAATACTGCTTCTCACTGCTGTCAGAGGCTTTGAACTCTGACATTTTCCAAATCAGGAAACCGAAGCTCAGAGAGGTTAGGCAACTTGTCCAAAGTGACACAGCAAGTTAAATAAAAGAGACAGAAGTTGCAAACCCAAGCCCTGCACCCTGATACTAATGCCTCCTAAACCTCAGCTTCTTCATGTGTGAAGTGGAACTAATGCCAGGCAGGTGGTGTGGTTAGAAGCGTTGGCTCTAGAGTGGCTCTGCATGGAGCTCGTGATGGTTCTGTTATTTACTAGCTGGGTGACCTTCCATGAGTCACTCTTCCTCTCCTAACTCAAGATTTTTTTAATCTTTCCTTTAAGTATTAAAGAGATAATGAACGGCTTAGCATAGGGTCTGTCTGGCCTGCAATACAGAGTAACGACTATGATAGTTTATTGTTCAATTGAATCATTATAGAGCTTACAGATCCCATCTCTTGATGAGATTGGGAGCATTCAGGGTGTTATGGACATAGATCCATCTCAAGATATGGGCCAGGCCCCATGCAACATCACCTTCTGACTCCTCACATATAGAAGTAAACTTGGGCCTGAAGAGATTAAGTGACTTGCGTAAGGCCATACTTGCAGGAATACAGGAGTAAGCTGAACCCAGTTCTAGGTGGTTTAGCCCACCTAGCTGAACCTGAGCATTTTGGTGACCCTAAGCAGGGCTGTGGACACATGAAACCTGGAGTAACCTAGTGGCCCTGGGGCTGAGGCCTTCCTATCTCCCTCCGCTCCTAGCCATGGCTTGAACTGGTGGTGGCTGGAAGGGATAGGGTAGCAAAGAAACCAGAGCAAAGCTCCAGAGTGAAACTTCTAGATATACATATCTGCTGCCTATAAATCCTCATTGCCCTCAAAGTTACTCAGAACCAAAGTATGGCAAACCCACCCCTCTGCCTCCAAAGGTCCGGATAAATTTTCCTGCAGCTGTTCAGCAACACATGACACCAGATTTCTGCTTCAGTGGGAGTCTTTGGCACTCACATTCCTTTCTGCTTGCTGCTGTGCAATTAAACACGCATAATTTCTCCATGTTTTCCCATCCCGCACCACACGTCAGTACCACCAGTGACAGCATGAGGGAATAGCACAATCTCTGTGCACATATGGACAAGGGAACCAGTGGGCACTGTGTCAATTGAATGTGACTCACCAAATGGGTTCCAAATCCCATCAGCAATTAGGGTCTATTTATCTGTATTTCCCTCATATTATCAGTGGGCTACCTAGGATGCTCAGAATTCCTGATAGTCCAAAAATAAGTGCAGTTATTTGGTAAATACCCAGCACACAATAAGCATTTAATAAACACTCAATCTCTAACCAAACAAAATTACGTCTCGGAGTTTGTGAGTTTGTAGACAAACTTTACCAGAGAGCCTCAGAGGAGCTCCTCTCTGCTTCCAGCATTGATACTTAGGAAAGTTTCCTTATGGAACAAAGGCTTTGGCTCTTACCATGGAGACTACCAGATCTACAGCTCCAGTCCTGCTGGATAGGCTCTCTGAGCCTCGGTTTCCTTATCTGTGATATAAGAACAATATCACTAATCACAAAGTTGTTCCGAGACATCTGACACTGAGTCGGGTACATGGTACTCTCTCAATAGATGTTACATTTATAAAGCTTTATCTTGTAGCAAAAGTAAATTCTAACACACTCTAGAATTATCTAGAGTACAATTATTTCTTCCCTCAATATTGATCAAGCATCTACTATGTCCATAGCAGCATAAAAGAAACAAAACACATTCAAAATAAAGTTTCTTTCCTCTAAGAGACTGTAATATAGCTGGAAACTTAGGCAGGTGTGAAATATGTCAGGTAACTCAAATGCCTTTAGAAGCCAGGAAGGTACTATAAATGAGTGAATGAGGTTAGAGTGAGACAATAAGGAGTAGTGGAGACTGTGTCTAGCTGGAGAGCACATACTCCATCTAAAGTGGAAGCTGCCACCCGGCCATGCCAATCTAGCTAACTACTGTCTTGGGGGAATACAGATCCAGTATTACCAGATTTTTCTGTTTTTCAAAGAAGCTAGAAATCCAGATTGTATGGAAAGATTACTAATTGCTACATGTTAGCACATAGTTTAAAAAGAAACAAACCACACGCAGACTAAACAAAATACACCTGTGGGCATTATTTGGCTCACCAGCCAACAGTTTGCAACCTCTCCATAATGGTAGATGATAAATTTGTCAAAATAAGTGCTGCTGACAATAGTCCTAGACACATACAGAGGACATGAGTCCGTTGGGCTGGGATGATCTGGAAAGTTTTCCTCAAGGTGAGCCTACCGTAAGGTAGGATTCAGACTGGGCCCCAAAGTATGGGTGTAAGTCTGACAGGTAGAAAGGAGGAGCAAAGAGCTATTGACAAGACTGAAGGTAGAGACAAGAAATGTTGTAGTCAGAGCTCACAAGTGGTGAAGAGATGGGTCTGGCTGTTAAGGCTTCCTGGGGGGGAGGGGCAACTTCTGGCCATTCAGTTGGTCTCAGTGGAGGAGGTTTCTCCTGACGAGAATTAGGGATCTCAGTGTGGAGGAAACAAGGGAAGATGGGAAACTGTTACTTAGAGAGTCTGTTTCTGAGAAGCCAGTCAGAGAGAAATAGTAAACACAGACAGACATATACCTCATTGGCAGGGGTGGGAAAAGTACATTTTAGTTAGGTCCAGGGCCATTTCCAGAATAAGGCAATGTAAAAGTCTATGAGAAGAACAAATAAATAATGCATGATCCTAGCTGCTGACTAGAAACAGGTCCAGAAGGTGGGAATGGGTAAACCGTAGAACAGCGAAACCAGCCATGTTGGAAAGGAGGGCTCTGGCACCATATAAGCACTGTGGAAAGGAAGTAAAAAGCCAGGAATGCACAAAAATCCTGGAAAGTATTTTTTAAAACACTTTAGTAAGAACATAGGTAAAATATGTGTCCACGATTAAAAGCCCCAGGGTTTAGAAGCCATTCCCCTACAAGGCTGTCTGACCGGCTGGGTGAATGACTGAAAGGGGCATCTTACTCCAAAGGGAGAGCACAGAGATGTGTGGCAATGCAGGTGTCAGGAAGAATTCCATAGGCCCCACATCAGATTTTGTGACCACTAAAATGACAGGTGAGGCAGGAGAAGGTCATGGAAAAAGCACAAGGGTGATAGACAGGATTATAGCCCCCACAACGATGTCCACATCCTAACCCCTGGAAACTGTGAATGTGTTCAGTTACATAACAAGGGGAACTAAGGTTTGCAGGTGGAGTTAAAGTTACTTATCAGCTGACATTGACTGAAATGGGGGGATGCTGCCCATCTCATCTGGGTGGGCTCAATGTAATCACGAGGGTTTTTATAAAGTGAAAGCGGGAGGCTGGAGAGTCAGAGTCAGAGAAAGAGATGTATAGAAGCAGAATCAGAGCGATGGGATATGAGAAAGACTCAAATGACCACTTTCGGTTTTGAAGTCAAGGAATGCAGGCAGCTGCTACATTCTGGAAAAGGCAAGGAAAAGGATTGTCCCGTAGAGCCCTAAGAAGGAATGCAGCCCTGCTAACATCTTGATTTTAGTCCAGTGAGACCTATCTCAGACTTCTGCCCTCCAGAACTGTAAGATAATAAATTTGTGTTGTTTTAAGCCACTGAATTTGCTGCAATGTGTTACAGCAGCAATAGGATACTAATACAATTGGCTTTGGACTCAGATGAATGTAGTTTAATCCTGGCTCACTATATACCAGTACTTGATCTTAGTCTAGTCATTTAACCTCTCTTAGCCTTAATATCCTTATCTGTAAAATGGAGACCACAATACCTTCACTTCACAGAGTTGAGGTAAAGAGCACCTGTAATGATGAACACAAAGGGATAGTACAGCCTCGCACGGAGAAGGTGCTGGGCAATGTTCTTTTCTTTCCTTGAATGTGTTTGATGAGATCATAATTCATAGGTAGGACCGGTGGTGTTCTGGTAAATGTTCAGCAACCAGCTCTCAAAAAAATGCACAAATGTATATATAAATATACACATACATACATAGGTTTATTATAAATTTACTTATATAAGAATGTGAAGTGCTCAATTTACAGATAATACTGAAATATATAATACTCTTTATTATAAATTCCATATAACCAATAGATTCTCCCATAATGCTTTCACTGATTTTGCTGAACACATATCAATAGCCAAACTTCGGCCATAACAGAATAGCAAGTGTAGTTCCTAAATGAATGAAGGTTGACATTTTCATTTATGTTAATGAGTAAGAAGAACGTGAAACAACCAAGAAGTATTGGAACTTGACTAATTTTTTTAAAATGTTGAGATAATTTTATACTTATAGAAGAGTTGTAAAAACAGTATAGAGAGTTTCTGTGTACCCTTTACCCAGCTTCCCCTTATGCTGACATCTTATGTAATTATAAAACATTGATCAAAACTGAGAAATTAAACTTAGTACAACACTAACTAAAGTACAAACTTATTTGGAGTTCACCAGCTTTTCTACTGAAGTCTTTCTTCCATTCTAGGATCCAATCCAGGGCCCATATTGTATTTAGTTGGTCATTTATTTTGTAGAATGTCTCTCAATTTCAGTTTGTCTTCTGTTTTCTCATATAATTTAATTTTTAATGATGGCTGTGTTTAACAACTGGCTCACACGTTTCCTAAATATTTAACAATTGATTCTCGCAAGCCACTACAAGCCAGCCCCAGCACACCACTCTAAGCAAAATTGACAATTCATTCACGGTTTTTTCCCCATTAATTTCACAAATATTTATTGAGCGCCCTCTAGGGGCTAGTGCTGGGGATATAGAGATGACCAAAACACAGTCCTTGCCTGAGAAAATCAGAGATTAGGGGAGGTGACAGGGCAGTAGCAGACAGTGCCTGTAGAGCGATGGATATGATAGAGGGTAATAGAATGTGGTGGAGCATTCAGAGGTGGGAGGGCCAAACTCTGCCTGAGGAAGTCAAGGGGAACATCAAGGATGAACAAGAGCTCCCCAGGTCAGACACAAGGAGGTTGAGGGAGGTTTCTCATGTAAGATGATGTGTGAGCTGAGTCTTGATGCATAAGTGGGAATGAGCCAGTCCGCTGAGGAAGCAGAAGGAACAACAGTCACTCATTTATTCCTTCATTTATTAAGCATCTATTAGGTATCCATTCCATACTACGCTCTGGAGATGCCCAAACAGGTAATGAATAAGGGCCTTCCAGTGTGACTGGTGATGGTGTCTGAGCTATCTTGAAAGATGAGGCAGTGTTTGCATGTGTGAAGGTGGTGTCATGAATGAGCATGGGGCATAAGAGCACTGAGTATAGATCAGCAGTGGAGAGGACCCCACGGCCAGACACCTCCACCCTGAGAGTGAAGAAAGATGAAGGGGGAGCTGAAAGGCCACTGACCATCATTTAACCTAGAGCAACCAACAGGTTTTGCCAGAGGACAACTGATGCCAGAACCTTCCTATGCAGGCGCCACATGTTCATAGCCTCCTTCTCTCCAGCCCTTCGCACTAAACCTCCATGTAAAGTTCCCCAGAACTACACTGAGCAACTTACCCCTGCCTTGGGCAGAAGGATGAGGTGGTGATGATATGGTATCACAGGCCAACTCTCAACAGAGGTCCTTGACCTGAGACCAAGACGCCCCAGAAAAGTGCCAGTGTTCCTATCTCAGATGCCTTCTCTGACCATAAACTAAAGCAACCCCAACACATACACAACCCCAGCCATTCTCTATCCCATTATACTACTTGATTTTCTTCATAACACTTATTGCTATCTGAATAAGTGCTAATAAGTGCTATTTAGATCTTTACTTATTTTTGCCAGTCTCCTTCCATTACAAGTTAAGCTCCTCAAATGTAGAAACCCTTGTCTATCTTGTCTTCAATACATCCCCAGCTCTCAGCTCAGGGCCTGGCCCTTAGGAGTATTTGTGAAATATTTGTAGAATGGATGAACGAATGCTTTTACACGTATTTGACAGCTGTACTCCTAATCCTCTGTGGCCCAAACTTTTGCCCTCCATTTTAAGTCTGTTGCATATTCCTTCAGTACCTTGACTTAGAATTTGAACCTTACAAGGAGGAGCAACACTAACATGCATGAAATTCAGAATGCTCCTGTTGGAACTATTGTGAGAATGCAAAAGATAACAACAAAAACTAACACTTGTTGTGCTAGGTGCCAGCTCCCATCCTAAGCCCTTTATATATAATAAATATCTGTTGAGTCCCTGCCAGGTGCCAGGGATTGTTTAGGCCCTAGGGACATGGCAACGAATAAAAGACAAAAATCTCTGCTTTTAGGGAGCCTAAATATTAGCCAACTTAATCTGAAAACAGCCTTAAGATGTAGATCCTGTGATTACTCCCATTTTAAAGATGAGGAACCTGAGGCACAGAGGGTAAGTAACTTACCCAAGATCACACAGCAGTGGAATGGCAGAGCCAGGCAGTATGGGCCCTGAGCCTGTGTTCCTAACCAGTAGGCTATTCTGCCTCCTGAAGAACTATGGGAAAGTGCTTGGCAAACTTTCAAAGACTTTGATAAATTTGAATTCCTATCATTCTTGGTAGAAACACATTGTGTTATGGGGGCAGTAAAGAGACTGGGCCAGGGAGTTCAGAGGACGTGTGGAGGGCAGTGGTCCTGGAGGTGGCCTTTGGCACATCTTGGGCCAGGAGAGCACTAGCTGTGCTGTGACTCCCCAGCCCCTTGCTGGAGACTGTCAGATTAGCAGATCCACGTAGAGTAAGGCTGCATGAGGGAGGCTGTAAGGCCTCCCCACTGGCACGTACTTAGCTCTTTGTGGGTTTTTTTCCCCCATTGTTGTCGTGGAGTCCTGTCCTGATCCCCCTTCTACCCATTTGTTGCCCTTGTAGTGGCCCTGCCCCACCCCCCTTGCCACAGCCCTCCCATTAAGCCTCGTAGCCCAAGAAGACAAAGGAAACTTTGACTGTCCCCCACTGGGCTTTTCTGATTTTCTGTTTCCATTGGAACAAAGAACAGCTCACCAAGTGCTCTCTGATCCTTGGAATGAGAAAGGAAAATAGTTTATCACATGGAGTAACTCGCACACCGCCCCCATTGCTCACTGGTCCCAGCCTCTCAGGACGCCCCACATTCCTGGCAGGGCAAGATGGGGAAGGCGCCTCCCTTCTGCTCAGCCCTCAGGGAACCAGTGGGATAGTGATGACTTCCATCTGGGCTGGCCTGTTTTCCACCCCTTAGGCTCCACCTGTGGCCTGGATGGAGCCGAAGGAAGAACGAAGCATCCTTTCTGCCTGTCTCATTGCTCCAACCATGGGTGAGCCTCCTAGACCTTGGTCAGCAGATTTCCAAGAGACTCCTGCATGGGGGAAGAGGTTGTGTGAAACCTTGGGCAACACTCTTAACCCCTCTAAGACTCAATGTTCTCCTCTGAAAATGAGTCTAATAATGTCTACTTCACATGGTTAGCATAAGGATTAAAATATAATGTAACAAATGCTTGATAAACACTTGGCCCAAACTAGACCAGACTCTTCTACAGAGTTTGGTCTAGGAGAGGAGGTGAGGTTGCTCCAGGGATGGGCCTGCCTGCGTGGCAGGTGTGATAGAATCGTTTGCTCTGAAAAATGGGGTGGATGCTATCCCACTGCTGGATTTGCCCAGGCCTTCAAGCCAGAGTGAGGCATACTGCAGGGAGCACAGCTGGCCTGGCTGAATGAAGCTGACTGGCAGCCACCGCCCCATCACTATTTGAACAGCTGTGACATGGTATGTTTATAGATGTGGGGTGAAGATAAGATGGCGCTTTGAAAGAAGTCAAAAAGAAATGAGGAACTGCAGGAGTGAGGATCTCTGCCCTGATGCCCAGGGGCATGAATGGCAGCCCAGTTGGCCAGGCCCCCACCTTGCCCCCAGAGGCTCATAATGCTTGTCCTTAGAGACAATCACATCAAATTATAAATTGCTTTATAAATGGACAAATTGAGGACAGTGAGGGGAAGGGACTTGCCCAAGGTCACCCTGGCTAGACCTGCTAACTCCTACAGTCCGGTGGCTCTCTCCTTCCCCTACATGATCTGTTCCTGAGAATCCCAGATCACATGGCCCTGAGATAGCCCAGGGCAACCTCACTGATCCCCACAGTCCACCTATTCATTGATCCCATAAGTCTTTACTGAGTGTCTCCCATGTGCCAGGCACTGGTCCAGGCACTAGGAATACCACAGGGGAAAACAGACAAAAGTTTCTGTTCTCATTAAGCTTACATTCTGTGGAGGGAGATAGACAATAAATAAAACGAATGAGTAAAATATGTAGTAAGTTAGAATGCAATAACTGGCTTGGAGAAAAATGAAACAACGGAGGGGCTCAGGGGACCAGCAGGGCTGGGGTGTTATTCTATCAGATGGTCAATGAAAGCTTCATTGAGAAGGTGACATTTGTAGAGAGAACTGAAGTGAGGAAGTGAACCACACAGGTACCTAGAGGAAAAGATTTCTAGGCAGAGGGAACAGCAAATGCAAATCCCCTGGAGGCTGTTTGGGGATCAGTGAGGAGGCCAGTGTGGCTGGTGCAGAGTGCAGAAGGAGTAGCAGGAGAGCAGGAGGTGAGGTCCTACAGGTCAGGGGGCCAGAGAGAGTATGTAGGGCCTGTGGGCCATTGTAAGGACGTTGGCTTTTCGTCTGAAATAGAGATCCGGTAGAGGGTTTTGAGCAGAGAAAGGACATGACCTGACTTATGTTTCTGCTGAATCACACCGGCTGTTGTGCTGAGAGTAGAGCATAGAGGATCCAAGCTGGAATAGGCAGGGAGACCTGTTAGGAGGCTGCTGCAAATAAATACCCAGGCGAGAGATGACAGGAGCACAGATCATGAAGGTGGTAACAAGTGGTTTGATTCTGGGTATATCTGGAATGTAGAAACAACATAAACTACTAATGGAGTGGATGTGGTGTATGAGAGTCAAAAATGATCTTGAGGTTTGGGTCTTGAGCAATTGGAAAGTTGGGACTGCCATTAACTGAGATGGTGAAAACTGCAGGAGCAGCAAGTTTTGGGGGCAAGGCCAGGGGTCTGGTTTGAATAGGTCAAGTCTGAGATGCCTATGAGATGCCCAAGTGGATGCCTATGAAAGCCATCCCTGCCAAACAGGGGTGGGGGAAGCAGCCACTCTCCACATCCCTTCCTACCTCATTCATCTACTCACTCACTCAGCAAGTGTGCAGTGGGCAGGTTCAGGCACTGGGGACACAGCTCCCTGGCTGGCCCCCCATCACCAGTCTTGCCCCCCTTCCTGACTGTCTAACATGTGGAGGCTCTAGCGTGGGCCTTGCAAAGCTGAGATCAGACTCATCACTCCCCAGCTCCAAACCCACAGGTGGCTCCCCATTGCCTTCAGAGGACAAAAAGCCAAGATCCACAGCCACTTACAGCATCTCCTTCCGTTTTTTAAACTTTGATTTTAGGTTCAGGGATACATGTGCAGGTATACAGGTAAACTGCGTGCCTCAGGGGTTTGAGGTATAGATTATTTTGTCCTCATTCCTTAAACACTAGTCACATAGGGCAACACACTGGGGCGTGAACATGCCATTGGTATCCATAACTCCAGGGGTCGGCTCAGGGGCTCCCTGTGCCAGTAAGGCCCTGCCTCCTCTTCAGCTTGATTTACTCATTTTGTTCCTCCGGTACCTGGCTGAGCCATCTCCTTTTCACCTGAAGCCTACCTTCCTCAACTTTTAAACACACACACACACACACACACACACACACACACACACACACACACACACACACAGAGGGAGCCTCCCTCAGGGATCTCTGAGTCTGTCTGCCCTCCCATCTTTCCTCCTATCAGGCTGGTTGCTTCTCGAAGGCAGGGGTTATTTCTTATTTGTTCATCTCTGTAACCCCAGCACTACCTTTGCCAGAGTAGTCAATAGAGGTTTATTGAATGAAGGAATGAATATACTAATATGTTACAATAGATACTAAGGGATCAGAGAGAGGAGAAGCATTTATTTGGCCTAAGAAGAGGATCAGAGAAAGTGGCTCAGAGATGCCATTGGAGCTAGATGTGGAAGACCAAGAAAGAATCCACCAGGCCAAAAGAATTCTCAGTGATGTACAACTAAATTTTGCTTCTCACATTGGATACAAAGTGGCAGCCAGAAGGCTGAATGTGGCTTGCAGATGCTTTTGGTTTAGCCATATGTTTTTTTTGGTTTTGGCCTGCATAGTGTTTTCAAAAGTAATGTAAAAAGACAGGCATTATGGTTGGTCACCCCGTGACTTGTCTTACACTTGGCCAACTCTCACCCTTATGGTACCTGCTGGGAGGCAGGTGGGGAGTGTGGCCCTGCGTGCATTTGATTTGCCTCCTCTGGCCAGGGAACCCCAGTGCCTTCTCACTGCTCAAAAGTCCTGCTGCTAAGGACAGAGCATCCTTGGCTCATTCAGACAGAGCCTCCATACCATGACAGGCCTGGCCAGCTGGTTAGTAGCTATGGGGATGACAACCCAAATGCCCATCACCTACAGGACCATCATATCTACCTCAAACCCTCCGGGGTACTCCAGAGCTCTCCTTGTGATGGTGGAAGGGGGTGGAGAGGCTGCGCAGTGTGCAGACAGCAGCTGCAGACAAGGCCAGGGCTTGGCTTGCCTTGACCCCCAGTTACTCAAAAGATAGAGAACAGCAACCCCAGAATCCCCTCTGTGGCTCCCATCTCAGTAGGCTATTGCATTTTAGCAGGAAGCCTCATTGTGTGGTGATAAGGCCTTTGGCTGAACATAAGGCTCAGGTATGGGTCTTCAACCAAGGGCTATGCAGGAAAAGCTGGGCTTCCAGGCCACTGGGGGTAGCTCAGTGTGCCAGAAATGGCACAAGTCGATGTGTGGGCTTCCACGGCTTCCAGCTGGAATACTGCAGGCCAGTTAGAGGAGGAATAAAAGCCTTCAGACACCAGCAACTACTGCCAGAGACACAGGCCCAGCTGGCTATGTGGAAATGAAAGTGAGAAAAGTTCCCGCCCCTCCCATCTAGCTGACACTGGGGCTCTCTGGCTTTGTCGCCCATACTTGTTCCTGTCGCTGCCAGAGCACCCTGGTTTCAAGCTATACGGAACAAATCCACACACTACAGCTACAGTCAGGTCCCTCAGTGCTGTCACAAACATGTACATAACACACAGCACACCCACAGTCATACCAACACCACATCATGTCCCGCTGTGTTCACAGTCTTCAGTCCCAGCCACAACCTAGCCCAACCCAGCCCAGCTCTAATGCCCTTCAGCAACTGTGCTGTCTTACAGCCCCACGAGTGGGTGAACCCACTTCCCCTGGCAGCCGCAACGATCTTAAGTGTCTCACTTAATGCCTTGCTGACATAAGTTAGTGGCAGTCATGCAAAGGAAACCAAAAACAGAAAGAAAAAAACAAAACAAAACAAAAAACCCTAAAATTGCTTCTCCAGGGCTTTGAAATGTGTTCCATAAAGTTTCTTTGGAAAGTTTGCTTTATCCATTCTATTTGACTTTGACAAACAGTACTAGGGCTTTGTCTCCCTGAGTTCCTAAGCAGTGGAGCAGGAAAGGGCAGAAACAGGGAGACAAAGATACATAGTCAATCTTTTTCACCCCAGGAAGCTCCCTACGGTTGTTCTGGACACATGAAACAGCTTAGTCAGAAACAGTCTTTCTTCTCCCCTTTTCCTTCCTCACCTCCCCACCCCACCCACTATCTCAGATGCCTACAACTGCTACATACAGGTGGATATGTTATTATGTGTTCCTAACTGAATAGCCCCTCTACGCCCTCCACACTGATTTTGGGGGCACCCAGGCTCTACATACACCCAGTGACTGCAGCCATTTGGCTCCACAGGCCATCAGTGCTTCCACTTTGACCCAGTGCCTGACTGTGCCCAGTGATGGGCACATACACCCACACCAGCCCTCTCTGCCCACCTCCCAGTACCTTTCACCCAGATGCTGCCCAAATGTGTGGGACTCAGTTGCTGTCCAGACTACGCGAGTGCCTTCCAGCAGCTGCTGTGTTTGTCTAGCATCTCCCAGTGAGCTGTGCCTTGCCTGCCTGTGGCCAGGCAGATCTGCAACTCATGTGGCCCTTAGGACTGGCTAATGCAAAGGAACCCAGTGATGAGAATGCCTCCTTGATCTTCCCTGCCCTCTGTGCATATCTCTATGGAGTCTTAGTGCAAACTAGGCCACTCACAGCCAAAGACAGACAGAGAGAGAGAGAGAGAGAGAGAGAGAGAGAGAAAGAGAGAGAGAGAGAGAAAGAGAAAGAGAAAGACACACAGAGAGACATAGAGAGACAGAGAGAGAGAAATGCTTCTAGCACACACCCCTCATTCAGCACTTTGTTCTGGAAAGGACTGGGCTAGGCAACTTGGGCTAAATTCACACTTTGTGCCTGCAACCAGTGCCCTCTGTATAGGCCCAGCTGGCTGCCAATAGGCACGCTGTGCTTGGTTCTTTCTAGTCTATAAATGGGCACCACTTGTGCTGGGCTATGTAAAGACAATTATTTTCAATGGAATAACATCTCCCTCTGCAGCTGACTGCCAAAGTCAGAAGTACTAAAGGCATATTCCACTGTTCTTTGGTGGCCTGTTTTGAGAAGGCAAAGTCAGTCTGGCCTGACTGCTGTATATTAGATGACACTGGAAATCACTTAAGCAAAGCACTTGCAATTTTCATTTCAAAGCAGGTCAAACAGAGAATTCCAGCCATGCCAGAGTTGAAAGGTGAGTAAACACCACCTAATCCAAGAGTCAGATGTAAATGGCTTTAGGCACCAAGCAGCTAATGAAAATGAGGGAGGTGGGGAGGTGTAAGAAAATGGGAGAAGGAGTGGGGAACCACAGCACACGCGCTTTCCAGAAAGGCATTCAAAATCACGTTAATGTGCCAACCAACAAAACATGTTTGCAGGCCCTTTGGGCCCAAGAGCTGCAAGTTTGAGACACCTGTTGAAGACACGAAGCCCAGAAAGAGGAAGGGACTTATTCAAGGTCACCCAACTGGTCAGTGACAGAAGACCCTGCACAACTATTTGGCAAAATGAGTCTTGTGATGGCTTAATCACGCTCATTCTTTCATTCCTTCACTCCCTCAGCAAACAGGTCCTGACTCCCAATGTCCTAGACACTCTCCTGTGCTGTCACAGCCCCAGTAGATAGCCAGGCCCGTTCTTCATCTTCAAGAAATTCTCAGTCCAGTAGGGAAGTGGCAAGAACAGAGCTTGGAAATAGAGATAGAGAGCAGGTAGAATGGGGTCTCGAAAACCAGGCTGAGGCATTTGGATTTTATGCTGGAAGCAGCAGAGAAGCCTTGGGGAAGTTTGAGCAGGCCTCAGAAAGCTGTTCTACAGGAAGATTCATCTAGCAGTGTTGACAAGATGGATTGGGGCCAGGCCAGTGTTGTGGGAGGTGTAACTGGAGGCACAGAAAGTAGTAGGCCTGAGGTGATGAGGTTGGAGGTCACTAACAAGAAAGGAGAAAGGGTGAATGTGTAAGACCCTGCAAATCAACAGTGTGAGGGGGGTGGTCTTGGGTATGGGTGTGTGTGTGTGTAGAGGGGGTGGCCCAGGGGTGAAGGAGAAGGGTTGTCATGAGGCAAGGAGATGGTAGAATGAAGATGACTCCTAGGTGGGCTGGAAGGCTGGAGCGCCAAGAGAGAGGGAGAACCCAGAGGACATGGGTTGGGGGAAAGTATGTGGGTGGGAACGTCCAAATGTTTTTCTGTGACAGCAGCCTGTAGACCAATAGAAAGAATCTGGGACTGTCTGTTTTATGTTATTAGCCTCTCCTTCCTCAGTATGGAAAATTGAGTCTGGGCCTTTTGACCTCTTGACTCTTCTGGATACCCAGAAGTGACCCCTGGGGAAATCCCATTCAGTGCCTCTAGTTGAAACAGTCCAAAGATTTAACAAACACTAATCAAATAAATAACTAAAATACATTCTCCGCCCCCAAACTCTTTTTGTCCCCCACTCCAAAACAGCTCTGTGGGAAAGTCAATTTGGGAATTTCCCACATGTGTCTATGACCGCAATGCCAGAACAATGGTCTGAGTCAGCTACAATCTTCAAAATTCTGTATTTGCTTCTCAAATCAAAGGCAGCATGCTGGCAGGCGGAGCCCTGGTGATGCTGTAAAATGATTCCCATGTCACCTCAGGGACCACGTGGGACTTCTGTACTGGCTTCCAAAGCCCAATGCCCGAGCCACGAGGTAGAGAGAAGCCTGCCAGGCATGCAACTGAACCATCAAACCCATCCAGATGATCTACTCTCCCCACACCCCATAGGGATGGTTCATTTGCCTTCAGGTTCCTCTCAAGTCACCCTTTTCTTTGCCCTCTGGGAAGAGGCTGCAGCATTGGTGAATGAGCAGGAATCACTGTGGGGTTCTAAAAATAGCTAAAGACTGCTAGTCCAAGCCTTGGCTACAAAAAAGACACTTGAAAATCTGCAGATGAAACTGAAGTTGAAGGATGCTTGGGGCTCTGGAAAAAAATAGTAGGGGCTTTGGATTCAACTTTGCTTCACATCTCAGCTTGACCCCCTACCAGACGCATGGTCCGGTCACAGTTTTCTCATTTCTAAAATTGCAATTATGATATTTCCCTCCCAGGACTATGATAAGGATTAAATGCAGTGATGCATGCATAGTTCCTGGCACATAGTAAATGCTTAATAAACATTAGTTTTATCTTTCACATCTTCCACCTTTTTTTTTTTTTTTTTTTGAGATGGAGTCTCGCTCTGTCGCCCAGGCTGGAGTGCAGTGGCATGATCTCGGCTTACCGCAAGCTCCACCTCCCGGGTTCACGCCATTCTCCTGCCTCAGCCTCCCAAGTAGCTGGGACTACAGTTGTGTGCCACCACGACAGGCTAATTTTTTGTATTTTTTAAGACAAGATCTTTTAAAATAAGAACCAAGTGTTTTGCCAAAGCACCACCTGGTGAGAAGGGTGGGTGGGGTACAGAGCTGAGGGGAAGAAGAAGGGTGCCACTATCTTAAGCCTACCAAGTGGGGACTCAAAAGATGCGGCTCGTACTTGATGGAACAAAAACATAGAAAGTGTTAGTATATTGCATAGCTTACTGGGGTAACCAAAAAAGAATACAAAATAGTGATGAGTTAGACAATCGTGCTAAATCTTTAACTAGCTTAACAGGAAGTCAACAGATAACCAGAAATTGGTAAACAGACTGCTCTGCCTATGGAGTAACCATTCTCTTATTCCTTCAATTTCTTAATAAACTTGCTTTCACTTTACTCTATGGACTCACCCCAAATTCTTTCTTGCACAAGATCCAAGAACCCTCTCTTGGGGTCTGGATCTGGACCCTTTTCTGGTAACATCTTTCTGGCAAACCCTGAAGGAACGATACTGAGGAGACCCCCAACCCAAAGGAAATAGTCTGCAGCACCAATTGGCCGACTTTGGGTAAGTGGGGTGCATTTACTAGTGTAAAGGATGGGATTGAGTTAGAGGCCCAATTTAGGGGAGTTAGTGTCTCTCCTAAGACAGAGAAGGTTAAAGGCCCCTCTTAATAAAAGTCAAGGACGCTTGACTGACCTTGGGTTAGAAGCCCAACTTAGGAGCGTTAGAGTCCCTTCTAAGATTTAGGGGGTTGGAGATCTCTCTCAGTAAAGTCCCTCTCGACTAAGAACGAGTTTGGCACTACTATTAACTGCTGTTCTCTTTGAATTAATCTGCCTTTGCTGATGGCCGTAGGTGACAAGATTAGGTATATACAGGATCATTGGACACGGGGAGCTTTTTCCTCCCTAAAGGGGGAAACTTGAGAGCTGATGGAAATGCTGGAAAATATCCCTTTGACAAACAAAACCTTCAAAAAAGATCCCTTCAACAAAACCTGAACTTTTCAGTGGCGTTGCAACGGGTGGATCTTTCTCTGGCCTCCCTGAGCAACTCGCCTTCCCCATCCTGCCGCAGCAACGTTTTTCTCTCTTTCTTTCTCTCCTCTCCATTTCTTATCTTGTGTGTTACTCAGGGAGACTGTCTTGCCAGAGACTACATGTTGAAAAATGTCCTTGGGAGCTTAACCTTGTAATCATGTGTCAGTACTTTCTCTTGGTTTCCATCATCCAGTGGACAGGAATTTGGGGTTTCATGTCATAGTTAGCCCTAAAAATTATCTCAAGCAGTTAAAAGCTTTTGCAAGTTCAAAATTGGCTGTTATAGGCTCCTTCTAGGAAGAGAAATGGAAACTTCCCAGTGCTGTAGCTCAGTAGCTAAGGCTTTGTGTCTTCACAGTGGTGGCCTGGCTTCAGGGTTCAGTTCCTGGCTTAGGGAATGACTCCTTTACCTTCTGTCTGTCTGTGTATTTATATGTGTTGTGTGTGTAGTATAAAAGAGTTTTGATTAATTGGTTTAAAAATAAGAGCTTAAATCAAATATTTTATCAGAAAAGTAAAAGTACAAAGCCTTTTGGTTCATGTGACTTTAGTAATCTTTGGGAAATAAAAACAGTTTTAAAGGTTATTGGTAAAATAAAAATGTCTTCAAAATTTAGACATTTGGTCTAAACTCGGTCACATACTAGGTTTGCTAAATGCTTTAAGGTCATAAACTGCTTCTTTGACTTTTGAAAATTGTTCAATTTACCTACTACTTTGGAGCATTAGTTTCTAGATAAGGCCTGGGGACATATGGACAGCCATGCCCCCTACGTATGCTAGAAAGAGTCAGCCTTTATCTGCACTTCTGTCTGATGTTCTAGACTCTAGACCTGGTACCTAATTACAATGGCTTACTAGCCAAGCTTTTCACCAAAAGTAAAAGTTGCTAAGAGTTAACCATGTAACACGTATTCGAGACTACTAAAGAAACAGTTGAAACAGTTTTTTTCTTTTCTTTTTTTTGTTGATACGGAGTCTTGCTCTGTCGCCCAGGCTGGAGTGCAGTGGCGCGATCTCGGCTCACTGCAAGCTCCACCTCTGGGGTTCACGCCATTCTCCTGCCTCAGCCTCCCAAGTAGCTGGGACTACAGGTGCCCGCCACCACACCCAGCTCATTTTTTGTATTTTTAGTATAGACAGGGTTTCACTGTGTTAGCCAGGATGGTCTTGATCTCCTGACCTCGTAATCCACCCACCTCAGCCTCCCAAAATGCTGGGATTACAGGCGTGAGCCACCGCACTCAGCCTAAAGAAACAGTTTTACATGCAAAGTGTGTAAAGAAAGTGAAATGTGTTTTTGGTAAAAGATTATAAAAAGGCATGGGAATGTGGATTTTTTTTTCTTGCCTAGATTAAAGGGTTAAAGGATTGTTTTAAGTTAGATAAGATAAAGCTGAAGGTTTGAGCAAGTTATGGAAGGTTTGTGAAAAATTAATCTTGTAAAAGAAATTCTGTGTGTGAACATATTGGCTCAAATTAAAGGGGTATTCAGTTTTTCCATAAACTGAACATTGGACTAAAAGCATACTGATTTGGTGCCAGAATTTGGGCCCACGTGGTCCAAATAACAGGGTTTTCTTAGAAGATTGATCTGTTTAACAAAAATTATAAAGAGTTATAAGAGGTTTATGAAAATCATACCTTATGGTCAAACTAATTAAAACTGGATAAACTTATAAAATGTTATTTAAAACTAGCTTTGGCATGAAAAATGCACTAATGCAAATATGAAATTTGGTTTTCTGTTTTGAAAAAGATTTTTACATAATATGAAAAGATAATGAAAGGTTTTTGTCTATGCCTTTGGATAAATGGCAGGGAAAAAGGGAGGGGAAAAAGAAAAGACAGATTCAAGATTCAATTGGCCTCATGCTGTCTTTATTGGGTCTTGTTTAGAAAGCTGATTCTCTCCTCTCTTAGTGAGTATGGGGTTTTGCCTTTTTAAAATATTTATCATTTTGGTTAAATGAGTGACTTATGGTGACCTGGAATTCTTTTTATAATATCAAGTGACTTAAGCCTTTAATATTTGATAAGCTTTCCAAAATGAAATTATAAAGTATGCCTTTTTCTGACCTAATTAATCTTTTAGATATCAGGTTGCCTGAAGTCCAAAAGTGACATTTGGCTTATTTGGTATAAAAGTCATACAGGAAACATTGTCAAATATAAAATGGTGTTTGGCTTTCTTTGGGCTGCATTTCTAGAAATATGTTATTGGTATGTGCTCCAAAATTATGGGAAACTCTTATAATCCTAATATAACTTAGCATATATTATCAGTACTAATTATAATTATTACATAAAATCATTGTATGCCATAGAGGTAACCAAATTTCTTTGTCAACCATGTTTTTGGCTGTGGCTGCCCTAAGACATTTTGTCATCCACAGACAATTGTTGTCTTGTTTTGATTCTCTTTAAAAGGTGGTTTATAATCATCTACAGGACTCTAACAGGTGTTCTTGAATGCAGGTTTCTAATAACTTTGGAGATTATGATATTAGAATAGAGGAAAAACTTTCAAGACTCATGGAAAGCTGAAATGTTCATGAATATAAAGCAGAACAGGAGTTGACTGAATGGACTGACCTAATAGAAGACTGAAGTAATCTTTTTAAACTTAGCTTAAAGCATTGCTGATCCTTTTGTTTTGTTTTTCAGAGTCAAGGAAACTTTTCTTTTAAGCTATTTACAGCTTTTAACAATTGAGTAAAGTATACTCCTGGGAATAAAACTTGAAGCATATTTGTTTCTCTCTACCTGATTTCTCCAGAATTTGGAAACTAGTTGTGAGTGTTCTTAACTTATAGCAATAGTTATTTGCATAAGTGCAATAAGAATCTGTTTTCTTTTGCAACAGGACACAATTTGAGAAACTGGTTATTTTACCAAGGCTTTGAATGCAATGGTGTGCTTTCCTGTAAGGAATCAAACTTGACTTATAGAGCCAATAAAAGCCCCTTGGGAAACTGGCCTCATACCTTGTCTACACAGTTCCTGTACAGGGTTCCTGACCTGTGGTAAGTTTAAAGAATGTCACCTTATGACAGGCCCAGGAGCCCCAAGTTATCTTGGGACCTCAAGGGGAGAGGGATTTACTCAACTTATGGGTATTTGAGGGCACCAATCCATGGCTGGGCTTGGCTTTAAAAAGATCTGAGATTCCATCTATGAAACAGAGCTCCATCGGCTGGGCATGGTGGCTCATGCCTGTAATCCCAGCACTTTGGGAGGCCGAGGTGGGCAGATCATGAGGTCAGGAGATCGACACCATCCTGGCTAACATGGTGAAACCCCGTCTCCACTAAAAATACAAAAACTTAGCTGGGCGTGGTGGCAGGTTCCTGTAGTCCCAGCTACTCAGGAGGCTGAGGCAGGAGGATGGTGTGAACCCGGGAGGCAGAGCTTGCAGTGAGCCAAGATCGTGCCACTGCACTCCAGCCTGGGTGACAGAGTAAGACTCCATCTCAAAAAAAAAAAAAAAAAAAAAAGAAGAAATAGAGCTCCACCAAAGCCAATTTAAAAAGGGCTTATGTGAAAAATAATTATTCTTGCTGCATTTTATACAAATAATCCAACCAAATATAATAAAGCAAATCAGTCTTACCATGATTTATCTTTAGTAAAAATGGCAGACTGGAGAGAGAAAAAAATTATGTTTCAAGAATTGTGGTATACCTATTATTAGCTTTTAGTCTCATTAGTTGTTTTTAGGTATTTTTCTGCAATTTATACTGACTCTGCTTATTCCTGTGAATCATCCAGTGATCTCTGACTGCTTCTCAGAAGAAACAAGAGGGATGGGTAATGTAAAAATCTGGATCAGTATTCCAATTCTGGGCACATATTGAAATTGGCTAGCAACCCCATATTAGCTTGCTTCCAACAATTGCCTAGTTCATGGAAAGCTTTCTAATTTAGTTTACTAGGGATAATTTTATTTATTTTGCTTTACTATTGTGGAATATATTGCTGTTGTACTCTTTGTGTAGGAATGCAGGATAAGCTTACTGAATGTTTTCTTACATTGAATACTTACTAATCTTCAAGATATCACCTTTTGTCAGAACTCAGAATTGTGAATGGCCCACGACATACCAATGCTTTCTGACTGAGCTCCTCTCTACCCTGATTGTAAGAGATCTAATAGTTAGATCACCCCTATTCATTAGAAGATGGATCTTTGTCCCTCTGCAACCCTTGGGATTAAGGGTTCTCTTATAAAAGTGAGGGGGGATATGTCAGAGGTGCTTGAACCACAGCAACTCCATCTTGAATAGGGGCTGGGTAAAATAAGGATGAGATCTGCTGGGCTGCAGTCCCAGTAAGTCAGGCATTCTTAGTCACAGCATGAGATAGGGGGTCAGCACAAGATACAGGTCATAAAGACCTTGCTGATAAAACAGGCTGTAGTAAAGAAGCTGGCTAAAACCCACTAAAACCAAGATGGCGATGAGAGTGGCCTCTGGTCATCCTCACTGCTACACTCCCAACAGAGCCATGACAGTTTACAAATGCCATGGCAACATCAGGAAGTTACCCTATAAGGTCTAAAAAGGGGAGGCATGAATAATTCACCCCTTGTTAAGCTTATCACCAAGAAATAACCATAACTTTTTCAAGTCCACCATGGTGGCTCTGGGTAGTTCCTTTCTCATTCCTTTTTTTCCCTTTAACAGTTTTATTCTTTTTTAGAGACAGGGTCCCACTCTGTTGCGTAGGCTACAGTACAGTGGCGTGATCATGGCTCACTGCACCATCAAGCTCCTGGGCTAGAGTAATCTTCACACCTCAGCCTCCAAAGTAGCTGGAACTTCAGGTGTGTGCCACCACAAATGTTCTTCCATTTGTTTGTATCCTCTTTTATTTCATTGAGCAGTGGTTTGTAGTTCTCCTTGAAGAGGTCCTTCACATCCCTCGTAAGTTGGATTCCTAGGTATTTTATTCTCTTTGAAGCAATTGTGAATGGGAGTTCACTCATGATTTGGCTCTCCGTTTGTCTGTGATTGGTGTACAGAATGCTTGTGATTTTTGTACATTGATTTTGTATCCTGAGACTTTGCTGAAGTTGCCTATCAACTTAAGGAGATTTTGGGCTGAGACGATGGGGTTTTCTAGATATACAATCATGTCATCTGCAAACAGGGACAATTTGACTTCCTCTTTTCCTAATTGAATACCCTTCATTTCCTTCTCCTGCCTGATTGCCCTGGCCAGAACTTCCAGCACTATGCTGAATAGGAGTGGTGAGAGAGGGCATCCCTGTCTTGTGCCAGTTTTCAAACGGAATGCTTCCAGTTTTTGCCCATTCAGTATGATATTGGCTGTGGGTTTGTCATAGATAGCTCTTATTATTTTGAGATACGTCCCATCAATACCTAATGTATTGAGAGTTTTTAGCATGAAGTGTTGTTGAATTTTGTCAAAGGCCTTTTCTGCATCTATTGAGATAATCATGTGGTTTTTGTCTTTGGTTCTGTTTATATGCTGGATTACATTTATTGATTTCCGTATGTTGAACCAGCCTTGCATCCCAGGGATGAAGCCCACTTGATCATGGTGTATAAGCTTTTTGATGTGCTGCTGGATTTGGTTTGCCAGTATTTTATTGAGGATTTTTGCATCAATGTTCATCAAGGATATTGGTCTGAAATTCTCTTTTTTGGTTATGTCTCTGCCAGGCTTTGGTATCAGGATGATGCAGGCTTCATAAAATGTGTTAGGGAGGATTCCCTCTTTTTCTATCAATTGGAATAGTTTCAGAAGGAATGGTACCAGTTCCTCCTTGTACCTCTGGTAGAATTCGGCTGTGAATCCATCAGGTCCTGGACTCTTTTTGGTTGGTAAGCTATTGATTATTGCCACAATTTCAGAACCTGTTATTGGTCTATTCAGAGATTCAACTTCTTCCTGGTTTAGTCTTGGGAGGGTGTATTTGTGGAGGAATTTATCCATTTCTTCTAGATTTTCTAGTTTATTTGCATAGAGGTGTTTGTAGTATTCTCTGATGGTAGATTGTATTTCTGTGGGATCAGTGGTGATATCCCCTTTTTCATTTTTTATTGCATCTATTTGATTCTTCTCTCTTTTCTTCTTTATTAATCTTGCTAGTGGTCTATCAATTTTGTTGATCTTTTCAAAAAACCAGCTCCTGGATTCATTAATTTTTTGAAGGGTTTTTTGTATCTCTATTTCCTTCAGTTCTGCTCTGATTTTAGTTATTTCTTGCCTTCTGCTAGCTTTTGAATGTGTTTGCTCTTGCTTTTCTAGTTCTTTTAATTGTGATGTTAGGGTGTCAATTTTGGATCTTTCCTGCTTTCTCCTGTGGGCATTTAGTGCTATAAATTTCCCTCTACACACTGCTTTGAACGTGTCCCAGAGATTCTGGTATGTTGTGTCTTTGTTCTCGTTGGTTTCAAAGAACATCTTTATTTCTGCCTTCATTTCATTATGTACCCAGTAGTCATTCAGGAGCAGGTTGTTCAGTTTCCATGTAGTTGAGCGGTTTTGAGTGAGTTTCTTAATCCTGAGTTGTAGTTTGATTGCACTGTGGTCTGAGAGACAGTTTGTTATAATTTCTGTTCTTTTACATTTGCTGAGGAGAGCTTTACTTCCAACTATGTGGTCAATTTTGGAATAGGTGTGGTGTGGTGCTGAAAAAAATGTATATTCTGTTGATTTAGGGTGGAGAGTTCTGTAGATGTCTATTAGGTCCACTTTGTGCAGAGCTGAGTTCAATTCCTGGGTATCCTTGTTAACTTTCTGTCTTGTTGATCTGTCTAATGTTGACAGTGGGGTGTTAAAATCTCCCATTATTATTGTGTGGGAGTTTAAGTCCCTTTGTAGGTCACTCAGGACTTGCTTTATGAATCTGGGTGCTCCTGAGTTGGGTGCATATATATTTAGGATAGTTAGCTCTTCTTGTTGAATTGATCCCTTTACCATTATGTAATGGCCTTCTTTGTCTCTTTCGATCTTTGTTGGTTTAAAGTCTATTTTATCAGAGACTAGGATTGCAACCCCTGCCTTTTTTTGTTTTCCATTTGCTTGATAGATCTTCCTCCATCCCTTTATTTTGAGTCTATGTGTGTCTCTGCACGTGAGATGGGTTTCCTGAATACAGCACACTGATGGGTCCTGACTCCTTATCCAGTTTGCCAGTCTGTGTCTTTTAATTGAAGCATTTAGCCCATTTACATTTAAGGTTAATATTGTTATGTGTGAATCTGATCCTGTCATTATGATGTTAGTTGGTTATTTTGCTTGTTAGTTGATGCAGTTTCTTCCTAGCCTCAATGGTCTTTACAATTTGGCATGTTTTTGCAGTGGCTGGTACCGGTTGTTCCTTTCCATGTTTAGTGCTTCCTTCAGGAGCTCTTTTAGGGCAGGCCTGGTGGTGACAAAATCACTCAGCGTTTGCTTGTCTGTAAAGCATTTTATTTCTCCTTCACTTATGAAGCTTAGTTTGGCTGGATATGAAATTCTGGGTTGAAAATTCTTTTCTTTAAGAATGTTGAATATCGGCCCCCACTCTCTTCTGGCTTGTAGAGTTTCTGCTGAGAGATCAGCTGTTAGTCTGATGGGCTTCCCTTTGTGGGTAACCTGACCTTTCTCTCTGACTGCCCTTAACATTTTTTCCTTCATTTCAACTTTGGTGAATCTGACAATTATGTGTCTTGGAGTTGCTCTTCTCGAGGAGTATCTTTGTGGCGTTCTCTGTATTTCCTGAATCTGAATGTTGGCCTGCCTTGCTAGATTGGGGAAGTTCTCCTGGATAATATCTTGCAGAGTGTTTTCCAACTTGGTTCCATTCTCCCCGTCACTTTCAGGTACACCAATCAGACGTAGGTTTGGTCTTTTCACATAGTCCCAAATTTCTTGGAGGCTTTGTTCATTTCTTTTTATTCTTTTTTCTCTAAACTTCCCTTCTCGCTTCATTTCATTCATTTCATCTTCCGTCAGCAATACCCTTTCTTCCAGTTGATCGCATCTGCTACCGAGGCTTCTGCAATCTTCACGTAGTTCTCGATACTTGGCTTTCAGCTCCATCAGCTCCTTTAAGCCCTTCTCTCCATTGATTATTCTAGTTATCCATTCGTCTAATTTTTTTTCAAAGTTTTTAACTTCTTTGCTATTGTTTTGAATTTCCTCCCGTAGCTCGGAGTAGTTTGATTGTCTGAAGCCTTTTTCTCTCAACTTGTCAAAGTCATCCTCCATCCAGCTTTGTTCCGTTGCTGGTGAGGAACTGCATTCCTTTGGAGGAGGAGAGGTGCTCTGCTTTTTAGAGTTTCCAGTTTTTCTGCTCTGTTTTTTCCCCATCTTTGTGGTTTTATCTACTTTTGGTCTTTGATGATGGTGATGTACAGATGGGTTTTTGGTGTGGATGTCCTTTCTGTTCGTTAGTTTTCCTTCTACCAGACAGGACCCTCAGCTGCAGGTCTGTTGGAGTTTACTAGAGGTCCACTCCAGACCCTGTTTTGCTGGGTGTCAGCAGCAGTGGCTGCAGAACAGCGGGTTTTCGTGAGACCACAAGTTCAGCTGTCTGATAGTTCCTCTGGAAGTTTTGTCTCAGAGGAGTACCCGGCCGAGTGAGGTGTCAGTCTGTCCCTACTGGGGGGTGCCTCCCAGTTAGGCTGCTCGGGGGTCAGGGACCCACTTTAGGAGGCAGTCTCTCCGTTCTCAGATCTCCAGCTGCGTGCTGGGAGAAGCACTACTCTCTTCAAAGCTGTCAGTCAGACAAGGACATTTAAGTCTGCAGAGATTCCTGCTGAATTTTTGTCTGTCTGTGCCCTGCCCCCAGAGGTGGAGCCTACAGAGGGAGGCAAGCCTCCTTGAGCAGTTCAAGCTTCCTGGCTGCTTTGTTTACCTAAGCAAGCCTGGGCAATGGCAGGCGCCCCTCCCCCAGCCTCGCTGCGGCCTTGCAGTTTGATGTCAGACTGCTGTGCTAGCAATCAGTGAGACTCCATGGGCATAGGACCCTCCAAGCCAGGTGCGGGACACAATCTCCTAGTGTGCCGTTTTCCAGGCCCATTGGAAAAGCACAGTATTAGGGTGGGACTGACCCGATTTTCCAGGTGCCGTTTGTTACCCCTTTCTTTGACTAGGAAAGGGAACTCCCTGACCCCTTGCGCTTCCCGAGTGAGGCAATGTCTCGCCCTGCTTTGGCTCGTGCACAGTGCACTTCACCGACTGTCCTGCACCCACTGTTTGGCACTCCCTAGTGAGATGAAACCGGTACCTCAAACAGAAATGCAGAAATCACCGGTCTTCTGTGTCGCTCAGGCTGGGAGCTGTAGACCGGAGCTGTTCCTATTCGGCCATCTTGGCTCCACCTACTTCATTCATTTTTATGGCTGGTTCCGTCATATGAATATATCACAACTGTTTATCCACTCACACATTGAAGGACATTTGGGTTGTTTCCATCTTTTGGCTATTACAAATAATGCTCCTATGAACATTTATGTACAAGCTTTTTTTTATGGGGACATATGCTTTTATTTCTCTTGAGTATGTACCTAAGCGTGGAATTACTGGGTCATACGGTAACCTGGGTCATATGTTTAACCTTTTTTGTAACTGCTGTACTGTTTTCCATAGAGGCGGCATCATTTTATGTTCCTACCAGTGGTATTTGAGATTTCCAGTTGCTCCACATCCTTGTCAACACTTATTATTTGTATGTTTGATTACAACCAATCTATTGGGTGGGAAGTGGGATCTCATGTGGTTTGATTTAAATTTCCCTCATGTATAATGATGTTGAACATCTTTTCATGTACTTGTTGGCCATCTGTATATCTTCTTTGGTGAACTGTCTATTCAGATCTTTGTCCATTTTTAAATTGAGTTGTTTGTCTTTTTATTGTTGAGTTTTAAGAGTTCTTTATATATTCTGGATACAAGTTCTTTACTAGATATATGATTTGCAAGCTTTTTTTTTTTTTTTTTTTTGAGGCAGAGTCTTGCTCTGTTGCCCAGGCTGGAATGCAGTTGCATGATCTCTGCTTACTGCAACCTCCGCCTCCTGGGTTCAAACGATTCTTGTGCCTCAGCCTCCTGAGTAGCTGGAACTACAGGTGTATGCCACCACACTCAGCTAATTTTTGTATTTTAAAAAGAGATGGGGTTTCGCCATGTTTGCCATGTTGGTCTCAAACTCCTGACCTCAAGTGATCCACCCGCCTTGGCCTCTCAAAGTGCTGGGATTACTGGCATGAGCCACTGCACCTGGCCATAAGATTTACAAAACTTTTATCCATTCTTTGGGTTGTCTTTTCCCTTTCTTGGTAACCTTTGAAGCACAAAGTTTTTTACTTTTCGTAAAGTTCAATTTACCTAGTTTTTCTTTTGTCTTTTGTGCCTTTGGTGTTACATCTAAAAAACCATTGTCTGATTCAAGGTTACAAAGATTTATAACTACGCTGTCTTCTAACGGTTTTACAGCTTGAGCTCTTACAGTTATGTCATTGATCCATTTTGAGTTAACTTTTGTACATGATATAAGGTTAGGAGTCCAAATTATTCATTTTTGCATGTAGACTCTCCTTTTTAATTTCAAAGGGCAACACCCTAGTTGAGAATTGGGTCTAGGGAAAATAATAATTACAAAAATCATTGATTAGGTCTCTATCAGGCCCTCACATATGCTACCTCTTATTTTTACAGTAACTCTTCAGGGTACATCTTTCTACTATCCTCCTTTTATAGTTGATCAAAGTAAGACAGATTAACTTGTCCCACATTGCCCGACTGACAAGAAGCAGAGCTAGGATTTGCATCAGGCCCATCTGTCTCCAAAGCCCAGACTTACAGTGCTGCACTGGATTGAAAGTAGGCTTCATTCTGTTCATTGACTCTTTCAACTTATCCTTATGCACATATGTACACACACTACACACACACACACATACACCATACACACACACACACACTGTTTGGCATGTAAAAAGTGCTTGAGACATCTGAGCTAAATGATTAGATGAGCACAGGTGTTGTTGACAACAGCTGATGTTGGGCAAGATGTGAGCCCAACAACAAAATAAAAGAGGACACAAACAAATGGAAGAACATTCCATGCTCATGGGTAGGAAGAATCAATATCATGAAAATGGCCATACTGCCCAAGGTAATTTACAGATTCAATGCCATCCCCATCAAGCTACCAGTGACTTTCTTCACAGAATTGGAAAAAACTACTTTAAAGTTCAGGTGGAACCAAAAAAGAGCCTGCATTGCCAAGTCAATCCTAAGCCAAAAGAACAAAGCTGGAGGCATCATGCTACCTGACTTCAAACTATACTGCAAGGCTACAGTAACCAAAACAGCACGGTACTGGTACCAAAACAGAGATATAGACCAATGGAACAGAACAGAGCCCTCAGAAATAATACCACACATCTACAACCATCTGATCTTTGACAAACCTGACAAAAACAAGAAATGGGGAAAGGAGTCCCTATTTAGTAAATGGTGCTGGGAAAACTGGCTAGCCATGTGGAGAAAGCTGAAACTGGATCCCTTCCTTACGCCTTATACAAAAATTAATTCAAGATGGATTAAAGACTTACATGTTAGACCTAAAACCATAAAAACCCTAGAAGAAAACCTAGGCAATACCATTCAGCATATAGGCATGGGCAAGGACTTCATGTCTAAAACACCAAAAGCAATGGCAACAAAACCCAAAATTGACAAATGGGATCTAATTAAACTAAAGAGCTTCTGCACAGCAAAAGAAAATACCATCAGAGTGAACAGGCAACCTACAGAATGGGAGAAAATTTTTGCAATCTACTTATCTGACAAAGGGCTAATATCCAGAATCTACAAAGAACTTAAACAAATTTACAAGAAAAAAACAACCCCATCAAAAAGTGGGTGAAGCATATGAACACACACTTCTCAAAAGAAGACATTTATGCAGCCAACAGACATGTGAAAAAATGCTCATCATCACTGGCCATCAGAGAAATGCAAATCAAAACCACAATGAGACACCATCTCACACCAGTTAGAATGGCCATCATTAAAAAGTCAGGAAACAACAGGTGCTGGAGAGGATGTGGAGAAATAGGAACACTTTTACACTGTTGGTGGGACTGTAAACTAGTTCAACCATTGTGGAAGACAGTGTGGTGATTCCTCAAGGATCTAGAACTAGAAATACCGTTTGACCCAGCCATCCCATTACTGGGTATATACCCAAAGGATTATAAATCGTGCTGTTATAAAAACACATGCACACGTACGTTTATTGAGGCACTATTCACAATAGCAAAGACTTGGAACCAACCCAAATGTCCATCAATGATCAACTGGATTAAGAAAATGTGGCACATATACACCACGGAATACTATGCAGCCATAAAAAGGATGAGTTCATTTCCTTTGTAGGGACATGGATGAAGCTGGAAACCATCATTCTCAGCAAACTATCGCAAGGACAAAAAACCAAACACCGCATGTTCTCACTTATAGGTGGGAATTGAATAATGAGAACACTTGGACACAGGAAGGGGAACATCACACACCGGGGCCTGTTGTGGGGTGGGGGGAGGGTGGAGGGATAGCATTAGGAGATATACCTAATGTAAATGACGAGTTAATGGGTGCAGCACACCAACATGGCACATGTATACATGTGTAACAAACCTGCACATTGTGCACATGTACCCTAGAACTTACAGTATAATTAAAAAAAAACCTTGACAAGTTTCTGTAGTAAAATGAGGGGCAACAGATATAGCAGATTTCATCTCAAAAAAAAAAAAAAAAAAGATGTGAGCCCAAGATAGGCTAAATGATGCCAGGGCCAGGGCCAGCCTAACAGAAATATAAGCAGTAGCTTGAATAGCAGTACTGAATGTGCCAACAGCTTCTGATCTGATGCAGGGGTGCCATTCCACTCCTCCATGACTGAATAAAGTGTGTCTGGCTGGGAAACCTCTTTCTTCTAGTCCTATGCAGAATGAGGTTAAGGACCTATAGCGAGTGGTTTTTTGGGCATGACAGTCTATGGAGGATTACCTCAGAAGCTGTTCTGTGCAGAGTCCTGGCACAAAATGAGAGCCTTATGGCTGCAGTTGGGTATAAAGCACCACCCAAGGGCAGGGGTTGGCAGGGCCAAGGGAGGGATATGACAGCAGTCCAAGATTCGCTTATAAAGGCGAGTGCTCTATTCAGGGGCTGAGAATGCAAGGAGATGTGAGAACTAGCTAGTAAAGGAAAACCTAAAAGAGAAGTTTAAGGGATGTCTAGTGATTTCTTAGTTTATTTTCTAATAGTAATGAGAACAGCTACTTTGATTAAGGCTTCTTTCGTGACAGGTACTGCGCTAAGCACTTTAGATGAATTAATTTGTTTAATCCTCATAACAACCCCATGATAGAGTTATTATTCTTATCTCTTTTTTTTACACATGAGACAATTGAGGTCAAGGGAGGTTAGGTAACTTCCCATGGCCACACAGAGAGTAAGTAGCAAGGATGGAATCTGAACCCAGGCCACCCCTCTCCAGAGTCTGTGCACTTATACTAGTGGGCTGTACAAATGCAAGCAGTATGTAATAAGGGAGATGAGATAAAAGAGTATGGTCACCTCCTTCTAGAAAGTTGTTTAAGATTTCAGAAACTTTCCACCATCCTCCTAATGAGGTGTCTGGAGCACTTTGGAAAGTTTCTAAATGTCTACAAATAGAAGGTGCGGCCATGATTAGGACTGTGGTCTTGGTTTTTGGAACAGATCAAGAAAGAAGAGAGACTGGACAAGCTCGGTGGCTCACGCCTGTAATCCTCGCACTTTGGGAGGCCAAGGAGGGTGGATCACTTGAGCTCGTGAATTTGAGACCAGGCTAAGCAACATGACGAAACCCTGTCTCTACCAAAAATTAGCTGGGCATGGTGGCACACACCTGTAGTCCCAGCTACTGGGGGGCTGAGGTGGGAGGATCACTTGAGCCCAGGAGGTTGAGACTGCAGTAAGTCAAGATTGTGCCACTGCACTGCAGCCTAAATGACAAAGTGAAGTGCTGTTAAAAAAAAAAAAAAAGAAAGAGAGACTGCCACCAAGTTTGAGCACATATATTCATGAAGGACAAATACTAGCTACTGTTTATAAAATAACTTACTGTGTGTGAGGCAATGTTCTGAGAGCTTTCATGTACTATTTTATTTAATCATCACAACAACCCTGTGAGGTAGGTATTATTATTATCCGCCAGTTTACAGATGAGAAAACAAGACATAACGTTTCCAAGGTTACACAGATTTAAGTGGCAAAATGGAGATTTGAACCTGGGAATTCTGTTTCTCCATCTGGGGCACCTAACTGCTATGCTAACCTCATCTTGCCAAAGCCTTTAAGGGAGGGCTTAACCACACCTGTTACAAAAGGAGCCAAACCATAATATTACCCTGTTGGCCCCAAAGCAGCTGGCCAATCCTTTCTTGCTTTGCAACTTGTTCTAAATCTAGTTTTAAAAGTCCCTTGTGTTGACTTCAGCAGTTTTCACAAGCATCAGCATATCCTGGCCCCAACCCACCCCGCATCATTCTCACACGGTTACACCACTCTTTCAGATTGGTTTCTCATGGAGAAAAAACAATGCTCTGTGGTTTTCCCTAGGGAGAAGTGAATCGCAAGTCTCTCTCATGTCTTCCTGTCCCCGTGTGTTTTTCCCTCTCTAGTGGAAAGACAACAGGCTTTAGTCAGACAGATCTGGAGTCAAATCCTGCTTCCTCCACTTCCAGGTCAAGAGGCCTTGGGCAGGACACTTAGCCTCAGTTTGCTCATCTGTGAAATGAGGATAATCATAGCAGCTGCCTCACAGGTTACTGCGGGGGATGAAAGTGTAGAGGTAGTGAGAACATATAGCACTGCAGGGGAGAAAAAAATGAATAAGACAGGAGCCTAGTGTGGCTGAAGCCAGATCAAGAGGGTCTTGAATGTCTAGACAAAGTGGCTAAACTGTATTTAAGAGGCAATGGAGCCTTTGGAGGTCTTTGCAACAGGGGATGACACAATTGTGTTTAACATTTATTGAGTACTTATTCCAGGTTAGGCATGGTTCTTTACTAAGTCCTCACAACAGGCCTATGAGGAGGTATAACTATTTTTCCTATTTTGCAGATAAGGAAACAGAGATTCAGAAAGGTGAACTCACTTGCCCAAGATTACCTAGCTTATAAATGGCACCTGAGACTAAACCTACACAGCCAGATCCCAGAGTACAAGCCCTTCACCACAAGACTCTGTTATTTTGAGGCAATTATGTTGTACACAGTAGACTGGGTGGGGAGGGGCATGAAGCAGAGAGACCAGTTAGGTGGCCATTATAGTCATCCAGGTGACAAGGCTTAAAGGCAGAGACCACAGTGGGCCAGTGAAATGGAGGATGTGTCTTTAGCAGGCAGCTTTCCAGAACTGGGCAACTGAGTTAATGTGGGAGATAGGGGAGTTAAATCTAGCCCAGAGATGTGGGGGATTTTGCTACTTTCCCCAGGTTCCTGGGGAAAAAAAGAATAGTTTTCAACATTTAAAAGTGGGACAGTTTACATTAAAATCTGGAGTTTCTATCTTCTCTTGAAGACCTATAGGTTCTGGCAGCACTGGGCTGCTATTCTCACAGGATACTAGTGGTAGGGCCAGCAGCAGCTTTCTCCCTGAGACAGAGAGGGACATGCCCCAAGACCCTCTGGGACATGCTTCTCTCTTTCACCTGACTGCTGCAAACCAGGATGCTGGGAGGAATGGTGATGGGGAAGGAGCTAGTTTGGGAGAGGAAAAAAGTACCATCACTACAAAGAAAGCAAGCTCAGAGCCAAGAGGAGGAGGAGAGAAAACAGCCAGGGGAAGGGGCAGGGAATGGGCCTGGAGATAATAATTGGCATAATAAGAAGGGTCTAAGGTCAAGGAAAGGAGTGTATCACGGGGTATAGGCTTTTTAGAGAAGCAATTGAAAGCATTTACTGATGGGGAGAGAGGGGAGAGCAAGAGAGAGACAGAGAGACAAGTGTGGGGTGTGGAGAAGCAGTGTCTAAAATCCAAATGTTTGGGCAAAAGCTAAGAGACCATACTGCAGGTGTGCTGGGAAGCTGTGGGAGGAGAGAGGTGGTGCTCCCAACAGAGAATTAAAGATTGGTATCTTGATAAAAATGGGTGTGTGAATGATGGAGAGAGTAAATCAGAGGAGTTCAGGGTAAGAAACTGAAAGGCCACGTCACCACTGTGGTGGTAATGGTCTCCAGCAGCCACTCCTCGGTGTGAACTTCTCTTGCAAAGGCAAATAGCGGAGTGTCGTCAGGGCACAGATGGGTTGGTATCTGCCTCTGCAGCCCAGTAGTCCTGCAGCCAGCATATGAGGCTGCCAGCTTTAGGCACAAAGGAGCAGTGGATGTCCACAAACAAGACACAAACAGGCTGAACAAGGGGGAAGAGAAGTGAGAGCTGCCATGGCTGAATCTTCTCTTTGGAATCCCATACTTCTTTAAAATTGACTATTCCATTGATAAACTGGTGGGGATGAGCAGGCTAAGAAGAGATACAATTGAGGAGAGGGTATCAAATCCAAAGGAGCTGTCTTTCCCAGTGGCACAGCGCTATCACACTTTCCATTAAGGTAGGAGTTTCACAGCCTTGCTATTGTTCAGGGAGGGAGAAAGCAAGGCAGAGAGAAGGAAAATGAGCTTTTGCCAACAGTCAGCATGGAAGGGATCACTAAAGTGGTTCAAAGTCACAGCAATGTCACAATCTGCTTTTCTGCATTTGTGGACCCAGCCTGTATGTTTCTAGAGACCGGATGAGGGACTATTTTGTATGCTCTTGCCAATATTTACTGACGATAGTTTTTCTCTATAAAAAATTAAAAAGAAATATCAAAACCATAGCTGGAGCAACAGCAGAGAAGGCCCTACTTAACCCACAAGGGTTCCCAGGGATGAGATTATTTCTGCTGCTCTGGGGATCAGAATGTTTTACACATAATTACTACTGTTTCCTCTTCTGATTAATGCCTTATTCTGGAGAATAGCTACTTTGCAAAACGTCAACATTTATGTGATAAGTCTGAAACTATTTTTTTTAAAGTAAGTCTCACATTGTAACACCATTTCACTGTTCTATATGCTTTCTTTCCTCCTGAATAAAATCTTGAGTTTGGGCTTAATTGAGTTCTAGTAGAGACGATATGTAGAGAAGTCCACACCAAAAAATTTTTTTCCAGTCACAATTTTCAGTAAGGGGACAGGACTTACAGAATGACTGTGTTGGAAGTAGATGCTTTTCCTCAGTGAAACAATCATTTCACTGGTGAAAGTTTTTTAAATAACCATTTAAAGTCTCTGGAAATTTTCCTCAGAGCACACAGTAAGTGGACAAACATTTATTCAAGAAAATCTACTAAATATTGGTAAGAACAGGTAGAGTCTGTGACATTTGAGCCATGACCTGCTCCAGTTCTGCCCCTCACAAGCCCCATGTTACAGAAGAACTGTTCTGGATGGGTGTGGCCAAGAAAGCAAGGTTCTTTATTCCCCCAGCTCCAAGCCTATGGTTTTCAGCTTCACTTCAGGAGCATGTCTCATCTCCCCCAGCTCAGTATAGCAGAAGTTCTATTCTGGGTGAAAGTGGCCAAGAGGACTGGGCTTCCTTCTCCCACCCAGTCCCAGCTTGTAGGGCAGAATCTTTACCCCAGGCACAACGGGCCAAGAATGCTAGGCCTCAATCATCCTATCGCAGCTGGCTAATAGGATGCAAGCTCCATAATGAGAGAGGCAAGCTGAGAAGACCAGGGACTCCTATCCCCTCCCCACCTCTCCAGTGCCCACTCTTAGAGTAAGGGGTGTCACTCCAGGAGAACCAGGAACTCTCCCCATCCCCAGCTCCAGTGCAGTGGCTTAGAGGTTCTACCAGGGGCAGACCCTGAAGGCAAACCATAAGGATGGAGAGCTCCACAGTTCTGTCCTAAGGGGACTGGTTATTTAGAACAAAGCATGGAGAAGTTCATGCCTAAGGGCACTGTCGAAAACAATGGAGATCTTCATAGCAAGCAGTTAAGACAGGGCTGGTAGCTTCATGAAACTAGTAGTAACAAGAAAAATGGCAGACCAGCCAGAAGGTTGCCAGAGAAAACCATGGAAAGAAACAGCTAAGAAGACACCTCATGGGATCACACTCATCCCTATGGACTTGGAAGGCTGTGCACATGCACTAGGCTGCACCTACTTCAGGAGCAATCAAGGCAGGACGTGGGACAGACTGCAAAACATTCCTCAAGCCACACACAATTCAAGCAACAAAGGACACAAGCCTTACTGGCTCACAACCTGTGACAAATCACTGACTGAACAATAAGCTACTCTAAACCAGGGGCCACTCCTAGGCAGCCAGGCTTAAAATTAAATCACACTCATCCTTGGAGGTCTGAAAGACTGTACATATGCCTAAGACTAGGCCCTCTCAGGAATGACTGGAGAGAAAACTAAACTAATAGTCCTTGTTGAACATGGAGCAAAACTGTAAACTTAAAATATAATATATTTGACAACAATAGGGTAAAGGAGATTGTTGGGAACAGAGCTGCACTGGAATAAGGAAATGACACTAGATGGTAACTCAAATCCACAGGAACAAATGAAGAGAACCAGCAATGGTAATTAAGAAGGTTAGTATTTTTTAAACTCTATAAATATATCCATACTCTCTTTTCTTCTATTAGCTTCTTTAAAAGACATAAGATTACCTAAAGTAATAATTGTAACCAAGTGTTGTTAGATTTGTAACACACATGGACATAATATATATAATAACAATAGCACAAAAATGGGAAAGGGAGCTATATAAAAATAAAGTTTCTGTATCTCACTGGAATTAACTTACTACAAATCTGAAGTAGATTCTGACAAGTTAAGGTGTATATCATAAACCTTAGGACAACAATTAAGAAAAAAACTTTTTTAAAAAGTTAAAAAATAATTAAATGAATTAAAATGCTACACTAGAAAATAATGCAAAACAAGGCAGTAAAAGAGGAACAGAGGTTAAAAAAAAAAGATGTGAAACATATAGAAAACAAAAAGCAAAACTGAGGCTGAAGCAGGAAGATCACTTCAGGCCAGGAGTTTGAGACCAGGCTGGGCAACATAGCAAGACCGTGTCTCTACAAAAAATTAAAAAATTAACCCAGCATGGTGGCACACACCTGTAGTCCTAACTACTCGGGAGGCTGAGGCAGGAGGATTACTTGAGCCCAGGAGTTGGAGGCTGCAGTTAGCAATGACTGCACCACTGCACTCCAGCCTGGGTGACAGAGTGATACTCTTTACAAGAGAAAATTCAAAAAGCAAAAATGGCTTAAGGAACCAGTGAAAGAAAAGCAAACTAAATTCAAAGCAAGAAGAAGGAAGGAAATAATAAAAGAGGAAATAAATGAAATAAATATTAGATAAGTAGAGAAAATTAACGAAACCAAAAGTTGGTTATTTAAAAAAGAAAGAACAAACTTGACAAATCTTTAACTATACTGACCAAAAGAAAACTAGAAAAGACTCATTACTACGGACCTTATAGAAATAAAAAGAGAAATAAACAAATACTATGAACAACTATATGGCAACAAATTTGGTAACTTAGATAAAATAGACAAATTCCTAGAAAGAACAGCTTCCAGCAACTGACTCAAGAAGAAATAGAAAATCTGAATAGACTTATAATGAACAAAGAGATTGAATTAATAATTTTAAAACTTCCCACAAAAAAGTCCAGGCCCAGATGGCTTTACTGATGAATTCTACAAAACATTTAAAGAAAAATTCACAAACTCTTCCAAAAACGGAGAAGAAACAAACATTTCCAGACTCATTCTATGAGGCCAGCATTATTCTGATACCAAAGCCAGAAAAGGACATCACAAGAAAAGAAACCTACAGGCCTTATAAATATAGATGCAAAGTCCTCAACAAAATACTAGCAGATCAAATATAGCAATATATAAAAAAGATTATACATGAACAAAAGAGATTTATCCCAGGAATTTTAAGTTGGTTTAACATCTGAAAATGAATTAAAAATCATTAGAATAAAGGGCCAAAACCACATGCTGATTTCAACAGATGCAGAAAACTATCTGACAAAATCTAACACCTGTTTATGATAAAAACACTCAACATACTAGAAATAGAAGGAAACATCCCAACCTGATAAATGCATCTACGAAAAACCCACAGCCAATATCATACTTAATGGTGAAAAACAGAAAGCTTTTCCCTAAGACAAGGGTGTTTGTTCTCACTACCTCTGTTCAACATTGTAATGAAGATTCTTGCTAAAGCAGTTAGTTTAAAAAGAAAAAGAAACAAAAGGCATACAGATTAAAAAGGAAGAAGTAAAACTATCTCTATTTGTAGATAATATGATCTTGTATATAGAAAATCCTAAGGAAACCACTAAAAATCTATGAGAACTAATAAACAAACTCAACAAGTTTGCTAAATGAAATTAAGAAAACCATTTGGCTGGGCGCGATGGCTCACGCCTGTAATCCCAACACTTTGAGAGGCTGAAGCGAGTGGATCACCTGAGGTCAGGAGTTCGAAACCAGCCTGGCCAACATGGGGAAACCCCGTCTCTACTAAAAATACAAAAATTAGCCAGGCGCAGTGGTGGGTGCCTGTAATCCCAGCTACTGGGAAGGCTGAAGCAGGAGAATTGCTTGAACCCAGGCGGCGGAGGTTGCAGTGAGCCAAGATTGCACCATTGCACTCCAGCCTGGGCAACAGAGCGAGACTCTGTCTAAAAAAAAAAAAAAAAAAAAAGAAAAAAAAAGAAAAAAAGAAAACCATTCAACTTACAAAAGCATAAAAAAAAAAGTAGGGATAAATTTAACAAAAGAAGTAAAAATTTCTTACTTCGAAAACTAGAAAACATGGTTGAAAAAAATCTTAAAAGATATAAATAAATGGGAAGACATCTCATGTTCATATATCAGAAAATTTAATATTGTTAGGATAGCTACATGGCCCAAATTTATCTACAGATTCAACACAATCCCTATGAAAATCCCAGCTATCTTTTTTGGCAGAAGTTGACAAGCTGATCCTACAATCCATATGGAAATGAAAGGGGCTCAGAATAGCCAAAATGTTCTTGAAAAAGAACAGCAAACTTGGGGGATTTACACTTTCCAATATCAAAACTTACAACAAAGCTACAGTAATCAAGACTGCATGGCGCTAGCAAAAGACTAGATATTTAGTTCAACTGAATAAGAGAGAGATGATAAAGAAACCCTAAAATTATGGTCAATTGATTTTTGACAAAGATATCACGATAATTAAATGGGGAAAGAAAAGTCTTTTTAACAAATAATTCTGAACAACTGGATAGCCACATGCAAAGGAATAAAGTAGGACCTCTATCTGAGATTATACACAAAAATTAAAGAAGATTATAGACTAAATGTAAAAGCTAAAACTATAAAACTCTTAAAATAAAACATGGAAGAAAATCTTCATGATACTGGGTTAGGCAATGATTTCCTACATATGACACCAAAAACACTAGCAAAAAAAAGATTGACAAGTTAAACTTAATCAAGGTGAAAAATTTTTGTGCATAAAAGGATGCCATACAAAAAAGGGCAGAAAGAGCTCACATTATGTAAATATTTATTGCAGCATTATTCATAATATCCAAAAAGTAGAAACAGCACAAATGTGTATCAACTAGTAAATGGATAAATAAAATGTGGTATAGCTATAAGATGGAATGGAATATTATTCAACAGTGTGAAATGAAGTGGCAGGTTCCACTTCAAGCATGACAGTGTGAAGAGCAGTGGCTCATGCCACTGCTCTTTATCATCCCAGCACTTTGGGAGGCCAAGGTAGGAGGACTGCTTGAGGCCAGGAGTTCGAGACCAGCCTGTGCAACATAGTAAGACCCCCATCTCTACAAAAAATTAAATAAATTAGCCAGGCATGGTGGTGTGTGCCTGTGGTCCCAGATACTAGGGAGGCTGAGGCAGGAGCATTGCTTGAGCCCAAGAATATGAGGTTACAATGAGCTATGATTGTACCGCTGCACTCCAGCCTGGGCAATGGGGCAGAGACCCTGTCTCTTAAAAAAAAAAAAAAGATTGACTTCCGGTTAACATGCACGCAGCTTAGAAGTCGCTACTCCATCATAACAAGTAAAAAGCTGAACACACTGAAAAATCAATACCTCTTCTTAGATTAATCAGAGAAATGAGGTCACAGGGCAAACCTCTGCCCTCAAAATTAGAGACAGACAGATGAACACAGAGAATCACAACTCATGGGAAAAGAAACTCATGAACAGAAATCAGTACTGAATCAGGAAAACCTGAATTGTAATTGATGAATTGTTGGATGCTCAGTGAGGATAAATCTGACAACAGTTAATACTTTTTTATGGGCCATAAGACACACTTTTACAAGTTTAAAGGACTAGCAATCATATAATGTCTGCTCTCAGACTACAATGGAATTGAAATAGAAATGAATAACAGAAAGACATCTAGAAAATCCTGAAATACTTGGAGATTAAATAATATATTTCTCAATAACACATGGATCAAAGAAAAAATCTCAAGAGAAATACAAAATATATTGAACTAAATGAAAATGAAAATATATCAAAATTTGAGGGATGCAGCAAAAGCAGTGCTTAGAAGGAAATTTATAGCATGTACATATTAGAAAAGAAGAATGTATATATTAGAAAAGAAGAAAAACCTAAGCTTCCACCTTTGGAAAATAGAAAAAAAAGCAAACTAAACCCAAAGTAAGCAGAAGAAAAGAAATAAAAATTAGGGCAGAAATCAATGAAACCAAAAGCAGAAAATCATTGGAGAAAAATCAACGAAACCAAAAGCTGCTTCTTTTAAAAGATCGATAAAATCAATAAGCCTCTAGCTAGGCTAAGAAAAAAAGAGAGAACATAAATGACTAATATTACAAATGAAAGAGGGGGGAACATCAGTACAAATTCCACGGACACCAAAAGAATAATAAAAGAATACAAAGAAAAACTCTATGCCCACAAATTCAATAGACTAGATGAAATGAACCAATTCCTTGAACGACACAGTCTGCCAAAGCTTACACAAAAAGAAATTGATAATCTGAATAGGCATATATCTATTAAAGAAATTAAATCAGTAATTAATAACCTTTCAAAACAGAAAGCACCAAGTTCAGATGGGTTCACCGGTGAAATCTGTCAAACATTTAAGGAAAATTTATACCAGTTCTCTACAATCTGGCTTAGAAAATAGAAGCAGAAGGAACACTTCCTAACTCATTCTGTGAAGCCAGCATTACCCAAAGACCAAAATCAGATGAAGTCATAACGAGAAAAGAAAACCACAGACCAATATTTCTCATAAATATAGATGCAAAAATCCTCAACAAAATATTAGCAAATTGAATCCAGCAATGTATAAAAATAATTATACATCACAACCAAGTGGGATTTACCCCAGGTATGAAAGGCTGGTTCAAGATTCAAGAATCAAATAATGTAATCAATCACATCAATAGGCTAGTAAAGAAAAATAACGATTGTATCTATAGATGCAGAAAAAGCTTTTGGCAAAAATGCCAGCACTCATTCATGATAAAAACTCTTAGCAAACTAGAAATAGAAAGGATATCCTCAACTTTATAAAGAGCATCTACACAAAACCTATGGCTAACATCATACTTAATGGTGAGAAACTTGAAACTTTCCCAAAGAACAAGGCAAGGATGTCCCCTCTCACCACTTGCTTCTCAACATTTTACTGGAAGGCCTAGGTAATGCAATGAGAAATAAAAGGTAAATAGATTGGGAAGGAAGAAATAAAACTGTCTGTGTTCACAGATGACACGATCATCTATGTAGAAAATCTGAAAGAATCAGTAAATAAACTCCTAAAACTAATAAGCAATTATACAAGGTTGCAGGACACGAGGTTAATATACAAAGTCAATTGTGGTGCTATATACCAGCAACGAACAAGTGGAATTTGAAATTAACAACTCATTAGTATTATGTTTGCTTCAGTAGCACATATACTAAAATTGAAACAATACAGAGAAGATTAGCATGGCCTCTGTGTAAGGATGACATGCAAATTTGCGAAGCATTCCATATGTTTGGTGTATATTTATCTCAAATTCATCAAGTTGTGTATATTAAATATGTACAGCTTTTTGTATGCCAATCATACATCAATAAAGTGTTATTTTAAAAAATTACTGTTTATATTAGCATTCACAAAAACTGAAATATTTTGGTATAAATCTAATATCATCTGTACAAGATCTGTGTGAGGAAAACTACAAAACTGTGATGAAGGAAATCAAATAACTAAATAAATGGGGGGATAGTCCATGTTCATGAATAGTAAAATTCAACATTGTCAAGATGTCAGTTCTTCCCAACTTGATCTGTGGATTCATACAATTCCAATCAAAATCCCAGCAAGTTACTTTGTGGATATCAACAAACTGATTCTAAAATTTATATGGAGAGGTAAAAGACATGGAATAACCACCTCAATATTGAAGGAGAAGAAGAGTTGAAGGACTCACACTGCCCAATCTTGAGACTTACTATAAAGCTGCAGGAATCAAAACAGTGTGTTATTGGTAAATGAACAGACAAGTAGATCAATGGAACAGAATAAAAGGCACAGAAATATACTCTCATATACTCAATAGATCTTTGACAAAATAGCAAAGGTAAAACAATGGAGCAAAAATAGTCTTTTCAACAAATATTGCAGGAGCAAGTGGACATCCACATGCAAAAGAAATAGATCTAGACATTGACTTTATACTCTTTACAAAAGTTAACTCAAAATGGATCACAAACCTAAATGTAAAATGCAAAACTATAAAACTCCCAGACAATAACACAAGAGAGAACATGTAAATCACCTCGTGTAAGGTGATGGCTTTTTGAAAACTTTGATTATTAGTCTATTTGTAATTTTGACACCTTATCTTCATCTAGGGATTTAAACTTTTCTTAAATTAGTAAAATTTATTTTTAGAGCAGTTTTAGGTTCATAGAAAAATTGAGTAGAAAGTACAGAGTTTCCATATACCTTCTACACTCCCTGTCTCCATATACACGCAACCAATCTCCTCCACTATCAACATCCTGCACCAGAGTGGTACATTTGTTAAAATTTATGAACTTACATTGCAATGACTTTTTAGATACAACACCAAAGGCACAATCCGTGAAAAAAATAGTTAATAAACTGGACTCATTAAAATTAAAAATTCTGTTCTGTGAAAGACACCATCAAGAGAATGAAAGATGTAAGAGTTTGGAGATGTTCTCAAAAACAGTGGAGACTGTGGCAAAAGGCAATTGGTAGGAGAATAATAGATTCATTGGAGATACAGGCTTAACTGTAAGCTGGCCAGTTCACTGGAGAGAAACAGAGAAGAGACAGCTGAGAAGAGCCCTCCTGGTATCAGAACAACTCTCAAATACTGATCTAGGGAACTATGCTTCAAAGGTGCCAGAATTTGATTGAACCAGTTTTTGGAGCAATTTAGGCCCTTAGGATTTTTGAAAACAATATAACAATCGGCCAGCAGTTAGTGGGGTTTAACAGCTGGCTGTGTTCAGTCAAAGAGAGCCCTGTCAAAACACAGGATTTTGGGTTTTAAGAAAATGTGGCACATATACACCATGGAATACTATGCAGCCATAAAAAAGGATGAGTTCATGTCCTTTGCAGGGACATGGATGAAGCTGGAAACCATCATTCTCAGCAAACTATCACAAGATCAGAAAACCAAACACTGCATGTTCTCACTCATAAGTGGGAGTTGAACAATGAGAACACATGGACACAGGGAGGGGAACATCACACACCGGGGCCTGTTGGGGGTGGGGGGCTAGGGAAGGGATAATATTAGGAGAAATACCTAATGTAGGTGATGGGTTGATGGGTGCAGCAAACCACCATGGCACGTGTATACCTGTGTAACAAAACTGCATGTTCTGCACATGTAACCCAGAACTTAAAGTATAATAATAATAATAATATATATATAGCCACTCCACCTTTCTCTTTCTTTTTAGAGACAAGGTCTCACTCTGTTTCCCAGGCTAGAGTGCAGTGGCATGATCATGGCTCATTGCAGCCTCAACCTTCTGGGCTCAAGTGATCCTCCTACCTCAGCCTCCCAAATAGCTTGGACTATAGGAGTGTGGAACCATGCCTGGCTATTTTTTTAATTTTTGTAGAGCTGGGGTCTCCCCATGTTGCCCAGGTTGGTCTCAAACTCCTGGTTTCAAGTGATCCTCCCACCTCGGCCTCCCAAAGTGCTGGAATTGCAAGTGTGAGCCACTGCACCTGGTCCATTCCACCTTTCTTGAGGTTGTTGTTTGCATGACATATCTTTTTCCATCCTTTTACTTTCAATCTGTTTGTATCTTTGAATTTAAAGAGTGTCTCCTAGAGACAGCATGTAGTTATACTGTTACACTGTTTTTTGGATCCTGTGCGACGATCTCTGCCTCTTGATTGGATTGTTTAATTCATGTATATTTAATATCATTATTACTATTGATAGAATTGAGTTTACATTTGCCATTTTATTTTTTGTTTTTATGTCTCATAGCTTTTTATTCTCTATTCCTCCTTTATGCTTTCCTTGCATTAAGTGAATATTTTCTATCATAGCATTTTGATTTTTAAAATTATTTTGAATAATAAAAATAAATAAATATTTTACTATATTATTTACATATTAACTGTTGCTCTAGGGCTTACCATAAACAGATTAATTTACCACTTTCAATGATAGACAGAACCAGGGAGAAGATCAACTTTACAACTCAAGACGCCAGAAAAATAAGAGGAAACTAAACTCAAAACTAGCAAAAGGAAGTAAGTAAGAAAGAGTAGAGGTAAATGAAGTAGAGAATAGAAAAAAATGGAGGAAATCAATGACATGACAGTTTGTTATTTGACAAGATTAACAAAATTGACAAACCTCTAGCTAGACTGACCAAGAAAAAAAAAGAGAAGACACAAGTTACTAAAATCAGAAATGGAAGTAGGGGATGGGCATGGTGGCTCATGCCTGTAATCCCAATGCTTTGGGAGGCTGAGGCAGGAGGATCACTTGAGGCCAGGAGTTAGAGACCAGCCTCAGCAACATAGCAAGACCTGGTCTCTACAAAAAATTAAATAAAAAAAAAAATTAGCCAGGCATAGTGGCACATGTCTGTAGTCCCAGCTACTCAGAAGACTGAGGCAAGAAGACTGTCTAAGCCCAAGAGTTCGAGTCTGCAGTGAGCTATCATGGTGTCACTGCACTCTAGCCTGGGTGACAGAGTGAGATCCGGTCTCAAAAAACAAAAAAAAAAGGAAAGAGATGGAAGTGGGGACATTGCTACCAACCTTACAGAAATTTTTAAAAAATTATAAGAGAACCAAGTTCCTAGAAACAAACACACTATCAAAATGAACTCAAGAAATAGAAAATCTGAATAGACCTATAACAAATAAAGACATTGATTCAGTAATAAAAAAATCTCCCAATAAAGAAAAGTCCAAGATCAGATGGCTACACTGGTGAATTCTACAAAATATCTAAGGAAGAATTAATACCAATTCTTCTGAAACTCTTCAGAATATTGAAGAGGAGGGAACACTTCCTAACTTATTCTCTGAGGGCAGCATTGTCCTGATGTCAAAGCCACAGATATCATAAGAAAAGAAACTACAGATCAATATCCCTTATATAAATGTAAAAATTCTCAAGAAAAAATTAGCAGGCTGAACTCAATAGCAGCATATTAAAAGAATATATGCCATGGCCAATTAGGATTTATCCCAGGAAAGTGGCGGTGGTTTAACATATGAAAATCAATCACTGAAATACATCATATTAATAAAATAAAGAAAAAAGAACACATGATCATTTGAAAATGAAGCAAAACAAACAAAAAACAAAATTCACACCTTTCATAATAAAACACTCGGCAAATGAGGAAAACAAGGGAATTTTCAAAACAGGATAAAAGGCCAGGCACGCTGGCTCATGCCTGTAATCCCAGCATTTTGGAAGGCTGAGGCAGGCAGATCACTTAAGGCCAGGAGTTTGAGACCAACCTGGCCACCATGGCAAAATCTTATCTCTACTAAAAATACAAAAATTAGCTGGACATGGTGGTGCATGCCTGTAATCTCAGCTACTCGGGAGGCCGAGGCACGAGAATCGCTTGAACTCAGGAGGCAGAGGTTGTAGTGAGCTGAGATCATCGTGGCACTGCACTCCAGCCTGGGCAACAGAGTGAGCCTCTGTCTCAAAAACAAAAATCAAACAAAAAACACGGTAAGAGGCATATATTAAAAACCTACCCCAAGCTAACATCATACTCAATGGTAAAAGACTGAAAACTTTCCTCCTTAAATCAGGAACAAAACAAGGATGCCCTCTCTTGACACTTCTATTCAACACTGTATTGGAACATCTAGACAGAGCATTCAGGCAAAAATAAAATAAATGAAAAACAAGGAAGGAAGAAAGGAAGGGAGGGAGGAAGGAAGGGAGGGAGGAAGGAAGGGAGGAAGGGAGGGAGAGAGGGAGGGAGGGAGGAAGAAAGTACAGAAGAAAGGAAAGAAGAACAGAAGGAAGGAAAAATTCATTCACATAGTTAAGGAAGAAATAGTAAAACTATCTCTATTCACATATGACATGATCTTATATATACAAAATCCTAGAAAAATTATTGAGCTAATAAATGAATTCAGCAAAGTTGCAGGGTACAAGATCAATATGTTAAAATCAGTTGTACTTCTATACATTATCAATAAACAATCAAAAATGACATTAAGAAAACAATTCCACTTACAATAGCATCAAAAAGAATAAAATACTTATGAATAAGTTTAACCAAGGAGGTACAACATTCATACACTGAAAATTACAAAACACTGCTGAAATAAATTAAAGAAGCCTAAATAAATAAACGGAAATACAGTCTAAGTTCATGGACTGGAAGACTTAGTATTGTTAAGATGTCAATACTACCTAAAACAATCTACAAATTTAATGCAATTCCCATTAAAATCCCAATATCCCTTTTTGCATAATTGGAAGAGCCAATTCTAAAATTCACATGGTCTTCCAACAGATCCCAAATAGACAAATTACTCTTAGAAAAGAAGAGCACAGTTGGAAGACACACACTTCCAGATTTCTAGTTATACTACAAAGCTACAGTAATCAAAACCATATGGTACTGGCATAAAGAAAGACATATAAACAAATGGAATAAATTGGACAGTCAAGAAATAAACCCATGCATCTACAGAAAATTGATTTTCTACAAGAGTGTCAACACCATTCAATGGGAAAAGAACAGTCTGTTCAACAAAAGGTGCTGGAACAACTGGATAGCCACATGCAAAAGGATAAAGTTGGATTCCTACCTTAATAAAAGAGAGATGGATGAAAGACCAAAACGTAAGAACTAAACCAATAAATTTCTTAGAAGAAAATATAGGAGTCAATCATCATGATCTTGGATTTGGCAATGCTTCCTTAGATATAATACCAAAAGCATAAGCAACAAAAGAAGTAAAAAGCATAAGCAACAAAAGAAATACATAGTAGATATAAATTTGACTTCATAAAAATTAAAAACTTTTGAGCATTAGTAGATAATATCAAGAGAGTGAAAGGACAACTCAGAATGGGAGAAAATATTTGTAAATCAGATACCTGATAAGGGCCTAGTATCCAGAATATATCAAGAACAATTATAACTCAACAATAAAAAGGCAAATCACCCAATTACAAATGGGCAAAGGATTTGAACAGATATTTCTCCAAAGAAAATATACAAAGTGCCAACCAACACATCAAAAGATGTTTAACATCATGAGTCATTAAGGAAATGCAAATTAAAAGTATAATGAGATACCACTTCACACTCACTGGGATGGTTATAAGCAAGACAACATTGCAGAACAAGTATTGAAGAGGATGTGGAGAGATGGTATAGCCACTTTGGAAAACAGTCTGGCAGTTCCTCAAAAGGTTAAACATAGAGTTAGCATATGACCCAGAAATTCCACTCCTAGGCTCCGCAAAAATACTTGTCAATGTAAAGGTCTATCAACTGATGAATGGGTAAACGAAACGTGGTATATCCTTATAATTGAATATCTTTCCACAAAAAAAAGAGAACGATATATTGATACATCTTACAACATGGATAAATCTCAAAAAACCGTATGTTAAGTAAAAGAAGCTATTTTAAAAAGAAGACATACAATATCGTTTATATGAAATGTCCAGAGTAGGTAAATCTCTAGAGACAAAAAGTAGATTAGACGTTGCCTAGTACTGGGGAGTGGAGGAGTAAGAGAGGCTGAGGGATTGGGGGGTCACAGCTTGAGGGTACAATGTTGATTTGGGGGTTTGAAGCTGCAAATCTTCTAAAATTGATCGTAGTGATGATTGCACAATTCTTTAAATATAACAAAAACCATTAAATTGTACACTTTAAATGGGTGAACTTTGTGGTATTTAAAATAAATTGTTCAGGATAAGTGGTCCCTCTCTGGGGACTGCCTTTGGCTGACATCAACCTTAAACAGGTGAACAGAGCCGACAGGCTGTGGCTGCATCGCTGTAGCACCCTGGGCAGGCAAGAGCCAGATGAGTGGGGGCTCCATCTCCATCCGCTTTCCTATCCTCTGGAGACTTCTGGACCCCTCTATACTGGAATTGAAGCCCTGAGTTTTCTTTTCCACCCTTGATCAACTTATTCTTCATGGTGGCACAAGGAGAATAGGTTGCCTAACTGGTAGCTGCCTAACTCTCACATTTCCCCTTTTTTCTTCTTTGTGCAGTCCCTGGATCGTTTGTAACTAATTTGTAACTGCCAGCCTTCAGACTGTACAGCTGAGGTCACTTGCAGTTAGGAGTCATGATCTCCAATTTCACCTTCCTATCTGCATCCTTGGCAGTCGCTTAACTTCTCTGGGCCTCAGTTTCCTCATCTGTAAAGTGAAAATAATAATTCCAACTTATAAAATTGTTTTGAAGATTCAACGAGATAATTTATTTGAAAATATCTGCTGAAATGAATCCAATATCTTGTCCCATGTTCAGTGAAACCATTCAGTTTACCAGTTAACAGCAACCAACTGCCTCTGGACAGAAATTAGGAAACAAAGAGGCAGAGAGCAGAGAAAGGGCTGGATTATATGCCCAGGCTCATGCCTATGTATAGCGCACCCAGGAATGGCGCTACCCATTTCCCCACTGTGTAGTTTTGGGGCAGCCCAATGAACAATCTCATGCAAAATAATGTGCCCTCCCCCTCCCCCAACTCGTCCCCATTGCTGCCCAGCAATGGGCTATCTGAGCCACGTGAATGATGGATGAAGCGAGTCAGAAACTATTGTTCCCTGCATGGCCTTCTCTCAGAGTTGAGGACCTTTATTTTTCCCAGATAAGAGCTGAGCTGGGAAGAAAGGCTTTCATGAGGAAATGTCTGCAAGGCCACCAGGACTGGCTCTCACTTCTTGTTTGGGCTAGCTAGCCCATGAGCCAGCAAGCGGCCCAGCTAAGTCCATTTGGCCACTTGTGGGGGGTCTTAAAGCAAGGCATGGTGGGTTGGAGGTTGAAAACACGCAGTTATAGTGAGGCTCTAGGACTATCACTGATTTGCAGTTCTCTGTGCTCTCTGAGGATATACTAAGGGAGACTTCTGGCCGTAAGTCTGCTGCTGGGGCCTGGAATGCAGCCTGCCTTGACTCCCCACCCCCACCACACAAACATTCCTGAGCCACTGTAGAAACCCCGTCCCTATTCAAAACCAGCTCGAATGTCACCTCAAGCAGGAAGTTTTCTCTAGAGTCCCTTCCCCCCACCACTGCCAGATGTGAGCGTCCCTCCTCCCAAGCTCTTCGCGCAATTGCTTGTTCATCTCCCAAGGCATTTATCACATTTTGTCGTGTGTAACAGTTATTTATGTGCTTGTCTTATCCCTCTTTCTCTGCTACAGTCAGGGATGGAGGCCAATTCATCGTTGTACCCCCTACAGTGCTTGACATGGAGTTAGAGTTCATTCAGTCAGTCAGCAGATATTTACTGAGCACCTACTCTGGGTACTTCCTGAGTACTCAGGGAGTAAACACCCTGGGTCTGCTCAGAACCCTGCTACCACCACAAATTCCCCATGGAGGCAGTCTTTCCTACCTTACCCTGAGGCACAGTAGGCTGACTGGGGGTCTGAAAAAAAGGGCGGGGGAAGTAACTGGCCCCTCTGCCTTCCTCCGGGGAGTTATAAAAGATGCAGCTGTTGTGGCTCACGCCTGTAATCCCAGCACTTTGGGAGGCCAAGTCGGGCGGATCACGAGGTCAGGAGATCAAGACCATCCTGGCTAACACGGTGAAACCCCGTCTCTACTAAAAATACAAAAAATTAGCCGGGCATGGTGGCGGGTGCCTGTAGTCCCAGCTACTCAGGAGGCTGAGGCAGGAGAATGGCATGAACCCGGGAGGCGGAGCTCGCAGTGAGCCGAGATTGTGCCACTGCACTCCAGCCTGGGCAACAGAGCAAGACTCCCTCTAAAAAAAAAAAATGATGCAGCTGTTGGGGCACGTGCTCACACCATAATGACTGTGTGCAACTCAGCTCAGCCCAGCACTGCCCCAACCCCAGCCCATAACAGGTCCCCTTGGGGGATTGTACCCCAGGGCAAACATGAGGCAAAGTGCCAGGTAGAGGTCCCTCCTAATCCCAAGATTTCTATCCTGTCCTGCTGACCTTGTGTTCCCACCATGGGGTTTACTGAACATTTGTCCACACCTGGTACCAGGAGGCTGAATACAATGAATTACATGCCCAGAGAGCGTCTGCTTTCTGGAAACCTCCAGTCTAAGAAAACTTAAGACTCCTGTTCTATGGCCTGATTTGGTCTGATTTAGGAGGGCGGGGGAGCCTCCTCTCTTGCCTCCTTACCTACCAGAGGTCTGAGGAGGTGAACTATGGTCCCCAGATTAAACCAGGAGGAAAGTAGAACTATCTCTTGGATGCAAGGACCCTTAGTCATGACAGCAACATGGAACTAGGCCTGTATTCTTGGGAATGGAGTGTGGGGCAGTGCAAAGAACATTAGATTAGGAGTCACTGCTGGATTTGCATCCCAGCTCAGCTACGTGTTGGCTGTGTAACTTTGAGCCGATCTTCTCTTCTTTCTTAGCCTGTTTTCTCATCTGTAAAATGTGGTTAATAATCCACCCAGAACCCTCAGAACCCGACATCAGTCTGACCATCAGCCATGACCCTGCCAGAATGTAACTTGGGGGCATGAGAAAGCAAAGTAGATTACACTTCTTTTATGTTTTTTAACAATTGCTGTTTAGAAAGGTTGTATCACAGAAAGGTCCTGTCACTCAGACTGACAGGAAACCTTAGCAATTTTTTTGTCCAACTATCCCATTTTATTGATGGAAAAACTGAGGCTCACAGAGGGTTAAGTTGGACTCAGGCCCCCAAGGCCACTGCTCCTGATAGTTTTCTAACATAAGAATAACCCATCAATAATAAAACCATGTTCTTTCCCTTACTTAGGCTATGAAGAAAGATTAAAGGTGACCAATAAGGGGAAACTTTTAGGGGTGATGGAAATATTCATTATCTTGATTGTAGTAATGGTTTCACAGGTGCATACATATGATCAAACTCATCAACCTGTATACTTCAAATATGTGCCATTTAGTGAATGCCAATTTTACCTCAATAATGTAAAAGAAGAGCAGGGTGGGGAGAACCCAAATGTTGAGCAGGATCTGAGTCTAATGCCGCCTCCAAGTAGCTTTGTTGTTCAAGATCAGCAGTCGTTCCACCCTGTTTCATGGATGCACCACCAGCAGCTTCCTTAGAAGCTGTCACATGTGGGGCCTCCCAGGAGCTTCTCTCTGTCTCTGAGTTGCTACAGAGCGTGAGGCCCACGAGGCAAGTTCCTCAGGCTATGTCCTGCTCTTTGGCTCACCCATGTGGTGCTCCAGGGCGAGCCAGGGAGAGGTGAAGGACTAACTTTTCTGACTCCCTTCTCCCTAAGGATTCATGGGAAACATGCGGTCAGAATTGAATGAAAACTAAAAAAAAAAAAAAGTCAATTTAAGTCATTCGAAAGTTTCCCATCACTTCCCTCTACAGCCATCCTATCCTCCCCACCCCACCCTCTGTCATTTTCCCTCCTCTCACAGCTCCCAAAGGAGACATACATGGACTAAGATGAGCTTCCAGGTCAAAGAATTGGCTTTTTGTTTTTTGCCTCCCCAGTTCAATAAATGCTTTTTGAGACTATGTGGGCTAGGCCTAGTGGGAAACAAAGATGCCTAAGCACTTCTCTGTCCCCCACATAAACTCCCAGCCTTGAAGACAGAATAGGCACACTTGGACACAAATAACTCTCGTGCTGGGCAAAAAGTGATGCATACCATCAAGAACCACCACGTGCTACAGCACTGCACAAAGAGAGAGTGGTCACTCTCTCCAGGGAATCAGGGGAGACTTCACGGGGGAGGTGCCATTGAGCTGAGCCCTAAAGGATGGGTCGTTTTCCTTTACCAATACAAAACAGCATTTGGATGGTGTTTCACATTTTGCTAAGGGTTTTTCATAGCATTCAATCTCATCATAACCATTTGACAAGGTAAGTGGGCTACACCATCAGGCACATTCGAGAGAGAAGGAAACTGAAGCACACAGAAGATGAGGCTGGTAGGCATGCCACTCTATCCGGCGCTTCGGATTTGAGCTTGTTCCTACTTCACGAAGTTGCTTAATAGGCAGAGGTGGGAGGAACAAGGAGGCCAGAAAGCCAGGAGCGTTTAGGGCATGGTGGGTATTCTGGCCACCAGGAAAGTGAGGATTGTATAAGGAAGTGGTGGGTCATAAGACTAGAAAGGCTGCTTGAGACTAGCTTGTTTGTAGCTTGCAATGCCAGGCAAGAGCCTGAATATTTATCATTTATCAGCTATGTTTTAGGGGAATAGGGTTAAAATCAGTGTTTGGAAAGGAAGTGGGGACAAAAGCAGTGGTATACATGAGGGTTGCCTTTGCTTCTGCTTTAGGCCCCTAACAAAACAAATGACACTAGGGTAACCCTGGTCCCCCTCTTCAGCCATGAGTAGATTTCCAGAGAAGGCACATGGTGACACTTATTCAGGTTAAGTAACAAAAGCCATTTCCTTCTGAGCAGCTTGCTTTTCAGCTCCCATGGAAGGGCAGCAGGGTCAGGGCGCAGAAGGCAATGGGAGAGTGTAGAAGATAAAGGGAGAGCCAGGAAGGGAAGTGAGGCTCCAGGCCACATCCTGACAGCCAACTGGGCCCAACCCGAGGCCCTCCAGAGATGCTCTGGCCAGTTTCTCACTAGGACAAAATCAGCTTTAATCAATCTGTTTTCCCCTTGAGCTCACTGTTGTTGCAAGCAAAAGAGAAAGCCCTTGTGCTGAGACCTTTTGCTAGTTGTCCAAACAGCAGCGCAGCAGCACACGCCAGGCAGAAAAGGGCAAGCCCCCACAGAGGCAGTGCAAAGTGCATGAGAGTCAGGAAACCTGGGGCAAGTCCTCCTGGCTTCTGCCCCTTCCTTGCTGTGTGATCGTGGGCAAGTTTCTGAGCTTCTCTGAGCTCAGTTTCCTCAGATGTCAAATGACACCTACTGGGCTGGTATGAGAATTCAGCCAGAATTCAAACAAATAGAAGGCCTAGTGTAGCTCCTGGCTCATGGTAGGGACTCGATAAATGCCAGATGCCTCAGTCCCTTCCTAGCATGCCAGGGACAGCCCCCCAGGGAATGCCTGTAACATAATGGAGCAAGGAGTAGTTTTATAAGCAGAAGTCAAGCTTAGTGCAGATTTCTTCAGTGCAAAAAATATTTATGAATGCTTCCCATGTAATGCTTCTGGAAAATATGTGCTGGGAGAGTGAGGAGCAAAAGGAGAAAAGATTTGAAAAATCCTCTTTCTTGAAGGTGCAGGCTGCGGATAAAAGGTAAACTATTGAGCTGAAGAGATTCTTCTGAAGAAGAGTAATCTGTGGTTTAGGCACACCATTTCTGCCTTGAATTTCAGCAAGGAAAGCATTACAGGAAGCTAATGAAGAAATAAAATATGGTCAATGGCCCCTTTATCTGTGCTCACAGAGGAGCCTATTAGTAGAACTATTCAAAGGGGAGAGAAAATTATATTCTAGGCTTTCCTGGCTCTCACCAGAGAGCATCAGAGATCCAGAAAGGGAAAGACCCCTGGAACCGAAAGTTTGTAATTCTTTCACACAGTCCTCCTGGCAACTGTCTCTTAAAAGGTTCTTTTTAGAGAGGCAAGTCACTCTAAGGAAGTATGTCCCAATCTTCAGTCACTTGGGGGCTACCTTCACAATTTTTGTCACAACCACATACCCCCTTAACTATTATTTAGTTAATTTTTTTTTCAATCTCTTACTCTTTTACTTAAAAAATCTGTGAATCATTGATGTAAATGGAAAACCACTACCACATGACTTAAATTGAGGGAAACTACAAAAGTAAACACATTGCTATTAAAAACATAATACTAATTCGTGTCCCATCCAAAAGCACGAGATGGACTCCCACTCCCTGGGGGACACAGGTCTACCTTGGGAAGCCAGGTCTAGAAAACAAGACCATTTGCCTTGAGGATGCACACAGGGAGGCACAGCTACTTCCCAAACAGGAACCCAGGTTTAGGGCCAGAGGGCCCAAATGAACAGCTGATTTGGAATATGGTCTCTTCTGGTCTTGCCCTGGAAACTCCTCCTAGACAGTGGAGAGTTAGATGGCACCCACTCCCCAGAGACAGGCTGGGAGCTGGGCCAGAAGGACGTCAGGCAAGGGACCAGCCACAATGCCCTGGCTCTTGGTGGTTCCGACTGCATTCACTGTTGGACCCAAAACTTATACTCAGGAAACCTGTCTATTTAATATGCTGTTCATTGTAATTTTTGCAATGATTTCCTCCTTGCTGTCCTGTAGTATTTGACAAATTTCCTGATGAGAATGCAAGATATCTCAGGAGTCCAAAGGAGAAGAATGTGGATCTGGCCACCTGCTGTAGTGTGGACAGTGGGGATCAGGGAGAGGACCCCAACAGGAAGGTGAAACTGAAGACACATGTCTGCTATGCTCTGAATATTGGTAGCCCCCCAAAATTCGTATGTTGGAACCTAATACCCAATGTGATAGTATTAAGAGGTGGGGCCTTTAGGAGATGATTAGGTCATGAGGACTGAACTCTCATGAATGGGATTAGTGCCCTTATAGAAGAAGCTTGAGGGAAGGGAGCCTGTTTACCCCTTCTCCCACATGAGGACACATAGAAGGTGCTATCTATGAGGAACAGGTACTCATCAGACACCAAATTTGCTGGCGCCTTGGACTTTCCAGCCTCCAGATCTGTGAAAAATAAGTTTCTATTAATTATAAATTACCTAGTCTATGGCATTTTGTTATAGCTGCCCAAGCTGACTAAGACAGCATCCCTTCTCCAACTGGAAACACTCCTACTGTAATGCTATGAACTTGGAGGGGCTTCCTTTTTGTTCTTACTTTTGTTTTCCATGAGGTTCACTGGCTCTTTACACTCACTAAGAGATCAATCAATAAAGGAAATCCCTAGATAGCATTTTTAGTGACAAATCCAGGCATTTTGACACTTGCCCTCTCATAGCTACATTTTCTATACTTCAACTCATATTGGAGAATAGGCAAGTTTCTAAGAAGGCATAGAACTGCTTGATAGACAGACAAAATAGGGTGTTTTTGGTTTTGTTTTTGCATAGAAGGAGGACAAGATTCACTTACTCTTTTGACCAGATAATGGGTTCAGAGAAATCTGTCACCTCCTTCCTTTTCCCCTCTTCTCCATTCCCTGAATCTTTTCCTCTTCAGGATGGCTGGCTGGCTATCACAGCAGGGTGGGACTATAAGGGTTAAATACAACAGAAAACAGAGAATCAAAGAAATCTTAGGGCTTACGGAAAGCCAAGTCTACAGTGAGGGGCAGAGAGTATAGAGAAGCCACAGGATTGACTGGCTGTAAGGTTGCAGCCTTCAAAGCATGTGGGGAGTCCAGAGGTAACTGCACAACAAAGCATTCTTTAAAGTAAAGGTCATTCTAACCTATAAAACAATGGCCATATCCAGTGTCCAAGAGCGTTTGGAAAACAAGACTAAATGTGCAGTTTCATCAACAGGTCAAAAACTTACATGGCTGCCACATGAAAAGAGGCTCAACATCGCTAGTCATTAGGGAAATGCAAAGCAAAACCACAAGATACTACCTTGCACCCAATAGGCTGGACATTACCAGAAACACAAGAAATAACAAATGTTGGTTAGGATGCAGAGAAATTGGGCCCTTATGCATTGTTGATGGGAATGCAAAATGGTGCAGCCAGTATGGAAAACAGTATGGCAGTTCCTGAAAAAATTAAACACAGGATTACCATACAATCCAGCAATTCTGCCTCTGGATATATATCCAGAAGAATTGAAAGCAGGGACTTGGCTGATTCTCCTCAACCTATTTCTTATAGCAAAGCTTTATATTAGCTTATGTCTAAAATCTTAGGGAGAATAAATTAGTTTGCCTGGCCTGTCAGTGCAGGTAAGACTTGGACACATAAACACAGAGACACCAATCACTATATCAAATACTGATAATCCAAATATATTTAGACACACAGAGTTGAAGATTGTCAATTTGCAAATAAAATTTGACACCATACCTGTAACTGTGAGATGGCAAACACACAAATGAAAACTGAAAAAGTTCTATCTACTATTTTTTTTCAACATGATGCCAGGCATTTGGAAGTGTGTGTGTGTGTGTGTGTCTGTGTATGTGTGTGTGTATTTTGTATTTTGGGGTCCAAATATGTGGCATTGGAATGTTGAGCATTATAGAAGATTAATTGTTGAAGTCTTTGAATGCCAAGCCCGGGAGTTTGGACTTAACTCTAATGCTTCTGTCAAAATGAGCATTGACCTTTCTCCCCGTCACAGCTACAGGCTGCTACTCAATGTCAGGATATACCAGAAATCAGTAGGGTGTGACTGACACCCACCCAAAGAAATGGCTAGTTGGTTCAGTGTGAGAATGATAAACAGAGCTGTCTAAGTCCAGCCACAGGGATGGGGAGAGTTTACAAGCCATAAGAAAGACGCACCATGTCACAAGTGGGAGCAGAGCCATGGCATAGATGCCCGGCCCTTGGGCAGCTTGTAAGGCATATGCCATTCTTGGGCACTTACAGCAGCAGGAATCCCTGGGGTCATAAAGGCACAAGGGCTTCTCCCTGAAACAGCCACAACACTCTGCTGCTGACGCAAACTCCAGCTAGAACTGGGGCAAAAAGTCCAGCTCTCCTCCCATTATTAACCATACTCCCAATCCTCCACCCTCAGGCTCACTCTGCTTTTTTTCCAGTCCCAGTGCACCAGCAGGCAAAATACCATGGCAACCTGCCCTAAACAGGGAGCGAGGAATGCCTGCCGAGTACTGTTGGCCAGGCTTAGGTCTTTGGGCTGGGCATTGGGACTGTTACTGCCACTCCTTAGCCTTGCCTTCTGCCCTGCCCTCATGGGCTTTCTCTTTTTCTGGAAGTTATCCTTTGCCTCTTGCCTGGGCCAGATGGACAGCTCGGCAGGCACCTGGCGTATGCCCCTGGATGGACAAACTTATGGCTGCACCCACTGGCCAAAGGATTCCAGGTGGAAAAAAAATACTCTGATAGATGGAGCAGAGGTCTGCAGAAAACCAAGAAATGGATAATCCAGACCTACCACTTGGAATGCGAAAGCGCATGCTCACAGGTGGTCACACTCTCTGCCCCAGCGGATGGGTCTGGCGCTCCCAGCCGCCAGGGGCCTCCTGCTGCCAACCGTGTGGTCTGGGGAGTCCAGAGGTCATACAGCAGGCCCGGGGGAAGTGCCTCCCCCACCACAACCTCAGGCCAGCCCTGTGGCATTCTGGAGAAAGGAACCAGCCTCTACCCCACCGCCACTCCTTGTGTGTGGCTTGGTATGTGGAAGGCGGAGGGGGGATTTCGAGTTTCCGATGAGCCTGTATGTTTGCGCTGTGGGCTCTGTGCTTTCCCACACACAGAGCTCAGTGATTCCTGCTTTACTGAAGCTGCCAGGGTAGGAGAGGAGGTGGAGGATAGGCAAAGTCAGACGGGGAGTTGGGGGTTTGATGCAGAGTGTGGCAGCAATTGCCTGGACGGACCGCAAGGAACCCCTTTGGGCTGTGGTGGGGGAGCTCAGTGACTGTCCAATGCAGTGACCTGGACTTTTTCATCCCTGTGTGTGAGCCAGGCGGGTCTGGGACAAATCGACTCACTCCCCGACCCTAACACTCCACAAGGAAGCTCAGAGGTGCTCATCTGCTGGGTGGCGGCCCAGACTTCACAGATTTCTAGAGGTTGTCTGGACTCATCCTGGCCCAGCTCTCCAGCTTGTCTTTCCCACCCTTTGTTGCTGAATGTTCTCCTATTCACCCTTCTTAACTCTCCTCAGGCCCCCTTGCCTTCAGGAAGCCCACCTCAAATCCCTTCTCACCCACACCCAGCCCAGGTTCCTCTCTATCAGCCCCTCTATGCTACTTTTCTTGTTGGGGGATCTGGCATAGCTGTGCCAACATTTTATTTGATCAAGTAAGAGCATTTTTTAATTTAAAAAACTGCCATATACTAAAACCAAGATGTCATAAACAACAAAATGATGTTTTAACATCAAACAATTGGAATGACAATTTTAGAATTTAAAAAACTGAACAAATTTGGCTTCATAAAAACTACATCGGCCAGGCACAGTGGCTCATGCTTGTAATCCCTGTACTTTGAGAGGCCTAGGTGGGAGGACTACTTGAGCTCAGGAATTTGAGACCAGCCTGGGCAACATGGTGAAACCCCATCTCTACAAAGAAAAAGTACAAAAATTAGTGGCCATGATCATGCCACTGCACTCCAGCCTGTGTGACAGAGAACTTGTCTCAAAAAAAAAAAAAAAAACAACTACATCTTTTTTTTTTTTTGACAGTCTTGCTGTGTCGCCCGGGCTGGAGGGCAGTGGCATGATCTCGGCTCACTGCAACCTCCACCTCCCAGGTTCAAGCGATTCTGCTGCCTAGCCTCCCGAGTAGCTGGGACTACAGGTGCGCGCCTCCATGCCCGGCTAATTTTTGTATTTTTAGTACAGATGGGGTTTCACCATATTGGTCAGGCTGGTCTCGAACTCCTGACCTCGTGATTCACCCACCTCGGCCTCCCAAAGTGCTGGGATTACAGGCGTGAGGCACCGCGCCTGGCCTACATCATCATTTTTTAATTCAGAAGAGTAAAAACTTTATGAAGGATGAGTGCTGATTTGCATTTGGGAACTGCAGACCTAGAGGACAATTGGATAACTAAAAGCCTAGCTTAGAGCGCATGTGATGCCCCCCACACACCAATTTGGGCAGCACTTGGAGTTTACCAAACCACTTGCACATGCTCACAACCCCTGGGATGTAGGTGTCATTATTCCCATTTTACATATGAAGAAACTGAGGCTCAGAAAAATGAAATAGCTTGTCCAAAGCCACACAGGTCAAGACTGCAAATCCTGGGCTTATTTGCCTGCCTGGGCCAAACTGCCTCAACACAACAGTGTCAGCAATTCAATTCAACCGGTATTTATTGAGCACAGACTCCATGTTCTTCTTCTTCTTCTTTTTAGGTGTGTTGACACCTGTTATTTTGTTTTATTTTATTTTTCTCTCTCAGATCTCTTTTGCTTTTTATTTTATTTAATGGCCATTTTCTTTCTTTTTTTATTTCCATAGGTTTTTGGGGAACAGGTCGTGTTTGGTTATATGAATAAGTTCTTTAGTGGTGATTTCTGAGATTTTGGTGCACCCATCACCAGAACAGTGTACACCGTATCCAATATGTAGTCTTTTATCCCTCACCCACCTCCCACCCTTTCCTCCGAATCCCCAAAGTCCATTGTGTCATTCTATGCCTTTGCATCCTCATAGCTTAGTTTCCACTTATGAGTGAGAATATACGATGTTTGGCTTTCCATTCCTGAGTTACTTCCCTTAGAATAATGGTCTCCAACTCCATCCAGGTTGCCAGATGCAGTGTCGAAGACAGTGTGTTCCACATCCTTACAGAGCTCACAGGGAGGCAGGGACACTACAGACAAGTTGAATAACATCACCATCTCACAAGGTGGTTGTGACAATGAATGACACAATTTATGAAGCACCCTAGCATAAGGCCAGACACCCAGGAGGCATTCAGTGAATACTAGTCTCCTAACTTACTTCCTTTTCCTCTTCAAAGCATCAGGGAGTGATTTGGAAAACAACCCTGCTGCCAACAAGCATCTATGCCCCCCAGCCTCAGCACAATCTGTTGTATAGCACGTGAAAAGTGCTGCAGCGTTCTTGAATTGTGTTCCTTAACATTTGATGCGGTTCATCCTAGTCCTTTCAATCCGGTTCCGGGAACTAAAGGTAAGTACATCTGCAGGACGAGGTTAGGAACAGAGGCCCATGGCCCAAGGACGTTTCTAGGAGGAGCCAAGAGTCAAGGATCAGCTGGAGTGAGGAGAGGGAAGCCCTGATGGGCTGGTGAGGAACAGGAATTCTTCAGGCTCCTGGAGTGTGAACAGGTTGAGCATGAGGCAGGGAGGGTAGAGGAAGGGGCCATTGTTCAATTTTGCCAGAATGGAAGGGAGGAGAGGGGCAGGAGCAGCAGACAAGGGAAGTGAGAGAAGCTGGAGTGCCCAGGTAGAGGGTGCGCAGCTGAGGATGGAGGTTTGCAGAGTCCTCAGTGAGCCTTCTGTGGATACCAGCTACCATATGGGAAAATCTTTGGCAACCTCTCCCCTGGCCAATGGTGAACCAGGCCCTGTGCTGGGCCCTTTATCACATGTGTAGTCTCCATGGATTCTCAGAGCCCTGGCAGCAGGAGGAAGTACTAGTGCCATTTTACAGATGAAGAAATTGAGGTTCAGAGAAACCAGGAAACTTGCCCAAGGTCACACACCCAGCAAGTGATAGGAGTGAACATGCTAAAATCCATACTCTTCTATATAAGCTGTCTGCTCCAATCAGATTATTTTATTTACCCAGTTACCCAGTTAGCAGAAAAGCTATAAGGAACTTTTAAAAAGACTTAAGAAACCAGGAGATAAGTTGTAAAGACTATCTGACTAGATAGTCCAGATATAAGATGATATGGGCTTCAAGAAAGGCAGTGGTAACAGAGTTGGAAATGATGAGATGGTTGTGAAAGTGGAGCCAGACGACTGCTCCCTGTCAGTCTCCTGCATGAGCTCATCTTTCTCTGCCTGCCTCTTAGCATTTACCAAGGCTTGGTCCTCGGCCTGGCACTCTGTATAGCCTGCCACGGTAATCCCATTCACATCTATAGCTGAGAACTCCCAACTCCCTTCCTTGCTATCAACGCTTCCATCATGACCCAATTTGAAGTGACCAATGGTCTGATAACCAGCTTGCAAAATTCTTGAATACTTAATCAACAGGCAGGCTATGCCCTCTGCCTGAATTGCTTATTGGCCATCTCCTTCACTGGGCTGACTCGTACTCTTTCTCCAGATCCATACAGCTCATCACTTTCTCTGGAAAGCCTTTGCTGACTCCCTGCCTCCTGCTCCTGTCTGTGATGGGTTCCCCCTTCTCTGTCCTCCCATAGCACTAGGCTCTTCCCCATCAGAACAAGCACTACCCTGTCCTATCACTGCCTGCTTGTCTGTCACACCCACCCTCATGGGTGCAAGTTGCTGAAGACAATGACCCGATCTTATTCACAGCCGCACAGCCGGTATGTCAGCCTGAGGCTTGTCTTGGAGTAGGTGGCTCAATACATTTTTGTTGAACAAATCCTGATTTCATTATTCCCTGGGTAAGTGACTCTGGCTAAGTCCCCTCTGAGCCTGTTTCCCCAAAGGTAAAGTGTGTGTAGGGGTAATACTTGGCAAAGCTCTTGTGAGGGTTAAACAAGATGGCATGTGTAAAGCACACAGCACACAGTAAGCACTCAATAAATGGCAGCTATTGCTGGGTAGCAACTGGTCAGGAAAAAAGAGAAAAACAAGTCTCTCCTCCCTGCTAGCCCATATACACACCCATCCTGCTTCCCTCCTGTCTTCAGGCTCTTGAATAAAGTTGGAAAACCTGAACCAGCAAAAATAATCTCCTTCAGTAAACTCTTAGGAGAGAACTATCTTCTATATCAACAACACACCCTTGGCTCAGCCTCCAGCAGACCAGCCCCAAGTCGGAGGTCTGGTTTTTCTTTTCACCCCATTCAGATATTTACAGTGTAAACCTTGGATGATGAACGGCAGGGGTTGTGGGGTGGGGGGACGCAGGAGCACAGCCAGTGCCAAGAAACCTCAGGAAGGAACTCACACTGGGTCTCCACACAGTAACGCACACTGTTCTGGAATGGAAGTGTAGTCTTCCATCAGAATGCTTCGTCAGCTGCGAGAGAGAAGAAAGGGGTCTTCTCAGCAGTGAGGCAGAGTGAGGTGGGCCCACAGAGGCCGAGTCTCTCTTTCCACACTCGGAACGTAGCCTGCTAGAGAAAAGACCCAAGCTCAAGTTCAAGCTCTATCTTAACCTTTCCATCTTCATGGTGAAAGAAAGAATAGTATTGGATGCCCTGACTCCCACTTTTTAAACTTCAGCTGAACTGGACTCCCCAACGGATGACCCCCCCAACTGCCTCAGAGTTAGCATTCAATTTCAAAAAATATATCTTGGTTGCCTAATTCCTCTTTGATTTCAAACTGGACAACTGTCTTCTGATCTTTTTCAAAGCACACATGTACATTTTACACAGCCAGTATGTACCTACTATTTTTTTCTGCCTTTCCACTTAACATTATTCCATACATATTTTTGTACCATCAGAGTTCCTGAAGTAGTCATATTTGGTGGCTGTATTGTAGCCTAATATACTAAAACTCACAGTCTGCTTAGCCAAATCCCTATTATTGGCTGTTTGGGTTGTTCCTATTTGTTGCTGTAATAAATAACACTTTGCACAATGTGATTTTGGAAATTTCCTCTTCTAGATTTTTTTCTTTGGGTGCAAATTCAATTCCAGAACTACTCCAGAAAACATATGAAAACCAAAGCTTCAAGAGCAGGGATGATTTTTCCATGAAGAAGCAAGCCTATCCATTCATTCTCCCCTCAGTCCTTGAAGTAGAACCATAGGCAGAAGCTACTCACCTAGCAGTAACTAAATGGGACAGCACCATGCTCTACACAGGCTCTTCCTTTCGGCTGAGGGAAACAGCCGAGAAAGCCCATACGACCAGCTTGACCTTCCAATGGACAGTCAGGGAAATTTAGGTGCAGTTGTTTGGGCACAGAGAAGATGGCTCTTTCTGGAAACTTCCTGGCCTTAGACCTACCAAATCTTAGAACCTGACTCAGGACCAGAGCAGGCCACTTACTCTCTAAACTGGTCTTTATTGAGCTCTTTGGTAGACATTGCTGGTTGCCTACCTCACAGCCATCCTCTGCACCTTCTTCCTGCTAACAGAACTCCAATTTGTAGCTGGCAAAGATTCTTTCATATCAGAGAGGGAAAACTCAACTCCAGTCCCAGGCTTGAATTATGATTGGTCTAAATCAGTCACTGGTCTAAGAGGGAGCACGTGACAGAAGCAGAGTGAGGTGGGCAGGCATTGGCCGAGTCTCTCAGTCCACACTCTTGTAACTTGAACTTGGGTCTTTTCTCTAGCAGGCTATACTCAAGAGTGTGGAGAGAGGGTTCTGGCTAATGAAATGTAAGGGGCAGTCTCCTGGGGAAGTCTCCCTTCCCAAATAACAGGACAAAGCCCCCTGAGCAGAAGACCTTTGCTCTTTCTTCCTGCTTGAATGCAGTTGTGATACCTTAAGATGCAACAGCCACCTGTGACCATGAGGCAACAAGCGTAGGATGAAAGCCAATTCACTACGGATGGCAGAGCAGGCAACCACCTAACTCTAAACTTTTTGTTATGCAAAAAATAAACCTCTATTTGTTTAAGCCACTCTAAGTTGGGTTTTCTGTTACTTTCAGGCCAAAGTATACCCGGTTATACCTCCCATATGCCTTGCATGTTGCTAAATGCCAAAGAGGTTACAAAAGAAATGAAAAGAACACTCCTTTACCTCAGCAAGCTGAGTCTACTTAAAGAGACACAAATGAAACACAAAAAGCAATATATGGAAAAGAAGTAAGTAACCAAATGGAAAGGACTGAAGAAACTATTTTAGTCAAGGTATATAGAACAGAGCTAGAGCTAGACGTAAGCAGAGTACATCTGAGGAATAGTAAAGACCTAGATGGGTCCTAGAAGGGAAATGGGCAATATGTGCAGATACTGTTAGGCTGAAGCCATAGTCCAAGGACTGAAAATTGCTCATTCAGGAGTCTGGCCATGATCTGATACTCAGTGGAAAACCAATCCGGGAGAAATCCATGGTGAAAGTTGTGCTTAAGGAAGATGAATTGGATGGTGAAGTATAGACTAAGGCTGTGGTATTCAAACGGGTGATGACAGTTGGAAGGAGCACAGTGCAAGAGATATTCTGAGACGGGCATGGTGGCATGCGCCTGTAGTCCCAGCTATTCAAGAGGTTGAGGCAAGAGGATCACTTGAGGCCAGATGTTTGAATCCAGCCTGGGCAACATAGTGAGATCCTCTCTCTAAAAAAAAGAGAGGGAGAGGGAGAGAGAGAGACTCTGAAGGAAGAATTAACAGGACTTGTTCAAGATTCAGTGTGAAAAAAGAAGAGGGAGGGATCCCAGGGATATTACCAATCACCAGGCTGGGAAAGACACACACACACACACACACACACACACACACACACACACACACACAGAGGGAGAGAGAGAGAGAGAGCATGAGAGCCCTCGACAAAGACCAGGAAGTCAAGAAAGGGAGATGGGGCTTTTGACTTTGACCTGTTCAGATGACAGTTGACCACACAGATTACTATGTCTATTAGACAATTCCCAACGCAGACATCCTGAGTCTGGGGGTGGGGGGCAAAAGAGGCAGCAGAAAAGGGAACGTCATTTGGTTAAGACCACTCTTTCCCAAACCTCAGTCATCTGTATACTACCTTCATGACTTTTGCTACATGTCTAACACCTACACTACTATCCACTTAGTATTTTTCTTTAAATAAACTTCCTTTTCTAAAACTTTACATGGCTTTAAACAATAATACCCTTGAGGGTCAGTGAGTTCCCTTTCCTAGTCAAAGAAAGGAGTAACAGACGGCACCTGGAAAATCGGGTAACTCCTACCCTAATACTGCGCTTTTCCAATGGGCTTGGAAAACGGCACACCAGGAGATTGTGTCCCACACCTGGCTCAGAGGGTCCTATGCCCACGGAGTCTCGCTGATTGCTAGCACAGCAGTCTGAGATCAAACTGCAAGGCAGCAGCCAGGCTGGGGCAGGGACGCCCGCCATTGCCCAGGCTTGCTTAGGTAAACAAAGCAGCCAGGAAGCTCGAACTGGGTGGAGCCCACCACAGCTCAAGGAGGCCTGCCTGCTTCTGTAGGCTCCACCTCTGGGGGCAGGGCACAGACAAACAAAAAGACAGCAGGAACCTCTGCAGACTTAAATGTCCCTGTCTGACAGCTTTGAAGAGAGTAGTGGTTCTCCCAGCACACAGCTGGAGATCTAAGAACAGGCAGACTGCCTCCTAAAGTGGGTCCCTGACCCCTGAGCAGCCTAACTGGGAGGCACCCCCCAGTAGGGACAGACTGACACCTCACTCGGCCAGGTACTCCTCTGAGACAAAACTTCCAGAGGAACTATCAGACAGCTGAATTTGCGGTTCACGAAAATCCGCTGTTCTACAGCCACCGCTGCTGACACCCAGCAAAACAGGGTCTGGAGTGGACCTCTAGCAAACTCCAACAGACCTGCAGCTGAGGGTCCTGTCTGTTAGAAGGCAAAATAACAAACAGAAAGGACACCCACACCAAAAACCCATCTGTACATCACCATCATCAAAGACCAAAAGTAGAAAAACCTACAAAGATGGGGAGAAAACAGAGCAGAAAAACCGGAAACTCTAAAAAGCAGAGCACCTCTCCTCCTCCAAAGGAACGCAGTTCCTCACCAGCAACGGAACAAAGCTGGACGGAGAACGACTTTGAGGAGTTGAGAGAAGAAGGCTTCAGACAATCAAACTACTCCGAGCTACGGGAGGAAATTCAAACCAACGGCAAAGAAGTTAAAAACTTTGAAAAAAAATAGATGAAGGTATAACTAAGATAACCAATGCAGGGAAGGGCTTAAAGGAGCTGATGGTGCTGAAAGCCAAGTTTCAAGAACTACGTGAAGATTGCAGAAGCCTTGGTAGCCGATGCCATCAACTGGAAGAAAGGGTATCAGTGATGGAAAATGAAATGAATGAAATGAAGCGAGAAGGGAAGTTTAGAGAAAAAAGAATAAAAAGAAACAAACAAAGCCTCCAAGAAATATGGGACTATGTGAAAAGACCAAACCTACGTCTGATTGGTGTACCTGAAAGTGACGGGGAGAATGGAACCAAGTTGGAAAACACTCTGCAGGATATTATCCAGGGGAACTTCCCCAATCTAGCAAGGCAGGCCAACATTCAGATTCAGGAAATACAGAGAACGCCACAAAGATACTCCTCAAGAGGAGCAACTCCAAGACACATAATTGTCAGATTCACCAAAGTTGAAATGAAGGAAAAAATGTTAAGGGCGGCCAGAGAGAAAGGTCGGGTTACCCACAAAGGGAAGCCCATCAGACTAACAGCTGATCTCTCAGCAGAAACTCTACAAGCCAGAAGAGAGTGGGGGACGATATTCAACATTCTTAAAGAAAAGAATTTTCAACCCAGAATCTCATATCCAGCCAAACTAAGCTTCATAAGTGAAGGAGAAATAAAATACTTTACAAACAAGCAAATGCTGAGTGATTTTGTCACCACCAGGGCTGCCCTAAAAGAGCTCCTGAAGGAAGCACTAAACATGGAAAGGAGCAACTGGTACCAGCCACTGCAAAAACATGCCAAATTGTAAAGACCATTGAGGCTAGGAAGAAACTGCATCAACTAACGAGCAAAATAACCAACTAACATCATAATGACAGGATCAAATTCACACATAACAATATTAACTTTAAATGTAAATGGGCTAAATACTCCAATTAAAAGACACAGACTGGCAAATTCGATAAGGAGTCAAGACCCATCAGTGTGCTGTATTCAGGAAACCCATCTCACGTGCAGAGACACACATAGACTCAAAATAAAGGGATGGAGGAAGATCTACCAAGCAAATGGAAAACAAAAAACGGCAGGGCTTGCAATCCTAGTCTCTGATAAAATAGACTTTAAACCAACAAAGATCAAAAGAGACAAAGAAGGCCATTACATAATGGTAAAGGGATCAATTCAACAAGAAGAGCTAACTATCCTAAATATATATGCACCCAACACAGGAGCACCCAGATTCATAAAGCAAGTCCTGAGTGACCTACAAAGAGACTTAAACTCCCACACAATAATAATGGGAGATTTTAACACCCCACTGTCAACATTAGACAGATCAACAAGACAGAAAGTTAACAAGGATATCCAGGAATTGAACTCAGCTCTGCACCAAGCGGACCTAATAGACATCTACAGAACTCTCCACCCCAAATCGACAGAATATACATTTTTTTTCAGCACCACACCACACCTATTCCAAAATTGACCACATAGTTGGAAGTAAAGCTCTCCTCAGCACATATAAAAGAACAGAAATTATAACAAACTGTCTCTCAGACCACAGTGCAATCAAACTAGAACTCAGGATTAAGAAACTCACTCAAAACTGCTCAACTACATGGAAAATGAACAACCTGCTCTTGAATGACTACTGGGTACAAAACGAAATGAAGGCAGAAATAAAGATGTTCTTTGAAACCAACGAGAACAAAGACACAACATACCAGAATCTCTGGGACACATTCAAAGCAGTGTGTACAGGGAAATTTATAGCACTAAATGCCCACAAGAGAAAGCAGGAAAGATCCAAAATTGACACCCTAACATCACAATTAAAAGAACTAGAAAAGCAAGAGCAAACACATTCAAAAGCTAGCAGAAGGCAAGAAATAACTAAAATCAGAGCAGAACTGAAAGAAATAGAGACACAAAAAACCCTTCAAAAAATTAATGAATCCAGGAGCTGGTTTTTTGAAAAGATCAACAAAATTGATAGACCACTAGCAGGACTAATAAAGAAGAAAAGAGAGAAGAATCAAATAGACACAATAAAAAATGATAAAGGGGATATCACCACCGATCCCACAGAAATACAATCTACTATCAGAGAATACTACAAACACCTCTACGCAAATAAACTAGAAAATCTAGAAGAAATGGATAAATTCCTCCACAAATACACCCTCCCAAGACTAAACCAGGAAGAAGTTGAATCTCTGAATAGACCAATAACAGGCTCTGAAATTGTGGCAATAATTAATAGCTTACCAACCAAAAAGAGTCCAGGACCTGATGGATTCACAGCCGAATTCTACCAGAGGTACAAGGAGGAACTGGTACCATTCCTTCTGAAACTATTCCAGTCAATAGAAAAAGAGGGAATCCTCCCTAACACATTTTATGAGGCCAGCATCATCCTGATACCAAAGCCTGCCAGAGACACAACCAAAAAAGAGAATTTCAGACCAATATCCTTGATGAACATCGATGCAAAAATCCTCAATAAAATACTGGCAAACCAAATCCAGAAGCACATCAAAAAGCTTACCCACCATGATCAAGTGGGCTTCATCCCTGGGATGCAAGGCTGGTTCAACATACGCAAATCAATAAATGTAATCCAGCATATAAACAGAACCAAAGACAAAAACCACATGATTATCTCAATAGATGCAGAAAAGGCCTTTGACAAAATTCAACAACACTTCATGCTAAAAACTCTCAATAAATTAGGTATTGATGGGATGTATCTCAAAATAATAAGAGCTATCTATGACAAACCCACAGCCAATATCATATTGAATGGGCAAAAACTGGAAGCATTCCCTTTGAAAACTGGCACAAGAAAGGGATGCCCTCTCTCACCACTCCTATTCAGCATAGTGCTGGAAGTTCTGGCCAGGGCAATCAGGCAGAAGAAGGAAATAAAGGGTATTCAATTAGGAAAAGAGGAAGTCAAATTGTCCCTGTTTGCAGATGACATGATTGTATATCTAGAAAACCCCATCGTCTCAGCCCAAAATCTCCTTAAGCTGATAAGCAACTTCAGCAAAGTCTCAGGATACAAAATCAATGTACAAAAATCACAAGCATTCTTGTACACCAATCACAGACAAACAGAGAGCCAAATCATGAGTGAACTCCCATTCACAATTGCTTCAAAGAGAATAAAATACCTAGGAATCCAACTTACAAGGGATATGAAGGACCTCTTCAAGGAGAACTACAAACCACTGCTCAATGAAATAGAAGAGGATACAAACAAATGGAAGAACATTCCATGCTCATGGGTTGGAAGAATCAATATCGTGAAAATGGCCGTACTGCCCAAGGTAATTTATAGATTCAATGTCATCCCCATCAAGCTACCAATGACTTTCTTCACAGAATTGGAAAAAACTACTTTAAAGTTCATATGGAACCAAAAAAGAGCCCGCATCGCCAAGTCAATCCTAAGCCAAAAGAACAAAGCTGGAGGCATCATGCTACCTGACTTTAAACTATACTACAAGGCTACAGTAACCAAAACAGCATGGTACTGGTACCACAACAGGGACATAGATCAATGGATCAGAACAGAGCCCTCAGAAATAATGCCGCATATCTACAACTATCTGATCTTTGACAAACCTGACAAAAACAAGCAATGGGAAAAGGATTCCCTATTTAATAAATGGTGCTGGGAAAACTGGTTAGCCATATGGAGAAAGCTGAAACTGGATCCCTTCCTTACACCTTATACAAAAATTAATTCAAGATGGATTAAAGACTTTACATGTTAGACCTAAAACCATAAAAACCCTAGAAGAAAACCTAGGCAATACCATTCAGGACATAGGCATGGGCAAGGACTTCATGTCTAAAACACCAAAAGCAATGGCAACAAAAGCCAAAATTGACAAATGGGATCTAATTAAACTAAAGAGCTTCTGCACAGCAAAAGAAACTACCATCAGAGTGAACAGGCAACCTACAAAATGGGAGAAAATTTTTGCAACCTACTCATCTGACAAAGGGCTAATATCCAGAATCTACAATGAACTCAAACAAATTTACAAGAAACAAACAAACAACCCCATCAAAAAGTGGGCGAAGGACATGAACAGACACTTCTCAAAAGAAGACATTTATGCAGCCAAAGAACACATGGAAAAATGCTCATCATCACTGGCCATCAGAGAAATGCAAATCAAAACCACAATGAGATACCATCTCACACCAGTTAGAATGGCCATCATTAAAAAGTCAGGAAACAACAGGCGCTGGAGAGGATGTGGAGAAATAGGAACACTTTTACACTGTTGGTGGGACTGTAAACTAGTTCAACCACTGTGGAAGTCAGTGTGGCGATTCCTTCAGGGATCTAGAACTAGAAATACCATTTGACCCAGCCATCCCATTACTGGGTATATACCCAAAGGACTATAAATCATGCTGCTATAAAGACACATGCACACATATGTTTATTGCGGCACTATTCACAATAGCAAAGACTTGGAACCAACCCAAATGTCCAACAAGGATAGACTAGATTAAGAAAATGTGGCACATATACACCGTGGAATACTATGCAGCCATAAAAAATGATGAGTTCATGTCCTTTGTAGGGACATGGATGAAACTGGAAACCAACATTCTCAGTAAACTATCGCAAGGACAAAAAACCAAACACCGCATGTTGTCACTCATAGGTGGGAATTGAACAATGAGAACACATGGACACAGGAAGGGGAACATCACACTCCAGGGACTGTTGTGGGGTGGAGGGAGGGGGGAGGGACAGCATTAGGAGATGTATCTAATGCTAATTGACGAGTTAATGGGTGCAGCACACCAACATGGCACATGGATACATGTGTAACAAACCTGCACATTGTGCACATGTACCCTAAAACTTAAAGTATAATAATAATAATAATAAATAATACCCTTGAAACCACCAGTTTTGTATGTTAGTTATATTTTCTTCTAAAATACATGAAAATAAATGCATAACTATCAAAGTTAAAAAATGTTCAGCCAGGTACTACCTGAAGTTATTTCATGTTTCACTAGTGACCTAAACACCACCCTTAGGAAAACATCAGCTCAGACACAAGTCATCAGGGACCAGGTCGTTTCAAGGAGCCTGATATCTGAGCAATGGGCCTCTTAATACATTCCCTTCCCCTACATCAGCAATTTACATTCTCTTCTGGGGAAAAAGAATCTTTACCCATCTGTATCAAGCTGTAAGGAAAAGAGAGATGGAGAGAAGACGCCCTGACTATCAGGGTGCCTGGGGAGGGGTTGCTCACACATCAGGCATCTTGGGCTGCACCAACCAGGTGAAGGATCCCCTCACATTGCAGTCTGGCCACAGTGGGGCCTCAAATCCTCTCACTAGAGCTCTAAGAAAAGATTCCCATAACTGGAGCTAACCAAGAAACTCAGAAAGAGGCTAAACTGCTGCCTTCCTCTTCCCTTTCCTTCCCTCATCCACCCCCACTCCTCTAGCCCCCTTCCAAATCTGAGCTGGACTTAGCATAAGAGGAGCATGACTCATAGAAACCGAGGACTGAGCAGCAGAGGCCTGGCTGCCAGGATTCCTCCCAAGCTGACAATGAGCAGACCCAGCAGCTCAATCCCCAGCTCATGGCAGACTCAGTACTCCAAAGGCTTTGGGCCTTTAGAGCGCACAAGGTGACAAACATTCCCTGAGGAAAGGTCAGAAGACCAGAAAATGGTAAAGAGCTGGTGTGAAGGAAAGAAGACTGCGTTTATTCAATGGTGATGGAGTTCAGATCCCATCTCCCCTAATGTCTTTTCTAAATTCTATTAGGCCCCCAGTGCCTGCTTTCTTAGGAAGATAATCATAATAGTAATAATTGTAACAATAAGTAATGTTTACAGGGAAATAAATATGTGCCAGGTAGTAGTGTGCTAAGTGCTTTTTAGTACTGTCTTATTTCATTTTCACAAATACCTTAATGAGGCAGGTACACTTACTGAACCCATTTTAGAAATGAGGAAACTGGGGATCAGAGAGGTGAAGTAAATCTCCCAAGGTTACACAATAAGTGGGACAGCCTGGATTCAAGCCTAGGCATCAGGTTCCAGAGCCCCTTAACCATTCTGCTTGTTTTACTCACAAAACCTTCTGAAAGATGTTGACGCTGACTGGACCAGACATAGATCCCTGACTCAGGGCAGAAAACCCATAGATTGGCCAGCAGCCTAAGGGGTGACCTGACCTATCAGTCAAACATGAATACAATGACCCATAGAATCACTCGGATAGTCTTTCCTGTGGATTCTGAATGTGAGACAGGGAGAGGGTCTTCAGTCAGTAATGAAGGCAAAAGCAGACACACAGACACACATACATACACAAGAGGCAGAAGCCATGAGCATAAGAGCCTTGAATGAGCAGAAGCTATGGAGTGGGGAATAGAGAGAAGTTATAAGCAGCAGCAGAAACAGAAGCTTCTGAATCAGAGAGTAGAAGAACTATGAGTCAACCATTTTAACTACTCCCTTACCGACATCCCCACCTTTCTTACCCCATTGCCCATCCTTCATCCATCTTGCAAATCCACAAGTGATGTTTAAATCAATCCAAATGTCTACCCTTTCTGCTCCTACTCCAGTGCTAGGCACTCCTTGGTGAAAATACTCCAAACATGCAGCTGGGAACCACTAAGAACCTACTGGGCCTCCGGTACAGCTGGGCAGCCCTTTTTATTTTCCGTCTCCATTGGGCTCTCTCTTCCATTTTATCCAGTGGCTCTCTGAGCACTTCTATCATCTACAAACCTCCAGCCTTGCCACATCCCCCTCACCCAATTTCACAGAGAAAAAGCCACCAGGCAGCAACTTCCCACAACCAAATCTGCACATTTGCTCACCACATCCATACTTTCTGCCTTCCCTCTTGTGACTCCTCCCAACCAAGATTGACACTTCCAACCTGGCCTGCACTCTGCGAGTTCCATCTCCTCCCACCATCTCAGGGACTTCAAGCCTCAATTGTCCCCTCCCTCACCTGTGTCTCCCATCTTTCCCTCTCTACTGTCAGCCTCTTCTCCATCAGCACTGAAGCATACCCTCTCTTCTCCCATAACCTGCAGTCATCTGCTCACCCTTCCTTTTCACAGACAAACTTCTGGAAAAAGCTGTTTACACTTGCTATCTCCATTTCCTCACTCCCACTCTTCAACCCAATGTAGTCTGACATACAGTTCTACCACTCCACAAAACTAGTCTCACCAACAATTCCTCGTAGCTAACTCCCATTGTTGTTTATCAGATCTTCTTTTATACTGACCTCTCCAAAGCACTGCGACCATGGGCCACAGCCTCTATCTTGAAACTTTCTTGTAGCTTGGCTTCTACGATGCTGTGTTCCCTCCTGATTTTTCTCCCTCCTCTCTGGTTGCTGCTCAGCCTCCTCGTTACGCTCCTTTACCTCTGTCCTCAAATGTTGAGGGTTCCTGCGTCTTGCTCCTAGGCCTTCTTTTCTTCCCACTCTACAAATTCTCCCTGCACAGTCTCCCAAGGTCTCAGTTACCATCTATAAACTGATAACTCTCAAATTTATATTTCTAGCCAAATATCTCCTGAGCCTCAGATCCATATAACCAATTTGCACTTGAGTGTCCCAGAGACAACCTAAATTTGACATGCTCAGAACTGAACTCATCATCATTCCTATGAAGCCTGTTCCTCTTCCTTGTTGCCTATAATAGCTAACATTTATCGAACATTTTCTATGCTCCAGATACAGTTCAAAGCATTTTATATATATTATTTCACTTAATCATTAAAAGGAAGGTAGTGTTAATATTTTCGTTTTAGGTAAGGAAACTGAGACACAGAGAGGTTAAGGAACTTGTCCAAGGTCACACAGCCAATCAGTGGCAGATCTGGAATTCAAAATCCAGACAGGTTGGCTTCAGAGCCACTACGCTTAACCACCAACCTATTCTCCCATCACTGCTCTCCAGTTGTCTAGGCCAGAAATCTAGGCATCATCCCTGATGCCTGACTTTCCTTCACTGTCCACATCTGTCTATTCTTTCTTCTAAATGTGCCTCAGATTCATCCATTTCTTCCCATCTCCATCACAAATATCTTAAGCAGGTCACCTGCACTCCCAGCCTCCAATGTCACAACTTCCTAACCCACCTTCTATACTGCTTCCACAGTGAAGTTTCTGAAAAGCAAGTGTGATCTGAATGGCCAACTATTCCATGGCCCCCTGCTCCCCTCAGGATGATGTCCAAGCTCCTTTACATGGCTTACATGGTCCTTCATCATCTAGTCCCCGTCTGCCTCTCTAGGCTCAGATTCTCCCACTCCCCTCTACCTCCTAATTTTCTGCAACTTCCTTCCTTCCCACCTGCCTTCACCTGGCTACCACCTACTTATCCTTCAGTCCTCTGTTTAGATGAAGGACTATTCCTCTAGGAGGCTGGCCTTGGCTCCCCAAGTCTAGCTTAGCTGCCATTGCCTCCTTACCCTGTACTCAGCCTTGTCAGAGCACTTGCCATGCCCTATATTATTTGCTTAATCATTTTCTTCCCCCACTAGACTCTAATTTCTGTGAGACCAGGGACATTGTCTGTCTTGCTCATCTCTGCACCCTATGGTATAAACCATATCAAAGCCCTCTCTGTTCACTTGCCTTCTCCAAGCCATACACTCAGTGGTCACAGGAATCATCCTGGGGCCAGCTGCCTGGAACAGGTCCTGTGCTCTCAAGCTAAGGATATGTTTCCTGAGCTATCAGCTCATACCTTCCTTCCCAGCAGTGGGGCCAAGGGCCAGTGCGTTCTCTTCACTCCATTTCCTGGACAGGATTTGCACTGTGAGTTTCAGTTATCACTTGACTTTTAGAACCAGAGTCGAGCTATGTCTTAGTTACTGACTCTTTTAATAGCTTTGTGAGATCGATGGGAATGCAACGGAAATAACAATGATGACTCACCCAACCCTACTCTCCTTCCTTCACCACTCTGCACAAAATCCAATCCCACCACTGTCAAGTCAAGTGCCATTCTGGATGAGGTAGCAGCAGCTCCTTGGATATCTGAGCAATCATGCATGGGAGAAGAAGACGCCAAGGAGACCTCAAGTGAGCTGCTAGTCAGACTCTATGGTCAAATGCCCTGTATGCTTGAAGCCTGTGAAACACAGACAGACAGAAACAGGTAGAGCAGAATGGCGAACTTCCAAGGGGAAGGGGGCTCTGGCTGGAAAATGGGTGCATAATGGGGCAGGCTGCCTTAACATTATCACCTAAAGAGACACAGGGATGGACAAAACTCAGGTGGGCTTCCTCAACCCTGCTCATGCAATCCCTTCCTTCTCCATAACTTCATCAGCTAGGAGCAAGTCATGTTCATATGTTGTACCACAGTGGGCAAGTGGGCTATGATAGTCATTAGCACTGTTTCCCAAATATTCCCAGCACTGTGCCTTGTAGGTACATGGTGAGATTTCACTTATTGGCCCATTACAGTTGGCTGGGACCATATGATGAGTTCTGGCCAATGGCACAGAAGTAAATATATGTGACTTCCAAGCTGGAATATTTCTATGCCATTATGATGCCTGACAGGGCTCTCTTTTCCTTTCCCATAATGACTAGCAATGTTCACAATGGTAGATTCTCTGACCACCGGAGCTGTAAGGTAAGGAGACAAGGAGCACAGCCCTCAGCTAACTCATCATAGACATAAAGCAAAGGCAAAGAATAAACCTTTGTTGTCATGACCCACTAGGATTCTGGGGATGTCTGTTAGCACAGCACAAAGTTGTTCATCCTGACCAATAACACAAGCTAAATCTTCCCTTTGGGGTTTGGCATTATTAGAGATAGGAAACCACAACCACCATACTGAGAAGACAGACAATCATTTATCAAAATGACCACCAAAAAATATTAAGCATATTAGTAAGGGTAAGTTTTTAGCAATGTTCTAGATCATGATTTGGGTGGTGGGTTCATGAATGTTTGTTATATTAATATTATTACATTAACAAATGAGGCAAAAAAACACTTGGCTACAAATCTGATGATTATGAGGATGCAAACAGCACTTCTGAAATGCACAGTATAGTCCAAGAGTCCAAACCTGTCCATTCAAGGACACAAGTCCTAAGAGGTTCTAGGTCCTTTGGTCCAGGTCCAAACCTAGGCACTTCCTGGTGCCGCTCAGACTCTCCAGCCTTGTGGAACTACTGATTTCTCTTCCTAAGTCTCCCCTGGTTCTCCCTCCACCCTGGCTACAGCCCCCTCTCTCAAATTCCCAAATTACTGAGAACATGAGCTCCACCTTTTTGTTCTCCACAAGCACTCCCAGACCTCTGCTGCTGCCAAAGAAAGGTACTATGTGTTCTTGATGCCCATCCACCTGTAACTCCTCAACTCTCTTCTAGGAGAGAGCTCCTAACAGGACAGGGTGTAGAGTTTGAGGTCAAAAAGAGCTCGGTTTGAATCCTAGCAACACAATTTACTTGCTATGTGATCTTATAAAAGTTATTTTCACTCTCTGGGTCTGAATTTCTTCATCTTTAAAATAGGAACAATGATACTTAGAACTCAAGGGGTTGCTGTCTGCATCCTATGAGTGAGGCTGCAAGCAGAGAAACTGGCACACAAGTAGGCACTCAGTAGCTGTTGCTTCCCTTTCCCTTTTCTACTTTCCCCTCTTTTCAAAATGGCAACTGACCCATACCACTGACCCAAACTGTAACCTTATTCTTTCCTCTTGTTTTCATTTTCCTCTTTTTCCTTCCAGTTCAAACTTCCCCCACCACACACACACATACCACCATCATCACTCTCACCACAGTAGAAACTTCATTCAAACTTGTCTCTCATTCACTATCTAGTTCAGGGGCTTTAAAGTTTCCGTTTTGTTTCTCTTTGTTTGTATTTAGAAGTGGCACCCTCTTGCAAACAAAAATCATCTCTAGATCTCTAATATATAAAAGACAGAATCAGAACTGCTCATGGCAGCCCCTGAAACACTTCTGTGGGATTCCCTAGGGCTCAATGGATCACACATTAAAAACTATTGGGCTCTTTGCTCTTTCCAGGTCTTCAGAACATCAGAGCTGGCAGGCCCCTCAGAGGCCATCCACTGACCCACTGCCTAAATTTCTGGATGGGAAACATGCCTAGAGATTCAGAGAGCTTTTGGCTCCACGGGCTGGAAAGAATCCTGAAGGTCACATAGGCCCCCAGGCTGACTGACAGGTGGTGGGCCCCAGAGCAGGAGAGAGCAGGGGAACCAGCCTCCTGCTCCCATCTCTAGGCTTCGGGAGCACAGCCTGCCTCTCACCATGCCTAGGAAGCAGTATCCCCTAATCAAGTGTCAAGAGGTTGACAAGGCGGACTCAAAGCCTAACACAGCCACTTGGTAGCTGTATGGCCTCGGGCAAATCACTCCCTCTCTCTGCAGCTCCATCTTCCCTCTGTCAAATAGGCTCATGATGCCTATCTCACAGAAGCTTTATGTAACTTTACCTGTGTGTGCCTTTACCTCCGCAAAACACTCATAGGCAACACCTGGCTTTCAGACTTTCCAGGAGGGACACAGACAATGGTGGTGGGAAGGAAGATAGCCACCTCACACATTTTTCCTTTTTCCAGGCAGGAGTGAGATTCACTCCCCTCCACAGAACCCTAATTCCTACTTATGAAAAGCCTCTGGCCTCTCACAAATCCCCTAGGCTTTTCCTAGCAAACAGGCATCTTCCCAGTCCTGGCTGTACTAAGGCTCACCCCTCCCTGCCTCAGGGCCCTCCTTTTGTTCCACTTCGCCTCTCAAGCACACAGCCTGAAGGGCTGCCCAGCTGGCCTTTTCTGAGAGAAAGTTTGGCAACCAGCATCTGAATGGAACCCATTAGTACCTGTTTGCACCACCAATGTGAACTCCCACCCTGAGGCCCTAGAAACACTAAAGCTACAGAGTGTACCTCAGAACCGACTCCGCCTGGAACCAACCAGGTCAGTGGCCAAGACTCTTTCATTTTATTTCCAGTTTTCCACAACCCCCTCTCCTTCAAATGAGCTGCCTAGGCAACAGGCTACACATTTAGTTAGCAATTGCACTTAACAGCCACAGATTGCCACTTTGAATGGTGCAGCAGCATATTTGGTTTAATAAGTGTGCTACCACTATGGTTTTCACACTTCCCTAGGCTGAAAACCACTCTGATAGGCTAAAAGGCCCTTCAGACCACCTAGGTCACTCATTGCCGCTGACTCCCTCCCGGGAACAAAACAGAAGAGGGCTGCTTCCTAGGATAAGGCTCCTTGAGGGTACAGCCATGTTTGTTGTTTTTAAACTGAGAATTATTAGCAAAAGATTTGTATAAGAAACAAAAATAGTGACAGGACCATGTAAGAGACCCTGAAGGACTCCCGGGAATGGTGCTGTGTGAGGTCCAGAAAGGACTGCCACAGCAGTGTGTGACATGTGATGTGTGTGGGTGTGTGTTTGTGAACATGTGGGTGTGCATGAGTGTCCTTTACCGACCAGCTTGCCTGAAAAACAAAAAAAGGTCCTGCCAGTTATATTGTTACAAAACAGCTGGAAGGGCACCCTAAAAGAAGTCCAAGCTGAGCCTCCGTTCAATTGTCACTCAGGTACATCTTGACAAAGTCAAGGATTCTGTGGTTTTGATGCTAGTTAAGAATGGACGCCATCTACCCAGATGTTCAAGCCAAAAACCTGGAGGTCATCCTGGACTCTTTTATTCTCCTTACTCCCCATCTCCAATCCAGCAGAAAATCTTGTCTGCTTTACTCCAAAACAGATCCTAAATCCATCTACTTCTTCCCCCTCCACTGCCATCTGTGTGGCTCAAGTCACCGTCAGCTGTCCTCTGAACCAGGCCTCCTTCCAGGCCTCCCTGCTTCCACCCTTGCTGCCTCACAGTCCATTCTCTACACAGAAGTCGGGGGATCTTTTAAAAACATTAAGTCAGATCCTATATCTCTTTTTCCTGCCACGGAAGCACATGTTCAAGAGGGAAACTCCACCAGCCTGGATTACTGAGTGACTAAGAAGAACCCATCCCTCCCATCAATCCACATTGGACAGTTCCAGCAAGTGAGAATTTGATATTGGTGGTCACTGGAGCATAACTTAGCCTATCCTGACTGATGCATTGAATTCACATATATTTTGAGAGCAGGCATCATGGCTTCAACTGAGTCCTAAAGAAGTGTGAGATCCCAAAGGATTATCGTAACCACTGCTCTAGAAGGAAAAGGGAGCTGGCTGAGTGAAGGACAATGTTCAGAGTGTGCAATTAACAAACCTAGTTATGTAAACCCTGGGAAGGGGCATGGTATTGATGAAAGAAGTCAAGCAAGTAGGCTGCTCAGCAGTCAGGAAATCTGTACCAAAACAAGGATAGAGGACAGGACTTTGGTCCTGGAGGAGAACTGGAACACAAAGAAGAGTGAGCGGGCAGAATTTAGTAGAAGTCAGTATGGTGGGGGTGGTAGGGAAAGGGGAAGGAAAGGAAGGGAGAAGGAAACAACCTAGAGACAGCATGGATCTCCAAGGGTTGCTCTTGGAGGTGCCTGATCTCAGATCAAATTGGCAGCAAGAAGCCCCAGGGACCAATGCAGAGCCCAGCTGTTGTCACAAGCTCCCCAGCTCCTGGGTCTGCTGAAGCCAATGCAATATTTCCTGCCTCAGTTGGGATTTTGGCTCAGTGGCTGGAATGGTGAACCAAGCTGGCCAAAATGAACCCACCTGGGGATAGCCGGGGAAAGCAGAGGCAGTAGAAATGAGGAGGGGCTTGCAGGTCATATTAACAGCTGACAGTTATCGAGTGCTTATCTTGTGCCAGGCACTGTGGCAAGGATATTACATGCTCTCCCTATAATCCTCACACAAACCCCATAAAGTTAGTGCAATTTTTATGTCCACTTAGAGACACTGAGCAACTTGCCTAAGATCATACAGCTAATAAATGTCAGAGCCTGATTTGAAACTAGGATATCTCCTCCCCAACCTATGTCTTTCACCACTTTATTTTCTCTTTTTCCTACTCCTCGAATTTATGTATTTGTTTTCCTTTCTCCTAGTTTTTCATTTCACCCCATTTCCTGCCACCTGTTCAATTCCTTCTCCTCACAGTCCTCTACTTGAACATGAAAAAAAAATTAAGTGCACTTTGACATGTCATCTATTATTAATCTTTCTATCATCCATCTTCTGGCTCAATGTCTCGGCACTTCAGCTTTCCATACATTGACTACTGACAGGTGAACCCTTGTCTCTAACAGTAGAGAAACAGGAAGGCTTTCGGACAGGGTGACTCTCACTGGGAAAAGAGGCAGTGTAGCTCTCTGTGCACAAACAACAAATCCAAGTTTACAAATCGTATACTTGGAAGATCTAAACACACCTGGAGGGGCTTGGTAGCAATGCTATAGAGATGAATTCTGTAAAAAGGAGGCCAATGTTTCCCTGGGAGCATAGGTGTGGAGGGCTGGGAAACACTTGGTGTCTGTGGGAGAAGTCCTAGTAGTGATCTTCATTTATTATTGGAAACTATTTGGGATGGGCCTTTCAAGAGAGTCAGCTCTGGTGTCATGGAAAAGAAAAAGCACAAGAGTTGTTCTTAGAATAACAGGATTCTGGTCTGGCTTTGCCACTTCTTGGCAGGCCAGTACTGGGCAAACCATGATAACCTCTCTGGTACTCAGTTTCCTCATCTGCAAAATGAAGACAAGAGTCTTATACCTTTCTCATGGGGATGATTTGGAGTGAGGATCAAATAATAACATCTGGAAGGCATCTCAAACTCAGTAACGATGATTCCTCCAAAGCCACCCACACTCATGTACTCTTTATTTTGGTGAAGACCACCCCTGCCAACACCATCACATAGGCCTCAAGAACCAAGGACTGACTCTGAAACCTCCTCCATTTCTCTTGCATCTGTGAATCTGTCCACCTCCTCTGAAGACTTGCCATCGCCACCTTCATCTAGCCCTCTCTCATCTCTCTCTCGGACTATGGTAATATCCTCTTAACTGGCACTGATCTTGCACACCCCTCTCCAGTACATTCTCAGCACAGTAGCCAGAGTGAGCATTTTGAAATCAAAATCAGATCATGTTACTTCTTTGCTTCGGTGGCTCACAAGATCCTGTAGAATTGGTCCCCCTCAGGCAGCTCGCCCTCATCTCATGCGGCTCTTTCTCTTGTGCTTGTAGGTCATCAAATTTGTCTCCTTGCAGTTCCTTAAACGCATCCTCCTTTCTCGCCTTTGAGAATGACGTTCTTGCTGCCTGGAATACTCTTCCCATACATCTCCTCCAACTCAGGCACCTTCCTAATTATTGATTTCTCCAGGAAGGATTTTCTTGGTCCCCCATGACTAAGTCAATCATTTCTATCATTCATTTTAAATTTATTTTGGTGATTATTTGACTAATGTCTGCTTCTCCCACTAAATGCTTAGCTCCCTGAAGGCAAGGGCCATGGCTAATTGTTCACAGCACCTGGCACGGTGTCTGGCACATGGTAGGTGCTCAATCAATATTTGTGGAAAGAAAAAATGAATGTGGATATCCTTGATAAACATTAAACAGCTGGGCAAAAATAAGGCAGTGCTGCAGAAATGAAGAAACTGATCCTACAAATCATGTGGAAATTCAAAGGTCCCAGAATAGCCAAAACAATCTTGAAAATAAAAAACTAAGTTGGAGGACTAACACGTCCCAATTTCAAAACTTACTACAGAGTAATCAAAAGTAATTAAAGCAATCAAAGTTTTCAAAACTGTGTGCTACTGGCATAAGGATACACATATAGATCAAAGTAATAGAATTGACAGTCCAGAAATAAACCCATTCATCTACAGTCAATTGATTTTTCACAAGGATACCAATGCCATTCAACGGAGGAAGGAATAGTCTCTTTAACAAAAGGCGCTAAAACAAGTGGATATCCAAGAACATGCAAAGAATGAAGCTGGACCATTACTTCACACCATAAACAAAAATTAACTCAAAATGGATCAAAATCCAAAATATAAGAGCTAAAACTATAAAACTCCTAAAAGTAAACATGTACATTTGCATGTTCTTAGATTAGACAATGGTCTCTTACATATGATGGCAAAAAGACAAGCAACCAAAGAAAAAATACGTAACTTGGGCATCATCGAATTAAAAAAACTTCTGTGCATCAAAGGACACTGTTAAGAAAGCGAAAAGGCAACTCACAGAATGAGAGAAAATATTTACAAGTCATATACCCAACCAGGGATTAATATACAGAATACATAAAGAACTATAATTCCACAACAAAATAATAAACAACCCAATTCAAAAACGGGCAAAAGACTCGAATAGACACTTATCTAAAAAGACATACAAATGGCCACTAGGCACATGAAAAGATGTTTAGTCCACAATGAGATACCACTCCACACTCCCTAGGATGGCTATAATAAAAAATTCAGATAATAACAAGTATCGGTGAGGATGCAGGGAAATTGGAACCCTTGTACATTGCTGATGGGAATATCAAATGGTGCAGCCTCTGTAGAAAAGTCTGGCAGTTCCTCAAAAGTTAGATGTAGAATTACTATATGACCCAGCAATTCCATTCCTTAGGTACATACCCAAGAAAAACGAAAGCATATGTTTACACAAAAACTTGAACATACATGTTCATAGCAACATTACTAATAATAGCCAAAGGATAGGAACAAGCCATAGAAACATACTCTTCAATGTGTGAGTGGATAAACAAACTGTGGTCTATCCATACAATGGAATATTACTCAGCCATAAAAAATAATGAAGTATTGATACATGCTATAGCATGGATGAACCTTGAAAACAACATGCTAAGTGAAAGAAACCAGACACAAAAGACTACATATTATATGACTCCATTAATATGAAATTTCCAAAATGGGCAAATCCATAGAGACACAAAGTAAATTAGTGGTTACTAGGGACTGGTGGGAAGATGGGGAATTGGACCAGTAAGGGGAATGGAATTTCCTTTTAGGATAATGAAAATGTTCTAAAATTGATTGTGGTGATGGTTGCACAACTCCACCAACATGCTAAAAGCCACTGAATTATACACTTTAAATGGGGGAATTATATGGTATGTGAATTATATTTCAATAAAGCTGTTAAAAATAAGGTGTTAACATGAACAGTGAGTTCTAAAGGCTAAGAATGAGCCAGTCATACTAAGATTTGGGGAATGAGTGTTCCAGCCAAAAAGAACAGCTAGTGCAAGGATCCTGAGGCAGAAATAAGCTTGGTGAGGAACAGAAATGAGGCCAGCACAGCTGAAGTGGACCCGGTGAAAGGGGTGGGAGGTGAGGTAAGAGAGGTGGGCAGGGCAGATAGAATGTGGAATCAATTCTGAATATGATGAGGTTCAAGCCACATGGCCATCCCTAATTGCAAGGGGGTGAGGAAGTGCAATCCTGCCATGTTCCTGGAAGAAGGACAGCCAGAGTCTGGGCGTGGTGGCTCATGCCTATAATCCCAGCACTTTGGGAGGCTGAGGCAGGCAGATTGCTTGAGCCCAGGAGTTTGAGACCAGCCTGGGCAACATGACAAAACCCCATCTCTACAAAAAATACAAAAATTAGTCATGTGTGGTGGCACACACCTGTAGTCCTAGCTACTCGGGAGGCTGAGGGGTGAGGATCACTTGAGCCTGGGAGGTTGAGGCTGCAGAGAGCCATAATCATGCCACTACACTTCAGCCTGGGCAACAGAGCAAGACCCTGTCCCCGACCGCCAAAAAAAAAAAAAAAAAAAAAAGAGAAAGAAACAGAAAGAGAGCCAGAACTACTCAGTGAGTTGCACTAATGAAAACCATCCATGCACACTACAATCTTGAATAGTTTCAGGGCACTCAAGCTCCTCCTTCTAGTCAATTTCTTAGAGCAGGATTAAGATCCCATGCTGGGTCAGTTCTCCAGCTTTGGTTTTGCCTTAGGACAGGGATTCTTTTTTTTTTTTTTGAGACAGAGTCTCACTCTGTCGCCCAGGCTGGAGTTCAGTGGCGCAATCTCGGCTCACTGCAAGCTCCGCCTCCCGGGTTCACGCCATTCTCATGCCTCAGCCTCTCCGAGTAGCTGGGACTACAGGCGCCCGCCACCACGCCCAGCTAATTTTTTATATTTTTAGTAGAGACGGGGTTTCACCGTGGTCTCGATCTCCTGACCTCGTGATTCGCTGGCCTTGGCCTCCCAAAGTGCTGGGATTACAAGCGTGAGCCACCGCGCCCGGCCGGAACAGGGATTCTTAACGAGTTAAATTAAGTTCTTAACCAAGTGTTACATGAAGAGAGTTCAGGAGGTCCATGAACTTGTATGTGAAAATAATTAACTGTTTATTTTCACTAACATCTAATAGAAATGATGAACGTAGGCAACAAACCACAGAAGTGTTAGCAATACCTGTGCCTTTGTCAGTAATAGATATCACAGATCATATGACAGTTGTTGAAGGTATCTTGAAATTTCACTCATTCAGTATTTTGGTAATTATAAGACCCAGTGCTAGATCTTGTAATTTGAAATATGCTAAGAAGCACATATACTACTATATATCACAATTTAAAAAAATTTTGATAACTGTCTTTCAGTACCATTGTTTTCCTTTGTAAGCCTAGGTATTTTATCTCATGCTTAAAAAACAATTATGAAAACAACTGAGAACTTCAAAGTCTTAGGGGATAATTCACATCATGTTAGGTCCCTGCCCTGTCTTCCTCTCAGCTTGCCCTGTAAAATTGCCTCCACGGTAGGTCTGCCAAGCCTCATGTTTAAGACTCCATCTATGACAGTATGGGGAGTTAAGCAGAAGAAAACTTGGAATCAAGTTCCGAAGAAGACTTCTGGGTACTACAGTAGATTTGTGTACTACTCAATTATATCTCCAGGATATGGCCCAGGCGCTGTTATGCATCACTGCATGGCAGAAATATTGGCCTGACAAAACCTTCCATAGTTTGCTGCTGGCTTGCTGGGGCTAAGCCTTTCATTTCTCCAGGCCTTAGTTTCCCTATCTATGCTATGAAGGGTTTGGACTAGATGTCCAAACCACCTATGACAGCCCAAGTTTATGCTTCTGTACCATCTGCTTCCCTGGGGTCCCCAAAAGAGGCCCAGTAGTACCAGGTACCCCTCGACCTTGACACCAAGTTTGAGGGGCCACCCCAGGCTTCTATACCATATGGTAGAGGGGAAACTGTGCTTTCCCCAACTCCGAAAATGCCATCCACAGCCTTACCTCCTTGCCTTTGCTCATGCAACTCCCCTTGCCCAGGGCACACTCCGTATGTCCATCAAGGATCCAGTCCAATGCCAAGCATCACAACAAAGCTGTCACTGGCCACTTTGAACTCCCGTGACATTAGGCACAAAGCATCTTTTATTGCAATCTTCTTATGCATATGTCTGCTGTCCCTACCCAGAGTCAACTCCTCTGGGTGAGACCCGTATTTCCCCCTTTTCAGCATTTCCAGGGCCCAATTCAGTTCCTTTATCTTCAGGTATCAAACCTAAGATAATGGCTGTGTACAGTCCTATACAATCCTGCAGTTGAGTGGGCACTAAAGAATCAATTCTCCCAGGGTCAAATCCTGGCTCTGTGGCTTACTAGGTAGCTCATTTTTTGCAATAACTACTGACTTAGTTAATGACACAGTGACAACATCTCCATGCCTGGATTCTTCATCTATAAAATTGGGAAAATAGTACCTGTTTCAAATAAAGCAAAGATTAAGAAGCAAATACAAGTAAAGTGCTGAACACTTAGAAGTATTGCTTATAAATTTTGTGTGACAAATATTTAATGCCTGCCAGGCTTATAATCTTCATAACATGCCTATAAAGTGGGTACTATTATTATAATGATCCCTAATTTACAGATAGAGAAACTAATGCAAAGAGACGTCAGGCTACTTGTCCAGGGTCATAAAGAAAGCAAGTAGTAGGGCCGGGTGCAGTGGCTCAGGCCTGTAATCCTAGCGCTTTGGGAGGCAGAGGCGGGTGGATCACCTGAGATCAGGAGTTCAAGACCAGCCTGGCCAACATGGTGAAACCCCGTCTCTACTAAAAAAAGTACAAAAATTAGCCAGGCGTGGTGGCAGGTGCCTGTAATCCAGCTACTCAGGAGGCTGAGGCAGGAGAATCACTTGAACCCAGCAGGCGGAGGTTGCAGTGAGCTTAGATTGCGCTGCTGCCCTCCTGTCTGGGTCACAGAGCAAGACTCCTTCTCAAAAAAAGAAATTAAAAAAAAGAAAGAAAACAAGTAGTAGAGTGAGGATTCAAACCCAGAGAGGGTGGCCCCAAGGCCCAAGCACTTCACTGCTATGCTAACTCTGCTACCTCTCAACAGCTATCTTTATTATCTGTCTTCTGCCAGTGTTAGACCAACTCTAGGTGCAAAAGAAAATTAGGCCAAGTGGTAGGCTGCTTTCCTCTAGCTCGCTTTCTGCTGCTTCCAGGTGCTTTTGATCTTCAAGGCACATTTTTGGTTCTTCTTCCCTCTGGTTGACTTTCACAGCCTGACCCCATTGAGTCCCTCCCTCTGATCTGGCCCTCATATGCACATTTGTGCTGCCAACCCGATAGTCAGCAAGATGGTGAATGAGACGAAGGAAGAAGAGTCCATCTGCTCCTTGTGGACAAACTGCTTAGTGAGAGAAGGCTTGTTCACATATTTTTGGAATTTCATGAATTTCTGTCTCTCAGATGAAGCATACAGTACTGTCAAGAGGACAAATAATTTAACCTGGGTCTCCAAGAGTGGGTCCTCTGAGCCATTACCGTTCCCAGCCCACTCTCCTTTGTAGAATTATAGACCAAGCTGCAATAAGTCTCAGAGACATCCCAGTCTCCTATTTTACAAAGGGAGGAATCAGGACACAGGAAAGAGAAGGAACGCACCAGAGATACAGCAGGTACTCAATAAACATTTTGTTGCAAGAATGAAGGACCGATGATTCATATGCTCAATAGGTGAGGGGCACAGTCTGTGAAATGGGACCAAGCTATTCTTTATCTCAAGTGCTTCATGTAAACTCCACACCCTGAACTCAGTAGCACCATTTGAGGAGGCACATTTTAAAAGTACACATGTCTGGACATAACCACAGAGATTTTAATTTAATTAGCCTCAGAGGTAAAGCCCAGACTATAAATATATATATATATTCTCAAGGTTATTTTAATGAACAGCCAAGGTTCAAAACCACTACTCTAAACCAATGGTTCTTGAGCTTGATTGCATACTAAAACCCCCTAGAGCAGGTTTAAAATTTGTGTGTGTGCACACACACACATCAATGTTTTGTTCAAAGTGTGCCCAGTGATTCTAAAATACAGTTAAGGTTGAAAACCAAAACCAGTATCTATTACTTGACAGAGGGTAATTGAAAAGAAATAAATCATAGTTTATCTACCTAGTAAGTTCCATGAGGACAAATATTTTGGCCTGTCTTGTTCACTCCTGTATCTCCACCACCTAAAACAGTGCAAATGGTTTCTTGGTTTTCACTTCCCACTTGCCACTGTGGGCAGGTCAGTTTTAATATCTCTGAGTCTATTTTTTTCATTTCTCAAATAGAAGTAATAACTTGCAGGGCTGTCATGGGAATCACATGAGATAACAAATGTAAAAGAGCTTCATAAATTAGAAAGAAAGGCAAAAATGCTAGTTAATTTCACAGAGAAAATTCAATTTCCTGTTTTTTCTCCCTGTGCCCCCCCCCAGACATTTTAATTCTTTTTTTAATCTCACTAGATATGTTCCTGCTGAATCTCTTGCAATCCACTAGAAAGCCCTCCAACAGATCCTATCCTAACTCAGTGCATTGAACAAAATCTCCTCCCTGATAGTGGTAAAAACACATTTCTTTTCTGCTCCTTGCTTTCAGTAAAATCTATTCCCCATTGATTGTGATGGAGAACATGGACAGGCATTCAAATTGTGGATGCTCAACTTACTCCATAACTCTAAATTGTTTACTCTTCTCTGAGCCTGTTTCCTTATCAAGAAAATTGAGATAATAATGGTAACTATTTCATGCAATCATTGTGAGGATAAAATGAGTTAATGATGTATGTATTGTCAGGCACACAGAAAGCTCTTAAAGATAACAATAAAAACATGGGTTTTTGTCCAAAGGTTTTTTAAATTAGAAAAGGAGGGTCATCTCAAGTATAAAAGTAAGATGAGGGTGATCTAGCTGTGACATCTGTCACTTTCTGCTATCTGGAGTTTATTTGGCTGGCCAAATAGAAGTGCAAAAACATGCCACTCCCTCTCTCTGTTAGTCACTCAGAAAATATGTATTGAGCACTTACTGCATACCAGGGCAGTGGGGGAAAACAGACAGGAATAAAATACAACCCTTGAGGAGTCTGGTGGGAAGCCTAAGCTCTTAAGACAAAAGGCCCCAGCCCAGACACCATTGTCAATTTGGCACTGGTATATCCTATTGCAGGCAAAATATTTAGGAGTCAATAACCACCTCTTGGGTGTTACGAGGTTCACAGTGTTGGTAATGGCAAAAATTACCAAAAAAGCTAAGGGTAGGCATTAACTAATATAGCAGATTTATTAGATAATATGCAGAGCTTTAAAGAAACACAAAAACTCATCTCTTACTAGGCCAGTTAATCATTCAACAAACATTCACAGTGTGCCTACTTCCAAACTAGATTTTGAAGAAAGAGGAATGAGTCAGCCACTATCCTTGCCCTAAAAGATGATAATACATAACATTTGGTGGGGGGGTGATTTTTTGTTTACAAAGGCTTTTCCCATACAGGCTTTCATTTGATCCTCCTGACAAACATAAAACAGAGGCTTAACACCAAAAATTACTCCATTAGCAAATACTGGAATTGGGCTTACATTGGCAAAATTAGCAAAGTAAGCCAAGTTCATAATCAGGGCTCTTTCTACTCTCAAAGGCCCATCACTAGCCTACAACCACCTAATGTAACTCTGATTTCCCTTGAGCTGGAAGGAACTCTTTATACTCATCTAAATGTATTGGGATCAGAAGGCCTCAATAGTTCTACTCTGTTTCCAAATCCTCACAACCTTTAAGATGGGCTTTAATTCTCCTAGGAAGAGACCTCTAACTTCTAGCTTCCAGTTTATCTTAGGCCAAGGGATGGCCAGGGTGTTCTTTCAAGTTCTAAAGAAGAGGGTCATATTACTTTCAAGAGGTGGTAAAAGGAGGAAATAAACATGAATTCAAAAATGGTCAATACATACTGGCAGTCTCTGCCTCCTACCCGTAGGGTAGGCTACCTGGAGGAACATAGTGAAAAAAGCATAGCAGGAACATAGTGAAGGGAGTCAGAGAGGGCCGTAAACAGGAAGGAATGCCTAAATAGAAATCTGGAGGAATGAATAAGAGTTTTCCAGAAGACACGAGAGGAAAAGGCTATGAAAACCTTCCCTGCCTCGGTACTCTGTGCTTTTCACATTGGACCCTGTGTGAAAGGGTCTGTAGCGAGGTCTGCAGCAAAGGTGTCTTCTTGCATACTGTCTCCCCAACTAAATGCTAAGACTGAAGAGCAAAAGGTAAGTCTTTTCACTTTGGTATCACCAATACCTGGCAAAAAGCCTGGCAAAGTCATAGTACAATGACTGGGGTAGGAATTACCCCTCAGAGTCAGCTCTAAATCCCCAGATTAAAGATAAACTGCTTTCCTTTATTAAACAGCAGGAAAATTAAAGGGCAGAAATATCTCAGCTACACCAAAACTCACCATTTCAAAGCACATTTAAACAGAACACAGAAAACTTTTAAAGCCATAGTGAAGTGTTAAATGATTTCCATGTTTTCCCATCTAGAACCCAGAAGCAATGAGCCACCACAATTAACTAGTAACTCTGGCTGTTCATTGTGGAAAGTAGACATTTAGCCTGGATCCCCAGACAGGAGCAGCACAGCCACGTCAAACAACAGCCTGCAGCCCGGGCATCTGGAGGGTGGATGTTTCATCACCATAGGGAGTAGCTCTGCCAGCAGGGATGCAGGAGGGGTGGAGCTGGCAGCAGATGGGGCAAGTTAAAGCCAGTGGGGATTTAGAGGGGCTGTCCTATGAATTATCCAAGAACAGGGTATATCACTGACATATTTCTGTATGCCTGGTGCCTGGTGGCACCTGGCACTACAGGACCACTTATACTGTTGTGCAAGTTGTATTCCTACAAGGGTACCCTGCAAAGGGGTCTCAAGTTGGAGACACAATTCAGCCAAGCCCAATGCCTTGTCTGACTGCACATGGAGGAAGAAGTACCTTTATTTAGTTACTATGCCCAGAAAGGGTGACTTTTTAAAATTGGTCCACCCAGAGGATACTCCATATTTTAATAGTTATTACCAGAAAAGGGGACTTTTTCTAATTGCTGCTCCCAGAGGATGTGCCTGTCTAAAGATTCCACCAAAAAGAGTGGCTTCTTCTAATTAATCCACCCAGGGAAAGCACCCTTTGCCATCCCTCTACCTGGAGGGGACACCTGCTTGCCAAATTTCTACCAGCTCCCTCTGGCATCTTACGAGAGTGAAATAAATATTTAATAGGACAAAGAGATCCTTCTCCTTCACTAGCTCTTCCCCTTCCCTCATGACCCCACACCCCATGTGCATTAGGTAGTCTGGAAGCTACAGGCACAAAATATAAAACCTCTGTGCAAGCCAATAACATTTGTTTCCTAAATCTACCATTTTCATTAACTCAGAATTATGGGAAAAAAGATTTCATTGGGCTATTTCGCAACAGGGAGTAAACTTATGTAACTCTTTATTCCAAGAGGTAATACAGGCTGGAAATTGGAATACAGGGAGACTTTGCTATCCAAAATCCTCAAGAAATGAGGTCTCTTAATGGGTAAGTTTCCTGGGAGCTGGAATGTTCCCCACTTTTCAGTACTTAATCTTTTCTTCAATTTTCAGCATTTCGAGTGGAACTCTTCCTGAACACACCCTTCTCAGCCTTCTTAAACATATTCCTCTGAAGATGCTGAAGCCTCTTTTTCTTTTTTTAAACAGAGTCAAGTTCTTGCCATGTTGCCCAGGCTGGCCTTGAACTCCTGGGCTCAAGGGATCCTCCCGCCTCAGGCTCCCAAGTAGCTGGGACTACAGGCCCATGCCACCTCTCCCAGCTACAGCCTATTCTTGATGCCTTATTTATCATCCTCGATGTACAGTATTGCTTGGGAGGCAAACTATAGGGGTTACCTTTAGCACCTCCCCTCTCTGATCACACTATGGAGGGATGCCAAAAGTGCCCCCCATAGTTCTCCCTTTCCCTTTGTCCCCCTTTCCCTAGTATTTCCCAGGAGGGCTGCTGACAGGGTCACATAAGTGGATGTCTCAGGACCCCAAAATAGCCACAAGAGAGGTTCTGCACTGGAAATCCAAACACAGAGCCACCTACCCAGAGATCCCTTTGCTCCAGTCCTCTTCCTTTCTCTGGGTGAGTGTTGGCCTAGATCCACATTCTAAAACTATTTCTGTTGGGATCATGAAGGGAAAAAAGATAAATACTCTTTCTTCTACATTGCATTTGTTGAAGTATAAATGGGATTAAAAATACTCAATACATTTATACATTCTACTGTGCAACTGGGATGAAGAACCCCTGTTATAGATGGTTAGAGCTGGGAGAGACCACTCCAAAGTTTCCGAACTTATTTGAACACACAATCCTTTACAAATTATATTTGTGGATACAAATACAAAATACAAATGTGGATAATACATTTCACTCTTATGCCATATTATTAACACAATAATCTACCCGCATGAAAGAGTGTGCCACATCAGAGAATACGGGAAAGCACAGAGTCTGATCTAGACGTTGATTTGGAGACAACCATTCCAACTTCTATTTGGAATTTCTGGCACAGCCTATTTCGGAACACTAAATATTACAACTGGAAGTTTCTTTCCTCTTGCCTATACTCCGACGAACTTGTGCATAGTGGAGTCGTTATATTCTGTTGCAAAGAAAAATAAATTGAGATTGACCTGGTGTAGGGATCCAACCCAGTAACATCATGGGTGATATTAAGTGGCAGTGACGTAAGAAAACAAAAATGCTATTCTTGTTTAAAGTGTTAGTGGGTTTTGATGACGTGTTATAACCAAAATATGTAAAATAAAAGATGTTTTACTCTACCTTATCATATATTTATCCTTTCTATTAATAAAATAAAATGGTTTCATGTTTCTAATTTCCTATGTTCTCTCTCTCTCTTTTTTTTTTTTTTTTCAGAGATGGAGTTTTTCTCTTGTCACCCAGGCTGGAGTGCAGTGGCACAATCTCGGCTCACTGCAACCTCCACCTCCCGGGTTCAAGCGATTCTTCTGCCTCAGCCTCCTGAGTAGCTGGGATTACAGGCATGCGCCACCACACCCGGCTAATTTTTTGTATTATTAGTAGAGGTGGAGTTTCACCATGTTTGGCCAGGCTGGTCTCAAACTCCTGACCTCAGGTGATCCACCAGCCTCGGCCTCCCAAAGTGCTGGGATTACAGGCATGAGCCACCGCGCCCAACCCCTATGTTCTCTTATAATGTTAAAAAATATATTGGCCAAGAATGGTGGCTCATGCCTGCAATCCCAGCACTTTGGGAGGCCAAGGTGGGCGGATCACGAGGTCAGGAGTTCAAGACCAGCCTGACCAACATGGCGAAACCCCGTCTCTACTAAAAATACAAAAATTAGCCAGGCATGGTGGTGGGTGCCTGTAATCCCAGCTACTTAGGAAGGCTGAGGCAGGAGAATCACTTGAACCCGGGAGGCAGAGGTTGCAGTGGGCCGAGATCGCACCACTGCCCTCCAGCTGGGCAACAGAGCAAGACTCAGTCTCAAAAAAAAAACAGAAACAAAATATATATGTAACCTAACCTCACATTATTACTGTTTACAATTAATTCATCTGCGAGACCATTTTTTTTGTCACTCACTTTAATCTAAGTCTGCATCATAGTTCACGCTTATTATCCACAAGTATAATTTGTAAAGGATTGCGTGTTCAAATAAGTCAGGAAACTGGGTCTCTCCCAGCTTTAACATCTATAACAGGAGTTCTTCACCTAAGCTGCACGGTAGAATCACATGGGAACTTTTAAATAGTACTGTTTCCTGGGCCTCATCCCCCAGAAATTCTGGATTTATTGGTATGGGGTGGAGCCACAGCATTAGTACTTTTTTTTTTTTTTTTTTAACATTTAGGGTAAATTTTACCAACATGTTGTACTGATTACAGAGGACTTTGTTTTAAGCATCGCTATATCTTGGTCAATAATATCTATTGGTCTACATAATGATTTTGTATAATTATTAAGAATTTAGCAAAACATTAACAATTAAAAAAACTCTCTAGGTGCTTTGGATTGGCAGTCAGAGTCTATATGAGTTTATGACTGTAATTAAAAAATGAAAAATGCAATCAGACATGCAGTGTGAAGGATTCTACCCAGGGAGATGGCTGTATTACCTGGTGGCCAGGGCATCTTGTAGACACTGCTGAGGTGTGCCTATGTCCTTGAGGCTGCCTGGCTGTGAGCTCAGGATTTCCTTCCTTCATATCCACGCTGGTGAGAGTTAGGCATGCTGGGCCCTCAGGCAAACTGCCCAGTACTTTACTGAAACATGCTTAGGCCCCATAAGTTCTGTGAGAAGGTGTTTCTTCACCCATAAACCAGGCTGGTTCTGTCAAACTGGTGAGCTCAACTGGGAGCCATGCAGACATCCCAAGGGGAAAAAAACAGAGAGCCAGCGAGACACTTGGACAAGAGCTCTGCCCAAAGGCAAGGGACGCTGCCTGGCTGTGCGGCTTGCATCCATCCTCTGCTGCTTCATTAAAGCCCCTCCTTGGCATCCCAGCCTGGCAGGTTCTGTGGTCAGCCAGCACCACATATTCTCTGTGACAATAAACATCTCATAGCTGCCATGACTCTTGGTGGTGCCTCAGCTTCAGTTCCAAAGAATGTTTTCGCCCTTGGTTGGCGAGGCAGTGAACAGATGTCAGTGGGGGAGAATGAAGGGAGGAGTCAGAGGAAAGGAAAATCCTGGGGTTGGGAAAGATGAGCTGACAGCCTCAAAGGCTAGATGGGGCTCCTCCATGGGCACACAAACATTCTTTACATATTCTGGAAAAGGGAAGAATGGCTGCAATTCGTAGCTGTCTAGGAACATTCTTATTATAACTTCATCTTGACAGTACCCCCATCCAGGGATTTCAACAAGCTTCGTGGAATTTCACCTTCTTAGTATTTAGTGATGGTGTGCATGGCTGCAGCATAGGCACCAGGCATTTCATTAATACATACATTATTTTGGATCCTCACAACAACCCTGTGAACTGGGTAGTGTTTAACCCCATTTTACAGATGAGGAACTGTGGCTCAGAGACACTAGAGTCAGCTAGTAGGTGCTGGGCAAGTGGGACTTCACCTGGAAGCTGACGATTCCAAATCCAAAGATCCTTTTCCTTAACATGTCATCCATTGTCTTTTCTATTTACTAAAAGTAATAGATGTTGATTGGGGAAATTTTGACAAATACAGAACGGTAAAAGGAAAATAATACCACTCATCCCCATAATCCCATCACCCTGAGATAATCATTGTCAACATTTTGGCATAGGCTTCTCCAGTTTCTTCTTATGTGTATGTGTCTGTGTGGGTGCTCTATTTTAGATGATATTGTATATAGTAAATTTTATCTTTGGTTTTTACTTAGCATTATTTTGTGCATTTCCATGTAGCCTTATAATTCATTTAGAGCATAGCTTTTCATGGCTGTATATTAGCCTATCACATAGACCTAGGAAAATTTATATAACCACTCCCCTATTATTGAATGTTTAAGTTATTTTCCTTTTTCTGTCTAATGCAAATAACCAGAAAATGCAGTGGGGATTCCCTGCACATTTTCCCCCCCACAATATCTGATTATTTCTTTAGCATAAAATCTTGGAAATGGAATTACTGAGTCAAAGGAGACACTCAGTGTATAACAACAAGGCCTGTCTTGCTGACAACTCGGAGATACCACCTCCTGCAAGGGCAGAGAAGTGCCCTCCTCCTCAGCCCCCAAGGACCGAGGATGTTAACGTAAGGAGACCTCAGTCACCTCCGGGCCTCCTAGTCTGGGGGAATAATTTGAGTTTGGTATTTTTCAGTTACTGGGAATCAGGCTATAAATTGTCAGGCAGCTAATTACACTGTTCTCGGAAGCAAATGATTCCAGTCAAAATAAAAACAGATGATAGATACTTTTAAAAACTCATCTCCTCTTTGAGTACATTTTCAAAAAAAAAAATTCTGATTTTCCCCTTGATGAATTACAGACGATTCTGAAGAATCTATGCTATTCAGAAAGAAAAATAATAATAAAAGATATCGTCAAGCCTCAAATTTCCCCACTCACAGAAAAGCAGGGGCATAAATAATACATTTAGCTTTGGAGTGCAACTGGATACACACAGCCGGGGACACACAGGCAGGTAGACTCTTGCTTTCTCTCTCTTTCTCACTGTGGCTCGGAGCCCCTCCTGCTCTGTCTAGCCTTTTTAGAGGGGCCCAGGGCCTGGCCCTGCAAAGCATGAAGGAGCCGAGGTTGCCTGGGTCTCATCTGCCCAAAGATAATGAAAACTTGAATGCAGATAAAGAAAATCCACAGTTAGTTAATATTACAACTTCATTTGAACCATGCATTTTAACCTTCTCCAAGACCCTCATATCCAACTCCCTGACGAACAAACAGGATGTGAGGAACTTCCCACCCCACCTCCACCCTGGGGGCTTATTCTGAGTCAGGAGGTGCCTTGCTCCCTCTCCTCCTGAATCACTGGCAGTGAATTCCTCCCCCACACCAGCTCTCTCACATATCCAAGGCTTTGCACAGGCTACTTCCTGAGCCAGGAATTCCCTCCCCCGCCTTCTTCAACCTTCAACGGCCAGCTCCAGATCATCCTTCAGAACTCAGACATCACATCTTCCTGGAAGCTTCCCTCAACCTCTGTCCTGAGTCAGATGTGCCTCCTCTGCCTTGTCCCGGTAGCCTAGGCCTTGTCTCCAAGGCACTATGGCTCACTGCTCTCCCCACTGGGCTGTGGGCCTGCATCCTAGTTCTTCATCCCCAGAAACCAGCACAGGGCAGGGCCCAGAGTCAAGTACTCAATAAGTGTGCAATGGCTAGAAAGAAAGAAAGAAGGTATTCAATCTAACAGGTATTTATTAAGTGCCTATTAGGTGCCAAGCATTGTTTTGGGAGCTGGAGACAACAGTAAAAACAGATAAAGACTCCTACCCTCAAAGGAGCTTATATCTTATTGAGGAGCTTACATTTTAGAAAGAGAGGGAGGGAGGAAGGGAATGGAAGGGAGGAAAGGAGGGAGGGAGGGAGGGGGAGGGAGAGGAGGGAGGGAGAGAGGGAGGGAGGGAGGAAGGGCTGCCTAATTGCTCAAACCTCCCAAGTTAACTGACTGATACCTAGTGGTCTTGTGCATGACCTCATACAAAGCACTTTACTGCAAACTACCTGTACACTTAATAAACATACCTCCTGTTTGTGGCATTATTAAAGTAGTTTTGACTGTTAAGATATTGCCATCCTGTGTCCTCTAACTTGAAAACTTCGATGAGGGCTTATTTGAGTGAAATCGTGAAATTCCACAGAGCAGAGAAGAGCTGATAGCTTGAACCAGGAAGGCCAGCGATTCCCAACTGAGAGTAGAGGACTCTAGAGGACCATAGAGTTATCACAAGAAGTCTGTAAGTTTGCAGATCCACCAAGCATTGTCTATGGACTGAATAAGCACTACTCTTCATATGCATGAAGATAACATTATAGTGTTTAAAACTGCAAATTCATTTAAAAGCATTGCTAAATTCACAATAACACTAACAGAATGACAGATTGGTTTTTATTTTTGTTTTTACCATAGGGAATTCTAAAAGTCCAAATTCCATCTTTGGACCCCAAACCGGACTGAGCAGAAGATCTTCTGGTATGTGAACTAGGGTCCTGGTTCTGGTTATCAGCTCTCCTCCACCTAAATAAGACCTGATTCCCAGGCACCACATGCTGATGTGGTCGGGAATGAGATGGCACCTACCTCTGCAGCTTGGGAGCTCCTCGAAGGGAGACATTGGGTCTTATTTACCTCTGGGTCTTTAGCACCCAGCACAAAGGTCAGACAGGGTCCAGACACAGTTGTGCCCACTTTTCGAGGTTAGAAAATAATGATCTAAGGAAAAGATGATTTGAGGCCTTCAGAAAGGGAATAGAGCAGCAAAGCCAGTGAGTCTGTTAAGCTACTTGAGCACTGAAGGATAAGAAATCCATACCCTGTAAATGTGTATGCTAAATGCACTTTTGGTAATAATTTTACTTTCTTGTTCCCATTGGTTTTTAATAAAAGGTGCCTTCTGAAATGCCAACTAGCCTCTACTAGAATAACAGAAAATAGTCAGGATGCAGGGGTGTGGCAAGTAGTGTTTACAACTGGATTGAAAGCTACAAGGGAGAAGAACAGGTATAAAGATGGCAGAGGGATCAGGAGTGATTGTGACAGTGTCAGGGTCACTGGCCAGCCACCCCTTCCCACCTGAAGATCCTTTTTCTGGAGCAATTTTCCATTCAAAGAAGACTATGTTTTGCTTTAACAAGAGAGCCTGTTGCCTCACACCTATTCTCTATATTCTCTATATGAGAAAGTTTGACCTTCCTTTCTCCTCTCCAGCTTCAGCTCACCCCTGGCCACAGCTACAGAACCACAGGGTTCCCTCAGTTACTAAAGGTAACAGGAGTTATTTCTCATCCTGGACAAGTTCCAACTAGAGAAAATGCCAAGACAGTGACTCTCGAAGAACAACTGACTTTGAACTTAGCATCACTGCAGAGGGCAGAGCACTAGTCTGGTTGTCAGAAGGCATGGCTTCTAGGTGGAGGCCTCCTGTCACTGGCCTGCTGTGTGACCCAGCGGGTACCACATTCCCAAATCAGCAGATTAAATACATGATTAGGCCACCAACAGCAGGGGTACAAAAGACAGAGAGGAAGGGAGAAAGAATCTAGTAAGATATTTTAATTTCAACATCCATGTGAGCTTTGAGTCATTTAAAAAGAGTAACATTTTTGTTTAAAGGTTTAGTATTGCTTTCACTTGGAATTACATATGGGGAGGCACTAAAATCTTTTCAGCACTCATGACTACTGAAGGTCTTGATCCAGCTGGGTGCCTTTGCACAGGTACCTTCCCCTTTCTGGGTCTGGGATGTCAAGTGTTATGACACATATGGTGGTTAATGACTGAATTGTTGGTACCACACCAGAGAAGTACAGGAACAGATGATGTAAATATACCACTCTCCTCCTAAAATCTAATCAATGTCATCAAGGTCAAAGTTGAGCCCAAGAGCCATAACTTGAATCTTCTCCTATTACTCTACTATTCCAACATCCTGACACTTTTATCACTTTAGCTATTCATGTGTCTAAAAAAAGAGAAGATTAAATTTCTTGTTTCTAAAGTGGAAGAAATTCTAGTGGACATTTTGGTATGCAGATTTCCAGGGAAGATGTTTTCAACACATGGAAATACCATGAAGCAGACCAGGAATTTCACGGTATTTAAAAAGAAAATGGAAAGCGGGGTGGGGTGGGAAGAGAAAAGAAAATGGGTTTGCTTCCCCCTCCATACTCTGTCAACCCTCTGTCCCAGGAGCCTAGGGGGATGAAACGTACCACAGAGACAAAGTAAGCCCTGGCTGAGTGCCTGTTCCAAGTCCCCAAATTCCTGCCACCCTCCCCACTCCATCTGACTCAAGAGGCCATCTCTTCTCTTCATTAGCAAGGACGGTCAGACTCAGGGTCCACAACACCTCATCTAATGGCAAACTCATTGCAGTCTGGAGGTGCTTTTTTCATTTTTTCATCACTGTATAGGTTTACAACAGTCTATCCTCACACTGGAATTATGATTTAAACACAAATAAACCAGCTGTCCTTTCTGATTTGGAACCAGAGTTGCCATAAAGTTGGAAAATCAAGAGGTAGGAATTTTACATAAAGATGAAGAGGGAGTTTCCACCATGGGCCCAACTGGCTTTATTCAAGCCAAAATAATTGTAAGAAGCAACAGAACATCTTTCCCACAGCAAGTTCATGAGCTAGTGTAACATGATAGTTTTCCAGTGTTATTAAACATACCTAGAATTATCTAGCCCTTCAGTGACTTCCTTAATGGCAAAGGAGATATTATATCCCTAGGCGGATGGCCTGATTGCTTTTGTAATTATCATCTAAGCACCTACAAACATTACATAGATCTCCAAGGGAGGAGTTGGAAAGCTTAGATTGACTCAGCATATGGTGGCAGGCATGGAGCTATTTCCCAATGGCTTTGACTATACCATTTTTTAGATGAAGAACCCAGCGTACAGGCCACAGATGCCATAAAACAGGACACATTCAAAACCAGATGTGGGGAAAACCTCAACTTATAGGCAGGGCTATGCCTAGGGTGTGGTAACTGCCACAGATCCACAACCACAGGGGCCTTCTGCAGTCCTGTGGTCTACCCTCTCCTCCTTCCATCCCCATCCCCCACACCATACCAGTTACAAGAGCTTTTAGGGCAGTCTCAAAGGGGTTCAAGTTACCAAAGAACAGCCTTCTGTGGAGTGGGTGGGATGTTGCGAGGCAACTAGCCTAGCCCAGTCCACCCCTGTAACCTTGAAGATGGTGGGGGCATGACCCATGATTGTGATTGTGTAGAGAAGCACCTTCAACTTCTTCAGCATCCACTTTCTCCTCCTCTATCTCGCTCCTCCTCTCTCTATCCTCCCCCTGCTGCTTCTCAGGGCCCCAGCCCAGCCTGCAGGCTATGGGCCAGTCTGACTTGCCACTACTCAGTCAGTGGCAGCCAAGTTGTCACTACAGGGAGGCTATATGCTGCTGGCCTGTCAGCTGTCATTCACTCTGGCCATGTTGCTTTCCAACCTTCCTCCCACCTTCCCAGGTTTCTCCTGCCCCATGGTCAAAATAAATAGCTAGAGGAAGAATCTGAGGGAAATCCAGACAGATGGAGGATATGCAGGGTAAAATGCTGACCCCCAGCAAAATGGTCAGTAATGGGAATCCTAGGAGGAAAATGCATAGGGAAGAAAACAGGGCAAGATATGACAATGTTCATTTATTTACTTATTTACGGTCAAAATCTAATATTCGGCTTGCTAAACACCCTGTTGAAGCTTATGCCTGAGCGACAAGGGAGTGGCCAGATGGTGCACTGATTATGCTCCCCAACTCTCTTTGCATTTGGCACTTATGTTCAGACCATTGCTGAGAAGGCCTAATTTCAGTGCTACCCAATCACAGCTCCTGAAGAGAAAAGTGTGCACTGAGAACTTCAAGGAGAGTCTAAGGTAGGGCATTAGACCAGAAAATGGAAAATCAGACCTTTTCACCAACTTACAGAAGGTAGCTGTGTTCCATTTATGCAGCAGTCCCTTGGGTGCCTCTGAGCCGTGGGACATGTACATTCTCAAAAGCAAGAGGCCACACCAGGGATGAGAGATGGCCACTCTTCCCATTCTTGAAAACTGCCAAGAAGCCAAACCAATGGTAATTTAACTTAACAATTGTTCCTCTCCATTGCAAGCTATCCATTGCATAAAGCCATCTCTTTCTAACCTAGCAGATCACCGGAGAGCGTTAGGTCCCAAACGTGACTTGGTGAAGCCCTGCCTTCCCTCCCACAGAAAGGGCTCGCTAATTCAGTGGACAGGAAGGTAGAGTTGAAAAAACTGTCCTTAACTTACCCTACTGAACTCAGTAGGTGGCTCTCTGCAAACTGTAGGGATTTTGAAAACTACTCCTCAAGCTGACTTATCAAATTTCTCCTAGACTAATCTTGTTATCAGTGGGATCCCAGCAAAAAACTGAGCCCCTGCCATGCAGAGGCTCCTGGTCCAGCGTCTACATTCCATCTGGCAGTCATCTGTGGCTTCCACCTTTCTTTTCCAATAGGACTCAGTTCATTTATCTCCACCAGAGACCTCTGCCATCTACCTCAGAGGTCAGAGACCTTTATGAAGAGAGGTGCCAGGGCCTGACTCCAGTCCTTCTGGAAGGGGTGGGGATGGGGTGGGGTCTGCAATGAAGAGGGGCTGGCCCAGGCAATTCTTTCCCAAGTTAGCTGGAAGCTTGCACTCAGAAATCAGCCAGCAGTCATCTTCTGCCTCCATCGGAAACTTTCTGGCCACACTGCTCCTTCTCTCCCCAGCTTTCTGGAGGAACCGATTGGCCCTGGTACCTGGCATGCCGCAGCTGTAGTCAGCATTTCCAGCCTACTCAGTCCCCTTGCTTTCAGCAGAAGTCCCACACTCTCAGGGGCACTGCATTTCCACAGACGGAGGGTTCCCCGTGTAAAGTGTTGAGATCCAAAACAGTAAAGGACAAGGGCTCGCGTAGCTCCCCTACCCTCTCACACGTCCCGCGTGCTCAGTGAAGGCACCACTGGGACCTGGTGTTTCTCAGGCATGGCTGATTCCTAAAGTGAATGCGCTTCAGGAAACTGATGATAGTTTCTTTAAATGATTCTCTCCAGCAAATAGCAGCCAGACCCTAGCGGTAGTGGGTAGGGGGTCAGCGAAGCCCCGGACATTCTCCCCTCCCCCCTCCCGGCCACTCCCCAGCACAGCGGCCCAAAACGTGCGGAGAGAAGCAAGCGGGAGGGCGCTCAGACACTCCTGTGAGTGCGAGCCGCGTCCACGCTCCAGCGGGAAGTTGCACAGGTTTAATGCCTGTAGGCACCACCGCCGGCTCCTGCCGCCGCGTAGGTGGCGGTCGGCTCCGGCGCGCTTTCTGAAGTGGCCGAGCTCCTAGACAGCAGCAAAGAAGCCAGCGGCTCGGCCATTTAGCTCCCGACGCGGCGATGAGGAGGGCGCCGAGGGCCTGGGGCTAGGTAGGCGGGTGGGGGGAGTATCGGCCAAGCCGTCCTGGACCCAGCGGGTCCCCCCCCAACCCCAGGAGGCGGCCACCAACCCCAGGGTCGGGAGTCCCAAGGGCACGGGGCCACTCCGGACGGCGCGACCGGGTCCAAGAGCAGGAAGTTCCAGCGGTAGGGCGGCTGTGGGGCGGAGGCGGGGGTCGGGGAAATGGGATCCCCTCACTCCCCGAATGGAGGGGAGGGGAGGGGCGGAGAGAGGCGGGGAGAGGGTGAGCACAGTGCTAAGCGCCGACCGGCGCCCCTAGAGGCGGGGTAGACGCGGGGCCGCGAGCCACCGGGGCGCCGTTTTTACCTAGCTCTTCCTCGTCCTCCTCCGGGCCAAGCAGGCGGCAGGGAAGGCGGCGGCGGAGGCGCACGGTGCGCCGGTACAGGCTGTCTGTGCGGCGCCCCAGGGCCAGCAGGTGCCCCTCGAGGTCCTCGAGCAGAGCCAACGAGTGGCCACAGAGGTCGGCGAGCTGCCGGAGCAGGCTGAGCGCTGCCAGGTGGCTCACGTCGCGGAGCTCCGCCAGCTGCTGCGGCGGGTTGCGCGGGCACAGGCGCTGGGGTACCACCGTGCGCCTGTAGAACGGCATCCCGGCCGCGGGCGCGGGCGCGGGCGCAGGGGACCAGCCTGGCGGCGCGGCGGACTCACCCCGAGCAGCGCCCTGGCCCGAGCGCCTCTGAGCGGCGGCCCCAGCTCCGGGCGTAGCAGGCCCCTGGGCGCGGGCCGGAGAGCGTGCGGGCGCCAAAGACGACGGGCGGGTAGGCGGGCTGACGGGTTCCTCGCCTAGAGCGCCGGCTCCCCCGGGGCTGCACACTCGCCGGAGCCACCAGTCCCTCTGACTCTGCTTCGCCGGGCTCCTCCTCCTCCTCCCCCTCCTCCTCTCTTTTCTCCTCCTCCTCCTCCTAGCTCTGCTACTTCGGGATCCCCCCACCCACCTTTTTTTTTTTTTTTTTCTTTTGCGGTCAGAGATTCGCAGATTAACGCTTGATCCGGGAGAGGGAGAAAGGGAAGTAGGAGTAAAAAGAGCGAGCTGGAGCGTGAAAGAAGGAATGTCTGCGTGAGGGGGGACGTAAGGTACGGTGTAGAATGTGTGCCTCGGTCTTCCTGAGGAGCTCCACTCCCAGTTCTGATGGTTAAAGTTATTTTCTGCTTTTTTTTTTTTAACTTAAACTTTTTCTTCATAATTACAAAAAAAAAAAAAAAAAAAAAAAAACCACAACAACAAAATTCAAGCACACCCGCGCCCACACCAGCGGGTAACCAGCGAAGACCGACTGAACAGTTTGACTTCATTGATCTAGCTTTCCTTTCCCAAACGTACTCTGTGCCATGCACGGGCTAGACTAGGCTGTGAATACAACCTTCTAGCACCCATGAGCTTGGAAATAAGGACCAAAGAACCAAATATCTTATTCGACTGTTCAGGAAGACAATGTCTCGAGGGAGTCCCACAGTGCCTGGACATTGTAAAGCCATTGGAGTGGATGAATAGAAACAAACCCATTTTCTGGAACAATAGACTTAATTCAGATAGAGGGACGCCACTCCATAGTTTATGCAAAAAGAGAGCCCAGGGACGCCTCCTTCTGGTAGGGTCCGCCAGCTGGGATAGGCTCTATCCCTGGCCAGGCTGGGCTGCTGGGATGCTCTCCGAGGAGGGTTACAGGAGCCGAGATGTGCTTTCAGTGCAGGCAACCCTGTGGTCACGGCCTGATTTCTCTCCATTCCAGAAGGCAGAAAAGAGGAGGCACATTATTGTCGTCAGAAAACCAGAGTACGTGGGCCTATGTCCTCGTGCACTTAGGACCTTTCCACTCAGAACGCTTATTTTCAACACACTGAGCTCCCATCTGACTCTCCTCTAACCCTCTCCTTTGACTTTGGTGTGCTTCGGTTTCTTCCTTCTCTTCATTCTCATTTTTCCTCTTACAAATGTTCACATCCTTATAATCCTTTATAATCTATTAGCAAAACACTTTTTTTTTTAAGAGACAAGATCTACCACGGTCACCCTGGCTGGAGTGCAGTGGTGTGGTCACAGCTCACTGCAGCCTTGAATTCACTCTGGGCTCAGGGGATCCTCTGGTCTCAGCCTCATGAGTAGCTAGGACTATAGGCACGTGCCACCACTCCTGCTAATTTAGTTTTTATTTTTTGAAGAGACGGAATCTCCCTATGTTGCCCAGGCTGGCCTTAAACTCCTTGGCCCCAAGCAATCCTCCTGCCTCAGCCTCCCAAAGCACTGGGATTACAGGCATGAGCCACCACACTGGCCAGTAAAACACTTTGAACAGAATACCTGCATCTACATTAATGATTCTGAGCGTGGCCTGTTTTCATGCATTCCTTCAGATAATTAATTGTCCCTGAAGCAGTTCAAGAAGGTTCTACAACTAGTATATTTCAAAATTGCTAATAGATTCTAAATGTTCACACCACAGAAAAATGGTAAATATGTGAGGTAATGGATGTTAACTAGCTTGATTTAATCATTCCACAATGTATTAATATATATACATCAAACCACATCGTGCCCCATAAATATATATAATTGTTTGTCAATTAAAAATAAAGTAAAAGCGTAATCCGATTTCCCTTTTCAGCATATAGTTGTTTCTTGTTTAGTAAATTAGAACATGGATATTAGAAAAGTTGGGTTCTGATTAAAATAAGAATCAACAAATGGGCAAAAGACTTGTACCCTTTCTGAAATGTAAAATCCAGTTGCAGAATAAAAACCCCAAATTCTCTATTTGGCAAACTCAAACCTGAGCCAAGAGAGCAACTGGCAGGAAGCAGGGACTTGGCTGGACTCTCCAGGGATACTTTTCCTTGACCTATGAGCTGTTTAGACTGATCTCTGCTCTGGAGAAGAAGAAATGAGGTATGAGCAGATTGAAGGAGACTGTGTGGTCAGAGCTTCACTGTCTGAGCACAGCAGGCCTGGACTGGGCCTGGTCGCTGAGCCTCCCTCACTACTCTGATTCCTGAGGCTGATGAATCTTTCAGAGATCTATAATAACAAGTCCAATTCCAAGCAAACCAGCTTTGGCCCTACCCCCTTTCCCCCAGCCTAGTCTGCTCTCACTCCAGCCTCATCAATGAGACGGCCCTGGCTTTCATCAAGGAAACATCAAGCACTTGCAATGGAGTCACTTCACAGCAGAGCCCCTCCTCCCTTGCCAGGACTAGAGTGGATCCGCATGTATGATGGAAGAAGCCAAGGGAATATAAGTTGTCACCTTGCTTCTTATCCAGTCTCTTCCCAACAGGAAAGGTGAGACCTCGAATAAGGGGCTGCCTTGGGTTCAAGAGGTGAGCAGAGATGCAGAAAGCTGCAGAGGAAGGAGCGTAGGGAGCCAGGCTCTGGTATGTGGAGGGAAAGTTAGAGTTCTTGAAATACCATGCTCCAGCCAAGCTGGCTGGGCAGGAAAGCAGCTAGGGTAAAGTGTCCTCTCCTGTGCTCCCACATCACCCTCTAGCACAGTATCTGGCACAGTGTACTGGAGGGTGATATGAACATCCTTGTTTAATAGTAATACTAATATTCCTCTGTAATAATATTGTCTCCCCCACATGATTGTTAGCTGCATGGCAGCAGGAACTGCATCTGTCTTGTTCACTGCTGTATGCCCAGTGCCAAGCCCAGTGACGGGTACACAGTAGGCACTCTGAAAATGCCTGCTGAATGAATGAATAAATGGAGGATTATAGGCAGAGCAAGACATGAAGAGCCTTACTAAAGGATTTAACTCAGCCGAAGGGGCTATAGAGAGTCATTGTGGATTCTGGAGTAGAACATTGCCTGACACAAGGAAGGAAGTGCTTAAGAACTTTTTATGTAGAGGCCAAGGCTGCTACGCCCCACCTGTGCTCACATCTCCAGGGCCAAGTAGCCAGAAAGTGCTCTGTGAATTCAACATTTGCTTTGATTTGCCTATAAACCTTGGCATTTCACATTCAGAAGGAGAGAGAGAAAATGAAGGTGCAAAGAAGAGAAGGGGAGGCCCTTGACAGCCAAGCCAGACCTGAAAGTGCTGGATGCTTCCCACGCACCCACCAACTCCCATGCTCCAGGCCTGCAGCAGTTCATCCTGACACCAGATTTTGGAGTTGCACTCTGAGCCTGAGCCTAAGCACCTGTGGAATCAGGTATGGATCCGACCTAGAAACAGAGACGGAAGGAGTAGCCAGAGAGGCAGGAGGAAATGGGAGCACTGACCACTCAAGACCAGTAAGGCCTCTGCTTTCCTTCCCATCTCCCAACCTGCCTTCCTAGCTGCTGCTAAGAACCTAGAATTTCAATAAAAATGAACTTGAAAGAATAAATAAGTGACACAGGATATGCCATTTCTCCTTCTTTGAGCTGGCAGTTTCCACAGCTGCGAAATGAAAATTTATGAGCAAACCTCATGTAACCTACCCAGCTTCCCAGTACAGCCCTCAGTCTTATTTCAGGATGAGAAACAAGAAAACTGCCTCCATGTTGCTACCTCTCAAATATGCCAGATAGTAGCAACTTGGTGGCTAAGAAGGGATGTTGGCTTTCTCTTTGATATTCCTCTACAGTCAATTGTTTTATCTAAGTTTTTTTTTTTTTTTTTCTTTCTGGTTTTAGGGACAAAGTCTTGCTATGTTGCCCGGACTGAACTCGAACTACCCGGCTCAAGCAATCCTCCCAAGTAGCTGGAACTATAGGCTCGCACTGTGTTTTATCTAAGTTTTAAGAATATATATTTGGGCCGGGCACGGTGGCTCACGCCTGTAATCCCAGCACGTTGGGAGGCCAAGGCGAGCGGATCACGAGGTCAGGAGATCGAGACCATCCTGGCTAACACGGTGAAACCCCGTCTCTACTAGAAATACAAAAAATTAGCCGGGCGTGGTGGCGGGCGCCTATAGTCCCAGCTACTCGGGAGGCTGAGGCAGGAAAATGGCGTGAACCCGGGAGGCGGAGCTTGCAGTGAGCAGAGATGGTGCCACTGCACTCCAGCCTAGGCGACAGAGCAAGACTCCGTCTCAAAAAAAAAAAAAAAAAAAATATATATATTTCACCCCACACCCTCTTGCCATGAGACTCAATAAAAATATATATACAGCCAGTAGGGGTATGAAAAGCTGCTCGTTAATCCTAACTCTAACATTCTGTTCTCTGGTTCTAAGTGTCTGTACCAAGAGAAATTAACAAGAATTGGCAAATACTAGATTGAATCGACTCTCTTTTTAAATGTCATTTACCCTTTTTGGTATAAATGCATGGCTCTGCAGTTAAGAATACAATTAAACTCTCTCTCCTCAGATATGCAGCCCAGTAGCCCAAAGAAATCGAACTGGCAGCTTTTCAGTGAGATAGAGCCTATAATTCAATTAACAATGCAGACAGTATCAAGGCTAATCAACACTACACTCTGAAAAGAGAGGGATTTGTGGATTAAGTTTATCTTTATAATGATTATTAACAATTTATCAAAACAAATATAAGAGTTGATAAATTATTAATGAAGCATGCAAAGTTAAAAAAAAAAAAGTGGGTACACTGAGTGGATCAGTGCTACAAGATTTGAGAGGAAAGAGCATGGCATACTTCTGCCCTAGAGGCAACAGAGGCTTCGCTGAGTTGAAGGGATGTAACCCCAGAGCTGGGCCTCCAAGGGTGGACTGGAAACTTACATGGCCATCAATCATCTTCTAGGGCAGTAAGTGTGTGAGCCAAAGACGGCTCAAGGTCCTAAAATAAATTCCTTTCAGTCCAGTCTCAATGCTTAACACACATGGGGCAAACCCTTCAAGAATTCCATGAGGAAATAAACCTTTATTTCAAAAATAAACTTTGATGTTGTTTGAACTTTGACCCTGACTCTGAGCCCAGGCTGAGACTTCGAAAAAAGACTTGTGGCATTTTGAAGGAAACTATGGGAGATTTCAGCAGAATGTGAACAAATTCTTTTTCAGTCCCTCATCTTCATGTCCTATGTAGATCCCCCCTCACCACCAATCCCTCACCTGCCACCCAACTGTCATGTTTTACCCGCTCTGTCTTGTTAGGATGAGACTATAATTAGGAACATTCGAATGTTGTTGCGTTTAATAGGTAATTTTATCTTAACATGCTTACTTTACACAAGAAAAATCATATTAAGCCACTCCCTGACTATCCTACTCTTGACCTGACAACCACCATTCCTCCTCTGCAAACCTCTGTCTCCCCACAAAATCCCAAAGCAGTAAGTAAAAGTCCTTAATCCCCCCAGAATGGGCTATGTATGCCACGTAATGACATGTCTTCAGTGTGTTTGATATTAAGGCTAGATTTAGGTAATAACCATGTCCATGTACAGCATTACATTGGGTGTTGTCTTAGTCCATTTGGGCTGCTATAACTAACTGCTATAATAAACTGAGTGGCTTATAGATAAAAGAAATTTATTTCTCACAGTTCTGGAAGCTGGGAACTCCAAGATAAGGTGATGGCAGATTCAATGTCTGTTCCCACCTCCTGGTTCATAGATGTTGCCTTCTTGCTGTGTCCTCACATGGTGGAAAAGGGCAAGGCAGCTCTCTGGGGCCTCTTTTATAAAGGCACTAATCCCATTCATGAGGGTCCCAACTCATGATCTAATCACCTCCCAAAGGTTCCACCTCCCAATATCATCATATTGGGAATTAGGTTTCAACATGTGGATTTTGGATGGAACACAAACATTCAGGCCATAGAAGAGGTTGTTATATAGATCAGGATTTTGTGATTAATTATGGAGAAATACTGAATCTGAATAACGTGTCAGTTTTATCAAGCACCCAAATATAGGTAGATAAGTGATCAGTATTCCTTCTCTATAGGAAGCTAGGCAGAAAAACGTAGTGATAACAGCCAAACACAGGCTTTGGAGATCCACTGATCTGATTTCAAATCCCCAGCTCCATTGCTGGCTGTGTGTCTTGGACAGGTTACTTATACTCTTGGTGCCTCAGTTTCCTCATCCATAAAATGGATGTGGCCAATATTCAATTAGTGTGTGTGAGTGTGGCTGTACTGATTGTCTATAGGTGTCCGTCCTGCTTGGCTAGGGCCTATGCCATACATTAAATATTATGAATATCACTCCTAAAAATGGGGATAACAGTGGTACTTACCTTATGGGATTATTCTCAGGATTACACGAGATAATGTTCATAAAGTGCTTAGCACTGTGCTTGGCACATAGGAGGCACTCAGGAAATGTTAGCTCCTATTATTAGCAGTATAGATAGTAGTTTCCTATTTATGAAAAGGAAGGGACTTTTTTTCTCCCTTCTCCATCCTGGGTCAACATAGCCTCAAGTCCTTACTTCAGAGTTTCTGAAGAATTTATTAAAATCAGGAATAGTCTAGATCTTGTCTCTTGCCAAATTAGCTTTTAATTTGTCATAGGCTTTCTGACATTCAGGTTGTCTCAACTTCTTTATCAAGCCTTTCTCAGCCAAATTAGTAAGATTTATTAGGTTAAACTGCATTACAAACTTGTGGCAATAACAAGTGCTGGCCCTCATTTGCTTCTTTATGTCTGGGTTGTCCCACTTCCCAATCATCTTAGCTATATCTTAAATAAGTAGGATTCTATTGGTTACTCTCTAGCCCAGAATCATCACCTTGGACAATCTAAATGGATGCTTGCTCAACTCCTTAGTAAGCCCAGTTTCTGGAGTTACCCAGAGAACAGTCACCAAATATCTTAGATGAGTTTACATATTTACATTAAAAATGACGATCTCATCACCATATGCAATTGCAGGATCAATTGCATATATTATCAATTGCAGACAAGAAAATATTATCCACCACCAAAATACAGTGAAAGCTTTCTTATTCCAAAGGGAAATAGATTCCATTTTTAGTCACTATCAAAGCACACCAACTGAATATTTGCCTTGTCCGTTTTATGGGTAAGTAAACTGAAGCACAGAGAGTATAAAGTAATCTGCCCAAGAAACACCAGCCATGTTGGTCTTGGCCTTGTGTATGCTAGGATGCTTTGGCTGTAAGCAACAAAAAATACAACTCAAAGTTGACAATAAGGACATTTATTATCTCATAAAATAAGAAATAAAGAGTAGGCACTAAGTTTGGTTAATTCAGATGCTTGACAACGTTATCCAAGAGCTAGGTTTTCTCTGTCTTTCTGCTTTGCCATCATTGGCATGTTGGCTTTATTCCCAGGCTAGATGCCATTTAGGGGCTGGAGCAGTATACTTCTTTATATACATCCAGAGGAAGAGAATAAAAAAAAAACACTCTCCCAAACATGGAATAAATATTTCCCCCCATTTTCACTGGACAGATGCCCATCTTCAAAGCATTATCTGTCATCAGGGGAATGTACTGACACATTCTAATCAGCACACACATGGAGCCAGGTGTGGAGTGGATACCTGTACAAAAGTGAGGTTCTGTTAGGAAGGAGGGAAGCCCCATGACTGAGTGCAGCAAGGATACTAAGGTCTATTCCAGGGAGAAATGGGACCCTTCTGATGGTCATTCTTGGCTTGAGGATAAACTGACAGCTCAAGGATTCCTCATAACTGACCTGAATCATAGACTGATGGGCCTCTTACCCTCCCCCAGTTCCCTCCACATATTTTCTCAGGAACTTTCCTGATACATTTCTTGCACATCTAATCCTGTCTTGATATCTGCTTCTCAGAGGACCTAGGCTCAAACAATCACCAATCAACCAACTCAATAAACTCTTCTCCATCCTTATTATACTGGACGTCTCCGTAGCATTTGACAATGATGACCACATCCACATTCTTGAAACTTCATCCTGCCTTTTCTTCTCTTTCTTTCTTTCTTTCTTTCTTCTTTCTCTCTTTCTCTTTCTAATTTCTTTCTTTTTTCTTTCCTTCTTTTTCTGTCTTCTTTTTTCTCTTTCTTCTTTTTTCTTTCTCTTTCTCTTTCACTTTTTCTTTCTCCTTCTTTCTTCTTTTTTCTTTTTCTTTTTCTTTCCTTTTTTCTTTCTCTTTCTTCTTTCTCTTTCCCTTCCTTCTTCCCTCCCTTCCTTCCTCCCTCCCTTCCTCCCTCCTTCCCTTCCTCCCTCCCACCCTTCCTTCCTTCCCATTCCTTCCTTCCTTCTTTCCTTCATTCCTTCCTCTTTCCTTTTCTTTTCTCTTTTCTTTTCTTTTGAGATGGGGTCTCATTCTGTCACCGAGGCTGGAGTGCAGTGGTGCAATTATAGCTCACTGAAGCCTCAAACTCCTGGGCTCAAGCGATCTTCCTACCATCTCTACTAAAAATACAAAAAATTAGTCGGGCGTGTTGGCGGGCGCCTGTAGTCCCAGCTACTCGGAGAGGCTGAGGCAGGAGAATGGCGTGAACCCGGGAGGCGGAGCTTGCAGTGAGCCGAGATTGCGCCACTGCACTCCAGCCTGGGCGATAGAGCGAGACTCCATCTCAAAAAAAAAAAAAAAGATTCAGATTCCCCAAGCTCAGAGCTCCTCTCCTGTAATGCTACCCACTATGTGTGCAGGTGACACCTGGCCTTCTTTGTGCTGCTCTATGGGAATTGGTACTCAGGAAACCAGTATAAGAAAATACAAATACTCTGGCTATGCTATCATTGTAATAAAGTCATTTGTCTCTGATCCAGCAGTCTCATGTCTCTTGCAAACATCTATGAAACTAAGACAGGCTAACTTGTTAGCTTGCAAATAAAGTAAAATTTCACACCCCTCACAATTCTTGCCATCTTTTCTCGTCTCATCTCTCACTACACTCTACTTAATCAACTCATGATTGGGAGAGGTTAAGAGTACAATGATCTATCCTCCATCCTCTATGTTACTATAGCCTAGAGTGAAGAGGGGATGCCAGAATTCCACAAGCTCCTAGTAAGAAACCTATGACTTTGTATTGGGGAAAGGGAAATAATCAGACTTTGGGGAGATTACTGGACACTGGCTCTGAAATGACCCTAATTCTTGGTGACCCAAAATATCACAATGGTCCACTAGTCGGACTAGAGGTTGGTGGAGGTCAGGTGATTGATGGAGTTTTAGATCAGGTCTAACTTGCAGTGGGCCCATTGTGTTCTCAAACCCACTCTGTGGTCATTTCCCCATTTTCAGAATGCATACTTAGAAGAGACATATTCTGCAACTGATAGAATCTTCACATTATGTCCCTGATATTTGGAATGAGGGCTATTACATTAGCCCTCATTTGGAAAGGCCAAATGGACACCACTAGAACTGTCTCTGTCTACAAAAATAGTAAACCAAAAGCAATAATGCATTCCTGGAAGGACTGCAGAGATTAGTGCACTATCCAGAATGTGAAAGATTCATGGGTAGTGATTCCCATTACTTCCTTACTCAACACACCTATTTTGCCTGTCCAGAAGACAATTAGATCTTAGAGAATGACAGTGAAATAAATCAGGTGGTGAATCCAATTGCAGCTGCTTTTGCTGTTTTGTTGCTTGAGAAAATTAACACCTCCTCTGGCAACCTGGTATGCAGCTACTGATATAGTAAATGCTTTTCTGTATGCCTGTCAACAACGACCACCAGAAGCAGTTTGCTTTCGGCTGGCAAGGCCAGCAATACCCCTTCACTTCAGAGGATGTTGAGACTTTTCCCCCAAGTCCTAAGAATCTGCACTGTGATTTACCTACAGGGATCTGCCAGAGGTTCTAGAGTGTCTATTTGCTATTGCCACTGAACATACCATCACATCTGCTGGAGCATATGACCCAAGTGGCAGAGCAGCTTGCAGTGCAGCCTTGACCTGTTACCAAGCCTTCTCTTGTACCTCAGGGGTAAATCTGTTCATTCTCATGTCCACAAGAAACTTTATTGCCTTTCCCTTCTAGTTAATATCATACTGGTCCATAAAATTGATGATGCTGTCCTGACTAGACCTGGTGAGCAGGAATTAGCAACTACTCTAAACAATGTGGTAAGACATTTGTGTGTCAGAGAATAGGAAATAAATCCTACAAACATTCAGGGATTTCCATCTCAGTGAAATTTCTTGGGGTCCAGCGATGTGGGGGGATGTCAAAACATTCATTCTAACCTAAAGGATAAATTATTGCATCTGGCTCATCCTACTAGCAAAAGAAACACCAAATCCAGGGAATTTTGGAGGCAAAATATACCTCATTGGGGTATGCTTCATTTACCAAGTGATTAAAAAAAACTGCTAGTTTTGAGTGACACCATGAGCAAGAAAAGGCTTGGCAACGCATCAAGCTTGCAGGTGCAAGCTGCTCTGCCATTTCACCCATATACACCAGCAGATCTGATGGGGTGTTCAATGCCAGTGGCAGATGGACATTCTGTTTGGAAACTCTGGCAGGCCCTTGTAGGTGAATCACAGTGTAGATCCTTAAGATTTGGAAGCAAAGCCTACCATCCTCTACAGATAATTACACTCATTTTGAGAAATAGTTTTTGACTTGCTACAGGGCCTCAGTGGAGACTAACTGTTACCCATGGGTCACCATGTTACCAGGCAATCTGAGCTGCTGATTATAAATTAAGTGTTGTCTGACTTACCAAGCCACAAAGTTTGCTCATTAAGCACTCCACTGTCAAATGGAAGTGGTATGTATGAGATTGGGCTTAAGCAGGTCCTGAAGGTTCAAGTACATTGTAGGAGGAAGAGGTCAAAATACCCATGGCTCCTACTCCTTCTACATTACCTTCTCACTATTAGCCTGCACCTATGAGTGGTTCCTGCAACTAGTTGACTGAGGAAGAAACAACTTAGGCCTGGTTTACAGATGGTTCTACAAAATATGCAGGCATCACTAGAAAGTGGCACTACAATCCCTTTCTGGGAAAGCCCTCAAAGACAGTAGGGAAGGGAAATCCTCTTAGTAAACAGAACTTTGAACAGTGCTCCTAGATATTCATTTTGCCTGGAAAGTAGAAATGGCCAGAGCTAAGAGTCTACAGGTTGACGGGCTGTGGCCAATGGCTTTGATGGATGATCAGAGACTTGGAAGAAACATAATTGAAAAATTAATGAGTTCTGGGGAAGAGGTACATGGCTAGAACTCACTGAATAGGCAAAGAATGTGAAGATATCTGTGTCCTATGTGAATGCTCACTAAAGGGTGACCTCAGCAGCGGAGGATTGAATAATCAAGTGGCTAAGACTACCTGCTGTACAGATACCAGTCTGCCTCTTTCCCTAGCTACTCCTGTCATTGCTCAATGGGCTCATGAAAAAAGTAGCCATGGTGGCAGGGACCAAGGTAATGCATGGGCTCAGCAACATGAATTTCTACCCTCCAAGGCCATCTTTGCTTCAGCCACTGCTCAATGCCCAACTGCCAGCAGCAGAGACCAACACTGACTCTCATATGGTTCCATTCCCTGGAGTGATCAGGCAGCTACCTGGTGGCAAGCTGATTACACAGGACCACTTCCATTATGGAAGGGGCAGTGTTTTGTTCTTACTGGATCCATTTTACTGATCCACTAGCAAAATTTTTACTTCCCATTCCTGCATACACATTTAGGATTGTTATATCTTCTTGAAAAATTGATACATTAATCATTATGTAATGTCCCTTTTTATCCCTGAAAATATTCATTGTTTTGAACTCAGTTTTGTGTAAAATTAATATAGCTAGTTCAGCTTTCTTTTGGTTAGTGTCTGTATGGTATATCTTTCCCCCATCTTACTTTTAATCTATTTCTGTATATTTAAAGTTGATTTTTTTTTAGACAGCATATAATTTGGTCTTTCTTTTTTATCTAATATGATAATTTCTGTCTCTTAACTGGTACATTTAGACTATTCACATTTAACATGATTATTGATACGTTTGGATTAAGTTATATCATCTTGCCAGCTGTTTTCAATTTGTTCCATCTTTTCTTTGTTTCTTTTTTCCTCTTTCCCTTCTCATAGGTTAATGGACCATTTTATGGAATTATTTTTTGTGGTAAAATATATATAACATACACTTTGTTATTTTAACCATTTTAAATGTACAAGTCAGTGGTATTAATCACATCCACAATGTTGTGCAACCATTACCATTAGCTGTTTCCAAAACTTTTTCATAATCTAAAACAGAAACCCTGCAACCATTAAGCAATAACTCCCCATTTCCACCCAGCCTGGGCAACATAGTGAGACTATGTCTCTAAAAATATTAAAAATAGTGTTCTAATCAATAGTATTGATCCAGAAATTCCACTTCTAAGGTATATACCCAGAAGAACTGAAAGTAAGGTCTCACAGAGATATTTGTGCAGCTGTTTCGTAGCAGCATTATTCACAATAACCAAAAGTTGGAAGCAACCTAAGTGTCCATTTATAGATGAATAAATAAAGTGTTGTATTTCTATATAATGGAATATTACTTAGCCTTAAAAAGGAAGAAGATTCGGACACATATTACAACATGAATGAACCTTGAAGACATATATGCTAAGTGAAATAAGCCAGTTGCAAGAAAAACAAAATACTGTATGATTCCAGTTATATGAGGTGCCTGGAGTAGTTAAATTCACAGAGACAGAAAAAAGGGAGGTTGCCAGGGGTGTGGAGGGATGAAGAATTGGTTTTTAATGGGTATACAGTTTGCTTTGCAAGATGAAAAGAATTCTGAAGATCAGTTACACAATAATGTGAAAATACTTAACACTACTGAGCTGTACACTTAAAATGTAAGATGGTAAATTTTGTATTATGTGTATTTTACCCTAATTTAAAAGTTTTTAAAATTTAAAAAAATTCAGAGAAAAAATATTAACTCCAAAGGAGACATACATATTATTTAGCCTTAAAAAAGAAGGAAGAAAATCTTGTCTTTTGCAACAAAATGAGTGAATCTCCCTTAACATACCAATGGACACTTAGGTTGATACCATATCTTGGGTATTGTGAAAAATGCTGCAATGAACATGGGAGTACAGATATCTCTTCAATATACTGATTTCATTTCCTTTGGATATATACCCAGAAGTGGGATTGCTAGATCATATGGTAGTGGTATTTTTAATTTTTTGAGGAACCTACATGATGTTTTTCATAATGGGTGTACAGCAACCTTTTTATGTAAATGGCCTAGCGGTATATAATTTAGGCTTTGCAGGCCATATGGTCTGTCGCAACTACTTAACTCTGCCATTGTAGCATGAAGGCATACATAAATGATACATTAAGGAATTTCTGTGGTTGCGTTCTTTTCCTTCCTTTCTTTAACATCATAGCTCACTGTAACTTTGAACTCCTGGGCTCAGGCAATCTTCCCATCTCAGCCTCCCAAGTATCTAGGACTGCAGGCACACAACACCATACCCAGCTAATGAGCATGGAAATGTTCTGATAGAACTTTATTTATGGCCAGGCACAGTGGCACATGCCTGTAATCCCAGCTACTTGGGAGGTTGACACAAGAAGATCACTTGAGCACAGGAGTTTAAGACCAGCCTGGGTAACATAATGAGACACCAATCTCTAAAGAAGACCCAAAAAACAAAACTTTGTTTAACGATGCTAAAATTTGTATATCATAAAATATTCTTCTTGTGATTTTTCCCCAACCATTTAATAATATAAAAACTATTCTTAAGTCACAAGCCATACAAAAACTGACACCAGGCCAGATTTGGTCTATAGACCACAGTTTGGGGTTTGCCTACCCCTGCTATAGATCAAAGAGAATTAATAAACTATAGCTACTCATGACAACATGGACAAGTTTCACAAATATAATGCTGAGAGAAAGTAACCTGTGTTAGCTTCCTATTGCTGCTATAATAAATTACCAAAAACTGGCTGGGCACAGTGGCTCATGCCTGTAATCCCAGCAATTTGGGAGTCCGAGGTAGGAGGATTGCTTGAGGCCAGGAGTTCGAGACCAGCTTGGCCAACATGGCAAAACTCCATCTCTACTAAAATTACAAAAATTATCTGGGCATGGTGGTGCGCACCTGTAATCCCAGCTACATCGGGTGGCTGAGGCACAAGAATCATTTGAACCAGGCGGGCAAAAGTTGTAATGAGCCAAGATCGCGCCACTGCTCTCCAGTCTTGGTGACAGAGTGAGATGGTCTCAAAAATAATAACTAAATAAATAACCACAAACTAAGTATTTAATACAAATTTATTATCTTACATCTCTGGAGATCAGAAGTCTAACACTGATCTCACTGGACTGAAATCAAGATGTTGGTAGGGCTGTGTTCCTTCTGGAGGCTCTAGGGAAGAATATGTTTTCTTTTTTTGTTTGTTTTTTCTTTTTTTTTATTATACTTTAAGTTCTAGGGTACATGTGCACAACGTGCAGGTTTGTTACACATGTATACATGCGACATGTTGGTGTGCTGCACCCATTAACTCATCATTTACATTAGGTATATCTCCTAATGCTATCCCTCCCCCCTCCCCCCACCCCACGACAGGCCCCAGCGTGTGATGTTCCTCTTGCTGTGCCCAGGTGTTCTCATTGTTCAATTCCCACCTATGAGTGAGAACATGCGGTGTTTGGTTTTTTGTCCTTGCAATAGTTTGCTGAGAATGATGATTTCCAGCTTCATCCATGTCCCTACAAAGGACATGAAATCATCCTTTTTTATGACTGCATAGTATTCCATGGTGTATATGTGCCACATTTTCTTAATCCAGTATGTTTTCTTGGCTTCAGCTTCTAGAGGTCTTCTGCATTCCTTGGATTGTGGCCCCCTTCCTCCTTCTTCAAAGCCAACAAAGCTGTACTGAATCTTTCTTATGCTACTGTCCCTATGGTTCTCCCTCTTCTGCTTCCTTCTTTCACTTTTAAGGACCCTTGTGATTACATTGAGCCCACCCAGATAATCCAAAATAATCTTCCTATCTTAAGGTCAACTGAACAGCAGCCTTAATTTCACCTGCTATCTCAATTCCCATTTGTCAGGTAACCAAACATTGCCACAAGTTCCAAGGATTAAAATGTAGACATTTAAGGGGCCATTATTCTGCCTACCATACAATCCAAACCCACAATCACATATGCTGTAAGATTCCAAGTTAAAAAATAAAAACTTGTTGTAATGTTCAAAAATGCTCCTTACTGGTGGTAAGACTCTAAAGAACATAAAAGAAGTGATAACCATAAATTTTAGGATAGCTGTTACTTTGGGGTAAAGCAAAAGATGAAGTGATTGAGAGGAGACACAGGGGAAGCATCTGAGTGCTGGTAATGTTCTATTTCTTGACCTGTGTGGTGATTACAAAGGTGTTTGCTTTATGATAATTCATTGATATATCAATTTATGTTCTGTGATCACCTGTATACACATGACTTTTCACAATAAAAAATTTTTAATGTGAAAGAAAGAAAGAAAAAGAAGACTCCAAATTGGGAATCACTAAGCAGTGTGTGGTGGAAGAGTTTGTGATCAAACACTATATACATTAATACAACTTTCAGTCAGCATTTTAGTGCTTCAAATTTTAATATTAGTAGAATACCAGGGATCTCATGATATTTGGGAAGGTCTCCAAAATTACAGGAATCAAGACAAACAGAAAAGGAGAATCCAGAGGAAATTTTCACACAATATGGGGAATAGAAAAAAATTTAAACCATAAATGCCAAAACCTCTAATTGCTATCCTAGATAAATGAGAGAAGATTCTGCATACATGCTTTAAAATGGGAACAGAGAATAAGAGCCTGTAAAAAGTAAAATACAAGAGACTTCAAAAAGTTCATGAAGGCCAGGTGCAGTGGCTCACATCTGTAATCCCAGCATTTTGGGAGGCCAAGGTGGGAGAATTGCTTGACCCCGGGAGTTTGAGACCCACTTAGGCAACATAGGGAGACCTCACCTCCATACACACACACACAAACACAAAATAACAATAATAAAAAAATTAGCCAGGTGTGGCAGCATGCGCCTGTGGTCCCAGCTACTTTGGAGGCTGAGGTAGGAAGATTGCTTAAACCCAGGAATTCGAGGCTGCAGTGAGCTGTAATCATGCCACTGTACTCTAGCCTGGGTGACAGACAAAGAACTTGTCTCAAAAAAACAAAGTTCACGGAAGAACAAAATTAAGAGATAAAAATAATAAATATAAACTTTTTTTCTCACTTAAGTTCCATCAATGTCAAGACACTTTTGTAAGTGATGATACCAGCTTTTTAACCCATCCCTAAAGAACTGAGGGTCCTGGGAATTTAGCCATGTCAATGCAGTCTTTTGTACATTACTAGCTGAAGAAAATGGGTGCTCTTTAAAGATTTTTTTAAAATTAGGAAACAAAATGAAGTCAGAAAGAGCCAAATCAAGGCTGTAAGGTGGATGTCTAATGATTTCGCATCAAAACTCTTGCAAAACTGCCCTTGATTGTTGAGAGGAATGAGCAGGAATATCATTGTGGTAGAGAAGAACTCTCCAGTGAAGCTTTCTCAGGTATTTTTCTGCTAAAGCTTTGGCTAATTTTCTCAAAACACTCTTGTAATAAGCAGATGTTATCATTTTCGGCCCTCCAGAAAGTCAACAAGCAAAATGCCTTGAGAATTAAAAAACAAAAAACTGTTGCTATGACCTTTGCTCTTGATCAGGCTACTTTTGCTTTGACTGGACCACTTCCACCTCTTGGTGCCCATTGTTTCGATTGTGCTTTGTCTTCAGGATTGTACTAGTAAAGCCATGTTTCATTACCTGTTACAATTCCTCAAATGCTTCAAGATCTTGATCCCACTTTAAAATTTCAATTGAAAGCTCTGCTCTTGTCTGCAGCTGACCTAGGCACAACAGTTTTGGTACCTATCAAGTGGAAAGTTTGTTCAACATTTTTTTTCAGTCAGAATTGTGTAAACTAAGCCAATTGAGATAGCTACAGTGTTGGCTATTGTTTGTGCTGTTAATCATCTGTTCTCTTCAATTAAGGCACTAACAACATTAATTTTTTCCTCACAAATTGGTAGGGATGGTCTGCCATTACAGGCTTCATGTTCAATAGCATCTCATCTCTTCTTTAAAAGAGTTATCAATTTGTAAGAGAAACACATCCCATGGTCATGGATGGGTAGAATCAATATCATGAAAATGACCATACTGCCAAAAGCAATCTCCAAATTCAATGCAATTCCCCTCAAAATACCACCATCATTCTTCACAGAACTAGAAAAACCAATTCCAAAATTCATACGGAACCAAAAAAGAAGAGCCCACATAGCCAAAGCAAGACTAAGCCCAAAGAACAAATCTGGAGGCATCACATTACCCAACTTCAAACTATGCCATAAGGCCATAGTCACCAAAACAGCATGGTACTGGTATAAAAATAACCACATAGACCAATGGAACAGAATAGCAAACCCAGAAATAAAGTCAAATACTTACAGCCAACTGATCTTTGACAAAGCAAACAAAAACATAAAGTGGGGAAAGGACACCCTATTCAACAAATGGTGCTGGGGTAATTGGCAAGCCACATGTAGAAGAATGAAACTTGATCCTCATCTTTCACCTTATACAAAAATCAACTCAAGATGGATCAAGGACTTAAACGTATGACCTGAAACCATAAATATTCTAGAAGATAACCTCAGAAAAACCCTTCTGGACATTGGCTTAGGCAAAGACTTCATGACCAAGAACCCAAAAGCAAATGCAACAAAAACAAAGATAAATAGATGGGATTTAATTAAACTGAAAAGCTTCCACATAGCAAAAGGAACAATCAGCAGAGTAAACAGACAACAGAGTGGGAGAAAATCTTCACAATCTCTGCATCTGACAAAGGACTAATATCCAGAATCTACAAGGAACTCAAACAAGTCAGCAAGAAAAAACAAACGACCCCATCAAAACATGGGCTAAGGACATGAATAGACAATTCTCAAAAGAAGATATACAAATGGCCAACAAGCATATGAAAAAAATGCTCAGTATCACTAATGAACAGGGAAATGCAAATCAAAACCACAGTGCGATATCACCTTACTCCTGCAAGAATGGCCATAATAAAAAAAGTAAAAAATAACAGATGTTTGCGGGGATGCTGTAAAAAGAGATCACTTTTACGCTGCTGGTGGGAATGTAAACTAGTACAACCACTATGGAAAACAGTGTAGAGATTCCTTTAAGAACTAAAAGTAGAACTACCATTTGATCCAGCAATGCCACTACTGGGTATCTACCTAGAGAAAAAGAAGTCTTTATACAAAAAAGATACTTTCACATGCGTTTATAGCAGCAAAATTTGCAATTGCAGAAATATGGAACCAGCCCAAATGTCCATCAATCAACAAGTGGATAAAGAAATTGTGTGTGTGTGTATATATATATATATATATATATATACACACACACACATACGTATATGTGTGTACATATACACACATATACATATATATGTGTACATATATGTATATATGTGTATATGTATACATATAAGTGTATATATGTGTATATATCTACATATAAGTGTATATATGTGTGTATATCTACATATAAGTGTATATATGTATATATATACATATAAGTGTATATATGTGTATATATACACATATAAGTGTATATATGTGTGTATATATACATATAAGTGTATATATGTGTATATATATAATACCATGAAATACTACTCAGCCATAAGAAGGATCAAAATAATGGCATTCACAGCAACCTAGATGGAACTGGAGACCATTATTCGGTTTTTTTTTTTTTTTTTTTGAGGAGGAGTCTCACTCTGTTGCCAGGCTGGAGTACAGTGGCATGATCTCAGCTCACTGCAACCTCTGCCAACCGGGTTCCAGTGATTCTCCTGCCTCAGCCTCCTAAGCAGCTGGGACTACAGGCACATGCCACCACGCCCAGCTAATTTTTGTATTTTTAGTAGACATGGGGTTTCACCGTGTTGACCAGGATGGTCTCGATCTCTTCACCTCGTGATCCACCCACCTTGGCCTCCCAAAGTGCTGGGATTACAGGTGTGAGCCACTGCACCTGGCCTGGAGACCATTACTCTAAGTGAAGTAACTCAGGAATGGAAATCTAAACATTGCATGTTCTCATGCATAAGTGGGAGCTAAGCTATGAGAATACAAAGGCATAAGAATTATACAATGGACTTTGGGTACTTGGGGGAAAGGGTGGCAGGGGGTGAGGGATAACAGACTACAAATTGGGTACAGTGTATACTGCTTGGGTGAGGGGTGCACCAAAATCTCAGAAATCACCACTAAAGAACTTATTTATGTAACCAAACACCATCTGTTCCCCCAAAACCTATGGAAATGAAAAATAAAAATAAGTAAAAGAGTTATCAATTTGTAAACTGCTGATTTATTTGGAGTATTGTCCCCATAAACTTTTATTTTATTTTATTTTTATTACTATACTTTAAGTTATAGGGTACACATGCAAAATTTGCAGGTTTGTTACGTAGGCATACATGTGCCATGTTGGTTTGCTGAACCCATCAACTCATCATTTACATTAGGTATTTCTACTAATGCTATCTCTCCCCCAGTCCCCCACCCCCTGACAGGCCCCAGTGTGTCATGTTCCCTGCCCTGTGTCCAAGTGTTCTCATTGCTCAGTTCCCACCTATGAGTGAGAATATGTGGTGTTTGGTTTTCTGTCCTTGTGATAGTTTGCTGAGAATGATGGTTTCCAGCTTCATCCATATCCCTGCAAAGGACATGAACTCGTCCTTTTTTATGGCTGCATAGTATTCCATGGTGTATATGTGCCACATTTGCTTCATCTAGTCTATCATTGATGGACATTTGGGTTGGTTGCAAGTCTTTGCTATTGTGAATAGTGCCTCAATAAACATATGTGTACATGTGTCTTTATAGCAGCATGATTTATAATCCTTTGGGTATATACCCAGTAATGGGACTGCTGGGTCAAATGGTATTTCTAGTTCTAGATCCTTGAGGAATTGCCACACTGTCTTCCACAATGGTTGAACTAATTTACAGTCCCACCAACAGTGTAAAAGCATTCCTATTTCTCCACATCCTCTCCAGCCCCTGTTGTTTCCTGACTTAAATGATTGTCATTCCAACTGGCATGAGATGGTATCTCACTGCAGCTTTGATTCACATTTCTCTGATGGCCAGTGATGATGAGCATTTTTTCATGTGTCTGCTGTCTGCATAAATGTCTTCTTTTGAGAAGTGTCTGTTCATATACTTTGCCCACTGTTTGATGGGGTTGTCTGTTTTTTTCTTGTAAATTTGTTTAAGTTCTTTATAGATTCTGGGTAACAGCCCTTTGTCAGATGCGTAGATTGCAAAGATTTTCTCCCATTCTGTAAGTTGCATGTTCACTCTGATGATCGTTTCTTTTGCTGTGCAGAAGCTCTTTAGTTTAATTAGATCCCATTTGTCAATTTTGGCTTTTGTTGCCATTGCTTTTGGTGTTTTAGTCATGAAGTCCTTGCCCATGCCTATGTCCTGAATGGTATTGCCTAGGTTTTCTTCTAGGGTTTTTATGGTTTTAGGTCTAACATTTAAGTCTTTAATCCATCTTGAATTAATTTTTATAAGGTGTAAGGAAGGGATCCAGTTTCAGCTGTCTCCATATGGCTAGTCAGTTTTCCCAGCACCACTTATTAAATAGGGACTCCTTTCCCCATTTCTTGTTTTTGTCAGGTTTGTCAAAGATCAGATGGTTGTAGATGTGTGATATTATTTCTGAGGGCTCTGTTCTGTTCCATTGGTTTATATATCTGTTTTGGTAGCAGTACCATGCTGCTTTGGTTACTGTAGTATAGTTTGAAGTCAGGTAGCATGATGCCTCCAGCTTTGTTCTTTTGGCTTAAGATTGTTTTGGCAATGAGGGCTCTTTTTTGGTTACATATGAACTTGTCATCTTTTAGAGCAAGTCTTCCCACCTTGTTCTTCTTCATGAGAGAATCTTGGCCGTTCTTGGCTCTTTGCACTTCCATATACATTTTAGAATAAGTTTATCAAGTTCCACAAATATCCTGTTGGTGTTTTGATTGGGATTGCATTGAATCTATAGACCAATTTGGAGTGTATTGACATCTTTATAAATTTGACTCTTCCAATCTGAGGACATAGAATAGTCCTCCTTTTGGCTAAATTTTTCAGTAAAGTTTTATTATTTTCCTCAGAGAGATCATGTATATCTTTTATCAGATTTATTCTGATGTACTTTAAGTAATTTAGATATTATCATAAATTGGACTTTAAAATTTATTTTTTGTATTCATGCTATTTAGAAATAAAATTGATTTCTGTATACTGACTGTGAAACAACTCTGCTAAATACTTTCACTAATTCCTATAATTTCTCCATAGACTTCATTTGGCTTTTATATTGACACAATCAAGTCATTCACAAATAATGAGAGATTATACTCCTTTATTTTTCAATTCTTTGCTTTCCATGTATTTTTTCTTGCCATACTGTGCTGTCTAGGTGTTCGAGTACAATGCTGAATACAAGTGGTGAGAGCAGACATCCTGGTTTTATTCCTGATCTTAAATCAAATCCTCTCAACCTTTCTCCACAAAATATGATGTAAGTTCTTTGTAGAAATTTTTTTTGTATAGATTGCACTTTTTAAATTTTTTTGGCTACACAGTAGGTGTATATACTTATGGGGTACATGAGACATTTTGATAGAGGCATGCAGTGCATAATAATCACATCATGGAAAATGGGGTATCAGTCCCTTCAAGCATTTATCTTTTGTGTTAGCAACAATCCAATTATACTCTCTTAGTTATTTTAAAATGTACAACTTAGTTATTATTGGCTATAGTGTCCCTATTTGTGCTATCGAGTTGTAGCTATTATTCACTGTTTCCAACTATTTTTGCATAACCATTACCATCCCTACCTCTCCCCGTTGACCCCCACTATCCTTTCCAGCCTATGGTAACCATCCTTTTACTCTCTGTGTCCAGGAGTTAAATTGTTTTGAATTTTAGATACCACAAATAAGTGACAACATGAGATGTTTGTCTTTCTGTGCCTGACTTATTTCACTTAATATAATGAATTCCAGTTCTATCCATGTTGATGCAAACGACGAGATCTCATTCCTTTTTATGGCCGAATAGTACTCCATTGTGTATGAGTGCCACATTTTCTTTATCCATTCATCTGTTGATGGACTCTTGGGTTGCTCCCAAATCTTGGCTATTGTGAATAATGCTGCAACAAACATGGGAATGCAGATATATTTTCAATATACTGATTTCCCTTCTTATGGGCGTATACCCAGCAGTGGGGTTGCTGGATCACACGGGAGCTCTATTTTTAGTTGTTTGAGGAAGCTCCAAACTGCCCTCCATGGTGGTTATACTGATTTACATTCCCACAAAAAATATACAAGGGTTCCCTTTTCACCATACCCTTCCCAGTATTTGTTACTGCCTGTCTTTTGAATAAAAGCCATTTAAACTAGGGTGAGATGATATTGTAGTTTTGATCTGCATTTATCTGAGGATCAATGATGGTAAGCACCTTTTCATATACTTGTTTACTATTTGTATGTCTTCTTTTGAGAAATGTCTATCCAGTTCTTTTGTCCAGTTTTTCATTGGATTATTAGATTTTTTTCCTATAGAGTTTTGCTCTACAGAGTTTGAGCTCCTTATATACTCTAAGAGTATATAACTCACATACTTTTCCTTTTCAGATCGGTAATTTGCAGATATTTTCTCCCATTCTGTGGGGTGTCTCTTCACTTTGTTGGTTTTTACCTTTGCTGTGCAGAAGCTTTTTAACTTGATGTGATCCCATTTGTTCATTTATGCTTTGGTTACCTGTGCTTCTGAGGTTTTACTCAAGAAACTTTTGCCCACTCCAACGTCCTGGAGAGTTTCCTCCGTGTTTTCTTTTAGTGGTTTCATAGTGTGGGGTCTTAGATTTAAGTATTTAATCCATTTTGATTTGACTTTTGTATATGGTGAGACATAGGGGTCGAGTTTCATTCCTCTGCATATGGGTATCCAGTTTTTGCAGCACCATTTACTAAAGAGACTGTCTTTTCCCCAGTGTATGTTCTTGGAAGCTTTGTCAAAAATGATTTCACTGTAGGTGTGTGGATTTGTCTCTGGGTTCTCTATTCAGTTCCATTGGTCTATGTGTCTGCTTTTATGCCAGTACCATGCTGTTTTGGTGACTATAGTTCTGTAGTACAATCTGAAGTCAGGTAATGTGATTCCTCCAGTTTCTTTCTTCTTGTTTAGGATCGCTTTGGCTATTCTGGGTGTTTTGTGGTTCCATATAATTTTTAGGATTGTTTTTTCTATTTCTGTGAAGAATGTCATTGGCATTTTGATAGAGATTGCATTGAATCTGTAGATTGCTTTGAGTAGTATGGACATTTTAACAATATTGATTCTTCCAAACCATCAACATGAAATATTTTTCCATTTTTTTGTGTTCTCTTCAATTTGTTTCATAAGTGTTTTATTGTTTTTATTATACAGATTTTTCACTTCTTTGGTTAATTCCTAGGTATTTAATTTTATTTGTGGCTATTGTGAGTGGGATTACTTTGTTGATTTCTCCTTCGGATTGTTCGCTGTTGGCATATAGAACTGCTACTGATTTTTATATGTTGATTTAGTATCCTGCAACTTTACTGAATTTGTTTATCAGTTCTAATAGTTTTTTGAAGGAGTCTAGGTTTTTCCAAATATAAGATCATATCATCTGCAAACAAGGATAATTTGACTTCTTCCTTTCCAATTTCTATGCCCTTTATTGCTTTCTTCTGTCTGATTGCTCTAGCTAAGACTTCAAGTACTGTGTTGAATAACAGAGATGAAAGTGGGCACCATCTTTGTCATGCTCCAGATCTTGGAGGAAAGGCTTTCAGCTTTTCCCCATTCAGTATGATACTAGCTGTAGATCTGTCATATATGGCTTTTATTATATTGAGGTATGTTCCTTCTATACCCAGTTTTTTTAGGGTTTTTATCATGAAGGGATGTTTAATTTTATCAAATGCTCTTTAAGCATCAGTTAAAAAGATCATATAGTTTCAGGCTGGGCATGGTGGTGCATGTCTGTAATCCCAGCACTTTGGGAGGGCAAGGAGGGTGGATCACTTGAGGACAGGAGTTTGAGACCAGCCTGGCCAACATGGTGAAATCCTGTCTAGACTAAAAATACAAAAAAACATAGCCATATGTGGTGGCACACACCTGTTATCCCAGCTACTCAGGAGGCTGAGGCAAGAGAATCACTTGAATTTGGGAGATGGAGGTTGCAGTGAGCTGAGATCATCCCACTGCACTCCAGCCTGGGAGTCAGAGCAAGGCTCTGTTTAAAAAAAAATCATATAGTTTTTGTCCTTCATTCTGTTGATATGATGTATCACATTGATTTGCATATGTTGAACCATCCTTGCATTCTGGGGATAAATCCCACTTGGTCAGGATGAATGATCTTTTTAATGAATTGTTGAATTCAGTTTGCTAGTATTTTGTAGAGGATTTTTGCATCAATATTCGTTAGAGAAATTGGCCTGTAGTTTTCTTTTTTTGATATGTCTTTGTCTGGTTTTGGTATCAGGGTAATACTGGCCCCATAGAATTAGTTTGAAAGTATTCCCTCCTCCTCCATTTTTTGGAATAGTTTGAATGGATTGATATTAGTTCTTCTTTAAGTGTTTGGTAGAATTCAGCAGTGAAGCCATCAGGTCCTGGGATGGCTTTTCTTTACTGGGAGACTTTTTATTACAGCTTTGATCTCATTGCTTGTTATTGGTCTGTTCAGGTTTTGGATTGCTTCATGGTTCAATCTTGGTAGGTTGTATGTGTCTAGGAACTTGTCTATTTCTTCTAGATTTTCCAATTGATTGGCAAATAGTTACTCATGGCTGTTAATAATTCTTTGAATTTCTGCAGTATCGGTTGTAATGTCTACCTTTTCATCTCTGATTTTATATATTTGGGTCTTCTCTCTTTTTTCTTTATTAGTTTGGCTAAAGGTTTGTCAAAAGAAACACCAACTTTTTCTTTTGTTGATCTTTTTTGTTATTTTCTTCATTTCAAATTCATTTATTTTTGCCTCTTTTTTTTATTCTTTTTTTTCTTTTGTCTCCTCTGACTGCATATTTTCAAATATCCTGTCTTCAAGCTCACTAATTCTTTCTTCTAGTTGACGAATTCTGCTATTCAGAGATTTTGATTCATTCTTCAGTATGTCAATTGCATTTTCAACTCTAGAATTTCTTCTTCATTCTTTTTAATTTCAATCTTTTTGTTAAATTTATTTGATAGAATTCTGATTCCTTCTCTGTGTTATCTTGAATTTCCTTGAGTTTTCTCAAAACAACTATTTTGGTTTCTCTGTCTGAAAGGTCACATTTCTCTGTTTCTCCAGGATTGGTTCTTTAATTTGCTTGGTGAGGTCATGTCTTCCTGGATGATCTCGGTGCTTGTAGATGTCTGTCAGTGTCTGGACATTAAAAAGTTGGGTATTTTTTTTTTTGACAGGGTCTCACTCTGCCATCCAGGCTGGAGTGCAGTGGCATGATCTTGGCTCACTGCAACCTCGGCCTCCCAGGTTCAAGTGATTCTCTTGCCCCAGCCTCCCGAGTAGATGGGATTACAGGCATGAGTCACCACGCCCAGCTAATTTTGTATTTTTAGTAAAGATGGGGTTTCTCCATGTTGGTCAGGCTGGTCTTGAACTCCCAACCTCAGGTGATCCACCGGCCTCAGCCTCCCAAAGTGCTGGGATTACAGGGGTGAGCCACCACGCCGGGCCAAAGTTAGGTATTTATTGTAGTGTAAGACCCAGAAGGCCTCTTTAGGTTGCTTCCAAGAAGAGCCTCACCTCTTGCAGAAGACGAGTAGACACAACTGAGGAGCACCACATCAACATAATTTGATAGCAAATGACACAGAACTCCAGAGACGATGGCACCCTCAAGCAACACAGGCCTGTTATGCGAAGGTCAGGGCCCTGTTTGGAGAAACCCAGTCACCTGAACTATGGAATGGGGATGGCTGGATGGAGTGTGAAAGGTGAGCCTTCCTGTCCTAGGAAGAGCTACCCCGGGCCCCATGCTGGTAGGTGCTACACAGCCCTGGGCCCCACAAAGCCATGGGTGCCTCCCTCAGGGGCTGCCCCATATGCTCTCTGTCACCTCCCTGGGTGATGCTAAGCCAGATAAAGGGAGAACAGAGATTATACGCCAAGCAAGAGATAGCCTGTACAGGCAGGAGACAGGGAAATACCTCGGGAATGGACTTTAAGAGGCTGGATCAAGGGGCTGGAATATATGACTAGATAAGCAAGTCTACTCGACTACGGGCACTTTCTGGTGTCGTGGGATTTAACACCCTTGCAAATGTGTTTTGCAGTTTTAGGAGGCTCAGCTCTAAGCACAAACTCCATGGAGCCCGCCTGCCTGGTTTCTGACCTGCAGCTGACACCCACTGGCCAAATGAATGACCTTGAGCAAGTCCTGAACCTCTCTGTGCCCACTTCACCACCTGTAAGAAGGTGGCAATAGCAGGCACTTCCACCTAAAACTGTCCCGAGTATGAGTTAACATGTAGCGATAAGGCCCAGAAGACAGCCAGGCACATAGTGAATGCTGCATAAGTTGAGTTTCACGGATCCTGCCAAATTACCCTCCCAAGTGGCCGCCCTCCCCCTTTCCCCCAGCAAGTGAGTAAATGCACTGGTTTGCTCAGGACCTCTCCTACCCCCGGAATGGTTAACCTCTCTAAGAGTCACAAACCTGCCGTGTGTAAATTGAGTTTTGATTTTAGTTTGCACCTTTAGGGTGAGTGATGGTGAGCATCTTTGGGGTATCCTAGACCATTGGCTGGACTTCCAGCTTCGTTGAATAAACGACAGTGGGGTGGGGAAGGCTGGGAGAGGTGGGAAAACTCTGGCCTGCCAAACCAGCATACCCACATGCCAATCAACCCTTGTGGGCACACAGCCAAGTGCTGATTTGATAACCTATTCTAAGAAAAAGAAAAAAAAAGCATCCAAATTGGAAAGTAAGAAGCTCAATTATCTCTGCCTGCAGATGACATGATCTCACATGGAAAAAAACCCTAGCGTACACTGCACCAAAAAACGTTCAAAGCCAATAGACAAAGTCAGCAAAATTGCAGAATGGAAAAGCAACATGTGAAAATCACTGGCATTTCTATGCCCTAACAACAAACTATCCAAAAAAGATACGCGGGAAACCAGCGTATTTAGAATACCAGGAAAAGAACAAAACCCTTTGGAATACATTTATCCAGGGAGGTGAAAGGTGTGCATAATGAAACCGACCAAACACTGATGAAAGACTCAGAAGACAAATAGATGGGGACACATCTCATGCTCGTGGTTGGGAAGACGGTTAACATGTCCGTGCTACCCAAAGCCGTTACAGGTTCAACGTGGTAAGTCCCTAGGAAAATGACAACGGGGTTTTTCGCAGCACTAGCAGAAACAACCCTGAAACTTCTGCTTCTTGACTGTAAGCCTCCCTGTCCATGTTCCTATCAGGTGCTACCTCTTAGTGTGGAACGCAGGCTTGAAGCTCCTCTGTGTGCCGGGTGATTGGCATGCATCATGACATTTACTCTCCCAAGCTAATGAGCTGGGGCTGGCTCTCCCATTGACCCCTGCCTTACAGATGGGACACTGGGGCTCAGAGATGTGGCTCTCATTGGAAAGTAGGTGCCTGGCCAGAGGCGACGGGACAGGAAGAAAGAGATGGATGGAGAGCTCCAATGCACCCTGGCCCCAAGACCCGACCTGAGAGCAGCCACCCAGTCAAATGACAGGCGTCCGGGCAAACCGAGAGCCCGTGTCCCTATTGATTAAAGCCCAGAGGCCTCGCCAAACAAAGGGAGCACTGGTTGGCAGAGGGTGGACCAATGAGAAGGCACGGTGCAGGCTTCCAGGGTGCACAGAAGCCACCGATGTCAGGGACATCTCCTACTGCCACCTAGGGAGAGGACGGCAGTGACCTGCAGGCCTTGCTGTTCCTGTCCCGTGGCCCCCTTGGCTGGGCTTGACTGGGCTTGGCTCTTCCCTCCCACGGCTACCAGGAAGACGGTCTCCCCACAGCCCAGGCTGCCCGGACTGGCGCCATGAGCTCCCCAGACGAGGTGTCCGTTTGGGGGGCCGGTTTTGGGCCTGAGGGTGGCGAGCAGGCTGGCGCTGGCATGGCCACTTCAGGAGCCCCTTGTGGCCACGGGAATGACCACAGCCTCGATTTGGGGGTGCTGCACAGCAGCAAGGGCGAGGGTGAGGGCGAAGGCAAGAGCGGGTTCACAGATCCCGAGGGCTTCAGCTTCGAGTCTGAGAGTGAATTGACAGAGCAGGGAAGGGTGGTGCTCTGGGGCTGGGAAGGCCGGCCTGACACCCCAGTCGACAACCAAGGGGACCGTGTGGACTGCTCGTCCTACCTGGCTGACGAGCCAGCTGCCATCGTGCCACCGCCCAGCTTCCAGGGAAACAAGTCCCCAGAAAGCGCCGCTGCCAAAGGGTCCGCTGACATCTGGGTGGACCTGGAGGTCGATCCCAGTGGGAGAGGCGCCCTGGGCCCCAGCCCTGGAAAACGGCAGCAGGCCTCTGCCGGCCGTCTCCACCTCAGAGGTCCTGGGCCAGGCCGGGCCTGGGAGAACCCGGAAAAGTGGCTCGAAGAGCAGATTGAGTGGCCGCGTGGATCCCCAGCAGCCCTCCGCGAAAGGCCCCGCGGGGCACGATTCTGATTCCCCAGATGAGAGCAGCGACTTACCGCTGTTGAGGGTGGGCATTCGCCTCAATGAAGGAAGCCAGGCCAAGCCCGGCAGCCCCAAGAAGCCAGCAGACACATCCAGACAGGCAAGCTTCCACTGCATGGAGAGTTACCTGCCCGTGCTGGGCCTTTTCCTGACCTCTGCTCCCCGCGGACTCACTCCAGTCGTGGAGACGCCGGCTGTGGGTGAGCTGGAGGACTCTCGCCAGAAGAAAATGCAGAGCAGGGCCTGGGGAAAGGTGGAGGTCAGGCCCAGCTGCTCAGGAGCTGCCGCTGCAGGGGCCCTGCCCCAGGGCCTTTCGAGGAGGACGATAGCCCAGGAGAAGAAGTCCCTAGGGGGTGCCTCTCAACTGGCCCCGGGAAGAGCCTTTCCTGCCTGCGGAGAGAGACTCTCAGTCGCTCCCCTGGAGCCGGCCACCTTCCCGCCATTGTCTGGTGTGCGGCCGCAGGGGATGTCCAAGAAACCCCAAAAGCCTAAGCACAGCAGCCCTGGGAAGAAACCAGCAGGGAGGAAGACCAGGGAGTCCCAGGCTGCGGCCAGAGAAGATAATGACCCAAATAGAGATGAGGTCCCAAGGGCCCATGGAAGTAGGCCTTGGGACTTCTTGCCCTCCTCTCCCTTTTCACCCTCCTACTCCTCTGGTCTCCCCCGACGCCTCCTCTCTTCCAGCACACACCTGTTTACCCATGCCCCCTCTGTCCCTTGCTCCAGGGTTGTCATCGGGAGCCCAGGGACACTAGAATGACCGATCGGGGTCTTCGTCGTAGGGGCACACGTTAAGGGGAGCACTTGGTATGCGACCGGCATGCCTCCGGACACTCGGCAGGGGTCCTGCTTCCTCCTCCATGGAGGAGCTGGGACGGAAGGCAGGGCTGGCAGCTGGTTTGGATGGGGTGACCTCTTAAAGTATGGACTGCAAAGCTGGGGCACCTAGGCTCATCAACTTCCTGATTCCTCCTTCCTTAGCTGTTGCCTGAGCCACCTGACAGGCGGCCGGGGCTATCTCAGTATCCCCAGTGTTTTCCCTGGCTGGCCTCTGCCTGCTGGCCTCCGGCTGACTGAGGGAGAAAGTGCTAATGAGATTAGGTTCTGGAGTCTCCACCTTACCACAAACCCTCCCAACATGTACTCACCCCCCCACCCCCTACCAGCCTGACTCAGAAATTTCTGTTTTAGCTTCCCACCCACAGGCCAGGGCTGCCTCGCCTGTCTGTGCGTCATGGAGAATTCAGCAGTGGCGACCCCAACATCAGAACTCCCCAAATTCTGGGAAGTTCACAGCCCTTGGCCTGCAGCCTCGGAGGCCTCGTACCCAGATGCCATGCACCCTCCGGTGAGTCTTTCGGGTTTGATAGGGGTGGAGGGGAGAGGGGTGGGGAGGGAAGCCTCTGGCTCTGTCGCTTCTGGGGGCTCAGCCTTGTTCCCAGGCTTCCCTGCCCACCCAGGCAGCTGTATCACCGGAAACGGGGTATCCACAGGGCTGGCTTAAAGCCACATCGTCCTCTCTGAGTGGGGTTTGTGTGGTGGGGGGATGATTTGGAGCAGCGCCCCACACTCCAGCTCTGGAAGGAGACTTTCGGTGGTACTGAGCCCTTTTCTGTTAAGTCCTGCTCAGCCACACTGGCCCTCCCAGAGCCTGGCTGTGGCTGCCGCGCTGCTGGAGTCCAACCCGGAGTCACAACACTAGGGGGCCACAGGTGCAGATGGGCTCACGCGGGAGAACAGGGAAGACAGTCCCAGAGGGAGGGTTGGAGATGCTGGGCAGAGCAGGGGCAACGTGTTGCCAGCAGAGGGTGATGGTGCCTCACTTTAGACCCTGCTAGGCCCTTTCCACCTCACTGGGAGGCTTGGAAGCTGGATTTTGTGTTCTCTTTCAGGTAACCAGCAGCCGCCTGTCCATCTCCCAAGACAGAAAAGGCAGCAGCAGCCCCCTGGAGCCCAGGGCTGTCCTCGGGTAATGCTTTGTGTGGCTCCTAGAAATAGAGGTCCACAGTAGATGGTGGGATCCATGTCCAGGTTAAACTGACTTCTGTGTCCCCCCACTCCCTGCCTCCACCTTCCACACCCCACGGAGAGAGGGTGCCTCCTTTCCATTGAGGATTCTGTGCCAACCCACCTCACCACTGGGCTGCAGGCTGTGGGGGCTGTAAGGGCTGGGGGAGAGAGGGAGGCCGGGGAGAGAGGAGGCCAGAATTGACTAACCATTTTTCTATTTTTCTTCCTCTGGTGTCTGCTGGTCTAGTGCATCTTGCTGCAGAGGGAAATTGATGACCTTACACAGCAACTAGGTATGACGGAGCCCTGGCTGGGGCAGGGATGGACAGCGGTGTCTTTCTGCAGGTGCCGGGGGCAGGGGTGGGCTGCAGATAAAGGAAGCGTCACTGGGACTGACTTTCCTCTGGGGAAGAGAACCAAGCAAAGCCTGGCCCTGGAGCCTTCTGTGCCTTTCCAGCTAGGGGTGTGCACAGACAGCAATGTGTCGTCTGAACTCCGTGTGCACTTAGTCCACGAGTCCCAGAGATCTTCTCTTAGGACGGTTAGAGATACTGCATGTGTTTTCCCTTTAACTGCTGCCTGGTAGGGCTTGTACGGTTTTTGCTTGCTGGCTGGCTTATCTGTCTTTGAAACACATTCTGAACGGTTCTGGGATGCCCCAGCACCTGAGAACCACTTTCCCGCTTAGAAGGCATTTCCACATTTAATTCAGGTGACGGGTGGGTGAGTCAGTCCCAGGGCTGGTGGGGTATCGGGTTGCAGGGCTAGATGGTTCCCCACAGGGGCAGGGGGTGAGTTTCTGTTTCCCTGGGTCTGGAGTGCCCGGTTCTGCCTCTCTGTTTCAGCGGCCACACAGTCCTTCACTGACAAGTTCCAGGACCTTTGAAGTGAGTGTTGCACACACCATGCCCCATCCCACAATCCTGGTAGCTTAGGAGAGCTGTGGGCTGGCCCTGGCTGGGGGCCGGTCCCTGAGCCTGCTGTTTCACAGGTTGGAGCCAGCATCTTCCTACAAGACAAGCAGCTGCTACCTTTGGAGCTCCAGAGCTGCAGCCAAGCGGGTTTCCTCCGTATCCTCCTCAGCCAGGGCTTTCGCTCTTCCCCTGCATTGGCTCACTTCCCAACGCAGTTCAAAGCAGTTTGAAATAAAGTCGTTCTCATATTCTGTGGTCTGTGGTCTGTGGTCTGCCCTGTCTGCAATTGTTGGGAGTGTTGGGGGATTCGGTGTGTTGCTCCCTTCCCTGGCTCTTGAAGAACAATTCCCCTGGCGCTCTGTGGTGGGCCCTCTCCCTGCGGGGCGCCTGGGCTGGCCTCTGAGCAGCAGCCCTGCACTCGGGCTCACCACAGTGCCCTGGGTCTAGGTGCTGTGGGGGCCCTGCCTGGCCACAGCAGCATTTCCTGCCTTTCCCTTACACGCCTTGCTCATGGTCCCACCTCTTCTCCTCCTACTTCAAGGTCTCACAAGTCCCCTTCTTCAGCGCTATTCTCCCTCCCCTTCCACAGGAACTGATGCCCTCCTAGAACCCTGATCTTTCTCTCCTTTTCTCCTGCAGTTCACTGTCCCAGTTCTACCCTGTCGCTGTCCTTTCCGTTGTGAGCATCCTTGCTCTCCCACAGGGCTTGACGCCGGTGGTCTTTCCTGCATGGTTATTTCCGTGCTGTTGAGGAACATGTTGGAGCTTATCCTCCCACTCGGGAGACCAGTCCTCTTTCTGGAGCCATTATGTCCCTCTGGTGCCACCACACACATGGTCAGGTCATCTGGGCCAGAAACTGGATGGCATCCTCAGTTCCTCTTAGCCCTCATATTTGAACCTCAGTTACCAAATCCCATCAGGTCTCCTCTTTCGTTTCAGTAGCCAGGTGGAGGCAGAAGCCACATCCCTGTGCGTGGCTGAGCCAAAGGGAAGGTACATGGAGTGCCGAAGAAAAGGGCAGGGTAGTCTCTTGGTTGGAGGTGGGGGCACTGAGTCTGTTCTGGTGCCTGCAGGCCAACCTGGTAGAAACTGCTACACAGAAGGTGGCTTCCTCATCCTTGGTGTCCTATAGGCAGCCAACAGCCCCTTCTGCAGCCAGTCAACTCCATACCCTTGATTTGAAAATGGCAAGCTGCCTTCCAGGGCAAGTCTCAGGTTTTCGTGGATGTGATATTTCCGCATCCCTGATCAGTCTTTCAGACAGCCTCTAGAGGTCACACGAGATTTCCTTGGGTTCCCTGTTCTTCCTTCACCTTCCCTGACAGTTGGGATCACCTGCTCCCTTCAACCAGAATCCTGGGCTGGGCAGGCCCCAGATTCGGGCACAGATTCTGGTTCCAGCGAGGGGGTGTGTGTAGGTTCTGCCAGCTCCCATCTCCAAGAGACTGGGTGTTGAACAGACAAAGACAATAGAAATGCAGATACCATTCAAGGTTAGCGTGTGTATGTGTGTGCGTGCCCCTGCATGCACCTGCTTGGGAATCAAATTAATCATGGGTGCTGTCCCTTGAGGGAGAAAGGGCTGATTGACAGAGTGGAGGCAGTGATGAAAGATACCTGAAGGATGGAATGCGCAAAAGTAGGGCTGGGATCCACTTTTTACAAGACGTATTGTTCAATTCTAACACCTGGAAGGCTGTGGAGTGGGACGAAAGGGACGTCCCCAAACACAGGGACGGGTGTCGGGGCTCTCAGAATGCTGGAGGTGCCACGGTAGGCTCCTGATCCTCCGCGGGATGGATGGGATGTCTCAGCACTCCCGTGTGTGGCTGCAGTGATAATACCTCGGAGTCGCTGGTTGGTGCCTCATCTAGGAAGTGGGGAGCTCCCGTGGGTGGGTGCCATGACGCCAGCTAACAGAGACACGGGCAGGACGGACAGTGAGGGTGGAAAGCAGGAAAGCGGGACTGCCCTGGGACAGCTGGTCGGGTTCGGTACCTGCCTTCCCCCATACTCTCTCTGTGTCTCCCTGCCGGGCTCGTGGTGTGAGCTCAGTGAGGGGGACCATCACGCACGTGGTGGGCCAATCACAGGGCTCAGAGCTGGAAACGAACGGTGGCGGGGACCTATGCTATCCGCCTCAAACCCCTAGCCTGAGATGGTTGGCTTGATTCCTTGGGCCAAGGCTTTGACCCTGACAGATGGTTGTTTCTTGGGAGGATAACACAGCGGGCTGGGATCTGGGGAGGACGTCTGTCAGGAACTCTCCAGCTTGGGTTTTTGCCACTGGAGACATCTACGCAGGTTCTGGTTGGGTGAGAACTCCAATTCCAGGCACTGCCCCGGGGGGCATGGGCCACGGTCCACAGGGTGTGGACGGGGAGAAGCCCGTGGATGGAGTCGTGGAAGGTGCGAACCCATCCCTTGGTGGCTGGATTTGCCAGCCCCGCCTCTCAGCACACCATATCGGTTCCATATTCAGACCACCTTCTGCACAATAATGGGGCTGTAACATGTATACCCCAGGCCATGGTAGGGTGGAGCCTTCCGGTTCTATGGGAAATAAGTGCAGAATCTGAGGCTCCTCAGATTAGAGGAATCCATTTGGGCCCCAGTGGAGAGCAGGTCGAACCCCTCCCCTCATTCAGTGCCTCCCTCTTGCTTTTCCCTCAAGTCTCCTCTCTCACCAAGAGGAATGTGGGGTCCGGCCTGGAGAGCCTTAGACCCCCTCCTGCCTTGTCCTGCCACTCAGCTCAGACGGGCTCCGGAGGTCTGCCGAGCTGCGTGCCTGCCCTTGATGCAGCCACAGTGGCAGAGCACTGAGCAGAATCCCACCAGCACTCGGTACCAGAGCTCCCACTGGTACATTTCCAGACGAGACCTCTTACTCCGTTGGCTGAAAAGAGCGTCTCCCCTTCAGGCTCCCGCTGGGTTTGAAGGTGTGTGAGTCTCCTCACACGCATGCCAGCCAGAGTCCCCAAGGGTGGCCGTCCAGGCTGTGGTGGAGGCTCAGGACACTGCACACGGGAATGTGAGATGGCAATCATAGGATCATAGCGGTCATGGTGAGTAACAGGATGAACTTTAGCCCGCCTGGAGCACAGTCCTGGGTGAACTCATACAACCTCATGCCATCTGTCCTCAACCTGCATACCAAGATCTCTTCCTTTCCCCTACACTTTTTCTCATCATCCATTTCCTTGAAGGATGAAGCCAACACTCACGTTTGCCAGGTATGGACGTGTAGGCTGTGGCCACCCTGCAAACACTATATGCAGGAATCCAGGGTGCCCAGTTCAGATGATCCAGCATGAACGGCTCCCCTGTGGTTGTGCAATTTTGAAGTCCAGGTCACTACCATGCAGAGCAAGGAACAGAAGGCTGGCAGGGTGTTGGAGCCCTCTTGTTGGCCCCAACCCGATCACTACTTCCCCTTTTGCACACCCCTCCAGAAGTAATCACTCTGCTGACTTTTCCAATAATCACTCACTTTCTTTTAAAGGATTAATAATTGCCATTTAATAACCCTCACCAAGATATAAAAGTTAGAGGCAGTTAAATGTAAAATTATATTTTTGAAACAATACACACACACACGTACAAACACACACACACGGAGAGAACTCAGAGGTTGACCATTTGACAAATAGTTATAAGGTGAACAAGCCAGGTAACTACTACCTAGGTCATGAATCTGTACATTGCAGCTTTGGAGAGTTGCGGTCAGAATGTCTTTCCCTGAAGGAAGCCAAATGCACATGCTACCTACTGTGTGATTCCATTTATATGACATTCTGGAAAAGGCAAAACTATAGGAGCAGAAAACAGATTGGTGGTTGCCAGGGTCTGAGGGTTAAGACCAGGAGTTCACTACCAGAGGGCGTGAGAGAACCTGGCAGGGATGGCGATGCTCCATATCTATATATCCTATGCTGGTGTTTCCACAGCTGTATGCATTTAGAAAATCCCATAGACCTGTGTGTAAGCTATAGCCCAATAGTCCTGACTTTTTAGAAAAAAAAAAAATTGTCAGCAATACATCTCGAAAGGAAATTGACACTTAGTCAATAATTTTGTGACTACGAAGAGCGTGTTTCTCTCCCCTAATCTGTTAATGTGGAGAATTATAGCATTTTATTTTCTGAAGGGAAATTAAGTTCATATTTCTAGGATGAAGCTAATATTTGTCATGCCACATTAGGTATTTTCCTTTTTATATCCTGTAGGCTTCCGTGTGCTAAGATTCTGGTTCTGATTTTTGCTTCTATGTCATGAGCATGTGATTGACTTGCAACGTTTCTCCAAGTATCCTTGAAGTATTTGGTATCGAGGTTATGCCAAACTCATAGAGTGAGTTGAGGATTGTTCCTCCCTTTCAGTTTTCTGCACGAGTTTGTGTCAAATGGAAGACATGTATTCCTAGGATGTTTTTCAGAATGTGGTGGGGAATCTTGGAGTTTATTAGTGGAAAGCCTTTGACTACTCATATCTTTCTGTAATGATTCTGGAACGGTTCAGGTTGGCTATTCTTTCTTGTGTCAGTTTTGGTGGGTTTTGTTTCCTAGCGACTGGTTACCTTTTTCTTTGTTTTCAAACTGACTGGAGTAAAATGGTCCATAATATCCCCCTTCGTCTCAGATTGCATTTGTTTAAATTTCAAAGCCACAGAAGAGTTGAGGGAAAGCACAAGGAGCACTCATACGTATATTCTTCTACCGGACCCTCTGGTTTTTAACATTTTCTCACATTTGCTTTATCCTTCCCTCCAACCCATCCCCTGTCTTTCTCTGTGTGTGCTTGTATTTTCCATTATTTTGTGGAATCATTTGAGATCCATTTGAATCATTAAGATCCATCATCCCTAAATACTGTAGCATGTATTGCCTATGAGAAAGCATGGTCTTTCACAAAACCTTAATACCATCATCACACTCAGGAAATGTAACATTGAGACCACACAATTTTCTACTGTATGATCACATGAAACATTTTCCGATTGTCCCCATGGTCCCATAATATCCCTCATAGCTGCTTTCTAACAAAGTTCTCTTTCCAACCAAACATCATGCTTTGCACTTAGTTGACAAGTCTCTTTTGAGACAGGGTCACCCTCTGTTACCCAGGCTGGTGTGTAGTGTCGTGAACCCAGCCCACTGCAGCCTCGACCTCCCAGGCTCAAGCTATCTTCCCGCCTCAGCCTCCTGAGTAGCTTGGACTACAGGCACGCACCACCATGCCCAGCTAATTTTTAAAATATATTTTGTAGAGACTTGGTTTCACTGTGTTGCCCAGGCTGGTCTGGAACTGCTGAGCTCCAGCTGGGTCTCCCAAAATGTTGATATTACAGGCGTGAACCATGGTGCCCAGCTCGTCAAGTCTCTTCAGTGTCCTTTAAAGTGTGCTTTAAAGCAATGTTTAAAATTTGCTTTAAACCTGTGCAGTTGTTGTCAGGAAGCCCTTGAACTTGGGTTTGTTGAATGTCTTCCTTGTGATTAGACTCAGGTAGGTTTAACATTTTTGGCAGGACTACTCCGTAGTAGATGTGCTGGTCTTCTTGGGGCATGACTTCAGCAGATTCTCCATGTTGGTTTGTCTTATGACTGGTGATGTTCATCTTGACCATGTGGTCAGGGCACTGTTCCAAATTACTCCATTGTGAAGGTGCCATCTTTTCTTTGTATTGAATTAGCCATGTGCCATTACTGCATGAGCACTGTGTGAATATCCAGTCCCCCCACAATATCCTCTTTGTATCTTTTGGATGTTTGCATATGATATGGTTTGGATCTGTGTCCCCACCAAGTCTCATGTCAAATTGTAACTTCTAATGTTGGAGGTGGGGCCTGGTGGGAGGTGACTGGATCATGGGGCTGAATCTTCAGGAATGGTTTAGCAGCATCCACTTGGTGCTGTCCTCATGGTAGCTAGTGAGTTCTCACGAGTCTTGTTGTTTAAAAGTGTGTGACACCTCCCCCTGCTCTCTCTCTTGCTCCTGCTCCTATCATGTAACACGTACCTACTCCTGTTTCACCTTCCGCCATGATAGCAAGCTTCCTGAGTCCTCCCAGAAGCAGAAGTCACTACACTTCCTGTACAACCTGCAGAACCCTGAGCTCTTTTCTGTATACATGGCTAGGTCTTGGGTATTTCTTTATAGCAGCACGAGAGCGGACGTAACATCTTTTGTGCTTGTTTCTCCCTTTTCTTTCCTGATAGCGGTGCTCTTCCCCCTTATTTTCTTGACCAGTCTCAAAAGAGTTTTACCAATTTCATTCTTCTTCCAAACACCCAACTGGTTTTGTGATTCTTATGCTTACTTCCCCTTTCACTGATTTCTGCTTTTACCTTGATTATTTCCTTCTACTTTAGTTGGTCTTATCTTGTAACTTTTTCTCATTAATTGTATGCTGTCCTATTTTATATGGTTTGGCTGTGTCCCCACCCAAATCTCAACTTGAATTGTATCTCCCAGAATTCCCACGTCTTGTGGGAGGGACCCAGGTGAAGGTAATTGAATCATGGGTGCCGGTCTTTCTCATGCTATTCCTGTGATAATGAATAAGCCTCACGAGATCTAATGAATTTATCAGGAGTTTCCACTTCTGCTTCTTCCTCCTTTTCTCTTGCTGCCACCACATAAGAAGTGCCTTTCAACTCCCGCCATGATTCTGAGTCCTCCCCGGCCGTGTGGAATTGTAAGTCCAGTTAAACCTCTTTTTCTTCCCAGTCTTGTTATGTGTTTATCAGCAGTGTAAAAACTGACTAATCTACTAAATTGGTACCAGTAGAGTGGGGCGTTGCTGAAAAGATATCTGAAAATGTGGCAGCGACTTTGGAACTGGGTAATAGGCAGATGTTGAAACAGTTTTGAGGCCTCAGAAGAAGAGAGGAAAATGTGGGAACATTTGGAACCTCCTAGAGTCTTGTTGAATGGCTTTGCCCAAAATGCTGATAGTGTATGGACAATAAGGTCCAGGCTGAGGTGGTCTCAGATGGAGATGAGGAACTTTTTGGGAACTGGAGTAAAGGTGACTCTTGTTAGGTTTTAGTAAAGAGACTCGTGGCATTTTGCCCCTGCTCTAGAGATTTGTGGAATTTGAACTTGAGAGAGATGATTTAGGGTATCCTGTGGAAGAAATTTCTAAGCAGCAAAGGATTCAAAGGGTCACTTGGGTGCTGTTAAAAGCATTCGGTTTGAAAACAGAAACAGAGCATAAAAGTTCAGAAAAGTTGCAGCCTGACAATGCAGTAGAAAAGAAAAACCAATTTTTTGAGGAGAAATTCAAGCCGGCTGCAGAAATTCGCACAAGGAGCAAGGAGCCTAATGTTAATCCCCAAGACCCTAGGGAAAATGTCTCCAGGCCGTGTCAGAGACCTCCAAGGCAGCCCCTCCCATCCCAGGCCTGGAGGCCCATGATCATGGGCCAGTCCCAGGGTTTCCGTGCAGTGTGCAGCTAGGGATTTGGTGCCCTGTGTCCCAGGAACACCAGCCATGGCTGAAAGGGGCCAACATAGAGCTCAGGCTGTGGCTTCAGAGGGTGGAAGCCCCAAGCCTTGGCACCTTCCATCAGGTATTGAGCCTGTGGCTGCACAGAAGTCAAGAATTTAGGTTTGGGAACCTCTGCCTAGATTTCAGAAAATGTATGGAAATGCCTGGATGTCCAGGCAAAAGTTTGCTGCAGGGGCAGAGCCCTTATGGAGAACCTCTGCTAGGGCAGTGCAGAAGGGAAATGTGGTATCGGAGTCCCCACACAGAGTCCCTACTGGGGGACTGCCTAGCGGAGCTGTGAGAAGAGGACCACTGTACTCCAGACCCCAGAATGGTAGATCCACTGACAGCTTGCACCATGCTCCTGGAAAAGCTGCAGACACTCAATGCCAGCCCATTAAACCTGCCAGGAGGGAGGCTGTATCCTGCAAAGCCACAAGGGCGGAGCTACCCAAGACCATGGGAACCCACCTCTTGCATCAGTGTGGCCTAGATGTGAGACCTGGAGTCAAAGGAGATAATTTTGGAGCTTTAAAATTTTACTGCCCTGCTGGATTTTGGACTTGTATGGGCCCCGTAACCTCTTTATTTTGGCCAATTTCTCCCATTTGGAATGGCTGTATTTACCCAATACCTGTATGCCCACAGTATCTAGTAAGTAACTAGCTTGCTTCGATTTTACAGGCTCATAGGCGGAAGGGACTTGCCTTGTTTCAGATGAGACTTTGAACTGTGGACTTTTGGGTTAATGCTGAAATGAGCTGAGACTTTGGGGGACTGTTGGGAAGCCATGATTAATTTTGAAATGTGAGGACATGAGATTTGGAGGGGCCAGGGGCAGAATGATATGGTTTGGCTGTGTCCCCATCCAAATCTCAACTTGAATTGTATCTCCCAGAATTCTCATATGTTGTGGGAGGGATCCAGGGGAAGATAATTGGATCATGGGGGCTAGTCCTTCCTGTGCTATTCTTGTGATAGTGAATAAGTCTCATGAGATCCGATGGGTTTATCAGGGGTTTCCGCTTTTGGTTCTTCCTCCTTTTCTCTTGCCGCCAACATGTAAGAAGTGCTTTCACCTCCCGCCATGATTCGGACGCCTCCCCAGGCATGTGGAAGTGTAAGTCCAATTAAACCTCTTTTTCTTCCCAGTCTGGGGTATGTCTTTATAAGCAGTGTGAAAACAGGCTAATACACTCTTTAAATATGTGCTTTTAGCAGCCTACACGTCCCCCTCAGGACCCCTTTACTTGTGCCAACAAGGGTTTATGAGTAGTATTTTTGTAATCATCCAGTTCCAAATATGGGAAACAATGAATATTACAACTTTCATGGGATCAATACATTGTGGTGTGTTCATACAATGGAATACTATTTCAACACTTCATCTAGGAAGTGCTAGATGAGGAATCAAAAGACCTGGCTCTCTCCAGACTTGCTGAAAATCACTTCCCCTTTCTGAATCTCCATTTCTCCATCTCTGAAAAGAGAAGATGGCATGGAACAGTGCTTCTCAACCTGAGGTCTATGAACTTTCTGAAAAAGTGAAAGTACAAAGTACTCGTCTACTGAATAATAGGCATGAGTCTTACAAAGATAACATCGAATGAAAGAAGCAAGTAACAACATGGACATGTTTAATGATTCCATTCCTATAACTTCAAATGACCGGCAACACTAACCTACCTTGTTGAAGAATGCATACTTAGGGTATAAAACCATAGAGAAGAGCAAGGAAAGGACAATCAGAAAAGTCAGGATGTTGGTTTCCCCTTGGAGTAGGAGTGGGGCTGAGCTCAGGCAGGGACACCCCAGGAAGCTTTGGGGGATGCTGGCGGTGTTCTCCTCTGGGACCTAGGGGAGCGTTCCCGTACAGGTGCACTTGATAATCATTTATTAAACTATGCACATAGATTGTGATGTTTTCTTTCCATACATTGCCTTCCACCGTAGGCGGAGAAAAAATAGTGCTAAGGGAAATAACATTGCGTTAAACAGGTAAGTATTTTATAACTAGAAGGATAACCAAAATTATTTTCGCTATTTATAGCAAATCTCCTTGAGAGTAGTAATATCAGTTTATTGATAATAATAGCTTTATTTTCAACTTCTCATAAATTTTTCTAAACATCATAGGAATGATACATAATTGTGATATTAATTTTGACTTTTTAGTAAATATTTTATATTTGGATGGTAAGTTTTCATTCAGAATTTGTGATTTTGTGCTGGAACCCCACGGACTTGGTAACTTGATACAGTTTCTCAGGGGAGATTTGTCACCTCCCATCCACTTAACTCTCAGAGGTGGAGGACCAAGAACTGGAGAAAAATAAATGACCAAAAAAAATCTAAAAAGATGTGCCTTCAATGTAATACATTAATTTGACCAGGTGAGGGCAGTGCCGTTTTAAGCTGTTTGCTGGGAAGCTAGTAGCGGCAGCTGGTGATTTCATGCCTTTTCAATTTGTCCTCTTCTCTAAGGTTAGCTGCTGGGATTGAAAGGGCCATTTGTGCCAATGAAGGTGGAAGCAGTGTTGGCAATCCTTCTGATGGGCTGCATCTCCTTTGCCCTCTTGGCCCTTCCATCTTAACACCAACCTTGCCAGCTGCTTTCCCCAGCAACTCTTTTCTTCCTGTTTCTTCTCCTCAGGCCCAACTAAGACCACTGATGTGCTAGACAAAGCACGGGGCCCTGACAGACAGAGAGATAGCAGGCTGGAGTGTGCAGCCCTTTAGGGCCTTATTGTTTGTTGCAACTTTCATGGGATGGGATCAATACATTGTGGTGTGTTCATACAATGGAGTACTATTTCAGCAGCGTAAAAGTACAAAGTACTCCCCTATAGAATAATAGGCAAAGCCAGAGGCATTTTCCTAAAAAGTCAGCCTCCATCCCAGGATGAGTTTCCCCTGCTTTTGTTTCTAGTCTTGTACTCCTCCAGAGTGGCTTAAGTGAAGGCTCCACACTAGTTTGTGGCTTTAATACAGTCAAGTAGGAAGAATGTTGTGGTTATTTATTTCATCGATTGATGAAATGAAATAAAAACTCTTCTCTGGGGCCAGGCACAGTGGCTCATGCCTGTCTGGGAGGCCAAGGCAGGAGGATCGCTTGAGCGCAGGAGTTCGAGACCAGCCTGGCCAACATGGCAAAACCCTGCCTCTACGAAAATTACAAAAAATTAGGCAAGTGTGGTGCCGCATGCCTGTAGTTCCAGCCACTTGTGGGGCTGAAGGGGTAGGATCGCTTGAGCCTGCAGGGTGGAGCCTGGCAGTGAGCCGACGAAATCACCACTGCACTCCAGACTGGATGACAAAGTGAGACTCTGCCTCAAACAAACAAACCAAACAAAACAAAACAATAAACAAACTATTCTCTAGTTCTCTGGGGGCCACCCCTCTGCTTAGAGATAAATAGCATTTCCCATGATAAGTACCGCTCCATTCTCTGATTCCATTATTTAGGAGTCCAGCAACTGTAAGGACTTACTTAAGGGCGAGTGAGAAGCAGAAATCAAGGAACCACTTACGTTGAAACTTTACTTTAAATTACTACTTAAGTAAAGGGTCTTTTCGGATTCTCGTTAGGGACTTTTCATCTACATTTTCTTTGAGACAGGGCCCCCACCCTCTCACCCAGGCTGGAGTGCAGTGGCATGCTTATAGCTCACTCCAGCCTCAAACTCTTGGGCTCAAGCCATCCTCCTACCTCAGCCTTCCAAAGTGCTGGAATTCCAGGTGCGAGGCAGCACACCCAGCCTTTTTCATCCCTTTAAACTACATTTTCTTTATTACTAATTCTATCATACCATTAGAAGAAATTTGAGGGAAAAAATTATTTTGCCCATAATTCTAGGACCAAAACACCTCAACTGATTTTTTTTCTCCATGGTTCCTGCTCTAAGATCATAGAAGTACAGAATATTGGAACTAGAAGAACTCTTGGAGAAATTTAACAGGACAACTCACAGTCAGTGTGCAAGTGAGGAATCTAAGATCTGGAAGGGCAGTGTCATGTCAAGGCCACCAGATAGTTCAAGGCTGCACCTCCTCAGTCTCCATTTTGTCCTTTAGCAGGGCAGAAGCCACTCTACCTCCTCATACGCAGGCCTCATGTGGATTGATATCAAAGTTGGTGCAGCTTCTTCCCAACCTCTTGACTAGTTCTAAGCACTACAATATATCCCATTTGCTGTCAGTTACAGCTAGAGCCAGATTAGCCCATGAGAGCATCTTGGGTGAAGAAGCAGCTGTTGCCTTTACTCCATCCAGAGGACCTGTGGGGTGCTGGGGTCACCCAGGATGGTTGTCTCTGGCTATTGTACAGTTCTTTACAGGCACAACAGATGGCAGAGTAAGGTAGGACAGCGCTAGACGAGGAATCAAAAGACCTGGCTCTCTCCTAACCTACTGAAAAGCACTTCCCCTTTCAGAACCTCCATTTCTCCATCTGTGAAAACAGAAAGGTGGCCTGGAACAGTGCTTCTCAACCTGGGGTCCATGAACTTTCTGAAATTGTGTGCAGAGTTGTGGGAGGTGGTGTAAGCAGTCTCCTAGGAAGAGTGTATAGAGCTTTCATCCCATTCAACAATACTGAGGGGAAACTATGCAAATTTTTACTTTCGTTAAGTTTGTATCAGTTAATTGTGGTATATTCATATGATGGAATACCTTTTTTTTTTTGCAGTGGAAATGTACTGGGTATTCTTAGGAATGCTATCTGTTTTTAAGAAAAGTCCATTACCAATATATAACAAATTACATAAAGTTAAATATTATATGATATTTATAAAGCATACTATACATATATACAAGTTTAGAAAACCAATCGGCTGTGAATGAACTGTTGTGAAGTGATGAAAGCATGTATTGAGTACTGAGGTCAAGAAAGAGTACTTTGCAGTTCTAGAGGTGTTATATGTATTTCATTGTGCTAAAGACACCAAATATGGAACACTACATAATGTGTGATTCCATTTGTAGGACATTCTTAAAACTGGAAAACTACACATGCAGAAAACGAATCAGTCATTTCCATGTCTGTGGATTGTGAGAGGTGTTTAACTACAAATGCGTGTTATTTGTTGTTAGCAATTTTGCCTTTCTTTATTTTGAAATGTAACATACATAGAGAGAACTTCACAATATGTGTGTGTTGTTTAACAGTGATTATCAAGGGCACCTCTACAGAAACACCCCCATGTCACAGAGGAGAACACTGCCAGAATTCCCCAAAGCTCATGGGGTTTCTCTGCCTGATCTCAGCCTCATTCTTCCTCCAAGAGGAAACCAACACATTTACTTTTGTGATCATCCTTTCCTCTTTTTCCTCTATGTTTTTTTTTGTCCTATGTCCTATATTACATTCTTTTAATAGTACAGTTTGCCTGCAGACATGATCCTGAATCTAGAAAACCCCATAGTCTCAGCCCCAAAGCTCCTTAAGCTGATAAACAACTTCAGCAAAGTCTCAGGATACAAAATCAATGTGAAAAATCACGAACATTCTTATACGCCAACAACAGTCAAGTGGAGAGCCAAATCAGGAACACAGTCCCATTCGTAACTGCCACACACACACATACCCAGGAATACACCACACCAGGGAGGTGAAAGATCTCTACAAGAAGAACTACAAAACACTGCTCAAGGAAATCAGAGATGTCACAAACAAATGGAAAAACATTCCTGCTCATGGATAGAAAGAATCAATATCATTAAAATGGCCATACTGCCCAAAGCAATTTGTAGATTCAACGCAATTCCTATTAAGTTACCTTTGACATTCTTCACAGAACTAGAAAAACTATTTTAAATTCATATGGAACTGAAAAAGAGCCTGAATGGCCAAGGCAATCCTAAGCAAAAAGAACAAAGCTGGAGGCATCACACTACCCAACTTCAAACTATACCACAGGCCTATAGTAACCTAAACAGCCTGGTACTGGTACAAAAACAGACACGGAAAACAATGGAACAGAATAGAAAGCCCAGAAATAAGGCCACACACCTACAACTATCTGATCTTTGATAAACCTGACAAAAGCAAACAATGGGGAAAGGATTCCCTATTCAGCAAATGGTGCTGGGATAACTGGCTAGCCATATATGGAAGATTGAAACTGGATGCCTTCTTTTACACCAGGTACTAGTCCATTCTCTTTTTGCTAATAAAGACATACCGAGACTGGGTAATTTATAAAGTAAAGAAGTTTAATGGACTCACAGTTCCACATTCCTTGGGAGGCCTCATAATCATAGCAGAAGGTGAAGGAGGAGCAAAGGCATGTCTCACAGGGCTGCAGGGAAGAGAGCATGTGCATGGAAACTGCCCTTTATGAAACCATGAGATCTTGTGAGACTTATTCGCTGTCATGAGAATAGCAAAGGAAAAATCTGCCCCCATGATTCAATTGCCTCCCACTGAATCCCTCCCAGGACATGTGGGGATTATGGGAGCAACAATTCAAGATGAGATTTGGGTGGAGACACAGCCAGACTATATCACACCATACACAAAAATTAACTCAAAATGGATTAAAGACTTAAATGTAAACCCCCAAACTATAAAAGTCCTGGAAGACAACCTAGGCAATCATATTCCAGACAAAGTAACAGGCAAAGATTTCATGACAAAGACAGCAAGAGCAATTACAACAAAAGCAAAAATTGACAAATGGAATATAAATAAACTATCAAGCTTTGCCCGCTAAAGGAAACTATCAACAGAGTGAACAGATAACCTACAGAATGGGAGAAAATTTTGCACACAATGGATCTGACAAAGGTCTAATATCCAGGATCTATAAGGAACTTAAACAAGTTTAAAAAACAACAACAACAAACAACCCCATTAAAAAGTGGGCAAAGGACATGAACAGACACTTTTTCAAAAGAAGACATACATGTGGCCAACAATCCCGTGAAAGAAAGCTCAACATCACTGACCATTAGAGAAATGCAAATCAAAACCACAATGATTTACCATCTCACACCAGTTAGAATGGCGATCATTAAAAAGTAAAAAAATAGCAGATACTGGTGAGGTTGCAGAGAAAAAGGAACACTTATACACTGTTGGTGGAGTGTAAATTAATGTGAATTAATTCAGCCATTGTGGAAGACAGTGTGGTGATTCCTCGAAGACCGAAAGACAGAAATACCATTCGTCCCAGCAATCTCATTACTAGGCATATACCCCAAGGAATATAAATCATTCTATCAACACACATGCACGTGTATGTTCACTGCAGCACTATTCACAATAGCAAAGACATGGAATCAACCTAAATGCCCATCAGTGGTACACTGGATGAAGAAAATGTGGTACATATACACCTTAGTATATTATGCAGCCATAAAAAAAGAACAAGATCAGGTCCTTTGCAGGAACGTGGTTGGATCTGGAGGCCATTATCCTTAGCCAACTAATGCAGGAACAAAAAACCAAATACCACATGTTCTCACTTATAAGTGGGCACTAAATAATGAGAACACAGGGACACAAAGAGGGGAACAACACACACCAGGGCCTATCGGATGGTGGAGGGTGGGAGGAGGGAGAGGACCAGGAAAAATAACTAATGGGTACTAGGCTTAATCACTGGGTGACGAAATAATTTCTACAAGAAACCCGCATGTTACAAGTTTACCTGTGTAACAAACATGCACATGTACCCCTGAACTTAAAATAAAAGTTAAATTCAAGAAATAATAATGATATGGTTTGGTGTTGACTGTTATGTACTTTTATATTAGTGGAATCACAAAATGTGTTCGTATTTCTTGCTTCTTGTGTTTAATGTCAAGAGTTTGGTTTTGGATATTTAAATTTGAGATGTCTATTAGGTATCCACGTGGAGATGTTGAGAAGACAAAGGTCTGGCTCTGGGCTAAAGAAATACATATGGAAGTCATCATAGCATCGATATTTTTCTTCAGGGTCCACTCCAGAGACTGAAATTATACTACTTTTTTATTGAGTTATGTTAAAATACAGAGAACATAAAATTTACCATCTTAAGCGTTTTTCAGTTTTCAGTTCAGTAGTGTTAAGTATATTTGTATTGCTGTGCAGCTGATCTCCAGCATGTCTTCAGTTGCAAAACTGATGTGTATACCCATTAAACAACTCCTCATTTTTCCCTGCCTCCCAGCCTCTGGAAACTGCCACTCTACCTTCAGTTTTTGAGTTTTAATATTTTAGATTCCTTATCTAAGTGGAATCATGTAGTATTTGTCCTTTTGTGACTGACTCATTTCATAGCATAAGGTCTTAAAGTTTTATCCACATTGTAGCATGTATCAGAATTCCGTCCTTTTACAGGCCAAATCATAATTCATTTTAAAGGCCAAATAATAACATACCATACTTTGTTTCTCTATTCATCCATCAGTGGACACGTGGGTTGCTTCCATCTCTTGTCTCTCATGAATAATGCTGCTATGAGCAGGGATGTACGAATATCTCTTTGAGATTCTGATTTCTATTCTTTTGGATATAGACACAGAATGGAATTACTGGATCACATGGTAATTCTATTTTTAATTTTCTGAGTAACCGCCATACGGTTTTCCACAGCAGATGTGCCATTTTACATGCCCACCAACAGTGCACAAAGATTCCAGTTTCTGCACATCTTCACCAGTATCACATCAGTTTTATTGAACAAATGGAATTTATTTCAATTTTTTGTATTTTATTTTTGTTTATTTTTTAATTGACAAGACTGTATATTTTTATAGTGTACAACATGATGTTTTGAAATATGTATACATTGTGCAATGGCTAAATTAGGCTAACTACAATATGTATGAACTCACATACCTTTCATCTTCTGTGGTGAGAACACTTAAAATTTACCCTCTTAACAACGTTCAAGTATACATTATTATTAACTATAGTCACCATGTTTACAATAGATCTCTTGAACTTAGACTTCATGTCTAAATGAAGTTTTGTATCCTTGACCAATATCTCCCCAATCCTCCCCAGCCCCAGACCCTGGTAACCACCATTCTATTCGCTGTTTCTAAAAAGTTTGATTTTTTAAGATTCCACATCCCAGTGAGATCATACAGTATTTGTCTTGCTGTGCCTGCCTTATTTCACTCGACATAATATATTCCAGATTCACTCATGTTGTCACAAATGACAGAATTTCCTTTTGCCTTTTTTTTTAAGGCTCAGTAGTACTCCGTTGTGTGTACATATACACATGTGCTTTATCCATTCATCCACTGATGGGCTCTTAGGTTGATTTCACGTCTTGGCTATTGTGAACAGTGCTGCAATGAATATGAGAGTGCAGATATTTTCGACCTACTCATTTCATTTCCATTGGCCATATATCCAGTAGAGGGATTACTGAATCAACTGACAGTTCTGTTTATAATTTTTTAATTTTAATTTTTAGTGGATTCGTGATATTTGCACATATTTATGGTGTACATGTGATATTTTGTTGCATGCATAGAATGTGTAATGATCAATTCAGGATATTTGGGTTAGCCATCACCTGGAATATTTTTCATTTGTATGTATTGGGAACATTTGAAGTCCTCTCTTCTGGCTATTTTGAAATTTACAATACATTGCTGTTAACTCTAATCACCCTATTCTGTGGCTGAACATTAGAAATTATTCCTTCTTGTTTTGTTTTTTGTTTGTTTTTGAGATAGGGTCTCACTCTGTCACCCCAGGCTGGAGTGCAGTGGCATGATCACAGCTCACTGCAGCTTCAACCTCCTGGGCTTAAGCGATCCTCCCACCTCAGCCTCCAGAGTAGCTGGGATGACAGGCACGCACCCCTATGCTGGGCTAATTTTTTTTATTTGTTATTTTTATAGGCAGGGTTTCGCTATACTGTCCAGGCTGGTCTGGAACTCTTGAGCTCAAGCCATCTGCCCGCCTCAGCCTCCCAAAGTGCTGGGATTACAGGCGTCAGCCACCATGCCCAGCCTAGAAGTTGTTCCTTCTTTTCAACAGTATGTTTGTACCTACTAACCAACTGCTCTTCTTTCCAATCCCCCGACCCCATTCCACACATCCTTCCCAGCCTCTCATATCTATCACTCTATTCTCTACCTCTATGAGATCAGCTATTTTAGCTCCCACATATGAGTGAGAACGTACGGTATTTGTCTTTCTGTGCCCGGCTTATTTCACCTAACTTAATGACCACTGGTTCCATCCATGTTGCTGCGAATCAAAAGATTTCATTCTTTTTGTGGCTGAATCGTATTTCCTGTGCACATATGCCACATTTTCTTTATCCATTCATCTACTGATGGACACTTAGGTTGATTCCATGACTTGGCTATTGTGATGAGTGCTGCAATAAACATGGGGGTGTAGGTATCCCTTTGATATGCCAATTTCCTTTCTTTTGGATAAATACCCGGTAGTGGGATTGCTGGATAGTTCTATCTGTAGTGTTTTGAAAAGTCTCCATATTGTTTTCCACAGTGGCTGTACTAATTTACATTCCCGCCAACAGTGTATAAGGGTTCTCTTTTCTTCACATCCTCACCAACACTTGTTCTCTTTTATCTTTCTGATAATAGCCATTTTAACAGGTGTGAACTGATAGCTCATTGTGATATTTCCCTGATGATAAGTGATGTTGAGCCTTTTCATAGAACTGTTGGCCATTTGTATGTCTTCTTTGAAGAAATGTCTATTCAGATCCTTTGCACATTTTAAAATCAGGTGATTTGTTTTCTTCATATTGAGTTGAGTTCTTTATATATTTTGGATATTAACTCCTTCTGAGATGTATAGTTTGTGAATATTTTCTCCTATTCTGTAGGTTGCCTCTTCACTCTGTTGATTGTTTCCTTTGTTGTGCAGAAGCCTTTCAGTTTGACGTAATCCCATTTCTCTATTCTTTCTTTTGTTGCTCATGCTTTTGGGGTCACAGCGGAAAAATTATTGCCCAGATCAATGCCATAGATGTTTCTCCCTATGTTTTCTTCTGGTAGTTTTACAGTTTCAGGTCTAACGTTTAAATTCGGAGTCCAATTTGCCTTGATTTTTGTATATGATATGAGACAAGGGTCCCATTTCATTATTCTGCATGTGGATATTCCATTTTCCCAACACCATTTATTGAAGATACAGTCCTTTCACCACATATGTTCTTGGCATCTTTGTTGAAAATCACGTGACAATACCTCACCAGCCCAGTGTTGTGGCTTTGTAGCACACCCCATATCTACCACATGCTAGAACACTGTAATGCTACTAGGCTGGCCCAGAAAAGGTTTAAATGTTGAATTCACTTAAATTGCATTTGTTGCACCATCATGGAATCTTGATGTGTATTACTTATAGAGGCAGTAGACTCCAAGGTGTAGAGAAAACTTGGGTCTTGGGTAATATCGACCTTTTAATCCTCAGACTTGTTAGAAGTACATTTCTTGTCCTTGAGACCAGTATTTTTCAGTTATGTATGCAACTACCTTTATTAAACCTGGTTATCACAATTCAATTCTCAGGTGTTGCAGAAAAATCTACGTCTTTCAGACTGTAGATGGAAATAACTGTGAAAAAAATGATGCAGATATCTTCTAGTTTGTGCTAAACACACTGCTTTATATTTACTGCCCATGTCTTTCATGAGGATACAAATGTTAAGAGGCAGTCTTGTTTTGCTTTTCAAAGACATTTTGTAGAGATTTTTCACTAATGTGAATCTGGTTTTATCCACTTGATTCTGTATAGATTAAGTAAATATGTATGATAAACTTTAAAAAAAGAAAATCATGTGACAATAAATGCATGAATTTTTTTCTAATCTATTATATTGGTCTATGTGTCTGTTTTTATGCTGGTACCATGCCGTTTTGATTACTCTAGCTTTTATTATATTTTGAGATCCGGTTGTGATTCCTCCAGCTTTGCTCTTTTTGCTCAAGATTGCGTTGGGTAACTGGAGTCTTTTGTGGTTCTCTGCGAATTTTAGGATTGCTTTCTCTATGCGTGTAAAACTAGCATTGGAATTTTGATAGGGATTGCATTGAGTCTGTTGATTGCTTTGAGTAGTATGGACATTTAAACAATATTGATTCTTCCAATCCATGATCATGGGATAGCTTTCCATTTATTTATGGCTTCCTTGATTTCTTTCATCAGTGTTTTACAGTTTTCAGTGTATAGATCTTTCACCTCCTTGGTTGAATTTATTCCTAAGCAGTTTATGTTATTTTTGAGAGCTACTGTAAGTGGGATTGTTTTCTTGATTTCTTTTACAGATAGCTACCTATTTGTGTATGTTAATTTTATGTTTTGCAACTTTCCTTAAAATTCATTTGAATTTTAATTTTTTTTGTAAAATATTTTAAGATTTTATGTATACAAAATCATGTCATCTGCAGACAGAGGTAATTTAATTTCTTATTTTTTTCTTTTCTTTTTTGAGATAGGGTCTCACTTTCTCACCCAGGCTGGAGTGCAGTGGTGTGATCTCGACTCACTGCAGCCTCAATTTCCTGGATTCAAGTGATTCTCATGCTCCAGCCCCCCAAGTCGCTGGGACTACAGGCGCATGCCAGCACGCCCGACTAACTTTTGTATTTTTGGTAGAGACAGGGTTTCGCCATGTTTCCCAGGCTGGTCTCGAACTCTTGGCCTCATGTGATCCACCTGCCTCAGACTCCCAAAGTCTTAGGATTACAGGCATGAGCCACCGCGCCCAGTAAACTTGTTATTTTTTGATTTGTGTGATTTTCATATTTTTTCTCTTGCCTAAGTTTTTTGGCTAAAATTTTCAGTATTATGTGGCATGGAAGTGGTGAAAGGGGGCATCTTTGTCTTGTTCTTCATACAGATAATATTAAAACCAGGGTCTTCCATCAGCTATGGCAAGAGTGTAGTTAAAGGAAAGAATCAGACCAAGGATTGAGCCCTGGGACTCTCTATTTGTAAGAATTTGGGGAGAAGAGAACTTCTGCATAGCTGAACACATGGAAGTTCCTGGAGGATACTGCACCTAGAGAGGGCATGGAAGCTCCATGCCCCTTCCCACATACTGTGACCTATGCACCTCTTTCCTCTGGCTGTTCGTCTGTATCCTTTGTCATGTTCTTCATAATAAATGGGTAAACATATTTACTCATCAGTGTTAAAACCCGACACGATACAGTAACATGATTTTGTGCACTTAGAGGAGAAATATTTCCTAGTTAAGGGGAAAATTGTGCAAAGGGCCTCTGGAAGACATTCACTCTAAGCTGTTTTGTAGGGAAACATTTCATTTAGAAGTCTGGACATTTTTTCTTCAGTTTGCTGTAATCTACATTCACTGAGTAGAACTCGTATTGATCATTGGGTCCCAGTTTATTCCAAGGTTCTGGGGGATTCTTTCTGTCCCAACTAGCATCTAGGTTAAACAGTGTCAGATGCAAGACATGCAGACCTGCTCTAGTGCCTCCTGCTCAAATATATACAAAGAGAGGGATGTCAAACTCGAATGCTTTCTGGCCTGACCAAATGTGGAGCTTGTGTGTAGCCTGGAAGGAGAGAAGAGCAAATATTTCAGGCCCAGGTCTAAGTAGTCTAATGCAGCATTTGATTTTTGGAGACTTAGGTAATACAGAATTGAGTTAATAATACTTCTTGTTTCATAACGTGCTACTTGTGATTGATGTGAGGCCCTATTTGTTTATTTATTTTACAATGCTAGGTGCCCCCATTTGCCTATTACCCAATCCAAGAGCTAGACTATTACTAGTAACTTACTTACGTCCACCTCTAAGCTCCCCCTCACTGCATCCTCTTGACTCCCTTCACTCCCACCAGAAGCAACCCTAACCTGAATTGTGTACTTGGCATTCCTTTGATTTTTGTTGCAAATAAGTATATATATAAAACAATATACTCTTTTTTCCTTTTTGAGGCAGGGTCTCACTCTGATTGTTCAGTATGGAGTGCAGTGGCATGATTTTGGCTCACTGCAGCCTTGACCTCCCCAACTCAGGTGATGCTCCCACCTCAGCCTCCTGAGTAGCTGGGACTACAAGAGCGTGCCATGACACCTGGCCAATTTTTTGTAGAGACAGGGTTTAGCCATGTTGCCCAGGCTGATCTCAAACTCCTAGACTCAAGCACTCCATCTGCATCTGCCTCCCAAAGTGCTGGGATTACAGGCGTGAGCCACTGTGCCTGACCATTATCCTCTTCAGTTTTGCTTGATTTTGAATTTTATAAAAAGGGTGTCACACTGCATGTAGTCCTGTGGGAATTGTTTTCCTCAAACTAACATTTATCCATTGTTGAGCATAAAACTGCAGTTCACCCATTGGCCTTGCTACATAGTATATCATGGTGTGGATTTGCCACAGTTCTACGCATTCTCTTGTTCGTGAGCATTTGCATTGTTACCAGGTTTTTGCTACTGTGGCCAGAGCTGCTGTGAAATTCTTGTCCAGTGGACATTGACAGGAATCGCTGAGTTGTGAATGTTCAGCCTTATATATTGATGCCACATTGTTGTCCAAACTGGTTGTGTTCATTTATATTCCCAACATGTTGCAAGCTGTATGAGATCCCACTGCTCTGCATCCTCTCTAACCTTTGATGTTGCTAGGTTTCTAAATCTTTGCCAATCAAATGGGTATAAGATTTATCTTGTAGTCATGTTTAGCATTTCCCTGACTACCGATGAGCTGAGCATATCTTCATGTGTTTATTGGCCACATAGGTTCCTTCTTCTATGGAATTCCTGTTCATGATTTTTGCCTATTTTCTTACTGGGTTGTTTGTCTTTCCTTATTGATTTCTAGGAGTTGTCAAAATATATTCTTGATACCAGCCTTTTGTCAATTGCATATAAGATAAATATCTTCTTCCAGCTTGTACCATGTATTTCCACTTCTGTATGATATCTTTTAAAATTGAGGTAGGACAGGCCAGGAGAGGGGGCTCACATCTGTAATCCTGGCACTATGGGTGGCCGAGGTGGGTGGATCACCTGAAGTCAGGAGTTAGAGACCAGCCTGGCCAACACGGTTAAATCCTGTCTTTACTAAAATACAAAAATTAGCCAGTCGTGGTGGTGGGTGCTTGCAATCTCAGTTACTCAGGAGGCTGAGGCAGGAGAATAGCTTCAACTCAGGAGGCAGAGGTCGCATTGAGCTGAGATCATGCCATTGCACTCCAGCCTGGGTAACAGAAGCAAAACTCTGTCTCAAAAAAAATTAAAAAATGAAAAATAAAAAAATGAGGTATAACATACATATGGCAAATCACAGAAACCTAAGTGTACAATTTTAACACAGTTCTACACCCAGTAACCACCATGCAGATCAAAATAGAGAACATTTTCAACAGCCCCCATCCCTAAAAAGAGAATTTTGAGAGAAGATGAGGAACCAGCAAGGAAGATTGAGGAGTGATCACTGAGATTGGAATAAACCCAATGTCTTCTTCTTCTGGTAATGACAGACTAGATAACTCAGATAAACCCTCTGTGTTGGCCATCACTTAGTTGGCCATCTGGTTGAACTCAGTCTACAATCTTGCTCTCTCTCTCTGTGATGATTAGGCTGATATCACATAGTTCAATGACCCAACCCTCTAGTCATATGGTTGGTCTTTCTAGTATGGCCAGCCTCCATTCTGAGTCATCTCATTACATAAACTATCTAGGGGCCTACCATGATTCACCTCATTAGCATAAACCATGAAGCGTGGTCCATGGGGCCCACCAGGAATGACAAAGACACACCTATCTCTTAGGAAATTGCAAGAGATTAGAGGTTATCACCCAGGACTCAGGGACAAAGTCCAGACAAATTCTTTATTTTACATTAAGTGCACAGAAAAATGCACATTATAAAAAATTCATCTTATTGGGATAGAAATATACTGCTATGGTTTAGATATGATTCATCTGTCCCCACCAAAACTCATGTGGAAATTGGATCCCCAATGTGGTGGTGTTGGGAGGTGAGGCCTTGTGGGAGGTGTTTGGGTCATGGAGACAGATCCCTCATGAACAGCTTGCTGCCATTCTCGAGGTAGTGAGAGAGTACTGGCTCTGGTGAGACTGGATTAGTGCCCATTAACGGTAGGTTTGTTATAAAGCCAGCATGCCCCTCATGTTTTCCCTCTTTGCACGTGTCTGCTTCTCCTTTGGCCTTTTCCACTGTTTTGGCCTAGAAGGTGGCTGTCACCAGAAGCTGAGCAGTTACTTTTGCCATGCTTCCTCTACTTCCCAGCTTGCTGAATCATGAGCTAAGTAAACCTCTTTTATTTTTAAATTACCCAGTCTCAGGTATTCTGTTACAGAAACACAAAACAGACTAAGACATATACTAGCAATGTCCCAGCAGAGGGAAAAATGGCATTAAGTTGGTGCAAAAGTAATTGCAGATTTTGCCTTTACTTTTTTTTTTTCTTTTTTGTCGGAGTTTCTTTCTTGTTGCCTAGGCTGGAGGGCAGTGGCTTGATCTCGGCTCACTGCAACCCCCGCCTCCCAGGTTCAAGCGATTCTCCTGCCTCAGCCTCCCGAGTAGCTGGGATTACAGGTGCCACCAACCACGCCAGGGTTTTTTTTTATTTTTTGTATTTTTAGTAGAGACGGGGTTTCACCATGTTGGCCAGGCTAGTCTTGAACTCCTGACGTCAGGTAATCCGCCCACATCGGCCTCCCAAAGTGCTGGGATTACAAGCACGAGCTACTGCTCCTGGCCCATCATTACTTTTAATAGCAAAAACTTCTACACCAACCCAATACTACAAACAACTTGATGCATGTAATTCAACAACTTACATGAAATGCACTAATTCTTTTAAAGACACAAATTATCAAAACTCACCCAATATAAAATAACTTGAATAGTCCTATAAAGACATTGAAATTTGGGAGGCTGAGGTGGGAGGATCACCTGAGACCAGAAGACCGAGACCAGCCTGGGCAACAAAGTGAGACCCTAGCTCTACAAAAAATTTATATATAAAAAGAAATGGAATTCATAGTTAAATACCTTCCAAAAAAGATATTCCCAGCCCAGATGGCTTCACTGGCAAATTTCACCAAACATTCAAAGAAGAATTAATACCCACTCTACGATATCTCTTCCCAAAAATAAAACAGGAAGGACTACTTGTCAACACATTTTATGAGGCCAGGATTACCCTGATACCAAAACCAGCCAAAGACAGTATAAAAGAAGCAAGCAAGCAAGAAATGACAGACCACCAACTCTCATGAACATAAATGCAAAAATCATCACAAAATATTAGCAAATTGAATCTAGCAATGTCTAAAAAGAAAAATATCGCTCAACCATGTGAGGCTTATTTCAGGAATGCAGGGTTTATCCAGTGTTAAAAAAATCAGTTGATTCCATTATATTAATGGTCAATAAAAGAAAGAAAGACATGGTGATATTAATTGATGTATAAAAAGCCTTTGGCAAAATTCAACATCTATTCAAGATATAAACTCCCACTAAACTAAGAATAGAAAACTTTCTCAACTTGATAAAGGGAATCTACAAGAAAACCCACAGCTAATATCATAGTTAAGAGTAAACAACTGAATGTTTTTCTCCTATGTTCATGAACAACACAAGGTTGTGTACTCTTGCCACTTCTGTTCAACATCACACTTAGAGTCCTTCCTATTGTAATAATTCAGGAAATAGAAACAAAAGACATTCATAAAGGAAAAGAAGAAATAAAACTGCCTGGTATTCACAGATGACATTATTATCTATGCAGAGAATCCCATGGAATCTACAAAAAAATTCCTAGAAATAATAAGTGACTTTATGAAAGGTAAAGCATATATGGTCAATATGCAAAAATCAATTGTATTTATATATACAATAAGTGCATAAATGGAAACAAAACATTTAAAAACCAGTGTCATTTACAATAGCTCCAAAAATGAAAAACCTAGGTATGAATCAGAGAAATTCAAAGTCCTGAAAACTACACAATGCTAATAAAATAAACCCAGGAAGGCCTAAATGAATGGAATAAACATGAGTATACTTTGCTTATGAATGGGAACACACAATAAATATATGAGTTCTCCTTGCATTCATCTATAGATATAACGCAATACAATTAAACTGATAGTACTATTTTTTGTAGACATACACAACATGATTCTGTAATTTATACTGAAAATCAAAATAACTACAATGATTAAAACAATTTTAAGAAGAATAGACTGATGGGAGCCAAGATGGCTAAATAGCAACAGCTCCAGTCTATAGCTCCCAGCATGAGTGATGCAGAAGACGGGTGATTTCTGCATTTCCAACTGAGGTACCAGGTTCATCTCACTGGGGAGTGTCAGAAAGTGGGTGCAGGACAGTGGGTACAGTGCACCTGAGCATGAGCTGAAGCAGGGCGAGGCATTGCCTCACCCGGGAAGCACAAGGGGTCAGGGAATTCCCTTTCCTAGTCAAAGAAAGGGGTGAGAGACGGCACCTGGAAAATCGGGGCACTTCCACCCTAATACTGCACTTTTCCAATGGTCTTAGCAAACAGCACGCCAGGAGATTATATCCTGTGCCTGGCTCGGAGGGTCCTACGCCCACGGAGCCTCGCTCATTGCTAGCACAGCAGTCTGAGATCAAACTGCAAGGTGGCAGCGAGGCTGGGGGAGGGGTGCCCGCCATTGCCGAGGCTTGAGTAGGTAAACAAAGTGGCTGGGAAGCTCAAACTAGGTGGAGCCCACCACAGCTGAAGGAGGTCTGCCTACCTCTGGGGGCAGGGCATAGCCAAACAAAAGGCAGGAGAATCCTATGCAGACTTAAATGTCCCTGTCTGACAGCTTTGAAGAGAGTAGTGGTTCTCCAAGCACGGAGTTTGAGATCTGAGAACAGACAGACTGCCTCCTCAAGTGGGTCCCTGATCCCCGAGTAGCCTAACTGGGAGGCACCCCACAGTAGGGACACACTGACACCTCACATGACCAAGTACTCCTCTGAGACAAAACTTCCAGAGGAATGATCAGGCAGCAACCTTTGCTGTTCACCAATATCCGCTGTTCTGCAGCCTCTGCTGCTGATACCCAGGCAAATAGGGTCTGGAGTGGACCTCCAGCAAACTCCAACAGACTGCAGCTGAGGGTCCTGACTGTTAGAAGGAAAACTAACAGACAGAAAGGACCTCCACACAAAAACCCCATCTGTAGGTCACCATCATCAAAGACCAAAGGTAGATAAAACCACAAAGATGGGGAAAAAACAGAGCAGAAAAACTGGAAACTCTAAAAATCAGAGTGCCTCCCCTCCTCCAAAGGAATGCAGTTCCTCACCAGCAATGGAACAAAGCTGGAGGGAGAATGACTTTGATGAGTTGAGAGAAGAAGGCTTCAGATGATCAAACTACTCTGAGCTAAAGAAAGAAGTTCAAACCCATGACAAAGAAGTTAAAAACCTTGAAAAAAAAAAATTAGATGAATGGCTAACTAGAATAACCAATGCAGAGAAGTCCTTAAAGGACCTGATGGAGCTGAAAACCAAGGCATGAGAACTACGTGACAAATGCACAAGCCTCAGTAGCCAATTCGATCAACTGGAAGAAAGGGTATCAGCAATGGAAGATCAAATGAATGAAATGAAGAGAGAAGGGAAGTTTAGAGAAAAAAAGAATAAAAAGAAATGAACAAAGCCTCTAAGAAATATGGGAATATGTGAAAAGACCAAATCTACGTCTGATTGATGTACCTGAAAGTGATGGGGAGAATGGAACCAAGTTGGAAAACACTCTGCAGGATATTATACAGGAGAACTTCCCCAATCTAGCAAGGCAGGCCAACATTCAAATCCAGGAAATATAGAGAATGTCACAAAGATAATCCTCGAGAAGAGCAACTCTAAGACACATAATTGTCAGATTCACCAAAGTTGAAATGAAGGAAAAAATGTTAAGGGAAGACAGAGAGAAAGGTCGGGTTACCCACAAAGGGAAGCCCATCAGACTAACAGCTGATCTCTCGGCAGAAACTCTACAAGTCAGAAGAGAGTGGGGACCAATATTCAACATTCTTAAAGAAAAGAATTTTCAACCCAGAATTTCATATCTAGCCAAACTAAGCTTCATAAGCGAAGGAGAAATAAAATACTTTACAGACAAGCAAATGCTGAGAGATCTTGTCACCACCAGGCCTGCCCTAAAAGAGCTCCTGAAGGAAGCTCTAAACATGGAAAGGAACAACCAGTACCAGCCACTGCAAAATCATGACAAATTGTAAAGACCATTGAGGCTAGGAAGAAACTGCATCAACTAACGAGCAAAATAACCAGCTAACATCATAATGACGGGATCAAATTCACACATAACAATATTAACCTTAAATGTAAATGGGCTAAATACTCCAATTAAAAGACACAGACTGGCAAATTTGATAAAGAGTCAAGATCCATCAGTGTGCTGTATTCAGGAAACCCATCTCATGTGCAGAGACACACATAGGCTCAAAATTAAGGGATGGAGGAAGATCTACCCAGCAAATGGAAAACAAAAAAAGGCAGGGGTTGCAATTCTAGTCTCTGATAAAACAGACTTTAAACCAACAAAGATCAAAAGAGATAAAGAAGGCCATTACATAATGGTAAAATGATCAATTCAACAAGAAGAGCTAACTATCTTAAATATATATGCACCCAATACAGGAGCACCTAGATTCATAAAGCAAGTCCTTAGAGACCTACAAAGAGACTTAGACTCCCACACAATAATAATGGGAGACGTTAACACCCCACTTTCAACATTAGACAGGTCAACGAGACAGAAAGTTAACAAGGATATCCAAGAATTGAACTCAGCTCTGCACCAGGCATCTACAGAACTCTCCACCCCAAATCAACAGAATATACATTCTTCTTAGCACCACACCACACTTATTCCAAAATTGACCACATAGTTGGAAGTAAAGCACTCCTCAGCAAATGTAAAAGAACAGAAATTATAACAAACTGTCTCTCAGACCACAGTGCAATCAAACTAGAACTCAGGATTAAGAACCTCACTCAAAACCGCTCAACTACATGGAAACTGAACAACCTGCTCCTGAATGACTACTGGGTACATAACAAAATGAAGGCAGAAATAAAGATGTTCTTTGAAACCAATGAGAACAAAGACACAACATACCAGAATCTCTGGGACACATTCAAGGCAGTGTGTAGAGGGAAATTTATAGCACTAAATGCCCACAAGAGAAAGCAGGAAAGATCTAAAACTGACACCCTAACATCACAATTAAAAGAACTAGAGAAGCAAGAGCAAACACATGCAAAAGCTAGCAGAAGGCAAAAAATAACTAAGATCAGAGCAGAACTGAAGGAAATAGAGACACAAAAAACCCTTTAAAAAATCAATGAATCCAGGAGCTGGTTTTTTGAAAAGATCAACAAAATTGATAGACCACTAGCAAGACTAATAAAGAAGAAAAGAGAGAAGAATCAAATGGATGCAATAAAAAATGATAAAGGGGATATCACCACCGATCCCACAGAAATACAAACTACCATCAGAGAATACTATAAACACCTCTATGCAAATAAACTAGAAAATCTAGAAGAAATGGATAAATTCCTTGACACATACACCCTCCCAAGACTAAACCAGGAAGAAGTTGAATCTCTGAATAGACCAATAACAGGCTCTGAAGTTGAGGCAATAATTAATAGCTTACCAACCAAAAAAAGTCCAGGACCAGATGGATTCCCAGCCGAATTCTACCAGAGGTACAAGGAGGAGCTGGTACCATTCCTTCTGAAACTATTCCAATCAATAGAAAAAGAGGGAATCCTCCCTAACTCATTGTATGAGGCCAGCATCATCCTGATACCAAAGCCTGGCAGAGACACAACCAAAAAAGAGAATTTTAGACCAATATCGCTGATGAACATCAATGCAAAAATCCTCAATAAAATACTGGCAAACTGAATCCAGCAGCACATCAAAAAGCTTATCCACCATGATCAAGTGGGCTTCATCCCTGGGATGCAAGGCTGATTCAACATACGCGAATCAATAAATGTAATCCAGCATATAAACAGAACCAGTGACAATAAACACATGATTATCGCAATAGATGCAGAAAACACCTTTGACAAAATTCAACAATGCTTCATGCTAAAAACTCTCAATAAATTAGATATTGATGGGACGTATCTCAAAATAATAAGAGTTATCTATGACAAACCCACAGCCAATATCATACTGAATGGGCAAAAACTGGAAGCATTCTCTTTGAAAACTGGCACAAGACAGGGATGCCCTCTCTCACCACTCCTATTCAACATAGTGTTGGAAGTTCTGGCAAAGGCAATCAGGCAGGAGAAGGAAATAAAGGGTATTCAATTAGGAAAAGAGGAAGTCAAATTGTCCCTGTTTGCAGACGATATGATTGTATATCTAGAAAACTCCATCGTCTCAGCCCAAAATCTCCTTAAGTTGATAGGCAACTTCAGCAAAGTCTCAGGATACAAAATCAATGTGCAAAAATCACAAGCATTCTTATACACCAATCACAGACAAACAGAGAGCCAAATCATGAGTGAACTCCCATTCACAATTGCTTCAAAGAGAATAAAATACCTAGGAATCCAACTTACAAGGGACGTGAAGGACGTCTTCAAGGAGAACTACAAACCACTGCTCAATGAAATAAAAGAGGATACAAACAAATGGAAGAACATTCCATGCTCATGGGTAGCAAGAATCAATATCGTGAAAATGGCCATACTGCCCAAGGTAATTTATAGATTCAATGCCATCCCCATCAAGCTACCAATGATTTGCTTCACAGAATTGGAAAAAACTACTTTAAAGTTCATATGGAACCAAAAAAGAGCCCACAATGCCAAGTCAATCCTAAGCCAAAAGAACAAAGCTGGAGGCATCACACTACCTGACTTCAAACAATACTACAAGGCTACAGTAACCAAAACAGCATGGTACTGGTACCAAAACAGAGATATAGACCAATGGAACAGAACAGAGCCCTCAGAAATAATATCACACATCTACAACCATCTGATCTGTGACAAATCTGACAAAAACAAGAAATTGGGAAAGGATTCCCAATTTAATAAATGGTGCTGGGAAAACTGGTTAGCCATATGGAGAAAGCTGAAACTGGATCCCTTCCTTACACATTATACAAAAATTAATTCAAGACGGATTAAAGACTTAAATGTTAGACCTAAAACCATAAAAACTCTAGAAGAAAACATAGGCAATACCATTCAGGACATAGGCATGGGCAAGGACTTCATGTCTAAAACACCAAAAGCAATGGCAACAAAAGCCAAAATTGACAAATGGGACCTAATTAAACTAAAGAGCTTCTGCACAGCAAAAGAAACTACCATCAGAGTGAACAGGCAAACTACAGAATGGGAGAAAATTTTTGCAATCTACTTATCTGACAAAGGGCTAATGTCCAGAATCTACAATGAACACAAACAAATTTACAAGAAAAAAACAAACAACCCCATCAACAAGTGGGCAAAGGATGTGAAAAGACACTTCTCAAAAGAAGACATTTATGCAGCCAAAAGACACATGAAAAAATGCTCATCATCACTGGCCATCAGAGAAATGCAAATCAAAACCACAATGAGATACCATCTCACACCAGTCAGAATGGGGATCATTAAAAAGTCAGGAAACAACAGGTGCTGGAGAGGTTATGGTGAAATAGGAACACTTTTACACTGTTGGTGGGACTGTAAACTAGTTCAACCATTGTGGAAGACAGTGTGGTGATTCCTCAGGGATCTCGAACTAGAAATACCATTTGACCCAGCCATCCCATTACTGGGTATATACCCAAAGGACTATAAATCATGCTGCTATAAAGACACATGCACACGTATGTTTATTGCGGCACTATTCACAATAGCAAAGACTTGCAACCAACCCAAATGTCCAACAATGATAGACTGGCTTAAGAAAATGTGGCACATATACACCATGGAATACTATGCAGCCATAAAAAAGGATGACTTCATGTCCTTTGTCGGGACATGGATGAAGCTGGAAACCATCATTCTCAGCAAACTATTGCATGTACAAAAAACCAAACAGTGCATGTTCTCACTCATAGGTGGGAATTGAACAATGAGAACACATGGACACAGGAAGGGGAACATCACACACTGGGGCCTGTTGTGGGGTGGGTGGAGGGGGGAGGGATCGCATTTGGAGATATACCTAATGTTAAATGAGAAGTTACTGGGTGCAGCACACCAACATGGCACATGTATACATATGTAACTAACCTGCACATTGTGCACATGTACCCTAAAACTTAAAGTATAATAGAAAAAAGAATAAAGTTGGAGGAATCACTTTACCTACTTTTTTTCTTTTCTTTTCTTTCTTTCTTCTTTTTTTGTTTTTTAAGACAGAGTCTCATTCTGTTGCCCAGGCTGGAGTGCGGTGACAAAATCTTGGCTCACTGCAGCCTTTAACTACTGGGCTTAAGTGATCTTCCTGCCTCAGCCTCCTGAGTAGCTAGGACTAAAGGTGTGCAGCATGACACCTAAGTTTTTTATTTGCTTGTAGAGATGAGATCTCATTACATTTCACAGGTCTCACTATGTTGCACAGGCTGGTCTTCAATTCCTGAGCTCAAGTGGTCCTCCTGGTTTGGCCTCCCAAAACCCACTTTATTATTATTATTATTATTATACTTTAAGTTATGGGGTACCTAGGCACAACGTCCAGGTTTGTTACATAGGTATACATGTGCCGTGTTAGTTTGCTGCACTCATCAACTCGTCATTTACATTAAGTATTTCTCCTAATGCTGTCCCTCCCCCAGCCTCCCAGCCCCTGACAGGCCCTGGTGTGTGATGTTCCCCTCCTTGTGTCCATGCCAAAACCCACTTTTAAGACTCACCAGAATACTACACTAATTAAGACAAGTGTGTTGTTGGCAATGCGGTAGATATAAGTCAGGGGGATGTATAGAGATTCCAGAAATAGACCCTAGATCTATTGCCAATAAATTTTTAAATTTATGGGCCCAGCACAGTGGCTCACACCTGTAATCCCAGCACTTTGGGAGGCCGAGGTGGGTGGATCACAAGGTCAGGAGATGAGACCATCCTGGCTAGCACGGCGAAATCCCGTCTCTACTAAAAGTACAAAAAGTTAGCTAGGCATGATTTGTGTGTGTTGAACCATCCTTGCATACCAGGGATGAAGCCAACTTGATCATGGTGGATAAGCTTTTCGATGTGCTGCTGAATTTGGTTTGCCAGTATTTTACTGAAGATTTTCACATCAATGTTCATCAGGGATATTGGCCTGAAGTTTTCTTTTTTTGTTGTGTCTCTGCCAGATTTTGGTATCAGGATGATGCTGGCCTCATAAAATGAGTTAAGGAGGATTCCCTCTTTTTCTATTGTTTGGAATAGTTTCAGAAGGAATGGTACCAGCTCCTCTTTGTACCTCTGGTAGAATTCGGCTGTGAATCCATCTGGTCCTGGGCTTTTGTTGGTTGGTAGGCTATTAATTACTGCCTCATTTTCAGAACTTGTTATTGGTTCATTTAGGGATTTGACTTCTTCTTGGTTTAGTCTTGGGAGGGTGTATGTGTCCAGGAATTTGCCTATTTCTTCTAGATTTTCTAGTTTATTTGCGTAGAGGTGTTTATAGTCTTCTCTGATGGTAGTTTGTATTTCTGTGGGATCAGTGGTGATATCCCCTTTATCATTTTTTATTGTATCTATTTGATTCTTCTCTCTTTTCTTCTTTCTTAGTCTTGCTAATGGTCTATTTTGTTGATCTTTTCAAAAAACCAGCTCCTGGATTCATTGATTTTTTTGGAGGTTTTTTTGTGTCTTTATCTCCTTCAGTTCTGCTCTGATCTTAGTTATTTCTTGTCTTCTGCTAGCTTTTTAATTTGTTTGCTTTTGCTTCTCTAGTTCTTTTAATTGTGATGTTAGGGTGTTGATTTTAGATCTTTCCCACTTTCTCCTGTGGGCATTTAGTGCCATAAATTTCACTGTAAACACTGCTTTAACTGTGTTCCAAAGATTCTGGTACCTTGTGTCTTTGTTCTCATTGGTTTCAAATAACTTACTTATTTCTGCCGTCATTTCGTTATGTACCCAGTAGTCATTCAGGAGCAGGTTGTTTAGTTTCCATGTAGTTGTGCAGTTTTGAGTTTCTTTATCTTGAATTCTAATGTGATTGCACTGTGGTCTGAGAGACTGTTACGATTTCTGTTCTTTTGCATTTGCTCAGCAGTGTTTTACTTCCAACTATGTGGTCAATTTTAGAATAAATGTGATGTGGTCCTGAGAAGAATGTATATTCTGTTGATTTGGGGTGGAGAGTTCTGTCAATGTCTATCAGGTCCACTTGGTGCAGAGCTGAGTTCAAGTCCTGAATATCCTTCTTAATTTTCTGTCTCGTTGATCTGCCTAATATTGACAGTGGGGTGTTGAAGTCTCCCACTGTTATTGTGTGGGAGTCTAAGTCTCTTTGTAGGTCTCTAAGGACTTGCTTTATGAATCTGGGTGCTCCTGTATTGGGTGCATATATATTTAGGATAGTTAGCTCTTCTTGTTGAATTGATCCCTTAACAATTATGTAATGCCCTTCTTTGTCTTTTTTTATCTCTGTTGGTTTAAAGTCTTTTTTGTCAGAGACTAGGATTGCAACCCCTACTTTTTTGTTTTTTTCTTTCCATTTGCTTGGTAAATACTCCTCCATCCCTTTATTTTGAGCCTATGTGTGTCTTTGCATGTGAGATGGGTCTCCTGAATACAGCACACCAACAGGTCTTGACTCTTTATCCAATTTGCCAATCTGTGTCTTTAATTAGGGCATTTAGTCCATTTACATTTAAGGTTAATATTGTTATGTGTGAATTTGATCCTGTCATTATGATGCTAGCTGGTTATTTAGCCCGTTAGTTGATGCAGTTTCTTCATAGTGTCAATGGTCTTTACAATTTGGCATGTTTTTGCAGTGGCTGGTACCAGTTTTTCCCTTCCATATTTAGTGATTCCTTCAGGAGCTCTTGTAAGGCAGGCCTGGTGGTGACAAAATCTCTCAGCATTTGTTTGTCTGTAAAGGATTTTATTTATCCTTCACTCATGAAGCTTAGTTTGGCTGGATATGAAATTCTGGGTTGAAAATTCTTTTCTTTAAGAATGTTGAGAGGTGGAGCCAAGATGGCCGAATAGGAACAGCTCCGGTCTACAGCTCCCAGCCCCAGCGACACAGAAGACGGGTGATTTCTGCATTTCTGCTTGAGGTACCGGTTTCCTCTCACTAGGGAGTGCCTAACAGTGGGTGCAGGACAGTCGGTGAAGCGCACTGTGTGCGAGCCAAAGCAGGGCGAGGCATTGCCTCACTCGGGAAGCGCAAGGGGTCAGGGAGTTCCCTTTCCTAGTCAAAGAAAGGGGAAGCAGACGGCACCTGGAATATCGGGTCAGTCCCATCCTAATACTGCGCTTTTCCAACGGGCCTGGAAAACGGCACACTAGGAGATTGTGTCCCGCACCTGGCTCGGAGGGTCCTATGCCCATGGAGTCTCGCTAATTGCTAGCACAGCAGTCTGAGATCAAGCTGCGAGGCGGCAGCGAGGCTGGGGGAGGGGCGCCCGCCATTGCCCAGGCTTGCTTAGGTAAACAAGGCAGCCAGGAAGCTTGAACTGGGTGGAGCCCACCACAGCTCAAGGAGGCCTGCCTGCCTCTGTAGGCTCCACCTCTGGGGGCAGGGCACAGACAAACAAAAACTCTGCAAGAACTTCCACAGACTTAAATGTCCCTGTCTGACTGACAGCTTTGAAGAGAGTAGTGGTTCTCCCAGCACGCAGCTGGAGATCTGAGAACGGTCAGACTGCCTCCTAAAGTGGGTCCCTCACCCCTGAGCAGCCTAACTGGGAGGCACCCCCCCAGTAGGGACAGACTGACACCTCATTCAACCCGGTACTTCTCTGAGACAAAACTTTCAGAGGAACTATCAGACAGCTGAATTTGTGGTCTCATGAAAATCCGCTGTTCTGCAGCCACCGCTGCTGACACCCAGCCAGACAGGGTCTGGAGTGCACCGCTAGCAAACTCCAACAGACCTGCAGCTGAGGGTCCTGTCTGGTAGAAGGAAAACTAACAAACAGAAAGGACATCCACACCAAAAACCCATCTGTACATCACCATCATCAAAGACAAAAAGTAGATAAAACCACAAAGATGGGGAAAAAACAGACCAAAAAAACTGGAAACTCTAAAAAACAGAGCACCTCTCCTCCTCCAAAGGAACGCAGTTCCTCACCAGCAACGGAACAAAGCTGGATGGAGGATGACTTTGATGAGTTGAGAGAAGAAGGCTTCAGACGATCAAACTACTCTGAGCTACGAGAGGAAATTCAAAACAACAGCAAAGAAGTTAAAAACTTTGAAAAAAAATTAGAAGAATGGATAACTAGAATAACCAATGGAGAGAAGGGCTTCAAGGAGCTGATGGAGCTGAAAGCCAAGTTTCGAGAACTACGCGAAGATTGCAGAAGCCTCAGTAGCAGATGCGATCAACTGGAAGAAAGGGTATCGCTGATGGAAGATGAAATGAATGAAATGAAGAGAGAAGGGAAGTTCAGAGAAAAAAGGATAAAAAGAAATGAACAAAGCCTCCAAGAAATTTGGGACTATGTGAAAAGACCAAACCTACGTCTGATTGGTGTACCTGAAAATGATGGGGAGAATGGAACCAAGTTGGAAAACACTCTGCAAGATATTATCCAGGAGAACTTCCCCAATCTAGCAAGGCAGGCCAGCATTCAGATTCAGGAAATACAGAGAACGCCACAAAGATACTCCTCGAGAAGGGCAACTCCAAGACACATTATTGTCAGATTCACCAAAGTTGAAATGAAAGAAAAAATGTTAAGGGCAGCCAGAGAGAAAGGTCGGGTTACCCACAAAGGGAAGCCCATCAGACTAACAGCTGATCTCTCAGCAGAAACTCTACAAGCCAGAAGAGAGTGGGGGCCGATATTCAACATTCTTAAAGAAAAGAATTTTCAACCCAGAATTTCCTATCCCGCCAAACTAAGCTTCATAAGTGAAGGAGAAATAAAACACTTTACAGACAAGCAAACGCTGAGTGATTTTGTCACCACCAGGCCTGCCCTAAAAGAGCTCCTGAAGGAAGCACTAAACATGGAAAGGAACAACCGGTACCAGCCACTGCAAAAACATGCCAAATTGTAAAGACCATCGAGACTAGGAAGAAACTATAGCAACTAACGAGCAAAATAACCAACTAACATCATAATGACAGGATCAGATTCACACATAACAATATTAACGTTAAATGTAAATGGGCTAAATGCTCCAATCAAAAGACACAGACTGGCAAACTGGATAAGGAGTCAGGACCCATCAGTGTGCTGTATTCAGGAAACCCATCTCACGTGCAGAGACACGCATAGACTCAAAATAAAGGGATGGAGGAAGATCTATCAAGCAAATGGAAAACAAAAAAAGGCAGGAGTTGCAATCCTAGTCTCTGATAAAATAGACTTTAAACCAACAAAGATCAAAAGAGACAAAGAAGGCCATTACATAATGGTAAAGGGATCAATTCAACAAGAAGAGCTAACTATCCTAAATATATATGCACCCAACACAGGAGCACCCAGATTCATAAAGCAAGTCCTGAGTGACCTACAAAGGGACTTAAACTCCCACACAATAATAATGGGAGATTTTAACACCCCACTGTCAGCATTAGACAGATCAACGAGACAGAAAGTTAACAAGGATATCCAGGAATTGAACTCAGCTCTGCACAAAGTGGACCTAATAGACATCTACAGAACTCTCCACCCCAAGTCAACAGAATATACATTTTTTTCAGCACCACACCACACCTATTCCAAAATTGACCACATAGTTGGAAGTAAAGCTCTCCTCAGCAAATGTAAAAGAACAGAAATTATAACAAACTGTCTCTCAGACCACAGTGCAATCAAACTAGAACTCAGGATTAAGAAACTCACTCAAAACCGCTCTACTACATGGAAACTGAACAACCTGCTCCTGAATGACTATTGGGTACATAATGAAATGAAGGCAGAAATAAAGATGTTCTTTGAAACCAACGAGAACAAAGACACAACATACCAGAATCTCTGGGACACATTCAAAGCAGTGTGTAGAGGGAAATTTATAGCACTAAATGCCCACAAGAGAAAGCAGGAAAGATCCAAAATTGACTCCCTAACATCACAATTAAAAGAACTAGAAAAGCAAGAGCAAACACATTCAAAAGCTAGCAGAAGGCTAGAAATAACTAAAATCAGAGCAGAACTGAAGGAAATAGAGACACAAAAAACCCTTCAAAAAATTAATGAATCCAGGAACTGGTTTTTTGAAAAGATCAACAAAATTGATGGACCGCTAGCAAGACTAATAAAGAAGAAAAGAGAGAAGAATCAAATAGATGCAATAAAAAACGAAAAAGGGGATATCACCACCGATCCCACAGAAATACAATCTACCATCAGAGAATACTACAAACACCTCTATGCAAATAAACTAGAAAATCTAGAAGAAATGGATAAATTCCTCGACAAATACACCCTCCCAAGACTAAACCAGGAAGAAGTTGAATCTCTGAATAGACCAATAACAGGTTCTGAAATTGTGGCAATAATCAATAGCTTACCAACCAAAAAGAGTCCAGGACCTGATGGATTCACAGCTGAATTCTACCAGAGGTACAAGGAGGAACTGGTACCATTCCTTCTGAAACTATTCCAATCGATAGAAAAAGAGGGAATCCTCCCTAACACATTTTATGAAGCCAGCATCGTCCTGATACCAAAACCTGGCAGAGACATAACCAAAAAAGAGAATTTCAGACCAATATCCTTGATGAACATTGATGCAAAAATCCTCAATAAAATACTGGCAAACCAAATCCAGCAGCACATCAAAAAGCTTATCCACCATGATCAAGTGGGCTTCATCCCTGGGATGCAAGGCTGGTTCAACATACGCAAATCAATAAATGTAATCCAGCATATAAACAGAACATAAAAAGCATATAAAAAGACAAAAACCACATGATTATCTCAATAGATGCAGAAAAGGCCTTTGACAAAATTCAACAACCCTTCATGCTAAAAACTCTCAATAAATTAGGTATTGATGGGACGTATCTCAAAATAATAAGAGCTATCTACGACAAACCCACAGCCAATATCATACTGAATGGGCAAAAACTGGAAGCATTCCCTCTGAAAACTGGCACAAGACAGGGATGCCCTCTCTCACCACTCCTATTCAACATAGTGCTGGAAGTTCTGGCCAGAGCAATCAGGCAGGAGAAGGAAATAAAAGGTATTCAATTAGGAAAAGAGGAAGTCAAATTGTCCCTGTTTGCAGATGACATGATTGTATATCTAGAAAACCCCATTGTCTCAGCCCAAAATCTCCTTAAGCTGATTAGCAACTTCAGCAAAGTCTCAGGATACAAAATTAATGTACAAAAATCACAAGCATTCTTGTACACCAATCACAGACAAACAGAGAGCCAAATCATGAGTGAACTCCCATTCACAATTGCTTCAAAGAGAATAAAATACCTAGGAATCCAACTTACAAGGGATGTGAAGGACCTCTTCAAGGAGAACTACAAACCACTGCTCAATGAAATAAAAGAGGATACAAACAAATGGAAGAACATTCCATGCTCATGGGTTGGAAGAATCAATATTGTGAAAATGGCCATACTGCCCAAGGTAATTTATAGATTCAATGCCATCCCCATCAAGCTACCAATGACTTTCTTCACAGAATTGGAAAAAACTACTTTAAAGTTCATATGGAACCAAAAAAGAGCCCGCATCGCCAAGTCAATCCTAAGCCAAAAGAACAAAGCTGGAGGCATCACGCTACCTGACTTTAAACTATACTACAAGGCTACAGTAACCAAAACAGCATGGTACTGGTACCACAACAGAGACATAGATCAATGGAACAGAACAGAGCCCTCAGAAATGATGCCACATAGCTACAACTATCTGATCTTTGACAAACCTGACAAAAACAAGAAATGGGGAAAGGATTCCCTATTTAATAAATGGTGCTGGGAAAACTGGCTAGCCATATGTAGAAAGCTGCAACTGGATCCCTTCCTTACACCTTATACAAAAATTAATTCAAGATGGATTAAAGACTTATATGTTAGACCTAAAACCATTAAAATCCTACAAGAAAACCTAGGCAATACCATTGAGGACATAGGCGTGGGCAAGGACTTCATGTCTAAAACACCAAAAGCAATGGCAACAAAAGCCAAAATCGACAAATGGGATCTCATTAAACTAAAGAGCTTCTGCACAGCAAAAGAAACTATCATCAGAATGAACAGGCAACCTACAGAATGGGAGAAAATTTTTGCAACCTACTCATCTGACAAAGGGCTAATATCCAGAATCTACAATGAACTCAAACAAATTTACAAGAAAAAAACAAACAACCCCATCAAAAAGTGGGCAGAGGACATGAACAGACACTTCTCAAAAGAAGACATTTATGCAGCCAGAAAACACGTGAAGAAATGCTCATCATCACTGGCCATCAGAGAAATGCAAATCAAAACCACAGTGAGATACCATCTCACACCAGTTAGAATGGCCATCATTAAAAAATCAGGAAACAACAGGTGCTGGAGAGGATGTGGAGAAATAGGAACACTTTTACACTGTTGGTGGGACTGTAAACTAGTTCAACCATTGTGGAAGTCAGTGTGGCGATTCCTCAGGGATCTCGAACTAGAAATACCATTTGACCCAGCCATCCCATTACTGGGTATATACCCAAAGGACTATAAATCATGCTGCTATAAAGACACATGCACACGTATGTTTATTGCGGCACTATTCACAATAGCAAAGAGTTGGAACCAACCCAAATGTCCAACAACGATAGGCTGGATTAAGAAAATGTGGCACATATACACCATGGAATACTATGCAGCCATAAAAAATGATGAGTTCGTGTCCTTTGTAGGGACATGGATGAAACTGGAAAACATCATTCTCAGTAAACTATCGCAAGGACAAAAAACCAAACACCGCATGTTCTCACTCATAGGTGGGAATTGAACAATGAGAACTCATGGACACAGGAAGGGGAACATCACACTCCGGGGACTGTTGTGGGGTGGGGGAGGGGGGAGGGACAGCATTAGGAGATACACCTAATGCTAAATGACGAGTTAATGGTGCAGGAAATCAACATGGCACATGGATACATATGTAACAAACCTGCACATTGTGCACATGTACCCTAAAACCCTAAAGTATAATAAAAAAAAAAAAAAAAAAAAAAAAAACACAATGAAAGAAGTTTTGGTTTCTGGTTCCACAATGGTGGCATAGGTGGAAGCTGGCTTCACTCCACCTCACAGAAAAACAAAAACAAATATACGACGCCAAGATTATCACCTGCAATATCCCTGAACTCAACTATGAGGATGAGTCAGTTCCCAGGGCCACAGAGAAGTGAAAACACTCCAAGCAAACAAAAAGAGAATTGGATTTCCATATCTGCAACACCCTCCCCCTGAATCTGCTTGGCACCACGTGTGCGGAAAATTTCCCTTGAGTCATGGTTTCTACACTGGAAGAAGTGATATTGAGGTGAACGGTCAGCTTCCACACCATCTTGGGTTCCCTGGCAGGAGACCTGTTCCTGACTCAACCCACGGGAAGCATCGTGAGTGCCTGAGGGGAGAAATGTCCCTGAGGACAGCCAGAGACAAAACGGGGAGGCAGAACTATCATCCTCAACCTAGGAAACTGCACTGTAACTCAGCCAAAGGAGATGCCAAATCAGAGTGGCTGTTCAGCAGTGCCACACTGTAGGTGGTATGTTCCACAGGCCTCCTGGACTCGGACCCTTAGCCAGCTTTTCTACACTGCCAAGATACCATCTTTGGGACCTCCCCCATTCTGGATGGGCAGCACTCTGTTCATTTGCTTGAGACAAAGCAAATGGGCTTAAGGCACCATCTAATGCTGTAAAGGAGGCAGTGGCCTAGCAGAAAAAAATAAGACGTTCAACAGGTAAATTACACAGAATCTCTAAGCAAACATAAAGATCCAAACAAGCCAGACAGAGGAGACTGGAATAAATAGCAAATCCTTTAGGTATTTTATTTTATTTGTAGCTTTTGTGAATGAAATTACATTCTTGATTTCTTTTTCAGAGTGTTCACTGTTGGCATATAGAAATGCTACTGATTTATGTGTGTTGATTTTGTATCCCACAACTTACGTGAATTTATTCATCAGTTCAAATAGTTTATTGGTGGAGTCTTTAGGTTTTTGCAAATACAAGATCATGTCATCTGCAAACAAGTGGAAGGATAATCACCAGAGGGTGGAAAGGGTAGTGAGGTGTGAGGGAGAGTTGGGGATCTGTATGTTCCTTCTATACTCAGTTTTGTGAGGGCTTTCACCATAAAGGAATTTCGAATTTTATCAAATGCTTTTTACAGCATCAATTGAAATGATCATATGGTTGTTATCCTTCATTCTGTTGATATAGTGTTTCACACTGATTGATTTGCATATGTTGAACCGTCCTTGGATCCCAGGGATAAATCCCACTTGGTCATGATGACGACTGAACACCTTTCCTCTAAGATTTGGAACACAACAAGATGCCCACATTCACCTCTTTTTTTCAACATGGTCCTGGAAGTCCTACCTAGAGCAATCAGACAAGAGAAACTAATAGAAGGCATCCAAGGACCAGATGGTTGTAGATGTGTGGTGTTGTTTCTTAGGCCTCTGTTTTTTTCCATTGGTCTATATATCCGTTTTGGTACCAGTACCATGCTGTTTTGATTACTGTAGCCTTGTAGTATAGTTTGAAGCCAGGTAGCATAATGCCTCCAGCTTTGTTCTTTTTGCTTAGGATTGTCTTGGCTATGTGGGCTCTTTTTTGGTTCCATATGAACGTGAAGGTAGTTTTTTCCAATTCTGTGAAGAAAGTCAGTGGTAGCTTCATGGGGATAGCATTGAAGCTATAAATTACTTTGTGCAGTATGGCCATTTTCACAATATTGATTCTTCCTATCCATGAGCATGGAGTATTCTTCCATTTGTTCATGTCCTTTTATTTTGCTGAGCAGTGGTTTGCAGTTCTCCTTGAAGAGGTCCTTCACATCCCTTGTAAGTTGGATTCCTAGGTATTTTATTCTCTTTGTAGTAATTGTGAATGGGAGTTCACTCATGATTTGGCTCTGTTTGTCTATATTGGTGTATAGGAATGCTTGATTTTTGCACATTGATTTTGTATCCTGAGACTTTGCTGAAGTTGCCTGTCGGCTTAAGGGGATTTTGGGCTGAGATGATGGGGTTTTCTAAACATACAATCATGTCATCTGCAAACAGAGACAATTTGACTTCCTCTTTTCCTAATTGAATACACTTTATTTCTTTCTCTTGCTTGATTGCCCTAGCCAGAACTTCCAACACTATGTTGAATAGGAGTGGTGAGAGAGGGCATCTTTGTCTTCTGCCAGTTTTCAAAGGGAATGCTTCCAGTTTTTGCCCATTCAGTATGATATTGGCTGTGGGTTTGTCATAAATAGCTCATATTATTTTGAGATACATTCCATCAATACCTAATTTATTGAGAGTTTTTAGCATGAAGGGCTGTTGAATTTTGTCAAAGGCCTTTTCTGCATCTATTGAGATAATCATGTGGTTTTTATCTTTGGTTCTGTTTATGTGATGGATTACGTTCACTGCTTTGTGTACGTTGAACCAGCCTTGCATCCCAGAGAGGAAGCCGACTTGATCGTTGTGGATAAGCTTCTTGATGTGCTGCTGGATTCAGTTTGCTAGTATTTTATTGGGGATTTTCGTATAGATGTTCATCAGGGATATTGGCCTAAAATTCTCTTTTTTTGTTGTGTCTCTACCAGGCTTTGGCATCAGAATGATGCTAGCCTCGTAAAATGAGTTAGGGAGGATTCCCTCTTTTGCTATTGATTAAAATGGTTTCAGAAGGAATGGTACCAGCTCCTCTTTGTACCTCTTGTATGGGGAAAGGATTCCCTATTTAATAAATGGTGCTGGGAAAACTGGCTAGCCATATGTAGAAAGCTGAAAGTGGATCCCTTCCTTACACTGTATACAAAAATTAACTCAAGATAGATTAAAGACTTAAACATAATACCTAACACCATAAAAACCCTAGAAGAAAACCTAGGCAATACCATTCAGGGCATAGTCATGGGCAAAGACTTCATGACTAAAACACCAAAAGCAATGGTAGCAAAAGCCGAAATAGATAAATGGGATCTAATTAAACTAAAGAGCTTCTGCACAGCAAAAGAAACTATCATCAGAGTGAACAGGCAACCTACAGAATGGGAGAAAATATTTGCAATCTACCCATCTGACGAAGGGCTAATATCCAGAATCTACAAAGAAATTAAGCAAATTTACAACAAAAAAACAAACAACCACATCAAAAAGTAGGGAAAGGATATGAACAGACACTTCTCAAAAGAAGACATTTATGCAGCCAACAGACACATGGAAAATTGCTCATCATCACTGGTCATCAGAGAAATGCAAATGAAAACCACAATGAGATAACATCTCACACCAGTTAGAATGGCGATCATTAAAAAGTCAGGAAACAACAGGTGCTGGAGAGGATGTGGAGAAATAGGAAAGCTTTTACACTGTTAGTGGGAGTGTAAATTAGTTCACCCATTGTGGAAGACAGTGTGACGATTCCTCAAGGATCTAGAACTAGAAATACCATTTGACCTAGCCATCCCATTACTGGGCATATACCCAAAGGATTAGAAATCATGCTACTATAAAGACACATGCACGCATATGTTTACAGCTGCACTATTCACAATAGCAAGGACTTGGAACCAACCCAAATGTCCATCAATGATAGACTGGATTAAGAAAATGTGGCACATACACACCATGGAATACTATGCAGCCATAAAAAAGGATGAGTTCATGTCCTTTGCAGGGACATGGATGAAGCTGGAAACCATCATTCTAAGCAAACTATCACAAGGACAGAAAAACAAATACCGCATGTTCTCACTCATAAGTGGGAGTTGAACAATGAGAACACATAGACTCAGGGCGGGAGCATCACACACCAGGGCCTGTCGGGGGGTGGTGGGTTGGGGGAGGGATAGCATTAGGAGAAATACCTAATGTAGATGACGAGTTGATGGGTGCAGCAAACCAACATGGCACATGTATACCTATGTAACAAACCTGGATGTTGTGCACATATACCCCAGAACTTAAAGTATAAATATGTATATATATATATATATATATATGAAAAAAAGGAATCCATATTAGAAATAAAGAAGTCAAATTATCAATGTATTGTTGAATTTGGTTTGCTAGTATTTTTCTGAAGATTTTTGCATCAATATTCATGAGAGAAATTGGCCTGTAGCTTTTTTTTTCTTTAATGTGCCTTTGTCTGTTTTTTTGGTATCAGGGCAATCCTGGCCTCGTAGAATGAGTTTCAAAGTATCCCCTCTTCCTCTGTTTTTCAGAATAGTTTGAGTAGGATTAGTATTAGTTCTTCTTGACATTTTTGTTCCTTTTTGATGTAGGTGCTTTTAGATATACACTTCTCTCTTAGTACTGCTTTTGCTGTATCCCGTAGTTTGGGTATATTGTGTTTTCATCATCAGTCGTTTCAAGAAATTTTAAATTTCCTTCTTAATTTCTTCACTGAGCCATTGGCCATTCAGGAGCATACTGTTTAATTTCCATGTATTTGTATAGTTTCTAAAATGCCTGTAGTTACTCATCTCTAGTTTTATTCCATTGTGGTCAGAGAAGACGTCTGATATTATTTCAATTTTTGAATGTTTTAAGATTGTGACCTCACCTGATCTATCCTTAAGAATGATCCATGTGCTGAGGAAAATAATGTGTTTTCTGCAGCCATTAGATGAAATGTTCTATAAATATCTATTAAATCCATTTGCCCTATAGTGCAGATTAAGTCTGATGTTTCTTTGTTGATTTCCTGTCTGGAAGATCTCTCTAATGCTGAAAGTGGGATGTTGAAGTCTCCAGCTATTATTGTATTGGGGTCTATTCCTCTCTTTAGCTCTAGTAATATTTGCTTTATATATCTGGGTGCTCCAGTGTTGGGTGCATATATATTTACCATTGTTGTATTCTCTTGCTCAATTGACACCTTTATCATTATATAATGACCTTCTTTATCTCTTCTTATAGTCTTTGTCTTGAAATCTATCTTGTCTAACATAAGTACAGCTATAGGTTCTCTTTTTTTGGTTTCCATTGGCATGAAAGATTTCTTTCCTTCCCTTTATTTTCAGTTTATGTCTGTCTTTATAGTTGATGTGTGCTTCTTATAGAAAACAGATCATTGGGTCTTTTTAAAATATTTATTCAGCTACTCTATGTCATTTGATTGGAGACCTGAATCCAGCACTGCACTGGGTCTCACCCATACCTGGCTGTAACCAATACCCGACTACCGCCTATGTTCACTCAAGGCCCTAAGACTCTACAATCAGCAGGTGGCAAAGCCAGCCAGGCCTGTGTCCTTCCCTTCAGGGTGGCGAGTTCCCCCAGATCCCAGGCGGGTCCAGAGATGCCCTCTGGGAGCCAGGGACCAGAGTTAAAAACCTTAGAAATCTACCTTGTACTCTACACTATTGCAGCTAAGCTGCCACTCAACCCACAAGACAAAGACCTTCCCACTCTTCCCTACCCTTTCCACAGGCAGAGAAGCCTCTCGCTGTGGCCACCACCACTGCAGGCCCACAGAGACTATTGCCAGGCTACTGCCTGTGTTCACTTAAGACTGAAGGGTTCCTCAGGCATCTGTGGTGAATGCTGCCAGGCCCGGGACTCACCCTTCAGGGCAGTGGGCTCTCCTCTGGCCCAGGGGAGGTCCAAAATTCCCATGCAAGAACCAGGACCTAAACTCAGGGACCCCAAGAGCTCACTTGCTGCTCTGCCGTACTGTGGCTGAGCTGGCATCTAAGGTGCAAGACAAAGTCCCCTTTACTCTTGCCTCTGCTATTCTCCCAGAGAAACTATCTCTGCCCATAGCCACTGCAGCTGGGAATGTGCTGGGTCTCCCCTGAAGCCAACATATCTTAGAGTTTCACCCAGGGCCCGTGGTAAACTACCTGGGTATCATTGCAGGTTGCTCAGGGCCCAAGGGCTCTTTAGTCAGCAGGTGATGAATCCTGTCAGGGCTGAGTCCTTCCCTTCAAGACAGCAGATTCCCTCCTGGTCCAGGGTATGTCTAGAAATGTCATCCACGAGCTGGACCCTGAAATGGGGGCCTCAGGACTCCGCCCAATGCTGTATCCTATTGTGACTAAGTTGGTGTCCAAGATGCTACACAAAGTCTTCTTTATGCTTCCCTCTCCTCTCCTCAGGTGAAGGAAGGAGTCTCTCCTGGAACTCTGAGCTGTGCTGCTGGGGTTAGGGGAGCCGTGGTGCGTGCATTCTCTCAGCCACCTTGGCTGGTGTCTCACTAGGTCATGGGCTCCCTATGTTCTCTGACTCTGAGCCCAGCACAGCACTATGAGTTGCAGTCTTTGTATCCTAGACCACCTCTCAAGTTTAGTTAGAATCCCAGATCCTGCAGTGGTGAGGCTTCCCAAAACTCAAGTTCTGACCTCTGTAGTGTATAAATCCCCTCTGGCTAGGGCTGGTCTAAATGCTCCCTCTGTGGGCAGGCATCAGCTGACTTCAGACCAGTTTTGCTTTCTGCTGTGACAGGGCAGCACTGAGTTCAATGCACGTCCCATAGGCACTGGGTCATGCTGAGAAATCCTTTAATTAAACAGCAGAAAAACACGCAAAAAATTAATGTGCTATGAAATTTGATTTGCTAGTACTTTGTTGAGGATTTTTGCTTCTATGTTCATCAGGCATATGGGCCTATAATTTTCTTGTAGTGTCCTCGTCTGGCTTTGGTATTAGGGTAATGCTGGCCTTGTAAAATCAGTTTGGAAGTATTCCTAATTTTTCAGTTTATTGGATGAGTTTGAGAAGGATTGATCTTTTTTTTTTATTATACTTTAAGTTTTAGGGTACATGTGGACAAAGTGCAGGCTTGTTGCATATGTATACGTGTGCCATGTTGGCGTGCTGCACCCATTAACTCGTCATTTAACATTAGGTATATCTCCTAATGCTATCCCTCCCCCTCCCCCCCCACCTTACAATCTTAATCCTATAAATGTTTGGTAGAATTCAACAGAAAGCCATCAGGTCCTGGGCTTTCCTTTGATGGGTGAGTTTCCATTACTGATTCAACCTCTTCATCCAGTTTTTGTCTGTTCAGATTTTTTATTTCTTTATAATTCAGTCTTGGTATGTTGTATGGATAAAAGACATTTATTCATTTATTCTGGGTTATCCAATTTGTTGGCATACAATTGTTCATAATAGTCTCTTATAATCCTTTTAATTTCTGTAGAGTGGTTGTAATGTCTCTGATTTCATTTCTGTTTTTAGTTAGTCTTTCCTCTTTTTTTCTTAATTTAGCTAAGCATTTGTCAATTTTGTTGATCTTTTTAAAAAAACCATCCCACATTTGTTGCTATTTTCTATTGTTTTCCAAGTCTCCATTTTATTTATTTGTGCTCTGATGTTTATTATTACCTTCCTTCTACTATCTTTGGGCATAAACTCCCTTCTTTTTCTAGTTCCTCGAGGTGTAACATTTGCTTGTTATTTGAAATCTTTGTTGTTTTTTGATGTGAGCAATTGTTGCTATAAACTTCCCCTTAAAACTGTGTTTTTCCTGCATTTCTCATGTCTTGGTATCTTGTGAGTCCGTTTTCATTTGCCTCAAGATAGTTTTAAATTTCCCTTTTAAGTTGTTCTTGGATCAATTGGTTGTTTGGGAACATGTTGTTTCATTTGTATGTATTTGTGAATTTTCTAAAATTCCTCCTATTACTGATTTCTAAATTCATAGCATTGTGGTCAGAAAAGACATCTGATATGATTTCAGTCTTCTTAAATGTGTTGACTTGTTTTGTGGCCTAACATACAATCTATCCTGGAGAATGTTCAGTGTGCCCTTGAGAAGAATGTGTCTTCTGCTGCTGTTAGATGGAACATTCTGTATATGTCTGTTAGGCCCGTTTGTTTTATCGTGTTCAAACCCACTGTTTCCTTACCAGTTTTCTCTCTGAATTTCCATTGTTGACAATGGGATAGTGAAGTCTCCTCCTACTGTTGTATTGCAGTGTATTTCTCCCTTCAGATGTATGACTATTTACTTTACATATTTAGATGCTCTAAAGTTAGGTGTGTTTATGTTTATAATTATTATAGCCTCTTGATGAATCGACCCCTTTATCATCATATAATGACTTTCTTTGTCTCATTTTGTAGTTTTTGACTTAAAGTCTATTTTGTCTCATACAAATATGGCCACTCCTGCTCTCCTTTGCTTCCTATTTGAATGGCATGTGTTTTTCCATCCCTTCACTTTTAGTCTACGTGTCCTAAAGGTGCAGTGGGTCTCTCATAGGCATCATATGCTTTGGTCTTGTTTTTTTTTGTTTTGTTGTTGTTGTTGTTGTTTGTTTGTTTTTATTCCCATTTAGACTTGCTATGTCTTTGGAGAATTTAATCCATTTACATTCAAGTTAATTCTTGATAGGCAAGGACTTACTGTTGCCTCTTTGCTCATTGTTTCCGGTTGTTTTGTGGATTCCTTGTTCCTTTCTTCTTTCGCTGTCTGCCTTCATGATCAAGTAGTTTTCAATAGTGATATGCTGCGATTCTTCACTTTTTATCTGTTGTGTATCTACTATAGATTTCTGTCTTAAGAATACCATGAGGCTTGCATAAAATATCTTATGGTTATAACAGGCTATTCTGAGCTGATAACAACTTAACTTTGATTACACACAAACACTACAATTATGCTCCTTAACTCCCCATATATTTCATGTTTTTGATGTCACTATTTACATCATTTTTATATTCCATATCCCTTAACACATTTTTGTAGCTATACTTTCACAAATAGTTTTGTCTTTTAACCTTCATACTAAAGATATAAGTCATTACAATAAGAGTATTCTGGGTTTGAACATGTACTTATTTTACTCATAAATTTTCTTCTTTCATATTTGCTTATTACCAATTAACATCCTTTTCTTGGCCAGGTGCGATGGCTCGTGCGTGTAGTCCCAGCACTTTGGGAGGCTGAGGCAGGCTGATCACTTGAGCTCAGGAGTTGGAGACCAGCCTGGGCAACGTAGTGAAACACTGTCTCCACACAAAATAGAAACAAACAAAAAAATGAGCTGGGCATGGCAGTGCGTGCCTGCAGTCCCAGCTTCTTGGGAGTGTCATGTAGGAGGTTTACTTGAGCCTGGGAAGTCGAGGTTGCAGTGAGCCACGATCATACCATTGCACTCCAGCCCAGGTGATAGAGTGAGATCCTGTCTCAAAACAAACAAAGAAACATACAAAAAACAAAATCCAAATAACAAAGAAACTCAAAAACCAGATCGTTTTCTCTCAGCTTGAAGAATTCCCTCTAGCATTCCTTGTAATGCAGTGAACTACTTTAGGAAGACTATTTTTAATGCCTTCTTAGAAAGTTTCTAAATCTCTCTTCTTTAGGGTTGATCAGTGAAGCTTTACTTTGTTCCTTTGGTAGTGTCATGTTTCCCTGATTGATTGTGACCTTTGTGGCTGTACATTGGCATCTGTGCATTTAAAGAAGTAGGGACTCGGGCCGGGCGCAGTGGTTCATGCCTGTAATCCCAGCACTTTGGGAGGCAGAGGTGGGCGGATCACTTGAGGTCAGGAGCTCGAGACCAGCCTGGCCAACATGGTGAAACCCCGTCTCTACTAAAAATACAAAAAGTTAGCTGGGCATGGTGGTGGGCGCCTGTAATCCCAGCTACTCAGGAGTCTGAAGCAGGAGAATCACTGGAACCTGGGAGGCGGAGGTTATAGTGAGCTGAGATTGTGCCATTGCACTCCAACCGGAGCAACAATAGCGGAACTCCATTAGAAAAAAACAGAAAGAAAAAACAAAAAAGAAGTGGGGACTTGCTCCAGTGCTTGATGACTGGCTCTGGCTGGGAAAGCCCTTCACGGTTCAGTCCATCCAGAGATTCTGGGAAGACCATCTGGCATGGTGCATGGATGGACTTGCTGCTGCATTTCTTGGGAAAGCTGGCTTGGTGAGCAGGTAGGGTGGACCCGGAACCTGAGTTCATGGATTTGGGCCTGGGTCCTGGTGCCATGGGGACCAACCTGGCTGTTGGGGCCAGTCTCGCCCTGGCGTGGGCCTGACGCCCGAGGCCATGTGGGTCAGACTTCCTCTTAGCCTGTCTGGCGCCTGGCGTGGGCCTGGAGCCTGAGTCTGAGAGGGCCAGCCTGGGGTCTGAGGCCAAAGGTGCTAGCGTGGCACTGGGCAAGCCTGGAGCCTTTAATCCTTGGGGGCTGGCCTGGAAGCTGGCTTTGTAGGTTCTGGCCTGGTGCTTGAGGTCACAGGGGTCAGCCTGGAGCTGGAGACTAGGTCTATGGGTGCCAGCCTGAAGTCTGAAACTACAGAAACCAGCCTATCATTGAAGCAGACCAGGTCGAGGGTCAGTAGGGGTTGTCCTGACACTGAGGAGGATCTGGAATCTGGGTCCACATGTCCAGGCCGGAAGTCTGGGGCCGTAGGGACTGGTCTGCAGGTGATGTCTGCATGTGCCAGCCTGGAGTCTGGGGCTCTGGAGGCTGGCTTGGAATCTAAGGCTGCAGGGCCACCTTGGCCCCATGGCAGGGCTGGTGGCTCATTCCATGGGTGCCAGCCCAGAGCCTGGGGCTGTGAGGCTAGCCTTGCCCCAACGAAGGCTTGGTTCATGGGTGTACCCAGAGTCTAGGGCTGAGGGAGCGGCCTGGGCATGGGACCAGTCTGGAGCCTGGGAAAACCAGGGCCTGCCTGGTGATGAGGTGGGCCTGGAGCCTGAGACTGTGGGGGCTGGACCGGCACTAGGATGGAGCTGAAGACAGTGTGCGTGGGTGACCTGGAGCCTGGGACTGCAAGGGCAAGCCTGGCACCTGAGTCTTGGGGGTCAGCCTATGCTAAATTGACTTACAACAAGAGTGCCAAGGCCATTCAATGGGGAAAAAATCGTTTCTTAAAGAAATGGTGCTAGGATAACTGGTTATCCACATGCCAAAGAATGAAGTTAGACCCCTACTTCATACCATATACCATATACAAAAATTAACTCAAAATGAACCAAACACATAAATGTAAGTGTTAAAATTAATACTTTTAGAACAAAACACAGGGGTAAGTCATGTCTTTGTATTTGGCATTGGATTCTTAGAGTATGACACCCAAAGCACAGGCAACAAAACTAAAAATGATGAATGGGACTTCACTGAAATTGAAAACTTTTGTGGATCAGTGGACATTGTCAAGAAAGTGAAAAGATAACAGAATGGGAGAAAAACCTTTGCCAATCATGTATCTGATCATGTAACATCCGGAATATATTAAAACTTACAAAAAACCCATCAAGAGAAAGCAACCCCATTTTTGAAATAAGCAAAGGATTTAATAGACATGTCAATAAGCAAAGGATTTAATAGACATGTCTCCAACGAAGATACACAAATAGTTAAGAAATGCATGTAAAGATACTCAACATCATTAGCTATTAGGAAAATGCAAATCGGAACAATAAGGTACTATTCCACGTCTACCGGGATGGTCATACTTTTTTCAAGATGGGCAATAAGAATTGTTGAATAGGATGTGGAGAAATTAGAACTTTCATACATGGCTGATGGGAATGTAAAATAATTCAGCCACTGTGGAAAACATTTTGGTGGTTCCTGAAAGGTTAAACATAGAATTAACATGTGACTTGAGAATTACACTCATAGGTATATAGTCAAAAGAGCTGAAAACAGGTGCTCAAAGACATACTTGTACATGCATGTTCATAGCAGCATTATTTCAAAAGTCAAAAGGTGGGAATAACCTGAATATCCATCAACTGATGAATGGATAAACAAGCTGTGGTCTATGCATACAGTGAAATATTATTCAGCCATAAAAAGGAATGAAATACTGATAGATGTTATTTCTTGCTTGCTTGCTTCTTTTATACAGTCTTTGGCTGGTTTTGGTATCAGGGTAATCCTGGCCTCATAAAATGTGTTGACAAGTAGTCTGTACTGTTCTATTTTTGGGAAGAGATATTGTAGAATTGGTATTAATTCTTCTTTGAATGTTCGGTGGAATTTGCCAGTGAAACCATCTGGGTTGGAATATCTTCTTTGGAAGGTATTTTACTATGAATTCCATTTCGTTTTATATATAAATTTTTTGTAGAGCTAGGGTCTCACTTTGTTGCCCAGGCTTGTCTCGGTCTTCTGGGCTCAGGCAATTCTCCCAGCTTGGCCTCCCAAAGTTCAATGTCTTTATAGGACTACTCAAGTTATTTCACACTGGGTGAGTCTTGATAATTCGTGTCTTCAAAAGATTTAGTCCATTTCATGTAAGTTCTTGAACTGAGTTGTTTGTGGTATTGGGTTGGTGCAGAAGTTTTTGCTATTAAAAGTAACGACAAAAACGGCAATTACTTTTGCACCAACATTATACCATCTCTGCCTCTTTTGGGCCATTGTTAGCATGTGTCTTAGTCTGTTTTGTGTTGCTGTAACAGAATGCCTGAGACTGGGTAATTTAAAAATAAAAGAGGTTGATTTAGCTCATGATTCAGCAAGCTGGGAAGTAGGAGGAGCGTGGCACCAGTAACTGCTCAGCTTCTGGTGACAGCCACCTGCTAGGCCAAAACGTAGTGGAAAAGGCCAAAGGGGAAGCGGACACGTGCAAAGAAGGAAAATCCGAGGGGCATGCTGGCTTTATGACGAACCTGCCGTCATGGGCACGAATCCAGTCTCACCAGAGCCAGTACTTACTCACTACCTCCAGAACGGCAGCAAGCTGTTCATGAGGGATCTGTCTCCATGACCCGAACACCTCCCACAAGGCCCCACCTTCCAACACCACCACGCTGGGGATCCAATTTCCCCATGAGTTTTGGCGGGGACAGACCAATCATATCCAAACCATAGCAGTATATTTCTGTATTCCCAGGATCTGGAAAGATCCCAATAAGACGAATTTTTTTTATACTGTGCATTTTTCTGTGCACTGAATGTGTAATAAAGAATGGGATGCTTGGACTTTGTCCCTGAGTCCTGGGAGATAACCTCTAATGCCTTGCAATTTCCTGAGTGATAGTGTCATTCCTGATGGGTCCCATGGACCACACTTCATGGTTCATGCTAATGAGGTGAATCATGGGAGGCCCCTAGGTAGTTTATGTGATGAGATGACTCCAAAAGGAGGCTGGCCAGACCAGAAAGACCAATCATATGACTAGAGGGTGGGGGCATTGAACTATGTGATATCAGCCCAGTCACCAGAGAGAGGGAGGGAGGCTGTAGATTGAGTTAAACCAGATGGCCAACTAACAGATGGCCAACACACACGGTTTATCTGAATTATCTTGTCTGCCATTACCAGGAGAAGACATAGGGTTTATTCCCATATCAGTGATCACTCCTCAATCTTTACTGGTTCCTCATTTTCTCTCAAAGTTCTCTTTTTGGGGATGGGAGGATGTTGAAAATGTTCTATATTTTGATCTGGATGGCGGTTACATGGGTGTATAACTGTGATAAAATTGTAGACTTATGTTTCTATGATTTGCTGTATGTATGTAATACCTCAATTTACAAAAGACGTCATATAGACGTGGAAATACATGGTACAAGCTGGAAGAAGATATTTATCCTATATATAATTGACAAAAGATTGGCATCAAGAATATATTTTGAGAACTCCTAGAAATCAGTAAGAAAGACAAACAACCCAGTAAGAAAATAGGCGAAAATCATGAACAGGAATTCCATAGAAGAAGGAACCTATGCGGCCAATAAACACATGAAGATATGCTCAGCTCATCAGTAGTCAGGGAAATGCTAAACATGACCTCAAGATAAATCTTGTACCCATTTGATTGGCAAGGAATAAGAAACCTAGCAACATCAAAGGTTAGAGATAACACAGAGCAGTGGGATCTCATACAGCTTGAAACACCTTGGGAATATAAACGAACACAACCAGTCTGGGAAACAATGTGGCATCAATCTATAAAGTAGATCACTGACAACTCAGCAATTCCTATCAATGTCCGCTGGACGAGAATTTCACAGCAGCACTGGCCACAGTAGCAAAAACCTGGGACCAATGCAAATGCTCACCAACAAGAGAATGCCTAAACTGTGGTATATGCACACCATGATATACTATGTAGCAAGGCAAATGGGTGAACTGCAGTTCCACACTCAACAATGGATAATGTTAGTAGAAGTATGAAAATAGGAATTCCCACAGGACTACATACCGTGTGACACCCTTTTCATAAAGTTCAAAATCAAGCAAAACTGAAGAGTGTAATGGCCGAGCACAGTGGCTCACGCCTGTAATCCCAGCACTTTGGGAGGCAGAGGTGGGTGGAGTGCTTGAGTCCAGGAGTTTGAGACCAGCCTGTGCAACATGGCTAAAGCCCGTCTCTCCAAAAAATTAGCCAGACGTCACGGTGCACGCTTGTACTCCTAGGTACTCAGGAGGCTGAGGTGGGAGAATCACCTGAGCCAGGAAGGTCGAGCCTGCAGTGAGCCAAAATCATGCTACTGCACTCCAGACTGAACAATCAGAGTGAGACCCTGTCTCAAAAACAAACAAAAAAAAGAGTATATTGTTTTATATATATACTTATTTGCAATACAAATCAAAGGAATGCCAAGTACACAATTCAGGCTGGGGTTGCCTCTGGTGGAAGTGAAGGGATTCAGGAGGTTACAGTGAGGGGAGCTCAGAGGTAGCTATACAGGTTTCTACTAATAGTCTAGTTATTGGATCGGGTAATAGGTAAATGGGGGCACATTGCATTTTAAAATAAACAAACAGGGCCTCGTGTCAATCACGGGTAGCATGTTATGAAATAAGGATTATGATTAACTCAATTCTATATTACCCAAGTCTCCTCCAAAAATCAAGTGCTGCATTGACCTACTTGGACCCGGGCCTGAAATATTTGTTCTTCTCTCCTTCCAGGCTTCACACACGCTCCAGCAGCTCTTTGGTCAGGCCAGAAAGCATTTGAGTTCGACATCTCTGTATTTGTATCTATTTGAGCAGGAGGCGCTAGAGCAGGGCTGCATGTCTTGCATCTGACACTGTTTAACCCAAAAGTTAGTTGGGACAGAAAGAATACCTCAGAAGCCTGGAATAAACGGGGTCCCGATGATCAATACGAGTTCTACTCAGCGAATGCAGATTACAGCAAACCGAAGAAAGAATGTTCAGACTTCTAAATGAAATGTTTCCCTACAAAACAGTTTAGAATGAAGGTCTTCCAGAGGCCTTTTGCACAATTTCCTATTTAACTAGGAAATATTTCTCCTCTAAGTGCACAAAATCATGTTAGTGTATCATGTTGGGTTTTATCACTGATTAATAAATATGTTACCCATTTATTGTGAAGCACGTGAGAAAGGATACAGACGAACAGCCAGATGAAAGAGATGCATAGGGCACAGGTGCACCTCCCTCCAGGAACTTCCATGTGTTCAGCTATCTGGAAGCTCCCTTACCCCAAATTCTTAAAAATATAGAGCCCCGGGGCTCAATTTTTGGTCTGATTCTTTTCTTTAACTACATTCTTGCCACAGCTGATGGAAGACCCTGGTTTCAATACCACCTACATCAGGAACAAGACAAAGATGCTCCCTTTCACCACTGCTATGCAACGTAGCACTACAACTTTTAGTCAAAAATCTTAGGCAAGAGGAAAAAAATGAAAGGCACACAAAGCAGAAAGTAACAAGTTTGCGGGGCGCGGTGGCTCATGCTTGTAATCCTAACACTGCGGGAGACCGAGGCAGGTGGATCACATGAGGCAAGGAGTTCGAGACCAGCCTGGGCAACATGGCGAAACCCTGTCTACCAAAAATACGAAAGCTAGCTGGGCGTGGTGGTGCCCAGCTACATCTGGGCCTGAGGCACGAGACTCGCTCGAACCCAGGAAGTCGAGGCTGCAGTGAGCTGAGATCGCACCACTGCACTCCAGCCTGGGTGACAAAACGAGACCCTATCTCAAAAAAGAAAAGAAAAGAAAAAAAAGAAATTAAATTACCTCTCTCTGCAGATGACATGATTGTACATATATAAAGTCTTAAAATATTTTACAAAAAACCTTAAAATTCAAATGAATTTTAAGGAAAGTTGCAAAATCAAAGTCAACATGTACAAATCAGTAGCATTTCTATACACTAATAACAAACTATCTGAAAATAAATGAAGAAAACAACACCATTTAAAACAGTTCTCAAAAATGACATAAAATACTTAGGAATAAATTCAATCAAGGAGGTAAAATATCCGTACACTGAAAACTATAAAACATTGATTAAAGCAATTGAGGAAGCCACAAATAAATGGAAAGCTAACCCATGATCAAGGATTGGAAGAATCAATATTGTTAAAATGTCCATACTACTCAAAGCAATTCACAGATTCAATGCAATCCCTATCAAAATTCCAATGCTAGTTTTACATGCATAGAAAAAGCAATCCTAAAATTCGCAGCGAACCACAGAAGACTCCAGTTACCCAAAGCAATCTTGAGCGAAACAAACAAAGCTGGAGGAATCACAACCTGATGTCAAAATATAATAAAAGCTAGAGTAATCAAAACAGCATGGTACTGGCATACAAACAGACACATGGACAAATATAATAGACTAGAAAGAATTAATGCATTTATGGTCAAGTGATTTTCAACAAAGATGCCAAGAACACACATAGGGAAAGGACTGTCTCTTCAATAAATGGTGTTGGGAAAATGGAATATCCACATGCAGAAGAATGAAATGGGACCCTTGTCTCATATCATACACAAAAATCAAGGCAAGTTGGACTCTGGATTTAAATGTAAGACCTGAAACTGTAAAACTACCAGAAGAAAACATAGGGGGAAACATCCATGGCATTGATCTGGGAAATAATTTTTCTGCTATGACCCCAAAAGCGTGAGCAACCAAAGAAAGAATAGAGAAATGGGATCACGTCAAACTGAAAGGCTTCTGCGCAACAAAGGAAACGATCAACAGAGTGAAGAGGCAACCTACAGAATGGGAGAAAATATCCACAAACTATACATCTGATAAGGAGTTAATATCCCAAATACATAAGGAACTCAACTCAATAACAAGAAAACAAATCACCTGATTTTAAAATGTGCAAAGGATCTGAATAGACATTTCTCCAAAGAAGACATACAAATGGCCAACAGTTGTATGAAAATGCTCGACATCACTTATCATCAGGGAAATGTCACAATGAGCTATCACTTCACACCTGTTAAAATGGCTATTATCAGAAAGATAAAAGAGAACAAGTGTTGGTGAGGATGTGAAGAAAAGAGAACCCTTATACACTGTTGGTGGGAATATAAATTAGTACAGCCACTGTGGAAAACAATATGGAGACTTTTCAAAACACTACAGATAGAACTATCCAGCAATCCCACTACCGGGTATTTATCCAAAAGAAAGGAAATTGGCATATCAAAGGGATACCTACACCCCCATGTTTATTGCAGCACTCATCACAATAGCCAAGTCATGGAATCAACCTAAGTGTCCATCAGTGGATGAATGGATAAAGAAAATGTGGCATATGTGCACAGGAAATACGATACAGCCACAAAAAGAATGAAATCCTGTCATTTGCAGCAACATGGATGGAACTGGAGGTCATTATGTTAGGTGAAATAAGCCAGGCACAGAAAGACAAATACCGTACGTTCTCACTCATATGTGGGAGGTAAAAAACTTGATCTCCTAGAGGCAGAGAATAGAGTGATAGACATGAGAGGCTGGGAAGTGTGTGTGGATTGGAGGAAGGGGGGTTTGGAAGAAGAGAGATTGGTTGACAGGCATAAACATACAGTGAAAAAGGAGTAAGTTCTAGGCTGGGCATGGTGGCTGACACCTGTAATCCCAGCAATTTGGGAGGCCGAGGCGGGCAGATAGCATGAGCTCAGGAGTTGCAGACCAGCCTGGACAATATAGCGAAACCCTGTCTCTATGAAAAAAAAAAAAAGTAGCCCTGCATGGTGGCATGTGCCTGTTGTTCCAGCTACTCAGGAGGCTGAGGTGGGAGGATCGCTTAAGCCTAGGAGATTGAGGCTGCAGAAAGCTTTGATCACGCCACTGCACTCCAGCCTGGGGTGACAGACTGAGAGCCTGTCAAAAAAAAAAAAAAAAAAAAAAGGAATAATTTCTAATGTTCAACAGCAGAGTAGGATGACTACAGTTAACAGCAATGTATTGTATATTTCGAAATAGAAGAGAGGACTTGAAATGTCCCCAATACTAGGAATGAAAAATATTCCAGGTGATGGTTACCCCAAATATCCTGAACTGATCATTACACATTCTATGCACATGACAAAATATCACATGTACACCATAAATGTGCAAATCTTATGTATCCATTAAAATTAAAATAAAAAAATTATCATAGCACTATCATTTGGTTTAGTAATCCCACTACTGGATAGACGGCCAAAGAAAATGAAATGAATATGTCAAAAATATCTGCACTTGCATATACATTGCAGCACTGTTCACAACAGCCAAGACGTGAAGTCAAACTAAGAGCCCATCAACGGATGAATGGGTAAAGCACATGTGTATGTGCACACACAATAGAATAGTATTGAGCATTTTTAAAAAAATAAAAGGAAATCCTGCCATTTGTGGCAACATGAGTGAATCTGGAATATATTATGTCGAGTGAAATAAGGCAGGCACAGCAAGACAAATACCATATGATCTCACTGGGGTGTGGGATCTTAAAAAATCAAACTTTTTAGAAGCAGCGAATAGAATGGTGGTTACCAGGGTCTGGGGCTGGGGAGGATTGGGGAGATATTGGTCAAGGATACAAAACTTCATTTAGACAAGAAGCCTAAGTTCAAGAGATCTATTGTAAACATGGTGACTATAGTTAATAATAATGTATACTTGAAAATTGTTAAGAGGGTAAATTTTAAGTGTTCTCACCACAGAAGATGAAAGGTATGTGAGTTCATACATATTGTAGTTAGCCTAATTTAGCCATTGCACAATGTATACATATTTCAAATAATCATGTTGTACGCTATAAATGTATACGATTGTGTCATTAAAAATAAACAAAAACAAAATGCAAAGAAATGAAATAAATTCCGTTTGTTCAATAAAACTGATGTGATACTGGTGAAGATGTGCAGAAACTGGAACCTTTGTGCACTGTCGGTGGGAATGTAAAATGGCACAGCTGCTGTGGAAAGGAGTATGGCGGTTACTCAGAAAACTAAAAAGAGAATTACCATACGATCCAGTAATTCCATTCTGTGTCTATATCGAAAAAATAGAAATCAGAGTCTCAGAGATATTTGTACATCCCTGCTCATAGCAGCATCATTCATGACAGCCAAGAGATGGAAGCAACCCAAGTGTCCACTGACGGATGAAAACAGAAACTAAATATGGTCCGTTATTTGGCCCTTACAATGAATTATGATTTGGCCTGTGAAAGGATGGAGTTCTGATACAGGCTACAATGTGGATAAAACTTTAGGACCTTATGCTATGAAATGAGCCAGTCACAAAAGGACAAATACTACATGATTCCGCCTATACACGGGATCTAAAATATTCACACTCAGAAACGGAAGGTAGAATGGTGGTTTCCAGCGGCTGCGGGGCAGGGGAAAATGAGGAGTTGTTTAATGGGTATACATTTCAGTTTTGCAATTGAAGACATGCTGGAGATTGGTTGCACAGCAATGCGAATATACTTAACACTACTGAAATGAAAACTGAAAAACGCTTAAGGTGGTACATTTGATGTTACCTGTATTCTTCTAACATAACTCAATAGAAAAGTGGTGTAATTTCTGTCTCTGGAGTGGGTGTCGGGGGTGCATGGCAACATATTCAAGCTCATGTACAAGGCGTTTGAGGTCGGGGCATGGAATCATACTGAGGCACTGTGTGTGTGTGTTATTTGTGCATGAGAATGAAACTCCTTGACCCTGAAAACAGGACGGGGAGTGAAGTGTGTGGTGTGATAAGGAACTCTGAAAACAGCCTCCCGAGAATGCGGTTTGAGTGCTTTTACCAGGCCACAGGGTGTCTCACGAGCCGATCTCAAAACGGCCATCTAGTGGATGTTTGTGGTTTAACAAGCCCTTTCGATAAATACTTGGCGGACAGATGCTGGGGCGGAGTCTCTTAGAAGAGCTGTCCCAGGCCCCCCTCAACTGGAATTGTCTGAGAACTCATTCTTGGCGTTCACTGCAAGCTATAAGCTCTGCAAGTGGTACCCCCGACGTGATCGCCTTGAAGTTACGCGTGAAGGAGGAGAGCTCATTACTTTTCGGGGAATCCTGGTAAGGGACAGTCCTGACTCTCATCAGGAGGACGGGACCCATGCATAAACTATCGGGGGTTGGGTTATCGTGGGTCAGGAAATGACCAAAGAACAGAAAGTATTTTTTAAAACAGTGCAACAGCTACTTAAGGCTATCCAGTGCACTGTAGAGCCTGGAGCTCTACACAAGCTTATGCTTTTAATTTGGCAGAAATGCCCTTGGTTTCCTGATGAAGGAACCTTAGATTTAGGGTTATGGGAGCAGGTAGGTCGCTGCCTGAAAAGAGGATATGAGCAAGGTCATTTTACTAACGTTACTATTTTGACCACCTGGGCGCTGGTACGCTCTGCCTTGTATCCTCTTTATCTGCCAGATCACGGTTAGACCGCCCATTATCTCCATGTGCACCCCGACCTTACTAGCCTAAGGTGGGCAAAGGAGTGTGGAGCGGCCTGGAGTACAGAGCCCTGGAGGAGGAGCCCACTAATAAGGGGCGCTCTCCCATAGCCATCTATTCAATGCTAACTAGACTGAGGGGGACGAGCTCTGCCAGCTGCTGTCATCTTCAGAAGATAGACGCAGCAGTAAGGAATGTTTGTTTTGCTTTTTTACAAAATGTTTAAAAACACCGTGGCTAAGAAACTTCAAAGCAGACCCTGTGCTGCATGTCTGCTCCTCCCCTGAGCCTCTCTGCTTGGGGGTGGTAAAAATAATAAAAAGCCCAGTATATTTTCAGTACCTTACCTAACAGGGTTGGCTGCAGGCGTAGGTGGCCTAGAAGATAAGGGGAGTGTTTTTCTCCCAGCCTGTTACCTTCTTGCCTCCAGCCTCCGCGCTTCCACACACAGTTTACCACCTGGTCATTCTCCGGCCTCTTACTGACACTTGTACGCTTCCTTCCTTCCTTTCAGGGTAAGGACAGCAACAAGTGGCAGGCTATTAAAAAGAGAAGCTGCCTAAGGGGCCCAGAACGAATAAAAAGAAACCGGCCACAGCCCTACTTTCCCAAGCTCACTTCTAAGACATTCCAGCTAAAGGCTGAGGCAGGAAAATGGCTAACACCAAAGGACATTTTAAAAAGCTTTTTTTTTTTTTTTTTACACACTTAAGCTAACTCAATGCAGGTTTGTTATCCTGGCGACTTGCAGTCACTTTCTAATGAGTTTCAAGGGCCAAAATAGAGTAAAAATCACTTAAAATATCCATCCTTTCCATGCCTTAGTTTAACAGGTAGGCTTTATCTTTTGCCATTTCGGTATTTTATATGTTATGTACCTGTCTCATAATCCCTCTAAACTTATACAAAAGACTACAGATATAATAGCTTCTCTTCTCATAAAAGGACGCCAACGTTGCAAACGTCCAGCTACTCTCTTCCTACCTTTAAGCAAGGAACAATTTCACGCTCTCTTAGCTTGTGATCTTGATTGGCAAGTAGCAATGGCTGACTTTATTGGTAATATCAGCTTTCATTTACCAGCCTCTAAGCTCCTGAACTTTTTACAAACTGTACCTGTTTAATTTGTATCTATTGTTGTCTCTGAGCCTTTACTTCATGCCACCACTGTCTTTACAGATGGTTTAAAAAAACCCAAAAACTGAAAAAGCAGCCATAGTGTGGCAAGATGCCATGCAGAACTGGCAACACAAAATCCAGGAGCATTTTAAAAACTACGCAACAGGCAGAATTAGGTGCCCTGATATTGGCCTTCCAAACTTTTGCTCACCAAGACATAAATATAGTTAGTGATTCCGCGTATGTGGTGTATTGTATTACTCATTTAGATCTTGCACACGTGCAGGGCATTACTAATAAACCCCTATTAGCTTTGTTTCTTGCAGCGCAAGAGCTCCTCTGCGCCTGTCGTCGCCCTCTTTACATCACACATATTCGCCGTCATTTTGGGCTACCTGGTCCTTATCAGAAGCGAATGCTTGGGCTGATGCTCTGGTACGACCACAGATGTGGTTTGCAAATTCTCCTGCTTTTTTGCAAGCTCAAGCTGATCATGTTGTTTTTTCATCAGAATGCCTGCAGCCTTAAACAATAGCTTCATTTGACACTTACTCAAGCTTGCATGATTATTAAAACTTGTCCTAATTGCCAACAGCATCCCCTTTCCCCCTTTTCCTTAGGGCTTGGTGCCAACCTACGAGGTCTGGTGCCTAATGCTATCTGGCAAACTAAGGTTAATCGGTATCCACCCTCTGGAAGTTTTAAATTTCTCCATGTTACCGTGGACACATATACAGGCCTAATACATGCTACCTCCCAGATAGGAGAAAAAACTAAAGATGCAATCGCTCATTTGTTTAAATCTATTATAACCCTAAGCCTTCCACACACTATAAAAGCTAATAATGGACCTTCCTATCTTAGTGCTCGATTTACATATGCATTGCAACTTTGGCACATGCAACACAAAACTGATATTCCTTATAACTCAACCAGTCAGGCCATTGTTAAACGAGCTCATCAAACTCTTAAAGCATATCTTAATTTAAAAAGGGGGGGGAATGTGGGGCTCTCTTCTAGAGAACAGGACCAGTCGTTGGAGAACCAACCAACAATGATGGTGATGACTCGGAAGGCACCTGACATTACCTGGGGACAGCTAAAGAAATTGAATCAACAAGCATCTATCCGGCTTGCCACTGTGGAAGCCCCTGCAACTGCAGACAATCGGTTTCTTACATATCTGGCGGTAATTGGGGAAACTTCTGAGAAAATAAGACAGACATGGATGTTGGGGTGGCGGGTAATTCTTGTCCTTTGCCAAGTGGGATCAGCTCAAGAACATGTTTATTGGAGTCATGTTCTAAATCCCCCTGTCTTTAATGTTATTACATGGTGGGATGCTGACCCGCCTTTGTCATCTAATGATACTTCTTGGGCAGGAGGCCGATGGATGCCTCTGTCTTACCCCGTAACTGAAAATTTGGGATGGATTCAACTTAATTACTCCTTGATTTTATTGTCTAGTAATCCCCCTCTTTGTTTTTCCACAATAGCACATGATAAGTGTGTTACTCTCATCCCTCCGGAGTATCTTTACTATCAGCCTAAAAGGGATGCTAAGCTTGCAAACTTGACCTTTATTTCTACTATTACCACTAATCTTACTGAGGTCTCTAATGAAGCTACACAAGTGCCTGATCTTCCTATATGCCGTCCGAGTAGGGACTGGTGATAAAAGTTTGAGGCCGTCCAGTGGTCGCCGTGCAGACAGCCTGCGCCACGCCAAGGGCCTCTGTTTGATAATGGCACCTTACTTGATTGGGATCCCCATGGTAATCTTATGTCTGCAAATCAGACTATTGGATTTGGGAGTCCCTCCAGTAGTTCTATTACCTAGTCAGAGTATGGGCTTTCAGGACCAATATTACAAGTGAGAGGGAAACAAGCTTTAAGCCCTGCTCATACCCAAATTTGGAGATTAGGATTTCCTTTTTTTGAATGGGTTCTTTCACATGGTGAGTATATTACTGGCGGTGGCAACCATACCCTCTCCTTGCATAATAATGTCACTGACACAGTCCTGATTTGTACCACGCACCCTTATATACTTTTGTTTGGGCAAGGTGTTCCTAACATAGAGCAAAATCAATCCTTTTATGGTATTAAAGTCTCTTCCAGTAGTTGGTATGCTACGTGCTTGTCTCATCGAAGCGTTACACAGTTGGATATAACCTATGTCATGATCTTAAAATGGCGTGCAGAATTGTGGCTGCCTGTAAATTTAACCTGGAGCTGAGGAGGAGATTCCACCCTGCAGCTATTTAGAAAAGCACTATCTCATACTCGAAAAAATAAAAAGTTTCCTGGCCACTTTAATTGCCTTTTTAGTCTCAGCTATTATTATATTAGCAACTGCTGCTACTGCAGCTGTTTCTCTGACAGAATCCATTCACACAGCCTCAGTGGTGAACCACATGGTATATAATGTTACCCATGAATTTCAAGAACAGGTAAATATAGATAAAACCATTCTGTCTCGCCTGGAGGCTCTTGAAGCCACTGTTGAATAACTGGGGAATCAGCAGCAGGCATTTATTATCCATCAAAATTTACATTGTGATTGGCAATATAATTCTATCTTTGTCACACCTCTGCCATGTAACAGCTCCCAATATGCTTGGGAGAGAGTGAAAGCACATCTGCAAGGGGCTTATCATGACCATTTGTCTTCTCAAATTTCCATTCTTGAGTGTGAATTAAAGAAACACCTTGAAGAATGGTCGCAGCAATTACAAACAAGTATCCTTCAGCAATTACAAGAAGGCTTTCAATGATTAAACCCGAACACTTGGTTGTCTGGGTTAAACATACGCATTTGGGTGATGGCCGATGTACTTATTCTTTTTCGTATCTGTTTGCTAGGCACTTGCAGATGGCTCTGTGCTGCCACCCGACGCATCTATGACCAGGGAAGAATCACGGAAGCTTACCTTGCACTGGATGACCAGCACGCTGTAAGAATTAAAGAAGGGGGGGATATGGGGGGTGCACGACAACATATTCAAGCTCATGTACAAGGCGTCTGAGGTCGGGGCATGGAAACATACTGAGGCACTGTGTGTGTATGTTATTTGTGCATGAGAATGAAACTCCTTGACCCTGAAAACAGGACGGGAAGTGGAGTGTGTGGTGTGATAAGGAACGCTGAAAACAGCCTCCCGAGAATGCGGTTTGAGGGCTTTTACCAGGCCACAGGTGTCCCACGACCCGACCTCAAAAAGGCCATCTAGTGGATGTTTGTGGTTTAACAAGCCCTTTCAATGAAGACTTGGCGGACAGACGCTGGGGCGGAGTCTCTTAGAAGAGCTGTCCCAGGCCCCCCTCAGCTGGATTTGTCTGAGAACTCATTCTTGGCGTTCACTGCAAGCTATAAGCGCTGCAATGGGCCCTGAAAAAAAATATCGATACTACGATGACTCCCATATGTATTTCTTCAGCCCAGAGCCAGACCTTTGTCTACTCAACTTCTCCACGTGGATACCTAATAGGCATCTCAAATTTAAATATCCAAAACCAAACTCCTGACATTAAACACAAGAAGCAAGAAATATGAACATATTTTCTGATTCTACTAATATAAAAGTACATGACAGTCAACACCAAACCATATTATTATTATTTCTTGAATTGAACTTTTAAGTTCAGAGGTACACGTACAGGTTTGTTACATAGGTAAACTTGTGTCGTGGGGGTTTCTTGTAGAAATTGTTTCATCACAGGCCAGGCGCGGTGGCTCACGCTTGTAATCCCAGCACTTTGGGAGGCCGAGGCGGGCGGATCACGAGGTCAGGAGATCGAGACCACGGTGAAACCCCGTCTCTACTAAAAATACAAAAAAATTAGCCGGGCGTGGTGGCGGGCGCCTGTAGTCCCAGCTACTCGGAGAGGCTGAGGCAGGAGAATGGCGTGAACCCGGGAGGCAGAGCTTGCAGTGAGCCGAGATCGCGCCACTGCACTCCAGCCTGGGTGACAGAGCGAGAGTCCGTCTCAAAAAAAAAAGAAAAGAAAAGAAAAGACAATTGAAAGGGAAGAACAATCCTGCACTCACCATATGAGCTTGGCATAACCTCAATACCAAATCCTGCAAGGACAGCTAGAGAAACATTGCAGGTCAGTCACATGCTCATGACATAGAAGTAAAAATTGGAAGCAGAATCTTAGCACATAGAAGCCTACAGGATATAAAAAGGAAAATACCTAATATGGCATGACTGATATTGGCTTCATCCCAGAAATACAAACTTAATTTCTCTTCAGAAAATACAATGGTATAATTCTCCACATTAACAGATTCGGGGAGAGAAACATGCTCTTCGTAGTCACAAAAGGTATTGACTAAATGTCAATTTCCATTTGAGATGTATTGCTGACAAATTTTTTTTCTAAAAAGTCAGGACTATTGGGCTATAACTTACACAGAGGTCTATGAGATCTTGTAAATGCATATGGCTGTAAAAACGCCAGCACAATATATATAGATATAGAGCATCGCCATCCTCCCCCTCCAGGTTCCCTTACGCCCTCTTGTAGTGAACTCCTCGTCTTAACCCTCAGACCCTGGCAACCATCAATCTGTTTTGTGTTCCTAGAGTTTTGCCTTTTCCAGAATGTCATATAAATGGAATCACACGGTATGTAGCATGTGCATTTGGCTTCCTTCAGAGAAAGACACTCAGACTGCAGTTCCCTAAAGGTGCAATGTACCGTTTCATAACCTGGGTAGTAGTTACCTGGCTTGATCACCTTATAACTGTTTGTCAAATGGCGGGCTTCTGAGTTCTCTCCGTGTGTGTGTGTGTGTGCACGTGCGTGTATGTGAGAGAGTGTATGTGTGTGTGTGTGTATTATGTTTCAAACATATAATTTTACATTTAACTGCCTCTAACTTTTATACGTTGGTGAGGGTTATTAAATGGCAATTATTAATACTTAAAGGAAAGTGAGTGATTATTGGAAAAGTCAGCAGAGTGGTTTCCTCTGGGGTGTGCAAAGGGGGAGGTAGTGATCGGGATGGGGCAAACAGGAGGGTCCCAAAACCCTGCCAACGTTCTGTTCCTTGCTCTGCATGGTAGTGACCTGGACTTCAACATTGCACAACCACTTGGGTGCCGTTCACGCTGGATCACGAGAATGGAGCACCCTAAAATCACACAGATAAGAGTTTGCTCGGCCACCCTGGCGGCCACAGCCTACGCGGCCGTACCTGGCAAACGCTGGTGTTGGCCTCATCCTCCGAGGAAACGCATGATGAGAAAATGTGTGGGGAAAAGGAGGAGTTCTTGGGGTGGAGGTTGAGGACAGATGTGCATGAAGTTATCCGAGTTCACCCAGGAGTGTGTTCCAGGCAGGCTAAAGTTCATGGCTGTTACCATGACCACTATGATCCTACGATTGCCATCTCACATCCCCGTGTGCGACGCCCTGGGCCTCCGCCACAGCCTGGAAGGCCACCCTTGGGGACTCCGGCTGGTGGGCGTGTGCGGAGACTCACACACCTTCGGCCCTAGCTGGAGTCTGAAGAGGAGATGCTCTTTTCTGCCAACAAAGTAGGAGGTCTCATATGGAAATGCACCTGTGACAGTCCTGGCACCGGGTGTAGGTGGGATTCTGCTCAGGGCTCCGCCACTGTGGCTGCATCAAGGGCAGGCACGCAGCTCGTCAGACCTCCGGAGCCTGTCTGAGCTGAGTGGCAGGACAAGGCAGGAGGGGTTCTAAGGCTCTCCAGGCCGGACCCCACATTCCTCTTGGTGGGAGAGCAGGATTGAAGGAAAAGACAAAGCGGGACACTGAATGAGGGGAAGGGCTCGACCTCCTCCTCTCCACTGGGGCCCAGGTGGATTCCTCTAATCCGAGGAGTCTCGAATTCTGCACTTATTTCCCCTAGAACAAGAAGGCTCCATCCTACCATGGCCTGGCATGTACATGTTACAGCTCTATTATTGTGCAGGAGGTGGTCTGAATATGGAACCGAGGTGGTGTGCTGAGACGCGGGGCTGGCAAATCCAGCCACTGGGAGATGGGTCCATGCCTTCCACGACTCCATCCACGGGCTTCTCCCCTTCCACACCCTGTCGACCATGGCCCATGCCCCCCGGGGCAGTGACTGGGGCTGGAGTTCTGCCCCCACCAGAACCTGTCTAGATGTCTCCGGTGGCAAAAACCCAAGCTGGAGAGTCCCTGACACACACACGTCTTCCCCCAGACACCAGCCCACTGTGTTATCCCCCCAAGGAACAACCACCTGTGTCAGGGTCAAAGCCTTGGCCCAAGGAATCCAGCCAGCCCTCTCAGGGAAGGTGTTGGATTCCGATGGGGTAGGTCCCCACCAGCGTTGGTTTCCAGGTCTGAGGCCTGTGATTGGCCCACCACGTGCGTGATGGTCCCCCTCACTGAGCTCACACCATGGGCCCACAGGGAGACGCAGAGGGAGTATGGGGGAAGGCAGAAACCAAGCCCGACCAGCTGTCCCAGGGCAGTCCCTCTTTCCCGCTTTCCACCCTCTCTGTGGGCGGCCTGCCCGTCCGCGCTTGGTTAGCAGGTGTCGTGGCACCCTCCCACGGGAGCTCCCCACTTCCTAGATGAGGCACCAACCAGCGACTCTGAGGTATTATCACTGCAGCCACACTTGGGAGTGCTGAGACATCCCATCCATCCCGCAGAGGATCGGGAGCCTCCTGTGGCACCTCCAGCATTCTGAGAGCCCCGACACCCGTCCCTGTGTCTGGGGATGTCCCCTTCGTCCCACTCCACAGCCTTCTAGGTGTTAGAATTGAACAACACCCCTTGTGAAAGGGTAGATCCCAGCCCTGCTTTAGCGAATTCGATCCTTCATGGATCCTTCACCACTGCTTCCACTCCGTGAATCAGCCCATTCTCCCTCAACGGAGAGCACCCCGATTAATTTGATTCCCAAGCGGGTGCTTGCAGGGGTGCGCACACACACATACACACGCTAACCTTGAGTGGTATCTGTATTTCTCCTGTCCTTGTTCAACACCCTGTCTCTCGGCGATGGGAGCTGGCAGAACCTACAAACACCTCCTCACTGGAATCAGAATCTGTGCCCAAATCTGGGACCTGCCCAGCCCAGGATTCTGGCTGAAGGAAGCGGGCGATCCCAACTGTCAGGGAGGGTGAAGGCGGAACAGGGAGCTCGAGGAAATCTTGTGTGACCTCGAGAGGCTGTCGGGAAGACTGACCAGGGACACGGAAATATCACGTCCACAAAAGCCTGTTGGCTTTCGGGGTGGTGAAACGGTATTTCACAGGGACCATCGAAGAACAGCCAGGCCTAGCATCCACACTTGCCCTGGAAACCAGCTGGCCATTTTCAAATCAATGGTATGGAGCCCACCAGCTGCAGAAGGGGCTGTTGGCTGCGTATAGAACACCAAGGATGTGGAAGCCGCCTTCCGCGTAGCTACCGGCGGGCAGTTTCCACCAGGTTGGCCCACAGGCACCAGAACAGACTCTGTGCCCCCATCTCCAACCAAGAGACTATCTTGCCCTTTTCTTCCGCACTCCATGTGTCTTCCCTTTGGCTCAGCTTCCCACCAGGATGTGGTTTCTGTCTCCACCTGGCTACTGAAGCTAAGGAGGAGATCTGTCAGAATTTGGTAACTAAGGTTCAAAGGTGAGGGCTAAGAGGAACTGAGGATGCCAAGCGAGTTTTTGCCCCAGATGACCTGACCCTATGCATGGTGGCACCGGAGGGACATAACGGCTCAAGAAAGAGGACTGGGCCCCTGAGGGGCGGGGAGGATGAGCTCCGTCGTGTTCCTCAACAGCATGGAAATAACCATGCAAGAAAGGCCACCGGCATCAAGCCACTGGGGAAAGCAAGGATGCTCACGGTGGAAAGGATGGTGAGAGGGCAGAATAGAAACAGTGAACCGCAGGAGGAAAGGTGAGAGAGACGGGTTCTGGAAGCAGGCCATCAGTTCCTGCTGAAGGGGAGGGAGAATAGCGCTGAAGAGGGGGAACTGTGAGACCCCAAAGTGGGAGGAGAAGAGGAGGGACCATAAGCAAGGTGTGTAGGAGAAAGGCAGGAAATGCTGCTGTGGCCTGGCAGGGCCCCCACAGCACCTAGACCCAGGGCACTGTGGTGAGCCCGAGTGCAGGGCTGCTGCTCAGAGGCCGGCCCAGGAGCCCCGCAGGGAGAGGGCCCACCACAGAGCCCCAAGGGAACTGTTTTTCAACCGCCAGTGAACCGGGCAACACCCTGCAACCCCCAACACCCCCAACAATGGCAGAGAGGGCAGACCACAGACCACAGAATATGAGAATGACTTTATTTCAAATTGCTTTGAACTGCGTTGGGAAGTGAGCCAATGCAGCGGAAGAGAGGAAGCCATGGCTGAACAGGATATAGAGGGAAGCCACTTGCTGCAGCTCTGGAGCTCCAAAGGTGGCAGCTGTTTGTCTTGTAGGAAGATGCTGGCTCAAATCTGCAAAACAGAGTAGGCTCAGGGACCGGCCCTCAGCCAGGGCCAGCCCACAGCCCTCCTAAGCTACCAGGATTGTGGAAAGGGGCATGGTGTGTGCAACACTCACTTCAAAGGTCCTGGAACTTGTCAGTGAGGAACTGCATGGCTGCTGAAACAGAGAGGGAGAACTGGGCACTCCAGACCCAGGGAAACAGAAACTCACCCCCTGCCCCCGTGGGGAACCACCTAGCCCTGCAACCAGAAGCCCCACCAGCCCTGGGACTGACTCACCCACCCGTCACCTGGATTAAATGTGGAAGTGCCTTCTAAGCAGGAAAGTGGTTCTCAGGTGCTGGGCCATCCCAGTACCGTACAGAACGTATTTCAAAGACAGATAAGCCAGCCAGCAAGCAAACACCATACAAGTCACACCAGGCAGTAGTTAAAGGGGAAACACAGGCGGTATCTCTAACCGTCCTAAGAGAAGGAGAGTTCTGGGACTCGTGGACTAAGGGTACACGGAGTTCAGACGACACATTGCTGTCTGTGCACACCCCTAGCTGGAAAGGCACAGAAGCCTCCAGGGCCAGGTCTGCTTGATTCTCCTCCCCAGAGGAAAGTCAGTCCCAGTGATGCTGCCTGTACCTGCAGCCCACCACCGCCCCCCACACCTGCAGAAAGACACCGCTGTCCATCCCTGCCCCAGCCAGGGCTCCCCAATACCTAGCTGCTGTGAAAGGTCCTCAATTTCCCTCTGTAGCCGGATGCACTAGACCAGCAGACACCGGAGGAAGATAAATGGTTAGTCAATTCTGGCCTCCTCTCTCCCAGCCTCCCTGCAGCCCCCATAGCCTGCAGCCCAGTGGCGAGGTGGGTTGGCACAGAACCCTCAATGGAAAGGAGGCACCCTCTCTCCGTGGGGTGCAGAAGGTGGAGATGTGCAGAGTGGGGTGGAGGGAGGGCAGACACAGAAATCAGTTTAACCTGGACACGGATCCCACCATCCAGTGTGGACCTCTATTTCTAGGAGCCACACAAAGCATTACCCGAGGACAGCCCTGGGCTCCCAGGTGCTGCTGCTGCCTTTCCGGTCTTGGGGGATGGGCAGGCGGCTGCTGGTTACCTGAAAGAAAACACAAAATCCAGCTTCCAAGCCTCCCAGTGAGGTGGAAAAGGCCTAGCAGGGTCTAAAGTGAGGCACCATCACCCTCTGCTGGTACACGTTGCCCCTGCTCTGCCCAGCAACTCCAACCCCGCTCTGGGACTGCCTTCACTGTTCCCCAGTGTAAGCCCATGTGCACCTGTGGCCCCCTAGCATTGTGACTCCAGGTTGGACTCCAGCGGTGCGGCAGCCACAGCCAGGCCCTGGGAGGGCCAGTGTGGCTGAGCAGGACTTAACAGAAAAGGGCTCAGTACCACTGAAAGTCACCTTCTAGAGTTGGAGTTTGGGGCACTGCTCCAAATCGCCCCCCACTACACAAACCCCACTCAGAGAGGACGATGTGGCTTAAAGCCAGCCCCGTCGACACCCCATTTCCCATGGGATACCTGCCTGGGTGGGCAGGGAAGCCTGGGAACAAGGCTGAGCCCCCAGAAGGGACAGGGCCAGAGGTTTCCCTCCCCACCCCTCTCCCCTCCACCCCTATCAAACCCGCAAGACTCACCGGAGGGTGCATGGTGTCTGGGCACGAGGCCTCCCAGGCTGTAGGCCGAGAGCTCTGAAGTTCCCGGAGGTTGGGGAGCCCTGATGTTGGGGCCGCTACTGCTGAATTCTCCACGACGCACAGACAGGCGAGGCAGCCCTGGCCTGTGTGTGGGAAGCTAAAACAGAAACTTCTGAGTCGGGCTGGCGATGGGGGCGGGCGGTGAGTACACGTCGGGAGGGATTGTGGTAAGGTGGAGACTCCTGAGCCTAATCTCATCAGCACTTTCTCCCTCAGTCAGCCCGAGGCCAGCAGGCAGAGGCCAGCCAGGGAAAACACTGGGGATACTGAGATAGCCCCGGCCGCCTGCCAGGTGGGTCGGGCAGCAGCTATGGAAGAAGAAATCAGGAAGTTGATGATCCTTGACACCTCAGCTTTGCGGCCCACACTTTAAGGCATCACCCGATCCAAACCAGCTGCCAGCCCTGCCTTCCATCCCAGCTCCTCTCTGCGGGTGGAGACAGGACCCCTGCAGAGTGTCCAGAGGCATGGCCATCACACAAGAAGTGCTCCCTTTAACGTGTGCCCTTATGACGAAGACACCCATCGGGCATTCTAGTGTCCCTGGGCTCCCGATGACAACCCTCGAGCAAGGGACAGAGGAGGCATGGGTAAACAGGTGTGTGCTGGAAGAGAGGAGGTGTGGGGGGAGGAGGGTAAAGAGGGAGAGGAGGGTGAGAAGGGCCTACTCACCTGGGCCCTTGGGACCTCATCTCTATTTGGGTCATTATCTTCTCTGGCCGCAGCCTGGGACTCCCTGGTCTTCCTCCCTGCTGGTTTCTTCCCAGGGCTGCTGTACTTAGGCTTTTGGGGTTTCTTGGACATCCCCTGTGGCCGCACACCAGAGAATGGCGGGAAGGTGGCCGGCTCCGGGGGAGCGGCTGAGAGTCTCTCTCCGCAGGCAGGAAAGGCTCTCCCTGGGGCCAGCTGAGAAGCACCCCCTAGGGACTTCTTCCCCTGGGCCATCTTCCTCCTCGAAAGGCCCTGGGGCAGGGCCCCTGCAGCGGCAGCTCCTGAGCAGCTGGGCCTGACCTCCACATTTTCCCAGGCCCTGCTCTGCATTTTCTTCTGGGGAGAGTCCTCCAGCTCTCCCACAGCTGGCCTCTTTACGGCTGGAGTGAGTCCGCAGGGAGCAGAGGTCAGGAAACGGCCCGGCACAGGCAGGTAACTCTCCTTGCAGTGGAAGCTTGCATGTGTGGATGTGTCTGCTCGCTTCTTGGGGCTCCCGGGCTTGGCCTGGCTTCCTTCGTTGCGGCGAATGCCTACCCGCATCAGTGGTAAGTCGCTGCTCTCATCTGCGGAATCAGAGTCGTGGGTAGACAGCCTGGTGGGGCCTTTCGCAGAGGGCTGCTGGGGATCCATGCGGAGGCTCCATCTGCTCTTCGAGCCCCTTTCCGGGTTCTTCCAGGCCTGCACTGGCCCAGGACCACAGAGGTGGAGAGGGCCAGCAGAGGCCTGCTGCCATTTTCCAGGGCTGTGGCCCAGCGCGTCTCTCCCACTGGGACCGACCTCCGCGTCCGCCCAATTGTCAGCCGACCCTTTGGCAGCGGCGCCATCTGGGAACGGGTGTCCCTGGACGCTGGGCGGCGGCACAATGGCGGCTGGTTCGTCAGCCAGGTAGAATGAGTAGTCCACAACGTCCCCTTGGTCATCGACTGGGGTGCCTGGCCGGCCTTCCCGGCCCCAGAGCACCACCCTTCCTTGCTCTATCAATTCGCTCTCAGACTCGAAGCTGAAGCCCTCGGGATCTGTGAACCCACTCTCACTCTCGCCCTCGCCGCTGCCTGGCACCCCCAAATCGAGGCTGTGGCTGTGGGCCCCTGGGGCTCCAGGGCTGGTCGTGTGGGAGCCAGCCTGTTTGCCACCCTCCAGGTCGAAACCTGCCCCACAAACGGACACCTTGTCGGGGGAGCTCATGGCGCCAGTCCTGGCAGCCTGGGCTGCGGGGAGACGGTCGTCCTGGTAACGGGTGGGAGCGGAGAGCTGAGCCCAGCCAAGCCCAGCTGAGCGGGCCACGCGACAGGAACAGTGAGGCCTTTGGGACACCACCACCCTCACCCCAGACGGAAGTACCAGATGTCCCGGACAGCGAGTGGCTTCCTCGAGCCCTTGACGCCGGCACCCAGCCTTCTCATTGGTCCCCGTCTGCCAACCAGCACGCCCTTCGTGGGGTGAGGTGCCTGAGCTTTAACCGATCCGGACACAGGCTCTTGGTTTGCCTCCACGCCCATCATTTGACTGGGTGGCTGCACTCTGGTCGGGTCTTGGGGCCAGGGGGCACTATAGCTCTCCAACACCTCTTTCTTCCTGTCCTTCCGCCTCTGGCCGGGCACCTACTTTCCAAGGAGAGCCACGTCTCTGAGCCCCAGTGTCCCATCTGTAAGGTGGGGATTAAGGGGAGAGCTTCCCCCAGCTCATCAGCTTGAGAGAGTAAATGTGATGCACACAAAGCACCCGGTGCACAGCGGAGGTCTCACTGGAAAGCAGGTTCCCAGCCAGAGGCAGCAGGAGAGCAAGAAGGAGGTGGATCGAGAGCTCCAGTGCACCCTGGCCCCAAGACCAGACCAGAGCACAGCCACCCAGTCAAATGACGGGCGTTGGGGCAAACCAAGAGCCTGTGTTCCGATTGGTTAAAGCCCAGAGGCCTCTACCAACAAAGGGCGTGCTGGTTGGTAGAGGGGGACCAATGAGAAGTCGTGGCACTGGAGCCAAGTGCACGCGCGGAAGCCACGCGCTGTCGGGGACATCTGGTACTTCCGCCTGGGGTGAGGGCAGCGGTGTCCCGAAGGCCTCACTGTTCCTGTCGCGTGGCCCGCTCCGCTGGGCTTGGCTGGACTCGGCTCTCCCCTTCTGCCGTTACCAGGATGACCGTCTCCCTGCAGCCCAAGCTGCCCGGACTGGTGCTATGAGCTCCCCCTACAAGGTATCCCTTTCTGGGGCCAGTTTCGACCTGGAGGGTGGTGAGCAGGCTGGCTCCCGCATGGCCAGCCCCGGAGCCCCACGGGGCCAGGGCCACGGCCTCGATTTGGGGGCGCCAGGCAGCCGTGAGGGCGAGAGCGGGTTCACAGATCCCAAGGTCTTCAGCTTCGAGTCTGAGAGCGAATTGACAGAGCAGGGAAAGGTGGTGCTCTGGGGCCGAGAAGGCCGGCCTGGCACCCCAGTCGACGACCAAGGGGACGATGTGGACTACTCGTCCTCCCTGGCTGACGAACCAGCCGCCGTCGTGCCGCTGCCCAGCGTCCAAGGACACCCCTCCCCAGAAGGTGCCACTGCCGAAGGGTCGGCTGACAACTGGGCAGACCTGGAGAATGGCAGCAGGCCTCTGCCGGCCCCTGGGAGCCCAGGGTTATCCTCGGGTAATGCTTTGTGTGGCTTCTAGAAATAGAAGTCCACGTTAGATGGTGGGATCCGTGTCCAGGTTAAACCGATTTCTGTGTCCCCCCGCCCTGCCCCGTCACCACCTTCTGCACCCCACGGAGAGACGGTGCCTCTTTTACATTGAGGGTTTCATGCCAACCCACCTCACCACTGGGCTGCAGGCTATGGGGGCTGTAAGGGCTAGGGGAGACAGGGAAGACGAGGAGAGAGGAGGCCAGAATTGGCTAACCATTTATCTTCTTCCGGTGTCTGCTGGTCTAGTGTATCCGGCTGCAGGGGGAAATTGAGGACCTTACACAGCAACTAGGTATGATGGAGCCCTGGCTGGGGCAGGGATGGACAGCGGTGTCTTTCTGCAGGTGTGGGGGGCGGGGGTGGGCTGTAGGTACAGGCGGCGTCACTGGGACTGACTTTCCTTTGGGGAAGAGAACCAAGGAAAGCCTGGCCCTGGAGCCTTCTGTGCCTTTCCAGCTAGGGGTGTGCACAGACAGCAATATGTCGTCTGAACTCCGTGTACACTTAGTCCACGAGTCCCAGAACTCTCCTTCTCTTAGGAGAGTTAGAGATACCGCCTATGTTTTCCCTTTAACTGCTGCCTGGTATGGCTTGTACGGTGTTTGCTTGCTGGCTGGCTTATCTGTCTTTGACACACGTTCTGAATGAACGGTTCTGGGATGGCCCAGCACCTGAGAACCACTTTCCCACTTAGAAGGCATTTTCACATTTAATCCAGGTGACGGGTGGATGAGTCAGTCCCAGGGCTGGTGGGGTATCGGGTTGCAGGGCTAGGTGGTTCCCCACGGGGGCAGGGGGTGAGTTTCTGTTTCCCTGGGTCTGGAGTGCCCGGTTCTGCCTCTCTGTTTCAGCGGCCATGCAGTTCCTCACTGACAAGTTCCAGGACCTTTGAAGTGAGTGTTGCACACACCATGCCCCTTCCCACAGTCCCAGCAGCTTAGGAGAGCTGTGGGCTGGCCCTGGCTGGGGGCCCGTCCCTGAGCCTGCTGTTTCACAGGTTGGAGCCAGCGTCCAGAGCTGCAGCCAAGTGAGTTTCCTCCTTATCCTCCTTAGCCAGGGCTTTTTCTCTTCCGCTGCATTTGCCCCCTTCCCAACGCAGCTCAAAGCAGTGTGAAATAAAGTCGTTCTCATATTCTGTGGTCTGTGGTCTGCCCTCTCTGCGATTGTCGGGAGTGTTGGGGTGTGCCGGATGTTGCTCCGTTCTCTGGCGCTGGAAGAACAGCTCCCCTGGCTCTCTGTGGTGGGCCCTCTCCCTGCGGGGCGCCTGGGCCGGCCTCTGAGCAGCAGCCCTGCGCTTGGGCTCACCATAGTGCCCTGGGTCTAGGTGCTGTGGGAGGCCTGCCCGGCCACAGCAACATTTCCTGCTTTTCCTGTGCCCGCCCTGCTCATGCTCCCTCCTCTTTTCCTCCCACTTTGGGGTCTCACAGGTCCCCTTCTTCAGTGCTATTCTCTCTCCCCTTCAACAGGAACTGATGGCTTCCTTTGAGCACCTGGTCTCTCTCACCTTTCCTCCTGCAGTTCACTGTCCCTGTTTGTCCTGTCACTGTCCTTTCCATCATGAGCATCCTTGCTCTCCCCCGTGGCTTGACACTGGTGGCCTTTCCTGCATGGTTATTTCCGTGCTGTTGAGGAACACGACGGAGCTCAGTCCTCTTTCTGGAGCCATTATTTCCCTCCGGTGCCACCATGCACACGGTCAGGTCATCTGGGCCAGTAACCTGCGTGACATCCTCAGTTCGTCTTAGCCCTCACCTTTGAACCTCAGTTACCAAATCCCGTTAGGTCTCCCTCTTTAGTTTCAGTAGCCTTGTGGAGGCAGAAGCCACATCCTGGTGAGTGGCCGAGTCAAAGGGAACGTAGATGGAGTGCAGAAGAAAAAGGCAAGATAGTCTCTTGGTTGGAGGTGGGGGCACCGAGTCTGTTCTGGTGCCTGTGGGCCAACCTGGTGGAAACTGTTCGCAGGCACCTACACAGAAGGTGGCTTCCATATCCTTGGTGTTCTATAGGTGGCCAGCAGCCCCTTCTGCAGCCAGTGGGCTCCATACCCTTGATTTGAAAATGGCCAGCTGCTTTCCAGGACAAGTGTGGATGCTAGGCCTGACTGGTCTTCAATGGTCCCCGTGAAATACCATTTCGCCATCCCCAAGGCTGCAGGTTTTTGTGGACGTAATATTTTCGCTTCCCTGGTCAGTCTTCCAGACCGCCTGTCGAGGTCACACGAGATTTCCTCGAGCTCTCTCTTCTGCCTTCACCGTCCCTGACAGTTGAGATCGCCTCGTACCTTCAGCCGGCATCCTGGGCTGGGCAGGCCCCAGATTCGGGCATAGATTCTGGTTCCAGTGAGGAGGTATGTGTAGGTTCTGCCAGCTCCCGTTGCCAAGAGACTGGGTGTTGCGAACAGACAAAAACAATAGAAATGCAGATACCATTCAAGGTTAGCGTGTGTGTGTGTGCGTGTGTGTGTGTGTGCATGAGCGTGAGCGTGCCCTTGCTAGCACCTGCTTGGGAATCAAATTAATCGTGGGTGCTGTCCCTTGAGCGAGAATGGACTGATTCATGGAGTGGAAGCAGTGGTGAGGGATCTGTGAAGGATCGAATTCCCAAAAGCAGAGCTGGGATCTACCTTTCGCAAGAGGTGTTGTTCAATTCTAACACCTAGGAGGGCATGGAGTGGGACGAAGGCGACATCCCCAAACACAGGGACGGGTGTCGGGGCTCTCAGAATGCTGGAGGTGCCACAGGAGGCTCCTGATCCTCTGCAGGATGGATGGGATGTCTCAGCACTCCCATGTGTGGGTGCAGTGATAATACCTCAGAGTCGCTGGTTGGTGCCTCATCTAGGAAGTGGGGAGCTCCCGTGGGAGGGCGCCACAATGCCCGCTAACCAAGACATGGGCAGGATACTCACAGAGAGCGTGGAAAGTGGGAAAGAGACTGCCCTGGGACAGGGGACAGCTGGTTGGGCTCAGTATCTGCCTTCCCCCATACGCCCTCTGTGTCTCCCTGCTGGGCTCATGGTGTGAGCTCAGCGAGGGGGACCACCACGCACGTGGTGGGTGAATCACAGACCTCAAACCTGGAAACCAACGCTGGTGGGGACCTACCCCATCTGAATTTAACCCCTCAGTGGAGAGGATGGGCTTGACTCCTTGGGCCAAGGCTTTGACCCTGACACAGGTGGTTGTTTCTTGGGGGGATAACACAGTGGGCTAGTGTCTGGGGGAAGACATGTGTCAAGGACTCTCCAGCTTGGGTTTTTGCCACCAGAGACATCTAGGCAGGTTCTGGTGGGGGCAGAACTCCAGCCCCAGTCACTGCCCCGGGGGGCATGGGCCATGGTCGACAGGGTGTGGAAGGGGAGAAGCCCGTGGACGGAGTCGTGGAAGGCATGAACCCATCCCTCAGGTGCTGGCTTTTACCAGCCCCGCCTCCCAGCACGCCACCTCGGTTCCATATTCAGACCACCTTCTGCACAATAATGGGGCCGTAACATGTACACCCTAGGCCCACGGTACACCGCATGGTCGGGCGGAGCCTTCTGGTTCTAGGGGATGTAAGTGCAGAATCCGAGACTCCTCGGATTAGAGGAATCCATCTGGGTGCCATTGGACAGGAGGTTGAGCCCCTCCCCTCATTCAGTGGCCCCCTTTTGCTTTTCCCTCAAGCCTCCTCTCCCACCAAGAAGAATGTGGGATCTGGCCTGGAGAGCCTTAGACCCCCTCCTGCCTTGTCCTGCCACTCAGCTCAGATGAGCTCCAGAGGTCTGGTGAGCTGCGTGCCTGCCCTTGATGCAGCCACAGTGGCGGAGCCCTGAGCAGAATCCCACCTACACCCGGTGCCAGGACTGTCACAGGTGCATTTCCATATGAGACCTCCTACTTTGTTGGCAGAAAAGAGCATCTCCTCTTCAGACTCCAGCTAGGGCCGAAGGTGTGTGAGTCTCCTAGCACACCCGCCAGCCAGATTCCCCAAGGGTGGCCTTCCAGGCTGTGGTGGAGGCCCAGGGCACCGCACACGGGGATGTGAGATGGCAACCATAGGATCATAGTGGTCATGGTGAGTAACAGCCATTAACTTTAGCCCACCTGGAACACACTCCTGGGTGAACTCGGACAACCTCACGCACATCTGTCTTCAACCTCCACCCCAAGAACTCCTCCTTTCCCCCCACACATTTTCTCATCATGCGTTTCCTCGAAGGATGAGGCCAACACTTGTGTTTGCCAGGTACGGCTGCATAGGCTGTGGCCACCAGGGTGGCCATGCAAACTCTATCTGTGGGATTCCAGGGTGCTCCGTTCTCGTGATCCAGCGTGAACCGCGCCCATGTGGTTGTGCAGTGTTGAAGTCCAGGTCACTACCATGCAGAGCAAGGAACAGAAGGTTGGCAGCGTTTTGGGACCCTCCTATTTGCCCCATCCTGATAACTACTTCCCACTTTGCACACCGCAGAGGCAATGACTCTACTGACTTTTCCAATAATCAGTCACTTTCTCTTAAAGGATTAATAATTGCCATTTAATAACCATCATCAAGATATAAAAGTTAGAGGCAGTTAAATGTAAAATTACGTTTTTGAAACATAATACACACCCCCCTCACACACACACCTGTACACTCTCTGTCTCACATACACGCACGCGCACACACACACACACACACACACGGAGAGAACTCAGAAGCCGGCCATTTGACAAACAGTTATAAGGTGATCAAGCCAGGTAGCTATTACCCAGGTCATGAAACGGTACATTGCACCTTTAGGGAATTGCAGTCCGAGTGTCTTTCTCTGAAGGAAGCCAAATGCACATGCTACGTACCGTGTGATTCCATTTGTATGACATTCTGGAAAAGGCAAAACTCTAGGAACACAAAACAGATTGATGGTTGCCAGGGTCTGAGGGTTAAGACGAGGAGTTCACTACAAGAGGGCGTAAGGGAACCTGGAGGGGGGGGATGGCCCATTGCAGCGCTTATAGCTTGCAGTGAACGCCAAGAATGAGTTCTCAGACAAATCCAGCTGAGGGGGGCCTGGGACAGCTCTTCTAAGAGACTCCACCCCAGCATCTGTCCGCCAAGTCTTCATTGAAAGGGCTTGTTAAACCACAAACATCCACTAGATGGCCTTTTTGAGGTCGGGTCGTGAGACACCCTGAGGCCTGGTAAAAGCCCTCAAACCGCATTCTCGGGAGGCTGTTTTCAGCGTTCCTTATCACACCACACACTCCACTCCCCGTCCTGTTTTCAGGGTCAAGGAGTTTCATTCTCATGCACAAATAACACACACACACAGTGCCTCAGTATGTTTCCATGCCCCGACCTCAGACGCCTTGTACATGAGCTTGAATATGTTGTCGTGCACCCCCCATATCCCCCCCTTCTTTAATTCTTACAGCGTGCTGGTCATCCAGTGCAAGGTAAGCTTCCATGATTCTTCCCTGGTCATAGATGCGTCGGGTGGCAGCACAGAGCCATCTGCAAGTGCCTAGCAAACAGATACGAAAAAGAATAAGTACATCGGCCATCACCCAAATGCGTATGTTTAACCCAGACAACCAAGTGTTCAGGTTTAACCATTGAAAGCCTTCTTGCAATTGCTGAAGGATACTTGTTTGTAATTGCTGCGACCATTCTTCAAGGTGTTTCTTTAATTCACACTCAAGAATGGAAATTTGAGAAGACAAATGGTCATGATAAGCCCCTTGCAGATGTGCTTTCACTCTCTCCCAAGCATATTGGGAGCTGTTACATGGCAGAGGTGTGACACAGATAGAATTATATTGCCAATCACAATGTAAATTTTGATGGATAATAAATGCCTGCTGCTGATTCCCCAGTTATTCAACAGCGGCTTCAAGAGCCTCCAGGCGAGACAGAATGGTTTTATCTATATTTACCTGTTCTTGAAATTCATGGGTAACATTATATACCATGTGGTTCACCACTGAGGCTGTGTGAATGGATTCTGTCAGAGAAACAGCTGCAGTAGCAGCAGTTGCTAATATAATAATAGCTGAGACTAAAAAGGCAATTAAAGTGGCCAGGAAACTTTTTATTTTTTCGAGTATGAGACAGTGCTTTTCTAAATAGCTGCAGGGTGGAATCTCCTCCTCAGCTCCAGGTTAAATTTACAGGCAGCCACAATTCTGCACGCCATTTTAAGATCATGACATAGGTTATATCCAACTGTGTAACGCTTCGATGAGACAAGCACGTAGCATACCAACTACTGGAAGAGACTTTAATACCATAAAAGGATTGATTTTGCTCTATGTTAGGAACACCTTGCCCAAACAAAAGTATATAAGGGTGCGTGGTACAAATCAGGACTGTGTCAGTAACATTGTTATGCAAAGAGAGGGTATGGTTGCCACCGCCAGTAATATACTCACCATGTGAAAGAACCCATTCAAAAAAAGGAAATCCTAATCTCCAAATTTGGGTATGAGCAGGGCTTAAAGCTTGTTTCCCTCTCACTTGTAATATTGGTCCTGAAAGCCCATACTCTGACTAGGTAATAGAACTACTGGAGGGACTCCCAAATCCAATAGTCTGATTTGCAGACATAAGATTACCATGGGGATCCCAATCAAGTAAGGTGCCATTATCAAACAGAGGCCCTTGGCGTGGCGCAGGCTGTCTGCACGGCGACCACTGGACGGCCTCAAACTTTTATCACCAGTCCCTACTCGGACGGCATATAGGAAGATCAGGCACTTGTGTAGCTTCATTAGAGACCTCAGTAAGATTAGTGGTAATAGTAGAAATAAAGGTCAAGTTTGCAAGCTTAGCATCCCTTTTAGGCTGATAGTAAAGATACTCCGGAGGGATGAGAGTAACACACTTATCATGTGCTATTGTGGAAAAACAAAGAGGGGGATTACTAGACAATAAAATCAAGGAGTAATTAAGTTGAATCCATCCCAAATTTTCAGTTACGGGGTAAGACAGAGGCATCCATCGGCCTCCTGCCCAAGAAGTATCATTAGATGACAAAGGCAGGTCAGCATCCCACCATGTAATAACATTAAAGACAGGGGGATTTAGAACATGACTCCAATAAACATGTTCTTGAGCTGATCCCACTTGGCAAAGGACAAGAATTACCCGCCACCCCAACATCCATGTCTGTCTTACTTTCTCAGAAGTTTCCCCAATTACCGCCAGATATGTAAGAAACCGATTGTCTGCAGTTGCAGGGGCTTCCACGGCGGGAAGCCGGATAGATGCTTGTTGATTCAATTTCTTTAGCTGTCCCCAGGTAATGTCAGGTGCCTTCCGAGTCATCACCATCATTGTTGGTTGGTTCTCCAACGACTGGTCCTGTTCTCTAGAAGACAGCCCCATATTTCCCCCCCCCTTTTAAATTAAGATATGCTTTAAGAGTTTGATGAGCTCGTTTAACAATGGCCTGACTGGTTGAGTTATAAGGAATATCAGTTTTGTGTTGCATGTGCCAAAGTTGCAATGCATATGTAAATCGAGCACTAAGATAGGAAGGTCCATTACTAGCTTTTATAGTGTGTGGAAGGCTTAGGGTTATAATAGATTTAAACAAATGAGCGATTGCATCTTTAGTTTTTTCTCCTATCTGGGAGGTAGCATGTATTAGGCCTGTATATGTGTCCACGGTAACATGGAGAAATTTAAAACTTCCAGAGGGTGGATACCGATTAACCTTAGTTTGCCAGATAGCATTAGGCACCAGACCTCGTAGGTTGGCACCAAGCCCTAAGGAAAAGGGGGAAAGGGGATGCTGTTGGCAATTAAGACAAGTTTTAATAATCATGCAAGCTTGAGTAAGTGTCAAATGAAGCTGTTGTTTAAGACTGCGGGCATTCTGATGAAAAAACAACATGATCAGCTTGAGCTTGCAAAAAAGCAGGAGAATTTGCAAACCACATCTGTGGTCGTACCAGAGCATCAGCCCAAGCATTCGCTTCTGATAAGGACCAGGTAGCCCAAAATGACGGCGAATATGTGTGATGTAAAGAGGGTGACGACAGGCGCAGAGGAGCTCTTGCGCTGCAAGAAACAAAGCTAATAGGGGTTTATTAGTAATGCCCTGCACGTGTGCAAGATCTAAATGAGTAATACAATACACCACATACGCGGAATCACTACCTATATTTATGTCTTGGTGAGCAAAAGTTTGTAAGGCCAATATCAGGGCACCTAATTCCGCCTGTTGCGTAGTTTTTAAAATGCTCCTGGATTTTGTGTTGCCAGTTCTGCATGGCATCTTGCCACACTATAGTTGCTTTTTCAGTTTTTGGGTTTTTTTAAACCATCTGTAAAGACAGTGGTGGCATGAAGTAAAGGCTCAGAGACAACAATAGATACAAATTAAACAGGTACAGTTTGTAAAAAGTTCAGGAGCTTAGAGGCTGGTAAATGAAAGCTGATATTACCAATAAAGTCAGCCATTGCTACTTGCCAATCAAGATCACAAGCTAAGAGAGCGTGAAATTGTTCCTTGCTTAAAGGTAGGAAGAGAGTAGCTGGACGTTTGCAACGTTGGCGTCCTTTTATGAGAAGAGAAGCTATTATATCTGTAGTCTTTTGTATAAGTTTAGAGGGATTATGAGACAGGTACATAACATATAAAATACCGAAATGGCAAAAGATAAAGCCTACCTGTTAAACTAAGGCATGGAAAGGGTGGATATTTTAAGTGATTTTTACTCTATTTTGGCCCTTGAAACTCATTAGAAAGTGACTGCAAGTCACCAGGATAACAAACCTGCATTGAGTTAGCTTAAGTGTGTAAAAAAAAAAAAAAAAAGCTTTTTAAAATGTCCTTTGGTGTTAGCCATTTTCCTGCCTCAGCCTTTAGCTGGAATGTCTTAGAAGTGAGCTTGGGAAAGTAGGGCTGTGGCCGGTTTCTTTTTATTCGTTCTGGGCCCCTTAGGCAGCTTCTCTTTTTAATAGCCTGCCACTTGTTGCTGTCCTTACCCTGAAAGGAAGGAAGGAAGCGTACAAGTGTCAGTAAGAGGCCGGAGAATGACCAGGTGGTAAACTGTGTGTGGAAGCGCGGAGGCTGGAGGCAAGAAGGTAACAGGCTGGGAGAAAAACACTCCCCTTATCTTCTAGGCCACCTACGCCTGCAGCCAACCCTGTTAGGTAAGGTACTGAAAATATACTGGGCTTTTTATTATTTTTACCACCCCCAAGCAGAGAGGCTCAGGGGAGGAGCAGACATGCAGCACAGGGTCTGCTTTGAAGTTTCTTAGCCACGGTGTTTTTAAACATTTTGTAAAAAAGCAAAACAAACATTCCTTACTGCTGCGTCTATCTTCTGAAGATGACAGCAGCTGGCAGAGCTCGTCCCCCTCAGTCTAGTTAGCATTGAATAGATGGCTATGGGAGAGCGCCCCTTATTAGTGGGCTCCTCCTCCAGGGCTCTGTACTCCAGGCCGCTCCACACTCCTTTGCCCACCTTAGGCTAGTAAGGTCGGGGTGCACATGGAGATAATGGGCGGTCTAACCGTGATCTGGCAGATAAAGAGGATACAAGGCAGAGCGTACCAGCGCCCAGGTGGTCAAAATAGTAACGTTAGTAAAATGACCTTGCTCATATCCTCTTTTCAGGCAGCGACCTACCTGCTCCCATAACCCTAAATCTAAGGTTCCTTCATCAGGAAACCAAGGGCATTTCTGCCAAATTAAAAGCATAAGCTTGTGTAGAGCTCCAGGCTCTACAGTGCACTGGATAGCCTTAAGTAGCTGTTGCACTGTTTTAAAAAATACTTTCTGTTCTTTGGTCATTTCCTGACCCACGATAACCCAACCCCCGATAGTTTACGCATGGGTCCCGTCCTCCTGATGAGAGTCAGGACTGTCCCTTACCAGGATTCCCCGAAAAGTAATGAGCTCTCCTCCTTCACGCGTAACTTCAAGGCGATCACGTCGGGGGTACCACTTGCAGAGCTTATAGCTTGCAGTGAACGCCAAGAATGAGTTCTCAGACAATTCCAGTTGAGGGGGGCCTGGGACAGCTCTTCTAAGAGACTCCGCCCCAGCATCTGTCCGCCAAGTATTTATCGAAAGGGCTTGTTAAACCACAAACATCCACTAGATGGCCGTTTTGAGATCGGCTCGTGAGACACCCTGTGGCCTGGTAAAAGCACTCAAACCGCATTCTCGGGAGGCTGTTTTCAGAGTTCCTTATCACACCACACACTCCACTCCCCGTCCTGTTTTCAGGGTCAAGGAGTTTCATTCTCATGCACAAATAACACACACACACAGTGCCTCAGTATGATTCCATGCCCCGACCTCAAACGCCTTGTACATGAGCTTGAATATGTTGCCATGCACCCCCGACACCCACTCCGGAGACAGAAATTACACCACTTTTCTATTGAGTTATGTTAGAATACAGGTAACATCAAATGTACCACCTTAAGCGTTTTTCAGTTTTCATTTCAGTAGTGTTAAGTATATTCGCATTGCTGTGCAACCAATCTCCAGCATGTCTTCAATTGCAAAACTGAAATGTATACCCATTAAACAACTCCTCATTTTCCCCTGCCCCGCAGCCGCTGGAAACCACCGTTCTACCTTCCGTTTCTGAGTGTGAATATTTTAGATCCCGTGTATAGGCGGAATCATGTAGTATTTGTCCTTTTGTGACTGGCTCATTTCATAGCATAAGGTCCGAAAGTTTTATCCACATTGTAGCCTGTATCAGAACTCCATCCTTTCACAGGCCAAATCGTAATTCATTGTAAGGGCCAAATAACGGACCATATTTAGTTTCTGTTTTCATCCGTCAGTGGACACTTGGGTTGCTTCCATCTCTTGGCTGTCATGAATGATGCTGCTATGAGCAGGGATGTACAAATATCTCTGAGACTCTGATTTCTATTTTTTCGATATAGACACAGAATGGAATTACTGGATCGTATGGTAATTCTCTTTTTAGTTTTCTGAGTAACCGCCATACTCTTTTCCACAGCAGCTGTGCCATTTTACATTCCCACCGACAGTGCACAAAGGTTCCAGTTTCTGCACATCTTCACCAGTATCACATCAGTTTTATTGAACAAACGGAATTTATTTCATTTCTTTGCATTTTGTTTTTGTTTATTTTTAATGACACAATCGTATACATTTATAGCGTACAACATGATTATTTGAAATATGTATACATTGTGCAATGGCTAAATTAGGCTAACTACAATATGTATGAACTCACATACCTTTCATCTTCTGTGGTGAGAACACTTAAAATTTACCCTCTTAACAATTTTCAAGTATACATTATTATTAACTATAGTCACCATGTTTACAATAGATCTCTTGAACTTAGGCTTCTTGTCTAAATGAAGTTTTGTATCCTTGACCAATATCTCCCCAATCCTCCCCAGCCCCAGACCCTGGTAACCACCATTCTATTCGCTGCTTCTAAAAAGTTTGATTTTTTAAGATCCCACACCCCAGTGAGATCATACGGTATTTGTCTTGCTGTGCCTGCCTTATTTCACTCGACATAATATATTCCAGATTCACTCATGTTGCCACAAATGGCAGGATTTCCTTTTATTTTTTTAAAAATGCTCAATACTATTCTATTGTGTGTGCACATACACATGTGCTTTACCCATTCATCCGTTGATGGGCTCTTAGTTTGACTTCACGTCTTGGCTGTTGTGAACAGTGCTGCAATGTATATGCAAGTGCAGATATTTTTGACATATTCATTTCATTTTCTTTGGCCGTCTATCCAGTAGTGGGATTACTAAACCAAATGATAGTGCTATGATAATTTTTTTATTTTAATTTTAATGGATACATAAGATTTGCACATTTATGGTGTACATGTGATATTTTGTCATGTGCATAGAATGTGTAATGATCAGTTCAGGATATTTGGGGTAACCATCACCTGGAATATTTTTCATTCCTAGTACTGGGGATATTTCAAGTCCTCTCTTCTATTTCAAAATATACAATACATTGCTGTTAACTGTAGTCATCCTACTCTGCTGTTGAACATTAGAAATTACTCCTTTTTTTTTTTTTTTTTGACAGGCTCTCAGTCTGTCACCCCAGGCTGGAGTGCAGTGGCGTGATCAAAGCTTACTGCAGCCTCAATCTCCTAGGCTTAAGCGATCCTCCCACCTCAGCCTCCTGAGTAGCTGGGACAACAGGCACATGCCACCATGCAGGGCTACTTTTTTTTTTTTTTTTCATAGAGACAGGGTTTCGCTATATTGTCCAGGCTGGTCTGCAACTCCTGAGCTCATGCTATCTGCCCGCCTCGGCCTCCCAAATTGCTGGGATTACAGGTGTCAGCCACCATGCCCAGCCTAGAACTTACTCCTTTTTAACTGTATGTTTATGCCTGTCAACCAATCTCTCTTCTTCCAAACCCCCCTTCCTCCAATCCACACACACTTCCCAGCCTCTCATGTCTATCACTCTATTCTCTGCCTCTAGGAGATCAAGTTTTTTACCTCCCACATAGGAGTGAGAACATACGGTATTTGTCTTTCTGTGCCTGGCTTATTTCACCTAACATAATGACCTCCAGTTCCATCCACGTTGCTGCAAATGACAGGATTTCATTCTTTTTGTGGCTGTATCGTATTTCCTGTGCACATATGCCACATTTTCTTTATCCATTCATCCACTGATGGACACTTAGGTTGATTCCATGACTTGGCTATTGTGATGAGTGCTGCAATAAACATGGGGGTGTAGGTATCCCTTTGATATGCCGATTTTCTTTCTTTTGGATAAATACCCGGTAGTGGGATTGCTGGATAGTTCTATCTGTAGTGTTTTGAAAAGTCTCCATACTGTTTTCCACAGTGGCTGTACTAATTTACATTCCCGCCAACAGTGTATAAGGGTTCCCTTTTCTTCACATCCTCACCAACACTTGTTCTCTTTTATCTTTCTGATAATAGCCATTTTAACAGGTGTGAAGTGATAGCTCATTGTGACATTTCCCTGATGATAAGTGATGTCGAGCATTTTCATACAACTGTTGGCCATTTGTATGTCTTCTTTGGAGAAATGTCTATTCAGATCCTTTGCACATTTTAAAATCAGGTGATTTGTTTTCTTGTTATTGAGTTGAGTTCCTTATGTATTTGGGATATTAACTCCTTATCAGATGTATAGTTTGTGGATATTTTCTCCCATTCTGTAGGTTGCCTCTTCACTCTGTTGATCGTTTCCTTTGTTGCGCAGAAGCCTTTCAGTTTGACGTGATCCCACTTCTCTATTCTTTCTTTGGTTGCTCACGCTTTTGGGGTCATAGCAGAAAAATTATTTCCCAGATCAATGCCATGGATGTTTCCCCCTATGTTTTCTTCTGGTAGTTTTACAGTTTCAGGTCTTACATTTAAATCCAGAGTCCAACTTGCCTTGATTTTTGTGTATGATATGAGACAAGGGTCCCATTTCATTCTTCTGCATGTGGATATTCCGTTTTCCCAACACCATTTATTGAAGAGACAGTCCTTTCCCTATGTGTGTTCTTGGCATCTTTGTTGAAAATCACTTGACCATAAATGCATTAATTCTTTCTAGTCTATTATATTTGTCCATGTGTCTGTTTGTATGCCAGTACCATGCTGTTTTGATTACTCTAGCTTTTATTATATTTTGACATCAGGTTGTGATTCCTCCAGCTTTGTTCGTTTCGCTCAAGATTGCTTTGGGTAACTGGAGTCTTCTGTGGTTCGCTGCGAATTTTAGGATTGCTTTTTCTACGCATGTAAAACTAGCATTGGAATTTTGATAGGGATTGCATTGAATCTGTGAATTGCTTTGAGTAGTATGGACATTTTAACAATATTGATTCTTCCAATCCTTGATCATGGGTTAGCTTTCCATTTATTTGTGGCTTCCTCAATTGCTTTAATCAATGTTTTATAGTTTTCAGTGTACGGATCTTTTACCTCCTTGATTGAATTTATTCCTAAGTATTTTATGTCGTTTTTGAGAACTGTTTTAAATGGTGTTGTTTTCTTCATTTATTTTCAGATAGTTTGTTATTAGTGTATAGAAATGCTACTGATTTGTACATGTTGACTTTGATTTTGCAACTTTCCTTAAAATTCATTTGAATTTTAAGGTTTTTTGTAAAATATTTTAAGACTTTATATATGTACAATCATGTCATCTGCAGAGAGAGGTAATTTAATTTCTTTTTTTTTCTTTTCTTTTCTTTTTTGAGATAGGGTCTCGTTTTGTCACCCAGGCTGGAGTGCAGTGGTGCGATCTCAGCTCACTGCAGCCTCGACTTCCTGGGTTCGAGCGAGTCTCGTGCCTCAGGCCCAGATGTAGCTGGGCGCCACCACGCCCAGCTAGCTTTCGTAGTTTTGGTAGACAGGGTTTCGCCATGTTGCCCAGGCTGGTCTCGAACTCCTTGCCTCATGTGATCCACCTGCCTCGGTCTCCCACAGTGTTAGGATTACAAGCATGAGCCACCGCGCCCCGCAAACTTGTTACTTTCTGCTTTGTGTGCCTTTCATTTTTTTCCTCTTGCCTAAGATTTTTGACTAAAAGTTGTAGTGCTACGTTGCATAGCAGTGGTGAAAGGGATCATCTTTGTCTTGTTCCTGATGTAGGTGGTATTGAAACCAGGGTCTTCCATCAGCTGTGGCAAGAATGTAGTTAAAGAAAAGAATCAGACCAAAAATTGAGCCCCGGGGCTCTATACTTTTAAGAATTTGGGGTAAGGGAGCTTCCAGATAGCTGAACACATGGAAGTTCCTGGAGGGAGGTGCACCTGTGCCCTATGCATCTCTTTCATCTGGCTGTTCGTCTGTATCCTTTCTCACGTTCTTCACAATAAATGGGTAACATATTTATTAATCAGTGATAAAACCCAACATGATACACTAACATAATTTTGTGCACTTAGAGGAGAAATATTTCCTAGTTAAGTAGGAAATTGTGCAAAAGGCCTCTGGAAGACCTTCATTCTAAACTGTTTTGTAGGGAAACATTTCATTTAGAAGTCTGAACATTCTTTCTTCGGTTTGCTGTAATCTGCATTCGCTGAGTAGAACTCGTATTGATCATCGGGACCCCGTTTATTCCAGGCTTCTGAGGTATTCTTTCTGTCCCAACTAACTTTTGGGTTAAACAGTGTCAGATGCAAGACATGCAGCCCTGCTCTAGCGCCTCCTGCTCGAATAGATACAAATGCAGAGATGTCGAACTCAAATGCTTTCTGGCCTGACCAAAGAGCTGCTGGAGCGTGTGTGAAGCCTGGAAGGAGAGAAGAACAAATATTTCAGGCCCAGGTCCAAGTAGGTCAATGCAGCACTTGATTTTTGGAGGAGACTTGGGTAATATAGAATTGAGTTAATCATAATCCTTATTTCATAACATGCTACCCGTGATTGACACGAGGCCCTGTTTGTTTATTTTAAAATGCAATGTGCCCCCATTTACCTATTACCCGATCCAATAACTAGACTATTAGTAGAAACCTGTATAGCTACCTCTGAGCTCCCCTCACTGTAACCTCCTGAATCCCTTCACTTCCACCAGAGGCAACCCCAGCCTGAATTGTGTACTTGGCATTCCTTTGATTTGTATTGCAAATAAGTATATATATAAAACAATATACTCTTTTTTTGTTTGTTTTTGAGACAGGGTCTCACTCTGATTGTTCAGTCTGGAGTGCAGTAGCATGATTTTGGCTCACTGCAGGCTCGACCTCCCTGGCTCAGGTGATTCTCCCACCTCAGCCTCCCGAGTACCTAGGAGTACAAGCGTGCACCGTGACGTCTGGCTAATTTTTTGGAGAGACGGGGTTCAGCCATGTTGCACAGGCTGGTCTCAAACTCCTGGACTCAAGCACTCCACCCACCTCTGCCTCCCAAAGTGCTGGGATTACAGGCGTGAGCCACTGTGCTCGGCCATTACACTCTTCAGTTTTGCTTGATTTTGAACTTTATGAAAAGGGTGTCACACGGTATGTAGTCCTGTGGGAATTCCTATTTTCATACTTCTACTAACATTATCCATTGTTGAGTGTGGAACTGCAGTTCACCCATTTGCCTTGCTACATAGTATATCATGGTGTGCATATACCACAGTTTAGGCATTCTCTTGTTGGTGAGCATTTGCATTGGTCCCAGGTTTTTGCTACTGTGGCCAGTGCTGCTGTGAAATTCTCGTCCAGCGGACATTGATAGGAATTGCTGAGTTGTCAGTGATCTACTTTATAGATTGATGCCACATTGTTTCCCAGACTGGTTGTGTTCGTTTATATTCCCAAGGTGTTTCAAGCTGTATGAGATCCCACTGCTCTGTGTTATCTCTAACCTTTGATGTTGCTAGGTTCCTTATTCCTTGCCAATCAAATGGGTACAAGATTTATCTTGAGGTCATGTTTAGCATTTCCCTGACTACTGATGAGCTGAGCATATCTTCATGTGTTTATTGGCCGCATAGGTTCCTTCTTCTATGGAATTCCTGTTCATGATTTTCGCCTATTTTCTTACTGGGTTGTTTGTCTTTCTTACTGATTTCTAGGAGTTCTCAAAATATATTCTTGATGCCAATCTTTTGTCAATTGTATATAGGATAAATATCTTCTTCCAGCTTGTACCATGTATTTCCACGTCTATATGACGTCTTTTAAAAATTGAGGTATTACATACATACAGCAAATCATAGAAACATAAGTCTACAATTTTATCACAGTTATACACCCATGTAACCGCCATCCAGATCAAAATATAGAACATTTTCAACATCCTCCCATCCCCAAAAAGAGAATTTTGAGGGAAAATGAGGAACCAGTAAAGATTGAGGAGTGATCACTGATATGGGAATAAACCCTATGTCTTCTCCTGGTAATGGCAGACGAGATAATTCAGATAAACCATGTGTGTTGGCCATCTGTTAGTTGGCCATCTGGTTTAACTCAATCTACAGCCTCCCTCCCTCTCTCTGGTGACTGGGCTGATATCACATAGTTCAACGCCCCAACCCTCTAGTCATATGATTGGTCTTTCTGGTCTGGCCAGCCTCCTTTTGGAGTCATCTCATCACATAAACTACCTAGGGGCCTCCCATGATTCACCTCATTAGCATGAACCATGAAGTGTGGTCCATGGGACCCATCAGGAATGACACTATCACTCAGGAAATTGCAAGGCATTAGAGGTTATCTCCCAGGACTCAGGGACAAAGTCCAAGCATCCCATTCTTTATTACACATTCAGTGCACAGAAAAATGCACAGTATAAAAAAAATTCGTCTTATTGGGATCTTTCCAGATCCTGGGAATACAGAAATATACTGCTATGGTTTGGATATGATTGGTCTGTCCCCGCCAAAACTCATGGGGAAATTGGATCCCCAGCGTGGTGGTGTTGGAAGGTGGGGCCTTGTGGGAGGTGTTCGGGTCATGGAGACAGATCCCTCATGAACAGCTTGCTGCCGTTCTGGAGGTAGTGAGTAAGTACTGGCTCTGGTGAGACTGGATTCGTGCCCATGACGGCAGGTTCGTCATAAAGCCAGCATGCCCCTCGGATTTTCCTTCTTTGCACGTGTCCGCTTCCCCTTTGGCCTTTTCCACTACGTTTTGGCCTAGCAGGTGGCTGTCACCAGAAGCTGAGCAGTTACTGGTGCCACGCTCCTCCTACTTCCCAGCTTGCTGAATCATGAGCTAAATCAACCTCTTTTATTTTTAAATTACCCAGTCTCAGGCATTCTGTTACAGCAACACAAAACAGACTAAGACACATGCTAACAATGGCCCAAAAGAGGCAGAGATGGTATAATGTTGGTGCAAAAGTAATTGCCGTTTTTGTCGTTACTTTTAATAGCAAAAACTTCTGCACCAACCCAATACCACAAACAACTCAATTCAAGAACTTACATGAAATGGACTAAATCTTTTGAAGACACGAATTATCAAGACTCACCCAGTGTGAAATAACTTGAGTAGTCCTATAAAGACATTGAACTTTGGGAGGCCAAGCTGGGAGAATCGCCTGAGCCCAGAAGACCGAGACAAGCCTGGGCAACAAAGTGAGACCCTAGCTCTACAAAAAATTTATATATAAAACGAAATGGAATTCATAGTAAAATACCTTCCAAAGAAGATATTCCAACCCAGATGGTTTCACTGGCAAATTCCACCGAACATTCAAAGAAGAATTAATACCAATTCTACAATATCTCTTCCCAAAAATAGAACAGTACAGACTACTTGTCAACACATTTTATGAGGCCAGGATTACCCTGATACCAAAACCAGCCAAAGACTGTATAAAAGAAGCAAGCAAGCAAGAAATAACATCTATCAGTATTTCATTCCTTTTTATGGCTGAATAATATTTCACTGTATGCATAGACCACAGCTTGTTTATCCATTCATCAGTTGATGGATATTCAGGTTATTCCCACCTTTTGACTTTTGAAATAATGCTGCTATGAACATGCATGTACAAGTATGTCTTTGAGCACCTGTTTTCAGCTCTTTTGACTATATACCTATGAGTGTAATTCTCAAGTCACATGTTAATTCTATGTTTAACCTTTCAGGAACCACCAAAATGTTTTCCACAGTGGCTGAATTATTTTACATTCCCATCAGCCATGTATGAAAGTTCTAATTTCTCCATGTCCTATTCAACAATTCTTATTGCCCATCTTGAAAAAAGTATGACCATCCCGGTAGACGTGGAATAGTACCTTATTGTTCCGATTTGCATTTTCCTAATAGCTAATGATGTTGAGTATCTTTACATGCATTTCTTAACTATTTGTGTATCTTCGTTGGAGACATGTCTATTAAATCCTTTGCTTATTGACATGTCTATTAAATCCTTTGCTTATTTCAAAAATGGGGTTGCTTTCTCTTGATGGGTTTTTTGTAAGTTTTAATATATTCCGGATGTTACATGATCAGATACATGATTGGCAAAGGTTTTTCTCCCATTCTGTTATCTTTTCACTTTCTTGACAATGTCCACTGATCCACAAAAGTTTTCAATTTCAGTGAAGTCCCATTCATCATTTTTAGTTTTGTTGCCTGTGCTTTGGGTGTCATACTCTAAGAATCCAATGCCAAATACAAAGACATGACTTACCCCTGTGTTTTGTTCTAAAAGTATTAATTTTAACACTTACATTTATGTGTTTGGTTCATTTTGAGTTAATTTTTGTATATGGTATATGGTATGAAGTAGGGGTCTAACTTCATTCTTTGGCATGTGGATAACCAGTTATCCTAGCACCATTTCTTTAAGAAACGATTCTTTCCCCATTGAATGGCCTTGGCACTCTTGTTGTAAGTCAATTTAGCATAGGCTGACCCCCAAGACTCAGGTGCCAGGCTTGCCCTTGCAGTCCCAGGCTCCAGGTCACCCACGCACACTGTCTTCAGCTCCACCCCAGTGCCGGTCCAGCCCCCACAGTCTCAGGCTCCAGGCCCACCTCATCACCAGGCAGGCCCTGGTTTTCCCAGGCTCCAGACTGGTCCCATGCCCAGGCCGCTCCCTCAGCCCTAGACTCTGGGTACACCCATGAACCAAGCCTGCGTTGGGGCAAGGCTAGCCTCACAGCCCCAGGCTCTGGGCTGGCACCCATGGAATGAGCCACCAGCCCTGCCATGGGGCCAAGGTGGCCCTGCAGCCTTAGATTCCAAGCCAGCCTCCAGAGCCCCAGACTCCAGGCTGGCACATGCAGACATCACCTGCAGACCAGTCCCTACGGCCCCAGACTTCAGGCCTGGACATGTGGACCCAGATTCCAGATCCTCCTCAGTGTCAGGACAACCCCTACTGACCCTCGACCTGGTCTGCTTCAATGATAGGCTGGTTTCTGTAGTTTCAGACTTCAGGCTGGCACCCATAGACCTAGTCTCTATACCCACTCCAGCTCCAGGCTGACCCCTGTGACCTCAAGCACCAGGCCAGAACCTACAAAGCCAGCTTCCAGGCCAGCCCCCAAGGATTAAAGGCTCCAGGCTTGCCCAGTGCCACGCTAGCACCTTTGGCCTCAGACCCCAGGCTGGCCCTCTCAGACTCAGGCTCCAGGCCCACGCCAGGCGCCAGACAGGCTAAGAGGAAGTCTGACCCACATGGCCTCAGGCTTCAGGCCCACACCAGGGCGAGACTGGCCCCAACAGCCAGGTTGGTCCCCATGGCACCAGGACCCAGGCCCAAATCCATGAACTCAGGTTCCGGGTCCACCCTACCTGCTCACCAAGCCAGCTTTCCCAAGAAATGCAGCAGCAAGTCCATCCATGCACCATGCCAGATGGTCTTCCCAGAATCTCTGGATGGACTGAACCGTGAAGGGCTTTCCCAGCCAGAGCCAGTCATCAAGCACTGGAGCAAGTCCCCACTTCTTTTTTGTTTTTTCTTTCTTTTTTTTTCTGATGGAGTTCCGCTATTGTTGCTCCGGTTGGAGTGCAATGGCACAATCTCAGCTCACTATAACCTCTGCCTCCCGGGTTCCAGTGATTCTCCTGCTTCAGACTCCTGAGTAGCTGGGATTACAGGCGCCCACCACCATGCCCAGCTAACTTTTTGTATTTTTAGTAGAGACGGGGTTTCACCATGTTGGCCAGGCTGGTCTCGAGCTCCTGACCTCAAGTGATCCGCCCACCTCTGCCTCCCAAAGTGCTGGGATTACAGGCATGAACCACTGCGCCCGGCCCGAGTCCCTACTTCTTTAAATGCACAGATGCCAATGTACAGCCACAAAGGTCACAATCAATCAGGGAAACATGACACTACCAAAGGAACAAAGTAAAGCTTCACTGATCAACCCTAAAGAAGAGAGATTTAGAAACTTTCTAAGAAGGCATTAAAAATAGTCTTCCTAAAGTAGTTCACTGCATTACAAGGAATGCTAGAGGGAATTCTTCAAGCTGAGAGAAAACGATCTGGTTTTTGAGTTTCTTTGTTATTTGGATTTTGTTTTTTGTATGTTTCTTTGTTTGTTTTGAGACAGGATCTCACTCTATCACCTGGGCTGGAGTGCAATGGTATGATCGTGGCTCACTGCAACCTCGACTTCCCAGGCTCAAGTAAACCTCCTACATGACACTCCCAAGAAGCTGGGACTGCAGGCACGCACTGCCATGCCCAGCTCATTTTTTTGTTTGTTTCTATTTTGTGTGGAGACAGTGTTTCACTACGTTGCCCAGGCTGGTCTCCAACTCCTGAGCTCAAGTGATCAGCCTGCCTCAGCCTCCCAAAGTGCTGGGACTACACGCACGAGCCATCGCACCTGGCCAAGAAAAGGATGTTAATTGGTAATAAGCAAATATGAAAGAAGAAAATTTATGAGTAAAATAAGTACATGTTCAAACCCAGAATACTCTTATTGTAATGACTTATATCTTTAGTATGAAGGTTAAAAGACAAAACTATTTGTGAAAGTATAGCTACAAAAATGTGTTAAGGGATATGGAATATAAAAATGATGTAAATAGTGACATCAAAAACATGAAATATATGGGGAGTTAAGGAGCATAATTGTAGTGTTTGTGTGTAATCAAAGTTAAGTTGTTATCAGCTCAGAATAGCCTGTTATAACCATAAGATATTTTATGCAAGCCTCATGGTATTCTTAAGACAGAAATCTATAGTAGATACACAACAGATAAAAAGTGAAGAATCGCAGCATATCACTATTGAAAACTACTTGATCATGAAGGCAGACAGCGAAAGAAGAAAGGAACAAGGAATCCACAAAACAACCGGAAACAATGAGCAAAGAGGCAACAGTAAGTCCTTGCCTATCAAGAATTAACTTGAATGTAAATGGATTAAATTCTCCAAAGACATAGCAAGTCTAAATGGGAATAAAAACAAACAAACAACAACAACAACAACAAAACAAAAAAAAACAAGACCAAAGCATATGATGCCTATGAGAGACCCACTGCACCTTTAGGACACGTAGACTAAAAGTGAAGGGATGGAAAAACACATGCCATTCAAATAGGAAGCAAAGGAGAGCAGGAGTGGCCATATTTGTATGAGACAAAATAGACTTTAAGTCAAAAACTACAAAATGAGACAAAGAAAGTCATTATATGATGATAAAGGGGTCGATTCATCAAGAGGCTATAATAATTATAAACATATACACACCTAACTTTAGAGCATCTAAATATGTAAAGCAAATAGTCATACATCTGAAGGGAGAAATACACTGCAATACAACAGTAGGAGGAGACTTCACTATCCCATTGTCAACAATGGAAATTCAGAGAGAAAACTGGTAAGGAAACAGTGGGTTTGAACACGATAAAACAAACGGGCCTAACAGACATATACAGAATGTTCCATCTAACAGCAGCAGAAGACACATTCTTCTCAAGGGCACACTGAACATTCTCCAGGATAGATTGTATGTTAGGCCACAAAACAAGTCAACACATTTAAGAAGACTGAAATCATATCAGATGTCTTTTCTGACCACAATGCTATGAATTTAGAAATCAGTAATAGGAGGAATTTTAGAAAATTCACAAATACATACAAATGAAACAACATGTTCCCAAACAACCAATTGATCCAAGAACAACTTAAAAGGGAAATTTAAAACTATCTTGAGGCAAATGAAAACGGACTCACAAGATACCAAGACATGAGAAATGCAGGAAAAACACAGTTTTAAGGGGAAGTTTATAGCAATAATTGCTCACATCAAAAAACAACAAAGATTTCAAATAACAACCAAATGTTACACCTCGAGGAACTAGAAAAAGAAGGGAGTTTATGCCCAAAGATAGTAGAAGGAAGGTAATAATAAACATCAGAGCACAAATAAATAAAATGGAGACTTGGAAAACAATAGAAAATAGCAACAAATGTGGGATGGTTTTTTTAAAAAGATCAACAAAATTGACAAATGCTTAGCTAAATTAAGAAAAAAAGAGGAAAGACTAACTAAAAACAGAAATGAAATCAGAGACATTACAACCACTCTACAGAAATTAAAAGGATTATAAGAGACTATTATGAACAATTGTATGCCAACAAATTGGATAACTCAGAATAAATGAATAAATGTCTTTTATCCATACAACATACCAAGACTGAATTATAAAGAAATAAAAAATCTGAACAGACAAAAACTGGATGAAGAGGTTGAATCAGTAATGGAAACTCACCCATCAAAGGAAAGCCCAGGACCTGATGGCTTTCTGTTGAATTCTACCAAACATTTATAGAAGGATTAAGATTGTAAGGTGGGGGGGGAGGGGGGAGGGATAGCATTAGGAGATATACCTAATGTTAAATGACGAGTTAATGGGTGCAGCACGCCAACATGGCACACGTATACATATGCAACAAGCCTGCACTTTGTCCACATGTACCCTAAAACTTAAAGTATAATAAAAAAAAAAGATCAATCCTTCTCAAACTCATCTAATAAACTGAAAAATTAGGAATACTTCCAAACTGATTTTACAAGGCCAGCATTACCCTAATACCAAAGCCAGACGAGGACACTACAAGAAAATTATAGGCCCATATGCCTGATGAACATAGAAGCAAAAATCCTCAACAAAGTACTAGCAAATCAAATTTCATAGCACATTAATTTTTTGCGTGTTTTTCTGCTGTTTAATTAAAGGATTTCTCAGCATGACCCAGTGCCTATGGGACGTGCATTGAACTCAGTGCTGCCCCATCACAGCAGAAAGCAAAACTGGTCTGAAGTCGGCTGATGTCTGCCCACAGAGGGAGCATTTAGACCAGCCCTAGCCAGAGGGGATTTATACACTACAGAGGTCAGAACTTGTGTTTTGGGAAGCCTCACCACTGCAGGATCTGGATTCTAACTAAACTTGAGAGGTGGTCTAGGATACAAAGACTGCAACTCATAGTGCTGTGCTGGGCTCAGAGCCAGAGGACATGGGGAGCACACGACCTAGTGAGACACCAGCCAAGGTGGCTGAGGGAATACATGTACTATTGCTTTCCCAACCCCAGCAGCACAGCTCGCAGCTCCAGGAGAGATGCCTTCCTTCACCTGAGGAGAGGAGAGGGAAGTGTAAAGAAGACTTTGTCTTGCATCTTGGATATAAACTTAGCTGCAGAAGGATAGGGCACTGGGCAGAGTCCTGAGGCCCCCATTTCAGGGTCTAGCTTGTGGATGACATTTCTAGACACACCCTGGGCCAGAAGGGAATCTGCTGCCTTGAAGGGAAGGACTCAGCCCTGACGGGATTCATCACCTGCTGACTAAAGGGCCCTTGGGCCCTGAGGAACCTGCAATGATACCCAGGTAGTTTACCATGGGCCCTGGGTGAGACTCTAAGACATGCTGGCTTCAGGGGAGACCCAGCACATTCCCAGCTGCAGTGGCTATGGGCAGAGACAGTTTTTCTGGGAGAATAGCAGAAGGAAGAGTAAAGGGGACTTTGCCGTGCACCGTAGGTGCCAGCTTGACCACAGTGAGGCAGAGAAGCAAGTGAGATCTTGGGGTACCTGAGTCCAGGCCCTGGCTCTTGCATAGGACTTTTGGACCTCCCCTGGGCCAGAGGAGAGCCCATTACCATGAAGAGTGAGTCCCAGGCCTAGCAGTATTCACAAGCTGACTGAGAAGCCCTTCAGCCTTAAGTGAACACAAGCAGTAGCCTGGCAATAGTCTCTGTGGGCCTGCAGTGGTGGTGGCCACAGCGAGAGGTTTCTCTGCCTGTGGAATGGGTACGGAAGAGTGGGAAGGACTTTGTATTGTGGTTTGAGTGCCAGCTTAGTTGCAATAGTGTAGAGCACAAGATAAATTTCTAAAATTTTTGACTCTGGTCCCTGGCTCCCGGAGGCATCTCTGGGCCAACCTGGGGTCTGGGGGAACTAGCCACCCTGAAGGGAAGGACAAAGGCCTGGCTGGCTTTGCTACCTGCTTATTGTAGAGTCCTCCAGCCTTGAGTGAACATAGGCGGTAGTCAGGTATTGGTTACAGCCAGGTAATGGGCAAGACCAGTGCTGTGTTGGCTTCAGGCCTGATTCAGCAAGGCCCCAGTGGTGGTGGCCACAGGGGGGATTGTGTCACCCCACCTGCAGCTCCAGGTGTCTCAGCACAGAGAGAGAGCAAGAGGAAGAGAGAGCAAGATAGAATGAGAGCAAGAGGGAGAGCGAGAGCGAGAAATGGGGGTGGGGGTGAGAGAGAGAGAGACAGCGAGAGAGAGAGAGAAAGAGAGAGAGAGACAGAGAGAGAGAGACTGAGACTTTGTTTGGGAGAAATAAGGGAAGAAAACAAGAGTCTCTGTCTGGTAACTCAGAGAATTCTTCTGGGTCTTATCCAAGACCACCAAGGCAGTACCTCTACAAATCTGCAAAAGCCACAGTGTTACTAGGTTTGGGATACCCCTAATGCAGATACAACTTAGATTACAACACCCAGCTCCCTTTGAATATCTGGAAAGCCTTCCAAAGAAAGATGGTACGAACAAGCCCAGACTGCAAAGACTACAATAAATACCTAACTCTTCAATGCCCAGGCACCGATGAACATCCACAAGCATCAAGACCATCCAGGTAAACATGACCTCACCAAATGAACTAAAGAAGGCACCAGGGTCCAGGCCTGGAGAATAAAGATATGTGACCTTTGAGACAGGTAATTCAAAATAGCTGTTTTGAGGCAAGTGAAAGAAATTCAAAATAACACACAGAGGGAATTCAGAAATCTATTAGATAAATTTCACAATGACATTGAAGTAGTTAAAAGGAATCAAGCTGAAATTGTGAAGTTGAGGAATGCAATTGGGAGGGTGGAGCAAGAAGTTGGAATGGAAGCCTCCATTTGTTGTTCCCCCTGCAGGAACACCAAATTTTAACAACGAACTACACACACAAAAACATTGTGTAAAAAAATTAATAACTATGGGAACTCTTCAAGTCATAGAGAGTACAATAAGACATAAAGAGAAACAACAAAAGTTAAAAAGTGGGCAGATGAAGTTAAAGTGTTGAATTTTCATAAATTATCTTTTTGCTTGTTTATTTGTGTATACAATCAGTGCTAAGTTGTCATCAGTTTAAAATAATGGGTTATAAAATAGTATCTGGAAGCTTCATGGTAACCTCAAGTGGAAAAACATGAAATGGATACATAAAAAATAAAAAGCCAGAAATTAAATGTTACCACCAGAGAAAATCATCTTCTCTAAAAGGAAGGCAGGAGGAAAAGAAGCAGGAAAAGAACATTACAAAACAACCAGAAAGGAAATAACAAATTGGAAGGAGCAAGTCCTTACTCATCGATAGAAACATTGAATGTAAATGAACTAAACTCTCCAATCAAATGACATAAAGTAGCTGAATATTTTTAAAAGACCCAATGATCTGTTTCCTTTAAGAAACACACATTACCTATAAAGACAAACATAGATGTAAAATAAAGGGAAGGAAAGAAATATTCCATGCCAATGTAAACCAAAAAAGAGAACCAGTAGCTATACTTATGTCAGACAAAATAGATTTCAAGACAAAGACTATAAGAAGAGATAAAGAAGGTCATCATACAATGATAAAGTGGTCAATTGAGCAAGAGAATGTAACAATTATAAATATATATGCACCCATCACTGGAGCACCCATATATAGAAATCAAATATTACTAGAGCTAAAGAGAGGGAGAGACCCTGATACAATAATAGCTGGAGACTTCAACATTTCACTTTCAGCATTAGAGAGATCTTCCAGGCATTAAATCAACAAAGAAACATCAGACTTAATCTGCACTATAGAGCAAATGGATCTAATAGATATTTACAAAACATTTCATCCAATGGCTGCAGAATACACATTCTTTTCCTCAGCACACGGATCATTCTTAAGGACAGACCATGTGAGGTCACAAGTTTTAAAACATTCAAAAAATTGCAATAATATTAGACATCTTCTCTGACCACAATGGAATAAAACTAGAGATCAATAACTACAGACATTTTAGAAACTATAAAACTTTAAAAATTTCTTGAAATGAATGACGATGGAAACAAAACATACCCAGACCCATGGAATACAGCCAAAGCAGTACAAAGAGAGAAGTGTATATCTAAAAGTACCCACATCAAAAAAGAACAAAAAAAATCAAGAAGAGCTAATACTAATCCTACTCAAACTATTCTGAAAAACAGAGGAGGAGGGAATACTTCCAAACTCATTCTACCAGGCCAGTATAAGCCTGATACCAAAAACCAGACAAAGACACATTTAAAAAAAAAAAAAGGAAGCTACAGGCCAATTTCCCTGATGAATATTGATGCAAAAACCTTCAGCAAATACTAGCAAACCGAATTCAACAATACATTGATAATTTGACTTCTTTCTTTCTAATTTGGAGGCCTTTTATCTCCTTCTCTTGTCTGATTGTTCTAGCTAGGACTTCCAGTACCATGGTGAACAAAAGTGGTGAACGTGGGCACCTTGTTGTGTTCCAAGTCTTAGAGGAAAGGCATTCAGTCATCATCATGACCAAGTGCGATGTATCCCAGGGATCCGAGAACGGTTCAACATATGCAAATCAATCAATGCGATATACTATATCAACAGAATGAAGGATAACAACCGTATGATCATTTCAATTAATGCTGAAAAAACCATTTGATAAAATTCAGAATTCCTTCATGGCGAAAGCCCTCACAAAACTGGGTATAGAAGGAACATACAGACCCACAGCTAGTATCATACTGAATGGGGAAGAACTGAAAGCTGGGGAAAGGGAGAAGCTTGGAGTGGCTCAGTCTAAGTCTGAAAGTCTCAAAACCGGGGAAGCCGACAGTTCATTCTATTTAAATATCTTTTTTTGCACCCATTGATTATCCCCACCTCTCCCTCATGCCTCACTACCCTTTCCAGCCTCTGGCAATTATCCTTCTGCTTGTTTGCAGATGACATGATCTTGTATTTGCAAAAACCTAAAGACTCCACCAATAAACTCTTCGAACTGATGAGCAAATTCAGGCAAGTTGCAGGATAGAAAATCAACACACATAAATCTAGCATTTCTACATGCCAACAGTGAACACTCTGAAAAAAAAATCGATAAAGTAATCTCATTCACAACAGCCAGAAACAAAATAAAATACCTAAAGGATTCGTTATTTATTCCAGTCTTCTCTGTCTGGCTTGTTTGGACTTTTATGTTTGCTTAGAGATTTTGTGTAATTTACCTGTTGAATGTCATTTTTTTCTGCTAGGCCACTACCATCTTTACAGCATTAGATGGTGCCTTAAGCCCAACTTTGCCTCGTCTCAAGCAAGTGATCAGAGTGCTGCCCATCCAGAATGGGGGAGGTCCCAAAGGTGATATCTTGGCAGTATGGAAGAGCTAGCTGGCTAAGGGTCTGTGTCCAGGGGGCTCATGGAACATCCCACTAACAGTGTGGCGCTGCTAAACAGCCACTCTGATTTGGCATCTCCTTTGGCTGAGTTACAGAGCAGAGGTTCCAGGGCTGAGGATGATAGTTCTGCCTCCCCGTTTTGTCTCTGGCTGTCTTCAGGGACGTTTCTCCCCTCAGGCGCTCACGATGCTTCCCGTGGGTTGAATCAGGAACAGGTCTCCTGCCATGGAACCCAAGATGGTGTGGAAGCTGACCGTTCACCTCAATATCACTTCTTCCAGTGTAGAAACCATGACTCGGCCAGCGCGGTTGCTCACGCCTGTAATCCTAGCACTTTGGGAGGTCGAGGCCGGCGGATCACCTGAGGTCAGGGTTTCAAGACCAGCCTGGTCAACATGATGAAACCCCATCTCTACTAAAAATACAAACATTAGCCAGGAGTCGTGGCGCACGCCTGTAACCCCAGCAACTTGGGAGGCTGACACAGGAAAATCGCTTGAACCCAGGAGGCGGAGGTTGCAGTGAGCCAAAACTGCGCCATTGCACTCCAGCCTGAGCAACAGAGTAAGACTCCATCTCAAAAAAAAAAAAAAAAAAAAAAAAAAAAAACCAAGCAAATAAAAAAAAACACAGACGTCTCCACACATATACTAATTTGAATGGTATCTGCATTTCTCCTGTCTTTGTCTGTTCAACACTCAGGCTCTTGGCTTTCGGAGCTGGCAGAACCTACATCACTGGAACTAGAATTTGTGTCTGTGTCTCACACCCATCCAGCCCGGGATTCCGGCTGAAGGAAGGAGGCAATCCCAACTGTCAGGGAGGGCGAAGGCAGAACAGGAAGCTCAAGGAAATCTCGTGTGACCTCAAGAGGCGATCTGAAAGACTGAACAGGCACACAGAAATATCATGTCTACAAAAACCTGCGGCTTTGGGGATGGTGGAACAGTGTTTGACGGGGAACATCCAAGAACAGCCAGGCCTAGCATCCACACTTGCCCTGGAAGGCAACTGGCCATTTTCAAATCAAGGGTATGAAGCCAACCGGCTGCAGAAGGGGCTGTTGGCTGCCTACAGGACATCAAGGAGGTGAAAGCTGCCTTCCATGTAGCTGCCAGTGGGAAGTGTGGGAAGTTTTTTTTGTTTTTGTTTTTGTTTTTGTTTTAGATGGAGTCTCGCTCTGTCACCAGGCTGGAGTTCAGTGGCGCAATCTTGGCTCACTGCAACCTCCGCCTCCCGTGTTCAAGTGATTCTCCTGCCTCAGCCTCCCAAGTACCTGGGACTACAGGCGCCCAGCAGGCAGTTTTCACCAGGTTGGCCCACAAGTAGCAGAACAGATTCAATGCCCCCACCTCCAACCAAGAGACTACCCCACCCTTTTCTTCAGCGCTCCCTGTGCCTTCCCTTTTGCTCTGCCACCCACCGGGATGTGGCATCTGCTTCCATCTGGCTACTGAAACTAAGGAGGAAGACTTGATGGGATATGGCAAAAGACGTTCAAAGATGAGGGCTAATAGAGGAACTGAGGATGTCGCATGGGTTTCTGGCCCAGAGGAACTGACCGTGTGCGTGGTGGCACCAGAGGGACATAATGGCTCCAGAAACAGGTCTGGGCCCGAGTGGAAGGATGAGCTCCGTTATGCTCCTCAACAGCATGGAAATAACCATGCAGGAGAGGCCACCAGCATCAAGCCACAGGGAGAGCAAGGATGCTCATGACGGAAAGGACAGTGACATGGCAGAACTGTGACGGTGAACCACAGGAGGAAAGGCAAGAGAGACTGGGGTTCTGAAAGGAGGCACTCAGTTCCTCCTGAAGGTGAGGGAGAGTAGTGCTGAACAACGGGACCTGTGAGACCCCAAAGTAGGATGAGAAGAGGAGGGAACGTGAGCAGGGTATGTTGGGAAAAGGCAGAAAACGCTCCTGTGGCAGGGCAGGGCCCCCACAGCGCCTAGACCCAGGCACTATGGTGACTGCAGGGCTGCTGCTCAGAGGCCGGCCCAGGTGCCCTACAGGGAGAGGGCCCACCACAGAGCGCTAGTAGAACTATTCTTCAAGCGCCAGGGAACACAGCAACACCCCGCACCCTCCAACACTCCCAACAATCGCAGAGAGGGCAGACCACAGACCACAGAATATGAGAACAACTTTATTTCAAACTGCTCTGAACTGCGTTGGGAGGGGGCAAATGCAGCAGAAGAGTAGAAGCCCTGGCCGAAGAGGAGATGGAGGGAACCCACTTGGCTGCAGCTCTGGAGCTCCAAAGGTAGCAGCTGCTCATCTTGCAGGAGGATGCTGGCTCCAACCTGTGAAACACAGCAGCTCAGGGACGGGCCCCCAGCCAGGGCCAGCCCACAGCTCTCCTAAGCTGCTGGGACTGTGGGAAGGGGCATGGTGTATGCAATACTCACTTCAAAGGTCCTGGAACTTGTCAATGAGGAACTGCATGGCCGCTGAAACAGAGAGGCAGAACCGGGCACTCCAGACCCAGGGAAACAGAAACCCAACCCCTGCCCCCGTGAAGAACCACCTAGCCCTGCAACCAAAAACCCCACCAGCCCTGGGACTGACTCATCCACCCGTCACCTGAATTAAATGTGAAAATGCCTTCTAAGCGGGAAAGTGGTTCTCAGGTGTTGGGCCATCCCAGAACCATTCAGAACGTGTTTCAAAGACAGATAAGCCAGCCAGCAAGCAAAAACCGTACAAGCAGTACCAGGCAGCAGTTAAAGGAAAACACATAAGGTATCTCTAACCGTCCTAAGAGAAGATCTGTGGGACTCGTGGACAAAGTGTACACAGAGTTCAGACGACACATTGCTGTCTGTGCACACCCCTAGCTGGAAAGGCACAGAAGGCTCCAGGGCCAGGCCTGCTTGGTTCTCTTCCCCAGAGGAAGTCAGTCCCAGTGACACCACCTATACCTGCAGTCCACCCCCACCCCCGGCACCTGCAGAACCACACCGCTGTCCATCCCTGCCCCAGCCAGGGCTCCATCATACCTAGTTGGTCTCTAAGGTCTTCAATTTCCATCTGCAGCAAGATGCACTAGCCCAGGAGACACCGGTGGAAAGGAAATGGTTAGTCAATTCTGGCTTCCTTTCTCCCCGTTCTCCCTCTCTCCCCCAGCCCTTATAGCCCCCATAGCCTGCAGCCCAGTGGTGAGGTGGACTGGCACAAAACCCTCAATGGAAAGGAGGCACTCACTCTGCATGGGGTATGGGAGGCAGAGGGGATTGGGGAGACACCGAAATCAGTTTAACCTGGACACGGATCCCACCATCCAGTGTGGACCTCTATTTCTAGGAGCCACACAAAGCATTACCCGAGGACAGCCCTGGGCTCCCGGGGGCTGCTGCTGCCTTTCTGGTCTTGGGGGATGGACAGGCGGCTGCTGGTTACCTGAAAGAGAACACAAAATCCAGCTTCCAAGCCTCCCAGTGAGGTGGAAAGGGCCTAGCAGGGTCTAAAGTGAGGCACCATCACCCTCTGCTGGCAACACGTTGCCCCTGCTCTGCCCAGCATCTCCAACCCTCCCTCTGGGACTGTCTTCCCTGTTCTCCCACGTGAGCCCATCTGCACCTGTGGCCCCCTAGCATTGTGACTCCGGGTTGGACTCCAGCAGCGCGGCAACCACAGCCAGGCCCTGGGAGGGCCAGTGTGGCTGAGCAGGACTTAACAGAAAAGGGCTCAGTACCGCCGAAAGTCTCCTTCCAGAGCTGGAGTGTGGGGCGCTGCTCCAAATCGCCCCCCCACCACACAAACCCCACTCAGAGAGGACGATGTGGCTTAAAGCCAGCCCCGTCGACACCCCGTTTCCCGTGGGACAGCTACCTGGGTGGCCAGGGAAGCCTGGGAGCATGGCTAAGCCCCCAGAAGCGACAGGGCCAGAGGTTTCCCTCCCCACCCCTCTCTCCTCCACCCCTATCAAACCCGCAAGACTCACCGGAGGGTGCATGGCGTCTGGGCACAAGGCCTCCCAGGCTGTAGGCAGACGGCTCTGAAGTTCCCGGAACTTGGGGAGCTCTGATGTTGGGGTCGCTACTGCTGAATTCTCCACCATGCATGGATAGGCGAGGCAGTCCTGGCCTGTGTGGGGGAAGCTAAAACAGAAATTTCTGAGTCGGGCTGGCGGTGGTGGCGGGCGGTGAGTACATATGGAAAGGGTTTGTGGTAAGATGAAGACTCCAGAGCCTAATCTCATCAGCACTTTCTCCCTCAGTCAGCCCCAGGCCAGGAGGCAGAGCCCAGCCAGGGAAAACAATGGGGATAGTGAGATAGCCCGGGTCCCCTTCCAGGTGGCTCAGGCAACAGCTAAGTAAGGAGGAGTCGGGAAGTTGATGAGCCTAGATGCCCCAGGTTTGCGGGCCACACTTTAAGGGATCACCCCCACCTAACCAGCTGCCAGCCCTGCCTTCCGTCCCAGCTCCTCTCTGTGGGAGGAGGCAGGACCCCTGCAGAGTGTCCGGAGGTATGCCCGTCACACACCAAGTACTCCCTTTAACGTGTGCCCCTACAACGAAGACCCCGATAGGGCATTCTTGTGTCCCTGGCCTCCCGATAACAACCCTTGAGCAAGGGACATAGGGGGCATGGGTAAACAGGTGTGTGCTGGAAGAGAGGAGGCTGGGGGGAGACAGAGGAGGAGGAGGATGAACAGGGAGAGCAGGGTGAGAAGGGCCTACTCACCTGGGCCCTTGGGGCCTCATCTCTATTTGGGTCATTATCTTCTCTGGCCGCAGCCTGGGACTCCCTGGTCTTCCTTCCTGCAGGTTTCTTCCCGGGGCTGCTGTGCTTAGGCTTTTGGGGTTTCTTGGACATGCCCTGCGGCCACACACCAGGCAACGTATGGGAGGTGGCCGGCCCTGGGGGAGCGGCTGAGAGTCTCTCTCCGCAGGCAGGAAAGGGTATCCCTAGGGCCAGTTGAGAGGCACCCCCTAGAGACTTCTTCTCCTGGGCCATCTGCCTCCTCGAAGGGCCCCGGGGTAGGGCCCCTGCAGTGGCAGCTCCTGAGCAGCTGGGCCTGGCCTCCACCTTTCCCAAGGCCCTGCTCAGGATTTTCTTCCCGGGAGAGTCCTCCAGTTCTCCCACAGCCGGCCTCTCCACGACTGGAATGAGTCCGCGGGGAGCAGAGGTCAGGAAACGGCCTGGCACGGGCAAGTAACTCTCCTTGCAGTGGAAGCTTGAGTGTCTGGATGTGTCTGCTGGCTTCTTGTGGCTACCGAACTTGGCTTGGCTTCCTTCTTTGTGGCGAATGCCCACCCTCATCAGTGGTAAGTCACTGGTCTCATCGGAGGAATCAGAGTCGTGGGTAGACATCCTGGTGGTGCCTTTTACAGAGGGCTGCTGGGGGTCCATGCGGACGCTCCATCTGCTCTTCAAGCCCCTTTCTGGGTTCTTCCAGGCCCGGCCTGGTCCAGGAACACTGAGGTGGAGAGGGCCGGCAGAGGCCTGCTGCCATTCTCCAGGGCTGGGGCTCAGCGCGCCTCTTCCACTGGGACCGACCTCCAGGTCCACCCAGTTTTCAGCGGACCCTTCAGCAGCGGCGCCTTCAGGGAATGGGTGTCCCTGGATGCTGGACCATGGCACGATGGCGGCTGGCTCATCAACCAGGTAGGATGAGTAGTCCACACCATCCCCTTGGTCGTCGACCGGGGTGCCAGGCCGGCCTTCCCGGCCCCAGAGCACCACCCTTCCCTCCTCTATCAATTTGCTCTCAGACTCGAAGCTGAAGCCCTCGGGGTCTGTGAACCTGCTCTCGCCCTTGCTGCTGTGCCGTGCCCCCAAATCGAGGCCTCGGCCATGGCCCTGTGGGGCTCCGGGGCTGACTGTGCAGGCGCCAGCCTGCTCGCCACCCTCCAGGTCAAAACTGGCCCCCCAAACGGACACCTTATCGGGGGAGCTCATGGCGCCAGTTCAGGCAGCCTGGCCTATGGGGAGATGGTCGAGCCCAACCAAGCCCAGCCAAGCGGGCCACGGGACAGGAACAACGAGGCCTTCAGGACACCACCGCCCTCACGGCAGGCGGAAGTACCGTGTTCCCGACAGCGTGTGGCTTCCGCGCGCCTTCGACACCCGTGTCGAGCCTTCTCATTGGTCCCTCCTCCACCAACCAGCACTCCCTTTGTTGGGTGAAGCCTCTGGGCTTTAACCAATTGGGACACAGGTTCTTGGTTTGTCCCGATGCCCGTCATTTGACTGGGTGGATATGCTCTGGTCCGGTCTTGGGGCCAGGGTGCACTGGAGCTCTCAATCCACTTCTTTCTTGCTGTCTTGCTCCCTCTGGCTGGGCACCTACTTTTTAATGATAGCTCCTCTGTGTGCCAGGTGGTTCTCGTGCATCAGGACATTTATTCTCCTAAGCTGATGAGCTGGGGGCAGCTCTCCCCTTGACCTCTGCCTTACAATGGGACACTGGGGCTCAGAGACGTGGCTGTCATTGGAAAGTAGGTGCCTGGCCAGAGGCAGCAGGACAGGAAGAAAGAGGTGGATGGAGAGCTCCAGTGGGCCCTGGCCCCAAGACCCGACCCAAGTACACCCACCCAGCCAAACCACGGGCGTCGGGGCAATCCAAGAGTCTGCCTCCTGATTGGGTAAAGCCCAGAAGCCTCGCCCAACAAGGGGTGCGCTGATTGGCAACGGGCAGACCAATGAGAAGGCGTGGAACAATGAGAAGGCAGGACGCAGGCATTGAGGGAGCCCAGAAGCCACGCGCTGTCAGTGACATCTCGTGAGCAGACTGTGGTGAGGGTGGCGGTGTCCCAAAGGCCTTGCTGTTCCTGTGGCCCCAGAGCACCACCCTTCCCTGCTGTATCAATTTGCTCTCAGGCTCGAAGCTGAGAGTGGCCCCCTCGGCTAGGCTTGGCTGGACTCGTCTCTCCTCTCCCACTGTTACCAGGACGACCGTCTCCCCACAGCTCGGGCTGTCTGGACTGGCCGGCGCCATGAGCTCCACCGATGAAGTGTCCGTTTGCGGGGCTGGTTTAGGCCCGGAGGGTGGCGAGCAGGCCGGCGCCCACACCGCCAGCCCGGGAGCCCCACGGGGCCACGGTCACGGCCGAGGCCTCGATTTGCGGGGGCAGCGCAGTGGCAAGGGCAAGGGCGAGAGCGGGTTCACAGATCCCGAAGGCTTCAGCCTGGAGCCTGAGAGCAAATTGATAGAGCAGGGAAGGGTGGTGCTCTGGGGCCAGGAAGGCCGGCCTGGCACCCCGGTCGACGACCAAGGGGGTGGTGTGGACTACTCTTTCTACCTGGCTGATGAGCCAGCCACCATTATGCCGCCGTTCAGTGTCCAGGGACACCCGTCCCCAGAAGGCGCCGCTGCCGAAGGGTCCACTGACATCGGGGCGGACCTGCAGGTCGGTCCCAGTTGGAGAGGCGCGCTGAGCCCCAGCCCTGGAGAATGGCCGCAGGCCTCTGCCGGCCCTCTCCACCTCAGTGTTCCTGGGCCAGGACCGGCCTGGGAGAACCCAGAAAGGGTCTCGAAGAGCAGATTGAGCATCCAAGTGGATCCCCAGCAGCCCTCCGCAGAAGGCCCCGCCGGGCTGAATACTGACGACTCTGATTCCACAGATGACAGCAGCGACTTACCGGTGATCAGGGTGATCATTAGCACCAAAGAAGGAAGCCAGGCCAAGCCTGGAAACCCCAAGAAGCCAGCAGACACTTGCAGAGGCCCCAGTTTTCACCGCAGGGAGAGTTACCTTCAGGTTCAGGGACCTCTCCTGACCTCTCCTCCCCGCAGACTCACCGCAGCCATGGAGAGGCCAACCGTGGGAGAGCTGGACATGTCTTCCTTGCAGAAAATGAAGAGCATGGTGTGGGGAAAGAGGGGGGTCAGGCCCAGCTGCTCAGGAGCTGCCGTTAGAGGGCCCCTACCCCGGGACACTCTGGGAAGGAAGGTGGCCCAGGAGAAGATATCCCTAGAGGGTGCGCCAAAACTGGCCCTGCGGGGAGCCTTTCCTGCCTGGGGGCAGAGATTTTCAGCAGTTCCACCTGATCCGGCCAGCTTCCCGCCAGTGTCTGGTGTAGGGCTCCTGGGGAAGTCCGTGAGCCCCAAGGAGCCCAAGCACAGCAGCCCTGGGAAGAAACCTGCAGGAAGGAAGGCCAGGGAGTCCCAGGCTGCGGCCAGAGAAGATAATGACCCAAATAGAGATGAGGTCTCAAGGGCCCAAGTAAGTAGGTTCTCTTCGCGCACTCCTCCTTCTCCTCCTTGCTCTCCTCCTCCTCTTTCTCCTCTGTCTCCCCCCAACCCACCTCTCTTCCAGCACACACCTCTTTCCCATGCCCTCTCTATCCCTTGCTCACAGGTTGTCATCAGGAGCCCAGGGACACTAGGATGACCGATTGGGGTCCTCCTCTTAGGAGCACACATTAAAGGGAGCACTTGGTGTGTGCCAGGCCTGGCTCTGGACACTCTGCAGTTGTCCTGCCTCCTCCCTGAGAGAGGAGCTGGGATGGAAGGCAGGGCTGGCAGCTGGTTTGGATCGGGGCGCAAAGCTTGGGCGTCTAGACTCATCAACTTCCCAATTCCTCCTTCCCTAGCTGTTAAGCAAGCCCTCCTGTCTTGGGGCGGACTGAGGGAGAAAGTGTTAATGAGATTAGTCTGGAGTCTCCACCTTAACACAGTCCCTCCCCATGTGTACTGACCGTCCATCCCCACCGCCAGCCTGACTCAGAAATTTCTGTTTTAGCTTCCCACACAGAAGCCAGAGCTGATTTCCCTGTCCATGCGTCGTGGAGAATACAGCGGTGGTGATTCCAACATCAGAGCTCCCCAAGTACTAGGAACCTCACAGCCCTCGGCCTTTACCTTGAGACGCCTGGTGCCCAGACGCCATGCACCCTCCGGTGAGTCTTGCGGGTTTGATAGGGGTGGAGGAGAGAGGGGTGGGGAGGGAAACCTCTGGCCCTGTCGCTTCTGGGGGCTTAGCCATGCTCCCAGGCTTCCCTGGCCACCCAGGTAGCTGTCCCACGGGAAACGGGGTGTCGACGGGGCTGGCTTTAAGCCACATCGTCCTCTCTGAGTGGGGTTTGTGTGGTGGGGGGGCGATTTGGAGCAGCGCCCCACACTCCAGCTCTGGAAGGAGACTTTCGGCGGTACTGAGCCCTTTTCTGTTAAGTCCTGCTCAGCCACACTGGCCCTCCCAGGGCCTGGCTGTGGTTGCCGCGCTGCTGGAGTCCAACCCGGAGTCACAATGCTAGGGGGCCACAGGTGCAGATGGGCTCACGTGGGAGAACAGGGAAGACAGTCCCAGAGGGAGGGTTGGAGATGCTGGGCAGAGCAGGGGCAACGTGTTGCCAGCAGAGGGTGATGGTGCCTCACTTTAGACCCTGCTAGGCCCTTTCCACCTCACTGGGAGGCTTGGAAGCTGGATTTTGTGTTCTCTTTCAGGTAACCAGCAGCCGCCTGTCCATCCCCCAAGACCAGAAAGGCAGCAGCAGCCCCCGGGAGCCCAGGGCTGTCCTCGGGTAATGCTTTGTGTGGCTCCTAGAAATAGAGGTCCACACTGGATGGTGGGATCCGTGTCCAGGTTAAACTGATTTCGGTGTCTCCCCAATCCCCTCTGCCTCCCATACCCCATGCAGAGTGAGTGCCTCCTTTCCATTGAGGGTTTTGTGCCAGTCCACCTCACCACTGGGCTGCAGGCTATGGGGGCTATAAGGGCTGGGGGAGAGAGGGAGAACGGGGAGAAAGGAAGCCAGAATTGACTAACCATTTCCTTTCCACCGGTGTCTCCTGGGCTAGTGCATCTTGCTGCAGATGGAAATTGAAGACCTTAGAGACCAACTAGGTATGATGGAGCCCTGGCTGGGGCAGGGATGGACAGCGGTGTGGTTCTGCAGGTGCCGGGGGTGGGGGTGGACTGCAGGTATAGGTGGTGTCACTGGGACTGACTTCCTCTGGGGAAGAGAACCAAGCAGGCCTGGCCCTGGAGCCTTCTGTGCCTTTCCAGCTAGGGGTGTGCACAGACAGCAATGTGTCGTCTGAACTCTGTGTACACTTTGTCCACGAGTCCCACAGATCTTCTCTTAGGACGGTTAGAGATACCTTATGTGTTTTCCTTTAACTGCTGCCTGGTACTGCTTGTACGGTTTTTGCTTGCTGGCTGGCTTATCTGTCTTTGAAACACGTTCTGAATGGTTCTGGGATGGCCCAACACCTGAGAACCACTTTCCCGCTTAGAAGGCATTTTCACATTTAATTCAGGTGACGGGTGGATGAGTCAGTCCCAGGGCTGGTGGGGTTTTTGGTTGCAGGGCTAGGTGGTTCTTCACGGGGGCAGGGGTTGGGTTTCTGTTTCCCTGGGTCTGGAGTGCCCGGTTCTGCCTCTCTGTTTCAGCGGCCATGCAGTTCCTCATTGACAAGTTCCAGGACCTTTGAAGTGAGTATTGCATACACCATGCCCCTTCCCACAGTCCCAGCAGCTTAGGAGAGCTGTGGGCTGGCCCTGGCTGGGGGCCCGTCCCTGAGCTGCTGTGTTTCACAGGTTGGAGCCAGCATCCTCCTGCAAGATGAGCAGCTGCTACCTTTGGAGCTCCAGAGCTGCAGCCAAGTGGGTTCCCTCCATCTCCTCTTCGGCCAGGGCTTCTACTCTTCTGCTGCATTTGCCCCCTCCCAACGCAGTTCAGAGCAGTTTGAAATAAAGTTGTTCTCATATTCTGTGGTCTGTGGTCTGCCCTCTCTGCGATTGTTGGGAGTGTTGGAGGGTGCGGGGTGTTGCTGTGTTCCCTGGCGCTTGAAGAATAGTTCTACTAGCGCTCTGTGGTGGGCCCTCTCCCTGTAGGGCACCTGGGCCGGCCTCTGAGCAGCAGCCCTGCAGTCACCATAGTGCCTGGGTCTAGGCGCTGTGGGGGCCCTGCCCTGCCACAGGAGCGTTTTCTGCCTTTTCCCAACATACCCTGCTCACGTTCCCTCCTCTTCTCATCCTACTTTGGGGTCTCACAGGTCCCGTTGTTCAGCACTACTCTCCCTCACCTTCAGGAGGAACTGAGTGCCTCCTTTCAGAACCCCAGTCTCTCTTGCCTTTCCTCCTGTGGTTCACCGTCACAGTTCTGCCATGTCACTGTCCTTTCCGTCATGAGCATCCTTGCTCTCCCTGTGGCTTGATGCTGGTGGCCTCTCCTGCATGGTCATTTCCATTAATTAATTTTCTCATTAATTGTCTGCTATTCTATTTTATATGGTTTGGCTGTGTCCCCACTCAAATCTCAAGTTGAATTGTATCTCCCAGAATTCCTACCTGTTGTGGGAGGGACCCAGGGGAAGGCAATTGAATCATGGGGGCCGGACTTTCCAGTGCTGTTCTCATGATAATGAATAAATCTTACAAGATTTGATGGGCTTATCAGGAGTTTCTGCTTTTGCTTCTTCCTCATTTTCTCTTGCCACCACCACATAAAAGCACCTTTCGCCTCCTGCCATGATTCTGAGGCCTCCCCAGCCACGTGGAACTGTTAAGTCCAATTAAACCTTTTTCTTCCCAGTCTGGGTATGTCTTTATCAGCAGTGTAAAAATGGACTAATACAGTAAATTGCTACCAGTAGAGTGGGGCGTTGTTGAAAAGATACCCAAAAACATCGGAGCAACTTTGGAACTGGGTAACAGCCAGAGGTTGGAACAGTTTTAAGGCCTCAGAAGAAGAGAGTAAAATGTGGGAACGTTTGGAACTTCCTAGAGACTTGTTGAATGGCTTTGCCCAAAATGCTGATAGTGATATGGATAAGGTCCAGGCTGAGGTGGTCTCAGATGGAGACGAGGAACTTGTTGGGAACTGGAGTAAAGGTGACACTTGTTTTGTTTTAGCAAAGACCTGGGCAGCATTTTGCCCCTGCCCTAAAGATTTGTGGAACTTTGAACTTGAGAGAGATGATTTAGGGTATCTGGTGGAAGAAATTTCTAAGCAGCAAAGGATTCAAAAGGTGACTTGCGTGCTGTTAAAAGCATTCAGTTTTAAAAGGGAAACAGCAACTTGAAGCATTCCTTTTGAAAACTGGCACAAGACAGGGATGCCCTCTCCCACCACTCCTATTCAACATAGTGTCAGAAGTTCTGGCCAGGGCAATCAGGCAGGAGAAAGAAATAAAGGGTATTCAATTAGGAAAAGAGGAAGTCAAATTGTCCCTGTTTGCAGATGACATGATTGTATATTTAGAAAACCCCATTGTCTCAGCCCAAAATCTCCTCATGCTGATAAGCAACTTCAGCAAAGTCTCAGGATGCAAAATCAATGTGCAAAAATCACAAGCATTCCTATACACCAAGAACATGCAAACAGAGAGCCAAATCATGAGTGAACTCCCATTCACAATTGCTTCAAAGAGAATAAAATACCTAGGAATCCAACTTACAAGCGATGTGAAGGACCTCTTCAAGATCTACAAGTCACTGCTCAATGAAATAAAAGAGGATACAAACAAATGGAAGAACATTCCATGCTCATGGATAGGAAGAATCAATATCGTGAAAATGGCCATACTGCCCAAGGTAATTTATAGATTCAATGCCATCCCCATCAAGCTACCAATGACTTTCTTCACAGAATTGGAAAAAAACTACTTTAAAGTTCATATGGAACCAAAAAAGAGCCCACATTGCCAAGACAATCCTAAGCCAAAAGAACAAAGCTGGAGGCATCACATTACCTGACTTCAAACTATACTACAAGGCTACAGTAACCAAAGCAGCATGGTACTGGTACCAAAACAGAGATACAGACCAATGGAACAGAACAGAGCCCTCAGAAATAATGCCACACATCTACAACCATTTGATCTTTGACAAACCTGACAAAAACAAGAAATGGGGAAAGGATTCCCTATTTAATAAATAGTGCTGGGAAAACTGGCTAGCCATATGGAGAAAGCTGAAACTGGATCCCTTCCTTACACCTTATACAAAAATTAATTCAAGATGGATTAAAGACTTAAATGTTAGACCTAAAACCATAAAAACCCTAGAAGAAAACCTAGGCAATACCATTCAGGACATAGGCGTGGGCAAGGACTTCATGTCTAAAACACCAAAAGCAATGGCAACAAAAGCCAAAATTGACAAATGGGATCTAATTAAACTAAAGAGCTTCTGCACAGCAAAAGAAACTATCATCAGAGTGAACAGGCAACCTACAGAATGGGAGAAAATTTTTACAACCTACCCATCTGACAAAGGGCTAATATCCGGAATCTACAAAGAACTTAAACAAATTTACAAGAAAAAATCAAACAACCCCGTCAAAAAGTGGGTAAAGGATATGAACAGACACTTCTCAGAAGAAGACATTTATGCAGCTAACAGACACATGAAAAAATGCTCATCATCACTGGCCATCAGAGAAATGCAAATCAAAACCACAATGAGATACCATCTCACACCAGTCAGAATGACGATCATTAAAAAGTCAGGAAACAACAGGTGCTGGAGAGGATGTGGAGAAATAGGAATACTTTTACACTGTTGGTGAGACTGTAAACTAGTTCAACCATTGTGGAAGTCAGTGTGGCGATTCCTCAGGGATCTAGAACTAGAAATACCATTTGACCCAGCCATCCCATTACTGAGTATATACCCAAAGGATTATAAATCACGCTTCTATAAAGACACATGCTGACATACGTTTATTACAGCAGTATTCACAATAGCAAAGACTTGGAACCAACCCAAATGTCCATCAATGATAGACTGGATTAAGAAAATGTGGCACATATACACCATGGAATACTATGCAGCCATAAAAAAGGATGAGTTCATGTCCTTTATAGGGACATGGATGAAGCTGGAAACCATCATTCTGAGCAAACTATAGCAAGGACAGAAAACCAAACACTGCATGTTCTCACTCATAGGTGGGAATTGAACAATGAGAACTCATGGACACAGGAAGGGGAACATCACACACCAGGGCCTGTCTTGGGGTGGGGGGAGGGGGGAGGCATAGCATTAAGAGATATAACTAATGTAAATGACGAGTTAGTGGGTGCAGCACACCAACATGGCATATGTATACATATGTAACAAACCTGCATGTTGTGCACATGTACCCTAGAACTTAAAGTATAATAAAAATAAATAAATAAATAAATAAGAAACAGCATAAAAGTTCAGAAAATTTGCAGCCTGACAGTGAAGTAGAAAAGAAAAACCCATTTTTTTGAGGAGATATTCAAGCCAGCTGCAGAAATTTGCATAAAGAGCAAGGAGACTAATGTTAATCCCCAAGACCCTGGGGAAAATGTCTCCAGGCCGTGTCAGAGAACTTCAAGGCAGCCCCTCCCATCACAGGCCCAGAGGCCCAAGAGGAAAAAGTGGTTTTGCAGGCTGGGCCCAGGGTCCCTGTGCAGTGCGCAGCCTAGGAACTTGGTGCCCAGCCACTCCAGCCATGGCTAAAAGGGGCCAATGCAGAGCTCGAGCTGTGGCTTTGGAAGATGGAAGCCCCAAGTCTTGGCAGCTTCCATGAGGTATTGAGCCTGCAGCTGCACAGAAGTCAAGAATTGAGGTTTGGGAACCTCCGCCTAGATTTCAGAATATGTATGGAAACGCCTGGGTGCTCAGGCAAAAGTTTGCTGCAGATGGGGGGCCAGTGTGGAGAACCTCTGCTAGGGCAGTAAAGAAGGGAAATGTGGGGTCAGAGCCACCACACAGAGTCCCTACTGGGGGACTGCCTAGTGGAGTTCCCATACAGGTGCACTTGATAATTATTTATTAAACTATACACAAAGATTGTGATGTTTTCTTACTGTACATTTTTTACCACCATAAGCGGAGAAAAAATAGTGCTAAGGGAAGTAACATTGCATTAAACAGTCAAGTATTTTATAACCAAAAGGATAACCAAAATTATTTTCTCTATGTATAGCAGATCTCTTTGAGAGTAGTAATATCAGTTTATTGATAATAATAGTTTTATTTTCAAATTCTCATAAATTTCACTAAACATCATAGGAATGATGCTTACATAATTGGCATATTAATTTCGATGTTTTGGTAAGTATTTTATATTTGGGTGGTAAGTTTTCATTCACAGTTTGTGACTTTGTGCTGGAATCCCATGCACTTGGTACATTTTCTCAGGGGAGATTTGTCACCTCCCCATCCACTTATTCTCAGAGGTGGAGGACCAAGAACCGGAGAAAAAGAAATGACCAAAAAAAAAATCTAAAAAGATGTGCCTTCAATGTAATACATGAATTTGACCAGGTGAGGGCAGTGCCGTTTTAAGCTGTTTGCTGGGATGCAAGTGGAGGCAGCTAGTGATTTCATGCCTTTTGAGTTTCTCCTCTTCTCTACTGTTAGCTGCTGGGATTGAAAGGGCCATTTGTGCCAATTAAAGTGGAAGCAGTGTTGGCAATCCTTCTGATGGGCTGCATCTCCTTTGCCTATTTGGCACTTCCATCTTAACTCCAACCTTGCCAGCTGCTTTCCCCAGCAAATCTTTTCTTCCTGTTTCTTCTCCTCAGGCCCAACTAAGACCACTGATGTGCTAGACAAAGCACGGGGCCCTGACAGACAGAGAGATAGCAGGCTGGAGTGTGCAGCCCTTTGGGGCCTTATTGCTTGTTGTGAATAAAGCCAGAGGCATTTTCCTAAAAACTCAACCTCCATCCCAGGATGAGTTTCCCCTGCTTTTGTTTCTAGCCTTGTACTCCCCCAGGGTGGCTTGAGTGAAGCCTCCACACTGGTTTATGGCATTAATAGGGTCAAGTAGGATGAATGTTGGGATTATTTATTCCATCAATTGATGAAATGAAATAAAAACTATTCTCTGGAGCCAGGCTCAGTGGCTCATGCCTGTCAGGGAGGCCAAGGCGGGCAGATCGCTTGAGCTCAGGAGATCAAGACCAGCCTGGCCAACATGGCAAAACCCTGTCTCTATGAAAAATACAAAAAAAATTAGACAAGTGTGGTGCCACATGCCTGTAGTCCCAGCCACTTGTGGGGTTGAGGTGGGAGGATCGTTTGAGCCTGGAAGGTAGAGCCTGGCAGTGAGCCAAGATCACCGCTGCACTCTAGACTGGATGGCAAAGTGAGACCTTGTCTCCAAAACACACACACACACACACACAACTATTACTGGTTCTCTGGGAGCCACCCCTCTGCCTAGAGATAAATAGCAATTTCCATGATAAGTACCACTCCATTCCCTGATTCCATTATTTAGGAGTCCAGCAACTGTAAGGACTTACTTAAGGTTGAGTGAGAAGCAGAAATCAAGGAAGCACTTATGTTGAAACTTTACTTTACTACTTGAGTAAAGGGTCTTCTCAGATTCTCATTAGGGATTTTTCATCTTTTCCAACTACATTTTTTTTTTTTTGAGGCAGGGTCCCACCCTATCACCTAGGCTGGAGTGCAGTGGCATGCTGATAGCTCACTCCAGCCTCGAACTCCTGGGCTCAAGCCATCCTCCTACCTCAGCCTTCCAAAGTGCTGCAATTCCAGGTATGAGGCAGCACACCCAGCCTTTTTCATCCCTTTAAACTACATTTTCTTTATTACTAATTCTATCATACCATTAGAAGAAATTTGAGGGAAAAAATTATTTTGCCCATAATTCTAGGACCAAAACACCTCAACTGATTTTTTTTCTCCATGGTTCCTGCTCTAAGATCATAGAAGTACAGAATATTAGAACTAGAAGAACTCTTGGAGAAATTTAACAGGCCAACTCACGGTCAGTGTGCAAGTGAGGAATCTAAGATCTGGAGGGGCAGTGTCATGTCAAGGCCACCAGATAGTTCAAGGCTGCACCTCCTCAGTCTCCATTTTGTCCTTCAGCAGGGCAGAAGCCACTCTATCTCCTCATACGCAGGCCTCATGTGGATTGATATCAAAGTTGGTGCAGCTTCTTCCCAACCTCTTGACTAGTTCTAAGCACTACAATATATCCCATTTGCTGTCAGTTACAGCTAGAGCCAGATTAGCCCATGAGAGCATCTTGGGTGAAGAAGCAGCTGTTGCCTTTACTCCATCCAGAGGACCTGTGGGGTGCTGGGGTCACCCAGGATGGTTGTCTCTGGCTATTGTACAGTTCTTTACAGGCACAACAGATGGCAGAGTAAGGTAGGACAGCGCTAGACGAGGAATCAAAAGACCTGGCTCTCTCCTAACCTACTGAAAAGCACTTCCCCTTACAGTAAGAACCTCCATTTCTCCATCTGTGAAAACAGAAAGGTGGCCTGAAACAGTGCTTTTCAACCTGGGGTCCATGAACTTTCTGAAATTGTGTGCAGAGTTGTGGGAAGTGGTGTTTGCAGTCTTCTAGGGAGAGGGTATAGAGCTTTCATCTCATTCTCAAAGAGTTCCTGTTATGGACTGAACTGTGTTTCCCCAAAATTCGTATGTCTAAATATTAACCTCCGATGTGACTGTATTTGGAGACAGGGCCCTTAGGGAGGTAACTAAGGTTAAATGAGGGTGAGGCCTAATCCAATAGGACTGGTGCCCTTAGAAGAAGAAGAAGAAGAGACACCAGAGTGCTATCTCCCTCTCTCTCTCTCTCTCTCTCTCCCACTCTGTGTGTGTCTGTCTCTCTGTCTCTCTATCTCTCTCCCCACCACCCCTTTAAGGACATAGTGAGAAGGTGACTGTCTGCAAGCCAGAAAGAAGACCTTCACCAGGAACCTAATTGCTGGCACCTTGATCTCGGACTTCTAGCCTCCAGAATTGTGAGAAAAATGTCCTTCGTTCAAGCCACCCAGCCTGTGGTATTTTATTATGGCAGCCTGAGCTGACTAATACTGGTCCTATAACCCAGAAAAGGCTCAGAGTCACTAGATCCACTGGTCCCCAGATATCAAGCTTGGGCATTCATGTTCTGCAGCAATGTGTCTCTAGATATTTTGTAGACTTCTTAAGTTTTGAACCTTTCATGCACATATTTTACGTAATTGTGATTATAGCATATATACAAATCTATTCTACCTTTTTTCTGCTCAGAATTGGGCAGCATATTTATTATTGCAACATACTGTGTTTTCTATTAGTTGCATAGCACAAGTTTGGATCTATATAAACCCAAATCAGTTTAAGTCCTGATTGTACAACCTACTTATTACCTCTGTGACCTTGAGGAAGTTATACCGTATCTGTGCCTTGTATATAAAATGGGGATAAGGGCTGGGTGCAGTGGCTCACGCCTGTTATCCCAGCACTTTGGGAGGCTGAGGCGAGAGGATCCTCTGAGGTCAGATGTTCGAGACCAGCCTGGCCAACGTGGTGAAACTCTATCTCTACTAAAAATACAAAAATTAGCCGGGTGTGGTGGCACACGTCTGTAAGCTCAGCTACTCAGGAGGCTGAGGCACGAGAATCACTTGAACTCAGGAGGCAGAGGTTGCAGTGAGCTGAGATCAAGCCACTGCACTCCAGCCTGGGCGACAGAGCAAGACTCCATCTCCAAAAATAAAAATAAAAATAAAAATAAAATAGGGATAAGATTAGTATCTGTATTAGTCCATTCTCACACGGCTATAAAGAACTGCAAGACCGGATAATTTATAAAGAAAAGATGCTTAGCTGACTCACAGTTCTGCATGGCTGGGGAAGCCTCAGGAAACTTACAATTATGGTGAAAAGGGAAGAGGCATGTCTTACACGGTGGCAGGTGAGAAAGAGCAAGTATGTGAAAGAGGAACTGTCAGACACATAAAACCATCAGACCTCGTGAGAACTCACTCACTACCATGAGAACAGCATGGGGGAAACCACCCCCATGATCCAATCACCTCCCACCAGCCTTTGTCCTTGACATATGGGGATTATGGGGATTACAATTCAAGATGAGATTTGGGTGGGGACACAGAGCCAAACCCTATCAGTATCTATCTCATGTGGCCATGATGATTATCAAATGACATAATGTATGTAGAGGACCAGGGATATATTAAAGTTTCAACAGATATTAGTGGCTCTTATCATTGTTGAATACTGAAGTTGTTACCAGGTTTTTTGCTTGTATAAATTATACTGCTGTGATCAAATTTCTTTGTACATAGAGAATTTTTTTTCTTTTAAACAATTTCCTGAGGCTAAATTCCCTAGAGTAGTGTAACTGGGTCAATAGTTAGATTATTTTTTCTTATAATTTGGAATTTTTATTTTGTTTTTATTGAAATATCTCATTTATATTTACTTAACTGTAGATCTCTTCTGTGCATACATTTTTTAAATGTATTAGTCCACATAAGCAAAATAAATAAGTGAATTTATTTCTAGAAGTTCTTTATATTTAGCATAGAACTCTTCTGAATCCTTTTTTACATTAGCATTGTCTGCGTTGCTGGATCTGCACCCTATGCTATCCTTTGGTGGTACATCATTTATTGAAAGACTGTTTCACTGCTGGTTCCAGGATTTCCTTCCAAGCTGCTGAGATCCCATCTGCACCCTTTCAATGAAGATGCTTTCTTGATCTTTTAAGGAGATTTCATGCACAGGCAATGACAACCTGATCACTAAACTATCAAATGGCCAACCGTGATCACTGACTGTCAGAAGCATTCTGATTTCAGAGACATGAAAATTTTTTTTAAAAGTGTATATTAGGATCAATGAAGTATGCTAACTCGCCACTATTGTGAATCCCACCTTCTTCAGATAGAATATTTTTTAATAAGTTTTATTGTATATATTTGAGGTTTACAACATGATGTTATGGGATACATATAGATAAGATGGTTACTATAGTGAAGCAAATGAACATTATCACTTCACACGGTTACTTTTTTGTGACAAAAGCAGCTAAAAATCTACTTATTTAATAAAAATCCCTAACATATGCAATTTTATTAACTCTAGTCCTCATGTTGTACCTTAGGTCTCTAGACTTGTTCATCCTATGTAACTGCTACTTTAAAATCTTTTGCCTACATTCCCCATTTCCTCCCCTTCCCCCTACCCTACCCCTGGTAACTACTATTGGATTCTCTCTATATATATATTTGACCTTTTTTTAAGATTCTACATGTAAGTGAGCTCATGCTATATTTTTATTTCTGTGTCTGGCTTACTTCACTTAGTATGATGTACTCCAGGTCTATCCATGATGTGGCAAATGGCAGGATCTCCTTTTTGAAGGCTGAATAATATTCGTGTGTGTGTGTGTGTGTGTGTGTGAACATAGATAAAGAAAATCAACTTAGGTTGTTTCCATATCTTGGCTATTGTGAATAATGCTGCAATGGACATGGGAGTGAAGATATCTTTATGAGGTGGTGATTTCATTTCCTTTGGGAAGGAAGTGAAAGATCTCTAGAAGAAGAACTACTAAACACTGCTGAAAGAAATCAAAGATGACAAAAACAAATGGAAATACATCCCACGCTCATGGATTGGAAGAAGCACTGGGTGCAGTGGCTCACGCCTGTAATCCCAGCACTTTGGGAGGCCGAGGCAGGTGGATTTCTTGAGCCCTGGACTTCGAGACCAGCCTGACCAACATGGAGAAACCCTGTCTCTACTAAAAATACAAAATTAGCCGGGTGTGGTGGCACATGCCTGTATTCCCAGCTACTCGGGAGGCTGAGGCAGGAGAACGGCTTGAAGCCGGGAGGCGGAGTTTGTGGTGAGCCAGGGATTGCGCCATTGCACTCCAGCCTGGGCAACAAGAGCGAAACTCCATCTCAAAAAAAAAAAAAAAAATTCTAGAAGAAAACCTAGGAAAAACTCTTCTGGACATAGGCCTTGGCAAAGAATTTATGACTAAGACCTCAAAAGCAAATGCAACAAAAGCAAAAACAAATAAATGAGATCTAATTAAACTAAAAAACTGGTGCTACGGCAAACGAAATCATCAGAATAAACAGACAACCCTCAGAATGGGAGAAAATATTTGCAAACTATACATCCGACAAAGGACTAATATCCAGAAATCTGCAAGGAACTCAAATAAATCAGCAAGAAAAAAAAAACAATCATATCAAAAAGTGGGCAAATGACATGAATAGGTGTTTCTCAAACGCAGATATACAAATGACCAACAAACATATGAAAAAATGTTCAACATCACTAATCATCAGGGAAATGCAAATTAAAACCACAATGAGATACTACCTAACTCCAGCCAGAATTGCTATTTTTTTCTTTTCTTTTTTTTTTGTTTTGTTTTGTTTTTTGTTTTTTTGTTTTTTGAGATGGAGCTTCACTCTTGTCTCCGAGGCTGGAGTGCAGTGGCACAGTCTCAGCTCACTGCAACCTCCACCTCCCGGGTTCAAGTAATTCTCCTGTCTCAGCCTCCCAATAGCTGGAATTACAGGCGCTCACCACCATGCCCGGCTAATTTTTGTATTTTTAGTAGAGACGGGGTTTCACCATGTTGGCCAGGCTGGTCTCGAACTCCTGACCTCAGGTGATCCACCTGCCTCAGCCTCCCAGAGCGCTAGGATTACAGGCGTCAGCCACCACACCTGGCCCAGAATTGCCATTATTTAAAAACCAAAAAACAAAGGATCAACAAATTACAGCCCACAGGCCAAATCAAACCCACCACCTGTTTCTGGACAGCTTGCAAGCCGGGCATGGTGGAGTGCGCCTGTAATCCCATAGATGTTGGCATGGATGTGGTGAAAAGGGAACATTTATACATTGCTGGTAGGAATGTAAAATAGTACAATTTCTATGGAAAACAGTATGGCGATATCTCAAAGAACTAAAAGAATCTACCATTCAATCCAGCAATCCCACTACTGGGTATCTACCCAGAGGAAAAGAAGTCATTACATCAAAAAAGACACCTGCACACATATGTTTATCACAGCACAATTCACAATTGGAAGGATATGGAACCAACCTAAGTGCCCATCAACCAATGAGTGGATAAAGAAAATGTGGCATGCCCATGGAATACTCAGCCATAAAAAACGAGCACAATAATGTCTTTTGCAGTAACTTGGATGGAGCTGGAGGCCATTAAGTGAAAGCTAAACTATAGGTACACAAAAGCATACAGAGTGGTATAAGGGACATTGGAGACTCAGAAAGGGGGATGGTGGGAGGGGTGAGGGATAAAAATATGCATATTGGGTACAATGTACACTACTCGGGTAATGGGTGCACTAAAATCTCACACTTCACCACTATATAATTCATTCATGTTACCAAAAACCATTTGTGCCCCTAAAGCTATTGAAATTTTTTTAAACAGAAGTCACAAGGGAAATTAGAAGATACGTTGAAGCAAACAAAAATAAAAACACAACATACCAAAACTTATGGGATGCAGCGAAAGCAGTACCAACAGAAAAGTTTATAGCTGTAAATGCGTACATTAAAGAAAGATCTCAAATAAACAGCCTAACTTTACACCTCATAAAACTAGAAAAAGGAGAACAAACTAAACCTAAAGCTATCAAAAGGAAGGAAATATTAAAGATTAGAGCAGAGATAAATGAAATAGAAAAACAATAGAAAAAAATCAATAAAACTGAGTTAGTTATTTGAAAAGATCCACAAAATTGACAAATGCTTAGCTAGATTAAGAAAAAAAAGGAAAGACTCTAACTAAAATCAGAAATGAAAGAGGAAGCCTGGGAGCAGTGGCTCACACCTGCAATTCCAGCACTTTGGGAGGCCAAGGTGGGCGGATCACGAGGCCAGGAGTTCAAGACCAGCCTGGCCAACATGGTGAAACCCCATCTCTACTAAAAATACAAAGATTAGCTGGGCATGGTGGCGGGTGCCTGTAATCCCAGCTACTCCGGAGGCTGAGGAGAGAGAATCCGGGAGGCAGAGGCTGCAATGAGCCAAGATCATGCCACTGCACTCCAGCCTGGGTAACAGAGACTTTGTCTCAAAAAAAAGAGAAGAAGAGAAGAGAAGAAAAGAAAGAGACATTATAACAAATAGTAGAGATGGGATTTCACCATGTTGGCCAGGATGTTCTCGATCTCCTGACCTTGTGATCCACCCACCTCGGCCTCCCAAAGTGCTGGGATTATAGGCGTGAGCCACTGCGCCCGGCCAAAATAAGAGGATTTTAAGAGAATATTATGAACAATTGTATGCCAACAAATTAGATAACCAAGAAGAAATTGGTAAATTCCCAGGAATACACAGCCCACCAAAACTGAATCACGAAGAAACAGAAAATCTGAACAGACCAACAGTAAGGAGATTGAATCAATAATCAAAAACCTCCTAACGGGCCTGATGCAGTGGCTCACACCTGTAATCCCAGCAGTTTGGGAGGCCGAGGCTGGTGGATCCCTTGAGCTCAGGAGTTCGAAACCAGCCTGGCCAACATGGTGAAACCCCGTCTTATTAGATGGGAGCACAGAGTGGAGATAGGGAGACCAGTGAATTCTCCCTATCTCCACTCTGGAAAAAAGGAAGTCTCCTTGCCTGTGACAGTTGTCCAGGCAAGAGATGCTGGGGGCTTGGACCACTATGGACTGGAGGAGAGGTGAACTTTTCAAGAGATATTTAGGAAGTAACACCACCAATAGTTTAGAAAGAAAGAAGAAGGCAGACGCGACAGATTTTAGACCTGAGTGACTGAGAGAATTATGGCACCACTAGCAAAAATAGGGAATTCAGGAAAAGGCAGTGATTTGTGGAGAGAGAAATTTTTGCCTTGAACACATTAAATTTGAGGTGAGTGTAGGACAGCAAGTATAGCTGCCTTATAGGCAATTAGAAGCACAGGTCAGGAATTCTAGAAAGAGGTAAGAAGGTACCAATTGGGGAGTTTTCTCTTTAGAGGTGGTGGTTGAAACTAGGGGTCGACAAGCCAGGCGCAGTGGCTCATGCCTGTAATCCCAGCACTTTGGGAGGCCGAGGTGGGCGGATCACAAGGTCAGGAGTCCGAGACCAGCCTGACCAACATGGTGAAAACCCCTCTCTTACTAAAAATACAAAAATTAGCCGGACGTGGTGGCACGAGCCTGTAATCCCAGCTACTCAGGAGGCTGAGGCAGGAGAATCGCTTGAACCTGGGAGGTGGAGGTTGCAGTGAGCCGAGATCATGCCACAGCACTCCAGCCTGGGCAACAGAGTGAGACTCAATCTCAAAAGAAATAAATAAAATAAATAAATAAATAAATAAATAAACAAACTAGGGGTCAACAAACTACAGCCCATAGTATAAATCAAACCAACTACCTGTTTTTAGATGACTTGCAAGCTGAAAACAGGAGATTTATATATATATATATATATATATATATATATATATATAAAATTTTGTTTTTCTTGAGTCAGAGTCTCACTCTGTCGCCCAGGCTGGAATGCAGTGGTGCCACCTCAGCTCACTGCAACCTCTGCCTCCCAAGTTCAAGTGATTCTTGTGCCTCAGCCTCCCAAGCCCAGCTGAGACTACAGGCACACACCATCAAACCCAGCTAATTTTTTGTATTTTTAGTAGAGATGGGGTTTCTCCATGTTGGCCAAGCTGGTCTCGAACTCCTGGCCTCAGGTGATCCACCTTCCTCGGTCTCCCAAAGTGCTGGGATTATAGGCATGAGCCATCTTGCCCAGCCAGATTCCTTTAGTTTTTAACTGCTGCCCTGCCAGTTTTTACATTTTAAATGTTTATATAAAGACCTACAGAATTGCCTTGATTTTGCCTCTTGGCACACAAAACCAAAGAGATTTACTCTCTGACATTTAGGAAAAGTCTGCCAAGGCCCCGTCAAAACCATGAGAGTAGAGGTGCTCACCAAGTGAGTGGTGTCGAGGGAGGAGCATCATGCTTGAGGAAGAGAATAGACAGAGGTAAAACCACAATAAAGCAGCAGTGGAGATCAAGGAAGGAGAGTGTTTCAAAAAAGACAGGTGGGCCAGGGTGGCAAGTGCTAGACAGAGGATGAAGACTGCCGGCTGAATTTGGGAGCCGAGAGGTCATGTTAGTGGTCGTTAGGTTGGTGATCAAGTAGAGTGGTGGAAGAAGAAGTCAGATTGCAAGGGATTAACAAGTGAATAGTCGGTGAGCAGGTTGAGGAGCACGTATAGATTATCCTTTGAAAGCGTTTAATGGGCCAGCACGGTGGCTCACGCCTGTAATCCCAGCACTTTGGGAGGCTGAGGCGGGCAGATCACGAGGTCAGGAGTTTGAGACCAGACTGCCCAACATGGTGAAACCCCGTCTCTACTAAAAAGACAAAAATTAGCTGGGCATGGTGGCGTGCTCCTGTAATCCCAGCTACACGGGAGGCTGAGGCAGGAGAATCACTTGAACCCATGAGGTGGAGGTTGCAATGAGCCAAGATCGTGCCACTGTACTCCAGCCTGGGCGACAGAGTGAGACTCTGTCTTGAAAAAAAAAAAAAGGAGTTTAATGAAGGAATAGGTCAGCATAGGGTGGTATCTGGTGTGGAGCTGAGGTGTCTATAGAATGGAGGAGATCTGAGTGTATTATAAGCAGAGGGGAAGGAGATGTAGAAAGAACAACTGAAGAGGCAAATGAAATGTAAGATCATGGTTGGAGCAAAGCCTGGAGGTAGCACTCTGGGGTGAGAGTCAGAGGACACTGTTGGCAAGGAAGGGGATGATTCTTCCTCAGCCATGACAGGAGGAGGCCAAGGAGAGGCAGAGAGGCTTTCTGGTAATGAGAGTGGTCCCATAGCATAAGAGGGAAGGACTTTTTCTCCTGCAAACTTGGACATTTGGAAGTTAAAACAGTAAGCAGGGGGTTATCTGGGCCTGGAGACCACCCAGAGACAGGGAGTGTAGAAATGCAAAGTAGCAGTGAACGCACAGTAAAACGTCTGGCCATGAAGTTCTGTCTTGGCGGAGAGGTGACTGAGACCAGAAAAAGATGGTCTGGGAGAATGAGAATGGTTCAAGGGGCTGGAACCCAGGCTAGAGACAGAGTGAGTTTGGTGGAAGGAAGAGAATTGAAAGAACCAGAGGTTGGCCGGGCAAGGTGGCTCACGCCTGTAATCCCAGCACTTTGGGAGGCCAAGGCAGGTGGATCACCTGAGGTCGGGAGTTTGAGACCAGGCTAGCCAACATGGTGAAACCCTGTTTCTACTAAAAATACAAAAAATTAGTCTGGCATGGTAGTGCATGCTTGTAATCCCAGCTACTCGGGAGGCTGAGGCACGAGAATGGCTTGAACCTGGGAAGCAGAGGTTGCAGTGAGTCAAGATCATGCCATTGCACTCCAGCCTGGGCAACAAGAGCAAAACTCTGTCTCAAAGAAAAAAAAAGAAGAAGAACCAGAGGTTATACCCAAATAAGAGGATTTCCAAGTTTAAAATCTTGAAAACGAAACAATGATTGAGTGAAGAAGAAGGCATCCTAAGTGCGATTAAATGTGTGGGAGGCTGAATGAGAGTCAAGATGGAGATGACTGAAATTGAAAGAACAGTTATAGGGTCTCATTTAAGCCTCATCACATACGTAGGCCATAGAAATGAAAAAACTGAGGCACTGAGAATTTAAGTCACCTGTCCAAAGTCATGCAGCTAGGAAATGGAGGAGGTGAGCTTTGACCAGATCTGTAACTCTCAGATCAAGTTGATCGTGTCATGAAAGGAAGATGGTGCTTTGCTCTCACTGGAGATAAGATCTGGGAAGGGGGTAAAAAAAAGATGACATGGAGAGAGGAGGACCATGTCCTGCAGACGAAGGCAGGTCGAGGCAGAATTAAGCATGAAGTTAGTTTAAAGACTGGGAAAGGAATAGAGAGGATTTAATATGTATAAACAATTCCTAAATTAGGAACTTAATTTTTTTTTCATCTCTTTTTCTGTGCCACATTTAATTAACATAGTTCTTTGGAGGTTATTAGTGTGCAGCACTTTCACTTCGTCTCTCAGTATCTGCACAACAGTCTCTGAGGGTAGCTATTATTATTTTGCTCATTTTACTGAGGAAGAAACAGCCTTAAAGACTGTGATCTGTCCATGATCATACAGGAAGTGACAGATACAGGCATGCAGTCCAGATATCGTGTTCTTTTGTTGATCCATCTGAGTGAAAGCAGGACTTACTGCCTGCACCACCCCTCTGGTGTTGAAGTCATCTCTAAGTCCAGTCCCTTGGCCTGAGGTAACTGAGACCAGAAAGAGGTGATCTGGGAGAATGAGGAGCCGAGCCCCAGGGCCTGAAACCAGGTCCTTGGAGAGAATCACTGAGAATCTTACAAGACGGTGGGAATATAGAGCTACCAGGCATAGCCTGTATCTTCAAAGAATTCTTTAAGTGGAGGAGAAAGAATTGTTTTAAAAATTACAATCCAGAAGGCTGAGGTGGGAGGATCGCTGGAGCCTGGGAGGCAGAGGTTGCAATGAGCCGAGATCGTGCCATTGCACTCCAGCTTAGGCGACAGAGCAAGACCCTGTCTCAAAAAAAAAAAAAAAAAAAAAATTAAAATCCAGTATCCAAAATTCTATTCTATGCTGGTGCAGACTGTCCTGTGGGAGCCCAAAAAGAAGCAGTCACTACTGCATTGGAGGTTTGAGGCCAACTTCTGAAAGAAAGAGATTCCCAATGGATAAGGAGACTGAGTTAGGACAGAGCACATGGGAACAACATGCACAGAGGCATGGAGAGGAGCCTGTTGACTCATTTGGTGAACAAACTTGGCAGTATGCTTAGTAAGTGGGACTCTTGTTAAAGAGCCAGGCCACTGGGGCCTTGTGTGTCAGGCTCAGGGCATCGACCTATAGACACAGGGCCATGGGGAAGAGCACTGTCGAGTTTTGAACAGGGAAATGATATGATTAGATTTGTATTCTGAGCAATCCTTCCATATCAAGGCAAGACTGGGCACTGGGGAATCAGGCAAGAGGGGCTGTCGCAGCAGGCCGGTTGAGAGATGCCAGCTTGAGCCTCGGGAGGAAGAGCAGAGAGGAGGGAACCTATTTAAGAACATATGTTTCTGAGCACTTGTGCTGGTAGGGTTGCTGAATCATCACAGATGCACCTGTTGCCTAGATACTACCCAACTGCTCTCCAAAAAGGCTGCACCAATTTACGTAGGAAATGTTCTTTAGAGCACCCCAGCTATTTTTCATTCTCTCTCAGTCTTCCCATAATGCTATTGCATATCAACTGCCCTGTGAAGGAGACTCATATTCTCTGATGTGGATAAAGAAAATCAAAAGCTTCATGTTAAACTTGTGATTCCCCGTGTACCATGCATGGCTCCCCCCTGCTTTCTCTTCTACTACGCCCAGGCTCCTCAGTACATTGAAAGGTGTATCTATCTTTATTGTTAGTCATCCCAGACTATAAATCTAGGTATACAAGAAACACTGCCTCTCTTTATTGTTTTTCTATATCAGTCTAATTTCAATTCTGCACTCCGTCTTGGCAGAGTCTGGGAAATTCACCGTGAGTCATCCTCACAGTTCCTGCTTCCCTGATGTCAAGAAGAGGTCTTGGGACCTTTCACAGTATCAGACATCTAGGGGCAGAAGGGTAGAGGGTCTTGTTGTCTGTAAGTTTCTGCTAAGCCATTCATTCTACCCTGTTCATTGCTGCTTTTGAGGCTGAGGAAATCTGCCAGGCAGCTAGGACGCCTGCAGTTTCCGGTGCATCTCCCTGTACACACCAAGGGACCACTCCTCTTTGGGGAATTACCAGCTCCTCAGAGTGTTACTAGGAAGCAGGGCCCAGGGACCCACAGCTCCCTCTCTCCTCCCTCTTCTCCTTCTACCCAGGCTGTATACCTCTCCTGAGGCAATAAAGCACATAGCTGGCTTCATTTTGATAAGGTGTGGGGAGAAAGAGGGAAACACAAGGAGGGAAGATACAGGCTTCAGCCTATGGCACCTAAAGGGATAAACTGACTGTCTATGAAAAATAAAAAAAAATTAGCCGGATGTGGTGGCACGTGCCTACAGTCCCAGTTACTTGGGAGGCTGAGGCAGGAGAATCGCTTGGGTGACGGAGCGAGACTCTGTCTCGAAAACAAAAACAAAAATAAAATAAAATAAAATAAAATGCCAACATCCAATCTAATATTAAAATACTTAGGCAGGGCACAGAGGCTGATGCATGTAGTCCCAGCACTTTGGGAGGACAAGGTGGGAGGATCGAGACCAGCCTTTGAGCTTTGGTACTTTTTGTTTCACAGCATAGCCTAGTCTGGCTTGGCCTGACAAATCTGGGTCTTTTTTTTTTTTAAGAGCCAGGGTCTCAGTCTGTCACCCAGGCCAGAGTACAGTGGCACAATCATGGCTCACTACAGCTTCGAACTCCTGGGCTCAAGTGATTCTCCTGCCTCAGCCTCCCAAGTAGCTGAGACTACAAGCACACACCCACCACACCTGGCTAATTTAAATTTTTTTTTTCTTATAGAGACGGGCTCCCACTATGTTGCCCTGGCTGGTCTCAAGCGATCCTCCCGCCTCAGCCTCCCGAGTACCTGGGACTAGAGGCGTGTGCCATCACACCGGGCTCTAGGTCTTACCAGATTCTCTGTCTCCTAGTCAGCCTCTTCACTCATGTGGCCACGAGAGGCAGGGCCTGAGCTTTCCTCATTTCAGACACAAACATGTGCAACACAGATTCTGGCCCCAGCCTCACAATAAAAAGTGAGAAAAAAAAAATCTGCCTGGTTTCTCTCTCCAGGGACCTGGGAGGCTGAGGGAGCTAGGCCCTGCACAGGACCCAGTAGAGAAAGGAAGGAGCATTCCTTTATGGAAGTGCCAACCTCAAAAGGGTGGAAGTAAATCCTTCATGAGGCCTCATACCAGTTAACTTGAACCTCACATGTACATTTAATACTTTGGCACCAAAAGCACTGGCCCATCCTAAAGGTCAACTTCTCTTGCAGAGAGCCAGAGGAGAGATACTGCAGTCCCTCGCCTCCAGCCTCAGCAGTCATGACAGGCTTGTCCCAATCTCCCTGGGGCAGAAGGGAGTAGACGCCGACCATTGGGCCTAAACCAGGGGCTTCCCTTTTAAAAAAACAAAAACAGAAACTAACAAACGACAACAATGAAAAACATCTCTTTCTTCCAGGCAACTCCTGGCAGCTCTTGCTAGTCCCCTACGTCTCCGCCGCCCGTGGTCCTGTAGCCTCCATGTAAGGGCCAAGGCTGTGGAACATCAGTGGCTCCAGGGACCCTTTCTCTCTTGTGCTTTTCACTGCCCCTCATGCTTGCTGAGACTTTCTCCCCAGCACAGCCAGTGCTCCTGGATCTTTCACATTCATTATTATCTCACTGAGAAGGTCAAGAGGGTTAATTATTGATGGCAACGTTATGAAACTTGTTACTACTCTTAAAGATGATATTAACAGCTGTTTTGAAATTCTCATTGCCTCAGCACTGTGGTCTAGTGGCTTTCCACTCTTGATGTGCATTACAATTACCTGGAGAGCTCTTGAAAACCACCAAGAGCCAGACACTCTCCCTGGCCTAATTAAACGAGAAGCACGGCGTCCTCATTGCTCTCTATCAGGCATAATTACCTCTCCATGTCTTTGTGCGCTGTGGGTCCTAGTCCTTGACACACAAAAAGAATCAGCAGCAGCACTTGGTCAATATCCAGCCCCATCTCTCCCATCTTAAGGAGGGTCTGACAAGCGTAGCATTCTTTGAAATTTCCGAGAAATTGTTTCTTCCTGTACTCTATTCCCATCTCCACCCCATTCTTTCTAAAAGCCCATTTTCCTCAAGTCAACATTTCTCAGAATATATTCTGTAGAGAGAGCAGGGGAGCTGGGAAAAACACAGTAGTTAGTGACTGTGGTTGGCTGATAATGGCTCCCAAAGGTAAGTCTGGTCCTAACCCCGAAACCTGTGAATGCTGCTTTATTTAGGGAAAAGGGTCTTTACAGATGTAATGAAGTGAAATACTTGGCCATGAGGAGACTATCCTGGATTATCTGGATGGGACTAAAATGCCCTCACAAGTGCGTCCTTATAAAAGACAGACAAAGAGAGAGCAGACACCCGGAAGAGGGAGAGCCCCCATGAAGATGAAGGCAGAACCTGGAGTGATGACCTCACAAACCCAGGAATGCCAGCCAGCAGCTGCCAGATACTACAAGAGGTGAAGAATGGATTCTCCCCTAGAGCTTCTGGAGGGAGCATGGCCCTGCTGACACCTTGATTTTGGACTTCCAGCCTTCAGAACTTTGAGATAATAAATTTCTGTTCTTTTAAGCCACCCAGTTTGGGGAGATTTGTTATGGCAGCCTCAGGAAGCTAATACAGTGACCAAATGAGTTTGGTGACTCTGTCTATAGCAGAATGTCCTGAAAACTTTCCTATGCTAATGGGCATTGTTTTCCAAAAACAGGCCCCAGACAAGTGCTCCACAGAACACACCCTGCAACAGGTCACACCTTAGCCAGCCGCCACGAACCAAGCTCCCAGCACCACAGATTTTATGTGTGCAAGACCTTTATGCATGAGACTATTTATTCATTTTCTAACTCATTCAAATAAACAATTATTTGTTGAATATTTATTTATTTGAGGCAATCTCACTCTGTTGCCTAGGCTGGGGTGCAGTGGTGCCATCACGGCTCTTTGCAACCTCTGCCTCCCAGGCTCAGGTGATCCTCCCGCTTCAGCTTCCTGAGTAGCTGGGACTACAGGCTCACATCACCACATCTGGCTAATTTTTTGTATTTTTTGTAGAGATGAAGTTTTGCTACCGGAAAGGGGTCCTGATCCAGACCCCAAGAGAGGGTTCTTGGATCTTATGCAAGAAAGAATTCAAGGTGAGTCCATAGAGTAGAATGAAAGCATATTAGGAAAGTAAAGGAATAAAAGAATGGCTACTCCATAAGCAGAGCAGCCCCAAGGGCTGCTGGTTGTGCATTTTTATTTTTATTTATTTTATTTATTTATTTTTTTGAGACGGGGTCTCCCTCTGTCCCCCAGGCTACAGTACAGTGGCATGATCTCGGCTCACTATGATCTCTGCCTCCTGGGTTCAAGCGATTCTCCTGCCTCAGCCTCTCGAGTAGCTGGGATTACAGGTGCCCACCACCATGCCCAGCTGATTTTTGTATTTTCAGTAGAGACAGCGTTTCGCCATGTTGGCCAGGCTGGTCTCGAACTCCTGACCTCAGGTGATCCGCCCTCCTCAGCCTCCCAAAGTGCTGGGATTATAGGTGTGAGCCACTGAGCCTGGCCCTATTTCTTGATGATATGCTAAACAAGAGGTGTGGATTATTCATGGCTCCTCATTTTAGACCATATAGGGTAACTTCCTGACATTGCCATGGCATTTGTAAACTGTCACGGCGCTGGTGGGAGAGTAACAGTGAGGACAACCAGAGGTCACTCTTGTTGCCATCTCAGTATTCATGGGTTTTAGCCGGCTTCTTTACTGCAACCTGTTTTATCAGCAAGGTCTTTATGACCTGTATCTTACGCTTACCTCCTAACCTCTGACTAAGAATGCCTTAACCTCCTGGGAATGCAGCCCAGCAGGTCTTAGCCTTATTTTACCCAGCCCCTATTCAAGATGGAGTTGTCTGGTTTAAATACCTCTGATAGTTTCACCATGTCGTCCAGGCTGGTCTCCAACTCCTGTCCTCAAGTGATCTGCCTGCCTCGGCCTCCCAAAGTGCTGGGATTACAGGCATGAGCCACTGCACCCAGCCTATTTATTGAATATTTAAATAAATAAAAATGTATTTGTTGAATGAGCACCTACTATGTGTCAGAAATGATTCAAGGCCCTGGTGACATAGTGATTTAAAAAACCCAAATTATATATCTTGTGAAAAGTATATTCTAGTGGAATAATCGATCAATAAGCAAATAAGCAAATAAGTAGCAGGTGGTGATGAATGCTATGAAGAATATAAAATGGGCCAGGCACGGTGGCTCACACCTGTAATCCCAGCACTTTGGGAGGCCAAGACGGTTGGACCACCTGAGATCAAGAGTTTGAGACCAGCCTGGGCCAACATGGTGAAACCTCGTCTCTACTAAAAATCCAAAAAAAAAAAAAAAAAAATTAGCTGGGGGTGGTGGTGTGCACCTGTAGTCCCAGCTACTTGGGAGGCTGAGGCAGGAGAATTGCTTGAACCCAGGAGGCAGAGGTTGCAGTGAGCCAAGATTGCACCACTGCACTCCAGCCTAGGTGACAGAGTGAGACTCTGACTCAAAAAAAAAAAAATATGTATATATATATACACACACACACCACACACATATATATATAATGGGCCAAAAAGGATAGAGAGGGCCGGGCGCGGTGGCTCACGCTTGTAATCCCAGCACTTTGGGAGGCCGAGGTGGGCGGATCACGAGGTCAGGAGATCGAGACCACGGTGAAACCCCGTCTCTACTAAAAATACAAAAAATTAGCCGGGCATGGTGGTGGGCGCCTGTAGTCCCAGCTACTCGGAGAGGCTGAGGCATGAGAATGGCATGAACCCGGGAGGCGGAGCTTGCAGTGAGCCGAGATTGCGCCACTGCACTCCAGCCTGGGCGACAGAGCTAGACTCCGTCTCAAAAAAAAAAAAAAAAAAAAAAAAAAAAAAAAAAGATAGAGAGGGATGCAGGGTGTATTTTACAGTGGGTGATCAGAGAAGACAAGGCATTTTACCAGGTTATTTACCCAAATTAATCTCATGTAATGCTCTCAACAACCATTTCATCATTATCATACAAAGTAGGTGTAATCTCTACTTTGTACACAAGGAAACTGAGGCTCAGAGAAGTGAAGTGATTTGTCCAAATCACACAGCTATGAATTGGTCGATATGGGATTGGGATTGAGACCTAGGCGGGTCTGACACCAAACAAAGCCCATTTACTACTACCATGCTACACGGTTCCTGTACCCAACTGGACTCCCATTGGAATCCTCTAGAGCCTGCCTTGGCCTTTCTACTACAATTGTTCACTGATTCCCAGTGGAGTTTGGAAAATCATTGACTAATGATTCTGAGGGTAAGAAAGCTGGAGGCAGGGGAATCAGATGGCAAAGGACACTTCTAGTCAGAGACTTGCCCTGCAGAATCGCTTCAACTTAGTTCTATATTTGGAAGGCAGTCATAGGGTACTGAAACTTCCTGCTTCCTCCCCTGGGTCTCCTCATCTCTCCTTTGTGTCCTGCCCCGTCACCTGGGGCCCTCAGGCAGAGCCACAGAGTCCAGCTAAAGAGACTTTTTATGCCTTTGTGGCTCTGAGCTGCATCTCTGAGTCCTGGATGGTGGGTGGGACTCGGGCAGACAGATCAGCCAAGCAGTGGAAGCTTGGAGCAGGTCTACAACAGCATGTGGCCCAGTTTGGCTGGAATATAGGATGCTCAAGAAAACTGGAGAATCAGGCTGGCCTGGAGGCTGGGGCCAGGTCATGGAAGGCCTTCATGGCCAGGCCAGGAGAAGAGCCTCCATTCTCTTGGCTGGTGTTTGCCAAAGCGTGTCTTGCAGACCACTCGTGTTTGGAGATAGTGATAGCAGTGACAGGAGGGGGTCTTTTGTGAGAAGGTGAAGGTTCCTTGTTAAATAAGTTGAGATTCAGTGAAAGTGAACAGATTCCTTTTGTGCAGGGTTTCTCCGACCTGGCATTGAGGGCCAGAGGGCAAGCCAATGGGTCACGGTGAGTGCCATCCTCATGGCGAAGATGGATGGAACCCCGCTAGAGGTAGACTGGCCTGGGGGTGGCCAGTCAATCCTGTGGATTCGGCTCTTTATGGCCTCCTCTCTCCACTCTCTGCCACCCTGCTACCTCCACTTCAGCTAACACCCTCCTACCCTCTAAGTGGTCTCCCTGAACCTACCTGCCCCCATACCATCTCCCCTCTCCCAGACTCGCCTTCCCTGCCCGCACCACAGCCATCCTCTGCGACCATCCCACTACCCTATGCCTCTTCACACGAAAGCGCTTCTCTAGCTATTTTATAAGCTATAGTAATGGCTAAATACTCCAGGTAATCAGTTATGTGAAAGACCACTACTCACTAGCAAATATGCTAAAAATTTATCTGGAGTCTCATGGAGGGTTTGCCCTAAGCCATCCTTGAAAAAAAATGGACTTTTAATTTTTATTTATTTATGTATTTATTTTGAGATGGAGTTTCACTCTTGCTGCCCAGGCTAGAGTGCAATGGCACGATCTTGGCTCACCGCAACCTCCACCTCCCAGGTTCAAGCGATTCTCCTGCCTCAGCCTCCTGAGTAGCTGGGATTACAGGCATGCGCCACCAGGCCTGGCTAATTTTGTATTTTTAGTAGAGATGGGGTTTCTCCATGTTGGTCAGGTTAGTCTCGAACTCCTGAACTCTGGTGATCCGCCCCCCTTGCCCTCCCAAAGTGCTGGGATTACAGGCGTGAGACACCACACCCAGCCTTAACTTTTTAAAAATATCGTTTGCTTTTTTTTTTTTTTTTTAGAACTAGACAGAGCTTTACCGCACTGTTAGTTTCCTTGGTAACCACATCTAGTTCCTGACCCCTAGACCTCCTGTCCTCAGTCCCTAACTGCAGAGCGTCTGAGGCGCTGCCACACTCCCTGGCTCCAGGAAGATGCCCTGCCGTGGTTCTCACCCCAGCCCCTGCGCTATCTCAGTGCTCCACTCCAGAGCCCATCACCAGGTCCCGGACTGGGTGTCCTCAGCCCCTAAATTCACATCATGGTCTTTTCAAATCCAGTTGGGGGCAGGAAGGGTATTCACAAGATAAAACGTATTCCCAGAGACAGAAAGGCGGGCTGGTTAGGAGTGTGGACTTTGAAGCCAGAAGGCTTGGTTTGAAAGCCAGGCTTTGTCACTTACTAGCTGTTTGACCTTGGGCAAGTGACTTAGCCTCTTTGAGTCTGTTTTATCATCCTTAAAAGAGAAATAAAAACAGAACCTTTCTGAAAGAGTTTTCAAGAGAATACATATGTGTAAAAGTGCTTTAAGCAGCACCTGGCACTTGGGGTGCGTTTCTGGTCCATATTACTGTTGTGGCCATCCATCTGTCCGCTCATCTTCAGATGTTTTGGCTTAGTCAGCAGTTAGTCTGGGATTTTGTGAGTGAGGAATTCGTGAGTGCCACAAGCGAGAGCATGTTTTTAATTTGGTGTCTCCTCAAGCTTTTTTTTTTCTTTTTCTTTTTTCTTTTTTTTTTTGAGACAGTCTGGTTCTGTCGTCCAGGCTGGAGTGCAGTGGTGCGATCTCAGTACACTGCAACCTCCACCTCCCGTTTCAAGCAATTCTCCTGCCTCAGCCTCCTCAGTAGCTGGGATTACAGGCGCCCATCATCATGCCTGGCTAATTTTTTGTATTTTTAGTAGAGACAGGGTTTCACCATGTTGGTCAAGCTTGTCTCAAACTCCTGACCTCAAATGAGCTACCCGCCTCGGCCTCCCAAAGTACTGGGAGCACCCAGGCATGAGCCCAGCCCTAGACTGACTCTTAATCCAGAAGACAGAGAGGTGAAATAACCTGTCCGAGGTCACATAGCTAGTAAATGGCAAAGCCAGGACCAGGAACCCAATCCAGACAGCCCGTTCCAGGGTCGGTGTGCTTACCCACTCTGCTGCCTTGCCTTGCATGGGACTAGCCAGGCTCTGGCCAGACTGCCACTGATGCCTATGCCTGTACAGATGACTGGCTGCCTAGTTGGAGAAATACGGGCTCCACTCTAAGAGGAGGCAGGGCCTGGGCCATGGCACCTCGGCACAGGGCATGTGGACAATGTCCCCAAGGCCGACACCACACGTTGGGATAGTAGAAAACGATTTTTGGCTGGTTGAGGAATTTTTCAGAAGGCCTGAGAGTCCAAGCAGGTAAAGTCCAGCCCAGAGTCGGGCCCACCACTAAGAGGCCTCGTGCAGGTCCTGGGAGGGCAGCTTCAAGCAGTATTGGGTGTCTCAGAAGGTACGGACCCAGGGAGGAACGTTATTTGGCAGCTTTGCTCAGCGGAGTGTCTTTGGGTTGGGCACAACGGTTTCCAGGGTGTGACTTTCCCTGTTCCTGGAAGCCCAGCAGCAGCCAAGAGCCCCAGGCCATGCCCAGTCCAGACTACCTGCTCCTCAGGAAGGGGCCTTAGCCAGCTGTGCAGGCCCTCTTCAGTTTGGGAAAAAGAATTTCAGGCGCTCAGCTGGTGACACCTTCTGAATAACACAACCCCAAATCCCTTCTATTCAGCCAGTCTGAGCCAAGGACGGGGTCACCCTGGGAGCCTCTGGTGTGGCCTATATTCCTTGAGGGGCCCTGAGTGGCTTGGAGAAGAAGCCCTTGGGCTGCTGATGCCTTGCAGCTGGAGGGCAGGCAGGCTTCCCTCCCTGGTTCAAAAGGCTGCAGGAGAAGTCGGGAGGAACTTGACTGAGAGGTTGGAGGTAGCCAGACAGTGAGAAAAGGGAAGAAGCCCAGGACTCTAGAAGCAGAAAGTGAGGCCACAAGCAGGAAAGGTGGGGTCAAACTGAGTGAGGGAGAGGTGCTTTCCTGGGACTGGGATGAGGCCAGAGGCCACTGCCAGAAAAGATGTGTTCCCAGGCAGGCTTGACCCCACCTTCTTCTCACACAGCCTCTAAGCTGATTCACGGAATAGCATCCGATATCAAACCCATCCTGCCTAAGATTCTTTTGATACTTTTTTTTTTTTTTTGAGACGGAGTCTTACTCTGTCACCCAGGCTGGAGTGCAATGGCGCAGTCTCAGCTCACTGCAAGCTCCGCCTCCCGGGTTCAGACGATTTTCCTGCCTCAGCCTCCCGAGTAGCTGGGACTACATGCGCATGCCACCATGCCCGGCTAATTTTTGTATTTTTAGTAGAGACGGGCTTTCACCATGTTGGCCAAGCTGGTCTCAAACTCCTGACCTCGTGATCCGCCCACCTCGGCCTCCCAAAATGCTGGATTACAGGCGTGAGCCACCGCGTCCGACCTAACTTTTATTTTGATATAACATCAAACTTACTAGGTTGGTGCAAAAGTAATTGTGGTTTTTCCAATTAAATGCGGCTTTTGCAATGCTTTTAATTGCAAAAACTGCAATTACTTTTGCACCAACCTAATACAAACAAGTTGCAAGAATAGTACAAGGATCTCCTTTATGCACTTCCTCTGTATTACCAGTTATTAGCATGCTGCCCCATTTGCTTTATCTTTTGTGCCTTCTCTCTTGCTCTGCATATTTGGTTTCCAAGTCACACAAAAGTAAATTGCAGACATCATGACCCTTAACTTCTAAATATCTCGATGTGTATTTCCTACAAACAAAGACATTCTCTTACATTATCCAAATTAGCTAAATAGCAGGAATACAAGGTTTTTGTCTAATCTCCAGGCCATATTCAAATTTTACCAACTGTCCCAATCTTTTAGCTTAATTTTATTCTTTTATTATTATTATTATTTTGAGACAGGGTCTTGCTCTGTCACCCAGGCTGGAGTGCAGTTGTGCGATCTTGGCTCACTGCAGCCCCAACTTCCCAGGCTCAGGTGATCCTCCCACCTCAGTCTCCCGAGTAGCTGGGACCACAGGTGTGCACCACCACGCCCAGCTAATCTTTGTATTTTTTTTTGTAGAGACGGGGTTTCACTGTGTTGCCCAGGCTGGTCTCAAACTCCTGGGCTCAAGCCATCCGCCCACCTTGGCATCCCAAAATGTTGGGATTACAGGCGTGAGCCACAATGCCTGGCTTATTCTCCTTGTTTTTTGTTTTTTGGTTTTTTTTGAGACAGAGTCTTGCTCTGTCACCCAGGCTGGAGTGCAGTGGCACGATCTCGGCTCACTGCAACCTCCGCCTCCCAGGTCAAAGTGATTCTCTTGCCTCAGCCTCCCGAGTAGCTGGGATCACAGGCACCTGCCACCACGTCTGGCTAATTTTTGTATTTTTAGTACAGACAGGGTTTCACCATATTGACCAGGCTGGTCTTGAACTTCTGACCTTGTGATCCGCCCGCCTCGGCCTCCCAAAGTGCTGGGATTACAAGCGTGAGCCACCGCGCCCGGCCTCCTTTTTGATGACTGTTTAATCACACAGCTAATATATGAATGCAGTCTCTGAATAAAACAATACAGACAAGGCCAAAGTATTCCTCTTTGAACAGCACTCTCGCTCCCAGCCCCTCTCACCTTACACAGCGTCCCTGTAGAGTGTAATGGGGCAGGGTGAGGAGCCTGTGCCACTAACTAGCTGTGTGACTTTGAGCAAGTTCCTTGAACTTTCTGTGTTTCTGTCATCTGTAAAATGAGGATGATGATGATAGTAACGGCCACATAGTTACTACATAGTTGTAGGTATTAAATGAATTCATCCCAATAAAACCCTGAGAACAGTGCCTAGCACGTAGGTAATCAATAAATGTCCATCAGGTGAGGTGGCTCACACCTATAATCCCAGCACTTTGGGAGGCTGAGGCGGGCAGATGGCTTGAGTACAGGAGTTGGAGACCAACCTGGGCAAGACCACTGTCTCTACAAAGAGTTTAAAAATCATAATAATAATAAGTTGGGCGTGGTGGCACACGCCAATAGTCCCAGCTACTCAGGAGGCTGAGGCAGGAGGATCGCTTGAGCCAAGGGAGTCGAAGCTCCAGTGAACTCTGATCGCATTCCCCACTAGGCAACAGAGTGCGACCTCGTCTCTAAAAAACAAAAAAACAAAAACAAGCAAAAAAAAAAAAAATAAAAGCCCCCAAACAAATAAATGTCCTCAGTTCTTATGACCCTGTTTGACCTCACCCTGTGGGGAAACCCAAGGAAATGCAAGAAGCAAACTTTATCAACACTCCCCTCTATGGCTCCAGCCCAGCCAAGTGGGTGTCCACCCTCACCACACAAGATGCCTGATTAGGGCTGTGTGATGAGGAAGATGTGGCTCCTGATGAGTCCTTGAGCAGCAGGATGTTTAGAGGGCTGGCAGTGTGACACAGCCCTCCTGGCTGACTAGGCTTGGACAGATCACTTCACCTCTCTGAACCTCCATTCTGCAAAATGGGCGCAGTAGCCTCTCCCTCACTGGGTGGCTAAACGGTTTAAAGGAGATCACGTGTATGAAAGTAAAGCCTTGCAGAATGGGAGTCGTTTTATTTAATAGTTCCAGGGAACTGCCAGAGACAGGATGACAGGAAGGTCATTGTACTTGGTGGTGGGGCTTGGGTCTTGAACTGCTTTCCAGCCCCCTCTACCCTCCTGCCGTCACAAGAACGTTCCGTTCTAACCAGTCTGACCGCCGCTGGTGTGAGGAGCTCTTCCTTACTTCCTTGTCTTGGCACCTGGTGTTCCCCCAGCCTGAGAACAGCCTCGTCTCCCTTTGCCACGTGACAAACAGCAGCAATGTCCTCCAACACCCAGCTCAAACTTCATCTCCCCTGTGAGGTCTTCTCCATTCCCCAAAAAAGCAGTGTCCCCACAGGTCTGGGAACTCACCCTCATGGGCTGGGGCTGTCTGTCCCACCTCCTGGGCTCCCAAGGCCCCAGCCCACGGCCCCCAGCACTTAAAATGGACTTGCCTCCCAGGAGGGCTCAGAGCTGCAGGACATGGGCAGAGGAAGAGGCAGTAGTCCCCAGGCCCCAGGACTCCCTGTGACTTCAGCTCTCTTTCAAGGGAAATTCAGGGCCAGGAGAAGGAAGCCCAGGGTCCCGGCACTGTCTGGAGCAGATACACACCCGTGCCCAGGGCTTGGACTCTTCTTGATTTCATGTAAGAGAGTCTCAGCCCCAGCCTGGGCCACACGGGAACCTCAGGCCTGACTGAGCCTGCTCCCCTAACAGCCTGGGGCTGGTGGCCGAGTCCAGTAGCTTTTGGAGTAGTGCTCCAAGAGGCATTCGGAGGAGCTGTGAGAGAGGTTGTGAAGCAGCCGACTCAGAGAGGAGGAGGAAATGGCCCTTTTCCCGGGCTGGCCGGCCTGGCAGACAGCAGTAGGGGCCCTCCTTCCTGTGAGGCACTGGGCCCAGGCCTCAACCTTTGAGCCTCCCATCTCCTCAAACCACAGCCCAGAGGTGTGAAAAAAAGAAAAAAACAGGGGGAGGGGTGGCAGAGAAGAGCCAGGTGCACATTTCACACCTTGACCACAGGTGGGGCCCGGAGCAGCTTCACTCTGACTAACTTCCTCCTCAGGCTTCCCCGCCAGCTGCTCTGGAGGGCGGAGGCAGGAGGCTCACTGGCCAGAACTCTGACTGCAGGCCCTTGGCCAGGCAGCTGTCCCCTAAGCTGGGCCTGATTCTGTCCTGGTCTGGGAGCTGTTTGGGACCAGAAAGAACCAAATTAGACAGCTGGTCAAGGGTTTGGCTCGGCCCCGTAACACAGGAACCTTCTAAGACAGCTGTGCACGACGGCAGAAGCCCACCACAGACTTGCAATTGGGAGGTTAGGAGGGGTCGGTTTGGAAAGTTCCTAGAGCGGCAGGAGACTGCTGCTCACTAGGCACCTACCCTGCCCCAGACCCTTTCTACACATATCATTTGCAGTCTCCAGAGCAACCCTATCAAATGTATACTATCCTTAGACCCATTTTTCAAACGAGGAAACCAAGGTACAGAGATTAAATAATTTGCCTGAGATTACACAGCTGGGCAGCCAGAGGATTCACCTAGGACTGGCAAACTCACCGTCCCCCTCCACCCCCACTTAAGGCAGGGGGTGGCCTCTCTGGAAAACCAGCCCTCCGGCCAAGTCCACACCTGTACGCCCCACAAGTGCCACCCTCTATCACTGGCTCCCTTGATATGAAAGGCTCCTGGTTGCTCCAGGTTTGTAGCCAACATCTCTCTCACTCAACATTCTCGATTGCACTCCTACTAAGCTATGGGCCCTGTGCTAGAAGCCTACAGCCTTGGTTATTCCAGTTCATCTTTTTAACAACCCCGCTGAGGAAACTGGCTCGACTCAGCTATGTAATTTGTCCAAAGTCACACAGCTCGAACAGGGTGGAGTCAGGGCTGGAACTCGGACAAGTTTAGCATTCTTCCCACAACATCATGGCCTCACCGGGAACAGCTCAGCCCCATAGCCCAGCTTGGGCTATCAGGACACGGCCCTGATATCAGTGTGTCCGAGCTCAGAAAGGAAAGCTCTCTGCTCCTTTCCAAAGCTCTTGCCCTGCCTTTCTCTCATGTGTCCTTCCCAGCACCCTGGGAAGGACATGATACAAACAAGTGAGGAGACTGGAAGGACACCAGGGAGGACACCAGGGTCACCTTTTTTTTTTCTTTCTTGTCTTTTTTTTTTTTTTTGAAATGGAGTCTCACTCTGTCACCCAGGCTGGAGTACAGTAGCACGATCTCAGCTCACTGCAACCTCCACCTCCTGAGTTCAAGTGATTCTCCTGCCTCAGCCTCCCGAGTAGCTGGGACTATAGGCATGTGCCAGCCTGGCTAATTTTTTGTCTTGTCTTGTATTGTTTTGTTTTGTTTTTTGAGACGGAGTTTCACTCTTGTTGCCCAGGCTGGAGTGCAGTGGCATGATCTTGGCTCACCGCAACCTCCGCCTCCTGGGTTCAAGCGATTCTCCTGTCTCAGCCTCCCGAGTAGCTAGGATTACAGGCATGCACCACCACACCCGGCTAATTTTTGTATTTTTAGTAGAGACAGGGTTTCTCCATGTTGGTCAGGCTGGTCTCGAACTCCCGACCTCAGGTGATCCACCCGCCTTGGCCTCCCAAAGTGCTGGGATTACAGGCATGAGCCACCGTGCCCGGCCTGGACTTTTATCTTTCACATGGACCAGTAACATTTCAACATCTATTTAGAGCAGGGCTCCCCAACCCGTGGGCTGCGGACCAGTATACAGGTCTGTGGCCTGCTAGGAACCAGGCTGGACAGCAGGAGGTAAGCTGCAGGGGGAGGGAGCATTACTGCCTGAGCTCTGCCTCCTGTCAGATCAGCAGAGCACAAATCCTGTTGTGAACTGCGCATGGGAGGGATCTAGGTTGTGCATTGTTTATGAGAATCTAACGCCTGATGATCTGAGGTGGAACAGTTTCATCCAGAAACCATCCCCACTCCAGTCTGTGGAAAAATTGTCTTCCACGAAACCAGTCCCTGGTGCCAAAAAGGTTGGGGACTGCTGGTTTAGAGGACCCACATTGGGTTGTCAACTTCTGCCATCACAAGATATTTCCAAAACTACCATCTATTTCCCCCATCATTTCATAAAGAAAAGGCCCTTTTGATACCCAAAAAAGGGGACAAATAACATGATTGCTGAATACAAGACAGACCTTTAAATAGAACAAATGTGGCTTTCCGTGGTCAATTTTCTCATTTGCAGAAGCCCGTGGAACTCAAACCCCTTCACAGGTCAGTACTGGGAAACTGTGGTCCCAGCTCCTATCCCTTTTCCACCCCCATAGGTAGCTACTGGCCAAGTCCTGCTCATCCTAACTGGCCTGGTTTCTGGAATCCTTCCTGCTCCCTCCACTGGCACTGCTCCTGACCTCTGCCAGGCCCTCAGTTCCCTCTGGCCTGAACCCTGCAGGTGACAAGCTGTTTAGAGCAAGGAGAGTCACATCTGTCCACAGGAGGGGAAGGGCCTTGATGCCTTGCAAGTATGCATCATGTGAGTAGGTGTAAATTGAATTCCAGGCCTTAGCCTGGAGGCTTTGGTGGGGCAGTCTGGCTGAAAACTGGCCCCAAGACCATGGGCTAGCACTTGCTTCTCTCTCTCTCTCTCTCTCTCTCTCTCTCTTCTCTCTTCTTTCTCTCTCTCCCTCCCCCCCTGCTTTCCAACTAGGGGAGAGAGAGAAAGAGGAAACTGCTTGGGAGAAGCAAGTTACGGGCAGCCTTGCCCACTGGTAATGAGAAGAGGGCGACAGGGAGGGGAGAAGAGGGCAAAGGGGAGAGCTGAGGGCAGGTGGGGAGAGGAACTGTTCACCACTCTCCGCCATAAAGTGACTGATGTGCTGCACCAAGGCTGCCTTACAGCTTTTCCTTAAGATCAAGAGGTTCCTATGGCCTCCTCCCCAACCCCATCCTCCTTCTTGTCCCAGAAGCAACTGCTTTTATGAATTTGTGGATCTCCCGTCCCTGTTTTAAACCTTGAGAACAAACAGTGTTATCCAAAACAACATGGTATTGATTTTGCGGTGGTTTTTAGAGTTTATGTAAGTGGCATCGAACTATACATGGCATTCTGTAACTTGCCTCTTCTACCATGTGATCGCTGGCTTTTCTAGATGCATCCATGTTAAAATGTGTAGCTTTAGTTCATTTGTTTTTAACTGCATGAATATATCATAGCTTATTCACTTAAAAGAAACTGAAGACAGTGTTCCTGAGTAGGAAAAGGAGAATCAGACAGCCGTGGGATCAATCCTCACGCCCACCTTTAATTGCCGTGTCTGGGGAAGGCCTGTCCCCTTTCTGAATCATCCATGCAGATAACCCCGCACTTCGCAAGTGAGTTGTGTGGTCGAAATAAGGCAGTGTCGGAGAAAGCACCTACAGCAATGTCTAGCAAATAGCAAGTTCATCCCTTTCCTTTTCCCCGCTGATTAGCAGGGAGGGGCGGTGGTAAAAAGCTAGATTTAGTGTAATGGCTTTTTAAAAAATATTTTAATTCCTTTTTAAGAGACAGGGTCTCACTCTGTCACCAGGCTGGAGTACAGTGGTACGATTGTAGCTCAAGGCAGACTTGAACTCCCGGGCTCGAGCAATCCTCCTGTCTCAGGCTTCCAAGTAGTTAGGACTACAGGCACATGCCACCATGCCCGGCTGGGCTTCTCTTATTTTTGGTAGAGATGGAGCCTCGCTATGTTGCCCAGGCTGGTCTCAAACTCTTGGCCTTAAGTGATCCTCTTGCCTCAGCCTCCCCAGTAGCTGGGATTACAGGAATGAGCCACTGCCCCTGGCTGAAATTTTTAAGAAGGTGGATCTCCTCTACAGACTTATTTCTCTACCCAGCCTTTACAATCATGCAAAGATCAACTCAAGGCCAGGACAGATGAGTTCCAATCTATGGAGCACTGATCCTACCAGTGCAGGCAGCAGGGTTGCCCTTCACTTCTCAGCTGCATTGCTTCCTCTTCAGACCTCTCTTCCCAAAGGACCTGCCCCCAGCCAGTCATCCTCTGCCCAGCTTTTCTGGTCCCAAGCCTGTAGCCAGCTCCTTCAGAGAGGTTTCACTCAGTCACGGAAACTCTGCAGCCTAAGGTTTAGGGAGGTCTGGTAGAGGTAACTCCCTGGAAGAGGCTGCTGCTGAGAACTGCCTGAAACTCCCACTTCCTCTGTGACTGCAGGTTTCCAACCACAAGCACCAAAGCAGAGGGGCAGGCAGCACACCACCCAGCAGCCAGAGCACCAGCCCAGCCATGGTCCTTGAGGTAAGTGCTGCTGCCCAGCCGGGCCAGGACAGAGTTCGAAGTGGAAAACCCGGGGCACTAGGGGAATGCCAGGGCTGGCCCACAGCCCAGGGTCACCACAGGGTTGGGTGAGTAGCTGGAGGCCGCATGGGTTGTGGCAGAAACAGCACTGGGGAATTGGGAACCCAGCTTGGCCACTGACCCTGGGTGCCTCTCCTCTCCTCTCTGGCTTTGGTGTCTCGCAAAATGGGGGGCAGGGGGCAAGTAGACTCGAAGGCTCCCTTCAGGCGACTTGGAACTTTGACTCTTGCGTGCTGGATTGAATTGGCACTGGGGAGACCTGCAGGTCCGTAGTGCTGGGGGTGAGGGGATAAAGAAGATTCCTTCTCAAGCTCAGTGGGGGATCCCCTCGTGGGCAGCTAAATGGCCGCGCGCAAGCCTCAGTGTAGGGAGGGGAAAGGACTGGGCAGACTGCATGCATTTGGGGGGCGTGGTGACTTGTAGAGAGGCCACACGGCGGGGGGTGGGCAGGAAGTTGGGGTCCCGGACAAGGGAAGAGGAGGGTCAGTGACCGGAAAAGGGGATTGTGGATTGTGGAGAGGTGCTGGGGAGGAAGGTGGTTGAACTATGTGTTGGGGGTGGGGCACTGAGGTCGCAAGGCAAGCCGTGAAGGGAGAGCAGGGAGAGAGAGGACAGTGGGCAGAGAGGGCTCTGGGCACCGGAGGGACGCTCTTCTTCCTGCCCAGGGGTCCCTGGGCCGATGGCATCACGCAGAAGAGCGCAAGAGAAGCAGCCTTTGAGAAGGGAAGTCACTATCCCAGAGCCCAGGCTGAGTGGATGGAGTTGAGGAAGTATGGCCCTGGAAGACTGGCGGGGACAGTTATAGGAGGAGCTGCTCAGAGCAAATCACAGACTAAATCAGACTCAATCACAAAGGAGTTCCTGCCAGGCCTTTACACAGCCCCTTCCTCCCCGTTCCCTCCCTCACAGGTGAGTGACCACCAAGTGCTAAATGACGCCGAGGTTGCCGCCCTCCTGGAGAACTTCAGCTCTTCCTATGACTACGGAGAAAACGAGAGTGACTTGTGCTGTACCTCCCCGCCCTGCCCACAGGACTTCAGCCTGAACTTCGACCGGGCCTTCCTGCCGGCCCTCTACAGCCTCCTGTTTCTGCTGGGGCTGCTGGGCAACGGCACGGTGGCAGCCGTGCTGCTGAGCCGGCGGGCAGCCCTGAGCAGCACCGACACCTTCCTGCTCCACCTAGCTGTGGCAGACACGCTGCTGGTGCTGACACTCCCGCTCTGGGCAGTGGACGCTGCCGTCCAGTGGGTCTTTGGCTCTGGCCTCTGCAAAGTGGCAGGTGCCCTCTTCAACATCAACTTCTACGCAGGGGCCCTCCTACTGGCCTGCATCAGCTTTGACCGCTACCTGAACATAGTGCACGCCACCCAGCTCTACCGCCGGGGGCCCCCGGCCCGCGTGACCCTCACCTGCCTGGCTGTCTGGGGGCTCTGCCTGCTTTTCGCCCTCCCAGACTTCATCTTCCTGTCGGCCCATCACGACGAGCGCCTCAAAGCCACCCACTGCCAGTACAACTTTCCACAGGTGGGCCGCACGGCTCTGCGGGTGCTGCAGCTGGTGGCTGGCTTTCTGCTGCCCCTGCTGGTCATGGCCTACTGCTATGCCCACATCCTAGCCGTGCTGCTGGTCTCCAGGGGCCAGCGGCGCCTGCGGGCCATGCGGCTGGTGGTGGTGGTCGTGGTGGCCTTTGCCCTCTGCTGGACCCCCTATCACCTGGTGGTGCTGGTGGACATCCTCATGGACCTGGGCGCTTTGGCCCGCAACTGTGGCCGAGAAAGCAGGGTAGACGTGGCCAAGTCGGTCACCTCAGGCCTGGGCTACATGCACTGCTGCCTCAACCCACTGCTCTATGCCTTTGTAGGGGTCAAGTTCCGGGAGCGGATGTGGATGCTGCTCTTGCGCCTGGGCTGCCCCAACCAGAGAGGGCTCCAGAGGCAGCCATCGTCTTCCCGCCGGGATTCATCATGGTCTGAGACCTCAGAGGCCTCCTACTCGGGCTTGTGAGGCCGGAATCTGGGCTCCCCTTTCGCCCACAGTCTTACTTCCCTGCATTCCAGGCTCCTCCCTCCCTCTGCTGAGCCAGCTCTGGCTCTTCCCATATCCTCGCTCCTGGGACTCACTGGCAGCCCCAGCACCACCAGGTCTCCGGGGAAGCCACCCTCCCAAATCTGACTGCACCATTGCTGCTCCTTAACTGCCAAGCCCCATCCTGCCGCCCGAGGTGGCTGACTGGAGCCCCACTGCCCTTCTCATTTGGAAACTAAAACTTCACCTTCCCCAAGTGCGGGGAGTACAAGGCATGGCATAAAGGGCGCTGCCCCATGAAGCCACAGCCCAGGCCTCCAGCTCAGCAGTGACTGTGGCCATGGTCCCCAAGACCTCTATATTTGCTTTTTTATATTTTTATGTCTAAAATCCTGCTTAAAACTTTTCAATAAACAAGATCGTCAGGACCAGGGCGCGTTCGTGCATTACAGTCAGCCCACCTGGGCTCCAGGGGCACTTCCTGGTTCTCCCTGCCTGGCCGTGGGTCTGTGCCAGCCCATCCTGCCTTCATCAATGTCTGTCTGCAGCTTTGTCTCTACCCTCGTGGGCACTCCTGTTCTACTCACAGGGAAACACCCAAGTACATGGGTGCAGAGTGAGCAGTTAGGCAGCTGGTTGGCATAATTGGGGAAGGGGCCATCAGACATGAACACGAGAGCTCTGCGCTCCAGCAGCTCAGGACAGGAGGCAAGATGTGTGCAAAACTAGCGAAACCCAGCAGCCTGGCCATGGGGCAAATAAGAGGCACAGTGAACCCAGAACTCAGGGCACTGAAGGTTGGAGCCATTTGGGAAGGCTTCTTGAAGACTTAAAGGGCAAGTAGTATTTCCAGGCATAAGGGAGGGCAGTAGCAACGGTGGGAAGGCTGAAAGTAAGACTGAAAGGTAATTTGGGATGAGGTGATGGTATTGGAGACCAGTCAGAAGGCCCTACTGGTTTTTCAGGTGAGTGATACAAGCGCTTACTAGGGAAATGGCTGTGGGCTTGAAGAAAAGCAAGGCCAGATGACTTGCCAACAGTCATTAGCACACAGCCACCTGGAGGCGGGCTGTGGGGAGCATTTTTCCAGGGCTATCAATGAGGCCAAAGTGAGGGAAAGAAATAACTGGGGTTTCCCAGAAAGGCAAGTGACAGGGCTGAGTTAAAACAGAAGGTGACGGGGTGGGTCTACTGCACTGTCAGTGCCCCCTAATTAAGTCACCAATGTGCTAGGATCCAGCTTCACAGGCCAGCTGCGCCCCTGCTGAAACTGCAGAAACAGCCAGAGGTGGGAATGGGGAAGAAAAATCTGAAGAGTTAGCTGAGGAAGCTCGTCCCACCATATAAACACACCATCCCGCTTTGTGGCCACCAGACACTCCAAGCTTTTACAAAATGAAGAAAGGAAGGGAAATGACAGAACGCACCCTGCCTAGAAAAAGTATCAGGGTAGTCAAGATGCTTGTGGCCGGCTGAAAACGTGGCGCCCAAGATGCCCCCGTGCTAACCCCCAGAGCTTGTGACTATGTTACCTTAGATGGCAAAAGGGAATTGAGGTTGCCAATCAGCTGACTTGAAGAAGAGGCTCCTGGATTATCCAGGTGGGCCCAAAGTAACCACAAGGGTCCTTTAAAAGTGAAAGAGGCGCCGGGAGTGGTGGCTCACACCTTAAATCCCAGCACTTTGGGAGGCTGAGGCAGGCAGATCACTTGAGGTCGGGAGTTCAAGACCAGCCTAGCCAGCATGGCTAAACCCCGTCTCTAATAAAAACACAAAAATTAGCTGAGCACAGTGGTGCATGCCTGTAATCCCAGCTACTCAGGAGGCTGAAGTAGGAGAATCACTTGAACCCAGAAGGCGGAGGTCAAAGCGAACCGAGATCACACCACTGCACTCCAGCCTGGGCGACAGTGAGACTTCATCTCATAAAAATAAATAAATAAAAATAAAAGTGAAAGAGGGAGGCAGCAAGGGGAGTCAGAGAGGGAGCTGTTGCTGCCTCTGGAGGATGGGACCATGAACCCAGGAAATGTGAGCAGCCTCTAAAAGGCAGAAAAGGCCGGGCGAGGTTGCTTGCGCCTGTAATCCTAGCACTTTGGGAAGCCAAGGCTTGTGGATCACTCGAGGTCAGGAATTCCAGACCAGCCTGGCTAACACGGTGAAACCCTGTCTCTACTAAAACTACAAAAATTAGCCTGGCATGGTGGCAGTTGCCTGTAATCGCAGCTACTTGGGAGGCTGAGGCAGGAGAATCACTTGAACCCAGGAGGCAGAGGTTGCAGTGAGCCAAGATCGTGCCACTGCACTCCAGCCTGGGTGACAGAGCAAGACTCTGTCTCAAAAAAAAACAGAAAGGAAAATACAAGGCAAGAGATTCTCCCCCAGAGCCTCCAGGAAGGTACACAGCCCTGTCAACACCCTGATTTTAGCCCAGTGACACTGGTGATGGACTACCTGACCTCCAGAACTGTAAATGTGTGTTGTTTTAAGCCACTATGCTTGTGGTAATTTGTTGTGGCAACCATAGGAAACGAATACAACGTGGATCCCAATCCACATCCTGAATCACTCCAAGAAGTAGGGAGGCTGCTGAGTCCTTATGGGCAGTCACAGAAATCCAGAGAGAAACACGGAGTGTGGCACGCTCCTCTAGACGAGTCCTGGAGGGCTTCAGATGTTCGGAGTCTTGGACAAAAGACCAGAGGGTCTGTTCTGCTCTAGGTGCAAGGATTCAATGAACAGACTTTGCTAACAAGCGAGATGCAGAAAACTTTTATTTTTTGATTACATGGCTCAGATAGTTTCAATCAATACCATCAGCAACGAATTTTATGAAACACATTTGTCTTTCCTGTCTACATAGATGTCACAGTAGCCCTGGTGTTTAAGTGTTGCCTCTCAAACTTGTCCTCTTTCCAGCATTCTCCTCTTTCTCTCAACCTGCCACTCTTGAAAACTCACTTTTCTTTTGCATTTTGTCCTACATGTGAAAAATATGGAACTCAAGTAAAACCCAAGGTAGATCCCAAGGGCTTCAGAAATACCCTGTCAAGGGCACAGAATGGTTAGCAATAGAGTCCCTGGTTAAGGTCAATCATCATTAATAACATGAACCTTAAATTCTAATATTACTTACTTAACAGTACCTAAATTCTAATATTCCTAATTTCACAAAACAAACTTTTCTAAAACTTCTTACCAGTAAAGGATATAGCTCACATGAATATACTCTCAGATAACCTTAAGAATTTTTCATTGCCTTGTAATTCCTGCCAAGTGTTTTCATCACATCCCCAAGGCTAATCCTAGCCATCTCCTGCATAATTTTTCTATAATACTTCTGCACAAACACAGCAAATGGTCACACGTGGGGCACAATACGGGTCCCATCTTTCCGAGTTAATGGCACCATGACCAGAGACCCCTTGCATTTGGCACAGATGAAGCGGCTGGTGTCCAATGATTTGGTGTAGCGGCCAATCCTGGGAAGGAAAGGAACAACACACAACAAAAGAATCAGTCACTGCACCTCAGCATCAGCTCTAAGATGTTGGCCTTGGGCCCAAAGCAGTAATTTTCTCTGGGTTGTCAGAGACCCGGGCACCAAGCGGCAGCAGTGGTCAGTCCGGCTCAAATTACGGAAGAGAAAGGAGAAAGAGAACATGGAAAGGAGGAGAGGGGTTCTCCTCCTCAGTTCAGACAGCCATCTACTTATAAAATCACTGAAGAGCCACTTGGAGGCCCCAGCAAAACGTAACTGGGAAAAGTCTGAGAAGAGTCTTACCTTGTTTTGCACCCAGTACATTCATAATGGACCTTGTAGTTAATCTTATAGTTATGGCAACGGGTGACCCTGGGCAGCTCCGGGTGTATCTTGTTGGATTTCCTGGCATAATACTTCCATGTGTCACCATGAGAATCACGGATACCATCAATCAGCCAGGAAGCAGCATGGCACAGTTCATGGATCAAGGTATCCCGGATTCGGTCTTGAAAGAAGAATGAAAAGAAATTGTGAGCACTAAAACCAATCCTCTTTTTTTTTTTTTTTCCTTTTTTGAGATAAGTCTTGCTTTGTCGCCCAGGCTGGAGTGTATAATGGCATGATCTCGGCTCACTGCAACCTCTGCCTCCCGGTTTCAAGTGATTCTCCTGTCTCAGCCTTCCAAGTAGCTGGGATTACAGGCATGTGCCACCATGCCCAGCTGATTTTTTTTTTTTTTTTTTTTAGTAGAAACGGGGTTTCGCCATGTTGGCCAGGCTGGTCCCAAACTCCTGACCTCAGGCGATCCACCCACCTCGGCCTCCCTAAGTGCTGGGATTACAGGTGTGAGCCACCACACCCGGCCCCAATCCTCTTCTTATCTGCTACCCAACAACCCCTCGACTTTCAGCACCACCAGACACAAGCCTATCTTAAAGACGCACATGCAGGCAAGCATGAGTGTTACCTTCCCAGGATTCTCAAAGTGAATAGTGAACCTACTTCAACCCAATATTGTTTATGGCAAAGAGCCTTCGGTGAGCAGGTCTTTTCAGAGCAGCTCCAACAAGCTCATTTTTTTGTGAGGCACTTCTAGAAAAACATCAGGACAAGATCTAGTTTCTGCCCTCCAGGAACAGAGGTGGACAGGGTGGGGAGCAATCGCTATGGCCGTGGGATTTGGTTAGGAGAAGCTCCATGGTGAAATTGAGACCTCAGGGGTTCTTACTAATTGAATTTGCAAAATTAGAAAGGCCATTCTGGGTGTGGCAAAACATGAGTATGTGGCACATTTTTAAAAACATTTTAGAGACTGAGTCTCGCTATGTTGCCCGGGCTGGAGTGAAACTGCTATTCACAGGTGTGATCATAGTGTACTACGGCCTCGAACTCCTGGGCTCAAGCGAGCCTCTCACCTCAGCCTCCCAAATAGCTGGGACTACAGATGTGTGCCACCACACCCAGCCTGTGGTATGTTCTGAAGGCCAATGTGAAGAGAGCCTGTCTGGGGCATGGGCTAGTTGTAGAATACTGAGAGACAAGATTGGCCAAGCCAAACAGGAGCAGATTACAATGGCCTCAAAAGCCAGGCTCTAGGCCTTGAAAAGCCCTGGTTTCTCAGGAGGAAAGCAATGTAGTGGCATATGGGAGACCAAACGGAGCAGGGATGAGGGCCTGTCCTTGCATGGAGGCACAGATAGAGAAGGAATGGTGAGCTACTGTGAAGGAAGATTTGGTGATGGGCTACACAGAGGGGACCTTGAACCTCAGCTCCTGAGAGAATGAAGATGCTACTGCTGGCAAAGGGGAAATGCAGAAGGAAAGGCAGGCCTGGTATAAAGATCGATAGGTTTGATTCACAGGGATGGTGAGACATCCAATAACTATGTCCTCTAAGCAACACACGGCATGCCTGCCCACCCAAGGATGACAGTTCGAGCTGTGACGCAGGCTACCAGCTAGGAGTAATTTCACAGGCACGGTGTCAGAAGGAAAGAGCATAGTGGTGAAGCTGCCACACTCCTGCCGTCACCTGCAGAGTTGCAGACTTTCAAGCCAATCTGGATCTTGGCAAAGCGCCGCCTCTTTGGGTACCACATCTCACCAGTGCTGCATAAGCCAGCAGTTTTCACCATCTTGTTATTCCAGCCTATCCGTAGTTTCTCTGGCAGCTGAGAATGAAACGCAAATGAAAGGAATCAGAAAGCTGTTCTGTTTTTTTTTGTTTTTGAGACGGAGTTTTAGCTCTTGTTGCCCAGGCTGGAGTGCAATGGCGTGAACTCAGCCCACTGCAACCTCTGCTTCCCAGGTTCAAGTGATTCTCCTGCCTCAGCCTCCCAAGTAGCTGGGATTATAGGCATGTGGCACCACACCCAGCTAATTTTTCGTATTTAGTAGAGACAGGGTTTCACCATATTGGTCAGGCTGGTCTCGAACTCCTGACCTCAGGTGATCCGCCTGCCTTGGTCTCCGAAAGTGCTGGGATTACAGAAGTGAGCCACCACGCCGGGCCCAGAAAGCAGTTTTAAGCAGACCAGAAAATATTAACTCCAGAGTTTTTTACCCTCTAATAAAAAGGAAAAGGAACCTTCTCCCCCAGGTTCTTGGCTCAGAGCAAGTTTGAGAAGAAATTTATTCAAAGAGCACACAAATCAAAACATTCTGAGGAGAATAAAAGCCACATTGACGTCTGGGTAAAGACAACAAACAGGCAATCAGGACACAAGGGAGACTGATAGAACATGTGAGTGCAGGACTTGGGTCTCTTGTCCTTAGGGCAGCCAAGGAGAGAAGGACAACCCTGCTGAGGTGGGCAAGGCTGGACTGAAAATGCAACTCAGAACACTTCAGTTTCCACCCATCTGATGTGACACCACTGTCATCCAGAAGGGCATCAAAGGCTGGGGAACCTTTAGGAATATGTAAGAACTTCCCTCCATAAAGTCTTGTCACCAGAGATAATAAAGTCTGAAATATCTAATGACCAATAGGTCTCTCTGCCTCCGGATTTTCTCCAATCCAGTCCATACCCACAGGTTACTGTCAGGTTAATTTCTTTCAGCAGGTTAATTTCATTCACTCCCTGATGCACCCCATCCCTGTGCAGTGGTGCCTACTGATGTAAATTTCACCTCCTCCAACCTGATTCCCAAGGCCCTCTGGTATCCAGTCCTACACTATCAAAAAATAAGAGCTTACTATGTCCTAGGCCCTGTTCTAGGCACTGTATGTGTATTAACTTATGTAAGGGTAACAATAATCCTATGAGGTAATATGTACTGTGTTGTCCCCATTTTACAGATGAAGAAACTGAGGCAAACTGAAGTCAAGTAACTTGTTCAAGGTCACACGACTCTTTTCCATTATCCTTCCACAAGAATCCTCTCTTCCTGATTGTCGAGCCTCAACTCTCCCTCTCCCCCATCCTCTTTGCCACTTAACATCCTTTAAGAAGCAGAGTCTCACTTCCTCCAGGTAATCTTACTTCCTGGCTGTTGAGGCTCTCAGTGATTTCTCCTCTGCTGATCTCCTGTGGTAACAGCCATCTGTCCTATACATTATAACTCATGTACATTCTCTATTGCTTTCACCTGTACCAGGGCTCATCTCCCAACCTCAACTGCCTCTGCTCAAGGGCAGGAAGTATACATGGTTAGCACACCTCACGGCACCAAGAGTACTGGTGTATAGCAGGTGCTCAATCAGTGCTCATTCATTGATCCTACCTTTTTATCACAGACGGATCTGTTAAACAGGTCGTAGATTCTCCGAACCAACTCATTCTTATTTCGCTTTAAATTTTTTCCAGAGTATTTCTTTGACTTTTCAAGGTCATGCAAGAAACATCCAGGGACTTTGCACTTAGGAGTCCTGCAAAGATAAATTCAACTGAGGTTTATGTAGCTAAAGAGAGAGAAGGAATGCACACGTAAGGTCTTGTCAAGAGACCCTGAAAACCTGTCGCTCCCTCTTCCATCCAGCTCCTTAGATGAGGGCATTTCCCAAGCCTTCATTTGTAGCCTTTTCTCTTCTCTCTTTGCAACCCTCAGAGGTGTAAAGCCCATGGTTTCCACCTCAACGAGACTTATCCCCACATCTGTATCTGCACTCTGGAGCTCTCTCCTGAGACCTAGTTCTGAATTTACAATTGCCCAGTGCAAACTTCCAACTGATTAACATGAATGTATCTCTAGCTAAACGTGTGTTCAATTATCAAACTTGTGTTACAATGGGCTGAAAAACCTCAAAGACATTTTAAAATTCCTCTTCTCGGCTGGGTGCGGTGGCTCACGCCTGTAATCCCAGCACTTTGGGAGGCCGAGGCGGGCGGATCACGAGGTCAGGAGATGGAGACCATCCTGGCTAACATGGTGAAACCCCGTCTCTACTAAAAATACAAAAAATTAGCTGGGCGTGATGGTGGGTGCCTGTAGTCCCAGCTACTCGGGAGGCTGAGGCAGGAGAAGTGGTGTGAACCCAGCAGGCGGAGCTTGCAGTGAGCCAAGATCGCGCCACTGCACTCCAGCCTCAGCGACAGTGGAAGACTCTGTCTCAAAAAATAAAATAAAATTCATTTTCTCTCTTTATTGGGCACAGAGACAGACTATCTTCTTCACATTTTCTCTTCCAGCCAGCCCCTCCTTTCCATCCCCCTGGTTCCTACTCTAGTTCAAGTTCTTGTCCTACCCTTTATGCCTAGATATGAGAACACTCCAGTGTTCCTTACCTCCAGGCTCTTTCTCTTCTCATCCAATCACACACACCCCTCCAGATTCATTTTCGCAGGCCATGCTCCAATTAATGTCCCCCTCTGGTTTTTCACTGACTGCCTGGCCTGACATTCATGGCCAGGGTCAACCTTGTCCAAAGCTCTATTCCCAGCTACCACTGCCACTCTAGCCAAAGTGGGCAACTTAAATGTTCCCTGGACACAAATTGCAATTTCCCGCATTTGTGCCTTGGTACAATCTATTTTCCCATGGCTTAGAAGGACTACATCTCCACCTCTGCTGAGAATAACCTTCTGTGTAGCACTTTATCATTTGCAAATAACTTCTTTTTGCATTGTCATATTTAATCCTCACAACCGCCCTTCAAAGAAGCTGTTACTATTTTTACGATCTCCACTGTGCTCAGGGGTCAAGTGACTTGCCCAAAGGTCACAGAGACAGTGAATCTCCTGATCCAAATCTCATGGTCTTTTGATTAAACCACAATCGCTGCCCCATCTTTCAAGGCCTAATTCAAATGGCACAAAGAATAATGCTGAACACATAAAGGACTCATACTGTAATAACTACCATTTAAACAGAAGCATTTTTATCTTAGCTGGAACAGTCCACTAAGTCCAGAGATGAGCCCAAAGAGCTGGAAAGACAAAATGGGAGCAAATGCAGCAAGTTTCTGACTTAATAGAACTCCTAACACTAAGATTTTGCCAGAACACTTATTAACCCTTAAGTCACAAACTAAACCCTACGTGAGGAAGTTGGGCTGCAGAGGGGGGAAGTACTAGACAAGACAGAGGTTACAGAAGGTTCTTCATCCCAAGCCTGAAATGGGGGACTCAAACATTTCTGCCTCCAGTTACTTAGGTCTGAAAGCAAATTTACATCAGTATTTAAGGTGGCAGATGCAAACCTGAACCCTCTGCAGACTTTGGCAGAGCCCGGACCCCTGCGTGTTTGTGCTCACAGAACGCTGGCCTTGTGGCTTAGCATACTTTCACCTCAAGGCCTGTGGCTCTTTACTGCAGGCTGAGCACCTTCACATCAGAGGAATCGACAAGACCCCAAACTGGGTACATCAGACACCATGACCAGCAAGCAGCCTACACAGGAACAATGATAAGCATAACAGGAAGCCTCCAGACTGACACAGGAAGTGCTAAACAACAGTTAAGAGTCCAAACAGGCTAGCCTCCTTTGGATAATGCAGACTGACAATGACACCAAGGGACAGCTTTTCCCTTCTTTTGTCACACTCTAGCAAAGCAACCTGGGAGTTACCCAAGACACACGTCCCTGGAGGCAAAGCAGCTTAAATATGTAGTTAGGAGTCTGGAGCAGAAACCTTGCTGAAAGGGGATCCAGCTAAGAGAGCACTTGGCAAGCTGCTACCGGCTGCCTCAGCCAGTGCAGAAACAGACAGCCCTTCTGCTCAGGTCCGGGGTAACCTGGTGCCCCTATGCCTGACACATCAGTCTTTTTCCCCTCCCTTAAGATATACTTATTGTCCCCAAATACTCGTTAAAAAATAACATACAGTCCTTCAAATACATTCCTTGTCTTGTAAGACAATTCAGATGTGAGTATACATTACTCTTCAATGAAAGTAAAAACAAAGAAAATTATGCTTACTATATCAAATTTTTAAGGGAAAAACTAAGAAATTCCTGGAATCTAAATAAGAAAATATATTAATTTTTTGCCTTAAGTATTAACATGTCTTTGGTCTACAGGATCAGTTGTTGTTTTCAGTATCAACTATATATAGCTTAATAAAAATAAAGGAATGATAAGCAATCCATTTCATCCTAACATTTAAGCTTAAAAATTCATACAGATATACATAGTAGTAAGAGTAACTGGGTTCAGCCAAAGCACTAGAAAAACCTGGAAGACAATCTTGACCACTCTCCCTCCAATTCCAACAGATCAATGTGTTGCTTCCGCCTTCTCACCATTTCCAGTGCCTTTGCCTTGGTTTAGCGCAAACTGGTGGCCATGAGGCTGTATCCAGCCTGAAAAAAAGTGTCTTGTTTGGCTACACATTGTTCTTTGATCTGAGCTGAAGGACATAGGCAATCTCAGAGGCCAGAGCTGCTGTGGGTGCAGACAGGCCCCCTCCACCCAGGTAACTGCAGGCACCTTGGCGGAGAGCCCATGCCCAGCCTCAGAGAGTGGGGAAAGAAAGGAGGAAGGAGCCAGTGGGTGGTATTCTCCCTTGCTTGGGCCCTCCTACTCAAGGACAGAAACCTTGTCCCCCATTCCCATCCCAGCCAGACTCTATCCCCTTGCAGACCACCCCCACCCAAGTGCCCAGTGGACTGCCCAGTGTGACAGCTGTGCAATAAATTCTTGTTCAGCTGAACATGAGCAGTACATACCTAGTCTTGCGTTTTCCAACTTTTGCCGCACCGGGTTTCTTCTTTGAAGGCCCACACTTCTTATGTCCTTTACCAGATGAAAAAATAATAGGTTACTTGTACCCCGAAAATTGGTACCATCAAGAGACTAACAGAAAGGTAAACCCAAAAGGAGCCCTCACAGCCGAGCCCAGTGCAACATCTCTAAACAAAACTGTCTGAAGTGGCATACTGCTGCCTTCATCATTCTCAACGATCTCACCCACGTGAATCACGGAGCTGCCAGCAGCATGAGCTGGGCAGGATTCTGTCACAGGCACCAAGGACTATGAGGGTCCAGGAGTGTGCCCTTAGAAGCTAGGTGGTGTGGGCAACTGAAGCGTGCACAGTCGAAGGGGTGGTATGGTACAGCTCACACACCTGCTCCAATGAGTGGCTCATATTCTAGGCAGCACCTTCACTCAGTGTGCAGGGCAAGGCAGATCTTTCTGCCTTGGCCTAGGACCCATCCTGCCAGCTGCTCTAGCTAAAGGCTTATGTGTCAGTAGTCAGTGTCATTCATATATCTAAAAAATTTATTGAACCTCTATCACATGCCAAGCACCAGGCCAAATCCTGAGAGAGACTAAAAGATGAGGAAGAGTCCTCCCACGAAGAGGCTCACAGTCTACCGGGATGGGGTAGGGAAGGGGACAGACTCAGGAATGTATTCTAACAGTGTGACTAGTGCTTTGGTAGAGATTGGCTCTAGAACTTTGATAACCCAGGAGACAGGAGCCACCCTGACTCAAGGCTTCATAGAGGAAGGGATAATTGGGCTGGGTCCTAAGAAAAATAAGATATCCTCAGAACAGAAGGTTCAGGGAGACAGCACTCCAGGCTAGTGAACAGCAAATACTAAGATACAGGAGCATGAGAAAGATGTGGGCATTCCTCCCCTGTTCCCAGAACCATCCTTGCGCTGGGATGGATGCCTCCTTGGGCCACAGGGAAGTTACTGAAATGGCACAGGGTTGAAAGGGAGGACAGGCAGACTGGATAACACAGGCACATTTGGCAGGCAAGGCACATTCAGTGGGACAGGCATACTTGGCATGACTGGCTTACCAGGTGTCACAGATACATTTTTGGTTCTTCCCTTCCTCTTCCTCAGAGGCTCCACTATATTTTCGGTCTTTGTTTGCCTTTTCCTCAGTGGCTCCACAATAGTTTTGGGTTTTGACTTCCTTTTCCCTGATTGTTCCACCACAGGTGCAGGCTCTTCCTCAGTTGTCAGCTTTCTCTCTGAAACTTCAAGGTTAGCCTCAGGATCACTTGGTGGTTCGCTGAGATTCTCACCAAGATCCTGCTCACCAGCATCATCAGATGAATGGTGCTGGGAGACAGCAGCAGCAGCCTCATCCAGCTCTTCTTCATCTGAGGCAATTTGGCCTTCATTACACAAATCTTCTGCTGGCACAGGAACTTCCAAATCATTACTATTGTTGTCGGGAACTTCCAAATCATCACTGTCGTCGTCGGGAGCTTCCAAATCATCACTCTTGTCGTTGGGAACATCCGAATCATCACTGCTGTCGTCGGAAACATCCGAATCATCACTGCTGTCGTCGGAAACATCCGAATCATCACTGCTGTCGTCGGAAACATCCGAATCATCACTGCTGTCCTCGGAAACATCCGAATCATCACTGCTGTCGTCGGAAACATCCGAATCATCACTGCTGTCCTCGGAAACATCCGAATCATCACTGCTGTCGTCGGAAACATCCGAATCATCACTGCTGTCGTCAGGAACATCCGAATCATCACTGCTGTCGTCAGGAACATCCGAATCATCACTGTTGTCGTCGGGAACATCCGAATCATCACTGTTGTCGTAGAGAACTTCCACATCATTACCGTTGTTGTCGTCATTGTCATCATCACTAATAACTATTGGAGGTTCCTGCATGGCAGGCTTCACATGACAACACTCTGGACTCTCATCTGAAATTCAAGAGACACAATCATATGTAAATATACTCCCTCCACCACCTCCTTTATACACTAAATTTCAGCAGATTATTTAGCACAAATTAAACAAGACAGGAACTGTGACATTTTGAATAGCAGTTAAGAATCAGTTATTTTAAAGGGGACACCAACAAATGGAAAGATTCCATGCTCATGGATTGGAAGAATCAATATTGTTAAAATGTCCATACTGCCTAAAGAAATGTACAGAATCAATGCAATCCCTATCAAAATACCAATGACATTCTTCACAGAACTAGAAAAAACTATCCTAAAATTTATATGGAACCATGAAAGGCCCAGAATAGCCAAAGTTAAAGTTATCCTGAGCAAAAAGAACGAAGTGGAGGAATCACATAACCTGCCTTCAAATTACACTACAGAGCTATAGTAACCAAAACAGCATGGTACTGGCATAAAAACAGACAACATAGGCTAATGGAATAGAATAGAGAACCCAGAAACAAATCCACACACCTACAGCGAACTCATTTTAGAAAAAGGTGCCAAGAACATACACTGGCGAAAAGGAAGTCTCTTCAATAAATGGTGCTGGGAAACCTGGATATCCATATGCAAAAGAATGAATCTAGACTCCTATCTCTTGCTATACAAAAATCAAATCAAAATGGATTAAAGACATAAATCTAAGACCTCCAACTATGAAACTACTACAAGAAAACATTGAGGAAAATCTCCAGGACATCAGTCTGGGCAAAAATTTCTTGAGCAATACCCCACAAGCACTGGCAACCAAAGCAAAAATGGACAAATGGGATCACATTAAGTTAAAAACTTCTGCACAGCAAAGGAAACAATCGACAAAGTGAAGAGACAACCCACAGAATGGGACAAAATATCTGCAAACTACCCATCTGACAAGGGATTAATAACTAGAGTATATACGGAGGTCAAACAACTCTATAGGAAAAAAAAAAAAATCTAATAATCCAATGAAAAAATGGGACAAAAGATCTGAATAGACATTTCTCAAAAGAAGACATACAAATGGCAAACAGGCATATGAAAAGGTGTTCAACATCATTGATCATCAGAGAAATGCAAATCAAAACTACAATGAATGACCAGACACAGTAGCTCACACCTGTAACCCCAGCAGTTTAGGAGGCCAAGGCGGGTAGATTATCTGAGGTAAGGAGTTTGAGACCAGCCTGGCCAACATGGCGAAACCCCATCTCTACCAAAAATACAAATACTAGCCAGGTGTGGTGGTGTGTGCCTGTGGTCCCAGCTACTTGGGAGGCTGAGGCAGGAGAATCGCTTGAACCTGGGAGGTGGGGGTTATACTGAGCCGAGATCACACCACCGTACTCCAGCCTGGGTGAGAGTAAGACTGTCTCAAACAAAACAAAACAAAACAAAACAAAACAAAACCTACAATGAGGTATCATCTCACCCCAGTTAAAATGGCTTTTAGCCAAAAGACAGGCAATAATAAATGCTGGTTTGAATGAGGAGAAAAGGGAACCTTTGTACACTGCTGGTAGGAATGTAAATTAGTACAACCACCCTGGAGAACAGTTTGGTGGTTCCTCAAAAAACTAAAAACATTTTTTACGGCTGCATAGTATTCCATGGTGTATATGTGCCACATTTTCTTAATCCAGTCTATCGTTGTTGGTTGTGGGGTGGGGGGGGGGGAGGGATAGCATTAGGAGATACACCTAATGCTAAATGACGAGTTAATGGGTGCAGCACACCAACATGGCACATGGATACATATGTAACAAACCTGCACATTGTGCACATGTACCCTAAAACTTAAAGTACAATTAAAAAAAAAAAAAAAAACTAAAAACAGACCTACCATACAATTCAGCAAACCCACCGCTGCGTATATACCCAAAAGAAAGAAAATCAGTATATCAAAGAGATATCTGCACCTCCTATGTTTGTTGTAGCACTGTTCACAGTAGCCAAGATTTGAAGCAACCTATGTGTCCATCAACAGATGAATGGAGGTCGGGCACGGTGGCTCATGCCTGTAATTCCAGCACATTGGGAGGCCAGGGTGCATGGATCACTTGAGGCCAGGAGTTTGAGACCAGCCTGGCCAAAATGGTGAAACCCCATCTCTACTAAAACTACAAAAATTAGCCAGGCATGGTGGAGGGTGCCTGTAGTCCCAGCTACTCAGGAGGCTGAAGCAGGAGAATCGCTTGAACCCAGTAGGCAGAGGCTGCAGTGAGCCGAGATTGCGCTACTGCACTCCAGCCTGGGCAGCAGAGCAAGACTCCGTCGCAAAAAAAAAAAAAAAAAAAAAAAAAAAAAGATGAATGCATAAAGAAAATGTGGTACATATGCACAATGGAGCAATGGAGCACTGCTCAACCATAAAAAAGAACAAGATCCTGTCATTTGCAACAACATGAGTGGAACTGGAGGTCATTATGTTAAGGGAAATAAGCCAGGCACAGAAAGACAAATTTCACGTTTTTCTTTTTTTCGTCGTTGTTGTTTGAGACGGAGTCTTGCTCTGCCGCCAGGCTAGAATGCAGTGGCGCAGTCTCGGCTCACTTGCAACCTCCGCCTCCCGGGTTCCAGCAATTCTGCCTCAGCCTCCCGAGTAGCGGGGACTACAGGCACGTACCACCACACCCAACTAATTTTTGTATTTTTAGTAGAGACGGGGTTTCACCATGTTGGCCAGGATGGTCTCGATCTCTTGACCTCGTGATCCGCCTGCCTCGAACTCCGAAAGTGCTGGGATTACAGGCATGAGCCCACACGCATGTTCTCATTTATATGTGGCATCTAAAAATGAAAACAATTGAACTAATGGAGATAAGAGAATAGAAGAATGGTTACCAGAGGCAGGGAAGGATAGTGGAGGGGTGTGGAAAGGTGGGGATGGTTAATGGGTACAAAAAAATAGAAAGAATAAGATCTACTATTTAATAGTGCAACAGGATGACTGTAAGTCAATAACTGTACATTTTAAAATAATTAAAAGAGTATAACTGGATTGCTTGTAACACAAAGGATAAATGCTTGAGGAGACAGATACTGCATTCTCTATGATGTGATTATTACACATTGCATGCTTGTATCAAAACATCTCATGTACCCCATAAATATATACACCTACTATCTACTCACAAAAATGAAAAATTATTTTTTAAAAAAGAAAGTTATTTTAGATTGTTTTTCCCCTATTTTTTATTTCACTGAGAGCAGTGACAGATCAAATAGCAGCCAAACTCATGTGGCAATTTTCAAATCATAGTCTCTAAGTAGCAAGATATAGTAGTTGCTTCGGGCTTCCCAAACACAGGTCTGCAGACTTGTGTATTTTCACTGGTCCACAGCAAAATAAGACAAATTAGAATAATAAAGTGGTATTTTTCTCCCATCAAGTTAAATTTCTATAATTTAAAGGACTGTCCTTTATTTTGTGATTATGTCTTGGTTAAACTTTTGGTGTTCTTTACAAAATTACAAAGATAGTAAATGGTAGCTGAAGTTGTTTTTTTTTTAATTTCCTTCATTAGACAAATTAAAAATTGACAACTCTGCGTTGGTCACCAAAATTTCATTCTTTAAATTAGTTCATAAGGGCAAAGCTCTCAGAACCACTGATATGAGTCAGGAGTAGGTCCTGACGTCAGCACTCTCTGAGAGGCCTCAGGAACATTTGGAACATCACTGCCTGCACTGAAATGAAGGCCGGTGTGTCTGACGCCACACAGTCTTCGAAGTCTGTTTGGAGCTCAAGTTCTAGCTTTCTATGATTCTGGATGTCAACAAAAATCTAAAAATCTAAACCATGGCATAGGCAAGATGTGAAAGATATATTTATGGTGCAAAAACTCTTTATCCTAAAACTGCAGGTATGAGATAATATATTTTGAGAGTCTTATCTGTTATTTGAATTAATTATGAAAAAACTTCAAATATGCAGTAACGGAAGAGAAAAGGAGTAGATGTTCCTATGGTAAAAAGCCCTGCCTCCTTCCTAGAAAACTTAAAAGATTTGCCACCTGCAGTTGAAATTAAAAATCAGAAAAAGTAGGGACACACTGCTTACAATATATTTAAAAATGACTATGTACAGCGACAAAGGTTGGAGGTATGTTTTAGAGTTCACTGGGCCTTGTTTTCTGTAGAATTGCCTAAATTCATTATAACAAAAAGAAATGCCACGTAGAGAACAGTAGAGAAACATACAAAGCCAGTCCTATAGGCGCATTCTTCATCCCTCCATCGCTGTGATGGATGCCCACAGTTACGGTCCACAGGCCAGCAAGGTAAGAGCAGCCTTAGCTAAAGGTTCACCCTCAAAAGAATCTGTCTCTTCTGATTTAAAGAGTCAAGCACCTGGCGGCCTCCGGTTGTGAACTGGTTTCTGGCTCTGTTACTCCTGCCTGCCCTCGAGCTGCCTCCTTGGAGTTCCTTTCACATTTGAACAGCTTGTCATGTCAGACCCTCTACTCTGCACCCAGACCACTGTCCTGCTCAGGCACAGCCACCCAGAGCTAGAGAGGGGAAGCAGGGAAAGAAATCCAAAAGGATAGGTGGTAGAACAATAGGAGACTAGTGTTTCAAACCACCTCTCCCTTCCCTGCTCTGACATCCCAGGTTAGCTAAGCAACTCTGGCCAACAATAGCTCTTGGGTAGTTATCTAAGAAATAGCTGGTGCTGGTTAGGCCCAGTGGCTCACACCTGTATCTTAGCACTTTGGGAGGCCAAGGCAGGCAGATCGCTTGAGGCCAGGAGTTCAAGATAAGCCTGGCCAACATGGTGAAACCCCAACTCTACTAAAAAAAAAAAAAAAAAAATTAGCTGGGCATGGTGGCAGGCGCCTGTAATCCCAGCTATTCAGCAGGCTGAGGCAGGAGAATCACTTGAGCCCAGGAGGCGGAGGTTGCAGATTGCTGAGATCATGCCACTGCACTCCAGCCTGGGCAACAGACCGAGACTCTGTCTCCAAAAAAAAAAAGTAGTAGTTGGTGCTTTAAGGGTCTCCCATTTTCAGTTGAGTTCAGCTCGGCAAACATTAACTAAGTGCCCCACATATCATGCCCTATACCTGTACTGACAGAACAAAGGTCAGTGAAATACTGTCTCTAATGCTTAAAAAGTTTCTAGTCTTCCCGTGTTTCATCCCCCACTGAGCAGGTAGGTTCTGAATTGAGTTAAGCTCCAAGCCACCCAGAAGGTTAAAGGGGCTTCTGAATCCAAAGAGGTAAGGATCTGCCATGGGAAACAGGCTCTAAAGAAACACAAGAATCTCTAGAAAATACAGAAGGACCGGCAAACAGCAAAGACCAGCAGCTCAATGGAGAAAGAATTTTCTCAACACGACACTGCCAGCTGGCCCATAACAACCACCCTTCAAGCTGGAAGGAAGAATGAGCCAGGCCTCTTACTCCTTTCCTCTTCCTCGTCATTCCCACACATAGAGGGGGGAAGAGAGGAAGAGGGAGTCACAGAGCAGCCTCCATACTTCCCAGCCTCAGTTCTTGACCCACCACCCCTACCCCGCTTCACTGATATAGCTCTAGGCAGGTAAGAACTCTACTGAGGGGGCCCCCAAGGTCTGAGGTAGCAACAGCAGTTGCTGCTGCTGGGAAATTGACCAGGGGTTCTAGGGAACCCGGCCATATCCACAGCCAGCACATACGAGGAAAGAAACGGTGGCACTCACTACTGAGGGATTCTGAATAGAAAGTCTGCAGACTCTGATCCTGAAACTACCATGTGTGATGAGGCTTTGGAGCTCAGCTACTTATCTAACAAAGTAATATATACTTGCCGCTGCTGTTTATTTCCAATAACTTAGCTTTCTTCTCCTCATAGGTGTGAAATTCCTCATCAGAATCAGAGTCAATCACTACCACGGAGCTGAGTGATGAAACAGGAGAAAAACAAGAGAGAAATATGAATGCAACAGTCTTCTTTTTCATGGCATTTCTCACCTTTTCTGATCTTGACCACTTGTCAATTTTTTGTTTCCCACAGTAACTCTGTTCCCCTCCTTTGGAACTACTTAATCCTTCCATTCCACCTGATTTTCTTTTTCTCTTTTTCCATCTTCCTACTACATCTTTCCATCTGTCTCATCTTTCCATCTGTCTCACATCCTTCTAAAAGGAGGAGTCTGTCACATACTGAGAGTGAAATGGGCTCTGTCAGATTTTATGTATTCAGATAGTTTTGGCACAGTGGTAAAATTGATCAGGGAGTTGTCATCTTTCTTTATCAAGTTTGAGATCCAGTTGTCTGAGAAGGGTGGAGAGAGGCAGCCTCAGAGTAGGGAGTTTCTCTTCAGTGCTACTCTCTGCAGCCCCAAACCAGCACCACCCTCTTGAACTGATGGACTGCTCTGGTAGGTGTCAAACTCAGCAGTGCACCTGCACCACCCAGGGTGCCAGTGGTAAGCACCCCCTGGGGTCCTTATCCTCAGCTGATCCTGGTATTTGGCTCAGAAGTTCCAGCAGGATGAAATTGGCCACCTTCCTGTCTCCAAACAGTGTATAATAAGTATAATATACTTTCATAATGAAAGAAAAATACTTAATACACTGTTATAGGACATGTCTGCACCTGCTACAGACACATATGTTCATCTGCTCCCACCATGTTTACCACTTTGACACTGCCAAGTTGAAGTGCCTTTGCTATCCTATTGACTACTCCATCCTTAAAACTCTTTTCTTGATTTCTGGGACAAAGTCGTCTTTTGCTTCTCGTCTCACCTTTCCATTCACTCCTCCTCACTCATCTTCCTCGACTCAATCCCAGGACTTATCCCCAGCCCTCTCATGCCAATACAATCAATTATTAATTACACCAGCCCAATTCATTATATTGAGCCCAACTTCTCTTCTGACTTCTAGCTCCACAGTTCCAACTTCCTACCTGGATATCCTGTGGGCAGGGCTGATATTTAGTCAGTATGCAGAGGTACGGCCTTACCGATTTGTTTATTGATGGTGTCTGTCCTGACCAGCAGGCAACCATCCTGACTAATTCCTGCCTGTGCTCTGTTGGTTGTTAGAAAGTTTTGAATATCAGCCCTGCCTACAGGCTTCTTGATTCTAGCATGCCCAAAACCAAACTCATCACCTTCCTCCCAAATCTACTCTTCCTATAGTATCCCATATATAGATGGCACCTGGGACTGGACCAAGACCTGTGGGCACTCCTTGCAGGTCCCTTAAAACCGATTTTCTTTAAACATTTGTTCACCATCTATCTAGCAGAGGCTGGAAGAAACTATTTTTTCTATTTAAAACTCAGATACATTTTAATTATCAAATAAGGACTTCATTATGTATAATGTTAGACACTGGAATACTTCTCAGGAGCCATGATAGAACATTTAAAATATAAATAACAGCAATGGAAATACTCTGCATCTTGATCATGGTGATGGTTACACTACCATATATGCTTGTCAAAATCCATCAAACTGTACACCTAAAAAGGATGAATTTTGCCATATGTAAATCACACCTCAATAAATCAGACTTTAGAAATACAATTAACAAAACTCATCATCAACGATTAATAGCTTTATACAATACATTATTTGGCTCTAGAATTTCAGCTGATTGCAACTGCTGACTTTATTTATTTATTTATTTATTTATTTATTTATTTATTTATTGGGAGAGTCTCACTCTCACCCAGGCTGGGGTGCAGTGGTGCAATCTTGGCTCACTGCAACCTCCACCTCCCAGGTTCCAGTGATTCTCGTGCCTCAGCCTCCTAAGTAGCTGGAATTAGAGGCACATGCCACCACACCCCGCTAATTTTTGTAGTTTTATTAAAGATGGAGTTTCGCCATGTTGGCCAGGCTGGTCTCGAACTCCTGACCTCAAGTGATCCGCTCAACTTGGCCTCTCAAAGTGCTGGGATTAAAGGCATGAGCCACTGTGCCCGGCCTGCAACTGCAGACTTTAAATGACATTTCACACATTGGTGTCAGGAGTTGGTGGTTTACATGTTATAAAAATACTCAATAGAGATAAATCAGAGATAGCCAGAACAAAAATTTTCCCACTTCACAGCACTATCTGGCTTGATGGGGGGAACAAGAATGACCAATTTGCATTTGTACAGTAATTCAAGGAGTCAATGTGGAAAACAGTTATGTAGCACCATACTTCATATTTACTCCAGCAACTTTTTCAGCACCCCCTACAGTTTGGCACCTGGAAAACACCCCTCCATCAAGCTCTGGCTAGAGCAGAGGATTCATTAATAGGAACAGTAGCAGGTGAGGCTGCAAGAGAGGTTATGGCCAGATCACAGAGGGCGTTAAATATTGGGGTAAACAGCTTGATTTTTCTATTATGAGCTATTTGAATTGGGGATTGATATGATCAAAGCAGTGCCTCAGGAGATCCAGCTGCAAGTGGTACACCGACTGGATCAGAAGTAAGAGATCAAGGTGAGGAAGCCACTTAAACAGAAGAAACAAGCTGGGCACGGTGGCTCACACCTGTAATCCCAGAACTTTGGGAGGCCAAAGCAGGTGGATCGCTTGAGGTCAGGAGTTCAAGACAAGCCTGAACAACATTGTGAAACCCCGTCTCTACTAAAAACACAAAAATTAGCTAGGCGTGGTGGCGTGTGCCTGTAATCCCAGCTACTTGAGAGGCTAAGGAGAAGAATCACCAGAACTCAGGAGGCGGAGGCTGCAGTGAGCCGAGATTGCACCACTGTACTCAAACCTGGTCGAGCCAGACTCAGTCTCAAAACAAAACAAAACAAAACACTAAACTAAACTAATCTAAAAACAAAAATAAAAAGGAGCAAACACCTATAAAGGCTTAGACTAGTAGAGCCTGGATGTTAAGGCATAGTTCACAGAGATACCTCAAAGAAGAAACTGACCAGTTAGATAATGGGTCAGGGATAAGGAATCTAATGTTTTCAACCTGGTTGTGATGTCAAACAGCCATCATGATCCTGATGAGAACCACAGAGTGTCCACAGAGGAAATGTGAAGTTTACTCTTAAATTTCCTTAGACAGAGCATGGGGTTTTCCCCCTATTAATTAAAAAAAAAAAAAAAAAAAAAAAAGTAAAGTTTCATTAATTCTCCTACTCACCTCGCCTGTCTCTTCAGAGCTGTTCTGGCCACAGCTGAATCAGAGAAAGAGGGCATTAGAAAACATCTGAAGCATGAAAAAATCTGGTTGCCTATGTCTTTAACTCCCTAAAACCAAAGTCTATAAATTAGAGCTGCTTAAAATTTATATCTCCCATGAAGGATAGAAAGGAAATAAAAGTAAGGAAACTCAGAGCCAAAAAAAAAAGGAGGAAAGGAAGTAAGTTGGAAAAGAAGCACAGAACCTCCTCCATTCCTGAGAGTAGGGAAATTTCATTTCACCAACCTAAAGAGAGCCCTAGAGGTGATGAACTTAGAACCAACTTAGGCCAGACATCCCAAATCACAGTTGAGTCATCTCTACAAAGACACTTCAAAATGTTCCTGCTTTGAGTGGACTCTACTTACAAGACCCATTGGTGTCACCACTCCTTGACCGGACATTAAGGATGCAACTGCAAAAATAAAAGAGATACTTTATCAAAGGAGGGCTACCGGCACCATAAGCAACCAATTATCAAAAATCCCAAATAAGTGAAGAAAACAACCAATCAGAATTCCTGAAATGCAAAAAGGTTTTAATGGTGTTAAGCCCTTAGGAAATTAGGATCACAACAGCACAAGTGAACAAAAATTGGAAGCAATAAGCTGCTCAGTCCTTACTGCTGAATCAAAGAGAGGGGAAGAATGTTAGCTGAGTATCATTAGCTATCAGTGAAAAGCCTGTTTTCTGCCAAGTAATTTATTTCTATTTAAAAGTATGAAAGAGACGCCAGGCATGGAGGCTCACGCCTGTAATCCCACCAACTCGGGAGGCTGAGCGGGGAGGATCGCTTGAGCCCAGGAATTCAAGGTTGCAGTGAGCTATGATGGTGCCACTGCACTGCAGTGTGGGCAACACAAGAACCTGTCTCTAAAAAAATAGTAAAATAAAAAATAAAGACATGAAAGTGAGTCTTGAGAAAAGGGCCTCAGGGGAAAGGACTTGAGGATGAAGAGATTGCAGTCAAAAATTCAAAGGGCAAAAGGGTAAGGAGGTCTCCACTAAGAGTGTACTTCTTGGAGACAGCCTACTGTTTGGGATTGATATCTAGGTAAATGGACAATTACTGAACTCTGTTTCATGCGGAGCCAATGAATGGATGGTTTCAAAGCTGCCACTGCTCCCTGCAGTGAGCCACGATGCTGGGGCCTCTTGCTTCTCTGTCTCATCTGCCAAGGGTCCCAGCACTCTCTCTCCACTGCTCTGAGACAGGCTACTTTGCCTCTTGCTATCACTTACCAGAGAGCTATGCAGCACCACCTGAGGTGAAGCCAAGCACTTCCTGCTCGGAACCCTTCAGCTCACCAGACAGCAGCTGGCTGGACATCCACTGTCAGCCAGATCCAAACTCCAGCCCAGGGGAATCACACCGCAGTGAGCATCACTTCACCGCCACTGCCACTCCTCCAATGTGGCGCCTGGCTACATCATAGGTCATCTTGTTACTAGTTATTGTGACACATAGCCCACAGAGGTTATCAAAATGCTAAAGGAGGGGGATGTAATAGCTATAAGGAAGTCCAGGCTCTACATACTAAAAGTTAGACTTAGGCCAGGCACAGTGGTTCACACCTGTAATCCCAGTACTTTGGGAGGCCAAGGTGGGTGGATCACTTGAGGTCAGGAGTTCAAGATCAGCCTGACCAACATGGTGAAACCCCGTCTCTACTAAAAATACAAAAATTAGCCAGGCATGGTAGCGTGTGCCTATAATCCCAGCTACTCTGGAGGCTGAGGCAGAAGAATCACTTGAACCCGGGAGGTGCAGATTGCAGTGAGGTGAGATCGTGCCACTGCATTCCAGCCTGGGCAACAGAGCAAGACTTGGTCTCAAAAAAATAAAAATAAAAACTAAAGTAAACTAAAAATAAAACTAAAAGGGAGTAAACACTGATAAGGGCTTAGACTAGTAGAGCCTGGATGTTAAGGCATAGTTCACAGAGATACCTCAAAGAAGAAACTGACCAGTTAGATAATGGGTCAGGGATAAGGAATCTAATGTTTTCAACCTGGTTGTGATGTCAAACAGCCATCATGATCCTGATGAGAACCACAGAGTGTCCACAGAGGAAATGTGAAGTTTACTCTTAAATTTCCTTAGACAGAGCATGGGGTTTTCCCCACTTAAAAAAAAAAAAGTAAAGTTTCATTAATTCTCCTACTCACCTGACCCGTCTCCTTGGAGCTGTTCTGGCCACAGCTGAATCAGAGAAAGAGGGCATTAGAAAACATCTGAAGCATGAAAAAATCTGGTTGCCTATGTCTTTAACTCCCTAAAACCAAAGTCTATAAATTAGAGCTGCTTAAAATTTACATCTCCCATGAAGGATAGAAAGGAAATAAAAGTAAGGAAACTCAGAGCCAAAAAAAAAAGGAGGAAAGGAAGTAAGTTGGAAAAGAAGCAGAGAACCTCCTCCATTCCTGAGAGTAGGGAAATTTCATTTCACCAACCTAAAGAGAGCCCTAGAGGTGATGAACTTAGAACCAACTTAGGCCAGACATCCCAAATCACAGTTGAGTCATCTCTACAAAGACACTTCAAAATGTTCCTGCTTTGAGTGGACTCTACTTACAAGACCCATTAGTGTCACCACTCCTTGACCGGACATTAAGGATGCAACTGCAAAAATAAAAGAGATACTTTATCAAAGGAGGGCTACCGGCACCATAAGCAACCACATATCAAAAATCCCAAATAAGTGAAGAAAACAACCAATCAGAATTCCTGAAATGCAAAAAGGTTTTAATGGCGTTAAGCCCTTAGGAAATTAGGATCACAACAGCACAAGTGAACAAAAATTGGAAGCAATAAGCTGCTCAGTCCTTACTGCTGAATCAAAGAGAGGGGAAGAATGTTAGCTGAGTATCATTAGCTATCAGTGAAAAGCCTGTTTTCTGCCAAGTAATTTATTTCTATTTAAAAGTATGAAAGAGACGCCAGGCATGGAGGCTCACGCCTGTAATCCCACCAACTCGGGAGGCTGAGCGGGGAGGATCGCTTGAGCCCAGGAATTCAAGGTTGCAGTGAGCTATGATGGTGCCACTGCACTGCAGTGTGGGCAACACAAGAACCTGTCTCTAAAAAAATAGTAAAATAAAAAATAAAGACATGAAAGTGAGTCTTGAGAAAAGGGCCTCAGGGGAAAGGACTTGAGGATGAAGAGATTGCAGTCAAAAATTCAAAGGGCAAAAGGGTAAGGAGGTCTCCACTAAGAGTGTACTTCTTGGAGACAGCCTACTGTTTGGGATTGATATCTAGGTAAATGGACAACTACTGAACTCCGTTTCATGCGGAGCCAATGAATGGATGGTTTCAAAGCTGCCACTGCTCCCTGCAGTGAGCCACGATGCTGGGGCCTCTTGCTTCTCTGTCTCATCTGCCAAGGGTCCCAGCACTCTCTCTCCGCTGCTCTGAGACAGGCTACTTTGCCTCTTGCTATCACTTACCAGAGAGCTATGCAGCACCACCTGAGGTGAAGCCAAGCACTTCCTGCTCGGAACCCTTCAGCTCACCAGACAGCAGCTGGCTGGACATCCACTGTCAGCCAGATCCAAACTCCAGCCCAGGGGAATCACACCGCAGTGAGCATCACTTCACCGCCACTGCCACTCCTCCAATGTGGCGCCTGGCTACATCATAGGTCATCTTGTTATTAGTTATTGTGACACATAGCCCACAGAGGTTATCAAAATGCTAAAGGAGGGGGATGTAATAGCTATAAGGAAGTCCAGGCTCTACATACTAAAAGTTAGACTTAGGCCAGGCACAGTGGTTCACACCTGTAATCCCAGCACTTTGGGAGGCCAAGGCGGGTGGATCACTTGAGGTCAGGAGTTCAAGATCAGCCTGACCAACATGGTGAAACCCCGTCTCTACTAAAAATACAAAAATTAGCCAGGCATGGTAGCGTGTGCCTATAATCCCAGCTACTCTGGAGGCTGAGGCAGAAGAATCACTTGAACCCGGGAGGTGGAGATTGCAGTGAGGTGAGATCGTGCCACTGCATTCCAGCCTGGGCAACAGAGCAAGACTTGGTCTCAAAAAAATAAAAATAAAAACTAAAGTAAACTAAAAATAAAACTAAAAGGGAGTAAACACTGATAAGGGCTTAGACTAGTAGAGCCTGGATGTTAAGGCATAGTTCACAGAGATACCTCAAAGAAGAAACTGACCAGTTAGATAATGGGTCAGGGATAAGGAATCTAATGTTTTCAACCTGGTTGTGATGTCAAACAGCCATCATGATCCTGATGAGAACCACAGAGTGTCCACAGAGGAAATGTGAAGTTTACTCTTAAATTTCCTTAGACAGAGCATGGGGTTTTCCCCACTTAAAAAAAAAAAAGTAAAGTTTCATTAATTCTCCTACTCACCTGACCCGTCTCCTTGGAGCTGTTCTGGCCACAGCTGAATCAGAGAAAGAGGGCATTAGAAAACATCTGAAGCATGAAAAATCTGGTTGCCTATGTCTTTAACTCCCTAAAACCAAAGTCTATAAATTAGAGCTGCTTAAAATTTACATCTCCCATGAAGGATAGAAAGGAAATAAAAGTAAGGAAACTCAGAGCCAAAAAAAAAAGGAGGAAAGGAAGTAAGTTGGAAAAGAAGCACAGAACCTCCTCCATTCCTGAGAGTAGGGAAATTTCATTTCACCAACCTAAAGAGAGCCCTAGAGGTGATGAACTTAGAACCAACTTAGGCCAGACATCCCAAATCACAGTTGAGTCATCTCTACAAAGACACTTCAAAATGTTCCTGCTTTGAGTGGACTCTACTTACAAGACCCATTGGTGTCACCACTCCTTGACCGGACATTAAGGATGCAACTGCAAAAATAAAAGAGATACTTTATCAAAGGAGGGCTACCGGCACCATAAGCAACCAATTATCAAAAATCCCAAATAAGTGAAGAAAACAACCAATCAGAATTCCTGAAATGCAAAAAGGTTTTAATGGTGTTAAGCCCTTAGGAAATTAGGATCACAACAGCACAAGTGAACAAAAATTGGAAGCAATAAGCTGCTCAGTCCTTACTGCTGAATCAAAGAGAGGGGAAGAATGTTAGCTGAGTATCATTAGCTATCAGTGAAAAGCCTGTTTTCTGCCAAGTAATTTATTTCTATTTAAAAGTATGAAAGAGACGCCAGGCATGGAGGCTCACGCCTGTAATCCCACCAACTCGGGAGGCTGAGCGGGGAGGATCGCTTGAGCCCAGGAATTCAAGGTTGCAGTGAGCTATGATGGTGCCACTGCACTGCAGTGTGGGCAACACAAGAACCTGTCTCTAAAAAAATAGTAAAATAAAAAATAAAGACATGAAAGTGAGTCTTGAGAAAAGGGCCTCAGGGGAAAGGACTTGAGGATGAAGAGATTGCAGTCAAAAATTCAAAGGGCAAAAGGGTAAGGAGGTCTCCACTAAGAGTGTACTTCTTGGAGACAGCCTACTGTTTGGGATTGATATCTAGGTAAATGGACAACTACTGAACTCTGTTTCATGCGGAGCCAATGAATGGATGGTTTCAAAGCTGCCACTGCTCCCTGCAGTGAGCCACGATGCTGGGGCCTCTTGCTTCTCTGTCTCATCTGCCAAGGGTCCCAGCACTCTCTCTCCGCTGCTCTGAGACAGGCTACTTTGCCTCTTGCTATCACTTACCAGAGAGCTATGCAGCACCACCTGAGGTGAAGCCAAGCACTTCCTGCTCGGAACCCTTCAGCTCACCAGACAGCAGCTGGCTGGACATCCACTGTCAGCCAGATCCAAACTCCAGCCCAGGGGATCACACCGCAGTGAGCATCACTTCACCGCCACTGCCACTCCTCCAATGTGGCGCCTGGCTACATCATAGGTCATCTTGTTACTAGTTATTGTGACACATAGCCCACAGAGGTTATCAAAATGCTAAAGGAGGGGGATGTAATAGCTATAAGGAAGTCCAGGCTCTACATACTAAAAGTTAGACTTAGGCCAGGCACAGTGGTTCACACCTGTAATCCCAGCACTTTGGGAGGCCAAGGTGGGTGGATCACTTGAGGTCAGGAGTTCAAGATCAGCCTGACCAACATGGTGAAACCCCGTCTCTACTAAAAGTACAAAAATTAGCCAGGCATGGTAGTGTGTGCCTATAATCCCAGCTACTCTGGAGGCTGAGGCAGAAGAATCACTTGAACCCGGGAGGTGGAGATTGCAGTGAGGTGAGATCGTGCCACTGCATTCCAGCCTGGGCAACAGAGCAAGACTTGGTCTCAAAAAAATAAAAATAAAAACTAAAGTAAACTAAAAATAAAACTAAAAGGGAGTAAACACTGATAAGGGCTTAGACTAGTAGAGCCTGGATGTTAAGGCATAGTTCACAGAGATACCTCAAAGAAGAAACTGACCAGTTAGATAATGGGTCAGGGATAAGGAATCTAATGTTTTCAACCTGGTTGTGATGTCAAACAGCCATCATGATCCTGATGAGAACCACAGAGTGTCCACAGAGGAAATGTGAAGTTTACTCTTAAATTTCCTTAGACAGAGCATGGGGTTTTCCCCACTTAAAAAAAAAAAAGTAAAGTTTCATTAATTCTCCTACTCACCTGACCCGTCTCCTTGGAGCTGTTCTGGCCACAGCTGAATCAGAGAAAGAGGGCATTAGAAAACATCTGAAGCATGAAAAAATCTGGTTGCCTATGTCTTTAACTCCCTAAAACCAAAGTCTATAAATTAGAGCTGCTTAAAATTTACATCTCCCATGAAGGATAGAAAGGAAATAAAAGTAAGGAAACCCAGAGCCAAAAAAAAAAAAAAAAAGAGGAAAAGAAGCAAGTTGGAAAAGAAGCGGAGAACCTCCTCCACTCCTGACAGTAGGGAAATTTCATTTCACCAACCTAAAGAGAGCCCTAGAGGTGATGAACTTAGAACCAACTTAGGCCAGACATCCCAAATCACACTTGAGTTATCCCTACAAAGACACTTCAAAATGTTCCTGCTTTGAGTGGACTCTACTTACAAGACCCATTGGTGTCATCACTGCTTGACTGAACACTAAGGATGTAACTGCAAAAATAAAAGAGATACTTTATAAAAGGAGGGCTATCGACACCATAAGCAACCACATATCAAAAATCTCAAATAAGTGAAGAAAACAACCAATCAGAATTCCTGAAATGCAGAAAGGTTTTAATGGCTTTAAGCCCTTAGGAAATTAGGATCACAACAGCACAAGTGAACAAAAATTGGAAGCAATAAGCTGCTCAGTCCTTAGTGCTGAATCAAAAACACAGGAAGAATGTTAGCCGAGTTATTACTAGCTATCAGAGAAAAGCCTGTTTTCTGCCAAGCAATTTATTTCCATTTAAAGGTATGAAAGCAACACCAGGCATGGAGGCTCACGCCTGTAATCCCACCAACTCGGGAGGCTGAGCGGGGAGGATCGCTTGAGCCCAGGAATTCAAGGTTGCAGTGAGCTATGATGGTGCCACTGCACTGCAGTGTGGGCAACACAAGAACCTGTCTCTAAAAAAAAGTAAAATAAAAAATAAAGACATGAAAGTGAGTCTTGAGAAAAGGGCCTCGGGGGAAAGGACTTGAGGATGAAGAGATTGCAGTCAAAAATTCAAAGGGCAAAAGGTTAAGGAGGTCCCCGTTAAGAGTGTACTTCTTGGAGACAGCCTACTGTTTGGGATTGATATCTAGGTAAATGGACGACTACTGAACTCTGTTTCATGCGGAGCCAATGAATGGATGGTTTCAAAGCTGCCACTGTGCCCTGCAGTGAGCCACGATGCTGGGGCCTCTTGCTTCTCTGTCTCATCTGCCAAGGGTCCCAGCACTCTCTCTCCACTGCTCTGAGACAGGCTACTTTGCCTCTTGCTATCACTTACCAGAGAGCTATGCAGCACCACCTGAGGTGAAGCCAAGCACTTCCTGCTCGGAACCCTTCAGCTCACCAGACAGCAGCTGGCTGGACATCCACTGTCAGCCAGATCCAAACTCCAGCCCAGGGGAGTCACACCGCAGTGAGCATCACTTCACCGCCACTGCCACTCCTCCAATGTGGCGCCTGGCTACATCATAGGTCATGTTGTTACTAGTTATTGTGACACATAGTCCACAGAGGTTATCAAAATGCTAAAGAAGGGGGACATAATAGCTATAAGGAAGTCCAGGCTCTACATATTAAAAGTTAGACTTCAGCTGGGCACGGTGGCTCACGCTTGTAATCCCAGCACTTTGGGAGGCCGAGGCAGTTGCATTGCTTGAGGTCAGGAGCTCAAGATCAGCCTGACCAACATGGTGAAACCCCATCTCTACTGAAAATACAAAAATTAGCCAGGCCTGTTGGCAGGCGCCTGTAATCCCAGCTACTCAGGAGGCTGAGGCAGGAGCATCACTTGAACCCAGGAGGCAGAGGTTGCAGTGAGCCAAGATCCACACCACTGTACTCCAGCCTGGGCCACAGAGTGAGACCCCATCAAAAAAAAAAAAGTTAGACTTAGCCACTTCTTTGGGGCTTTTCATTTGGCCTAGAGGCTGATACTGTGCTGCCTGTATACTTTTCTAATCTTTCAAAATACATGATGGCTCAACTCCTTGATTAAACTTCCTATGCATTTCTCAACCACTGTACATTGGACTTACTCAGTAGTAGACTTCAAGTTTTTTTCTTTAATCAGGAAAGAAACCTTTTGCTGGGTGTACGGTTTCCCATGTATGGGTCAATATGTGATGTTAGTTGTCAGTAAACAGCACTATATATTATATAAACTAACAGCTGATTCAGACTTCATCCATCTTTTTACATACTTTTGTGTTACAAACACAGCTATTTTTTTGAGAGGTCAGGCAAAAGCAACAAAGGATCAACATGAGGCAAAAAGTTACATGACAGAGAGCCCCACCCAAATCCCTAATGTCAAAATATCAAATTCCAGGTAGGATAGTAACCAACAGGTGAGGTAGTCCAAGGAAAGCACTAAGGAAGAAATACATGGTCAAAAAGAAGGCAGATTTTGTTTGGTATCTTTTCCAAGTAATATTCATCACCAGGGGAACAAGTCCCTAGAATGTATTTCAAGGCTTATGTTATTGTTATTAGAAAATATACGCAGGTGGCTGAATGCAGTGGCTCATGCTTGTAATCAGCACTTTGGGAGGCTACGGCGGGAGGATTACTTGAGCCCAGGAGTTCAAGACCAGCCTGGGCAACATGGTGAAACCGTCTCTACAAAAAAAAAAAAATCAAAAAACGAGGCTGGAAGGTTGCTTCAGCCCGAGAGTTCGGGGCTGCAGTGAGCCATGATAGCGCCACTGCAGTTCCCACCTGGGTGACAGGAGTGAGACCCTGTCTTGAAAAAAAAGAAAATATATGCATACTAGCTGACATGTTAAGAATCGGGGAAAAGGAAAAAAGGAGGCTGGGTGCAGTGGCTCACGCCTGTAATCCCAGCACTTTGGGAGGCCGAGGCGGGTGATCACCTGAGGTCAGGAGTTTGAGACCAGCTGGGCCAACATAGCAAAATGCCGTCTCTACTAAAAAATACAAAACTTAGCTGGGTGTGGTAGCACATGCCTGTAGTCCAAGTTCTTTGGAGGCTGAGGCAGGAGAATCACTTGAAACCCGGAGGCAGAGGTTGCAGTGAGCCAAGATTGCACCACTGCACTCCAGCCTGGGTGACAGAACGAGACTCTGTCTCAAAAAAAAAAAAAAGGAAATATATGCAGGCCAGGTACACTGTAGTCCCAGCTATGCAGGGGGTAGGAGAGGACTGCATGAGCCCGAGTTGGAGGCCTCAGTGCACCATGATCACACCTGTGAATAGCCACTGTACTCTGGCCTGGGAAATACAGCGAGACCACCCCCACCACGCCCCGTTAAAAAAAAGAATATATGCATTGAAGGAAGAAGAACCAGAACTCTATCATGAAAGGACTAAGAAATAACATTGGAAGGCTTTAAAGATACATTTAAAAAAAAAAAGAAAACTCAAAAACTATAGAAGAGCTGTGAGCAGTGGCTCATGCCTATAATCCCAACACTTTGGGAGGTCGAGGCCGGAGGATCACTTGGGAGCAGGAGTTCAAGACTAGTGTGGGCACCATAGCGAGACTCTTTGTCTTTACAAAAAATATTTTTAAATTAGCTGGATGTGGGATCCTCCCAGCTACTCAGGAGGATCCCTTGAGCCCAAGAGTTCGAGGCTGCAGTCAGCTATGATGGCATCACTGCACTCCCACCTGGCTGACAAAGAAAAAAAAAAAAACTTTAAAAAAAGTTATAAAAGATCCAAAGAAGATCTATTTTATTTTATTTTATTCATTTATTTATGAGACAGAGTCTCGCTCTGTCACCTAGGTTGCAGTGCAGTGGCGCGATCTCGGCTCACTGCAACCTCCACCTCCTGGGTTCAAGTGATTCTCCTGCCTCAGCCTGTGGAGTAGCTGGGATTACAGGCATGTGTCACCACGCCCGGCTCATTTTTGTATTTTTAGTAGAGACGGGGTTTCACCATGTTGGCCAGGCTGGTCTTGAACTCCTGACCTCAGGTGATCTGCCCGCCTTGGCCTCCCAAAGTACTGGGATTACAGACGTGAGCCACCACGCCTGGCCAGATCTCTCCTTTAAAACTTTAAAAGGCTATAAATCATAAAGATTATGTATGCTTTTATATGACTACAGAAATATCTCTAGAAGAAATGCTGCCAAATTATTCAAAATTATTACCTCAGAAGAATGGGAGGATGCATGCATGTGAAGGCTGACTTTCACATTTTACTTTATATGCTTCTGTACTGTTCATTTTCACCACAGACCTATATTCCCTTAGTAATTTTTACAACTCAATAAATATGTTATAATATGATTAGGATATCTGTGGTTCATTCATTCACTAATTAGACATTTATCGAGCATCTACTATATGCTTGGTACTGGGGCTACAAAAAAGAAAAAAAGAATGACTTCTAGGGATCTCACAGTCTAGTGGCAAAGACAAAAAAACAAATAGACAATATTCATGAGCCTTACTCTAGAACAACAGGAATCAGAAACTGCATTTTTGGCCAGATGCAGTGGCTCACACCTGTAATCCCAGCAATTTAGGAAGCCAAGGTGGGTGGATCCCTTGAACCCAGGAGCTCCAGACCAGCTTGGCCAACATGGCGAAAGCCCATCTCTACTAAAAATACAAAAATTTTAAATAGCCAGGCATGGTGGCGCACACCTGCAACCCCAGCTACTGGGGAGGCTGAGGAACAAGAATCACTTGAACCCAGGAGACAGAGGTTGCAGTGAGTTTGCAGTGAGCTGAGATTGTGCCACTGCACTCCAGCCTGGGCGACAGAGCAAGACTGTTTAAAAAAAAAATCCAAGAAACTACATTTTTAACAAGCACCCCCAGGCAATTCTGATCCAGGAAGCTGGCAGACCACACTTTCAGCAACACCAGTTAAGTGTGACAGCCTTCTTTTCCTTGAAATCAGGAATTGAAAATATCAATAGAATGCTAATTAAGTAACTTTGGCATTGTCAAGAAATTTAAAACATAGCCAACCCACTAGGTGACCCATTTGCTTTTCTGATTATTTTAAATTCAGCCTAACAGGATAATTTTAAAAATATAATATTTCTGCATATCATCAAGGCTATCTTGTAATAGTATTGACAAAACAAAGAATCTTGCTTGGGCTAAAAAAGACTAGTCAGTGGGCATCAGAGAGAACTAATTAGGCTTATCAATGAAAACCAGACCCCCACCTCTTGCATTATGCATTTCGGTACAACTCTGCCTTTGAAGTGCCAATCCCTCCTTCCCCGCCCCCTTCACTGTGTTAATGACCTTGTCTCATAAGACACTAGGATAATAGAAGCAATCAGCTAGGAACTCACTCATCCTCCCACCAAGAAATCTCCAGAACTAACTGCAACCATACTAGACTCTCTGCCTTCTCTATCACTAACAACGGAACACAGTGTCCCTACCACTATCAAAGACCAATCCCTCCCTTGTACTTTGGACCTGTCTCCTCTAGCCTTCTCAAGGATTGTATTCCGGTAGTTCCAGCACTCTGTGCTGCATCATTCTTCCCTCTCTCCTGAATCATTCATGCTACTAGCCCTAGACTCCATGTCCCCAACTTTATATTAATAGCCTTGAGCTCTTCACTGAACTCCAACTGTCTACTTGACACCTTGGATATTTATTAAGTATTTAAAAGGTAACATGGGCCAGGTGCAGTGGCTCACACCTGTAATCCCAGCATTTTGGGAGGCTGAGGCAGGCGGATCACCTGAGGTCAGGAGTTCAAGATCAGCCTGGCCAACATGGTGAAACCCCGTCTCTACTAAAAATACAAAAATTAGCCAGGTGTGGTGGCAGGTGCCTGTAATCCCAGCTACTTGGGAGGCTGAGGTTGGAGAATCGCTTGAACCCAGGAGGCGGAGGTTGCAGTGAGCTGAGATCGCACCACTGCACTCAAGCCTGGGCAACAAGAGTGAAACTCCATCTCAAAAAAAAAAAAAAGTAACATGGCCAACAACACAGAACTCTATTTTCTCCTTCAATCCTGTTCCTATCCCAGCCCTATCCATCTCAGTCAATGGCACCACTATCTACCCAGTAATGCCAAATAACTGAGGAGTCATCCTTGATTTCTTTCTTTCCCTCACCTCCCATATCCAACCCATCTGCAAGACCTGTTGGCTCCACTTCTCTAATATGTTTTTTTTTTTTTTTTGAGATGGAGTTTTGCTCTTGTTGCCCAGGCTGGAGTGCAATGGCACAGTCTCAGCTCACCGCAGCCTCCGGCTCCCAGGTTCAAGCGATTCTCCTGCTTCAGCCTCCCAAGTAGCTGGGATTACAGGCATGTGCCACCAAGCCCGGCTAATTTTGTATTTTTAGTAGAGACGGGGTTTCTTCATGTTGGTCAGGCTGGTCTCAAACTCCCAACCTCAGGTAATCTGCCCGCCTCGGCCTCCCAGAGTGCTGGGATTATAGGCGTGAGTCACCGCGCCCAGCCTTCTCTAATATATTTCATCTAATCTAAGACACATTATTACATATACGTCCTCCATTAAAGAAAAGAAAACACTACCAAACTACAACCTGCCATCAAATGTATGATACATGCCAATTTCAGAAATGCAAAAATGTGAAAAGACATCTCCGAATTTATGAACTACAATATATTACATATTCATCCAAATCTCTCCAACTCCACTAGTAGCACCCTACTCTAAGCCACCATCACTTCTAGACTTTTATAATACCAAGTTCTTGGGCCTCAGTTGAAAAACAAAAACAAAAAAAAAATGTTTATTTCATAGGGCTATTGTGGAAAGTAAACAAGATCCTATCTGCCCTCCTCTGTACTCCTATGGCATCATGCACATCTGCCCCATCGCAGTGTTTATCACACTGTACTGTAACTGCCTGTTTACATGTTTCTAACCCCCACCCCAGACAGTAAGCTATGCAAGGACTTGGAAGTGTATTTGTTTCACATTGTTCCATACAAAGTCAGGATTCAATAAGTATTTTTTAAATGAATGAATATATGAATGAATCTCAAAGAGTGATTCCAAAGACCCCTTCTATTATTTTCCACCCCCTAAAAAAACCTCAAGTTGTGAAAGAATTCTGCCTACTAGATCTCACTAAGTAATAATTTTCTGTGTGTAAAAATGTAATTACACATATATGCCCATCTGTGTGAAGGTTCAAGGTAAAGAGTCAGCTCAAAGTAAAAAACAAAAAAGCTAACAATCTTATCTTTGTTAATGAAAATACAATGCCCAGATCAAGGGAAGTAGCAGTCCCAATTTGGAGCTAAGATGGGTTAGAGACTGGCAGGCTGGTGTCTGGCCTCAAGGGCTATCTCCAACCAGAGGCCCAAGATCTGCTTTTTGGACCTGTAGCTTCAGAAACTCAGATTTATCAATTCTTCATCAAATGCTAAAGGCATGACTCCTGTCAACCAAATTCACAAGGGGCTAATAATAACACATAACCCAGTTACCTCTCAGGACAACTGAGACTAACGATCCACCCCGGGCACTCCCTATTTGAGGGCAAGTGACTGAGGGTCATGGAGCTGCAATTTGACCTTTTGCTTTTTTTTTTTTTTTTTTTTTTTTTTGAGACGGAGTCTCGCTCTGTCGCCCAGGCTGGAGTGCAGTGGCGCAATCTCGGCTCACTGCAAGCTCCGCCTCCCGGGTTCCCGCCATTCTCCTGCCTCAGCCTCTCCGAGTAGCTGGGACTACAGGCGCCCGCCACCACGCCCAGCTAATTTTTTTGTATTTTTAGTGGAGACGGGGTTTCACCATGGTCTCGATCTCCTGACCTCGTGATCCGCCCGCCTCGGCCTCCCAAAGTGCTGGGATTACAAGCGTGAGCCACCGCGCCCGGCCCTTTTGCTTTTTTTTTTTTGAGACAAGGTTACACTCCTGTCACCCAGGCGGAAGTGCAATGGCGCGATCTCAACTCACTGCAACCTCCACCTGCTGGGCTCAAGCAATTCTCCCACCTTAGCCCCCCAAGCAGCTGAGACTACAGGTGTGTGCCATTGTGCCTGGCTAATTTTTTGTATTTTTTTTTTTTGTAGAGACAGGGTTTCACCATGTTGGCCAGGCTGGTCTCAAACTCCTGGACTCAAGCCATCTGCCCACCTCAGCCTCCCAAAGTGCCGGGATTACAGGTGTGAGCCACTGGGCTCGGCCACCTTTTGCATTTTTTATCACACACGATTCAGGAGACTGAATCAATAATAAAAAACCTCCCAACAAAGAAAAGCCCAGGATCATATTGATTCACTGGTGAATTCTACCAAAAATTTAACGAAGAATTAACACTAATCATTTTTTTTTCTTTTCTTTTTTTTTTTTTTTTTTTGATATGGAGTCTCCCTCTGTCACCCAGGCTGGAGTGCAGTGGTGCGATCTCGGCTTACTGCAAGCTCTGCCTCCCAGGTTCACGCCATTCTCCCGCCTCAGCCTCCCGAGTACCTGGGACTACAGATGCCTGCCACCACGCCCAGCTAAATTTGTTTTTGTATTTTTGGTAGAGATGGGGTTTCACTGTATTAGCCAGGATGGTCTCGATCTCCTGACCTCGTGATCCGCCCGCCTCGGCCTCCCAAAGTGCTGGGATTACAGGCGTGAGCCACTGCACCTGGCTATTAATTTTTAAATTAAATGCTATGAGGCCGGGTGCGGCAGTCACGCCTGTAATCCCAGCACTTTGGGAGGCTAAAGCAGGCAAATCGCTTGAGCCCAGGAGTTCGAGACTAGACTGGGCAACTTGGTGGTCTCTACAATAAAATACAAAAATTAGCTGGGCATGGTGGTGCATCTGTAGTCCCAGCTACTCTGAAGGCTGAGGTGGGAGGATCGCTTAAGACCAGAAGGCAGAGGATGCAGTGAGTCATGATCATGCCACTGCACTCCAGCCTGGGTGACAGAGTAATACTGTCTCAAACAAACAACAAAAAAAATTAAATACTACGAAAAGCACCTTTGGGCATTTAATTGGCTTCATAAACTGGATTTTCCTATGCTTGGTTGCCAAAAATCAAATTACTCAATCAAAAGTATGTCCAGCTGCACACAGTGGCTCACACCTGTAATCCCAGCACTTTGGGAGGCTGAGGCGGATGGATCACTTGAGGCCAGGAGTTCAAGACCAGCCTGGCCAACATGGTGAAATCCCATCTCTACTAAAAATACAAAAAAAAAAAAATTAGGCGGGTGTGGTGGCATGCGCCTGTAATCCCAGCTACTCAGGAGGCTCAGGCACGAAAATTGCTCGAACCCAGGAGGCAGAGGCTGCAGTGAGCCAAGATTGCGCCACTGCACTCCAGCCTTGACAATAGAGCAAGACTCTGTCTCAAAAAAAAAAAAAAAAAGAATCTAATAGTATGTCCAATTTTATAGCTCTTGGTACATCTGCTTAATCATTTCCAAAGGGTTGTGTCAGTTTATGATGTCAGCAGCATTACTATAATAGGATTAAATATTTAAAATTTACTAATAGGTAAATGATTTTTAAATTAGCATTCCTTTTTATTACTTGTTAAGATGTATATTTGCCAATGTTGGCATCATTCTTTTGCTAATCCCCTCCACACCCCCCGCTTTCTTAAACAAAAAATAGAGATGAGGTCTTGCAATGTTGCCCAGGCTGGTCTCAAACTCGTAAGTTCCAGCATTCCTCCTGCCTCAACCTCGCAAAGTGCTAGGATTACAGGCGTGAGCCACCCCGCCGCCTACCCACATTTTTAATGACTATGGCAAAATAATGTTTACCAGGTCGTTTTTTTTCTAACTGATAAAGAACTCTGAAAAACAGCAGTGAGTGACACTCTGTCCTTGCTCTTCCCGGAGACAATGTATCTTATTTATCCTTCTAGAAAATTAAGTGTAAGCACACATCAGAACAAGTACACACACCATTTTCTTATTTTTTTTTTACAAATAATATTATGCTATATGCATTGTTCTGCAGCTTGCATTTTTCACTTTATATTTCTTAGTAGTCTTGTCATTATCAGTACACATAGCTCTCACCACATTTTTGCAATGAACCCTAATTTATTCAACTAGACCCTTAGGCCATTTCAGCTCTTTTCAAATTTGTGCTATCACAAACAGTGCTGCAATGAATGTTCTTGTACATATTTCTCTATGTACTGGTAATTAAATCATATATCCTTCTTCCACAAAAGCGAACAAAGACCAAAATAACCTGTAAATGTCTATATATGATTACATGAACATGGAGAAAAGTATGGAAGGCTAGCTACATAAATATTTAGCATGGGTTACAGGGAGAAAGGCCATGTGAGAAGGGGAAAAAAAAGTCAAGAAAAAATAAGACTGAATTACAATTACTGAATTACATGTATGATATAATCACATTTATGCACTCATGTATATGGGAGTACAAGTATAAAGAAATTAAATGATTTTAAAAGAAAAAGTCTCAGTAGTGGAACTGCTACTTCAAAGGACATGGGCATTTAAACTGTGATACTGCCAGACTGCCCTCCAAAAAGGTTATACCAAATACATACTCCCACAAAGAACGTAGGAGATTTTCTGTTTTCCTATAAATTTGCAACACTGGGTATCATCAAACTTTTTGCAAATATATAAAAAATGGTATCTCATTTTAAAATTTATCATTTCTTTACTTTTCCAAGCGGGAGAAAAAAAATAAATAAGATTTATCATTCCTTTAATGAGAAGCAATATAATTAAAATTTATCACTTATTTAATGAGAAGCAATATAATTAAAAGCTGATTTTTTTTTTTTTTTTTTGGAGAGAGGGTCTCACTCGGGGTTGCGGAGGCTGGAGTGCAGTGGCGCAATCTCGGCTTACTGCTGCCTCGACTTCCCGGGCTCAGGTGATTCTCCCACCTGAACCTCGACTACAGGTACAGCCGCCGTGCCCAGCTCGTTTTTTTATTTTTTGTAGAGGCAGAGTTTCATCATCTTGCCCAGGCTGGTCTCAGGACTCAAGCGATCCGCCCACCTCTGCCTCCCAAAGTGTGCCCGGCCAAAGCTGAAAATTTTAATGTCTGAAGTCCGTTTGTATTTTTTTTTTCCCAGAGAGCTACCTTCTAATATTCTTTGTCATGTTCCATGCGTTTGTTCACCTTTTTCTAAATTACTGATTTATAAAAAGCTTTTTGTTAAGGAAAATAGCCCTTTATATTTGTAATACAATTCCAGTTTATTTACCATATTTATGTTTTGTTTGATATCAAACTTAGACTTTTCTACTCCAAAAACTATTGGAAACAAAATCCATCTATTGTTTTCTAACATTTTAATGGTTTCATTTTTTATTTTAAAATATTTGATCCATCCGTAATTTATTTTGGCATAAGCAATAATAAGGCAAAAACCCAAGTCTCATTTTTTTCCAAATGATTAGCCAGTTATCCTCAAATGGTTTGTTGACTAATCCATTTTTCCCCATTGATTTGAAATGTTGAAATGTCGTTTTTCTTGTTTAGTAAATTTTCTTATGTACTTAGGTCTATTTCCAGACTTTCTGTTGGTTTGTACCTTCCCCCATATCATACCCTTACATGCGTATCTGTGAGGGAGGAAAATAGGGTAGTGTTCCAGAAGAGAAAAAACTTAGAGACAGGCAGCTATCTTAAAAATAGCTCCTGATCAAATCACCGCACTCCAACCTGGGCGACAGAGCAGACCCTGTCTCTCACACACACACAAAAATACCTCATGTTGGAAGCTCTCTGAACCTTTATTGGTTCAGGGTGCATCTCCATAAAAAAATTTAAAACAAAAACATCTTGTGTTATCATGGAGAAGAAAAATACTTGTGTACCTCTAGAGGCAGCACTATCGATACTGGCGTGGAACAACAGGTTTTAATTGCATCAGAATGAAGAACTTTCTAGAAACCACATATATTCAACAATGCACTGTTGCCTCAAATGTCGCCATTTCCTGGCCACTAACAGAGAAATTATATAGCGGATTCAAGAATTTCATAGGAGGCTGGACTCCTAGTTTGTAAAATCCTTCTTTAAAATTCTCATTTTATAACAAACCAAGTTATACGCTCTACAGATACTAAAGGAAATAAACATACTTCTCGAGAAAGCTGTTTTGCCAATACGGTAACACTAAACTAAAAGAAAACAGAACTTTCCAAATCTCACCAATCCTCGTCCTCCGGCTCTTGCAAGCGGGGCAGCTCTTCTTTGTACCCATCCATGTCTGTAGTGAAGACAAAGATGCACTTTCTTAAGAAAGCCAGAACTCGGCCGGGCGCAGTGGCTCACGCCTATAATCCCAGCACTTTGGGAGGCCGAGGAGGGCAGATCACGAGGTCATGAGATCGAGACCATCCTGGCTAACACGGTGAAACCCCGTCTCTACTAAAAATACAAAAAATTAGCCAGGCGTGGTGGCGAGCGCCTGTAGTCCCAGCTACTCGAGAGGCTGAGGCAGGAGAATGGTGTGAACCCAGGAGGCAGAGCTTGCAGTGAGCCGAGATTGTGCCACTGCACTCCAGCCTGGGCGACAGAGCTAGACTCCATCTCAAAAAAAAAAGAAAAAAAAAGAAAGCCAGAACTCAAAACCAGAGACATCTCTACATTTACATTCTGCATTTATCTTTGGGTATCTTCCCCACCTTAAAGCCGATTTGCTCTGCAAAATGAAAAGGATTGGCCGGGTGCGGTGGCTCACGCTTGTAATCCCAGCACTTTGAGAGGCCGAGGCGGGCGGATCACGAGGTCAGAAGATCGAGACCACGGTGAAACCCCGTCTCTACTAAAAATACAAAAAAAAAATTAGCCGGGCGTGGTGGCGGGCGCCTGTAGTCCCAGCTACTCGGAGAGGCTGAGGCAGGAGAATGGCGTGAACCCGGGGGGGCGGAGCTTGCAGTGAGCCGAGATTGCGCCACTGCACTCCAGCCTGGGCAACAGAGCAAGACTCCGTCTCAAAAAAAAAAAAAAAAAAAATGAAAAGGATTTAAATTTGTTTTGTTGCAAACTTTTCCCACTCAGGCCTCTACCACCCCAATCCCTTCCCACCCTGCACCAGCCCCCACTTCCCACTCCCTCCACTCCCACCTCAACTTGCCAGTCTTCCACGTATCAGGGCTCGACCACCCCCACATCCCACTGGCCCTCCACCTCCCTACACCTTCAGTCCCCCTACTCCTGCCCCAAGGAAGCCTCCCACCTACCGGGTGTCAACCTCTCCCCCTTCCCCCACCTCCTTACTCCCCACTCTGTCGATCTTACCCAGAATAGGCTACCACCGCCCCCTCATCACTTTCTTCCTTCTGTCCAACCTCCACTGCCCCGTTACCCCCCACCACTCTGCCTTCTCACTGGTCTTATATGAATCCGGCCACCCCCTCCCCCCTCCCTATTCCTGCCTCCAGCCTCTAGCCAATCTTCTACCAAACAGGCCTTGACCCCTCCCAACTCCTTCCTCCTATCAGGTCTGGACCCTACCCCCACCATTCTCACCTCAGTCTTCCACCAATCAGGCCTCAACCACACCACCCTTCCCCCACATTCGCACCTCCAACCACCTCCAGCCATCTTCAACTGCTTCCAACCGGTTTTCCAAGCAGGCTTCCACTCCCCCACACCTCTATCCAACTTCTGCCCTACCCCACTCCTGTCTCCCACCACCACTCAGTCCTCAGCCAATAGACCTCGACCCCCCCCACACACCCCTACCCACAAACACTAGCTCCCACCTCCCCCCAATGCTGCAAGGGGCACCCCCACTCGCCCCACAGCCACTGGCACCCCCACCTGCTCCTACGCCACCACTGGCACCCCCACCTCCAATGCCGCCACCAGCATCCCCACTTCTCTCCACGCCCACCAGCACCACCACGTGCTCCTAGGCCACTTCCACCACCACCAAGTGCTCCTACGCTGCCACCAGAACCCCCACTTCCCCCAACGCCCCCATTGGCACCCCCACCTTCAATGCGGCCACCGGCACCTCCACTTCTCCCCACACGCCAGCGCTACTATGTGCTCCTATGCCACCACCAACGCCACCAAGTACTCCTAGGCCGCCACCGGCGCCCCCACCTCCAACGCTGCCACTGGCACCCCTACTTCTCCCCACTCGCCACTAGCGACACCACTTGTTCCTATACCACCACTGGGGCCCCCACCTCCCCCAGTGCCGCAACCAGCGCCCTCACTTTTCCCCGCGCCGCCACCAGTGCCACGTACTCCTACATAGCCACTGGCGCCACCACATGCTCCTACGCCGCCACCAGCGCTCCCACTTCCCCCAAGGCCGCCAATGGTGCCCCTACTTCTCCCCACACCGCCACTGGCGCTACCACATGCTCCTACACCACCAGCACTCCCACTTCCCCGGACGCTGCCACAGGCACCCCCAACACCGCCACTGGTGCCCCTACTTCTCTCCACCCGCCACTAGCACCAATACCTCCTTCTACGCCACCACCAGGCCCCCCACTATCTGCAATGACGCCACCAGTGCCCCTTCTCCCCACGCCGCCACTGGCCCTACCACCTGTTCCTACGCCGCCACCGGCGCCCCCACCTCTCCCAATGCCGCCACTGGCGGCCCACTTCTCCCAACGCCACCACTGGTACCACCATATGGTCCTACACCACCACCGGCGCCCCCACCTCCCCCAACGCTACCACTGGCGCCTCCACTTTTCCCCACGCTGCCACTTCCTCTACTCCCACCTCAGGCCTACACGGACAACCAGAGTCCAAGGTATACAGTGGTCCTGATTTTAATTAAGTCACTCAGTTAGTATTAACCTCTACCACTTCAGCACCCATCTCAGTCCGACCAGCCGGTCACCTACCTGGTGTTGCAGCCTCTGGCGTGGCCGGAAGCAGCTCACCTCCAACTGCCCGTGGAGTGTGTGCAAAGATCCCGAGCAACTGCGATGAACGCCAGGCGCAGGCCCCTTTATAGTGCCCAGACCTAGGGGGCGGTAGGAATTCACGTGTGCTCCCCCGCGCTCCCCTGTACCCACCTATCACAGTGGTCACAAGGCAAATTTGAACTTCGCGCCTGTGGACTTGGCGCCTAACTGTAACACTTCCGGAGTCAGGTCTATCGCTTTCCACTCCCACGGATGTTGCTTCTTTGTCCCAAAAGCGCCATTTCAATACTAGAGCGTGGGCACCCGAGGCCAATTCTGTGATTAAAAGTCCCTAACAACTTTCTGATAAAGAGAAACCATGTGAAATCCTTCCTAACAAACTTTTATCCTGCGAGAACTTGGATAAGCGAGACTTGTTTCCTACTTGAATTGTCCAGACCTAAAAGTCTGTTATTGCAACCACTGGGAGAGGGCGCGGGGGGGGGGGGGGGGGGCGGGGGGGGGCGGGGCACGGGAACGGGGGCGAGGGCGCAGGAGCAGGGGCGTGGACGGGAACACGGGGTGGGGGTGGGGCGCGGGGGAGGCGGGGGCGCGGGGGAGGCGGGGGCGCGGGGGGAGGCGGGGGCGCGGGGGAGGCGGGAGCGCAGAGGGGCGGGGGTTGCAGAGGCGGCCATCTAGACCCCTAGATAAGAGCAAGGCAGCAACTCAACAGCGCCTGGCTATGGCGAACTCTGATGTTTACTTCCAGAACCCTCCAAAACCTGGAGATAAAAAAAAGTTACTTGAGGCTTTTTGGCACTCACTCCATACACACCAAGAAAAACAAACGGGGAAAACAGCGCTTTCTAGATTGTGCCAGTTTCTCCAGCGAGCATCCATATATTTCGTTATGTATGCCTTTGGGTAACAGAAAACAAATAAAATGTCCCTGCGTTTGATATTATTTTGTGCTAAGCATTGTTCCAAGTGTCTTACGACTTAATTCATACAACACTTTAAAAAGTAGGCAACTGTTAGCACTCTCATTTTAGAGATCACATAGCTAGAAAGTGGCAGAGCTGGCCGGGCACAGTGGCTCACGCCTGTAACCCCAGCACTTTGGGAGGCTGAGGCGGGTGGATCACGAAGTCAGGAGTTCGAGACCAGCCTGGTCAACATGGTGAAACCTCGTCTCTACTAAAGATAAAAAAAATTAGCCAGGTGTGGTGGCGCGCGCCCGTAATCCCAGCTACTCGGGAGGCTGAGGCAGGAGAATCGCTTGAACCTGGGAGGCAGAGGTTGCAGTGAGCCGAGATCGTACCATTGCACTCCAGCATGGGGACAGGGCGAGATTCCGCCTCAAAAAAAAAAAAAAAAAAAAGTAGTGGCAGAGCTGAGATTCAAACTCCAACTCTAGTTCCAAAACCTGCTCTTAAGCACCAGATTGCCTACCTAAATACAGATACTTTCTCAGTTGATAAAAAATTGGATAAAGGGGGCTGATTACTCTCTCTCTCTAAAATGAAGTTGCAAATTAACCTCTACAAGCCTCTTTATAAGAATGGGGATTATATAACTGTGCCTCAGAGGTGTGGGCAAAGAAACAAAATGTTAGCTATAATTGAGAGGCACATGCTTCAAGTAAAAGAGTGGGTTAGGTTTGGAATCAAATCTTAAAATGGGCAGTTCAGAAATTACACACATTTACTCAAGGTGTGCAAGCAACTCCTTTAGATTGAAGGTAGGGGGAGCTGAAGTAGACTGGAAATAATGTAGATTTTTCAACAGAAGCGAATGGGAGTAAAAACTTTTGAGTAGGCTTTCTTCCCATAATAATCTTTTAGGAAACAAACACCAATCCACATGAGGGCTTTAAGAAGTTGGGAAGTAAATTATGCAAAATTTTACTGAAACAAAATCTTCCCTCTCATTTATATCTCAGAGAAAACTGGCAAACAGCATTTGCCATGATATCAATTCCTCCCTGATGCTTGTGGCAGAGTTCGACCACTATACAGAGCAGGAAGGAAAATAATTTTGCCCCCAAGAACCAAGAAAAGAATGGTCCACATGAAGACCGAGACTACAAGGGTAAATGAAAGCAGAGAGGTCACAAGCAAAAGAGGAGCAAGCATGAATGGGGGTGTGTTGGGGATCAGAGGGTTTGTCTTTTTTTTTTTTTTTTTTTTTTTTTGAGATGACATCTCACTCTGTCGTCCAGGCTGGAGTGCAATGGCACGATCTCAGCTCACTGCAACCTCTGCCTCCCGGGTTCAAGCAATTCTCCTGTCTCAGCCTCGCATGTAGTTGGGATTACAAGCACGTGCCACCACTCCCAGCTAGTTTTTTTGTATTTTTAGTAGAGACAGGGTTTCACCATTTTAGCCAGGCTGGTCTTGAACTCCTGACCTCAAGTGATCCACCTGCCTCCGCCTCCCAAAGTGCTGGGGTTACAGGCGTGAGCCACCACACCCGGCCACTTTGCCTTCTTAATGGATCATAAACTAACCCCACCCTCTACCAGACCTGGCTGAGAAAACAATGTCTAATATCATAGCTACAGTAGGGAAATTTGGTCCTTTCATGCTGTTTGGAGGTGTTTAAATATAGGTTTCATCATTGGATGACCCTATTCTTCAGTCCAACACTCAATATAACAGGATACAAAATACATCAGCCGTATTAAGGGGAAATCATTCATTTATTGTTTAAGGATCGCAAGACAACATCTTAATTTCTGTAGCACGATTTAAATGTTTTACTTCTTTGATAAAGCAGAGTACAATAGAAAAAAAAAAATTAGTTTCCAGTAATATCTATATCTCTAATCAGAATTAAGTCTTCCACAGACATGTTACCTGGAAATAAAAGCCTGTTACAATAAGCAAAGCTTCAACCAGAGCGGCTACTTTTCGTGCCAGGAAAAAGTTCATCCCTATAGGAGGAATGATGTGCTATGTAAAACGGCTGTAAGGTCACAGCCTTGAGGGCATTGGAAGTATATTATCCTATTCCATATTAAGTAGTTCGGCGAATTTCAAACATCAGTTTATCTGCAACCATGCTGGCAACCTTCAACTGATATTTCAATCAACCGGTAAAAAATAAATTAAGAAATCCCTTCACGGATATTCCGTGATTTACACTGTTAAAAGGTACACTGTTCATTAACATGTAATTCTGGTTCAGAATTACCTTTGAGACTCCTTGCTCAAAATTTGGTTAACAGTAAGAATCTTTCAGAAATTCAAGCTCTTATTAATCAATAATTTGTCAGCTAGGATACATTCAGGCATCAGCTGCAACTACAGAATAGGTGCACAGCCTCAGCGCTTTGGAAAGACATAATCTAGAACACTACTAGCAGACAAAAAATTACCTGCAACTGGATAGCGTAAGTGCAGTATAGTGAGACAAAACATATATTCATATGTTGGCTTAAGCCTCAAACCCTCGATCCTTTGTTGAGATCCCATAATTTTATTCCTATGATTTTAATAACTCAAGTTCCAGGAGGACTATAAGTCTAATTTGTACTCCAAACCAAACAGCAGTGCAGTTCTCTACTACTGAGGCTGAATCCATACAGACTTCAAGACCAAGTCCAGAAGACAGTTATTATCTAAAAAATAATTACTTGAATACATAGATGATCCTTCAGAGATTTTACCTATAACCTATTTCTTGATGAAGGTTATTTAATGCACTGGAGATAACTGTGACTTACTGATCAAATACTTGAATACTTATACTTACCTGGGATTTCATTTCTGCTGAAAGAAATAGGAAGAACAGGACTCACTTAAAAAAAAAAAAAAAAAAAACTTTAGAAAGGAAGGTAAAAATCTTACACACACTATCACTTTTGGAAGCAGCATAGAAGGGGCAGTCAAGGGTAAAACACTGGTGAAACAGGTCAAAATTAGGAAAAAAAAAAAAAAACTATATTATTATCAATGACAGTACCACAACTGTGCCCTTGATAATTAGTAATCACTCCTAAAAATCTTCATTTGGCACCAGATGGTGGGTTTAAGAGAAACACCCTAGGATGTTTTGAATCAGGCTTCATTTTGTTAGTTGAGTTACAGGAGAATTTTAAGGGTGGGGGTATGGGGGTCAGGGAAGAGAAGGAAATGGGAAATGGACCAGAAAAAAATCTTGAGTCATCATCTAAATCAACAAAGCACTGACAGCTCCAAATATTAGGTCAGACACTAAAACGACTGATATAGGCTCAAGTGGTTTATAAAACCTATAAAAAGACTACACCAGCAAAGTCCCTGTCGATCTGTCAAAGTTCAGAAACTAAAACAGGGAGTAACATTTTAGCTTAAAACCTTATCTCAAGAGAATCATATACACTTCACATGAATAAAAATACCTGAAACCAAACATTTTTAAAAGCTCCAGTACCCAAAATATAAAGAAAAAAGTTAATCCAGAAGACTGAATCAATCCATGGAATCACAAAGCGGCTGGACAATCTATATCTCCCCTCCACACTAACCATCCCATGGAAGACCAAGGGAGATCAGACCTTCCAGACCTATGCACCATCTGGTCGCCGCAAAATTCTACGGAGATTCCTTGTGGAACAGCAGTTTCCCATCTCTTGTGTCTCTCCCTACCATGCAGGAAGCAAGTCTGGCTGTGCTATTCTATTACCATTATATATCACCCATCTGCAACAAGGTACTGTACAGACAAGTAAGAAGTATGTTATCTAGTTCCCTTTCCCCCAGAAGGTTGAGGCTCAGGTATAGGGGTAATTCTCCTGTGCAGTCTTTATTTATGCTGACTCAGTGACTTCAACAGGCTTAATCATGTGGTCAGGTTTGTTGCCAGCTGCATAATGCTCCCACATCTGTAGATAGAGCCGCTCTAGTTCCATTGTGTATTGTTTGGTGTTGAACAGAGGGCTAGATATTCTTTGCTTCCAGACTTTGCCACGAATTTTCTTCAGGCTGGGTAATAAAAAACGAGAACCCAGTTTACAAATCAGAGCAGAAACTCAGAAACACACTCTATAAATACCTAGTTCTCTTTGTGGCAAAAAATGCATGACCAAACTTTACGCTATCTCATTTCCTGATTGGCTTCCTGTTAAAAAGGGAAGGGTCACATCTTACATAATGCTAACATTGAAATGAGCTCAACTCCACATACTCTGAAAAAACTTAGTTCTTTCCTAAACAAGTATATCCAAGGGATACCACGCGTTCTCCACTTTGTCTTATTTCTACCTTTAAGATAACAATAATTGACAACGGCACATGACTATTCCTATGTACTACTGCTTACCATTTTGGTAAGCAATTTAGCAATGTATGTATTAACCTTAAATGTTCATAACCCTCTGGCCTAACAATAACACTTTTAAATCTATTAAAAAGAAATAATCAGATGCAAAAACATACAGGACCATGCAAAGATATTCATTGAAGCATCATTTACAAAAGTTAAAGCATAAACATAAGATGAAGTATTCGATTTATGGTCATTTTAATGAATAGAAAACCACTCAAGGGGAAAAGAAATATAATAAGTCTACTCTCGTAATTTTCCACTTGTACCTGAACTGAGTTGTTCAGATTTTTAAAAATTGCTAATATCACCAAGAGTATGGTTCTGTTCAGAAAAATAAAAAAGAAGTAATTGATTCTTCAGGAAACACAGGGGAAAAGATTTCTACTTCCCTTTTGAATACATTATTTTTCATGAGATTATTCTTAGATGAAGGGATAAATACTTTAGAACCAGAAGCCAGAACATTTCTGTGCATTTTTAAAAGCAATAATTTTTATTTATTTTCTTTTAATTTTTGAAATAGAGTCTCACTCTGTTGTTCAGGCTGGAGTGCAATGGAACGATGATGGCTCACTGCAGACTGAACCTCCTTAGCTCAAGCAATCCTCCTGCCCCAGCCTCCCGGAAGCTGAGACTACAGGCATGCATCACCACACTCAGCTATTTTTGTATTTTTTGTAGAGATGGGGTCTCGCCATGTCTAGGCTGGTCTCGAACTCCTGGGCTCAAGCAATCCTCCTCCCTCAGCCTCTCAAAGCGCTGGGATTATAGGCATAAGCCACCACGCCCAACTTTGTTTTAATGTTTGTTGTGACAGTAGTAGTAAAATGGTTGTGCATATCTGTTGGTCTGAATACAACCATGTCCATATTAATGCTACCCTCCAAAGAGAAAGACCTGTGCACTCTATTTTTTTTAAAATTCTATGCCAATAGGAAAATAAACTGTAGAACATACATACAGTGAAATACTACTCAGCAAAAGAAATAAACTTGCTGAAAGAAACCTTTAGAGTGCATATTGACATAGTTCCATTTGGATAAAATTCTAGAAAAGCAAAATTAATTTATGGAAGGGAAAAAAACCCTCCATAACAGTGGTTGTCTCTGGGGGTTGGTGAAAAAGACTGACTGAAAAGGAGCATGAAGAAACTCTCTGGAGTGATAATGTTTTTTGTCTTCATAGGAGTTTGGGCTACAAAGGTATTTCTCGGTTGGGCACTGTGGCTCACACCTGTAATCCCAGCACTTCAGGAGGCCGAGGCAGGCGGATCACAAGGTCAGGAGATCAAGACCATCCTGGCTAACACGGTGAAACCCTGTCTCTACTAAAAATACGAAAAATTAGCCGGGTGTGGTGGCACGTGCCTGTAGTCCCAGCTACTCGAGAGGCTGAGGCAGGAGAATCGCTTGAACCCAGGAGGCAGAGGTTGCAGTGAGCCAAGATCGCACCACTGCACTCCAACTTGGGTGACAGAGCAAGACTCCGTTTCAAAAGAAAAAAAAGGGTTATTTCTCAAAACTCACTGAATATTTGTGTATTTCACTGTATGTAACTTCTGCCTCAAAAGAAAAAAGTAGCCAGGCACAGTGGCTCACACCTATAATCCCAACACTTCGGGAGGCCGAGGCAGGCAGATCACTTGAGGTCAGGAGTTTGAGACCAGCCTGGGCAGCCTGCCGAAACCCTGCCTCTACTAAAAATACAAAAATTAGCTAGGTGTGGTGGCTCACGCCTGTAGTTCCAGCTACTCAGGAGGTTGAGGGGAAGACTGCTTGAGCCCAGGAGGCGGAGGTTGCAGTGAGCGGAGATCGTATCACTGTACTCCAGCCTGGGCAACAGAGGGAGACCCTATCTCAAAAAAAATATGTATACTGAACTCCAGTTAATGACAGCCATTCTTAAGTATTTAAGGAGAAATGTACTGATGTCTGCAATTTATTTCAAAATGTGTCCAATAAGATGGATTGGCAGATGAATAAAGGGAATAAATGGATGGATATGTAATAAAGCAAGAATAGTAAAATGCTAATGGTAGATTCTAAGCAGTAGGTATAGATGTGTTTATTATAAAATTAAAAATTTTGAGAACAAAAATGTTGGGGAAAAGCATTGTATGAACCAAACTAAGTTCCAAAGAGTCTAATAAAAATTTTAAAATGCACCACAGGCTGGGTGCAGTGTCTCACGTGCCTGTAATCCCACCACTTTGGGAGGCCGAGGTGGGTGGACTGCTTGGGCCCAGGAGTTACCAGCCTGGGCAATATTGGTGAGACCCTGTCTCCACAAAATATTTAAAAAAAAAAAAAAAAAAAAAAAAAAGCCAGGCATGGTGGCATGTGCCTATAGTCCCGGCTACTGGAAGGCTAAGGTGGGAGGATCCCTTGATCCCAGGAGGCAGAGGTTGCAGTGAGCCGTGATCATGCCACTGCACTCCAGCCTGAGCAACAGAGCGAGACCCTGTCTGAAAATAAAATGCACTACATTTTTTTACTATAGTTATCTCTGGGCTAATGGACATGAATCTTATTTTTTTTTTAATGCCTGGGCTCAAATTTCTCACTTTTCTTAGACGTATGTTATGTTCTATGGAGGAAATTCTGAAAATATTAAGTAGCTAACATCTGTTGAATGTTTACCAGCTACCAACAACCATTCTAACTACTTTACACGGAATGCCTTTTTTAATCCTCACATCATCTCTGCAAAGTAGGTACTAGCATTATGCTCCATTTTGCAGAAGAAGAAACAAAGGCACAACACAGAGATTTACTTGCCCAAAGCTCGTAAGTAGGAGAGCTTGGGTTCACTCAGGTAGTCTGACTCAAAAAGTATGTTTAATTATTAAGTAATATGCTACTTCTCAGAAAAACACAAAGGAAAAACATCACCCATTATACCAAAAGAAAAACCTCATTTAAGAAATACCCGCTGGGCACAGTGGCTTATGTCTGTAATCCCAGCACTTTGGGAGGCCGAGGTGGGTGGATCACGAGGTCAGGAGTTCGAGACCAGCCTGGCCAACACAGTGAAATCCAGCCTCTACTAAAAATACAAAAATTAGCTGGGTGTGGTGGTGGATGCCTGTAGTCCCAGCTACTCAGGAGGCTGAGGCAGGAGAATCGCTTGAACCCGGGAGGCAGAGGTTGCAGTGAGCCGAGATCACGCCATTGCACTCCAGCCCAGGCAACAGTGCGAGACTGTCTCAAAAAAAAAAAAAAAAAAAAAAACCGCTGGGCGCAGTGGCTCACGCCTGTAATCCCAGCCTTTGGGAGGCCTAGGTGGGTGGATCATGAGGTCAGGAATTCGAGACCAGCCTGACCAACACAGTGAAACCCCACCTCTGCTAAAAATACAAAAAATTAGCTGGGTGTGGTGGCAGGCACCTGTAATCCCAGCTACTCAGGAGACTGAGGCAGGAGAATCGCTTGAACCCGGGAGGCAGAGGTTGCAGTGAGCTGAGATCGCACCATTGCACACTTTAGCCTGGGCAACAGTGCAAGGCTGTCTCAAAAAAAAAAAAAAAAAAAACAAAACAAAACAAAACGCCAGGCACAGTGGCTCACTCCTGTAATCGCAGCACTTTGGGAGGCCGAGGTGGGTGGATCACGAGGTCAGGAGTTCAAGATCAGCCTGGCCAACATGGTGAAACCCCGTCTCTACTAAAAATACAAAAATTAGTTGGGCGTGGTGGCGTGCACCTATAGTCCCAGCTACTCGGGAGGCTGAGGCAGGAGAATTGCTTGAACCCGGGAGTCAGAGGTTGCAGTGAGCCAAGATCGCGCCACTGCACTCCAGCCTGGGCGACAGAGCGAGACTCCGTCTAGAAAAAAAAAAAGGAAAAGAAAAAAGAAATACCCAGCCTGGGCAACATACTGAAACTTAATCTCTACAAAAAAATTTAAAAATTAGCCAGGCATGGGGCATGGTGGCATGTACCTATAGTCCTATAGTCCCTGCTACTCAGGTGGCTGAGGTGGGAGGATCGCCTGAGCCCAGGACATGGAGGCTGCAGTGAGCCAAGATCACACCACTGCATTCCAGCCTAGGCAACAGAGCAAAATCCTATCTCGAAAAAAATAAAAGAATGAAAGAAATACTAGTTTATTGTATGGATAAATCCTCACTCATCTAAGCATCACCCCTCTAATTCCTACTATTTTCAGGCATTTAAGTTATGCTTTCTTCATTTCTTACACCGATTGTAGTGAAGAAGTGACAGTATTAGGGTCAAAGATCTAACTTTTTTTTTTTTTTTGAGACAGAGTCTCGCTCTGTTGCCCAGGCTGGAGTGCAGTGGCGCAATCTCAGGTCACTGCAAGCTCTGTCTCCTGGGCTCATGCCATTCTCCTGCCTCAGCCTCCCGAGTAGCTGGGACTACAGACGCCCGCCACCATGCCTGGCTAATTTTTTGTATTTTTTAGTAGAGACGGGGTTTCACCGTGTTAGCCAGGATGGTCTCCATCTCCTGACCTCGTGATCCGCCCGCCTCACCCTCCCAAAGTGCTGGGATTACAGGCGTGAGCCACCACACCTGGCCCAAAGATCTAACTTTCAAGGCTCTAAAAACTCGGAGGAAGGGCAGTACCAATTTATTCACCAATGCATGAAAAGGCTAGTCCTCAATGCTACCTCACTGATACAAAAAATCTTTTTATTATATAGGCAAATAATGGATATACCTCAGGTTCTTTTTTTGGTTTTTTTTTGAGATAGAGTCTCACTCTGTCACCCAGGCTGAAGTGCAATGGTGTGATCTTGGCTCACTGCAACCTCTGCCTCCCGGGTTCAAGCAATTCTCCTGCCTCAGCCTCCTGAGTAGCTGGGACTACAGGCACATGCCACCACGCCCAACTAATTTTTGTATTTTTAGTAGAGACGGGGTTTCACCACGTTGGCCAGGCTGGTCTCGAACTCCTGCTCTCAGGTGATCCGCCCAAGCCTCCCAAAGTGCTGGGATTACAGGCATACGTCACCACACCCAGCCTCAGTACAATTTTAATTGGCATTTCTACTACAGAGCCTGAAACACTTTCTTGTTAACCTTTTGTATTTCCACTTCAGTGAGGTGTCTGGTCATTTCCATTTTTACTTTCCTATTAGGGGATTATAAAATTTAAATGTTCTGCAGTCTTTACATAGCCAGGTAATTAATAATTTGTTATCTGAGACAAAAGATTTTTTCCCCTCGTTTGCCTTTTAATTTTCTTGAATATTTTTTATTCAGCCATTTACTTTTTACATAGTAAAACCTATTGATCACTTCATTTCTAAGAGTTTAGAAGTACTTCTCCCATCCAGAGGGCATACGACTAGTTCACCTATTTTATATTACACTTATTTCATGGTTTCATTTTATAACAGCTATATTCTCTCTACTTTACCAAATAATTTGTTCAAGGAAAAGTTTACTTACTATTCTAGATCAGTTCCCAGCTTCACAGCTATGTCTTCATATTCTTGTCTGTTTTTAGCAATAAGCTCAAGACAACCTAAGCAAGTGAGCTGGGAAGCTGCAACTCGAGAAGCAAGAGTCTCTCCTGCAATACAAAAGATAACAACCGCACATCTGAGAACATAAAACAGCACAGAGTTAATGTTATTTATGTTAAGCCTCCACACAACGCAGATGGAGAATGAAGTTGGAACAAGTCTCACTTTCTGTCACCTTTCCTTTAATGTTGCTCCTAGTACACATAATTTCACCTGGAAGTTTCTCCCCCAAATGGAGATTTTCAAAAGAACAAGGAAGATTCCAGTGATTTATCAGCAACTTACCTGGCATAGTCACCATGGGGGTCCCTGCCCAGAGGACATCCATCCCTGTGGTGTGCCCATTACAGAGTGGAGTGTCCAAGCAGACATCAGCCAGCTGGCCTCTCCTGACGTGTTCCTCTTTAGGAGCAACAGGTGAAAAAATGATACGGTTCTGGGGCAGGCCCATGTTTTGTGCATACTGTTGAATATTAGGTTCTCCTACTGCTGGAAAACGCAACAGCCAGAGTACACTATTGGGAACACGCTTCAGAATCTAAAATAGGGAAAATAAGAATAATTATTAATAGCAGATCTGCCTTTTTCAACAAAGACTCCCAGAGGTCTCTAATAATTCTACCACACTCTATTCTTTCCAACCAGATAGAAGCCTGCTGTGAACTTAAGTCTTTCCTTCACAGAGATGAATTATATCAATTGAATTATCCCTCTTCTGCTTAGCTGTCCTCAAAGTTGAGTTCAAAGAAAGGCAAAATCTGAGGCAGCTACCTCCTGTGGGAATTGACACAGGCAGTGTGTTTTGTTAAGAGAGAGGAATTTTGCATTCCAAATTTCAAATCCCCCACTATGATACAACCAAGAAAGTTACCTCACACTTGCCTAACTTTATTTGCCTAATATAAATCGGTCTTTTCTGTAAAGGGCCAGATAGCAAATATTTTTGGCTCTGCGGCCACACGGACTGTCATAGCTGCTCAGTTCCTCTGTTGTAGCTTGAAAGCAGCCACAGACAATGTGTAAACAAGTAGGCATGGCTATGTGTCCATAAAGTTTTATTTACAAAAACAAGCAGTGGGCTGGATTTGACCCACAGGTCATAGTTTGCCAACTCCTGATTTAGATTTACATCTACTCTATGTACCATGTAAGTTCAAAATCCCTTTCTCTGAAAGCTATGAGAACAGATGAATTTCTAAATTCAGAATATTTCAGATTTTAAAAAAGTACTACTGTGTGTGTGTGTGTGTGTGTGTGTGTGTGTGTGTGTGTGTGTATTACATAACACCCTCAGCAGCAACTTCCTATAAACATATTAGTACCTCTGCATTGAGATGCAGGAATAGTCATACTAAATGGAATAAATAAAAGACTACAAATACCCTGACATAGTTTGACTGTGTCCCCACCCAAATCTCTCTTCTTGAACTGTAGTTCCCATAAGCCCCATATGTCATGAGAGGGACCCAGTGGTAGGTAATTGAATCATGGGGGCAGTTATTCCCAATGCTGCTGTTCTCGTGATAGAGAGTGAGTTCTCACAAGATCGGATGGTTTTATAAGGGGCTTTCCCCCCTTTGGCTCAGCACTTCTTCCTGCCATCATGCGAAGGACATGTTAGCTCCCTTTTCGGCCATAACTGTAAGTTTCCTGAGGCCTCCATAGCCACGTGGAACTGTGAGTCAATTAAACCTCTTTCCTTTATAAATTACCCAGTCTCGGGCAGTCCTTTATAGCAGCATGAGAACGGACTAATACATACCCTAATGTTAGTTCAGGTAGTTTTGCTGCCAAACAAATTTGCCACACACTTATGAAAAAGCTTTTGATTTTCAGAGTTTTTGTGAACATCAGGAAGTAAAGATTAAGGACAGTAGACCTGTACTCATCTGCTTCCTCTTCTCTTCTATCCTCCCCTCTCCTCTAAACATAAAACAAAACAGATATCGGGGAAAAAATTAACCAAGGAATTACCTCCAGATTACCTAAAGGTAAAACATGCCATTTTATTTTAGTTCTATGGATTAAGAGCCAGTTATAGCTATCCGATATCCCACTTATGCAAACTTGTCTGATGAACTGAGAGATAATCTATGTACAGATCGACTCCTTCTTGGTTATAACTCTACAATACTACAAGAATGTTAAAAATGGGTGGATGTACATGACAGTATATGCTATCAGTTTAGACCAGGGGTTGGCGAACTACACAGCCTGTGAGCCAAATCTGGCATACTGCCAGTTCGTATAAATAAAATTTTATTGGAACACAGCCACACTCATCATTTACAAAATGCCTATGGTTATTTTCATGCTACAATGGCAAAGCTGAGTAGATGTGAAACAGCATGGACCACAAAACTATTTACCATCTGGCCCTTTAAGAAAAAGTCTGCTGGCCCTTTAGACAGAAGAATGCTTTGAATATGTAAATTTAAAAGGTTCGCAATGTCATATTTAGACACTGGAAGGAGAAACCAAAAATGCCTGAAAAATCTACATCTCTTGAAGATTATAAATGAGCACAAGGCCAGGCACAGTGGCTCACACATGTAATCCTAGCACTTTGGGAGGCCAAGGCGGGCAGATCTCTTGAGGCCAGGAGTTGGAGGCCAGCCTGGCCAACATGGTGAAACCCTGTCTACTAAAAATACAAAAAAAAAAAAATTACCCAGACATGGTGGCACATGCCTGTAATCCCAGCTACTTGGAAGGCTGAGGCACAAGAATCACTCGAACCTGGGATGCAAAGGTTGCCATGAGCCAAGATCACACCACTGCACTCCAGCCTGAACAACAGAGTGGGATTCTGTTTTTTAAAAAAAGGGCATAACCCAGTTGAGTCACATGTAAATAAATAAAATAAATTTTTTAAAAAGTATTTTTAAAAAAATTTTTTTTGAGATGGAGGTTTGCTCTTGTTGCCCAGTCTGGAGTGCAATGGCATGCTCTCGGCTCACTGCAACCTCCACCTCCCGGGTTCAAGTGATTCTCCTGTCTCAGCCTCCCGAGTAGCTGGGATTACAGGCGCCTACCACCAAGTCCAGCTAATTTTTTGGTATTTTTAATAGAGACGGGGTTTCACAATGTTGGTCAGGCTGGTCTCAAGCTCCTGACCTCAGGTGATCCACCCGCATCGGCCTCCCAAAGTGCTGGGATTACAGGCGTGAGCCACTGCACCCAGCCAAAAAAAAAAATTTAAAAAGAAATGAGCAGAACAGCTCCTAAACGGGAGTGGAAGGACCATCTTCAGCAAGAAGCTCTAGATACAAAATCTTTATTAGTCTCTAACATGGTAACAATAAGTCTATGCATACTCACGTTTGCCCACATCTGCAAAGTAGAAGGGTCAATTTTATACAACTGATTAAAGTTACAGTATACAATGGCATCTTCTGGTAACCCGTACTGAGAACGGGTGGTTACAATAATGGTACGGGGAACCTCCTCTCCAGTTGCAGCCTTATTGTTGATCTAGAACAAGGAAAAGATGATGGTTATATTTAAAGGCAAAAGGAGTCCAATATTTCAATCCATAAGATAAAAAATGGTATAACCATTAAAAGTCACTGAATCATGAAAAAATATTCATGATATATGAAGTTTAAGAAAAGGCAAACCGTTGCAGCATTATCTTAATTTAATTTAGGGGAGACTGCACTATGAAACTTCTTGCTCTAACCAAAAAAGGTCTCAAAATCCTATTAACAATCCAACAGCTTTTGATCACTCTTTTCTTCATGAATGAAATGTCCTTTTCTAAATCACATCTTCTCTTCAAGGCTAAATTACTCCTCCAAATGGTCTCTTCTCCCAAGAGTGTCTCTCTTCACATTGATCATCACCGCTTCTGAGTTTCTACATACATAAGTAGTTTCATCTTGTAATTCTCACACATTTGAGTACTGCCTTACATTGTTACATAACTATTCCAGGTGTGCAAGGACATCTATGACCTCTAGAGGTCAGAGATCTTTGCCTTACACTCTCTTGATAGAGCTACTTATTTAAGCATGCAATATATTATTTATTGAGTACATACTACATTACTGTGATTAAGACATGGGCTCAGTAATTCAATTCAGTAGAGGATACAAACACAGGGAATTATCATCTGCTGTGCTGTATGTAATGATATATTCCAAACATTACAGAGGTATAAAGGACAGGTACCAATGAAGTAGGGATGGAGACGTTAGCGGTAAGTACGGAAATGGATTCCTGGAAGAGCTGTCTGAACTGAACGTCTGAGTAGGATTTAGCTAGGGAAAGGATGGGTTTACAGAAGCAAGAAACTGTATGGTATCTACACATAGTTCATCATATAAGAGAGTAAGGCCACAGGCAGGGAATAACAAGATATTAACACAGCAGTTTCTCAGTAAGTAATAATCTGCTGGCTGAATCCAGGAGACTTTTAAAATCAGACACACCTATATAAGATGCATGTTTCCACTAAACTCATTTCCTCATCTATAAAATGGTGATAATGACACTTGACTCCTAGAGTTATCATGAGGTTAAGGGAAATAAATGCATACTTGGCGGGACATATAATGTATTATTATCTTCTCACCTGAGTAGTTGCCAGTCCATTGCTAATACTGAATCCATTAATTGTTATTTGAATCTGTCCTCTGTTAATCATTTCAATAACTGCTTCTGCAATAGTATTCATAGGAATAACAGGCATATTAAGAGCTGTGTTACTGCTATCTGCATTGTCTCCTCCATCAGGACACTTCATCTGAAAAAAAGAAATGCATTATTAGGGAAAAGATCGTGAATGCAGTTAACTTTATTTCAATGACAATACTGACTAGGTTCTGACCTTGACAATTTTCACATCTGGTAGACTATCAAGAAATGCTTTGAGGTCGATGCCATTCAGAACTATCCGATTGTCATAAATGTGCCCATTGGACTTAAAATCGATGACTGCTTTTTTCTAATGGAAAAAATAGTTTCAGACATGTCTTTTAGGATTTACACAGACAATAGCAAGGAAATAAAAAGCTACAGTTCTTTGAAATTCCTCCATAGCACTGTTTCATACCTACCTTCAGGTGAGGGAACATATTAGCATGATCACCAATAAAAAAAGTGTGGGGCATATAAGCCAATTTCTCAGAATACTGCTCAGCAACTTCAGCTGGCGAAGTTTCCTGATCAGTGATAATATAATCCATGAAAAGCGCACCACTCGTCCCAGGGTATCCCAGCCACATTGCCTTAAAAAAATCAGATCAAAAACTGATTAAGAACTTTTATCAGTACACTTATCTCTAAATTCATCAAGTCATATACATTAAATATGTACAACTTTTTGTATGTCAACTGTACCTCAATAAAGTGGTTTTTAAAAAAAGAACCTAAAGGTGCCAAAATTAAATAAGTAAATAAACAAGGAGGTCTAACTCTTTTTTAGAGACAGGGTCTCACTCTGTTCCCTAGGCTGGAATACAATGGTGCAATCGTAGATCACTACAGCCTCAAACTCCTGGGCTCAAGCAATCCTTCTGCCTCAGCCTCCAGAGTAGCCAGGATTACAGGCACTTGCCACACGCACAGTAAGGCTGACTTCTTTAGCCGAAAGCAATGAAGTAGTTCTATAAGAGAGACTCTCACTCTGTCACCCGGGCTGGAGTGCAGTGGCACAGTGATAGTTCACTGCAGCCTCAAACTCCTAGGCTTAAGCAATCCTTCCACCTTAGCCTCCCGAATAGCTGGGATCACAGAGGCACACTACCACTCTAGCCAATTTTTTAATTTTTTGTAGAGATAGGGTGTTTTGCTTTGTTGCCCAGGCAGGTCTCAAACTCCTGGTTTCAAGAGATCCTCCTGCCTAAGCATCCCAAAGTGCTGGGATTACAGGCATGAGACACCATACCCGGCCTGTATTTTAGACTAACTTTCAAAATGCTAAAATGTTCTTCAAATTTGCAAGACAGAGTAACTGTTCATAGCCAACCATGAATTGCATGTCTCCATATACATGTACCTATAAGCATTGTGCTCTACACTATTTTTGTCCTGTGCATTTCAACAACTTAAAAAAATTAAAATTATGTCTGCCCTACAGTTTCAAATATCAGTTAACCAGAGAGAGGAAAAGCAGCACATCACTGTCTTCTTAGCCAAATACATGTTATAAGTGATGACTGTTAATTTGTTTACCTGAATAGGAGCTGGCCTGAGAGCAAAAAGCTCATTTCGAGCACCCTTAGTATAGCCATTCATATTTACAAGGATATGAATTCCATCCTGATGGATGCGATCAGCTGCTTTTCCATTGCACGGAATCTACAGAATAGAAAATAAGAACTCACTATGTATAATCTCAGATCAATTCCATTAGTTTTAATGGCATTTAACATAATTCAGATTCCCAGATGGAAAAGAGGTAAGAACACAAATTAACTACATTAATTCGGGCACAAATATGGTTGAGTGCCATTAAAATGGGCCCAAAGCATTAGAGAAACAGAACACAAAGGAATGAAAGTTCACTTCTGGATTGAATATATGGGTAACAACATTTCATAGAGAAATTGGTATTTGAAATTTGTAATCTTTTTTTTTTTTTATTTGGTAGGGACAGGGTCTCACTATGTTGCCCATGATGGCCTCAAGCAATCCTTCCACCTCAGCCTCACAAAGGATTATACACGTGAGCCACTGCACCCAGCCTCGAACTGGTATTTGAAATAGGTCTTCAAAGACGAATAGGAGTTTGAAGGAGTTTAACAGAATACAATCTCAGTAGAGAACAGTATGAATGAAGAACTAGAGTAAAGTGTGAGGCAGTTTAGAAAATGGTGAGTAGGCCGGGCATGGTGGCTCACACCTGTAATCCCAGCCCTTTGGGAGGCCGAGGCGGGTGGATCACCTGAAGTCAGGAGTTTCAGACCAGCCTGGCCAATGTGGTGAGACCCCATCTCTACTAAAAATACAAAAATTAGCTGGGTGTGGTGGCAGGCGCCTGTAATCCCAGCTACTCGGGAGGCTGAGGCAAGAGAATTGCTTGAACCTGGGAGGCAGAGATTGCAGTGAGCCGAGATTGTGCCACTGCATTCCAGCCTGGGCGACAAGAGCAAAACTCCGTCTCAAAAAAAAAAAAAAAAAAAAAAAAGGTGAGTAATTCACTTCTATTTAGTATAGGGTATACAAGATGTTGAATGGTGAGTTAAAGTATTGACAAAGTTGTGGCAAACAGAGAAAGATTACAAAAGCTATGCTGAAGAGTTTAGACTGCAATCAATCAGCAGTGAGTCCCTAAAGGTCTCAGAGGTAGAAAGAGGTATGCTTCTTGGTCACAAAGAGTCCAACTGTGTATCAAAAATGGCCAGGCATACTTTTGAAGCAACAGCTATATTGCAAAATTTGTTGGTACATACTATTTATTAAATGAGAAGTCTCAAAACCTTTCTGCTAGGACTTCAGTGATTCATATATATATACACATACACATGTATATTTTTATATATATGCATACATACCATACCTGCATGTGTATGTACATACATACATGTGTGTACACACACACACTATATAAAGAGTATATTATCTCTATTAGTCAAAGTGACTAATAGAGTCTACAAAGAAAACACTGTAGCCTACATACTCAGCAAATTAATTCCCCCACAGGTTTCAATCTTAATTTATCATAAAACTTACGCTCCTAGAGGATACAACAATAGAACAAGTACAGAAATAAAGATAACCAAAGGCAAAGGCCCGTGGAAACTGATGAACCATAGTTCATCTATTTTTTCTTTTTTTTTTTTTTTTTTTTTTTGAGATGGAGTCTTGCTCTGTTGCCAGGCTGGAGTGCAGTGGTGCGATCTCAGCTCACTGCAACCTCCACCTCCTGGGTTCAAGCAATTCCCCTGCCTCAGCCTCCCAAGTAGCGGGGATTACAGGAATGCATCACCACACCCAGCTAATTTTTTGTATTTTAGTAGGAGACGGGGTTTCACCATGTTAGCCAAGATGGTCTCATCTCCTGACCTCATGATCCGCCCGCCTCGACCTCCCAAAGTGCTGGGATTACAGGCGTGAGTCACCACACCCGGCCCTATTTTCTTTAAAAGACCTATTTATTCTTCTCCCAAGTCACCATTTTGTCAATATTTATTAAGTATCTTCTGTCGTAAGTGCTGGCTCAATCTCCAGAAAAGTTGTATGTCCAAGCACAAGCATAACACATTTCTGTTTCATCTGCAACCTCGGAAAAAGCCATGCTGATTAACATAAATGACCAAGGAAATAAGATCAACACAATTGCCTATATGTGGTATTATAGCATTTAATACTAATCAAAAATAAACTATATGCTAATAGTTTTATTTAAACTTGCTCAAAATAAAAAGTTAAAGTATGAGAGTTTCATCTACCTGAGAAAGATCAATGAAATGATTGGCTTCTGCCATCACCTTCACTCGGAAGTTTGTGCCATCATCTGGGCTCAGGGCATAACAGAACACCTGAAAGGCAGCACATGGCATATTTAATAACACTGGCTCAAATCTTTCCAAAAGACACGGGGTTTCCATGCCTCATGGTGACAAGCCAACATTGTGGGTTTTTTCTTTCTTAAACAAATAGTGATTCTAGAGAAACACTAGTCTTACCTCAAATTTATCAGGATTGTGCATGCCTGGAATAGACTGCATAAGGTGAGAAGTAGGATGATTCCCAAAGTCAGAACTCACATATCCTACACGCAGCCGACCATCACTGAGCTTCAAGTCTTTTGGATGTTCATATGGTGGTTTATGAAGAACATTAATCTATCAACAGAATCCAATGCTTGTTAGTAAAATCTACATAAATTTTCATCTAGGAAAACTGACGAAAAACACACCAAACCTATACCTCACACCTGTTGAAAAAGGTCTGCCCAGAGCATTTAGTTAATATTGCCGGAGAGATGCAACCTCAGCACTTTATGTAATATGCTTCATACTTTGACCTGCTCCTGAGATCTATAAAGCATGAGCAAATCCCAGCACTCTGGGAAGGCAAGGAGGTGGATTGCTTGAGGTCAGGAGTTCGAGACCAGCCTGGCCAACACGGTGAAATCCAATCTCTAGTAAAAAAAAAAAAAAAATTTAAAAAAAAAAAAAAAATTAGCTGGGCGTGGTGGTGCGTGCTTGTAGTCCCAGCTACCTGGGAGGCTGAGGTGGGAGAATCGCCCAAACCTGGGAGGGTGGAGGTTGCAGTAAGCCAAGGTTGTGCCACTGTACTCCAGCCTGGGCAACAGAGCAAGACCCTGTCCCAAAAAAAAAGAAAAAGTGCGAGCAAATCTAAAACTTGTAGGTATGAAGCAGTATGGACAGAGCATGGTTTCCTCCCGCATATTAGAAAATTCTATAGGGAAACATTTTCTAAAAACAAAATTATGGCCGGGGGCAGTGGCTCATGCCTGTAATCCCAGCACTTTGGGAGGCTGAGGCAGGCGGATCACCTGAGGTCAGGAGTTCGAGACCAGCCTAGCATGGCAAAGCCCCATCTCTACTAAAAATACAAAAAGTAGCCGGGCGTGGTGGCACACGCCTGTAATCCTAGCTACTCGGGAAGCTGAGGCACAAGCATCACTTTAACCTGGGAGACAGAGGTTGCAGTGAGCTGAGATAGCACCACTGCACTGCAGTCTGGGTAACAGAGACACTGTCTCAAAAAAAAAAAAAAAATACACCTAGCACTCCAATCTATTATCCAACCTTTGATCTAATCCTTGATCAAGTACTGCTCTAATTCTCAAAGGTGAATACAAAATACCAAGCACTCCATTAAACATGATGGCTGGCCAGGCACAGTGGCTCACACCTGTAATCCCAGCACTTTGTCAGGGCGAGGTGGGCAGATCACTTGAGCCCAGAGGTTTGAGACCAGCTTGGGCAACATAGCAAAACCCCATCTCTACAAAAAATACAAAATTAGATGTGGTGGCATGCGCCTGTAGTCCCAGCTACTCGGGAGGCTGAGGTGGGAGGATCACCTAAACTCGGGGAGTTCGAGGCTGCAGTGAGCCATGATCACACCGCTGCACTCCAGCCTGGGCGACAGAGCAAGGCCCTGACTCAAAAAGAAAGAAAAAAAGATAAAAGAAAAAAAAAATTACGGCTTTCAACTTAAAGAAAAGTACCATTAGTCTATCATTAGTGTTTAAGTGAAGGAGTTAAGGATTCCATCTTATGAAGTGCAGGGGGTTATACTCAGGACACAATGGAAGGGGTTCTGAAGTGGCTCACAAAAGTTTTATTTCTCAACTTTATAATCATTCATTAAGCCACAGATTTGATTTGCAGAGTTTTCTGTATTTGTGTTTTAGTTTACAACAAAAAGATTAAAACAAAAGAATCACACCTTATCTAAGCACAGGTTGCCGTGCCTCTCAGCAATAGCCTTCCTGAAGCCATGAGAAAGAGGATATAGCATACTATGATGAGGATGCACAGAAGGCAACCTATTCTTCTCTAACTGGTCAGCCACAATACTGACCAACTTCTTCATTCGCTCATCATAGTCTGTCCAATCACAGACAATCTAGAGAAAGCAAAAAGAAGTTATTATCCAGAAAGCCCTATCCCAGTATTTAATATTTGATATGTCTTTGGCCTAAAGTAATGTCAGATAGCCTATTAAAAACACTATTTCCAGTCAGGCTTGGATTCTTATGGCATACAACAAAAAACAAAGAGCCAATTACTGGCCTGTTATTCTTTACCTGCAGGCAATGAGCCAAGTTACAATAAGCATCAGGAAAATCAGGCTTAAGTTTCAGAGCCGTGCGATAAGAAGCTATAGCTTCTGGAATATTCCCTGAATCCTGGAAAATAAATAAAGCAGGATGGTAAAAAGCTTCCAAAAATTAAATTTTAGGTGTTAAACTGCACATATTATGATAAACAGTAGTACCTTATGAATGGAAGCCAGATTGCTATGCGCATCTGCAAATGCAGGATTAATTTGGATGGCACGCGTGTAACACTGCAAGGCTCCCTGAACATCCTGCATCTCCTTTAGAGTGTTTCCCATATTAGAGTAGGCATCAGCAAAGGTAGGACTGATTCTAAAAGACAAGCCAAAGGTTTTATTTCTCCAATACAAAAATCTTTAACCCACTGTAATGCTAACTTATTCTATTGTTATTTAAAGCCATTTTAGCATCTGCAATGTGCCGAATGTCAAACATTTTAAAATTAAAAATAATTTTAAAAATAAGGCTGTTAATGTCTCTTACCGAATAGCCTCCTTATAATGCATTAGAGCTTCCTGCAGTTTTCCCTGCTGCTGCAGTACACTTGCTAAATTTGAATGGGCAGCAGCAAACTCTGGGAAGACCTATAAAGAGTCAAGATCATAACTGAGATTAAAAAAATTGCTAAAGCAGCAGTAATAACTCACCACCTTAAGAACTTTGCTCAAGTACGTTTAAACCCCTAAACTTGGCTCTACCTTTTCCAAGTCTATTCATTCTCAAATTCTACCTCTTCCTCTATTTTATACCTCTTCTTGTTTCAAACATAATGAGGTACACCTCTTCTCCTCTTAGTTTATCCTGACCACTCCAACACCACTGAAATCTCTCTCTGCTAAACTCCTACCATATCTACTAACCACTACCATACAGCCATCAGGCACTAAGATTATATACTTTTAAGTAACTTCTCTTGAACTGTGGGTTAATGTTTAATTTTTTTGTACAGATCTTATCCACAGAATAATGAATTCTGAATGCAGGGATTTTCTGGAATGTCACATAGGGCCTCACATCATACCTTAGGTACTCAATTATTAGTTCAATGAATAATCCTCTTGTAAATGATTCAACCACTATTTTTACAAAAGAGGTGGATGATGGTAAATTTAACTGCTTTCCCTCTACTATCACGCTAAATGCCCAGCTACACCACCCTCACATACTTCTAATGCTTTACGATACAAGCGAACTGCCTCTTCAATGTTTCCCTGTTCTCGTTTGATATTGGCTAGGTTATTCAGAGAGTCTGCATGGGTGGGACACAGACGGAGAGCTGTATTATAACAATCTTCTGCTTCAGCAACCTAGAAAACAAAACAAAGTCTTCAAAAACTGTAGAGAATCATAAAGCCTCCACTGATAACTGTTCTAATAATTGCTTAATTAAGCCTAATGGCTGGTAATGCTACAGAAAATTGATATTTTTTGGTATTCTTACCCTCAACCAAAACTCTAAAGTAAACCAATATACCATCTCAATACTTGTACAAAAGACTTTCCTTTTTTGCTGTTTTTTGGTTTTTGTGATTTTTTGAGACAGAGTCTCGCTCTGTTGCCCAGGCTGGAGTGCTGTGGCACAATCTTGGCCCATTGCAGCCTCAACCTCCCAGGACTCAATTGATCCTCCCACCTCGGCCTCCCAAGGAGCTGGGACTACAGGTGTGCGCCACCATGCCCGGCTAATTTTTGTATTTCTTGTAGAGACAGGGTTTCGTCATGTTGCCTAGGCTGGTCTCGAAACCCTAGGCTCAAGCAATCCTCCCATCGTGGCCTCCCGAAGTGCTGGCATTACAAGTGTGAGCCACCACACCTGGCCAGAAAAGACTCTTAATCCTACCAGATAACAAATAGAATGAGTAAAAATCCTTACACTGCCCTTCTCTTTGAGAGCATTGGCTAGGTTGCAGTAAGCATCAGGGAAATGTGGTTGTAGTTCGATAGCCCGCCTGTAGGTGTCTATTGCCAGATCTATCAGGCCTTGCTCATAGTATACACAAGCCAGGTTGCCGTGCACCACTGCATGATTCGGACTCAAACTTAGGGCACGAAGATAAGCTGCCACAGCTCTGTAAATAAACACACACACACACACACACACAAAATGTAACTCATTCTTAATGGATGGTTTGTTACAACTCATTCAAGCTGTACTATATCAAAATATATCAAGTCATTGTAATTATTACATAATTCGTGCTGTATTATATTTTAACCTCAAACCAAAATCACACCTTTATAAAATGTGTCTTTACACTGGGAAATTTTCTACTCCCACATAAAAAATAGGCTTTCCTCTGACAACAACAAAAAATTTAAAAGTCAGGGTTTACTTTGCTTTCTAAATCAGGTCAAAGGAATAATGTAGTCTAAGAAAGAACCATTTCAACCATTTTAACAATAAAAAAATTTCAACTAAACTCCCAATGAGAAAGATAACGGCTTTGAGGAAAGCCAACAACAAAAAGTCAGGCAACAAACAACATCTATAAATAAAAGGCAACACAGGACATGGACAGAGAACAACGTACTAGAAAAGACAAATATGTTTCAATGGACTATTGTCATCATTTCAGTCCAAACTGTCAAGTGTCAATACAACAAAGATTCAAGAAAATTTATTAAACAGAACATTCTCTCACCTGTCAAAAATGCGTGCCTCTTTCAAGACATTTCCTAAATTGATATAAGCATCCAGAAAGTTTGGGTCAAGAGTGACAGCCTAAAAATTTCAAGACAGTTAGTTACTCAGAGCAAGTTAGAATTTCACCAGATCAACTTCCCAATTACAATTTTTTTACTCCAAGGTCCTTGCAGACTTTCAATTACATTTCATTTTAATAAACCAATTATTTATTTAGTACCTTCTCATTATTTTTACAAACCTCAACATTATCAAAATAACTTCTCATGCCTCATGTTCTCATGAGCAAAATGGGTCCTGAAGAGAAAAATTAAAAATTGGGCCTGCTCCAATTTCATTAAACTGAATACTTCTAATGATTGGCCCTATTTTATTCACAATTAACCAGTCTAACTCTTCTGAAAAATAGTGGCAAAAGAGGCAGCAAACTCTTACTGAAAAGGTAAATATATACCTCAGTTGTACGCATACAAACTACATGCTCAGCAAGACCTTATTAAGACATGCAATTAGAGCTGTATACACAGTAAGATACAATACTTCAAGGAAATACTAACCATTAAACGGTGTCATCCAGATAGCTGTCATGTTGTCTAGAGCAGTGATTCTCAACCCTGGCAGTATATTAAGAATTTACCTCCTAGAAAAGGTACCTAGGCTCTATCACAGGCCAGTGAAATCAGACCCTCTGAAGATAGGGTCAGGATATCCAGATCTTTTATAAGCTCCTCACGTTTAACCAAGGAAGAGAAACATTGATCAAGAAAGATACTCCTACAGTATAGTAAATGCAAACTTCAATCAAAACACCGGCCGGGTGTTGAAGGCTCACACGTGTAATCCCAGTACTTTGGGAGGCCCAGGTCGGACTACTTGAGGTCAGGAGTTCAAGACCAGCCTGGCCAACATGGTGAAACCCCATCTCTACTAAAAACACAAAAATTACCTGGGCATGGTGATGTGCAACTGTAGTCCCAGCTACTTGAGAGGCTGAGGCATGAGAATGGCTTGAACTCGAGAGGCAGAGGTTACAGTGAGCCAAGATTGTGCCACTGCACTCCAGCCTGGGCAACAGAGCAAGACTGTGTCTCCAACAACAACAACAAAAAAAAAAAAAAAAAAAAAAAAACCACACACACTGAAAAGGTATTTGATTAAGACACTGAGTAATTGTGTGTTTATTGAAGACTGATAAAGAACACTTCATCTGCTGGGCGCAGTGGCTCATGCCTGTAATCCCAGCACTTTGGGAGGCCAAGGCGGGCAGATCACTTGAGGCCCAGAGTTCAAGACCACCCTGGCCAACATGGCGAAACCCTGTCTCTACTAAAAAATACAAAAAGTTAGCCGGGCATGGTGGCTCACACCTGTAATCCCAGCTACTCAGGAGGCTGAGGCAGGAGAATTGCTTGAACCTGGGAGGCAGAAGCTGCAGTGAGCTGAGATCGTGCCACTGCACTCCAGCCTGGGCTACAGAGCAAGATTCGGTCTCAAAAAAAATAAAGAACACTTCATCTTCACTTAGATGACAACTCTGCAGTAAACACTGCATGATGCATTTTAGATTGTCTATAGTGATAGATGTCCACCCCAAGAACTTTTAAACTTTATAACAGAAATGTTTAAACATATACAAAAGCAGAGGAACATCACGTCCAAGTCTCCATTATCCATTTTCAACAATTCATATATCATGTTTGATCTTATTTAATCTATACTCCAACTTATTCCCCCTCTTCGCAGATCATTTTGAAGCAAAGCTCAGACATATTCCATTCGAAAATAGTTCAATATGTATCTCAGGGACAACACAAGAATGCTTTTTCCTCCCAACCTAACCACAATACCATTATCATACCTAACAGAAAAAAAAAAAAAAGACAGCAATTCCTTCATATTAAATATCAGCTGGGCGTGGTGGCTCATGCCTGTAATCCTAGCACTTTGGGAGGCCGAGGCAGGCAGACTGCCTGAGCTCAGGAGTTCAAGACCTGCGAACATGGCAAAGCCCTGTTTCTACTAAAAATACAAAAAGTTTGCCAGGCGCGATGGCGCAGGCCTGTAGTCCCACCTACTCTGGAGGCTGAGGCAAGTGAATCCCTTGAGCCCAGGAGGTGAAGGCTGCAGTGAGCCAAGATCACACCACTGCACTTCAGCCTGGGCAATCGAGTGAGACCCTGTCTCAAAAAAAAAAAATCCATTCAGTGCTCCAAATTTCTCATTAACTGAGTCAGGATCCAAATTAAGACCAATATAATTTGTCAATGTGCCTCTCTGAGTTTCTTTTAATCCTTTAAAAGTTTGTTTGTGTGTTTGTTTATTTTTGGAGGCGGAGTGTCACTCATTATTTTTGGAGACGGAGTGTCATTCACTCTGTCGCCCAGGCTGGAGTGCAGTGGCACGATCTTGGCTCACTGCAACCTCCTCCTCCTCCCGGGGTTCAGGCAATTCTCCTGCCTCAGCCTCCTAAGTAGCTGGGATTACAGGAACACGCCACCGAACCCGGCTGTTTTTTTTCCTTTTGTATTTTGAGTAGAGATGGGGTTTCACCATGTTGGCCAGGCTGGTCTCAAACTCCTGACCTCAAGTGATCCACTCGCTCGGGAGTGATCCACTCGCCTCCCAAAGTGCTGAGATTACAGGGGTGAGCTACCGCACCCGGCCTAAAAGTTTAATTTAAATCTCCATTTTTATTACAATTTGTTGAAGTAAGAAGGTCAGCTTCCCAAAGTTTGAATTTTGCTGACTGCATCCCTGTGGTGTCCTTTAACATGTTTCCTGTCCCGTATGTCTCCTGTAAATTGGTAGGTAGAACCAGAAGCTTAATTAGGTTTGTGTTCTTTTCTCTTTGTGCAAGACTACTTCACTGGTGAAATTGTTTACCACAAGGTACTTAATACCTCATTGTATCTCGTTTTCGTCACTGATAAATGCTTTAACTTTTTTTTTTTTTTTTTTTTTTGAGATGGAGTCTTGCTCTGTCGCTCAGGCTGGAATGCAATGGCGCAATCTCGGCTCACTGCAACCTCTGCCTCCCAGGTTCAAGAGATTCTCCTGCCTCCACCTCCCAAGTAGCTGGGATTACAGGCTCCTGCTACCATGCCCGGCTAATTTTTGTATTTTTAATAGAGACAGGGTTTCGCCATGTTGGCCAGGCTGGTCTCGAACTCCTGACCTCAGGTGATCCACCTGCTATGGCCTCCCAAAGTGCTGGGATTACAGGCATGAGCCACCACACCCGGCCTAAATGCTTTCACTATTAATGGTGATACTCTATCATTCCTTCTTCACTTATTAGCTAGAATGCTTTTATAAAGAAAAGCTTCCCCCATCAACTATTGGGTTACTCTATGGTCCAGTTCATACAGGAGAGGGAAGACAAATGCTTTATTAATTTTTAAATTTAAAGTTGATATATAATTGTGTGTATTTATGGCATACAATGTGATGGTTTGATCCATGTATACATTTTAGAAAGAGTCAACCAAGCTAATTAACATACCCATCACCTCACTAACTTACTTTTTTGTGGTTGAGGACATTAAAAACCTATTCTTTTTGCAATTTTTAAATATACATTATTAACAACTGTGGTCACCATGCAGTACTACAGATCACTAAAACTTATTCCTCCAGTCTAACTGAAACTTTGTGCACTTTGATCAATTTCTCCCTTTTCCCCATCCCTCCTCCACCCCCCAAGCCTCACCACCCTTCTACTCTCTGTTTCTATGAAATCAACCTTTTTAGATTCCACAAATAGGTGACATAATACAGTATCTAACTTTCTGTGCCTGGTTTCACTTAGCATAAAGCACAGATAACAAAAGCAAAAATACGCAATGAGATTGCATCAAACTAAAAAGCTTCTGCACAGTAAAGGAAACAATTACACAGAGTGAATAGGCAACCCTGGGTTAGGAGAAAGCATTTGCAAACTATATATCTGATAAAGGGATAAGGAACTCAACTCTAGCAAATACGCCCATTAAAATACGGGCAAAGGATCTAAACAGACATTTCTCAAAAGAAGAGGTACAGGCCAGACACAGTGGGGCTCATGCCTGTAATCCCATCACTTTGGGAGGCCGAGGTGGGAGGATCACTTGAGCCCAGGAGTTCGAGGTTGCAGTGAGCTATTATGGCGCCACTGCAGTCCAGCCTGGGCAACAGAGCAGGACCTCATCTCAAAAAAACAAAACAAAACAAAAAAAACAAATGGCAAGCAGATATATAAAAAATATGCTCAACATCACTAATCATCAAGGAAATGCAAAATAAAACCATGAGTTAGCATCTTACATTTGTTAGTATAGCTATCATCAAAAGGACGAATAAAAACAAGTGTTAGTGAGGATGTAAAGAAAGGGAAGCCTTGTAACTGATGGGGGAAGTATAAATTGGTACAGCCATTTTGGGAACTAGTATAGAGGTTCCTCAAAAACTTTATTCTTCTCTTTTTAACCAGTTTTCCAAATTAATTCCTCCTTATAAGTCTTCCAAAGGTGATCAATGAATTTTTTAGCATAATTATGAGCTCACAGATTTAAACATATTTGATAAGTTTTAGTATATTTCAATTATTATTCCTACTGATGCTCAAGTCTGCATCTTTAGCCAGTGGGAGCAAGTTGCTTCCTGAGTCCTTTTGATGCAAAGTAATATGTCAAAGCTTCCTTGCTTTCTGGTATGACAAGACATTACAAAAATTTTTTTAAATTTCCTGCCCCAGACCTGGAATCTGCCTTTTCACCAAGAAGCCCTGCTTCTTTAAAGCCCATTTATAAAAATCATTTTTAATTACTAAAGTACATTTTTTTTGAGACAGGGTCTCACTCCGTCGCCCAGGCTGGAGTGCAGTGGCATGATCACAGCTCACTGCAGACTCAAACTCCCAAGCTCAGGTGATCCTCCCATCTCAGCCTCCCCAGTAGCTGTGACTACAGGCGTGCGCCACCACACATGGCTACTTTTTGTATTTTTTGTAGAGACAGGGTCTTACTATGTTGCCCAGGCTGGTCTCAAACTACTAGGCTCAAGCAATCCTCCCACCTCAGCCTCCCAAAGTGCTGGATTACAGGTGTGAGCCACTGCACGCAGCCTAAAGTACATTTTCAACACAAAACTGGAAACTGCCATACCATGTACTATCCAGCAAACGCTGCAATAAAGATGTTCCTCAACTTAGGATGGGGTTATGTCCCGATACACCCATAAGTTGAAAATACCTTAAGTCAAAATGCATTTATAACACTTAGTGAACATCCTAGCTTAGCCTAATTTTTTTTTTTTTTTTGAGACAGGGCCTCACTTTTGTCACCCAGGCTGAAGTGCAGTGGTGCAATCTTGGCTCACTGCAACCTCCAGCTCCCAGGCCCAAGCAATCCTCCCACCTCAGCCCTACAAATGGCTGGAACTACAGGAGCACACCACCACACCCAGCTGATTTTTGTAGAGACAGGGTCTTGTTATGTTGTCCAGGCTGGTCTTCAACTCCTAAGCTCAAGCAATTTGCCCGCCTCGGCCTCCCAAAGCACTGGGATCACAGATGTGAGCTACCACACCTGGCCCGCCTAGCCTCATTTTAAACATGCTCAGAACACATTAGCCTACAGTTAGGTAAAATTATCTAATACAAAGCCCTTTTTTAAAACTTTGAGTTTTATTTTAATTCCAACATTTATTTTAGGTTTGGGGTACACATGCAGGTTTGTTACATGGGTAAATTGTGTCACAGCAATTTGGTATACAAATGATTTTGTCACTCAGGTAGTGAACATAGTACCTGGTAAGTAGTTTTTGTACCCTCACACTCCTCTCACCCTCCACCCTCAAGTAAGCCCCACTGTCTATTGTTCCCCTTTGTGTCCATGTGTACCCAATGCTTAGCTCCCACTTGTGAGAACGTGCAGTATTTGGTTTTCTGTTCCTGCGTTAATTCACTTAGGATAATAACCTCCAGATGCATCCATGTTGCTGCAAAGGACATGATTTCATTTTTGATGGCTACATGGTATTCCATGGCATATATGTACCACATTTTCTTTAGCCCACTGTTGATGGGCATATAGGTTGATTCCATGTCTTTGCTATTGTGAAGTGATGAACATACGCATGCATGTGTCTTTATGGTACCTTTTTATTTTTTAATCTTAGAGACAGGGTCTCACTCTGTCACTCAGGCTAAGTACAGTGACATGGTCATAGCTCACTGCAGCCTCTAACTCCTGGGCTCAAGTGATCCTCCTGCCTCAGCCTCCTCCTTATTTTATAATAGTGTGTTGGGCATCTCATGTAATTTACTGAATCTTGTACTGAAAGGGAAAACCAGAATGGCTACATGGGTACTCAAAGTATGATTTCTATTGAATGTGTATCTCTTTTGCACCATTGTCAAGTTGAAAAATTATTTAAGTCAAATCATTGTTCTCTGTAAGTCACATACTACCTATACTGCCAGAGAAACAAAGATATAATGTCACTGGTTAAGACCTATTATTTAGTTCTAGTAAAAACACTACATGCATAAGCACTTCAAAAATACCAATTATTTAATGACTAACCTTTTCAAAGTGATGAATTGCAAGCCAAATTTCCCCTTGTGCATTGAAAACACAGCCAAGATTACTCCAAGCTACTGCAAAGTTCGGTTGCGTCTCAATTGCTTTCAAATAACATGCCTTAGGAGGGGTTAATGAAAGAAGATGGGAGGGAAAGGAGGTAAAGGGAAAGGGGAAAATTTGTAAAGGGAAAAAAAAAAGATTGGGGGGAGGGGGGGAAGAAGGTGATATCATTATTCCTTCTCTGACCAGCCAAAAGTGACCCTGCAGCATAGGCTCGCTTGCGCCAAAACTAATGCGCTGCCACAGCTGGCTGCTCCTGCGCCTGCGCCACCAGAACCCAAGTGCAAACCACCATGTTCAGTTCTGCCAACCAAAGACCAACCCTTACACTGAGACTTAACTGGGAAGTCAGTTGCTATAAGGCTCCATGCTGGAGTTCTCTTATCCAAACTATGGGTCCTTGTCATGTTTTCAAGTGCTATCTAGAGGGCGCAACTTGAGGCCGAGTTTTCCTACTCCCACTGTTTCCCAAAGTGTGTTCTATGAGGTGTTAAGAGGTATGGCTGAAAAAAAAGGGAGTTCATGATCAAATAAATTTGGAAAATAGGTTTCTTTACTGGACTTCCCTAAGCCTTTAATAGTATAACAGGGTTCCCTGAACTTAGTTGACCATGGAACTCTTCTTTCATTGGGCATTTTATTAGAATACTACGGAACACATTTTGGGAAATGCTGCTCTTCAACAATGTTCCTCACTAACACCAAAACTATGCTACTGAGGAGAAAAATGTCTTTCTGCCAAGTAGGATATCATAAAGCCAGGCTTTAAGTTACATTCTCACAATGCCCCCGCCTCCCAAGGAGGACTGAAGCTAAAACCTCACATGACAGGATTGCACCTAGGTTGAGGTCCCTGTAATGCGAGCGCAAACATCGCTTGCGCAACCTAACAGCATCGCACTGCGCAATCGCTGCGAACTGCTGCGCTACATAGAACACCCCTAGACGCAGCAAACGGCCAACCAGATCCATTAATCTACTAGACAGGCCCATAGAGAATATTTGTTTAATGAGATTAGTTGGACTCGAGGTATGTTAAAACCCAATTTTATCCAAAAAGGCTACAGAATAGGACTGAGGGAGCCAGTCAATCAGATTACTCATCTAGTCAACCGTTCACAGGGGTTCATTTGCACGCAATGCGCATTAACGCTGCGCAGCCTTTGCGCTACTGCAGGGTCACAGCGCATCATCAGAAGAGCAGAATGCTGCAATCCAAACAAAGAAGAAAAAAGGAAAAAAAATGAACAACAAGAAGAGTTAGAAGCTTTTACTAAGTAAATTATCTCTAATAATTTTTAATATCAATTAACTTTTACTTATCTTTGACAGAATTGTGGCTATAGTATAAAACATTCTCTTACATAACTTGCTTGTAAATAAAATTATTTTAAGCTGTTTCTGAAGCCACAAGACAGAAGATTCAGGCATGGAGGCAAATTGTTTTGCTGTGGCAGTTACAAACCCGTTACCATATTTCTCATCATGTGACTTTTCGGTGCGTTCCTTGCTGGAAGAGGAGGAGGAGGTTGTGTGTCTGCCCTAGATCCAGGCCTCGAGCTCCCTTCAGCGAGGCACCTTACGCATGGAATAGGAGGTTTCACCCACCTGAAACCTTCTAAATACAATATCAATGGTGAAAAACCAAAAACAAGAGAGAAAATAAAAACAAGATCATTAGTAAAAGTTCAACAAAGCAATTGAAATTCTTTGGATGTCTATTACATATGGGAATGAGGACAGTCTCAAGTCTGTAATATGGGAAACATGCAGAAGGGAGAGGGTTAATCAGGGCTATTGCATACAGCAGGGATTTTTGCTGGAAGAAAGGCTCTTCATTTTCTATAAAGACAACTTAATTTTGCTTCCATCTACTAGGAATATGCTGGCTTGAATTTTCAAATGCACTGATTACAAAAGAAATACATTGCATTTCACTCAAGAGTATTTTCTTGTTTACTAAGTTCTCACAAAAAAACAGAATAACATTTTTCAAACTAGGTGTCTCCAGAGCTCTGAAATAAAGAAGTCAGCAACCTAAGGCAGGCGCAATGTCTCAGCCTAAACCGATCTCTAAAGCTGCAGTGAAGTGCAATTCATGTTAGCTGTCCGCTTGGTGGGGTGACAATTAATAGGAGCTTATCAAATATTTGTTCTATAAATTACCAATTAGATTTATCAGCTAAGATTGAAATCAATTACAGTTCATTAACTGGCAACCTACATAAGGTTAATCCAAAATGTCAGCAGAATTTATGAGCTGTGCACTTAAAACTAGTGCCTTTTAACATTAGATGGTGCTGAAAAGCCTTCTCCCTCCCTGGATGAAGCAGTCAAACAGACAGCTACGCTGCGCATACACTCCACGCATTAGCATGCGCGTGGGGCTCAGAGCAACAGGTGGGAGTTTCAGAAGCATTCTGGTTTCTCCCCACTCCTCACCCCTGCAGCGCGGTTGCGTAAGGTGGCTTGTAACAAGACAACTGCATTTATAAATTTAATTTTAAATTATACCAAAAGCTTTAATTAACCCAACCTGGTGTTCAAATTCATTATTTGGAAACACAGAATGCTAAAAGCCACCTTTCCACTTTGGCAAGTTTTCTTTCGATCAGTCCATTTCCCAAACAAACCAGCTTTGTCCTTCTGACCTTTTTTTTAAGGGGTTGGGGTGGGGAGGAATAAAAGAAGGAAATGAGGAAGAAAAGAAGGTAGACAACTAGGATTGGAAAAGAGGAAAAAGGAACTTGGGAAGGGAGTGGGGACAAGAAGGGACAGGATGTTCCAATTATTAATTTGCAATCATTTTAACAGCCTTTCTTCCACTGAAAAAAGGGTGAGGAAGATGAAGGGAGGAAGGTTAAATAAGAATTTTAAATGCCAGTATTACAGGGTAACATTTGGATGAAATTCTTCTCCACTTACAAGCCACAAAGGACTTAGAAGAGCAGCATTTTCAATGGCACCTGCATCATATAGGAGTCTTGAGCCAAATCACAGGCGCTCTGCTTGTCACCAGCAGGCAAGCCTCAGATTTGAAGGAATGTTATTTATTCCCACATAAGATCATGACGGAGCCCAGTGTTATAAAGATGGTCTAGCTCAGCAGAAAGGCTCCAAAATGTTCAGGTTCTTGCTTTACCCTCAGATTTAGAACAGATATGCCAAAGCCTGGCCCTGCTCTATTCTGAGGCGATTCATGCCGTCAGTTTTCCTCAGTTTCAAAGGGCTGTTTTGTGAAGATAGCTCAATGAAGAGTTGAAGACTTGGCAAAAAGTACAAGTTTTCATAATACTGATGTTTAAATGTGTTCTATCAAACACCTACCTTGGCTTCTTCCAAGCGACCCAGGGCTTTGAGCAGGTTCCCCAGGTCACTGCGAACACAGTACAAATCCTAGAAACCCAGAGATGCTGTCATTAATTATACTCTGCTTTGTCAATTAAAAATATCTTGAAATCACTTTTAAGCATCTAGCTCCCTGCCATTTTATTCTATCAACTAAAGATACTGCCTGACAAACTTCAGTGCAGGACCACAACCCCTTATCCACAATTCCAAATCCCAAAAAGTTCCAAAAACTCATTTGAGGGTTAAACCTGACTTGAGGTGACATGAAACTATTTATAGAATTTAGTTATCTCACTTAGTATGAATACTATCTTTTGTTGCAGAAATATAAATGTGTTTTACTAAAATGTGCTGCTCCAGACTTTTCTGGGTGTTTTATATATGGTATTATCTTTCTAATATCCTAAAAATTCTGAATGTTGAAATGCATTTGGCCCCATTAGCTTCACATAAAATACTATGGGACCTTACTAGAGCTTCTTTCTCTCCTCCCCAAATGTCAGTCACATTAAAAATATATATTTATCAGGCTGGGCATGGTGGCTCATGCCTGTAATCCCAGCACTTTGGGAGGGCAAGGTGGGAGGATCACCTGAGGTCAGGAGTTCGAGATCAACCTGGCCAACATGGTGAAACCCCATCTCTACTAAAAATATGAAATTAGCCAGGCATGGTGGCGTCTGCCTGTAATCCCAGCTATTTGGGAGGCTTAAGCAGGAGAATCGGTTGAACCCAGGAGGCAGTGACTGCAGTTAGCCGAGATTGTGCCACTGCACTCCAGCCTGGGCCACAGAGACTCTTGTCTCAAAAAAAAAAAAAAAGGAAATATATACATATACATATATATACACACACATATCTCAAATATTTGTCCAACTATGTTATTCAAGGTTATGATGAATCACTTCTGTATCAAGGACCGAAAATTTTCCAGAGTGGAAAAAAACGTATTTAGCAAATGACTACCTATGAGCAAACCTACCCTTAGGCTGTCAGGCATATTTAGAAACTCTGACTTCATTTCACTATCGGGCAGAAGAATTATCCAACCAAAGGCTCAATCCTGGCACCTGCCACTAGATTACTCATTAGTATTAAGTGCCATTAGAGTTGAGTGGGTGAATAATGAAAAGCAGTTGACTCTGCTTTTTATTAGCAGCTCAGTTGTGCTGCTAGTCATCTGACTCATCAGTCCGTTCATCTGGATGAGACACTCATCACAACAGTGAGCTTAAATTTTTATTTGCCCTATTTTGCCATTGTCAGTCAACATCTACCAGTCAACAGGCAGAAACAATGACAACAGGAAGTATGCTTATTATTCCAAACTGTTCCATGGGTGAAAGAGACTTAAGTCCTAGAAAGTGAAATTTTGTCAACTGTGCCGAAAAATCATCATATATATGATTTGCTCTGGAACTATATTATGGTTTCTAAAATCACTTAATTCTACTGATAAACAGCTTTTGTGGTTGTATAGTATCAGCCATCAGGTGAACCAAAAAGTCTGTCAACAAAGTACAGGCTGCCACACAACAATCTTACGGTCAGCCATAGTGGGTCAGTTCCATGATCTCCCTGACTCAATACTGTCCTTCAAGCAATGACTGATGTCCTAGAGAGTAAGGTTGTCTCCCATCACTTCAAGCACAAAAGGCTAATACTAATCCTCAAAACATCAAAGGTACCATTAATCTTATTTGACTTCTCCTCTAATTAGCCTGAGCACTTTTTAACACTATACTCTCAGAAGTAATGAATTATATAATCTTGCTATCTACTTTGTATGGTTATGTTTTTTTCTAAACTGAAAGGGTTACCCCTGTTTTGACAGACCATGACTGCATAACCCAATCCATGCATACAAGCTCCTTCTACTACTTGATAATTGTGGTTATACATGTTTGGACTTTTACCAATTCCTATGCCTTTTCTAAGTCATAATAATCACAAGTCTTGCAATAATTCTCCAACAATGACTGTAATGGCCATACATAGCAGCCAACTGTTGCATAACTTTATTACCCTCTAGTTTCTATGAACTCTTGGATGGATGCCACTTAAGTCCCGAGAGTGTATCTATATTTTGTTATCATCTAGATCCATTACAGTATACTAAATCAAGTTAACACAATGCTCATAGTTAAAAATAGATTATCTTCAAGATTACTATAAGATAATCAATAAGGCAGTTTCAGGAAAAGCTAAAACATCATATTAAATGTAACAGTGAAATCCAATTCTCCTGTTTGGGGATCCAAATCTATGTGCATGAACAGCTAATTTCTAGAAAACGCAAGGGCACCACCATTCTCCCAAAAGTTCAAAACCCAAGACATCACTTCTGCTTCATCTGTCAAATCAAAATGTTTTTGACAATTTTATTTCTCAAAACTAGCCCATTTTATCCATCCCAGGTTAATACATTTCAGGCAAACTGTTAGTCAATTCAATAACATGCCTGGAACTGTAGGGAAAAGATATGGAATCCTTATCATCAAGGGGCTTACAATCTATGTGAAAAGACAAGGCACACACTAAATGCCCACTCAGTAGTAAAGAATTTTAAGAGAACTAGATGATGAGCTCATAAGAGAAGTTTAAGCTGGGCCTTGAAGGATGAGTAGGGTTTTAATAGACAAAGGAGGAGGGCACTGTATACAAGGGAAAATCGTGAGAATAAAAGGAGATGGAAATGAGCATGATTTTCCTGTAGAACTATTTCTCCTAAGACTGCATCAGTTTCCTGCCTTTCCTCCTAGACCCTCCCACCTCCACCAGCCACAACATCTAGACACGTACATACATATGAAGTAAAATCAGGTCGATAAAAACCTACAGTAATTCTCAATTGCCTCTCAAATTAAATTCAAACTCCTCAGCCTCTCTATTCTTTATAAATCTTCCAATTGACTCTCCTCTACTACATTCACTTCTTGTTACTACTTGACTCACCACTTCAGCCAAGGAAGTCTACTTGCTATTTACCTTCCTACAGAATGCTTAGGTCATAAGCACCCACTCGAGGAAATCTTCTGATTAATACTCTCCAACAATTATCATCCGAGGAACCTACACCATTTTTTCCTTTATGGGTCAGGTCCTGTCTTATATTATAACCCGCAACTTCCCCCATAACACATCTCCCCAATTCCTAACAAAGCATTGTATGCACAATAAGCACTCACATATTTAAATGTGACATTTGCACAGCAACCTTAACAAAAAGCAGAACAGAGAAGAATCGAAATGTATGGCTTTCTACAGTGCAGCTGTATAAGAGACGCTCAGCAGTAACAAGTAACAAATAACATGACAGGAACACACATGATGGCCAGGATGCCAGCAGCTCTCTGTTCTGTGCATCCACAATCAAAGCACAAGCAACAATTCAACAACCTATAGATTCAGAAACAGACCTGTTTAAATCAACTCAGGGTTATGGCCATTACAGAAAGGACAATCTTATACATAATTTGTAAAAGGAATTGCCAGGTATAGGCAACTCTAGTGAGTCATCATGTAAAAGAACACGTGCTGTCACTGCAAGGTGCTATCTGCAATAACACCTTCAAATACAACAGACTGGCCAGGCACAGTGGTTCATGCCTGTAATCCCAGCACTTTGGGAGGCTGAAGCAGGCGGATCACCTGAGGTCAGGAGTTCAAGACGAGCCTGGCCAACATGGTGAAACCCCATCTCTACTAAAAATGCAAAAAATTAGCCAGGCGTGGTGGCGGGCACCTGTGATCCCAGCTACTTCGGAGGCTGAGGCAGAAGAATCGTTTGAACCCAGGAGGCAGAGGTTGCAGTGAGCCGAGATCACGCCACTGCACTCCAGCCTGGGTGACGAGGGCAAAACTCCGTCTCCAAAAAAAAAAAAAATACAACAGACTAAAATCTTAACAAAATTATGAAAACACCCAACATTATGGAAGATAATTCAGAATGAAAAAAATGACATAGCTGTCTCAAAGATAATTTCTATAATCAAGTCACAGAGAACAACTTATAAATTGACATATTAACTTAAAAAGATAAACACTGTTGAAAACAGTTACCAAGGTTACCAAAGATACTACCTTAACATTCTACTCTTTCACTGCTGCAAAACCAAAATAACCTGAGTTTCTTTAACCATTTTTCATAGAATGCCAACTACATCTATGATTCAGGCACACAATGTACTAATGATGCATTTAAGCACTGTCAACAAGAACATAAGGAACAGGCGCAAGATTCTACCAGTACTGAACTGACAATGGGCATTTGACAGTAAGTTTAAATCTAGTTAAGACTTTAGATATCCTGAAATAAATTAAAATATGATCACTATGGCATGTTTAGTTGAAATCAAGGGAATTTGCACAATCCCATTTTCATTCTTAGTGGTAAAAACAGTAATACGTAAAGCAGCACCTTCCACTAGAAGAAACATAGAACCAGATGACAACACATGGCCATTCAATGCATTCAAGAGGTAATCCCATGATTTATTTTAGTACTATCTCACTTCCTTGGTAGAGTACAATAATAAGCTTCCTGCTAACAGCAGGTTAGATATTAAATAGCATGGTTCCATCTCTCACTTTAGTTTTCCTTCTCAGCATAGTCCTACTGCTTGGGTACACTATCAGTAGCAATGACTGCTCTGCTACACACATAGGCAACTGGAAATCTGAGCCAAGGGCATTAAAGATGGCAAGAACCACAGCTGTGTGAGAGGGTACACTATCAACAAGAGTAGAATCAACCTGATTAATAAAGGGAAAGAACTTACTGCGACAACTGGGTACAGAGGTGAGCCCTGGGAAAAATGGGGTTCAAGGCCCAGTGGCAGCACATACCGGGCTCCCTAAAACTTTATGTGGGTAACTAGCTAGATTAGTATTGCAATAAAACTTACAAAAAGTCACTCAAATGTATATATTACACACTGAGTGTCTCAGAAAAGATAGACAAGAAATTAGTTTCATTTGCTACCTCCGAGAGTACTAACTGGAAGTATTCACTGTATCCATTCAAAAACCAATAAATTTAGAAGCTGGGTGTGGTGGCACATACCTATAGTCTCAGCTACTCTGGAGGCTGAGGCAGGAGGATTGCTTGAGCCCAGGAGCATGAGTACAGCCTGGGCAACATAGCAAGACTCCATCTCTTAAAAAAAATTTTTTTTAAAGCAATGGATTTTTTAAAAAGGACATGTTTAAACTCTCAAAATTAACTACAAAAATTGTTAATAGATGTCATCATGAGAAGTGACTTCGGATCTTTGAGCAAACTACTAAATTTAGTTTCAGTTTCCTAACCAAAAAATAAGGGAGAGCAGGATATGATTAATGGTTTTTTAACTGTGCTCAAGGGCTGCTTTGATAGGTGGGTGCCCTCTGGGCACATCATCCTACTTTTATTTCTTTTCACTTCAACATTTGCTTTGAGGATATTCAGACTCAGGTTTTAATATCTATTAATACTTCATTACTAGCTTTGTCCCCAAGAAAGCCACATAACCCTGAGTCCATGGTTTTTAATTGATAAAAATCAGAAATAATATCATCTATTTTGAAGAATTATTGTGAGGATTAACTAAGACCAATCATTTGAAGCTGCCAGTAGAGTGTCTGACCACACAGACTTTCAGTAAATGGTAGCTAAAATAAACTATTAGCCATTTCCAGGTTGGTTACAAAACTGAATGTTGACAATGTAACTTGGGAACTTTTTCTAGATTTCTATAACTCCACTATCACTTACCTCTTACATTTACATCTACTTTCTCTAACTACATCATAAGTTCTGAGGGAAAGTCTTATGTTTTTGTATCTTTCAGAGATCCTAAACTCAGTATGAATTTAAGGTCTGCCAGCTGAGCCTCACTTGTTCCCAGAACACATCTGCAACTTAGACAAAAAAATTTTTTAAACTAATCGAAAGCCCAGTGTAAGTAGTATCATCTAAATTCTATCACTTCTAATTACACTGAAAGAAAAGAGAATAGGATATTGAGGAAGAAATTTTGTAGCCTAGTTTTCACATCATTCCATATAGTGGCATCTTGTTTTAAACTATTTTATAGATTAAGACCCATTATCCACCATTCCTTGAAAATCAATTAACTTGCAAACACTTATCAGAATTTATCCAAAGTTAATCACAACAGAAAAAAAGTCATGTGCCCTGTACTTTATAGGTGTTATTTTAAAATTGATGTAGTTTCTTGCAATAAGAATTTTTATACTTTTTAACTTGCTAAATAAAACAAATATTTTAGCATAACACAGACCAGCTAAAAGCAATTTCACCATTTTAAGTACATAAGCGTTTCTAAACTTTTGACTTTATTCCATGTGAAAACCTACTTTAGTGTCTGAAATATCACACTATGTTTCTTTCTGGGTTTCTAGGAAGGGAAAGTAACCATTAAAATTTTACTCACAGGATTGTACTGAAGAGCAGAGACGTAAGCTTGTACTGCCCCTTCCATGTCACCCGCTGCTACCAAGGCGGCTGCCAGGTTAATATAACCATCGATGAAATCAGGTTTGAGACGCAATGCATGTCGATAATGCTCAATTGCCTCCTGCAACTGCCCTCTTTCCTTGTACACATTCCCCAAATTCGAATAAGCTTCTGCCAGAAGGGGGTTCTGTTTAATTGCCAGAGTGCTAAAGTGAGCAGATCTGGAAAAGGTGAGAAGTGTTAATGCATGGGTATGAACGTTACAGAAAAGAAGGTATGGCCCATATGCAACTCAAACAGTTTGAGATCTGTGCTACTGCTCATTATATAATACCTTATCTTTTAACTAGTGCATATCAAGAAAAATTTGGGAAATCAAAGATTTTCAAAAGTGGAGGTATTCTAGATTTCAAAATGAAAAGCTTTTTCTTATTAAATAAAATTATTGGCCGGGCGCAGTGGCTCACGCCTGTAATCGCAGCACTTTGGGAGGCTGAGGCGGGAGGATCACCTGAGGTCAGGAGTTCGAGACCAGCCTGGCCAATATGGTGAAACCCCCGTCTCTACTAAAAATACAAAAAATTAGCCACGCATGATGGCGGATGCCTGTAATCTCAGCTACCCGGGAGGCTGAGGCAGGAGAATCGCTTGAACCCAGGAGGCGGAGGTTGCAGTGAGCTGGGATTGCGCCACTGCACTCCAGCCTGGGTGACAAGAGCAAAACTCCATCTCAAAAAAAAAAAAAAAAAATTCTAACTAGAGTCTTATTACAAAACTACCACAATGGCCGGGCGCGGTGGCTCACGTCTGTAATCCCAGCACTTTGGGAGGCCAATGCGAGCAGATTACCTGAGGTCAGGAGTTCGAGACCAGCCTGACCAACATGGAGAAACCCCGTCTCTACTAAAAATACAAAAATTAGCTGGGCGTGGTAGCACATGCCTGTAATCCCAGCTACTCAGGAGGCTGAGGCAGAAGAATCGCTTGAACCCAGGAGGCAGAGTTGCGGTGAGCCGAGATGGCGCCGCTGCACTCCAGCCTAGGCAACAAGAGCGAAAATCCAACTCAGAAAAAAAAAAAAAAAAAACCCACCACATTGGAAATCATGATCATTAAGATGAAAAATGAAAAGCTATGTGCACGAGTCTCATTTTCCATTTAAGATTTAATGATGCACATCTTTAAGTGTCTAAATATGCCAGAATGACAATTATTAAAAGGACAGGAACACAAATTCTTCCCTTTTGATTCAACTGATTAACTAAAAGCAACACACCAAACAACGAAACTTCAGGTATGCATCTCCTGCCACAGCATACATAACCATCATTTCTGAGCATTTCAGTCCCTCAAACTGACAGGTCTCATGAAAGGGAGACTGGATGCTCAGATATACATTGATAATAATTTATTACCTGAACAGAGTCTAGAAAGCAGTAGACCCAGGTAGAAAAATCTAGAAAAGGTCCCTAGTCATACTGATAATATAACCACCACCACAAAGGAAGGAGAAAAACTGGCAGCTGGGCATGTCACAAGTGGGCAAGAGAGCAGATGTGCGTTGGCGGCTCAGTTGAAACCCGGTACTGGAAAAATTTCAAGTTCAAATATTTAAGTATCATTTTTCAAGCTCAGCACCCAGAGGCAGCAATCACGAGCAGGTACCCCAACATCTCCTACCTGTCCAGCCTTCGACACTGGAAGTGTATAGATGAAAGTAATAAAAGCACACCAGTATTGTCTGGCTCTTGTCTCCAGAGCTGCATGCAGTGTCTCTCAGCTGCCTCAAAATCTCCTGCCTGATATTCTCGATGTGCCAACTCAGCTAACCCTTGGAAGGAAAGCATACGTTTCGTTGGTTCTGGAGAATCATCAAAACATTTGAGGGAAGGAGGGGGGAAAACAAAAAGTTAGAAATGTAAACCAAAAAAATGTAAAAATATGGTATATTTAACTTAAAAATGGAAATGCTTGAAACTATGTAAAGCACTAGAGTGTTCTGCACGTTATTTATATCTCCAAGTTAACATCAAGTGCAGAATTGGCATTTTTAGAATTCACCCATTAATACTTTCTTTCCCAAACTAGAAAGGAATATTTACTTCCATATGAGATTACATTTTATGACCAAAAATACTTTGTACCTTTAAATTATAAATCATAGGTAGCATCTAAGGATTCACTGAACATTATTCCTTATACCTTAGTTAACATACAGAAACAAAATGTCAGACGTGTGATTTGCAAGGTCACAAAGACTTAATATCAGAATAACACATTGGGAAACTTAATATTTTGTGCCATATTTCAGGTTGGATTCGTTGAAGTAGAGTACCGGTAATAATCTATCAATCTTAACCTCAGTGAGGACACCAGATGTGTTAACTCTTTAAATTATATCAATGTTTGTATATTTCAGAATTTAATTCTTTAAAAAGACAAATAGAAACGAGCCTAAGGGGAAAACCAAAAAGTCAAAGTGCTATTTTTAAAACAGCCGATAAACAAGATGTTTGTCATTTGTCAACAGCCAAAATAGTTAAAGGGGTCATCAAACATTTTAAATAAAGACCCAAGATTACACTGCTCCTCTACCATCCCAAACTCACAAGGAGACTAAATTGGCTAAATCCCACCCACGTTGGTTTAGCACTAACATTTTCCAAACAGCTCTGGTATTGACTAAAGGATTACGACACTGCAAACAAGCCTATATAAACCAGGCAGTTACCTGCCCTGCAACTGCAATGGTCAAAACGTTGGGGGGGAGGGAGGATGGACGCTAAAATATATTTGATAAAGTGCAACATAATGAATAAATAAAAGCACTTCGCTGCAAGTGACTTAATCCAGATACATAAAGATCTTTAAAGGATATAGCTAAAGCCCAGAGAGGGGAAAAAAAACTGCTTGTCACAACTGTAAATACTTAAACTGGGAATTCGACCGTAGCACTTCACTAGCTGGTTGAAATGGGAAACCATGGACAAATTATTTAATTCTACCAAGGTTAAGGTGACTAGTTCAAATTTGAGCCCAGCTCCCCAATCATTAGAGCTGATGAGTGTTCCGGATACTGAGGAAAGCAAAGTAAATTTCCTGACAGAATGCACAGCTGACCACCAACACAAAGAGCATTGAGACTTGCATCCACATCTGGGAGAGGTTATATCTTTAATAGAAACTAAAATTACATTTTAGCTAAGTCTCTAGAACTTCCTAGGCTCCTTGTTTTCACACATTACTTTGCCACTTTTCAATGCCGCTTATCTATTTTAACACTTGAAACGACAGCTTCCTCAAATAAATAACACATTAAAAAGGGCAAGCTAGTACAGAATCCAGTACAAAGTCTTAAACCTTTGAAAATCACGGTGGAGACGTGGGGAGAGGAGCACGGACTAATTATTAATCCCACTCCCTACAATTACGGATAAGACACTATTGACGATTCACCTACTACTTACAGCACAACTTCCAGAAACAGCAACTAAAACCCTCCACACATCTCAGCTGAGAAACAACCAAAAAATTACCTCGCGGGAAACCTCAGAAGCACAGCCCAATTCCCCACCCCCTTCCGCCCAAATCGCCTCAATATGGAAAGGCAGCTGAAGGACACTCCTATAATTTGGTTGTTTTCGTATTTTTAGTACCAAATGCTCGCGACCGAAGTGTCTAAAAGGGCAACCGCCTTGTACTTGTGCAGCTACACTCCAGTTGCTTTACAAACTCTTCAAGCAGGGATGGAAACTTAAAAAAATATTACACCCTGTGAATAAAGAGATACTGGGCTGAAGAATGGGGATGGCAGACCCAGAGGCGGCGGCGGAGGAATACATCGAGAAAGTAACACAAAGCGAGAATTGGGCGGGCAGGGTGGTCAACGCCAAAGCAGCAGCATCGGGGTGGTTTCTCCAAGCATAGGAAGTGAACAGTAGGGCTGGCAACCTCGCGTAAGGGAAGGGTGTGGTTCCCCGCGGACAGGGTGGGAAATCCAGGCTGAGGGCAGCGGTGGAATTGGGCGATGGCAAAGGAAACCCCTGGAAATTTCCAATCTAAACCGGGACCGCTCAACCGAAAGAACACCAGAAAGGCACTGCCTAGCGGGGTGCTGCTCAATGTCCCCTCTTCTCGAGGTGACTTGTGGCACCATCGACGAGCTTTTGCTCGTCCTCGGGTGATGCAAAGTGAGGATATGATTACATCGGAACGGCACCCCCACCCTAGATTGGCAGAGAAGGACCAAATCTGGCTAAGGGGAAAAGACTGGAGGGGGAGATGACGGGGGAGATGGAGGGTAAAAAGGAGAGGCGATGAGCTGAAATTAGGGAAGAAAACCGCTGCAAAGGAGTGAAAGGGCAGGGATTCCAATGCAGTCCATTCCACGACATTCTAAGCGCGCACGTGTGACAGAAGCGCCCAGAGAAAGTAGAAAGCTAGAACATTTACGAAATAAAAACAAAGCAAGAAAGGCAGCAAAAAGCAAGCAAGGGAGGAGGAGAAAATGTTCGGGAAGCGGACGACAGCAGAAAACCCGATGTGATCAGATGCCAGTAGACCACGAAAAGCTCAGCAATGTCACTGATGTAATGGGGATGGTTCGAGGGAAGGGAGGGAAGGAGTGATACAAGGTAGAGGACGGCGCGAGACCCCAAGGGGGCATCTGCCAAAGTAGAACGGGACACCGGTACCTGTGCTGTCGGCCACGTTGCCCACGGAAGACGCCATCTGGAGCTTCTCGAGGGAGAGCAAAAAAGAGGTAATTGGTCCTGCTGCCGCCACTACCGGCAAGAACGTATTTGGAGGTAGTAGTACAAGGGCAGCAGCCGTAGCAATGCTCTGGAGGGCTTGAGCGGCGGCAGCAGTTACAGGCTTCGTACCCTGGGAACTCTAGCTGGCCATCTACCTAGTACGGTCTTGAAATGGCGGCGACGGCTCCTCGGCCGAAACAACACGGGCCGGAACTACTTTCTGTTACAATCAAGTGCTCGCGCGGAGGTAGCCGGTAACCAACGCCGCCAACAAAATGACTTCAAGCTGCAAAGTCGAGATTCCATGTAGTCCTCCGCGCAGCGCCCATTGCGACAAACACCACGGTGGAGACCGCGCATGCGAGCAGCCCTGTCAACCCGACTCGCGGTTAGAGCACTCTCCGGGGCGGAAGCGGCCAAGTTTCTTAAGAGTGTAGCGGCAGGGTAAAAACAAACAAACAAACAAACACACACACACACACACACACACACACAGGACGGATACATTTTTGCCACGGCGATTAGGAAGAGTGTTACTTAGCAGGTGGTGTCGTTTTAAACATAAATTCCAAAGGCGACTAAAAAAGTTTATCAGCTGTATTCGTACAGAAACGGATGGTTACGAGCCAGTCAATTCAGAAGATTGCCTCGCAAAGACAGCTGCTCAAAACGAGGAGCGAGAGGGTTCCGGTTTGAGCCCGTCTTCATTGTGACTCAACCATCAATTTCAGCGCTTCGATGAAAAAGACTGAAGCTTTCACTGGGCCAGTTGAATGTAGACACCTCCAATGTTGGCCGTATAGCCTGAAATTTCAAAATCGTTTTGGTATTCAGAATACTCCTGCCCACGGTGATAGGGCAAATGCTTAATAACTCAGGGACATGCCAGGCGTTTGCACTCCGAAGGCAGCCATAAAAATGTTAAAGGTGATTCACGTTCGTCAAAATCCGTGACTCTCCTCCGAGTTGTGACTTCATTTCAACCAGCTAGCTCTGCACATTGTCACAGTCGGCGATTCCACTGAGCTCAAAGCAGATCAACAATGATAAATGAATTCACTTGCCATCTGCCTAAATCACACGTCTAGATTGAGTCATGAATTGCCTCCACTTCCTTGAACAAATCGGTTCTTATGATCTTCCTGCAGTTTCAAGTCTACTGTTCAGACATTTTGTCACATTGGCATTTATACCTCACCTCTTGTTCTAGAAACGATTTAAGGTAGCTTGCCACATCAGCAAGAAATTATTACAAGCCACTGGAGGCTACAAGTTGGATCTCTGAGAGCTTTTTATTTCAAAAAGTCCTTGATCTAAGAAAGCAGGTCAATGAATTTCTTCAAAAAGTTTTTGCTACCTAGCCCCTTCATTACATTTTTTAAAAAACTAAATCCACAAATTCTGCTTAAATTTCTTCAACACAGTCAACAAACAATTAATTATGGAAATGGCACAGAGAAAATTCATAATGCTAATTTCTTCCATCCCATAATCAAGAGTCACATCGTGCAGTGAAAAAGACAGAGATCACCTCACAAACTCTCCTGAAAATTGGGCACCAACCTCTTGTAATTTGATTTAACTGGTAAAACCTCCCCCCCTCACACACACACCTACTACAAGTTCCCCATCTGTGATGAATAAACTCAGCTTTTCAACTTTGAGAAGAGACTTCTCAGATTCCACTGGCAGATGTTTAGGCCTTGCTGATGAGCGGTTGCTAGCTAATTAACAAAAACTTTTCGTTGTTAAATGCAGGTCATGTTCCTAATTCTTCAGCCAATAAGTAACATTTACTAGAATCTCTATGTGCAAGGCACTGTTGGGGGCACAAAAATGAACAAAACAAATCCTCGCCCTCAAGCAACCTGAAGCCTAGTTAGGTAGACACACAAAGCTACTAGAGAGCAATACAGAAGACTATTTAGATGATAAAATATATTACTCTCTATGAATATCTAGGGAGGAAACAGGTAAGGTTGGAGGGGGTGACAAAGAAGCCTTGATCTGGACATTGAAGGAAGTGCTTTTGTGTGTTTTTTTGTTGTTGTTCACATTGATTTCTGGGTTTTTTTATGTGCAATTTTAAATTTAGAACCAATTATAATTAAATCAGCTGGGTCTTCAACCCCAATCCCAAACTTTGTCACCCAATAACACCACTGATGTTGCATGATTTTTTTGCTACTGTGTAACAAAGTATCACAAATACAGCTGCTCAAAACAACACACATTTCACAGCAGTAGAACCAGCACTGGACGAGACCTGGGCTGGTGGCTGCTGTTGCACTGCTGTTGAAAAAAAATGGCTCCAAAGGCTAAATGAAGCCAAAGAAATACAGAGATGTGAGAGGAGAAGCCAGCTGGACTTCTTGGGTTGGGTGGGACTTAAAGAACTTTTCTGTCTTACAAGAGGATTGTAAAATGCACCAATCAGCACTCTGTAGCTAGGATTGTAAAACGCACCAATCAGCGCTCTGTGGCTAGCTAGAGGTTTGTAAAATGCACCAATCAGTGCTCTGTGAAAACACACCAATCAATGCTCTGTGGCTAGCTAGAGGTTTGTAAAATGGACCAATCAGCAGTCCATAAAATGGACCACTCAGTGCTCTGTAAAATGGACCAATCAGCACTCTGTAAAATGGACCAATCAGCAGGACATGGGCAGGGACAAATAAGGGAATAAAATCTGGCCACATTCCACCCCCCACCCCCACCCACCAGGCCAGTAGCAGCAACCCACTCGGGTCCCTTTCCACACCGTGGAAGCTGTGTTCTTTCCCTCTTCACAATGAATCTTGCTGCTGCTCACTCTTTGGGTCCGTGCCACCTTTAAGAGCTGTAACACTCACCGCAAAGGTCCGTGGCTTCATTCTTGAAGTCAGCGAGACCAGGAATCCACTCCAGAACCACCTCTGGAGGGAGATGCAGCCGCACAGGCTCTCCAGGGGTGTGGGGCTAATAGTCGAGAGAGAAATTGGTCCCCTGGATGAAGTAACCAGTCACAAAGACTAATTAAAATTGATCTTAAAACCTTCCAGAAATCTTGTAACCTGAATAAAAGTAAAGAAGAAACTGATTTCACGGTAGTACAACAACCATCACTAGCTAGTGAATGTGGAAAAGATGATTTCTTATTTGGTAGCTGCACTGGTAAAGATATGGCCACCTGTGATATCAACAGTGAAAGATGAAAAAGGTAAAAAAGGAAAAAAACAATGAAAGCCTAATGAGTACATTGAAAAAGGCAGCTTTCTGCAAAACAAAAGCAAAACAGCAAGGGGAGCACACCCTATGGGATTTCTGCCAGATGAGGATACTTTTTCTCTCAGCACCAACAGTCTTTAAAGATGTGAGAGCTCAAAGACCAATAAGGTCCACTTCCCTCCACAATCCTCACTGTCGTCCTCTCCTTGGCTTACAAACTAAGGAGACGCGTATCAAAACGGAGATGAGACCATGAGACTCAAAGCCTTGGTTCATTCTTTCAATCCAAGTCTGGCACGGATTTTCACTATCTTCAGCCTGAAGCTGCATACAAAGAACAAAATAAAGAGTTCAGAATTTCAGAATGGAGACTTGTATCTTCACTTCGAGGAACATGTGCCTGTACTTATTGGACTTATGCCTCAAGACTATATTCAGTATTCTATGCCTTTAGATGAGAGGCTCTATCCTTTGCAAGGGTGTCATGCTATTGTCTGGACAGTTCTCCCATGGAAGTGAGAGGTGAAGCCAGCTGGACTTCTGGGTTGGGTGGGGACTTGGAGAACTTTTCTGTCTTACAAGAGGATTATAAAATGCACCAATCAGCACTCTGTGTCTAGCTAAAGGATTGTAAATGCACCAATCAGCACTCTGTAAAAATGCACCAGCCAGGTGCAGTGGCTCACGCCTGTAATCCCAGCACTTTGGGAGGCCGAAGCAGGCAGATCACGAAGTCAGGAGATTGAGACCATCCTGGCTAAAATGGTGAAACCCTGTCTCTACTAAAAATACAAAAAATTAGCCAGGCGTGGTGGCGGGCACCTGTAATCCCAGCTACTCGGGAGGCTGAGGCAGGAGAATGGCATGAACCCAGGAGGCGGAGGTTCCAGTGAGCCGAGATTGTGCCACTGCACTCCAGCCTGGGGGACAGAGCGAGACTCCATCTCAAAAAAAAACAAAAACAACAAAATGCACCAATCAGCGCTCTGTTTCTAGCTAAAGGATTGTAAATGCACCAATCGGCACTCTGTAAAATGCACCAGTTAGTGCTCTGTGTCTAGCTAAAGAATTGTAAACACACCAATGAGCACTCTGTAAAATGGACCAATCAGCACTCTGTAAAATGGACCAATCAGCAGGATGTGGGCAGGGACAAATAAGGGAATAAATGCTGGCAACCCCCAGCCCCAGTGGCAACCTGCTTGGGTCCCCTTTCACGCTGTGGAAGCTTTGTTCTTTTGCCCTTTACAATAAATCTTGCTGCTGCTCACTCTTTGGGTCTGTGCCACCTTTAAGAGCTATAACACCACGGAGGTCCGCGGCTTCATTCTTGAAGTCAGCAAGACCAAGAACCCACTGAAAGGAACCAACTCCGGACACAGCCGTTTCTGGGAATTCTATCCCCAAAGCTGAGAATCGGGTAGAGCAGGACCTGGTCGTTGCCCCAGAGATCTTTGTGGATCCATCTCTGAATGGCTTGTTCATTGGTACCTGTAGGAGTTACAATGCAGAGCCCAAGAGCAAGCCATGAAGACATTCCTGAAGACACTTTCATCATTACTACCTCCAATACAGAACAATCAAATCTAAAGGAACTTCTATGGACTCACAGGTGCAGTTGTCTATGTGTCTGAAAGTATCCACTGTCATTTGAATTCTGATCCTGACTGTCCTCCCGGGGTTGCAAGAGTTGATGATTCTGTCCAAAGCAGTGACACTATGGTTGTGACAAGCCTTACAGAGGAGCTGAAAAAACTTGCAAAATAAGGATGGTGCTGGGGGCAATCATACACTGACAGGCAGAAGAAAAGTGAGCAAACGTGCTAGATGGTTTTTTTCTTGTCCCAGATAGCCATAATGACGATTATCTTTCAAGCTCAAGCTTTTGCTCCCATGGTAAAACACTTCACACTAGAATTGAACACCCAAATGGTAGGTTTTGCTTTTATAAACAACCAGATGTGAAAGGACAATTAGTTGATCTAATGGAACATTCAACCAGGGACTCTGGAAAATAGAGTTTTTTGTTATTCAAGGTCTCGGTTACCTGGATCTGCAATTTACCCTGTAAGAATGAACCAATCCAATATTACAATTCATACAGGTTTGTTCTTTGCAGCACCCATATCATTTGTTTTATGTCAGCATACCAGAATAGACTTATTTCAAAAACTGCATTTGCCAAACAAAATGAAGGCTTATTTACAGGAGAAGCATTGCTAAAGGATTATGAAAACCCTGCATCTTGCACTTTGGAATCAAGAAAAAGAGACTGAAGTACAGTTTTACAAACTTTCGTTGCTATCAATTTTGATGCCATAACTGTTTCAGTTTTATGTGTAAAAGAGTAATCAATTTGTAGAGAGGTGGGGAAGTGTTGGCAAGGTGTCTTGAGTTTATTTTGGTCCTTTAAAAAGTAAAGTCTTGAGTTTTTAGAAGTGTAAATTATCTTTTTCAATTTCCAAAATAATTACAATAGGAATTCTCAGATTCTCCTTAATCTACCACAACTCCTCCTCCACTGCTACCCCCAGTCTTTTGCTGCTATCCACTATGATTTTTATGTATTGAAAGCACATTTCATATGTATTCAATCCCAAGTAAAGTTGAATGAAATTTTTCTTTTCTTTTTTTTTTTTTTTGAGATGGAGTTTGGCTCCTGTTGCCCAGGCTGGAGTGCAGTGGCACGATCTCACCTCGCTGCAACCTCCGCCTCCCAGGTTCAAGCAATTCTCCTGCCTCAGCCTCCCAAGTAGCTGGGATTACAGGCACATGCCACCACACCCAGCTAATTTTTGTATTTTTAGTAGGGACGGGGTTTCGTTATGTTGGCCAAGCTGGTCTCAAACTCCTAACCTCAGGTGATCTGCCTGCCTCAGCCTCCCAAAGTGCTGGGATTACAGGTGTGAGCCACCTCACCCAGCCTGAATGAAATTTTTCAAATGAAAATTGTTTTCTTTATTTTCAAGACAGGGTCTCACCCTGTCACCCAGGCTGGAGTGCAGTAGCACGATCACAGGGCATGGTGGTGTGTGGTAGGAGGATCACAGTGGGAGGATCCTGGATCCTGGGCTCAAGTGATCCTCCCACCATGAGCCATCACACCCAGCTAATTTTTTTTTTTTTTTTTTTTTTTAGAGACTGGGTTTCACTATGTTGCCCAAGCTGGTCTTGAACTCCTGGCCTTACGTGATCCTCCTGCCTTGGCCTCTCAAAGTGCTGGGGATTACAGGCATGATGGATGCCTGTAATTATTGGCCTAAAAATTGTTGTCTCTTCAAATGGCCCATTTTCAAAAGCTAGTGTTGAAGAGACATACCTGTGTGATAAAACACAGAATTTACATATACTTTGTATATTAGATTACATATTTTTAATCTTACACTTTAGAAAGATTTAGAATTATGCATTGATATAATCTTAGACAATGGAACACAGATCTGCAACATATCTTTTAGAATATCCTTTTCCAAATTATTTTAAGGTTGCACTAATTTTTTGGTTGTGAAAAGTTGAATTTTTCTGTTGCCTTCATTTTCGTCTGTGGTTTGTCCTCTTTTTAAGTGGCCTTGCACATAAAAATCTTAAATTTATCCCACCAATATAGACATTGTTGCTTTTTCTGTCATTAAACTCTGCTATAAATTGTCATAACATATAAAGACAACTAGAACTATTATTTTTTTAAGTATTAGATGATCTTAGATTCCTATGATAGTATTTTTTGTGTTATCTATATTTTCCTTTGGTAAATGTTTTATCTTGATCTTGTTAGATTAGTAAACATTATCTTGGTTAGAACTTGATTGTACAATTGGTTTTCGTAAGTGATTGTATTATCTTGCAACATTAAAATTTTTATAAAGTTTGAATTGATTTGAATAAAAAGAAAACATTGTTTAAAAAAGAAAAAGCATTGAAGTTGGATTTATATTTTTCTTTAATGTAGTCACTATTAAATATGCTACATTTGACCCCTGCCCTCCCCACTTCGCACAAAAAAAGACTCTGCCAGATTTATGGGAGTCTTTTTGCGTACCATATATACGGCCATTTAAAAAATAGTTCTTTTAGGGGAAGCACAGTGGCTCACACCTGTAATCCTAGCACTTTGGGAGGCCAAAGTGGGAGGATCGCTTGAGCCTAGGAGTTTGACACCAGCCTGGACAACGTGGTGAAACCCCATCTCTACAAAAAAAAAAAAATACAAAAATTAGCTGGGTGTGGTGGCACTTGCCTGTGGGCCCAGCTACTCGGGAGGCTGAAATGGGAGAATCACCTGAGCCCAGGGAGGTGGAGGTTGCAGTGAGCCAAGATCACACCACTGCATTCTAGCTTGGGCGACCAAGAAAGACCCTGTTTCAAAAAAAAAAATAGTTTTTTATTTGTTTATTTTTAGTTTACCTAAGTCTCAAGTAATTTGAAACCATTAATCTTTTTATTCTCTGAATCAGTAGTCATTGGAGGTGGTTATTCCCAATAGTTTTCAGTTATTGTGAAATGCACTGTGTGTATTCATTGCACAATGCTGTAATGTAGTGTTTTTGTATTGCCTTGTCCAGAAGATGTTTCCAGTTACACAGCTTTAAAGGAAAATGTTTCCATCTCACATAAAACATGTAATTCAAGGTGTTTCTTCCTTTGTCTTTTACAGTTTTCCTATCTCTATCTTCATTTAAACATAGAGGTAGGGCCGGGGGTGGTGGCTCACACCTGTAATCCCAGCACTTTGGGAGGCCAAAGCAGGCGGGTCACCTGAGGTCAGGGGTTCGAGATCGACCTGGCCAACATGGTGAAACCCCCTCTTTACTAAAAATATAAAAATTAGCCTGGTGTAGTGGAGGGTGCCTGTAATCCCAGCTACTCTGGAGGCTGAGGCAGGAGAATTGCTTGAACCTGGGAGGTGGAGGTTGCAGTGAGCCAAGATCACACCACTGCACTCCAGCCTGGGCAACAAGAGTGAAACTCTGTCTCAAAAATAAATAAATAAATAAATACAGAGGTAAAGGTCTTAAGTCAAACTTAATGGCTTTGTCATTCAAACATATCTGTATCCCCACTTCTTTTCTTTTCTTACTAATTTTCCTTTTTTTTTTTTTTTTTGAGACAGTGTCTCACTCTGTCGCCTAGGCTAGAGTGCAGTGGTGCCATCTCAGCTCACTGCAAACTCTACCTCCCGGGTTCAAGTGATTCACCTGCCTCAGCCTCCAGAGTAGTTGGGATTACAGGCAACCACCACTGCGCCTGGCTAATTTTTGTATTTTTAGTAGAGATGGGGTTTCACCATGTTGGCCAGGCTGGTCTCGAATTCCTGACCTCGTGATCCGCCCTCCTTGGCCTCCCAAAGTGCTGGGATTACAGGTGTGAGCCACCACACCAGGCCTTTTTTTTTTTTTTTTGGGACAGGATCTTGCTCTGCCACCCTCCCACCTCAGCCTCCCAAGTAGCTGGGACTACATGTGTGCACCACCACACCCAGCTTTTTCTCTGTTTTTTGAGATCAGACTGAGATATTATCAGAAAAGACACAAAGCCATAATATCATGGTATTATGCTATTTTGACTTAAAGGGGAAAACGTACTTAATTTTGGATAAACGTTGGTTGTACCTTGTTAATGAAGACTCATTTTATGATATATTTTCACCTAATATGACACAATATGGAATGTGTTGTAATATGTGTTCACTATAACACTATAAGAACTATTACAGACCGGGTGAGGTGGCTCACATCTGTAATTACAGCACTTTGGGAGGCCAAGATGGGCAGATTGCCTGAGATCAAGAGTTCAAGACCAGCCTGGGCAACATGGCAAAACCCCGTCTCTACAAAAAAAAAAAATTAAAAATACAAAAATCAGCTGGGTGTGGTGGCATGCTCTGGTAGTCCCAGCTACTCGGGAGGCTGAGGTGGGAGGATCGCTTGAGCCTGGGAGGTCGCGGCTACACTGAGCCGTGTTTGTGCCACTGCACTCTGGCCTGGGTGACAGAGCAAGAATCTCTAAAAAAAAAAAAAAAGAACTATTACAGTTGTGAACTTGTTATCAAATTAATGCAGACATTTAAACTACTTTTTTGGCAAAACTGTTTATATGTAAACAATTTAAAATATATCTAGGGTGAGTTAAAAGTTCCTGTGCATCTATATTAGGATGGCAGGTATTGTCAGAGAGCCACTGTATGTTAATAGTAAATGTTGAAATGGCTTCTTCATGTTTCGAGAAGCACTTACTTGTACTACTTGTGAAATCCTGGTGCACAGAGATCTTTGAATTGCTCTGAATCCCATTGTATCATGTGAACATAGCTTGTCCCCTGAGTTTTCCTTATGATACTATGTGTTTAAGATCTAGCTGTTTAGTGTCAAGATTATTCAAATTTTCATCTAAATGTTTTTAAAGTTGTATTTTATGTTGTTTTGGAGAGCAAATGTAAATACTGTTCTCTGTCATAAAGTAAATACTTGATGTGCTTTTGTATAGCCATAATATATTTAAAGAAATATGCCCTGTCGTAATACAATTTGAAATTGTTAAGTTCTGATAGCATATTGATGAAAATAAAAGTGTTTGCCAAGAAATTAACTGAATTTATAAACAGAAAGAAAGGAGTATTGCAATATTTTCTGCTTTTGTATGGCAAGATAATCATTTGACATAGGTAGCACAACATTATGTGAAAGATTAACTTTATATGATACTAAAACAGTCTGGTTAAAAATGGAAGGGAAAAGGAGAAATAAAACTTCATTCTGTAGTTTGGTCTAAATACATTTTGATCATAGTTTTGGATGGTAACTGAGATGACATATGGACACAACCTATACCTGATTTTTTTTTTTTTTTTTTTGAGAGGGAGTCTTGCTCTGTCTCCAGGCTGGAGTGCAGTGGTGCGATCTCGGCTCACTGGAACCTCCGCCTCCCAGGCTCAAGCAATTCTCCTGCCTCAGCCTCCTGAGTAGTTGGGACTACAGGCGCACATCACCATGCCCAGCTAATTTTTGTATTTTTTGTAGAGACAGTGTTTCGCTATGTTGCCCAGGCTGGTCTTGAACGCCTGAGCTCAGGTGATCTGCTTGCCTCGGCCTCCCAAAGTGCTGGGATTACAGGCATGAGCCACGGCATCCAGTCTTATACCTGATTTTTAAATATGTGCTTCTAAAAATCTAAGCTCAAAGGAAAAAAAAGGAAAGAAAGAAAAAAGAAAAGAAAGAAAACAGGCAGGAAAGCTCTATCCATTTGCCATGATAAATAGATCGGAGGTTTTTTTAAATCAAAAGTTTTATCACAAAATATGATGAAGACCAGAGTTATTGTCAAGTCTTACTAGGACACTATTATGCATTTCTACAAATAAGAACGCTATTGAAAGAACACTAAAGTTCTCATTCCCTCTTTCTCAGAAAAAAAAAAGAAGAAAAGAGAAAAAACCTATTTTCTTTCTACTTGGTGCAATATTCTGAAATTTTAGAAGGTCAAAATATTTATCACAGGAAATTATGATAGAACTAAAATAGTTTTCAAGGAGACCAACTGCACAGGGCAACTATCTTGCTCTTGAAGAAAATCAAGTGTCATCTAGGAAGTAAATTATAAAGTATACATTATAGTTTCTGAGTCAGTATTATTAAAACAGGATAAAAGTTACTAAAACCTTTTTTTTTTTTTTTTGAGACTGAGTCTCACTCTGTCGCCCAGGCTGGAGTGCAGTGGCACAATCTCGGCTCACTGCAGCCTCTGCCTCCCAGGTTCAGGCAATTCTCCTGCCTCCCCAGCCTCCCGAGTAGCTGGGATTACAGGTGCCCGCCCCCACGCCCAGGTAATTTTTGTATTTTTAGTAGAGACGGGGGTTTCACCATGTTGGCCAGGCTGGTCTTGAACTCCTGACCTAGTGATCAGCCTGCCTCGGCCTCCCAAAGTGCTGGGATTACAGGCGTGAGCCACCGTGCCTGGCCAATTACTAAAATCTTAAATGGGTTATGAGCAATCTCTCTGTTAATGCTACATCTCAATATTTTCTTTAAAATGCTTTCAGTTACAAAAAATTAGCTGGGCGTGGTGGCGGGCACCTGTAGTTCCAGCTACTCGGGAGGCTGAGGCAGGAGAATTGCGTGAACCCGGGAAGCAGAGCTTGCAGTGAGCCGAGATCACACAACTGCACTCCAGCCTGGGTGACAGAGCTAGACTCTGGCTCAAAAACAAACAAACAAACAAAAAATAAATAAAACAAGGAACAATTGCCAGTTCCATAAATAAATTTCTAAAATAAAGTATTGGTACACTAGCAATCACAAATTTAGTTTTTTATAATACTTTTTAACCTTTTTATGAACATCCTTTTTATTTTATTTATTTTTTTTATTTTTTTTGAGACAGAGTCTCGCTCTGTCGCCCAGGCTGGAGTGCAATGGCCCAATCTCGGCTCACTGCAAGCTCTGCCTCCTGGGTTCACGCCGTTCTCCTGCCTCAGCCTCCCGAGTAGCTGGGACTACAGGCACCCGCCACCATGCCCGGCTAATTTTTTGTATTTTTAGTAGAGACAGGGTTTCACCATGTTAGCCAGGATAAACATCCTTTTTATAATCAGTTATAACATGGCAAAATATGTAGTTGCTGTTTCTGAAGAGAGCATTCCAAACTCTACATTTAGGAGTAATGAAAAATTATTATTATTATTATTTGAGACGGAGTCTTGCTCTGTCACCCAGGCTAGAGTGCAGTGGCTTGATCTCCGGCTCACTGCAACCTTCACCTCCCGGATTCACGCCATTCTCCTTCCTCAGCCTCCCGAGCAGCTGGGACCACAGGTGCCCGCCACCATGCCCAGCTAATTTTTTTATTTTTAGTAGAGACGGGGTTTCACCGTGCTAGCCAGGATGGCCTCGATCTCCTGACCTCGTGATCCGTCCGCCTCGGCCTCCCAAAGTGCTGGGATTACAGGCATGAGCCACCGCGCCCGGCCAGAGTAATGAAAAATTCTTATAGAATTTTATAATAAGTAGCCGGGTTCAGTGGCTCATGTCTGTAATCCCAGCATTTTGGGAGGCTGAGGCGGGCAGATCACGAGGTCAGGAGTTCGAGACCAGCCTGACCAACATGGTGAAATCCCGTCTCTACTAAAAATACAAAAAATTATCCTAGCGTGGTGGCGGGCGCCTGTAGTCCCAGCTACTCGGAGGGGCTGAGGCAGGAGAATGGCGTGAACCCGGGAGGCGGAGCTTGCAGTGAGCCGAGATTACGCCACTGCACTCCAGCCTGGGCGACAGAGTGAGACTCCGTCTCAAAAAAAAAAAAAAAAAAATTAGCTGGGCATGGTGGCACTCGCCTGTAATCCCAGCTACTTGGGAGGCTTAGGCGGGAGAGGCTTGAGCCCAGAAGGCAGAGGTTGCAGTGAGCCAAGTTCATGCCACTGCACTCCAGCCTGGGCAATAGAGCAAGACTCCATCTCAAAAACAAACAAAGTGATTTCTTGTACACGTCTGGAAATTAATTGTATAAGAATTTATGTATCTGTTTCTAGATACAGTCTATATATATACACTTTTTAAATGGAGATGGGAGTTTCACCATGTTGCCCAGGTTGGTCTGGAACTCTGGGCTCAAGCGATCTGCCTGCCTCAGCCTCCCAAAGTGCTGGGACTACTGTGCCCAGTCTTCATTTTTTTTTAAATTTTTATTTAAGGGTACAGTAGTGTGCACTTGTGGTACCAGATACTTGGGAGCCTCAGGCAGGAGGATTGCTTGAGCCCAGGAGTTTGGAGCTGTAATGCGATATGATCACACCTGTGAACAGCCACTGCGCTCCAGCCTGGGCAATGTAGCAATACTTTATCTCTAAATAAAAATTCATTTAAAAAACAATAAACACACACACACACACACACACACATTTATTTTTTTACACTTTCCATGGATCAAGAATCCAGGCACAGGTTAACTGGGTCCTCTGCTCAGGGTCAAAGTGTTGGCCAGGCTTCAGACTCATCTGAGGCTAAAGGTCCTCTTACAGACTCGTGTAGTTGTGGCAGAATTTAGTTCCTTGTGGCTGTAGGATTGAAGTTCCCATATTCCTGCTGGCAGTTGGGGTGGTGGGTGCTCTCAACTGTTAGAAGCCACACATATTCCTTGTCTTGTTTTGTTTTTTAATTTTTAATTTTAATTTTTGTGGGTACCATAGTAGGTGTATATATTATGGGGTACATGAAATATTTTGATACAGGCATACAATGCATAATAATCACATCAGGGTGAATGGGGTATTTGTCACCTCAAGCATTTATCCGTTGTGTTACAAACAATCCAATTATATTCTTTTAGTTATTTTTAAATGTACAATAAATTATTGACTATAGTCACCCTATTGTGCTATAAAATACTAGAACTTATTCATTCTATCCAACTATATTTTCTATCCATTAACCATCCCACCTTTCCTCCCCCTCCACTACCCTTCCCAGCCTCCAGTAACCACCTTCTTCTACTCCACACGTTCTGGTGATGTGGCCTCCTCCATCTTCAAAGTCAGCAGTGGAGAATTTCCCTTGTGCCAAATTCCTGTCACGCTTTGAATCTCACAAGAAATAGCCCAGTTCTCTCCCGCCCTTTTAAAATTATGGTTAAAAAACACACAACAGCCTGTAATCCCAGCACTTTGGGAGGCCGAGGCGGGCAGATTGCTTGAGCCCAGTAGTTTGAGACCAGCCTGGTCAACATGGTGAAACCACGTCTCTGCTAAAAATAAAAATAAAAAAAAAATCAGTTAAGAAAAAATGAGCTGGGAGTGGTGGCGGGAGCCTGTAGTCTCAGCTACTAGGGAGGCTGAGGCAAGAGAATCACTTGAGCCCAGGAGGTGGAGGTTGCAGTGAGCCGAGATCGCGCCACTGCCCTCCAGCCTGGGCGACACAGCAAGACTGCATCTCAAAACAACAACAACAACAACAGCAACAAAAAAACCCTACGACATAAAATTTACCACCTTAACTTTTTTTTTTTTTTTTTTTTTGAGACGGAGTCTGGCTTTGCCACCCAGGCTGGAGTGCAGTGGCGCCATCTTGGCTCACTGCAAGCTCCACCTCCCAGGTTCACGCCATTCTCCTGCCTCAGCCTCCTGAGTAGCTGGAACTACAGGCGCCCACCACTGCGCCTGGCTAATTTTTTTTTTTTAATTTTTTTTTTTTGAGACGGGGTCTTGCTCTGTCGCCCAGGCTGGACTGCAGTGGCGCAATCTCGGCTCACTGCAAGCTCCGCCTCCCGGGTTCACGCCATTCTCCTGCCTCAGCCTCTCCGAGTAGCTGGGACTACAGGCGCCCGCCACCACGCCCGGCTAATTTTTTGTATTTTTTAGTAGAGACGGGGTTTCACCGTGGTCTCGATCTCCTGACCTCGTGATCCACCCGCCTCGGCCTCCCAAAGTGCTGGGATTACAAGCGTGAGCCACCGCGCCCGGCACGCCTGGCTAATTTTTTGTATTTTTTAGTAGAGACGGGGTTTCACCATCTTAGCCAGGATGGTCTTGATCTCCTGACCTCGTGATCTACCCGCCTCGGCCTCCCAAAGTGCTGGGATTACAGGCGTGAGCCACAGCTCCCGGCTTTTTTTTTTTTTTTTTTTTTTTTTTTTTTTTAAGACGGGGTCTCCCTCTGTCGCCTAGGCTAGAATGCAGTGGCGTGATCACAGCTCACTGTAGCCTTGAACTCGTGGGCTCAAGTGATCCTCCTACCTCAACCTCCCAAAGTGTTGGCATTACAGGCGTGAGCTGCTGCACCTGGCCCATCTTAACCCTTTTTAAGTGTGCAGTTCAGTAGCGTTAAGTAGATTCACATTGTTGTGCAATGGATCTCCAGGACTTTTTCATCTTACAAAACTGAATCTCTATCCATTCAAAAACAGCTCAGGCTGGGCATGGTGGCTAATGCCTCTAATCCCAGCACTTTCGGAGGCCGAGGCTGGCAGATTGCTTGAGCCCAGAAGTTTGAGACCAGCCTGGGCAACATGAAGAAATCCCAACTCTACAAAAAAAGAAAAAAAAAAAAAAAAAAGCAAAAAATCAGCTGGGCGTTGTGGCATGAACCTACAGTTCCAGCTACTCGGGAGGCTAAGGTGGGAGGGTCACCTGAGCCTCAGAATTCGAGGCTGCAGTGAGCTGAGATTGCACCACTGCACTTCCACCTGGGTGACGGAGTGAGACTCTGTCTCAAAAATAATAATAATAGTTAATAAAAATAAATTTTAAAAAAACTCCCTCCCTCCCCCAACCCCTGTTGACAACCCTTCTACTTTCCGTTTCTATGGATTTCACTACTTTAGATACATCCTATAGGTGGAATTATACAGTATTTGTTTTTTTGTGACTGAAGAGCCCAGTCCTTTTTAAGAGTTCACTTGATTAGGTCAGGCTTACCCAAGATAATCTTTATTTCTTAAAATCAGCTGACTTAATTACATCTGCACAATCCCTTCACAGCAGTTTCTAGATTCATGTTTGACTAAGTAACAGGGAGAAAGTATGTATACACCAGGTTGAGGGAATATTGGGGATCATCTTAGAATTTTGCCTACTACAAACAGCAATGAGTAACCCTGAAAAAAGAGGGAGAGTGCTAAGTGGGGGTTGGGGGAGAGGGTCTGTCGGTTTTATATACTGAGTGTAACTTTCATATATAGTATTAGCCCTTTCAATTTGTCACATATGAGCCTCTAGGCAACAGAGCACTGAAAAAGAAATAACCTGATTCCATAATGTTCAAGGTATGAAATTCTTGCCTCGGATTAACTGAAGGATTTGGTAGAGAGAAACAAAAGCAAGTAAAGAAAAGTAAATTAGCTGAGACCAAAAAGCTTTGGATAATTTCATCCCCTGCCCTATAGAGTGGGCACAGTGGAGATATTAGTGATAAGGACCCCATCCTCAAAGGTCTGAAGGCTGCCTCTGGGGTGAAGAGCTGGGATATTAAAGAGCATAAACTGAACAGAAAAACCTACCAGGCCTCACATTGCATGCTGAAAATAGGTGAAAGGGTGTAGAGCTGCAAGAACACATGTGGGATATCAAAATAGCTCTGGAATTCATCCTCCAACTCCACTGCCAGTGCCACGCCCCTCATCCTGGCTTGGGCAATTGCAACAGCCCTGTGACTGGTCTCTGGGGCTCTATTCCTACCTGAATCTAATTTTCCACACTTGACCTTAGAAAATCTAAAATACAAACCAGAATTAAGTCAATACTCAGCTTAAAACCCCTCAGTGGCTCTGCATCATTTGGTTTAGTGCACAAGGCCCTCCATATGTCAGCTCTGCCTACTAATCCAGTCTCATCTGCTGCCACATTCCTGTACTCACACTTAGCGTCACTCATACTGGTTTTAGTTCCCTAAAAAGATCAGGCTGTTTCACACTTCCAACCATGCCTTTTTCCAGTCTCCTCCCTCTAGCTAGAATGGCCATCCCCGCCATCCCAGTCTGCCTAGCAAATTCTTACATATCCTTCACTCTCCTCTTTTTAAGTAAAGATACTGGCATGTGGCCCATCATCTCCCTCCCGACTCTTAATTCCTGACCCTGATCCCCTTTGGGGATCTCATTGTCTATGAAGATGACACAATCAGCAACTTCTCATTTCCTTGAGTCTCTCAATTATCTTCTCTGTTGCACTTCAGCCACACACAAAGCACCACATCTTGAACTTTATTGTGATCTGAAACTGCTCACCTCTAACATCTATAATCCCAGTGTTTCATTTGAACCACAGCACCCTCTCCTTTCTGCTCTCTCAGGCCCCACCTACATGTGAGGTTTTTTTTTTTTTTTTTTTTTTTATTTAGTTTTTTAACCTCTTATGGACTCCTCTAGTCCTTTAAGCCCTCTTTTTTCTCCCAGTCTGTCAGTCCCTCCTGGCCTCTTTTCCTTCCCCTCTCAATGGTTTTTGTTTTTGTTTGTTTGTTTGTTTTTTTCTGAGACAGGGATCTCACTCTATCACCCAGGCTAGAGTGCAAAGGCACGATCCTAACTCACTGCAACCTTGAACTCCTGGGCTCAAGCGATCCTCCCACTTCAGCTTCCTGGGTAGCTAGAACTACAGGTATGTCCGGAATTCGTTCCTTCTGGTGGATTCTTGGTCTCGCTGACTTCAAGAATGAAGCCGCGGACCTTCACAGTGAGTGTTACAGCTCTTAAAGGTGGTGCGGATCCAAAGAGTGAGTGGCAGCAAGATGTATTGTGAAGAGCAAAAGATCAAAGCTTCCACAGTATGGAAGGGGACCCCAGCAGGTTGCCGCTACTGGCTGGGGGTGGCCAGCTTTTATTCCCTTATTTGTCCCCACCCACTCCTGCTGATTGGTCCATTTTACAGAGTGCTGGTTGGTGCATTTACAATCCTTTAGCTAGGCATAGAGTGCTGATTGGTGCGATTTTAGAGAGTGCTGATTGGCACATTTACAATCCTTTAGGTAGACACAGAGCACTGATTGGTGCATTTTTACAGAGTGCCGATTGGTGCATTTACAATCCTTTAGCTAGACAGAAGAGTTCTCCAAGTGCCCACTCAACCCAGGAAGTCCAGCTGGCTTCACCTCTCACAGGCGTGCACCACCTCACCTAGCTAATTTAAAAAAAAAAGTTTTTATAGGTGGGGGGGTCTCACTATGTTGCCCAGGCTGGTCTTGAACTCCTGGCTTCAAGTGATCCTCCCACTTTGGCCTCCCAAAGTGCTGTAATTATAGGCATGAGCCACCATGCCTGGCCTCAACCTTTCTTAACCCCATGCTTGACTCTCTGAACTACTCCCTCACCAGCACCCTCAATTCCTTTTCATCCCTGTCTACCATACCAGCCCCACAAACCTCAAACCTTGGGTGGGTACAGCTAACCACTCTTCTCCCCTTCTTCATCTGGATGTTTCTACCCTACAAAACAATACAAATCAGTGCCACTAGAAATACACGGTCTTCAGCCTCAGTGGAACGACTACAAGCAACACTACAATTACATCCATCCCTATCTCCATTCCATCTTCCTGCTCAAGGTCCACTCATCCCCCTGTGTCCCAAATGCCATCTTTTTCCATCTCTTTCAGCAGCCTGCTCCATTAATTATCCATTCTCTGATTTCAACCTGTGGTGTCTGTTCCTCAGCCTTAAACACGTTAGGGCCTCACTCATTAAGAAAAAAATTACAAAACTCTCCCTTAATCCTGAATCTTAATCATGTGCCAGTTCCTTTCCTTCTCAGCTTTAAGCTTCTCCAAATAGCAAGTCTGATTTGCAGTGTCTACTTCCTGAAATCCATTCATACCCCTACCTACTGTACTCGAAAATGGTTCCACTGAAATTGCTTTTAGCAAAGTGACCTCCAAACTGCCAAAGTCAATAGCTACTTTTCACTCTTAATGTTGCTGGACCTCTCTAAGCATTTGACACTGCTGATCATTCCTTCCTCGTTGAAAGTTCTTATTCATTGACTTCCATCACCTTGAATTAATTCAGTTTCCTAGTTATTCTGTATGTACTATGTACTTTTTTTTGAGACGGAGTCATGCTCTGTTGTCCAGGCTGGAGTGCAGTGGCACAATCTCGGCTCACTGCAACCTCCACCTCCCAGGTTCAAGCAATTCTCCTGCCTCAGCCTCCGAAGTAGCTGGGACTACAGTCATGAGCCACCATGCCCGGCAAATTTTTGTATTTTTAGTACAGACGGGGTTTCACCATGTTGGCCAGATTGGTCTCGAACTCCTGACCTCAAGTGATCCACCTGCCTAGGCCTCCCAAAGTGCTGGTGGGATTACAGGCACGAGCCACCGCACCTGGCCTATTCCGTATGTACTTCTGACCATTCCTATTTGGTCTCCTTTTTGATTTCCTCTTCCTCTTTCCACCACCTAGATGTTAATGTCCCTCAGTGTTTTCTCAAGAACTGTGAAGGGTCTGAGATACTCATACAACGAAGTACTTTGTATGTGTGAATACTAAAGAAACGTGAGGCATCTGGATCAGAAGAGTTTTTTGTTTTGTTTTGTTTTGTTTGTTTTTGAGACGGAGTCTCGCACTGTCACTCAGGCTGGAGTGCAGTGGTGTGATCTCGGCTCACTGCAAGCTCTGCCTCCCAGGTTCACGCCATTCTCCTGCCTCAGCCTCCTGAGTAGCTCAGACTACAGGCGCCAGCCACCACGTTCGGCTAATTTTTTGTATTTATTAGTAGAGACAGGGTTTCACCATGTTAGCCAGGATGGTCTCGATCTCATGACCTTGTGATCTGCCCGCCTCGGCCTCCCAAAGTGCCGGGATTACAGGTGTAAGCCACCGTGCCCAGCCCCCTTTTTTTTTTTGAAACAAGGTCTCATTCTGTCACCCAGGCTGGAGTGTGGTGGCACATCTCAGCTCACTGCAGCCTCTGCCTCCCAGGATCAAGTGTTTCTCCCACCTCAGCCTCCTGAGTAGCTGAGACTACAGGCGTGTGCCACCATGCCTGGCTAATTTTTTGAATTTTTAGTAGAGATAGCATCTCACCATATTGCCCAGGCTGGTCTTGAACTCCTGAGCTCAAGCAATCCACCCGCCTCAACCTCCCAAAGTGCTGGGATTACACGCATGAGCCACTGCACCCAGCCAAAAGTTCTTTTTTTTTTTTTTTTTTTATTAATTTTTTTTTCGCACACAAAAACAATAAACATTTTCTAAAAATACATACAAACAAAAAGATACATATCAAACATATTAGGAAGGTTACACATGGGAAGTCGGGGAATAGAAATGGGGGGTGGGAGTTAAAATAAGGTAGAGAGGGACTTTATGTGGATCAGTGATAATAACTCAATCCTCTATTTGACAAAGAAGAGGGAGAAGGAAGAGGAAGAAAAAGAAAGTGGGATAAAGGATCAGAAAGGGAGGAAAATAAAAAAATTAGAGTATGACTCCAGGGTAGACCTGTTTTGTTGTCACTGAGTTGGTTGGTTGGTTTGTCTGTTGTATTTTTCATGTTTCGCCAAGTAGGCCAGACTGGTCTCGAACTCCTAGCCCGAAGTGATCAACCCGCCTCGCCCCCCAGAGTGCCGGGACCACAGGCGTGAGCCACCACGTCCAGCCCCCACATTGCTTCTGGCCTCCATTGTAGACCTCCCAGACGGAGCGGCCGGGCAGAGGCGCTCCTCACTTCTTCCCAGACACGGGGCGGCCGGGCAGAGGCGCTCCTCACTTCCCCGACGGGGCGGCCAGGCAGAGACGCTCCTCACTTCTTCCCAGACGATAGGTGGCCGGGCAGAGGCGCTCCTCACTTCCCAGACGGTGGGTGGCGGGGCTGAGGCGCTCCTCACTTCTTCCCGGACGGGGCGGCCGGGCGGAGGCGCTCCTCACTTCCCAGACGGTAGGTGGCCGGGCAGAGGCGCTCCTCACTTCCCAGACGGTGGGTGGCCGGGCAGAGGCGCTCCTCACTTCTTCCCGGACGGGGCGGCCGGGCGGAGGCGCTCCTCACTTCTTCCCGGACGGGGCGGCCGGGCGGAGGCGCTCCTCACTTCTTCCCGGACGGGGCGGCCGGGCGGAGGCGCTCCTCACTTCTTCCCGGACGGGGCGGCCGGGCGGAGGCGCTCCTCACTTCTTCCCGGACGGGGCGGCCGGGCGGAGGCGCTCCTCACTTCTTCCCGGACGGGGCGGCCGGGCAGAGGCGCTCCCCACGTCCCAGACGGGGCGGTGGCCGGGCAGGGGCTCGGGAGGCTGAGGCGGGCAGAGCAGTCGGCGTCAGGAGCTGGCGAGCAGCGTGGCCAACATGGCGACCGCGCGCCTGCAGCCGAAGGAGAAAAAGCAGGCGGCGGTGGCGTGCGGTGGCAGTCCCAGGGAGTCCGCGGCGCGGGCAGCAGCGAGCTGAGTAGATTGCAGCCTGGGCCACAGAGGGAGAGAAAGAAAGAAAGAAAGAAAGAAAGAAAGAAAGAAAGAAAGAAAGAAAGAAAGAAGGGAGGGAGGGAGGGAGGGAGGGAGGGAGGGAGGGAGGGAGGGCAGGCAGGCAGGCCAAAAGTTCTTTATTAATACTCATGAACAGAGCAACAGCCAAAGTCACATTGTCATGTAGGTTCCCTACACCTAGACCCACAGGTGACACGATGAGAACTGTTGGAAACTTTCTGGGTGAATTACAAGTTTCACCCCATAAAGGAATGAACAACAGTGGATTTTCTCCATTTATACATAGGAGAGAGACAGCTGTCTTGCTCCCTTCCAAAAAACCTTTCACTCCTTGAAGATGGGATTGAAATGATCCTGGTTCTTACCTTAACCTTTTATAATGTAAACACATCTTTCCAAGGGCCAGATTTGTGTCTCCAGCTTTTACAGCCTAGTGATGTCTCCAAGGTCTGGGTTTCATCCCTTTTGAGGCGTAAATACCTAGGAAAATAGTGGTTCAGTGGTCCTGGCCCCTAGGGACCTAGCCCTGGCTGTAAGCATTTGGATCTCTTGGGGAGAAAAGTTTTTTCTTTTTAGAGCAGGGCAATTAGCTAGACAAATGGCTACTACAGATATCATCCTCATGGTATGTAAAAAGTGAAATGTGTCTAGGGGAAGCGAAAACAAACATTCTCTATATTGTGTATATTCCTGTAGCCCAGGTGGCTAGGGCTTTTTTTTTTTTACTTTTTTTATTTTTGAGACAGAGTTTCGCTCTTGTTGCCCAGGCTAGAGTGCAATGGCGTGATCTCGGCTCACTGCAACCTCCGCCTCCCAGTTCAAGCGATTCTCCTGCCTCAGCCTCCCAAGTAGCTGAGATTACAGGCATGTGCCACCACGCCCAGCTAATTTTGTATTTTTAGTAGAGATGGGGTTTCTCCATGTTGGTCAGGCTAGTCTTGAACTCCTGACCTCAGGTGATCCGCCAGCCTCAGCCTCCCAAAGTGCTGGGATTACAGGCGTGAGCCATCGTGCCTGCTAGCTAGGGCCTTTTACAGGGGCACCAAGAATCCAGGCAAGCTTTCTTTCCCATACCCAGGATTCTGTTTTCTTTCTTCTTCTCATCTCAATCTACATGCTCTCCCTGGACCATCCTACCCATTTTCGTTGTTTTAACTGCTACCTGAATGCTAAGGACTTTAAATATCCCACCACCTGCTAGACATCTATATCTGAATGTTCTACAGACACCTGAAATACCACATGTTAAAAATGGAACTTCTCACTCCTGCCCCCAAACTCTTCTGTTCTCTACATTGCTTGATAGCGGCACCATCTGCGTCACACTGTGGCTGCCCTCAGAATTTGAAAAGCTTTTCTATATATGGAAGAATGTCCATGTTATGAGCCCCAGCTCTGCAGTGTAAGTCAGAGATATTTGCCAGTCTCCCTTGTGACCTTGTGAGGAAACCTGCTCTATGTGGATATGTGGAGTGTGGAGCTTCTCTTCCTTTTTTTTTTTTTTTTCCTACTAGGGAATTTCCAGTGTTTTCAAGGTTGACTTCTCACAGACTGGCATCTATATCATCCAGCCATTTCTGCAATGGTTTGAGGCATTGTTCCTGAAAGCTTAGCCTCTAACCTGATTCTCCAGCTCTCCCAACAATTGTGGGAGCTCCCCAATATCCTTTTTTTCTTTTTAAGAGACAGGATCTTACTCTGTCAACCAGGCTGGAGTACAATGGCATGATCATGGCTCACTGTAGCCTCAACTTTCTGGGCTGAAGTGATCCTCCTGCCTCAGCCTCCTGAGTAGCTGAGACTACAGGTGTGTGCCACCAAACTCAGCTGATTTTTAAAATTATCATTATTATTATTATTATTAATTTGAGACAGAGTCTCTCTCTGTCACCCAGACTAGAGTGCAGTGGTGCAATCTTGGCTCATTGCAACCTCTGCCTCCCAGGTTCAAGAGATTCTCGTGCCTCACTCAGCCGCCTCCTGAGTAGCTGGGATTACAGGTATGCACCACCACACCCAGCTAATTTTTGTATTTTTAGTAGAGACAGGGTTTCACTGTGTTGGCCAGGCTGGTCTCAAACTCCTGGCCTCAAGTTGTCCACATGCCTCAGCCTCCCAAAGTGCTGGGATTAAGGCATGAGCCACCACACCCAGCCTATTATTTTTGTTTTTTAGAGACAGGGTCTCACTAAGTTGCCCAGGACTGATCTCGAACTCTTGGGCTCAAATGATCCTCCAGCCTTGGTCTGCCAAAGTGCTGAGATTACAGGTGTGAGCCACCATGCCCAGCTCCTAATATCCTTCAAAAATAATAATAATAATAATAATAATAATAATAATACCCTTTATGCCGAGTCAGCATTTGTTGCTATCAACTAACATCTCTGACAAATACACACTCCATCACACAAAACAGGAACCTGGAGTTATCTTTAACGCTCTCTCACCACCAATATCCAATCAATCCTCAAGTCCTGTTAATTTTACCATCTAAGCAATTCTTGATTCTGACCTTTCCTTTTTATCACAATTACCACTTCCCTGCCTGGCTAAGACCCTGATAATTTTTCATTTGGATTATTGTAACAGCCTTCTGATTAGTCTCCCTGCCTCCAGTTTTGTTCCTCTTCTAATCTTAGACTTCACACTGTTAATAGAAGGATTTACCTAAAACATAAGCCTGTTGTTCACTTGTTTGAAACCCATGACTTGCCACTTCCTAGTTTGAATTTTTTCTTTTACAAGATGGAACCACTTGACCGGGCACAGTGGCTCATGCCTGTAATCCCAGCACTTTGGGAGGCCGAGGTGGGCAGATCACTTGAGTCCAGGAGTTTGAGACGAGCCTGGGTGACATGGCAAGACCCCATCTCTACAAAAAAAAAAAAAAATTTAATTGGCTGTGGTGGCACGTGCCCATAGTCCCAGCTACTCGGGAGGCTGAGGCAGGAGGATTGCTTGAGCCCAGGCGGTGGAAGTTGGAGTTAGCCAAGATCATGCTACTGCACTCCAGACTCGGCAACAGAGTGAGACCCCATCTCAAAAAAAAAAAAATTCAAGATAAGATGGAACCACTTGTAATTACTTCCTATGCATATGCACACACACACACATACACACACACACACACACATACACTTACTGTGTCTCTCCATATGTATCTTCTATCTCTTAGTTCTACACTTTTATTTGTGTTTTGCCTAAAATGACCTTCCTTCCCCTCTTCACTTGGCCACTTTCTTTTTTTTCTTTTCTTTTTTTTTTTTTTCCAGAGACAGGGTCTTGCTCTGTCACCCAGCCTGGAGTGCAGTGGTGTGATCATGGCTTATTGCAGCCTTGGCCTCCCGGGCTCAAGCGATCCTCCTGCCTCAACTTCCCGAGTAGCTGGGACTACAGGCACATGCCACCATGCCAAGCTAATTTTGTTATTATCATTATTGTTATTATTTGTAGAAACAGGGTCTTGTTATGTTGCCGAGGCTGGTCTTGAACTCCTTGGCTCAAGCGATCCTCCCACCTCAGCCTCCCAAAGTGCTGGGATTACAGGCCTGAGCCATCGCACCTTGGCGACTTGGCCACTTTCTAATAATTCTTTAAAACACCCCCAGGCTGTGATGGGTGCTGCTCCTCCTTACTTCTATAATACCTTGTATATACATCTATCATTGCATATACCACAAAGCACTATAATTGCCTATTTATGTGTTTGTCTCTCCCAACTATATAGTGAGCTCTCTGAGGGGGCAGATAAGATCTGAATTCATATATATATATATATATAGAGAGAGAGAGAGAGAGACAGAATATTCATATATGTATAGATATAGGTATCTATATCTACTATATCTATTTATGTATTATGTTATTTAATTTTTTTGAGACAGAGTCTCACTCTGTCACCCAGGCTGGAGTGCAGTGGCGCCATCTCAGCTCACTGCAATCTCTGCCCCCAGATTCACGTGATTCTCATGCCTCGGGTGTGAGCCACCGCGCCCGGCCTATATCTATTTATATCACCTCAATGCCTACTGACTAGCATTTAGTATGCACACAAGAAATGTTTGCTAAGTGATTCATAAATTGATTAACAACTCAATTCAAACATCACTTCTGGCCAAGTACGGTGGCTCACACCTGTAATCCCAGCACTTTGGGAAACTGAGGTGGGAGGATCACTTAAGCCCAGTAGTTCAACACCAGCCTGGACAACACAGGGAGAACCCCTCTCCTCCAACTCCACAAAAAAATTCAAAAATTAGCTGGGCTTGGTGGCACACACTTGTAGCGTCAGCTTCGTCTATGCATTTGATGCATTCCTCTTTTTAAAAAATTGATGTGGCCAAGCGTGGTGGCTCACACCTATAATCCCAGCAATTTGGGGTCCGAAGGTGAGAGGATTGCTTGAGGCCAGGAGTTCGAGACCCGCTTGGGCAACATAGTGACACCTCATCTCTACAAAAAATAAAAAATTAGCCGGGTATGGTGGTGTATACCTGTAGTCTCAGCTACTTGGGAGGCTGAGGTGGAAGGGTCTCTTGAGACCAGAAAGCTGAGGCTACAGTGAGCCCTGATCATGTCACTGCCCTCCAGCTTGGGTGACAGAGCTAGACCTGTCTCAAAAAAAATTGATGTAAAATTCACATAAAACATAAGATTAACCATTTGAAAGTGTATAATTCAGTGGCATTTAGTATATTCAGGAAGTTGTATAATAATCACCTCTATATAGTTTCATAACAGCTTTGTCACCCCATATGTAAACCCTGTACCCATCAAGCAGTCATTCCCCATTCCTCCCTCCCCCAAGGCCCTAGAAACCACTAATCTGCATTCTGTCTACGGATTTATCTATTCTGGATATTTAACGCAAATGGAATCATACAATGTTTGACCTTTGTGTCTGTCTTTTTTCTACATAGCACATTTTTCAGGTTCATCTATGTTGTAGCATGTATCAGTATATGGTGAAATGCGATTCAGTTCTACAGGATATGCCATTCATCCATTGATGGACATTTGGGTTTTTTTCACCTTTTAGCCATTGTGAATAGTGCTGCTATGAACATCGGTGTACAAATTTTGATTCGAATACTTGTTTTCAATTCTTTTGGGTAGACACATAAGAGTAGAATTGCTGGAATACATAATTTTTTTTTTTGAGACAGAGTCTCGCTCTGTTGCCCAGGCTGGAGTGCAGTGGCGTGATCTCGGCTCTCGGCTTACTGCAAGCTCCGCCTCCTGGGTTCACGCCATTCTCCTGCCTCAGCCTCCCGAGTAGATGGGACTACAGGCGGGTGCCACCGTGCCTGGCTACTTTTTAAAAAATATATATTTATAGTAGAGACGGGGTTTCACTGTGTTAGCCATGATGATCTTGATCTCCTGACGTCGTGATCCACCCACCTCGGCCTCCCAAAGTGCTGGGATTACAGGCATGAGCCACCGCGACTGGCCAATTTTTTTTTTGTTTTTAGTTGAGGTCTCACTTTGTCGCCCAGGCTGGAGTGCAGTGGTGCTATCATTGTAGCCTCAAACTCCTGGGCTCAAGCAACCCTCTCACCTCAAATTCCCAAGTAACTGGGACTACAGGCATGCACCATCATGCCTGGCTGATTTTTTATTTATTTATTTTTCTTTCTTTATTTATTTTTTTGAGATGGAGTTGTCCAGGCTGGAATACAATGGCGTGGTCTCGGCTCACCACAACCTCTACCTCCTGGGTTCAAGGGATTCTTCTGACTCAGCCTCCCGAGTAGCTGGGATTACAGGCACGCACCACCATGCTTGGCTAATTTTTTAAAAATTATTATTATTATTGTTATTGAGGCAGAGTCTCACTCTGTCACCCGGGCTGGAGTGCAGTGGTGTGATCTCGGCTCACCGCAACCTCTGCCTCCTGGCTTCAAGAAATTCTCCTGCCTTAGCCTCCCGAGTAGCTGGGATTACAGGCATGCGCCACCATGCCTGGCTAATATTGTATTTGTAGTAGAGACGGGGTTTCTCCGTGTTGGTCAGGCTGGTCTCGAACCCCTGACCTCAGGTGATCCACCTGCCTCGGCCACCCAAAGTGCTGGGATTACAGGCATGAGCCACCTTGCCCAGCCAGATTCCTTTAGTTTTTACCTACTGTCTTTTTTCTATTCCAGGATCCCATCCGGGACACCACAGAACATTTAGTTGTCATTTCTCCTCAGCTGTGACAGCTTTTCAGACTTTTCTTTTTGTTGATGACCTTGATAGTTCTGAGGAGTGCTGGCCAGGAATTTTGAAGAATATCCCTCAATTGAGATTTTTCTGATGTTTTTCTCATGATTAAACTGGAGTATGCATTTGGGATAGGAAGACCACAGAGGTAAGGTACCGTTTTCATCACATCATAGGATACATACTATCAACATGACTTTCCACTGTTGATGTTGATCTTCATCATCTGGCTGAGGTAGTGTTTGAGAGGTTTCTCCACTGCTTTTACTCTTCTCACCCCTTTCCACACTGTACTCTTTGGAAGGAAGTCACTGTTTGCAGCGTATGCTTAAGGAATAGAGAGTAATGCTCTTCCTCCTTGAAGGCAAAATATCTACATAAATTACCTGGAATCCTTCTGCATTAAAGATTTGTCTATTCTCCCCCATTTATTTATCTGTTTAATCACTTATTTATATCCATATGGACTCATATATTATATAGACATATATATATATTTTTTGAGATGGGGTCTCGCACTGTTGCCCAGGCTGGTGTGCAGTGGCATTGGTCACAGCTCACTGCAACCTCTGCCCCCCAGGATCAAGCAATCCTCCCATCTCAGCCTCCCAAGTAGTTGGGACCACAGATACAAGCTACCATGCCCAACTAATTTTTTGTATTTTTGGTAGAGATGGGGTTTCATCATGTTGCCCAGGCTGGTCTCAAACTCCTGAGCTCAAGTGATCCACCTGTCTCGGCCTCCCAGAATGCTGGGATTACAGGCATGAGCCACCGTGCCCAGCCTCATAGATATTTTAGACTTTACCCACCTTCATTTTTATGCTCAATCATTTTTACTTTCTTTCTTTTCTTTTCTTTCTTTTTTTTTTTTTTTTTTTTGAGACAGGGTCTCATTCTGTCACCCAGGCTGGAGTGCAGTGGCTCAATCACAGCTCACTGCAACCTTGAATTCCTGGGCTGAAGCCTCCCACCTCAGTCTCCCAAGTATTAATAGTTGGGACTGCAGGCATGAGCCAATGTGCCTGGCCTACTCTCTTTTTTATGCAATTAACAGCATTTTGACATCAGCCAACTAATTAAGCAACAATAGGGAGGTTCCACTTGATTACCATGGCACATGGCTCCTGACATTGGGGAACTCTTCCTGGGCCCTGCAGAATGTTTTCTTTTCTATCAGAGGCAATGACAGTTCTCTGTAATTATTCACTGAAATTGGTTTTCCCCTTGAGGGCCAGATAAAAGGGTCTGAGGAGTGCCTCCGTATGCTTGTCTTATCAATGAAATGAGTTCCCAGACTGGATGGAGGAAATACCTTGAAGGATGTATCAGTCAGGGTTCAATCAGAGAAACACAGCCAGTAGAAGATATATATGAAGAGATTCATTGCAAGAAATGGGCTAACACTGTTGTAGGGGGTGAAATCTGTAGGGTGAAATCTGAGTCTGAAATCCGTAGGGTGGGCCATCAAGAAGGGTAGGCTGGAACTCTCAGGCACATGCTAAAGCTGCTGTTCACAGGGAGAATTTCTTCTCCATCTGGGAAACTTCAGCTCTGGTCTTAAGGCCTTTCAACAGATTGAATCAGACTCACCCAGATTATCAAGGATAATCTCCCTTACTTAAAGTCAAATGGCTGTGGACTTTAATCACGTCTACAAAATACCTGTACAGCAACACCTAGATTCATTTGATTGAATAACTGGGAACCGTAGCCTAGTGGAGTTGAAATGAAGGGGAGGAGGAGAAGAAAAAGAAAAGGAAAAAAAAATGTCCTTTTAATGGGTGAAATTATATGAAGTCTGGTGGTAGTGGAGGAGGAAGAGGAGAGAGGAGAAGGAAACAGAGGAAAAGAAGGAAGATGCCAGGAAGTCAGCAGAGGGCTTCCATAACCAGGATTATGATGACAAGTAAAAGATTGTGAAAAAAAAAAAAAGTTGAACCAGCCACATTTCACCACATATACAAAGCATTCTCCATGAAGGATTTATACAAATCCACTAGACAGACGTTTTATCACATACTCCAGAAAAGAAGAGGGAGGATTCTGCAAGTGGAAACAGTTGCCCTTGATAGCAACAGCAGAGACTCTGAGGAAGGGGATGGCTCACAGCCAGTGTTCAAGAGATCACTGGATAGAGCTTCCTCATGGCCAATCAAAAGTGATAGTGCCATATTCATTGATCTAGAAATTCTACCTCAAGGAATGTATTCTATATTTATTCATTCTACATATAGTTTATGAATTTATTCTATAAGTAAATGTATATATACATATATATATATATTTTTTGAGACAGTCTCACTCTGTCACCCCAGCTGGAGTGTAGTGGCGGGATCTTGGCTCACTGCAACTACCGCTTCCCAGATTCAAGTGATTCTCCTGCCTCAACCTCCTGAGTAGCTGGGATTACAGGTGCAGACCACCACACCTGGCCAATTTTTGTATTTTTAGTAGAAACAGGGTTTCGCCATGTTGGCCAGGCTGGTCTCAAACTTCTGACCTCAGGTGATCCACCTGCCTCCGCCTCCAAAAGTGCTGGGATTACAGGTGTGTCACAGCACCTGGCCTGGTTTTTTGTTTGTTTGTTTTTCTTTTTCTTTTTCTTTTTTTTTTGAGACGGAGTCTCACTCTGTTGCTAGGCTGGACTGCAGTGGTGCGATCTTGGCTCACTGCAACCTCTGCCTCCTGGGTTCAAGCGATTCTCCTGCCTCAGCCTCCCAGGTAGCTGGAACTACAGGCATGCACCACCATGTCTGGCTAATTTTTGTACTTCTTGTAGAGACAGGGTTTTGCCATGTTGGCCAGGCTGGTCTCAAACTCCTGGCCTCAGGAGATCTGCCTGCCTCAGCCTCCCAAAGTGCTGGGATTACAGGCATAAGCCACCACACCAGGCTTATAAGTATATATTTTAAATGATACATATACAAACATATTCACTGAAACAGTCTGCAACAGCAAAAATTAAAAGTAATGTAAAAGTCCACCAGTATGACATTGATTCAATAAGCAGTGGTACAACTAGCAGTATCATACTGAGAGGTGAAGCCAGCTGGACTTCCTGGGTCAAGTGTGGACTTGGAGAACTTTTCTGTCTAGCTAAAGGACTGTAAACACATCAATCAGCGCTCTGTGTCTAGCTAAAGGACTGTAAATGCACCAATCAGCACTCTGTAAAATGGACCAATCAGCAGGATGTGGGCAGGGACAAATAAAGGGATAAAACCTGGCCACCCCAGCCAGCAGCAGCAACCCGCTCAGGTCCCCTTCCACACTGTGGAAGCTTTGTTCTTTCACTCTTCACAATAAATCTTGCTGCTGCTCACTCTTTGGGTCCATGCTACCTTTAAGAGCTGTAACACTGCAAAGGTCCATGGCTTCATTCTTGAAGTCAGCGAGACCAAGAACCCACCAGAAGGAACCAACTCCAGACACATTCTGGCTACCCAGATGGGACTATTGTCAAGTGGTGAGTACCATTGGACCCCTTTTGCTTGCTATTCTGTCCTATTTTTCCTTAGAATTCAGGGGCTAAATACCAGGCACCTGTTGGCCAGTTAAATGCAACTAGTGCAGCTGCCGGACTAAAGACACAGGTGTCCAGGCTTTCTGGGAAAGGGCTCTCTAACAATCCCCGACTCTTCAGAGTTGCGAGAGTTGGTTTGACTGGAACCAGCTTCTGCTTTTCCTGTACTTGCCGGCTGAGCCGAGGGTTGACAGAGAGGAAAGCCATTCAGCTCCGGGGTCCCGACAAAAAGTTGGTTGACCCATAGCCATGAGCGGAACTCTCAAAGTTATGTCGCCCAAGCAAGACTCGCCCATCTATCATATCTATCCTGACTCTTGCCTCCTGGGTCCTAACGCCTATCAGACAACTTCCTCCTGCCTCTCTTCTCTGAGGCTCGTCCTGCTTTTAAAAACCACTCCCTGTCTCTGGTGCTTTTCTACTTTCTCCTATAAGAATGATTTCTAGTATAAACTTCAGGACTCTGTTCCCTTCTTTAGGCACCTGGGCTCAGCAATCAGAAAGACATATTTTTTGCCTAAAGCCCTGTCAGTGGGGGAACACTATCTGGAATTTTAGGGTCCCTCCTCAGACTAGCAGGCCTAACAAAAGCTATTTCTGAAGCTAGGATATGGGGAGCCTCAGAAATTATATCCTTCCTATTCATATGATGAGAAGTGAGGACAAAGGGCGTCACTCTTCCAACCCTGGAGATCCCTTCCCTCCCTCAGGGTATGGCCCTCCACTTCATTTTTGGGGCATAACATCTTTTTTTTTTTTTTTTTTTGAGAGAAGTCTCGTTCTTGTCCCCCAGGCTTGAGTGCAATGGCTCGATCTCGGCTCACTGCAACCTCTGCCTCCTGGGTTCAAATGATTCTCCTGCCTCTGCCTCCCAAGTAGCTGGGATTAAGGCGCCTGCCACCACGCCTGGCAACTTTTTGTATTTTTTGGTAGAGATGGGGTTTCACCATGTTGGCCAGGCTGATCTCAAACTCCTGACCTCAGGTGATCCACCCACCTCGGCCTCCCAAAGTGCTGGGATTACAGGCATGAGCCACTGTGCCCAGCCTTTTGGGGCATAACATCTTTATAGGACAGGGGTAATGTCCCAATACTAACAGGAGAAAGCTTAGGACTCTAACAGATTTTCAAGAATGCGTCAGTAAGGTCCACTAAATCTGAGCTTCCTCGGTCCTCTTTGTGGTCTAAGAGGAAAACTAAGGTTTCTGCTGCTGCGTCGGTGAGCATAACTATTCCAAGTTTTTTCTTTCAGATAGGAAACAGGCATCAACAGGCTCACCCTTGAAATGCATCCTAAGCCGTTGAGACCAATTTGACCCACAAACCCTGAAAAAGAAGTGGCTTATTTTTTTTCTGCACTACGGCCTGGCCCCAATATTCTCTCTCTGATGGGGAAAAATGGCCACCTGAGGGAAGTATAAATTACAATACTATCCTGCAGCTTGACCTTTTTTGAAAGAGGGAAGGCAAATGGAGTGAAATACCTTATGTCCAAGCTTTCTTTTCATTGAAGGAGAATTCACAACTATGCAAAGCTTGCAATTTACATCCCACAGGAGGACCTCTCAGCTTACCCCCATATCCTAGCCTTCCTACAGCTCCCCTTTCTATCAATGATAAGCCTCCTCTAATCTCCCCCACCCAGAAGGAAACAAGAAAAGAAATCTCCAAGGGACCACAAAAACCCCCGGGCTATCAGTTATGTCCCCTTCAAGCTGTAGGGGGAGGGGAATTTGGCCCAACCCAGATACACGTCCCCTTCTCCCTCTCTGATTTAAAGCAGATCAAGGCAGACCTGGGGAAGTTTTCAGATGATCCTGATAGGTATATAGATGTCCTACAAGGTCTAGGGCAAACCTTCGATCTCACTTGGAGAGATGTCATGCTATTGTTAGATCAAACCCTGGCCTTTAATGAAAAGAATGTGGCTTTAGCTGCAGCCCAAGAGCTTGGAGATACCTGGTATCTTAGTCAAGTGAATGATAGAATGACAGCTGAAGAAAGGGACAAATTCTCTACCAGTCAGCAAGCCGTCCCCAGTATAGATCCCCACTGGGACCTAGACTCAGATCATGGGGACTGGAGTCATAAACATCTGCTGACCTGCATTCTAGAAGGGCTAAAGAGAATTAGGAAAAAGCCCATGAATTACTCAATGATTTCCACCATAACTCAGGGAAAGGAAGAAAATCCTTCTGCCTTCCTTGAGTGGCTATGGGAGGCCTTAAGAAAATATACTCCTCTGTCACCTGACTCCCTTGAGGGTCAATTGATCCTAAAAGATAAGTTTATTACCCAATCAGCTGCAGATATCAGGAGAAAGCTCCAAAAGTGAGCCCTGGGGCCCTGAACAAAATCTGGAGGCATTATTAAACCTGGCAACTTTGGTGTTCTATAATAGGGACCAAGAGGAACAGGCTGAAAAGGAAAAGCGAGATTGGAGAAAGGCCACAGCCTTAGTCACGGCCCTCAGACAAACAAACCTTGGTGGTTCAGAGGACAGAAAAGGGAGCAGGCCAATCACCGGGTAGGGCTTATTATCAGTGTGGTGTACAAGGACACTTTAAAAAAGATTGTCCAACAAGAAACAAGCTGCCCCCTTGCCCATGTCCACTATGCCAAGCCCATCACTGGAAGGTGCAAAGTTTCTCTGGGCCAGAAGTCCCCAACCAGATGATCCAACAAAAGGACTGAGGGTGCCCAGGGCAAGCGCCAGCTCATGTCATCACCCTCACTGAGCCCCGGGTATGTTTAACCATTGAGGGCCATGAAATTGACTTCCTCCTGGACACTGGTGTGGCTTTCTCAGTGTTAATCTCCTGTCCCAGACAGCTGTCCTCAAGGTCCATTACCATCCAAGGAATCCTGGGACAGCCTGTAACCAGGTATTTCTCCCACCTCCTCAGTTGTAATTGGGAGACTTTGCTCTTTTCACACCCCTTTCTCATTATGCCTGAAAGTCCCACACCCTTATTAGGGAGGGACATATTGGCCAAAGCTAGAGCTATTATCTACATGAATATGGGGAGCAAGTTATCCATTTGTGGTCCCCTGCTTGAGGAGGGAATCAACCCTGAAGTCTGGGCATTGGAAGGACAATTTGGAAGGGCAAAAAATGCCCGCCCGGTCCAAATCAGGCTAAAAGACCCCACCACTTTGCCTTATCAAAGGCAATATCCCTAAGGCCTGTAGCTCATAAAGGATTACAGGATATTGCTAGACATTTAAAAGCTCAAGGCTAAGTAAGAAAATGCAGCAGTCCCTGCAACATCCGAATTCTAGGAGTACAAAAGCCGAATGGTCAGTAGAGACTAGTGCAAGATCTTAGACTCATCAATGAGGCAGTAATTCCTCTATATCCAGTTGTACCCAACCCCATATCCTGCTCTCTCAAATACCAGAGGAAGCAGAATGGTTCATGGTTCTGGACCTCAAGGATGCCTTCTTCTGTATTCCCCTGCACCCTGACTCCCAGTTTCTCTTTACCTTTGAGGATGCCACAGACCACACGTCCCAACTTATGTGACAGTCTTGCCCCAAGGGTTTAGGGACAGCCCTCATCTGTTTGGTCAGGCACTGGCCCAAGATCTAGGCCACTTCTCAAGTCCAGGCACTCTGGTCCTTCAGTATGTGGATGATTTACTTTTGGCTACCAGTTCGGAAGCATCATGCCAGCAGGCTACTCTAGATCTCTTGAACTTTCTAGCTAATCAAGGGTACAAGGTCTCTAAATCGAAGGCCCAGCTCTGCCTACAACAAGTCAAATATCTAAGCCTAATCTTAGCCAGAGGAACCAGGGCCATCAGCAAGGAATGAATACAGCCTATACTGGCTTATCCTCACCCTAGGACATTAAAACAGTTGTAGGGTTCCTTGGAATCACTGGCTTTTGCCGACTATGGATCCCTGGATACAGCGAGATGGCCAGACCACTCTATACTCTAATCAAGGAGACCCAGAAGGCAAATACTCATCTAGCAGAATGGGACCCAGAGGCAGAAACAGCCTTCAAAACCTTAAAGCAGGTCCTAGTAGAAGCTCCATCCTTAAGCCTTCCCACAGGACAAAACTTCTCTTTATATGTCACAGAGAGAGCAGGAATAGCTCTTGGAGTCCTTACTCAGACTTGTGGGACAACCCCACAACCAGTGGCACACCTAAGTAAGGAAATTGATATAGTAGCAAAAGGCTGGCCTCATTGTTTACGGGTAGTAGCGGTGGTGGCCATCTTAGTGTCAGAGGCTATCCAAATAATACAAGGAAAGGATCTCACTGTCTGGATTACTCGTGATGTAAATGGCATACTAGGTGCCAAAGGAAGTTTATGGCTGTCAGACAACTGCCTGCTCAGATACCAGGTGCTACTTCTTGAGGGACCGGTGCTTAAAATACTCACATGTGTGGACCTAAACCCTGCCACTTTTCTCCCAGAGGATGGAGAACTAATCGAGCATGACTGCCAACAAATTATAGTCCAGACTTATGCCACCCGAGAGGATCTCTTAGAAGTCCCCTTAGCTAATCCTGACCTTAACCTATATACCGATGGAAGTTCATTTGTGGAGAATGGGATATGAAAGGCAGGTTATGCCATAGTTAGTGATGTAACAGTACTTGAAAGTAAGACTCTTCCCCCAGGGACCAGCACCCAGTTAGCAGAATTAGTGGCACTTACCCGAGCCTTAGAACTGGGAAAAGGAAAAAGAATAAATGTGCATACAGATAGCAAGTAGGCTTATCTAATCCTACATTCCCATGCTGCAATACGGAAAGAAAGGGAGTTCCTAACCTCTGAGGGAACCCCCATTAAACATCACAAGGAAATCATGGAGTTATTGCACGCAGTGCAAAAACCCAAGGAGGTGGCAGTCTTACACTGCTGAAGTGAAAGTCAAAGGGTTGGGGGGGGAGAGACAGAAAGAGAGAGACGAGAAAGAAAGACAGACAGAAAGTAAGAGAGAAAGAGACAGAAAGTCAGAGAGAAACAGAGAGCGAGAAAGAGAGAGAGAGAGAGGAAAAGACAGAGAGACAAAGAGCAAGTTAGAGAGAGGAAGAGAGACAGAAAGTCAAAGAGAGAAGGAAAGAGGAAGAGACAGACAAAGAAGGAGTCAAAGAGAGAGAAAGAGACAGAAAGTCAAAGAGAAAGAGACAGAGAGAAGTAGTAAAGAAAAAACGGTGTACCCTATTCCTTTAAAAGCCAGGGTAAATTTAAAACCTATAATTGATATTTGAAGGTCTTCTCGATGACCCTACAACACTCCAATACACCTTGTTGTCAGTGTAAACAAGAGCACTGAGGCCACTGACAAACCACAGCCTTCCTATCAAAAATCCTTAACCCAGTAGGTTTCCTAACAGGGAATCTTAATTAATTACCACACAAAGGTCCGACCAGATCTAGGAGGAACTCCCTTCAGGACAGGACAATAGATGGTTCCTCCTGGGTGATTAAGGGAAAAAGACACAATGGGTATTCAGTAAGCGATAAAGAAACTCTTGTAGGGGGCCGGGCGCGGTGGCTCACGCCTGTAATCCCAGCACTTTGGGAGGCCGAGGTGGGCGGATCACAAGGTCAGGAGATTGAGACCATCCTGGCTAACACGGTGAAACCCCATCTCTACTAAAGATACAAAAAATTAGCCGGGCGCAGTGGCAGGCGCCTGTAGTCCCAGCTACGCGGGAGGCTGAGGCAGGAGAATGGCGTGAACCCCTGGGGGCGGAGCCTGCAGTGAGCCGAGATCGCGCCACTGCACTCCAGCCTGGGTGAAAGAGCGAGACTCCGTCTCAAAAAAAAAAAAAAAAAAAAAGAAACTCTTGTAGAAGCAGAATTAGGAAAATTGCCCAGTAATTGGTCTGCTCAAACATGTGAGCTGTTTGTACTCAGCCAAACCTTAAAGTATTTACAGAATCAGGAAGGAGCCATCTATACCAATTCTAAGTTAATATGGACTGAATGAGGTTTTATTAACAGCAAAGAAAAATTAAAATCCCAAACTTACAAGGTTTCCAACAAAAGTAAAGTTTGCTAAAAGTTAACAGTGTAACATGTATTATCCTAACTTCTAATCTTATGGAAATCAGACCCTATCAGTGCCCCTCAAAGCTCAAGTCCGTCAGCGCAGGGCCATACAACTAATACCCCTACTTATAGGGTTAGAAATGGCCACTGCTACAGGAACCAGAATAGCTGGTTTATCTACTTCATTATCCTACTACCACACACTCTCAAAGGATTTCTCAGACAGTTTGCAAGAAATAACAGAATCTATCCTTACTCTACAATCCCAAATAGACTCTTTGGCAGCAGTGACTCTCCAAAACCGCCGAGGCCTAGACCTCCTCACTGCTGAGAAAGGAGGACTCTGCACCTTCTTAGGGGAAGAATGTTGTTTTTACACTAACCAGTCAGGGATAGTATGAGATGCCGCCCGGCGTTTACAGGAAAAGGCTTTTGAAATCAGACAGTGCCTCTCAAACTCTTATACCAACCTCTGGAGTTGGGCGACATGGCTTCTCCCCTTTCTAGGTCCCATGACAGCCATCTTGCTATTACTCTTCTTCAGGCCCTGTATTTTTAACCTCCTTGTCAAATTTGTTTCCTGTAGGATTGAGGCCATCAAGCTACAGATGGTCTTACAAATGGAATCCCAAATGAGCTCAACTAACAACTTCTACCGAGGACCCCTGGACCAACCTGCTGGCCCTTCCCCCGACCTAAAGGGTTCACTAAAGACAATAAACTGCAGGGCCCCTTCTTCGCCTCTATCCAGCAGGAAGTAGTTAGAGCAATCATTGCCCAATTCCCAACAGCAGTTGGGGTGTCCTGTTTAGAGTGGGGATTGAGAGGTGAAGCCAGCTGGACTTCCTGGGTCGAGTAGGGACTTGGAGAACTTTTCTGTCTAGCTAGAGGATTGTAAATGCACGAATCAGCACTCTGCGTCTAGCTAAAGGATTGTAAATGCACCAATCAGCACTCTGTAAAAACGCACCAATCGGCCAGGCGCGGTGGCTCATGCCTGTAATCCCAGCACTTTGGGAGGCCGAGGTGGGCGGATCACAAGGTCAAGAGATCGAGACCATCCTGGCTAACATGGTGAAACCCTGTCTCTACTAAAAAAAAAAAAAAAAAAAAATTAGCCAGGCATGGTGGTGGGCGCCTGTAGTCCCAGCAACTCAGGAGGCTGAGGCAGGAGAATGGCATGAACCCGGGAGACGGAGCTTGCAGTGAGCAGAGATCCTGCCACTGCACTCCAGCCTGGGCCACAGAGCGAGACTCTGTCTCTTAAAAAAAAAAAAACGCACCAATCAGTGCTCTGTGTCTAGCTAAAGGATTGTAAATGCACCAATCAGCACTCTGTAAAATGGACCAATCAGCACTCTGTAAAATGGACCAATCAATGCTCCATAAAATGGACCAATCAGCAGGACGTGGGCAGGGCCAAATAAGGGAATAAAAGCTGGCCACCCCAGCCAGCAGCAGTAACCAGCTCAGGACCCCTTCCATGCCGTGGAAGGTTTGTTCTTTCGCTCTTCACAGTAAATCTTGCTGCTGCTCACTGTTTGGGCCTATGCCACCTTTAAGAGCTGTAACACTCACCATGAAAGTCTGCGGCTTCATTCTTGAAGTCGGTGAGACCAAGAACCCACCGGAAGGAACCAACTCTGGACACAATACTATGCAGTCACAAAAACAATGAGCAGCTCTGTATAGACTCACTTGGAAAGATATACTTCCAGGATATACCCTTTCAGGAATGTCCATTCTTTTGGCTTCCCTGGGCCACATTGGAAGAAGAATTGTCTTGGGCCACACATAAAATACACTAACACTAACGGTAGCTGATGAGCTAACTGTATTTTTTTTAAATTGCAAAAAAAACTATTTATTTATTTATTTATTTATTTTGAGATGGAGTCTCACTCTGTTGCCCAGGCTGGAGTGCAGTGGCACAATCTCGGCTCACTGCAACCTCTGCCTCCCAGGTTCAAGCGATTCTTCTGCCTCAGCCTCCCAAGTAGCTAGGACTACAGGTGTGTGCCACCACGCCCGGCTAATTTTTTGTATTTTAGTGGAGATGGGGTTTCGCCATGTTTGCCAGGCTGGTCTCAATCTCCTAACCTCAGGTGATCTATCTGCCTTGGCCTCCCAAAGTGCTGGGATTACAGGCATGAGCCACCGCGCTGAGCCCAAAAATCTCATAATGTTTTAAGAAAGTTTACAAATTTGTGTTGAGATGCATTCAAAGCAGTCCTGTACCACCTGAGGCCCACGGTCTGCCGATTGGACAAGCTTGCCTCAAGTGGAAGAAGCAAGGTGCAAAACGGTGGGCATATAATGCTAAAATGTGTTTGTTTTGAGACAGTCTTGCTTTGTCACCCAGGCTGGAGTGCAGTGGCACAATTGTAGCTCACTGAGGCCTCAAGTTCCTGGGCTCTCAAATAGCTGGGACTACAGGGGAGAATCACCAAGCCTAACTAATGTTTAAAATTTTTTGCAGAGATGGGGGTGGAGATGGGGGTCTCCCTGTGTTGCCCAGGCTGGTCTCCAGCTCCTAGTTTCCAGAGATCCTCCCACCTCTGCCTCCTAAAGTGTAGGATTACAGGCATGAGCCACTGCACCCGGTGGAGGTGCTGTTTTTCTAAACTATGAATCTGGAGTATGTCACAGAATTTACCAAACTTTCTGACCTCTAGTAACTTACACAGGGTTGAATAGCACTTCCACAAGTAACCAGCGAAGCGCTTCTACAAAACAACGCCTGGGAAAAACCTGAAAACCTTGGCACATTTCCACTTCTTCCAACTGAAAGCAGAGATTCTGGAATAGCAGGAAAGATACAGCAGCGGTAAATGCAGACCTATTTGACAGTGTCTGAGAAAACAATCTGGCCTTTTGGGCCATGACTTAAGACATTGTAACAAGGTTTTAGCCACAGAGGGCACATTTCATAAGGGCTAGAGCGTGTTTGCTTGGAGACATGCCAATCAGATCATGTGAGTTTTAAGCAGAAAACAAAGTAAGAGTTAGCTCACGCCTGTAATCCTAGCACTTCGGAAGGCCGAGGCGGGCGGATCACGGGGTCAGGAGTTCGAGACCAGCCTGGCCAATATAGTGAAACCCTGTCTCTACTAAAAACACAAAAAATTAGCCAGGCATGGCGCGCCTGTAGTCCCAGCTATTTGGGAGGCTGAGGCAGGAGAATCGCTTGAACCTAGGAGGCGGAGGTTGTGGTGAGCCAAGATCGCGCCACTGCACTCCAGCCTAGGCTACAGAGCGAGACTCCATCAAAACAAAAAAAAAGTTCAAATGAAAGTAAAAATGGTTGCAATGGAGCACAGTAAGAAGGGCATTGCGCTTCCGGCCGCGGAGCAATGCCGGAGGCCGGGCCGGGGCTAGGGCTGGGGGCTGGGGGCCTGGGCTGCAGCTCGGGCGGCCCGCTCCGCCCCCCCCCCCCGGCGTCCCGCGACACCGGCTCGCAGACGTTCACATGCCACACCTCTGCAGACCGGAGGGTGCGGCCGCGCATGGCGGGTGAGGCGTGAGTTAGCCGGGCTCGCGGCGCGGAGACTTTGCTGGAGGAGACCCTGAAGGACCTGGACGAGTGCTACGAGAAGGTCCGCCGCGACACGGACTGTGCGCAGAAGCCCCGAGTGCCACCCTGCGCCCAGCAGGCCCTGATCCGCAGCTAGGAGCCGGGCGATCAGAAGATCCAGATCAAGAGCCAGAGGGTGGAGCTGGTGGAGGGCCGCACGCGGCAGGTGGACAGCCACGTGGAGCTGTTCCAGGAGCAGCAGGAGCAGGGCGACGCAGCGGGCGACGGCGTAAAGGTCGGCCCGGGCAGGCCCAGGGGCGAGGCGGCCGCGCAGGCGGAGAAGCCCAACAGCAAAGCGTTCTCGGCGACAGCGCAACAACGAGAACCGTGAGAACGCATCCAGCAACCGCGACCACGACGACGTCACCTCGGGCACGCCCAAGGAGAAGAAAGCCCAGACCTCCAAGAAGAAGCGGAACTCCATGGCCAAGGCGTAGCGGCAGGCGTCCCCCGCAGACCTCCCCATCGACCCCAGCGAGTCCTCCTACTGGGAGATGATCCGCTGCGACAAGGAATGCCCGATCGAGTGGTTCCGCTTCTCGTGTGTGAGTCTCAACCATAAACCAAAGTGCAAGTGGTGCTGTCCCAGATGCCGGGGAAAGAAGGATGGGCAAAGCCCTTGAGAAATCCAAAAAAAACAGGGCTTATAACAGGTAGTTTGGGGACAGGCGTCTAATAGTGAGGAGAACAAAATAAGCCAGTGTGTTGATTACATTGCCACCTTTGCTGAGATGCAGGGAGTGTAAAATGTATATTTTTAAAGAATGTGGCCGGGCGCGGTGGCTCACGCTTGTAATCCCAGCACTTTGGGAGGCCGAGGCGGGCGGATCACGAGGTCAGGAGATCGAGACCACGGTGAAACCCCGTCTCTACTAAAAATACAAAAAAATTAGCCGAGCGTGGTGGCGGGTGCCTGTAGTCCCAGCTACTCGGAGAGGCTGAGGCAGGAGAATGGCGTGAAGCCGGGAGGCGGAGCTTGCAGTGAGCCGAGATTGCGCCACTGCACTCCAGCCTGGGCGACAGAGTGAGACTCCGTCTCAAGAAAAAAAAAAGAATGTTGCTAGAGGCCGGGCGCGGTGGCTCACGCCTGTAATCCCGGCACTTTGGGAGGCCGAGGCGGGCGGATCACGGGGTCAGGAGATCGAGACCATCCTGGCTAATACGGTGATACCCCGTCTCTACTAAAAATTAAAAAAAAAAAATTAGTTGGGCGTGGTGGCGGGCGCCTGTAGTCCCAGCTACTCGGGAGGCTGAGGCAGGAGAATGGCATGAACCTGGGAGGCAGAGCTTGCAGTGAGCCAAGACTGAGCCACTGCACTCCAGTCTGGGCGACAGAGCGAGACTCTGTCTCAAAAAAAAAAAGGGGGGGGGTGTTAGAAAAGGAGCCATTCCTTTTATAGGGATGGGAGTGATTCTCTTTGCCTTTTGTTTTCATTGGCAGACACGTGTAACAACAAAATGGTCTGTGATCAACATTTTAGAAATTACAAATATAGGTTTGAATTAAACACTTTAAAAAGAATGCCATTAAAGAAATAATGACAATACAGGAGGTGCTGCCACCTTCACAAGATTGGAAAAGAGGTCAGAACTAATGTCAGAGCCCCAGATGCTTCCCTTTCCTCCACACACACCTGAACCTGTTTTTCCCACTGTTCGCTTTTCTTGGAGCCCTTTCCACTATAACCACTGGAACCCCTGCTCCGTGAGAAACAAACTCCCGCACACCCTGGCTTTCTTCACTGAACTTTCCCTTCTACCTCCTGCCTTAACTGGATCGGGCTCTCTCCCGAGGCTCCTGCTTCCCCACAGCCTGCTCCAGGCTTCTTCCGTCGCATTCTGCCTATGAAAAAGATGGGCTGGCTGATCGGAGTGCAGTGGTGTTTACAACTAATTGATCACAACCAGCTACAAATTTCTTTGTTCCTTCTCCACTCTCACTGCTTCACTTGACTAATCTAAAAAAAAAATAAAATAAAAAAAACCCAGCTTGGTGGCTCACGCCCATAATCCCAGTCCTTTGGGAGGCCGAGGCAGGCAGATCACTTGAGTTCAGGGGATCGAGACCAGCCTGGCCAACATGGCGAAACCCCATCTCTACTAAAAATACAAAAATGGTGGCACATGCCTGTAGTCCCAGCTACTTGGCAGGCTGAGGCAGGAGAATCGCTTGAACACGGGAGGCAGAGGCTGCAGTGAGCCGAGATCTCGCCACTGCACTCCAGCCTGGATGATAGAGCGAGACTCTGTCTCAAAAACAAAACAAACAAACAAAAAAGGCTTGTGGCAGCCAAGAGTTCATAGCAACGTGGCTTTTTGATCCTTCACTGTTGGCTCTTCCTATCGTTGTGAAGCAGAATTTGAAAAAAAAAAAAAAAAAAAAGAGGAGTTGGGAAGGACATGATAGAAGCTTTCTCCTAGCTCCCCATTGCCAAATCTGCTACTCCTGGGTCAACAAATGTCTGCTCTTTTGAGGCTGAGGACACTTGGCTTGATAACCTTTTGCACAACCTTAAAACTAGTATCCCAGCCTCCTTATGCAGTAGGTATTTTTGAATCTAGCTTTTAGTTCTCCTCTCCACCCCATGTCCTGTCATCAGCTGCGAGACTCCAGAATTTATCCAGATGACCATCTGACTCCCTGGCCTCCCAATTTCTTTTTTTTAAAGTGATTTTTTAATTTTTGTGAGTACATATTAGGTGTACATGTTTATGGGGTACATGAGATGTTGTGATACAGACATGCAATGCATAATAATCACATCAGGGTAAATGGGGTATCCGTCGCCTCAAGCATTTATCCTTTCCTTGTATTACAAACAATCCAATTATTGTCTTTTAGCTATTTTTAAATGTACAATAAATTATTGTTGACTGTAGCCACCCTGTTGTGCTATCAAATACTAGAGCTTATTCATTCTATCTCACTTTTTAAAATAATTTATTTATTTATTTATTTATTTATTTTTGAGACAGGATCTCACTCTGTCACCCAGGCTGGAGTGCAATGGCACGATCTTGGTTCACTGCAACCTCTGCCTCCCGGATTCAAGTGATTCTCCTGCCTCAGCCTCGCAAGTAGCAGGGATTACAGGCACCTGCCACCACGCCCAGCTAATTTTTGTATTTTTAGTAGAAATGAGATTTCACCATGTTGGCCAGGCTGGTCTCGAACTCCTGACCTCAGGTGATCCACCTGCATCGGCCTCCCAAAGTGCCGGGACTACAGGCATGAGCCACAACGCCCAGCCCTATCTCACTTTATTTTTGTACCCATTAACCATTCCCACTCTCCCCCACCCCCAGATGCTTCCCAGCCTCTGGTAACCATTGTTCTACCATCTATCTCCATAAGTTCAATTGTTTTAATTTTTAGCTCCCACAAGTAAGTGAGAACATGCCAAGTCTGTCTTTCTGTGCCTGGCTTATTTCACTTAATGACCTTCAGTTCTATCCGTGTTGTTACAGATGACAGGCTCTCCTTCTTTTTTATGGCTAATAGTACTTTATTGTGTATATGTAGCACATTTTCTTTATCCATTTGTCTGTTGATGGACATTTAGGTTGCTTCCAAATCTTGGCTATTATGAATAGTGCCACACTAAACATGGGAGTGCAGATATCTTTTCAACATACTGATTCCCTTTTTGGGGGAGTATATACACCTAGCAGGGGTTGCTGAATTATAGTTATATTTTTAGTTTTCTTTTTTTTTTTTTTGAAACAGGGTCTCACCCTATCATCCAGGCTGGAGTGCAGTGGCACAATCACAGCTCACTGTAGCCTCAACCTCCAAGGCTCAAGCGATCCTCCCACCTCAAGCTCTAGGACTACAAGTGTGGGTCTCACTATGTTGCTAGGCGGATATTGAACTCCTGGCTCGAATGATCCTCCTGCCTCGGCCTCCCAAAGTGCTGGGATTACAGGCATAAGCCACTGCACCCGGCCTATATTTAGTTTTTGAGGAACCTCCAAACTGTTCTCCATAGTGGTTGTACTAATTTACATTCCCACCAACAGTGTATGAGGTTTCCCTTTTCTCCACATCCTCACCAGCATTTGCTATTGCCTGTCTTGTGGATAAAAGCCATTTTAACTAAAGTGAGATGATACCTCACTGTAGATTTGATTTGCATTTCTCTGGTGATCAGTGATGTTGAGCACCTTTTCATATACCTGTTGGCCCTTTGTATGTCTCCTTTTGAGAAATGTCTATTCAGATCTTTTGCCCATTTTTAAATCAGGTTTTTAGATTTTTTTCCTGTAGAGTTGTTTGAGCTCCTTATATATTCTGGTTATTAATCCCTTGTCAGATAGATAGTCTACAAATATTTTCTTCCATTCTGTGGATTGTTGTCTCTTCACTGTGTTGATGGTTTCCTTTGCTGCGCAGACGCTTTTTAACTTGATGTGATCCCACTTGTTCATTTTTGCCTTAATTGCCTTTGCTTGTGGGGTATTACTCAAGAAATCTTTGCCCAGTTCACTGTTTGGGAGAGTTTCCCCAATGTTTTCTTTTAGTAGTTTCATAGTTTGAGGTTTTAGATTTATGTATTTAATCCATTTTGATTTGATTTTTGTATGTGGTGAGAGATAGGGGTCTAGTTTCATTCTTCTGCATATGGATATCCAGTTTTCCCAGCACCATTTATTGAAGAGACTGTCCTTTTCCCAATATGTGTTCTTGGCACCTTTGTCGAAAATGAGTTCACTGGCTGGGCATGGTGACTCAGGCCTGTAATCCCAGCACTTTGGGAGGCCAAGGGGGTGCAGATCACAAGGTCAGGAGTTTGAGACCATCCTGGCCAACATGGTGAAACCCCACCTCTAGTAAAAATACAAAAATTAGCTGGGTGTGGTGGTGCGTGCCTGTAGTCTCAGCTACTCAGAAGGCTGAGGCAGGAGAATTGCTTGAACCCGGGAGGCAGAGGTTGCAGTGAGCCAAGATCACGCCACTGCACTCCAGCCTGGCGAAAGACTGAGACTCTGTCTCAAAAAAAAAAAAAAAAAAAAAACGAGAAAATGAAGTTCACTGTAGATGTATGGATTTGTTTCTGGGTTCTCTATTCTGTTCCATTGGTCTATGTGTCTGTTTTTAATGCCAGTACTATGTAGTTTTTGTTACCATAGCTTTGTAGTATAATTTGTCAATTTCTTGACTTTCTCAATTGCCTTTAAGAAAATACCCAATTCCTGGGAGGCTGAGGCAGGAGAATGGCATGAACCCAGGAGGCGGAGCTTGCAGTGAGCCGAGATCACACCACTGCACTTCAGCCTGGGCAACAGAGTGAGACTCCATCTCAAAAAAAAAAAATCCAATTCCTTAGTATAACAGACAGGATCCTTCAAATATAGTCACCTGTCCATTTCATTTCCTGACATGATTTCTGTCTTTGTTTTGTGGTGCTATGACGGAATACCTGAAATTGGGTAATTTTTAAAGAATAGAAATTTGTATTCTCACAGTTTTGAAGGCTGAGAAGTCCAAGATCAAGGAGCCAGCATGTTGGGTTGTTGGTGAGGGCTGCCTCCTCTGAAGGAAAATAATTCTTTGTGCTCACAAGACAGAGGTGGCAGGGCAAGCAAACTGAATGCTCTGTGAAGCCTCTTTTTTTCCCATCCAGAAACTTTTATGGGCAATTTTTTTTTTTGGAACAAGTAGGAGGGGAAAGTGGAGGGGGTGGAGGAGGAGGGAAAAGAGTTTTTAAAAAGCCTCTTTTCTCCTTTCTGAGGGCCTTAATCCTGTTCATGAGGGAGAGGCCCTCATGGCCTAATGACCTCTTAAAAGACCCATCTCTTGATATTATCATAAAGCCAAAAACTGAATTTTAGAAGGGACGCATTCAAACCATAGCAGCTTCTTACGTACTTTATATTCCAGCTATAAGAAATACTTTGTAATTCTCTGATGCTACTGCTAATTTATTCCTCCAGGCCCTTTGCCATCCTCATCTCTCTGTCTGTAATACCAGCTCTGTTCCCACTTAGTTTGCCTGTTGAGCATCCCCATGAATGACTCACTTAACAATTTAGGCTTACATTTTTTTTTTTTTTTTTTTGAGACGGAGTTTCACTCTTGTTGCCCAGTCTGGAGTGCAATGGCGCGATCTCAGCTCACCGCAACCTCCTCCTCCTTGGTTCAAGCGACTCTCCTGCCTCAACCTCCCGAGTAGCTGGGATTACAGGCATGTGCCATCATACCCAGCTAATTTTGTATTTTTAGTAGAGATGGGGTTTCTCCATGTTGGTCAGGCTGGTCTCGAACTCCCAATCTCAGGTGATCCGCCTGCCTCGGCCTCCCAAAGTGCCAGGATTACAGGTGTGAGCCACACGCCCAGCCTAGCCTTACATTTCTTATTCTGCCTTCACTCCAGGAACTTTATTTTCTATTCCATTTCAGCCCCCTCTCTCAGGACCTCACTCTCACTGACCAGAAAAACCTGACCTCTGACATCTTAAACCCCAGTATCACAAAGAGGCAGAGGGACTTCTACATTTGGCCAAGATTGAGTAATTCACCCTACTGCCTAAAACAATAGCAACAAAAGGGACAGACTATATAAAACAATGCTTTCCAGAGACTGGACATCAGGCGGCATATGATAGTGACAAGAGAAAGGAGAGAAACAAACTAGATGAGTTTTTTTTTTTTTTTTTCAGACAGAGTCTTGCTCTGTTGCTCAGGCTGGAGTGCAGTGGTGCGATCTCGGCTCACTGCAACCTCCGTCTCCCAGGTTCAAGTGATTCTCTTGCCTCAGCCTCCTGAGTAGCTAGGATCACAGGCGTGCACCACCATGCTTGGCTAATTTTTGTATTTTTAGTAGAGACAGGGTTTCACCATGTTGGCCAGGCTGGTCTCGAACTCCTGACCTCAGGTGATCCACCTGCCTCAACCTCCCAAAGTGCCGGGATTACAGGCGTGAGACACCATGCCCAGCACAAGATGAGTCGTATGAGTGCCCTAGCATACTGCCTGGAGAGAGTTTCTAGGCCACAGTGCAGAGAGGAGGAACACAGGCAGAGCCTAGCAGTCTCTCTGAGCTAAGAAGAAAGACTTGGAAGACTAGGAGGCCAAGGTAGCTAAAGTTCACTGGACAGAAAACTGGAGAAAAGATAGCTGCACAGAGAGAAAGCTCTGGAGATCTGCAGAGGATGTCTCTCAAGTCTTCAGCTGGGGATTGGTCAGTGCATGCCCACAAAGAAACTACCTACCAGCACTTTGGGAGGCTGAGGTGGGTGGATCATGAGGTCAGGAGTTCGAGACCAGTCTGGCCAATATGGTGAAACCCCATCTCTGCTAAAAAATACAAAAATTATCTGGGTGTGGTGGTGCACACCTGTAGTCCCAGCTACTTGGGAGGCCAAGGCAGGAGAATTGCTTGAACCCGGGAGGTGGAGGTTGCAGTGAGCCGAGTTTGTGAGCCACTGCACTCCACCCTGGGCGACAGACTGAGACTCTGTCTCAAAAAAAAAAAAAAAAGAAACCACCTAAAGCTAAGGGCAGAACCACCTGAAGGGATTAGAGAGAAAAATACTCAAAGATCACACAGGGACCAGAATAGTTTGTGTTCCCACCAGCCTGATTGTGGGTGGGAAAACTTCATAAAACACTGGGTAGAATACTTCCCCAGTAGAGCAACAAATCTAGTCCTAGATTAAAAGGCTACTTTTTGATCCTGGCTTAAAAATCAACTAAACAAACAAGAGCTTAAAAGCAAGCATTTAAAAAGGTCAAACTGTTTCTGAATAACTTAACTTCCCAGAACAAAGCTTACACATATTTACAGTAGTACAGAAATACCTGGCACCTAACAAGGTAAAATTGTTAACGTCTGGCCCCCAATAGAAAATTAACAGGCAAGCAAAGAAGCAGGAAAGTGTAATCCACCATGAGGAGAAAAATCAATAGGAACTGACCAGAGATGACATAGGTGATAAAGTTAATAGACAAGGATAATGAATGGTTACTATAACCATATTCCAGATGGTGGAAGAAAAATTGAGCATGTTAAGTAGAGATACAAGAGATATTTAAAAAGATAAACTTCTAGAGATAAAAAAGGCAATGTTTAAATTTTTTAAAAATATGTTAGATGAGGCCAGGTGTGGTGGCTCACACCTGTAATCCCAGCACTTTGGGAGGCCAAGGCAGTTGGATCACCAGAGGTCAGGAGTTTCAGACCAGCCTGGCCAAGATGGTGAAACTGGTCTCTACTAAAAATACAGAAATTAGGCCAGGCGCGGTGGCTCACGCCTGTAATCCCAGCACTTTGGGAGGCCGAGGCGGGTGGATCACAAGGTCAGGAGATCGAGACCATCCTGGCTAACACAGTGAAACCCCGTCTCTACTAAAAATACAAAAAATTAGCCGGGCGAGGTGGCAGGCGCCTGTAGTCCCAGCTACGCGGGAGGCTGAGGCAGGAGAATGGCGTGAACCCCGGGGGGCGGAGCCTGCAGTGAGCCGAGATCGCGCCACTGCACTCCAGCCTGGGTGAAAGAGCGAGACTCCATCTCAAAAAAAAAAAAAAAAAAAAAAAAAATACAGAAATTAGCCGGGCATGGTGGTGGGCACCTGTAATCCCAGCTACTTGGGAGGCTGAGGCAGGAGAATCGTTTGAACCCAGGAGGCAGAGCTTGCAGTGAGCCAAGGTTGCGCCACTGCACTCCAGCCTGGGTGACAAGAGCGAAACTCCGTCTCAAAAAAAAAAAATACATACATACATTAGATGGGACTAACAGCAAATTAGGTACTACAGAAAAAAAGATTAGTGAACTTGAAGGCATAATAATAGAAACTATTGGAATGAGGCATAGAGAAAAAAAGACGGAAAGAAAGAACAGATCATCAGTGAGCTGGGGGGCAATCCCAAGCAGCCTTTCTGTACATGTGATGGGAGTCCCTGAAGGAAGAGGGATGGATAAAAAAAAAAAGGCTGAAATTTTTCCAAATGTGATGAATACCATAAACACAGATCCAAGAATCACAGCATACTCCAAGTACAGTAATTATGAAGAAAATTATACCACCAAGAAGAGCAAACTAAACCCAAGAAGAAAATAATAAAGATTAGAGAGGAGATAAACAAAATAGAAAGTAGACTAATAATACGGAGATTCCAAGATCAACAAAATTGACAGAACTTTTAACTAGATTGACTAAGAAAAAAAAAGGCTCAAATTACTAAAGTCAGAAATGAAAGAGAAAACATTACTACCAATGTTACAGACATAAGAAGGATTATAAGAGAGTATAACATAATCTAGAAAAAAAAAAAAAAAACAAACTACCAAAACCGAGTCAAGAAAAATAGAAAATCTGACTAGACTTATAACAAATAAAGAGACTGAACCAGTAATCAAAAATTTCTGGCCAAGCTTGATGGCTCACGCCGGTAATCCCAGCACTTTGGAAGGCTAAGGCAGGAGGGTCTCTTGAGAGACCTGCCTGGGAAACATGGTGAGACCCCTGTCTCTACAGAAAAAAAAAAAAAAGATAGCCAGGCATGGTGGTGTGCACCTGTAGTCCCAGCTACTGGGACTGGGGTAGGAGGATTGCTTGAGCCCAGGAGTTGGTGCTGCAGTGAGCTATGACCAGGCCACTGCACCCCAGCGTGGGTGACAGAGCAAGACCTTGTCTCTAAAACAAATTAAAAAAAATAATTTTAGGCAGAGCACAGTGGCTCATGCCTATAATCCCAGCACTTTGGGAGGCTGAGGCAGGAGGGATCTTTTGAGCCCGGGAGTTCCAGGCCAGCCTGGGCAACATAGCAAGACCTCGCCTCTACAGAAAATCAAAAAATTAGCGGGGTGCCTGTAGTTTCAGCCACTCAGGAGGCTGAGGTGGAAGAATCACCTGAGCCCGAAAGGTCAAAGCTGCAGTGAGCCATGATCACGTCACCCAGCTACTTGAGAGGCTGAGGCACGAGAATCACTTGAACCCAGGAGGTGGAGGGTGCAGTGAGCAGAGATTACACGACTGCACTCCAGCCTGGGTGACAGAGCAAGATTCTGTCTCAAAAATAAATAAATAAATAAATTAAAAAAAAGAAAAAACATAGGGGGAAATATTAATGACCTTGGATTTGGCAATGAGTTCTTGGATATGACTCAAAAGTACAGGTAACAAAAGAAAACTAAGTCAATTGAACTTCATCAAAATTAAAAATTTTGTGGGCCGGGCGCGGTGGCTCACGCTTGTAATCCCAGCACTTTGGGAGGCCGAGGCGGGCGGATCACGAGGTCAGGAGATCGAGAGCACAGTGAAACCCCGTCTCTACTAAAAATACAAAAAATTAGCCGGGCGTGGTGGTGGGCGCCTGTAGTCCCAGCTACTCGGAGAGGCTGAGGCAGGAGAATGGTGTGAACCCGGGAGGCGGAGCTTGCGGTGAGCCGAGATTGTGCCACTGCACTCCAGCCTGGGCAACAGAGCGAGACTCCGTCTCAGACAAAAAAAAAAAAAAAAAAAATGTGTGCATTAAACAACAATATCAACAGAGTAAAAAGGCAACCTGTAGGATTGAAGAAATCTTTGCAAATCATATATCTGATAAGGCATTAACATCCAGAATATATAAATGATTCCTACAACTCGACAACAACAAACAACCAAATCTAAAAATGAACAAAGGATTTGAATAGACATTTCTCCAAAGAGAATATACAAATGACCAATAAGCACATGAAAAGATGCTCAACATCACTAGTCATGAGAAAAATGCAAATCTAAACCACAATGAGATGCCACTTCATACCCATTAGGAAGGCTATTATAAAACATACGCCTGCACGTGCACACATAGAAAGCAGCAAGCGTTGGTGGGATTGTGAGGAAATCAGAGCCCTTATACATTGCTGGTGGGAGTGGAAAATAATGCAGTCACTGTGGAAAACAGCTTGGCAGCTCCTCAAAAAGTCAAACATAGAATTACAATATGACCCCGTAATTCCACGCCTAGGTATATACTCAAATGAATTGAAAACAGGGACTGATAACGTACTATAGCTATGCAAGATGTTACCATTTGGGGAAGCTCGGTGAAAAGTATTGGGATCTCCATACTACTTGTTTACAATTGTCTGTGAATTTACAGTTATTTCAAAATCAAAAGTTAAACCAAAACCATGCATTGACCTCACTGTTTCCATGGATCAGGAATCCAGGCACTGCTTAGATAAGTCTTACAGTTCAGGGTCTCTCACAAGGTTGCAGTCAAAGTGTTGGCCAGGACTGAATTCAGGTCAAGGTTCAGCTGGAGCAAGATCTACTTCCACATTCACTTTGTGGTTGTTAGCAGGGTATGAAGTACCTTGTGGACGGTTGGACTGAGGGTCTCAGTTCCTTGACATGTTGGCTTCTCCACAGGGGGGCTCACAACAACACAGCAGCTGGTTTCATCAGGGTATTGAAGTTCATCACCTTGAAGCAAGCAAAAGACAGCAAGAGCATACCAGCAAGACAGAAGTCATGATCTTTTGTAACCTAGTCTTGCAAGTAATAGCTCCATCACCTTTACTGTATTCCATTTGTTAGATCATCGGGCCCAGCCCACACACAAGAGAGGGACTTATACAAAAGCATGAATACCAGGAGATGGGGATCACTGGGGACTACCTGTCTACCTCACTAGCCAAATAGAACACTTAAAGGATGAATAATAAGTTAATTTTGGCCAGGTGTGGTGGCTCACACCTGTAATCCCAGCACTTTGGAAAGCCAAGGCAGAAGGATCACCTGAGGTCAGGAGTTCGAGACCAGCCTGGCCAATATGGGGAAACCTGTCCCTACTGAAAATACAAAAATTATCTGGGTGTGGTGGCAGGCACCTTGAACCCAAGAGTCAGAGGCTGCAGTGAGCTGAGATCACACCACTGCACTCCAGTTTGGGCAACAGAGCAAGACCCCATCTCAAAAAAAAAAAAGTAATTTGACCCACCAGATACAACTAAATGCATAGTAATTAATATTATAGTGGTCCAGAAAGAAAAAGATTAAGTGGAACTCAGTAGAGTCCAGGAGACTCAAACATTGTTAAAGCAAAAAATTGGAAAATTAAATGTCTATCCATAGGATGTTTTAAAAGAATGAGGGCTGGATGTGCTGGCTCACGCCTATAATCCCAGCACTTTGGGAGGCCGAGGCCAAAGGATCACTTGACGCCAGGAGATCGAGACTGGCCTCAGCAACATAGTGAGACCTCATTTCTACAAAAAATAAAAGAAAAAGAAAAGAATGAGGCAAACTGGGGAAACCTGAATAAAGATTGGTGAATCATATCAATGTCAATATCCTGGTTGTGATATTCGCAAAATGTTGCCATTGGGAGAAACTAAGCAAAGTGTACAAGGAATCGCTATTATTTCTTATAAATATCTCAATAAAATTTTCAATTAAAAAAATGGGTTCCAAGTCACTGCAGAAGAAAAAAAATAATGAGGGATGTGTATATATACAGAGAGAGAGAGAGAGAGATATTCACAATGTATTATGTGTAAAAAGCAAGTTGGAAAATACAGCAGTCCCCTTTATCCGAGGTTTCCCTTATCCACCTCTAAGTGTCCAAGTGAAAGGAAGAGCCACACAGCTCTCTATTTATTTATTTGTTTGTTTGTTTGTTTGTTTGAGACACAGTCTCACTCTGTTACCCAGGCTGGAGTGCAGTGGCACAATCACGGCTCACTGCAGCCTCAACCTCCTGGACTCAGGGGATCCTCCCACCTCCGCCTCCTGAGTAGCTGGGACCACCAAACCCAGTTAATTTTTTAAAAAAAATTTTGTAGAGACGGGGTCTCCCTATGTTGCCCAAGCTGGCCCCGAATGACTGGGCTCAAGCAATCCTCCCACCTCGGCCTCCCAAAGTGCTGAGATGACAGGCATGAGTCTGGTTCTCACTTTAAGCCAAAAGCCAGGAATGATTAAGCTTTGTGAGGAAGGCATGTTGCAAGCCAAGACAGGCTTTCAAGAAGCTAGGCCTCATGTGCCAGTTAGCCAAGTTGGGAACACAAAGGAAAGGTTCTTAAAGGAAATTAAAAGTGCTACTCCAGTGAATACATGAATGATAAGAAAGTAAAACAGCCTTATTGCTGATATGGTCCAGATAAAAGATCAAACCAGCCACAGTGTGCTCTTAAACCAAAGCTTAATCCACAGCAAGGCCCTAACTCTCTTCAACTGTACGAAGGCTGAGAGAGGTGACGAAGCTGCAAAACAGAAGTCTGAAGCTAGCAAAGGTTGGTTCATGAGGTTTAAGGAAAGAAGCCATCTCCATAAAATGAAAGTGCAAGGTGAAGCAGCAAGTCCTGATGTAGAGGCCACAGCCAGTTATCCAAAAGATCTAGCTAAGATGATTGATGAAAGTGGCTGCACTATGGCCAGACGTGGTGGCTCACACCTGTAATTCTAGCACTTTGGGAGGCCAAAGCGGGCAGGCCATGAAGTTAGGAGTTCGAGACCAGCCTGGCCAACATGATGAACCCCCATCTCTACTAAAAATACAAAAAGCTAGCCGGGCGTGGTGGCACGTGCCTGTAATCCCAGCTACTTGGGAGGCTGAGGCAAGAGAATTGCTTGAACCCAGGAGGTAGAGGTTGCAGTGAGCTGAGATCGCACCACTGCACTCCAGCCTGGGTGACAGAGCAAGACTCCGTCTCAAAAAAAAAAGAAATGAAAGTGGCTACACTGAACAAGAGATTTTCTATATAGATGAAACAGTCTTCTATTGGAAGAAGATGGCATCTAGAACTTTCAAATCTAGAGAAAAGTCAATTCCTATCTTCAAAGTTTCAAAGGAACAGGCTGATTCTTGTTAGGGGCTAATGCAGCTGGTGACTTTTTTTCTTTTTGAGACAGGGTCTTGCTCTGTCACCCAGGCTGGAGTGCAGTGGGACAGTCACAGCTTACTGCAGCCTCCTGGGCTCAGGTGATCCTCCCACTTCAGCCTCCTCAGCCTCCCCAGTAGATGGGATTACAGGTGTGCACCACAATGCCAGGCTAATTTTTTTGTATTTTTTGTAGAGACAAGGTTTCACCACATTGCCCAGGCTGGTCTCAAACTCCTGGGCTCAAGCAGTCTGCCTGCTTCAGCCTCCTATCCATTGCAGCCTCCTCCCAGCAACAAATGAGGAGTCACTAGGATTACAGGCATGAGCCACCATGCCCAGCTGGTTTACTGAATATTTTAAGCTTACTCATTTTTTTTAGTTTGTTTGTTTTTCTTTTGTTTTGTTTTAATTTTTGCCAGGTGCGGTGATTCACACCTGTAATCCCAGCACTCTGGGAGACCGAGGTGGGCGGAGTTGAGGTCAGGAGATCGAGACCAGCCTGGCCAACATGGTGAAACCCTGTCTCTACTAAAAATACAAAAATTAGGGCCAGATGCAGTGGCTCACAACTGTAATCCCAGCACTTTGGGAGGCCAAGGCAGGTGGATCACCTGAGGTCAGGAGTTCAAGACCAGCCTGGCCAACATGGCAAAATCCTGTCTCAACTAAAAATACAAAAATTGGTTGAGAGTGATAGCGCATGCCTGTAATTCCAGCTACTAGAAAGGGCTGAGGCAGGAGAATTGCTTGAACCCAGGGGGCGGAGGTTGCAGTGAGCTAAGATCGAGCCACTGCACTCTACCCTGGGTGACAGATTGAGACTCCATCCCCCGCCCCCCAAAAAAATTAGCTGGGCGGGGTGGCGGGCACCTGTAATCCCAGCTACTCAGGAGGCTGAGGCACGAGAATTGCTTGAACCCAGGAGGTGGAGGTTGCAGTGAGCCGAGATCGTGCCACCGCACTCCAGCCTGAGCAATAGAGCAAGACTCAGTCTCAAAATAATAATAATAATATTTTTAAGCCCACTGTTGAGATCTACTGCTGAGAAAAAAAAAAAAAAAAAGGATTCCTTTCAAAAGACGACTGCTCATTGACAATGCACCTAGTAATCCAAGAACTCTGATGGAGATACACAAAGAGATTAAGGCTGTTTTCCTGCCTGTAACACAACACCCATTCTACAGCCCACAGATCAGGGAGGAATTTAGACTTTCAAGTCTTATTATTTAAGAAGCACATTTTGTAAGGCTATAGCTGCCACAGTTAGTGATTGCTCTGATGGATCTGGGCAAAACAAATTGAAAGCCTTCTGGAAAGGATTCACCATTCTAGATGTCATTAAGAACATTTGTAATTAATGGAAACACGTCAAAATATCAACATTAACAGGAGTTTGGAAGAAGTTGATTCCATCTCTCATGGATGACTTTGAGGGGTGCAAGACTTCAATGGAGGAAGTCACTAAAGATGTTATGGAAATAGGCCAGGCACGGTGGCTCACGCCTGTAATCCCAGCACTTTGGGAGGCTGAGGCGGGCAGATGACGAGGTCAGGAGTTTGAGACCAGCCTGGCCAACATGGTGAAACCCCGTCTCTACTAAAAATACAAAAATTAACCGGGTATGGTGGCACACGCCTGTAATCCCAGCTACTTGGGAGGCTAAGGCAGGAGAATTGCTTGAACCTGGGAGGCGGAGGTTGCAGCGAGCCGAGATCGCACCACTGCACTCCAGCCTGGGTGACAGAGTGAGACTCTGCCTCAAAGGAAAAAAAAAAAAAAAAAGATGTTGTGGAAATAGCAAGAGAACTGGAATTAGAAGTGAATCCTGAAGATGTGGCTGAATTGCTATAATCTCATAGTAAAATGTGAATGGATGAGCAGTTGCTTCTTATGGATGAGCAAAGAAAAGTGGTTTCTTGGCCGGGCGTGGTGGCTCACACCTGTAGTCCCAGCACTTTGGGAGGCTGAGGCAGGAAGATCACTTGAGCCCAGGAGTTCAAGATCACCCTGGGCAACACAGTGAGACCCCATCTCTACAAAAAAAAAAAAAAAAAAAAAAAAAAAAAAAAAGAAAAAGAAAAGCCAGTCGTGGTGGCACATGTTTGTAGCCCCAACTACTAGAGAGGCTGAGTTGGGAGAATCACTTGAGCCCAGGCGGCATGAGCCATGATCGTGCCACTGCACTCCAGCCTGGGTGACAGAGCGAGACCCTGTCTCAAAAGAGGAAAAAAAAAAGTGCTTCTTGAGGTGAAATCTACTCCTGGTGAAGATGCTATGAGCAATATGGAAATGACAACAAGTGTTTAAAATATTACATAAACCTAGTTGATAACATACTGACTCCCATTTTGAAAGAAGTTCTAGTGGGTAAAATGCTGTCAAACAGCATCACATGCCATAGAGAAATCTTTTGTGAAAGGAAGAGTGAATTGATGCGGCAAATTTCACTTCTGTCTTCTTTTAAAAAATTGCCACAGCCACCCCAGCCTTCAGCAACCACCACCCTGATCAGTCAGCAGCCATCAATATCAGGGCAAGACCCTCCACCAGCAAGAATATTACCACTTGCTGAAGGCTCAGATGATCATCAGCATTTTTTTAGCGATAAAGTATTTTTTAGACATGCTATTGCACATTTAATAGAACACATTTAATAGAACACAATATAGTGTAAACATAACTTATATGCACTGGGAAACAAAAAAATCCCTGTGACTCACTTTATTGCGGTGGTCTGGAACGGAACCCACAATACCTCTGAGGTATGCTTGTATTGTTAATTGTCCACTCAAGAGCCACCCCCTCCACTTCTTATTTGCCAAAAGAACCCATATATGTGCAGGGAAGAAATATGCCCAACCCCAATATGAATCATGCTTTGTCTAAACCTGTTTCCATTTGTGAGATTCACAATTGTACAACCTTAAAGCTGCAAGTTGCCGTATTGTCCAGTATTGGCCATGAGATAAAGGGAAGTGTGTTGATAGTGGGAGAAAGCTTGTGCTTTCATGATATAAGGGACAGCCATAGTGCCACTACTTTCTCCAGTTTCCTTCCCCAAACATGAATGTGATTACTGGAACTAAAGCAGCCATCCTGTGACCATAAGGCAACAAGCACGAAGGCCGAAAGCCAACCTGCTAAGGAGGGTTGAGCAGACAGATGGAGATTGAATTCTTGATGCCATTGCTAAGCCTTTGAACCAAAGCCAACAACTACCTATCTCTGGACTTCTTATATGAGAAAAACAAATACCTACTTATTTAAGTCAAGTTTTTTATTACTTATAACCACACAAATGGCATCATCATGTCATTTTCCTACTTAAAACCCATCAGTAGTCCGGGCGCAGTGGTTCACACCTGTAATCTCAGCACTTTGGGAGGCCGAGGCAGGCGGATCATGGGGTCAGGAGATCGAGACCATCCTGACTAACACGGTGAAACCCCGTCTCTACTAAAAATACAAAAAATTAACCGGGCATGGTGGCACGCGCCTGTATTCCCGGCTACTCAGGAGGCTGAGGCAGGAGAATCACTTGAACCTGGGAGGTGGAGGTTGCAGTGAGCCAAGATTGTGCCACTGCACTCCAGCCTGGGGGACAAGAGCAAGACTTCTTCTCAGAAAAAAAAGAAAAAATTGCTGATTAAGTCATAGGTTATAACCACATTCAGATTTACTAAATATCAAAATGTATCCAAAGTGATTATATCAGTTTACACTTCTGCTAGTAGGATTTCCATTGCTTACCATCCTTGACAACACTAGTATTATAAGGCTTTTTAATATTTAATATTTTTAATATTTTTCAATCTGATAGGTACAAAATGAATCTCATTATGATCATTTTGCATTTTTCTGATTATGGATGATTTTCACATTTATTGGCTATTCCTGTTTTCTTTTCTGTGAAATGCTACTTTATGTTTTTTGGTCAGTTTTCATTGGATGGCTTGTCTTTTTCTTACTGATATATAGTCTTACATGTTTTTTTTTCAGAATTTAAAAAGAATTTTTGCTAGAGATAGACTTCCCTATGTTACCCAGTCTGGTCTCAAACTTGTGGGCTCAAGCAATCCTCCTACCTCTGCCTGTCAAAGTTCTGGGATGCTGGGATTACAGGTGTGAGCCATTGCGCCTGGCCAGGATTCTCTTGTTGTTTTTTTTGTTTGTTTTTTTGTTTTTTTTTTGAGACAAGGTCTTGCTCTGTCACCTAGGCTGGAGGAGTGCAGTGGTATGATCATAGCTCACTGCAGCCTCGAACTCCTGGGCTCAAGTGATCCTCCTACCTCAGCCCCCAAAGCATTGAGATTACAGGCATGAGCCACCGCAGTTGGCCAGGATAGTTATTCTTTTTTTTTTTTTTTTTTTGAGAAGGGGGTTCACTCTTGTTGCCCAGGCTGGAGTGCAGTGGCGTGATCTTGGCTCACTGCAACCTCCACCTCCCGAATTCAAGCGGTTCTCCTGCCTCAGCCTCCCAAGTAGCTGGGATTACAGGCACCCACCACCACGCCCAGCTAATTTTTTTGTATTTTTAGTAGAGATGGGGTTTCACCATGTTGGCCGGGCTAGTCTCTAACTCCTGACCTCAGGTGATCAGCCAGCCTCAGCCACCGTGCCTGGCCCAGGATAGTTATTCTTTATCAGTTATATGAATTGGAAACATCTTCTGCCAGCCCATCACCTTTTAAAATGATGTCTTATGATGAAAAAAAGTTTATTTATTTATTTAGAAATAGAGTCTTGCTCTGTCACCCAGGCTGGAGGGCAGTGGTGTGATCTCAGCTCACTGCAGCCTTTGCCTCTTGCGCTCAAGTGAGTCTCCTGCCTTAGCCTCCCGAGAAGCTGGGATTACATGCATGTGCTACCATGCCCAGCTAATTTTTGTATTTTTAGTAGAGATGGGGTTTCACCATGTTGGTCAGGCTGGTCTCGAACTGCTGACCTCAAGTGATCCACCTGCCTCGGCCTCCCAAAGTGCTGGAATTACAGGCATATGCCACTGTGCCCGGCTTCAAAAGTTTATATTTTTTAACATAGTTAAATGCATCCAACTTTTATTTTATGATTTGCCCTTTATGTTATTGTCTAAGAAATCCTTTTGTATACCAAGGTTATAGAAATATTCTTGGTGGGCACAGTGACTCACACCTATGATCCCAGCACTTAGCACTTTGGAAGGCTGAGGTAGGAGCATCGATTGAGGCCAGGAGTTTGGGACTGGCCTAGGCAACATAGTGAGACCCTGTCTCCATAAAAAGTACAAAAATTAGCCAGGCAGGTGTCATGTGCCTGTAGACCCAGCTATCCAGGAGGCTGAAGTGGGAGGATCAATTGGGCCCAGAAGGTTGAGGCTGCAGTGAGCTGTGATTGCACTATTGCACTGCAGCCTGGGTGACAGAGTGAGACTCTGTCTCAAAAAAAAAAAAATTAAAATTAAAAAAATTTTTTTAATTATCTTATATTTCTCCTAAAAGGTCTAAAATTTTGGCCAGGCACAGTGGATCATGCCTGTAATCCCGGCACTTTGGGAGGCTGAGGCAGGTGGATCACTTGAGGTCAGGAGTTCAAGACCAGCCTAGCCAACATGGTGAAATCTCGTCTGTACTAAAAATACAAAAATTAGCTAGGCATGGTGGCAGGCACCAGTAATCCCAGCTACTCGGGAGGCTGAGACAGGAGAATTGCTTGAACCTGGGAGGTGGAGATTGTAGGGAGCCAAGATTACACTACTGCACTCCAGCTTGGGTAACAGAGCAAGACTCAGTCTCAAAAAAAAAAAAAGTCTAAAATTTTTGCCTTGTACATCTTAAGTCTTTTATCCATCTAGATTGATTTTTGTGTGATGTATGAGGTAGGGATCCCATTTCATTTTTTTCCTATATATAGATAACCAACTGATCTAGCACTGTTTATTGAATAATCCTTCCTTTCCCCACTGATCTGCAATGCTACTTTGATATTTATCAAGTTTCCATATATGTTCAGGTCCGCTTCTAAGTTCTCTACTCTATTCCATTGCTGCATTTGCCTATTCCTGTGCCAATCCCAAACTCTTAACTGTTGCTTTAAAATAAGTCTTTTTTTTTTTTTGAGGGAGAGAGAAAGAGAGAGAGGGTCTCCCTCTGTTGCCCAGACTGGAGTGCAGTGGCATAATCATGGCTCACTGCAAACTCAAACTCCTGGGCTCAAGCGATCCTCCGACCTCAGCCTCTCAAGTAGCTGGGACCACAGGCGTGTACCACCACGCCTGGCTAAATTTTTTTGTGTGTGTTTCTTGTAGAGATGGGGTTTCATCATGTTGCCCAGGCTGATCTTGAACCCCTGGACTCAAGCAGTCCTCCCACCTCCCCTTCCCAAATTGCTAAAATTACAGGCATGAGCCACCACATCCAGCCTAAAATAAGCCTTGCTATCCAAAAGGGCAAGTTCCAGTTCCCTCACCCTGTTTGTCTCCTTAGTTATTTTTGGTCAGTTCCTCTTCCATATAAAGTGCCGAATCATTTTGTCAAATTCTATGAAAAACCTTATTGGAATTTTGATGAAACTGCCTTGGAATTCACAGATCAATTTAAGATATCTTTTCATCTGTGTTAGTCTGTTTGCGTCACTATAAAGAAATATGTGAGGCTAGATAATTTATAAAGAAAAGAGGTTTAATTGGCTCACGGTTCTCTGTAGGCTTTACAGGAAGCATGGTGCTGGCACCTGCTTCTGAGCAGTTCTCAGGAAGCTTACAATCATGGCAGAAGCTGGAGGGGAGCCAGCATGTTACATGGTGAAAGTGGGAGCAAGACAGAGAAGGGGGAGGTGCCACATTCTTTCAAACAACCAGATCTCAGTGAACTAATAGAGAACTCACTCATCACCAAGGGGATGATGCTAAGCCATTCATGAGGGATCTGCCCCCATGACCAAAACACCTCGCACCATGCCTCACTTCCAACATTGGGGATCACCTTTCAAGATGAGACTTGTAGAGGACAAACATCAAACCATATCAACATGTTTACTATATTGAGTCTTGCTATTCATGAATCTAGAATGTCTCCCCACTTATTTAAGTCTTTAATATCTTTCAGTAAAATTTCATTATTTTCTTCATAAAGGTCTTGAAAATCTTTTATTTAGATTTATTCTTTTTTTTTTTGAAACTGAATCTTGCTCTGTCACCCAGGCTAGAGTGCAGTGGCGCGGTCTCCGCTCACTGTAACCTCCATCTCCCGGGCTCAAGTGATTATCCTGCCTCAGCCTCCTGAGTAGCTGGGACTACAGGCTCCTGCCACCATGCCCAGCTAATTTTTTGTACTTTTAGTAGAGACGGGGTTTCACCCTATTGGCCAGGCTGGTCTCGAACTCCTGATCTCGTGATCCGCCCACCTCAGTCTCCCAAAGTGCTGGGATTACAGGCGTTAGCCACTGCTCCTGACCCCTCTAGCTTCTTCTACCTTTGCCCACCCATTGAACATTGGGTCTTTTCCCAAGTTCTCCCCTTGGGCCTGATCTCATTTCCGTAACTTTACATCCTGTCCATTAGCTAATGACATAACAACCCAACCTTTCTCCTGAGCTCCACTATTTCCAGGTACTTACTGAACATCTCCACTTGGATGTCTCCCAGACATCTCACTCACCAAATTTGACCTCTTCAACCCAAAACCTATTCCTTAAGTTCTTCCACAGTCATGTCCCACCCCCATCCCTGATTTCCTAAGACAAAAACCTGGAAGAATTCCACTCTCCCCTTTGCCTATTACACTCCCAGAAACTCTGGCAATATTTCAGTTCCTCAAATACACCAACCTCTTTTTTGCCTCAGAGCCTTTGATCTTACTATTCCTTCTACCTAGAATGATCTTCCCCTGGCTCGATGCACGGGGCTCTTTCTCATCTTCAAGTCTCAGCTAAAATGCCACCTCGTTATTAGACACCTTCTCTGTCTACCTATCTATCTAAAGTAGGATGGCCTCTACTCCAACCCAGCCACAATTACTTTAATACATCACCTTCTTTTACTTCTCACAGTTGTGTTTACTTGTTTATTGTCTGTTCTTTTCCACTGGAATGGAAGCTCCATGAGAATAGGATTTATATCCATGTTTTCCATGCTATATTGCCAGAGCCTAGAATAGTGTCAGGTGCATGGTGGGTACACTATACTTATTGACTGGATGAATGAATCCTATATGCCTCCTTATTCCTTGTCTGCCAATAATAGTCAGTCACCAAATGCAGTTGAGTCTACCTCCTAAACATCTCCCAAATCTAGCCCATATTCTCTAACCCAGTCATTGCTTTAATTGAAGCACTCATCACCTCTCACCTTATAGTCTTATAACAGGTGCTTTTTCCTCAAGCCTGGCCCCTTCCCTGATACATTCACTACATTCAATATATACATACTCTGAAACCAGGGCTAATCTCTCTGTGACCAAACTAAATCTAATCACATCCTTCACCTGCGTAAAATTCTACATTGTCAATCATGATCAATTCCAAACTCCTTACCATGACCTATAAATCCTTTGAGGACTCTTGCTTGCTTGCTTGCTCTCTCTCTCTCTGTCTCTCTTTCTTTCTTCGGAGTTTTGCTCTTGTCACCGAGACTGGAGTGCAGTGGTGCGATCTTGGCTCACTACAAGCTCTGCTTCCCGGTTTCAAGCGATTCTCATGCCTCAGCCTCCTGAGTAGCTGGGATTACAGGCGCCCGACACCACGCCCAGCTAATTTTTGTACTTTAATAGAGACATAGTTTCACCATGTTGCCTACGCTGGTCTCGAACTCTTGACTTCAGGTGATCACCCTCCTTGGCCTCCCAAACTAGTGGGATTATAGGCATGAGCCACCACGCCTAGCCAGAGGACCTGTTTCGTAATCTGCCCTGCCTTCTTCACCTTTCCCCAGCGCTCACCTTCCTTCCCCATATACCCAATGCTCCAATTATACTGGGCTACTCATAGCTCTCCAAACATTTCATGGTAATTCATGTCTCTGGTTTTGCTGTCGTCGTTGTTGTTATTGTTGTTTTTAAGAGTCGGGGGTATCATGCTCTGTTGCCCAGGCTGGTATGCAGTGGCTCCATGTAGTGGCTCACGGCTCACTGTAGCCTTCTCGAACTCCTAGGGTAAAGTGATTCTCCCACTTCAGCCTCCCAAGTAGCTAGGACTAGAGATGCACACCACCATGCTTGACTAATTAAAAAATTTAAAAAAAAATTTTTTAAGAGATGTATTCTCACTATGGCAACGTCTCCAACTCATGGCCTTCAGTGATCATCCCGCCTCAGCCTCTCAAATCGCCAGTATTACAGGCAAGAGTCACTGCACCTGGCCATGGCTCTGGCTTTTGGATATGGTACTATCTGTCTGGACTATCCTCACCCCACCTCACCTGCCAACCCCCTGTTATCCATTCAGATTCAGCTTAAAGGTCTTTTGTACTGTAAAGCTTTTCCTCACACTCACCCAACCTGCCTATACCCTGCAAAGTTGATTTCCTTTTCCTCCCAAATTTCCCCCTTCCTTTCATGTACTTCTGCTGCATCCGCCACACCCTACTCTCAGGTTTGTGCTTCTTGTGTCTATCTGACTACCTGTGACACTTGAGGGCAAATGCTGTATCTCATTCTTCATATTCTCAGTTGTCACATGTAGTAAGTGCTGGAATGTTTATTGAACAAGTGAAAATGAGCAACAAAAAAAAAACCCTTTCTAAATAATATCTAAAGTTGTCAAAGTTGTAGTGAAGTTAGTATGTTTACATAGGACTTCTGGCAAGATAAACAAATACAAACTTTTGAAAAGCAATATGACAGTACATATCAAAACTCATAAATATCTTTGTAACAGATAAAAGTGGTCACCTCTGGAGAAAGTGAGCAGAGGAGAAAAGGGAAGGGGTAGGGAAGGGAACTTGCTATTCATTCTGAGCTGTTCTGATTTTTAACTGTGTATTACATAGATAACTATTTTATTTTATTTTATTTTTATTTTATTTTATTTTATTATTTTATTTTATTTATTTTATTTATTTTTTTGAGATGCAGTCTCACTCTGTCACCCAGGCTGGAGTGCAATGGTGAGATCTCAGCTCGCTGCAACCTCCGCCTCCCAAGTTCAAGCGATTCTTCTACCTCAGCCTCCCCAAGTAGCTGGGATTACAGGCGTGAGCCACCACACCTGGCCAATAACAATTTCAAAGAATTATTTTTGACCTATGGCCTAATAATTCTATACTCAAGAACTGATGCAAGAGAAGCAATGAGACAGAAGTAAAAGCTATATGGATGAAATGCTCATTGTATTATCGAAAATTCTGAAATCTTAGAACAAACTAATAATAGGGAAATGGCTAAGTAAATAAGGATAAATTAATTCAATAAACTATTAAGCCAAGGTGGGCAGATTGCTTGAGCCCAGGAGTTCGAGACTAGCCTGTGCAAAACCTTTTATCTATTAAAAAAAAATACAAAAAGCTAGCCAGGCGTGGTGGCACATGCCTGTAGTCCCAGCTACTTGGGAGGCTGAGGTTGAGGCAGGAGAATAGGATCTGGAGGCAGGGAACCTAAGGCCGTTTCACGCTGACTTCCTAGAACTAAATTGAAAGGAAAACTCTAACTTTCCATGTCTAAGTAACAAAAGGACCAGAGGCTATGCCCTTTGCAAACCCCCTCCTTTTCTGCCTGGCAGTTGGGAAATTGAAAGTACCTCAACTAATCACAGGTTTGCATAGGAGTGTAACTTTGTAATGTCACTTCAGCCTCAGACTGGTTGCTGTCCACAACCAATCAGACTGATTGTGGGCCACCACTTCATTTACATGGGGTGAACACCAAGTAGCCAATGGGAAACGTCTAGGGGGTATTTGGACCTGAGAAGATTCTGTGTTGGGGCCCTTGAGCGGCTGCTCGGGCCCGCTTCCCACCCTGTGGAGTGTACTTTCGTTTTCAATAAATCTCTGCTGTATTGTTGCTTCATTCTGTCCTTGCTTTGTTTGTGCCTTTTGTCCAATTCTTTGTTCAAAATGCCAAGAACCTGGACACCCTCCACCAGTAACAAGGTGGGAGGATCACCTGAGCCCAGGAAATCAAGGTTTCGGTGAGCCACGATTGCACCACTGCACTCCAGCCTGGGCGACACAGGGAGACCCTGTCACATTAAAAAAAAAAAAAGTGACCATTTCATAAACTATGTAGAAACATGGAAGACAATTTATGACATAATGTTTAGAAAGCATAATATATATCTGGGTTCCATTCATGTGTGTGTGTGTGTGTGTGTGTGTACATATATATATATACACACACAGACATATATACACACACACATATATATACACACACACATATATATACACACATATATACGCACATATATATACACACATATATATACACACACACACATATATATATACACACACACACATATATATATATATATTTTTAGACAGAGTCTCACTCTGTCGCCAGGCTGGTGGAGTGCAGTGGCGTGATCTCGGTTCACTGCAACCCCTGCCTCCTGGGTTCAAACGATTCTCCTGCCTCAGCCTCCCGAGTAGCTGGGACTACAGGCGTGCGTCACCACGCCCAGCTAAATTTTTTTGTATTTTTAGTAGAGACGGGGTTTCACCATGTTGGCTAGGATGCTCTCGATCTCTTGACATCATGATTCTCCCGCCTCAGCCTCCCAAAGTGCTGGGATTATAGGCGTGAGCCACGGCGCCTGGCCATGTATATATATTTTTGAGACATGGTTTTTCTGTGTTGTCCAGGCTGGACTGTAGTAGCAATGATCACCACTTACTGTAGCTTCGACCTCCTGGGCTTAAGCAATCCTCCCACCTCAGCCTCCCCAGTAATTGGAACCACAGGTGCATGCCACCTGTTTATTTTATGTTGTTGTTATGTTATGTTATGTTATGTTATGTTATGTTATATGTTATGTTATTTTTAGACACTGGTTCTCCCTTTGTTGCCAGGCTGATCTCTAACTCCTGGCGTCAAGTGATCCTCTCACCTCAGCCTCCCAAAGTGCTGGGATTACAGGCGTGAGCCACCACACCCGGCCTATACATTCTTTTTTTAAAATATGAATGGAAGGGCCTGGGCACAGTGGCTCAAGTGTGTAATCCAAGCACTTTGGGAGGCTGAGGTGGGCGGATCACTTGAGGTCAAGAGTTCAAGACCAGCCTGGCCAACATGGAGAAACCCCATCTCTACTAAAAATACAAAAATTGGGCCGAGCGTGGTGGCTCACGCCTGTAATCCCAGCACTTTGGGAGGCCGAGGCAGGCGGATCACGAGGTCAGGAGATCGAGACCATCCTGGCTAACATGGTGAAACCCCATCTCTACTAAAAATACAAAAAATTAGCCGGGCGTGGTGGTGGGCGCCTGTAGTCCCAGCTACTCGGGAGGCTGAGGCAGGAGAATGGCATGAACCCAAGAGGCGGAGGTTGCAGTGAGCAGAGATCCCGCCACTGCACTCCAGCCTGGGCAACAGAGCAAGACTCCGTCTCAAAAAAAAAAAAAAATTAGCTGGGCGTGGTGCTCACGCCTGTAATCCCAGCTACTCAGGAGGCTGAGGTGAGAGAATTGCTTGAGCCCGGGAGGTGGAGGTTGCAGTGAGCTGAGATCATGCCACTGCACTACAGTTTTGGCGATAGAGCCAGACTCTGTCTCAAAAAAAAAAAAAAAAAATTTAGGCCAGGTGCAGTAGCTCACACCTGTAATCCCAGCACTTTGGGAGGCCGAGGAAGACAGATCACTTGAGGTCAGGGGTTTGAGATCAGCCTGGCCAACATGGTGAAACCCCATCTCTAACAAAAATACAAAAAATTAGCCAGGTGTGGTGGCACGTGCCTGTAATCCCAGTTACTCGGGAGGCTGAGGCAGGAGAATTGCTTGAATCCAGGAGGTGGAGGTTGCAGTGAGCCGAGATCGCACCACTGCACTCTAGACTGGGCAACAGAGCAAGACTCCATGTCAAAAAAAAATTAGCCAGGCATGGTGGCTAGCACCTGTAATCCCAGCTACTCCGGAGGCTGAAGCAGGAGAATCACTTGAACCCGGGAGGTAGAGGCTGCAGTGAGCTGAGATCGTGCCACTGCACTCCAGCCTGGGTATCACAGCAAGACTCCGTCTCAAAAAAAAAAAAAAAACAGACAAACAAACTAGCCGAGCGTGGTGGCTCAAGCCTATAATCCCAGCACTTTGGGAGGCTAAGGTGGGTGGATCACTTGAGGCCAGGAGTTCGAGACCAGCCTGGCCAACATGGCAAAACCCTGTCTCTACTAAAAATACAAAAATTAGCTGGGCATGGTGGCAGACACCTGTAATCCCAGCTACTTGGGAGGCTGAGGCATGAGAATTGCTTGAATCCAGGAGGCGGAGGTTGCAGTGAGCTGAGATCACGACACTGCACTCCAGCCTGGGCTACAGAGCGAGACTGTGTCTCAAAAAAAATAATAAGTATACATATATATATATGCATAATACATGTGTATACATATATATACACACACACAGAAAATATTGTGGTAAAAGAAATGTCACCTATAATCTCATTACTGAAACAATTTTCATTTTTGAATATCACCTCTCCATCTTTGTTCCCTCAATTGTGTAATATTACCTGACAGCAGTCATGGTGTACAAAACATGTTTTTTAAACTTTTATAAATTATTATTTTACAATATTATTACTCATTATAGGAAATTAGACAATATAAACAAAAAGAACGTGATATAAACCTGTAATCCCACAGTCTAGAGAGAACCTCTGTTAACTTGTTTGTTCTTACAGAGCTGTGTGTATATTAACGCATGTAATTTTTCAAAACTAGATCATAGTTGCACATAACACTTTATATAATGCTTTATTTTAAAACTTTAGGCCAGGCACAGTGGCTCATGCCTGTAATCCTAGCATTTTGGGAGGCCAAGGAGGGCGGATCACTTGAGGTTGGGAGTTCGAGACCAGCCTGACCAACATGGAGAAACCCCATCTCTACTAAAAATACAAAATTAGCCGGGCATGGTGGCACATGCCTTTAGTCCCAGCTACTCAGGAAGCTGAGGCAGGAGAATCGCTTGAACCGGGGAGGTAGAGGTTGCAGTGAGCCAAGATCACTCCATTGCACTCCAGCCTGGACAACAAGAGCGAAACTCCGTCTCAAAAAAACTAAATAAAAAAAAATAAAACTGTATTATTAATGTATTTATTCTGGAGACACTTGAGGTGGGAGGATCACTTGAGCCTTAACACCTCAGGCTCAAATGATCCTCCCACCAGAGCCTCTCAAGTAGCTGGGACTACAGGTGTGCACCACCATGCCTGGCTACTAATTTTTTCATTATTTGTAGAGAGGAGGTCTCCCTATGTTGCTAGGCTGGTCTTGAACTCCTGGACTCAATCAAGCCTCCCTCCTCGGCTGCTCACAATGTTGGTATTACAGGTATGAGCCACTGTGCCCAGCCACCATTATTATTTTCCAGACCTTTTCTACACTTAACAAAAAAAGTGGTCATACTTAATTTTGTATATTGTCTCACTTATTATGTTATGAGCTTTTCCCCATTTCCCATGTTCATCTTGTGGCCATACCCTTTTTCTTTGTCACCTAAGCTGGAGTACAGTGGTGTGATCATAGCTCACTGCAGCCTTAAACTCCTGGGCTCAAGGGATCCTCCTGAGTAGCTGGGACTACAAGCACATGCCACCACACCCAGCTAATTGTTTTTTTATTTTAGTAGAGACAAGATCTTGCTATGTTGCTCAGGCTGATCTCAAACTCCTGGGCTCAAGCCATCCTCTCCCGCCTTGGCCTTCCAAATTGCTGGGATTACAGGCGTGAGCCACCTCACCCAGCCTCCTTTTTTTTTTTTTTTGGACATAGGGTCTCCCTCTGTTGCCCAGGCTGGAGTGCAGTGGCACAATCATGGCTCACTGTAGCCTTGACCTCAGGCCCAAGCATTCCTCCTGCCTCAGCCTCCCAAGTAGCTGGGACCACAGGCTCGCACCACTATGCTTGCCTTTTTTTTTTTTTTTTGATAGAGACGGGGTTTTACCATGCTGCCCAGACTGGTCTTGAACTCCTGGGCTCAAGTGACCTGCCCACCTTGGCCTCCCAAAGTGCTGGGATTAAAGGTGTGAGCCAGCAGACCCAGCCTGTTTCAATTTTTTTTTTTTTTGAGAGGGAGTCTCACTCTGTTGCCCAGGCTGGAGTGCAGTGGCGCGATCTTGGCTCACTGCAACCTTCGCCTCCCGGTTCAAGCGATTTTCCTGCCTCAGCCTCCTGAGTAGCCGGGATTACAGGCACGTGCCACAACGCCCAGCTAATTTTTGTATTTTTAGTAGAGACGGGGTTTCACCATGTTGGCCAGGCTGGTCTCAAACTCCTGACCTTGTGATCCACCCACACCAGCCTCCCAAAGTGCTAGGATTACAGGCGTGAGCCATAGCACCCGGCCTCTGTTTCCAATTTTTAATATTAAAAATATAATGCTTTGATGGGCATATTTTACATGGATCTTCATGTTCATCTCTGATTATTTCCTTAGGATAATTTTCTAGAAATGACATTACTAGATGCAAGGGTATGAAAATTATTTTTTCTCTTTTTTTTTTGACAGGGTCTCTGTTGCCCAGGCTGGAGTGCAGTGGCACTATTCATGGCTCACTGCAGCCTCGATCTCCTGGGCTCAAGTGATCCTCCCACCTCAACCTCCCAAGTAGCTGGGACTACAGGTGCGTGCCGCCTTGCCCGGCTAATTTTTGTATTTTTAGTAGAGATGGGTTTTCACCATGTTGCCCAGGCTAGTCTTGAACTCCCGGGCTCAAGTGATTCACCCACCTTGACCTCTCAAAAGTGCTGGAATTACAGGTGCGAGCCACTGTGCCCAGCCTGAAAATACTTAATGCTCTTGATGCACGGTGTCAAATAGCTTTCAGCAAAGTTGTACTGAGTTACACTCCCAAGCAGTGTTTCAGGGCCTGGTTTGCCACATTCTCATCATAATATTTTCTTTAAAGGTATACTGTGTTTAAAAACATGTTTTGAAAACAGGTAGTCCCATGTTCAAATCCTGGCTCTACCACTTAGTGATGTTAGGAAATGTCACTTAATCCTTCTAATCTTCAGATTTGTCATCTGTAAAAATAGGCATACTACCACCTACCCTCAAGGTTATTGTGAGGATTAAGGGAGACTACAAACTAGATTGAAACATGTGAAACTGCCAATATTTATTCTTTTTGACCTACAAAAATGTTTTTCATATGGTTAAACCTAATACATAAAGCATGTTATGTGATCTGGAATATTATGTGATCAATAAATGGTAGATATAGAAATTATTATCATGGAAGTGGGATGATAAAAGTGAACGGCATCCTTACTGAAACCACCCAAACTAAGAAGAAATAAGCACAGATAAACTCCTCAAGAAAAACTGGCCTTTTTAGAAAAGGATTGGAAGCCAGGAGTGGTGGCACGCACCTGTAGTCCCTACTACTTGGGAAGCTGAGGTGGGAAGATTGCTTGAGCCCAGAAATTCTGGGTTATGATGATTGGGTGTCTGCACTAAGCTTGGCATCAATATGGTGACCTCTTGGGGGTAGGGGACCACCAGGTTACCTAAGAAGAGGTGAACCAGCCCAGGTCGGAAACCGAGCAGGTCAAAACTCATGGGCTGATCAGTAGTAGGATCACCACTGTGAAAAGCCACTATAATCCAGCCTGGGCAACACAGCGAGACCCTGAAAAAAGAGAAAAAGAAAGAAAGAAAGAGAGAGAGAAAGGAGGGAGGGAGGGAGGGAGGGAGGAAGGAAGGAAGGAAGGAAGGAAGGAAGGAAGGAAAGGAGGGATGGAGGGAGGGAGGGAGGGAAGGAAGCCTCAAGGAAGTAGAGATCGAAACTATGGGCAAGCTGGGCACAGTGGCTCACACTTGTAATCCCGCACTTTGGGAGGCCGAGGTGGGCAGATCATCTGAGGTCAGGAGTTCGAGATCAGCCTGGCCAACATGGCGAAACCCCCATCTCTACTAAAAATACAAAAATTAACTAGGTGTGGTGGTACACACCTGTAGCTACTCGGAAGGCTAAGGCAGGAGAATCACTTGAACCCGGGAGGCAGAGGCTGCAGTGAGCAGAGATCGTGCCACTGCACTCCAGCCTGGGCGATAGAGGGAGACTCTGTGTCAAAAAAAAAAAAAAAAAAACTATGGGGAAACAGTTGGAGATCACCTTCCCCTTCCCATCTATAAATCTCTCTTGTAGTTTGCATTTTACTATCCTTACTTTTGTTTTTTGTTGTTGTTTGTTGTTTTAGACAGTCTTGCTCTGTCACCCAGGCTGGAGTACAGTTGTGTTATCATAGCTCACTGTAGCCTTAATCTCTTGGGCTCAAGAGATCCTTCTGCCTCAGCCTCCCAAGTAGCTGGGATTACTGACACGTGCCACCACACCTGGCTAATTTGTTTTTATTTTTAGTGGAGCTGGGTCTCTCTATGTTGCCCAGGCTGGTCTTGAACTCCTGAGCTCAAGCAATCCTCCTGCCTTGTCTTCCCAAAGTATTAGGATTACAGGCATGAGCCACCGCATCCAGTCTAAATAATATCCTTACTTTATGGAAGATGGGAAAGTGCAAATTTCCTAAATTTCAAAAAGGAAAATAAGGAAACTATAAACTACATAAATAAGGAAACTATAAGCTGGGTGCAATGGCTCAGCACTTTGGGAGGCTGAGGTGGCAAGATCACTTGAGCCCAGGAGTTCGAGACCAGCCTGGGCAATGAAGTGAGACCCTGTCTCTACAATAAAAATTGTATAAATTAGCCAGGTACGGTGGCATGCACCTGTAGTCCCAGCTACTTGGGAGGCTGAGGTGGGAGGATCACAAACTATAGAATAATGAGGTGTAAGGCTGGAAGCTGTGGCTCACACCCGTAATCCCAGCACTTTGGGAGGCCAAGATGGCGGGAGGATCACAAACTATAGAATAATGAGGTGTAAGGCTGGAAGCTGTGGCTCACACCCGTAATCCCAGCACTTTGGGAGGCCAAGATGGCGGATCATGAGGTCAAGATATCAAGACCATCCTGGCCAACATGGTGAAACCCCATCTCTACTAAAAATACAAAAATTAGCTGGGCATGGTGGTGCCCGCCTGTAATCCCAGCTACTGGGGAGGCTGAGGCAGGAGAATCGCTTGAACCTGGGAGGCAGAAGTTTCAGTGAGCCGAGATCGCACCACTGCAGTCCAGCCTGACAACAGAGCGAGACTCTGTCTCAAAAAAAAAAAAAAAAAAAAAAAAAAAAGAATAGTGATGTGTATGTCCATGGTTAGCTAATGGAAAACAGAGAGAAAAGAGAAATGCAGAAGCCAGTGCTTCTCAAATTTGGGTTAACAGTAAGAATCAGCTGAGTTGCTTTTAAAGCTAGTTTCCAAGCTCATACCCCAGACACACTGAATCTGACTCTGGAGGAGGGGCTTGGAAACCAATAGTTAAACATGTACCCCAAGTGATTATGATAACCAGACACGTCTGGGAAACTGCTTTACCTTATGGCTTTCAAGAAGGCAAACTCGCAATAACCTCATGGATGAGGAAATATGAGGTGGACGATAGTGCAGGCAATATTGGTAAGATAACAAAATTAGGATGAGTCAAACTGTAAGGGACCTATCAAAAATTTATTAATTACTATGGTTGTTTTAACATATGTCCACAACTTCTTGGATATATCTTCCTCTGCAAAGTGGAACTTAATTTCCCTGGCTCTTGAGTGAGCTGGACTTAGTGACTTGCTTCTAAAGATTAGAGTATGTGGCTGGGCTCGGTGGCTCATGCCTGTAATCCCAGCACTTTGGGAAGCTGAGGTGGGCAGATCACTTGAGGACAGGAGTTCGAGACCAGCCTGGCCAACATGGTGAAACCCCATCTCTACTAAAAAATACAAAAAATTAGCCTGGCATGGTGGTGTGCACCTGTAGAACCAGCCACTCTGAAGGCTGAGGCACAAGAATCACTTGAACCCGGGAGGTGGAGGTTGCAGTGAGCCGAGATTGCGCCACTGCACTCCAGCCTGGGCGACAGAGTGAGACTCTGTCTCCCCCAACACCTGCTAAAAAAATTGTTTTGTAGACACAGTGGGGGGTGTGGTGGTCTCCCTATTCCCTATGTTCCCTAGGCTGGTCTCAAGCCCTGGCCTCAAGTGATCCTCCTGCTTTGACCTCCCAAAGCGTTTGGATTACAGGCGTGAGCCATCAGGCCCAGCCAACAGTAACTTTATAGTGAAGAAATCTGGCATTGCTTCTCAGCCTTTTGGTTAAGATCAAGTGGAGAAACTTGGCAGACAGCTCCTTAACCAAGTGATCAATGTTAATATCACCAATAGTAAGTTACGTTGATGTTATGTGTACCACCTGATATGATGCAGATGTACTTCATCTCTGTGGTATTCTGCCCAAAAATACGTTACCCAGTCTAATAATGAGAAAAACATCAGACAAACCCAAATTGAAACACATTCTACAAATAGCTGGCCAGTACTCTTCCAAAACATCATTAAAGACAAGGAAAGACTGAGAAGATTCACAGATTGGAGAAGACTAAAGAGACACAATATTCCACATTGAAATCCTAACTGAATACCACAAAAAGATAAAAAACAAACAAGCAAACAAAAAGAGACATGATGACCAAATGCAACGTGGTATCCTGAATCAGATCCTGGAAGGAAAAAAGGATGTGAGTGAAAAAACTAGTAAAATTTGAATAAAGTCTACAGTTTAAAGAACTATACCAATTCTAATAATTTAGTTTTAGTAAATGTGCCTTTAGTAATATGTTAACATTAGGGGAAGCCAGGTAAAGGGTATATGGAAACTCTTTTCTATAAATCTAAAATTAGTTCAAAATAAGAGTATTGAAGGAAAAATGTGATTTCTTTCTTTTTTTTTTGAGACGGAGTTTTGCTCTTGTTGCCCAGGCTGGAGTGCAATGGCACAATCTCGGCTCACTGCAACCTCCGCTTTCCGGGTTCAATCCATTCTCCTGCCTCAGCCTCCCAAGTAGCTGGGATTACAGGCATGCGCCACCACGCCTGGCTAATTTTGTATTTTTAGTAGAGACAAGGTTTCTCCATGTTGATCAGGCTGGTCTCAAACTCCCGACCTCAGGTGATCCGCCTGCCTTGGCCTCCCAAAGTGCTGGGATTACAGGCATGAGCCACCAAGCCCAGCCAAAAAATGTGATTTCTTAAGCTAGGTGGCAGATACACATTTAACGATTTTATTATTCTCCATATCTAATACATCCTATATTACTTTAGGATAATATTTTAGGATAATTATTTAGGACTTTTTTATCCTATATTATTTTACACATGAACTATTTCATAATTTAAAAAACAAGGCTGGGAGTGGTGGTTCACACCTGTAATCCCAGCACTTTGGGAGGCCAAGGCAGGAGGATTGCTTCAGCCCAGGAGTCTGAGACCAGCCTGGGCAACATAGTGAGACCCACGTCTCTACAAAAAGAATTAATTAGCCAGATGTGATGGCACACGCCTGTAGTCCCTGCTACTCAGAAGGCTGAGGTGAGAGGATCCCTTAGCCCAGGAATTCAAGGATGCAGTGAGCTGTGATTGTGCCACTGCACTCCAGTCTGGGTGGAGAGTGAGACTCTGTAAAAAATAAAAATAATAAATAATTATATTTTCCTTTATTAATAAATAATAAAGGAAAAATGTAAGGCTTCTAAAATAAGCCATCTTTGGAAAGGATCTCTGAGATTTTTAACACTCTAAAGTCAATTAAGTTGATTTGGAATAAGCACGGGATTGGCTGTGCCAGTAGGTAAGACGCTTCTATTTCAGCAACTACCCTGAGCTCTATCTGATGAAATGATGTATTAACAGAATAAGGATAGTAAGCAAGTCATCAGATGAGAGTGCAGAATACAGGCCAAATTCATCAATATTCACCAGCACTATCTGGAAGCGGGGAGTGTTCTGGTAGAAATCCATTCCTATAGAGAAAATGAGTGCTTGATGATAACCAGGCATTAAAATCGTTGAACACAACAACTAGACATCATATGCCTTCTCATGTGATACAATAGCATACGCCATCGCTTACAAAGCATCTTGCTACTCCCTGATCCACAAAAATAAAATCAATTTTTACCTGAGTCTAATCCAGCCTACTGGATTGATGGTCTAAATGTCCATTGATAGTACAGAAAAATACTGGGAATACAATCAGCCATACTGTGAGAAATTCAAAATCACCTGGTTTCCTCAAGAAATAAATGCCATTTTTAGGCTGGGCAAGGTGGCTCACCCCTGTAATCCCAGCAATTTGGGAGGCTGAGGCGGGGGGAATCACCCGAGGTCAGGAGTTCAAGACCAGCCTGGCCAACTATGACCAACATGGTGAAACCCCGTCTCTACCAAAAATACAAAAATTAGCTGGGTGTGGTGGCAGGTGCCTGTAATCCCAGCTACTCGGGAGGCTGAGGCAGGAGAATTGCTTGAACCTGGCAAGCGGAGGTTGCAGTGAGCTGAGATTGTGCCACTGCACTCCAGCCTGGGCAACAGAGGGAGACTCTGTCTCAAAAAAAATAAAAGTAAAAATAAAAAAAAATAAAAAAGAAAAGAAAAATAAATGCCATTTTAAAAAATTCCTGCATAATTAGCTCATGAAGGAAAGAAAAAGATTGGTGGGACTTTTTTTTTTTTTTTTTTTTGGTGTGTGTCTGTGTGTGGAGACAGGGTCTCACTCTGTCGACCAGGCTGGAGTGTGGAGTGCAGTGGTAGGATCATGGCTCACTGCAGCCTCTGCCTCTAGGCTCAAGCGATCCTCCTGCCTCACCCTCCCGAGTAGCTGGGACTTACAGCACATGCCACCATGCCTGGCTAATTTGTGTATGTTGTGTAGAGATGGGGTTTCACCATGTTGCCCAGGCTGTTCCAGAATTCCTGACCTCAAGCGATCTGCCCGCCTCGGCCTCCCAAAGTGCTGGAACTACAGGCCCGAGCCACCTCCCCTGGCCTGAACTCTTAAAGATTATACAAGACTTCAAAGACAATGTCTAAATCCTGATTTCAACAAGCCAAATGTATAAAGACATTTTTCGAGACAGTGGGGAACTTTGAACATAGATTGGGTATTAGATTGTATTAGGGGATTATTATTACTATTTGATAAGTGTTATAATGGTAGAAGCGTTTTTGGGAGGCTTGTTTCGTTTTGTTTTAGAGATAGGGTCTCATTCTGTAGCCTAAGCTGGAGTGCAATGGTGTGTGTGATCATAGCTCACTGCAGCCTTGAACTCCTGGGCTCAAGCGATCCTCCTGCCTAAGCCTCCCAAGTAGCTAGGATTACAGGCATGTGCCACTAGGCCAGCCCATTTTATTATTATTATTATTATTATTATTATTATTGTAGAGATGGAGGTCTCGCTATGTTGCCCAGGCTGGTCTCAAACTCCTGGGCTCAAGCTATCCTCTTGCCTCAGTCTTCCAAAGTGCCGGGATTACAGGCATGAGCCACTGTGCCTGGCCAGAAGAGTTATTAGTTTTAGAAGTTTTTATCTGTAAGAGATACTGAAGAATTTACTGGTAAAATAAAATGTCTGAGATTTGTTTTAAGATACCACAGCATCTTTCTAAAAGAGGATGGGGGCTGGATAGATGAAAGAAGACTGGCAAAATGTTGTTAATTGTTAAAGCTTGATAAGGGTTCACTATACTCTTGAAGGTTCGTTATATTCTTTCTTTTTCTTTCTTTCTTTTTTTTTTTTTTTTGAGACGGAGTCTCACTCTGTCACCCAGGCTGGAGGGCAGTGGCGTGATCTCGGCTCACTGCAACCTCCACCTCCTGGGTTCAAGCGATTCTTCTGCCTCAGCCTCCCGAGTAGCTGGGACTACAGGCGCATGCCACCATGCCCGGCTAATTTTTGTATTTTTAGTAGAGACGGGGTTTCACCATATTGGCCAGGCTGGTCTCGAACTCCTGACCTCATGATCTGCCTGCCTCGGCCTCCCAAAGTGCTGGAATTACAGGCATAAGCCACCACATCCGGCCCATTATATTCTTTATACCTTTAAGTATGTTTAAAATTTTCCATAGCAAAAAGTTAAAAATAAAATCCAACTCACTGCCTGGTTCTGATTTCTCACTGAGCAACATTCTGATTAAAATGTCTTCTGGGCTGGGCGCGGTGGCTCATGCCTGTAATCCTAGCACTTTGGGAGGCAGAGGCGGGCGAATCACGAGGTCAGGAATTCGAGACCAGCGTGGCCAACATGGTGAAACCCGGTCTCCCCTAAAAATACAAAAAATTAGCTGGGCGTAGTTGTGGGCGCCTGTAACAGGAGAATCGCTTGAACCCAGGAGGCAGAGGTTGCAGTGAGCCAAGATCTTGCCACTGCACTCCAGCCCTGGCAACAGAGTGAGACTCTGTCTCAAAAATAACAATAATAATAATAATAAAATAAATAAAATGTCTTCTGTCAGCCGGGTGCGGTGGCTCACGACTGTAATCCCAGCACTTTGGGAGGCCAAGGAGGGCAGATCACTTGAGGTCAGGAGTTCGAGACCAGCCTAGCCAACATAGTGAAACCCTGTCTCTACTAAAAATATAAAAGTTAGCCAGGCATGGTGGCACGTGCCTGTAATCCCAGCTACTTGGGAGGCTGAGGCACAAGAATCGCTTGAACCCGGGAGGCAGAGGTTGCACTGAGCCGAGATTGTGCCACTGCACTCCAGCCTGGGTGACAGAGAAACTCTCAAAAAAAAAAAAAAGTCTTCTGACGTGTAGATTTGTCAACCAGGAGAGAATGTGCCGATCAACAAACATCAGTATTTGCCTATTTGTTAAATTTTTCGTTGTAGATTTTTAATAAATTAGTAAATGTTTAGATATCGGTTTAAGGTTTGGACACACCTTCTGATTGGTGAGACTTGAAAACACAAACCATGATGAATGCTATCAGTGGTCAACTAACTGGATAGTCAACTGGTCTTCTCTGAGAGGACATACTCTCAACAGTTTTGCATTCACTATTTTACCAGCATGCTGTGTTCTTCTACTTGAACTGTAACACTGGAAGCTTGAGCTGTGGAATTAGAACAAGGGAAGATCCACCTCCCTTCTCCCACATTCATTATTATTGGAAGATCCACCTCCCTTCTCCTACATTCATCATTATTATTTATTATATGTAATAAAATAACACTTATTGAGTTGTTACTATGTGCCAGACATTATTCTAAGCACTTTACAATAAATTATTTCAGTTAATCTTTACAACCATCCTAGTATCCTATATTTACAGATGAGGAAACTAAGGCTCAGGGGACTTGCCTAAAGAGTCTGAGTTTAAGCGCAGGAGTTTGACTTCAAAGCCATGTTCTTAGGTACTAATACTATCTTAATTTGAGAACAATGTCACCAGTCACTTAGTTTATTTTGTAAATCACAGACATGAGCGTCTCTGAACCAGTCTAAAGCAGCGTACTACAAACTGGGCAAGCAAATACGTCCCTGGCAAAATGCACAAGATTAGCTTATGTTGGAGAAAAAAAGTGAGTTAATGGGAATTTGCAGTTATTTTGTAATGAATATTGGAGGGAGGGGACAGGACAGCATAGCCTCTCTTACACACACACACACACACATTTTTTTTATTCAAGGCTGGAGTGCATTGGCGCGATCTTGGCTCACTGCAACCTCTATCTCCCGGGCTCAAGCGATCCACCCAAGCCTCCCGAGTAGCTGGGACCACAGGTGCGTGCCACCATGCCTGGCTAATTTTTTGTATTTTTTGTAGTGATGGGGTCTTACCATCTTGCCCAGGCTTGTCACCAGCTCCTGGACTCAAGCAATCCTCCCGCCTCAGCCTCCCAAAGTGCTGTGATTACAGGCGTCAGCCACCACAGCTGGCCACTTATATATTGAGAGACTATCTTTGACGTTTCAGGGCATTATCTACGGTAAGACTTGACATCTAGGGATAACTCCAGGCAGTCCTCTTTACACAGCTCCGACTGATAGCAAAAGCACTCTAATTGCTTGAAACTTTAATAATTACAGGTTTGCACAGAAAAACCTAGAATTTATGTCACAAAATGAAGAGGCCTTGAAATTAGGTCAATTGGCTACACTGGGATGTAAAAATGTATTTTAATGGAATGGATGTATTTACTATGTAATAACTTCTAAATATTGATTTAAAATCATCATGCCAGAATTGAGTTAAAGGGAACACCTTCTGGCTTAATTGTAAGAAACTTTTTTTGAGACAGGGTCTCACTCTGTCACCCAGGCTGGAGTGCAGTGGCATGATCACGGCTCACTGCAGCCTCAATCTCTTGGGGCTTAAGCAATCCTTCGTCAGCCTCCAGAGTAGCTGGTACCAAAAGCATGCACCATAATGCCCAGCTAATTAAAAAAAAATTATTTGTAGAGATGGTGAGGGGGAGTCTCCCTACGTTGCCACACTGGTCTCAAACTCCTGGCCTCAAGAGATCCTCCCACCTCAGCCTCCCAAAGTGTTGGGATTATAGGCGTGAGCCACCATGCCCAGCCTAATTGTAAGAAATTTGTCTTACCTTTTAAAAAATTTATATTACAGTTTCTGGTAAACAAATTCTGCCCAGCCCAATTTTTTTTCTTTTTTTTTTTTTTTAAGAAGGAGTCTCACTCTGTCGCCCAGGCTGGAGTGCAGTGGCGCAATCTTGGCTCACTGCAAGCTCCACCTCCCGGGTTCACGCCATTCTCCTGCCTCAGCCTCCCGAGTAGCTGGGACTACAGGTGCCCACCACCACGCCCGGCTAATTTTTTGTATTTTTAGTAGGGATGGGGTTTCACTGTGTTAGCCAGGATGGTCTCGATCTCCTGACCTCGTGATCCACCCACCTCAGCCTCCCAAAGTGCTGGGATTACAGGCATGAGCCACTGCGCCCAGCCTCCAGTCCAATATTTGTTACTTAAAGTTAGGAGAACCCATACTTACTTGGTCATCTTAAGAGTTAAATCTGTTGACTTAGAATTTAATTCTAAAGTTAAAAAAAATAGGCCGGGTGCGGTGGCTCACGCTTGTAATCCCAGCACTTTGGGAGGCCGAGGCGGGCGGATCACGAGGTCAGGAGATCAAGAGACCACGGTGAAACCCCGTCTCTACTAAAAAATACAAAAAATTAGCTGGGCGTGGTGGTGGGCGCCTGTAGTCCCAGCTACTCGGAGAGGCTGACGCAGGAGAATGGCGTGAACCCGGGAGGTGGAGCTTGCAGTGAGCCAAGATTGCGCCACTGCACTCCAGCCTGGGTGACAGAGCGAGACTCCGTCTCAAAAAAAAAATAAATGAAATAAATAAATAAATAAAGTTTAAAAAAATGAAGAGAAAATGAAATGAGAAGCAAACCTTTTAAAACTCCCAATTTTTATTCTAAATTTGAATTTTAGAAATATATCAAGAAACTGTATTATAGTACTTGGAGCTGTCTAGAGCTCTCAAGTATTTGTTTTGCTTTCATTTGACTGTGTCATAAAGAGTTTATTTTAAATAATGGAGAGTCAAGTAAGTTGAAAAGGTTCCTTTCTAGCCCTGTCAGAAATGGGAGACGAAGTCAGTAAGTGGTTCTGAAGCTTTTCCCCTACCTTTATAAATTTTCTTTTTCTTTCTTTTTTTTTTAGAGACAGGGTCTTGCTATGTTGCCCAGGCTGGTCCTTTATACATTTTCATCTGTAACAATGGCTCACCAAGGCACTGATTTACAGCCAAGAGGATACTACTTCTCTAGTTTTGACTATTTATGTTTCCAATTTCCCATTACAGTCTTTTCTTTAAAGCATTCCTGATTTCATAGGAAGAAGGAAACACAAGGAGAGAGTAATTTTGTGATCACTGATACAACATGCCCTCCAACTATTCAAATGTAATTTAACTGCTTACTCTATTTGACCACTTCTTACATATACTGTAGGATAACTGAGTCAAATTTCTGGTTAATGGAAGGTCTTATGTACTACATAAGTAATAGAGTCACAAATACAAGATATAAGTACACATTTTTATTTTATTGTAAATCAGGAAGAATGGATAAACAAGATGAAACGTTGTAACATGGAGTTGACTGAAAACACTGGATTCTGAGTCCCCAAAATGTGGAAAATCCAAGCCTATATAGGCAAAATTTAAAATAAACCATTTTCAAACTTTTATATCCACTTAAACCAACTTGTAGAATTTATATGTAATTTTAATCATCACAATTTATGCATGACGGATGAAATATAAAATGTTAAGAGCAATTTATTACTTAGAAAACCTCGGCTATTGGCCAGGTGCGGTGGCTCACGCCTGTAATCCCAGCACTTTGGGAGGCTGAGGTGGGTGGATCACAAGGTCAGGAGATCGAGACCATCCTGGCTAACATGGCGAAACCCCGCCTCTACTAAAAATACAAAAAATTAGCCGGGCGTGGTGGCGGGCGCCTGTAGGTCCCAGCTACTCCAGAGGCTGAGGCGGGAGAATGGCGTGAACCCCGGAGGTGGAGTTTGCAGTGAGCCGAGATGGCGCCACTGCACTCCAGCCTGGGCGACAGACCGAGACTCCGTCACAAAAATAAAAAAAAACCCTTGACTATTAAGTTATTAACCAAAAAGCAAAGAATAAATCTGCAATATGATATAGCTAGTAATTTTTTAAATTATGACTATATTTCTTCTAAATTACTTGTATTTACCAAAGGATTATTATTAATAATGTCGCTATTGTTTTAGGGACTATCTGCATCAGAATTACAGGTGTGCATATTATAAATGCACATTCCAAGCCCAGGAATTGAAATTTCACAATAAGCGATCCCTACTCCATTTTGATGCATGCTAGTTTAAGAACAGCTGATATAGAGAATAACATTAATTTGGGAATGTTGCTGGATCAGAATTTCCCAAACTTCTCAAGAATCACTTAGGCTATCTATAAAATATACAGACTACCACCTCTTCTCCACTAGATATTCTGACTCAAGAGGGCTGAACTGGGGCCTAGAATCAGTGTTTTTTTTTTTTTTTTTTTTAACAAGTATGCCAGTTGCTTATTTTCAAACTTGGGGGAAGGGAAAAAGATTATCATATTTAGCAAAAATTGTACTGTAATTCCCAAGACCCTAGATCTGCAAATGAAGCTTAAACTACCCATAGGAAAAAAAAATTTTTTTGGATGGCCAGGTGCAGTGGCTCATGCCTGTAATCCCAGCACTTTGGGAGGCCAAGGCGGGTGGATCACCAGAGGTCAGAAGTTCAAGACCAGCCTGAACAACATGGTGAAACCCCATCTCTACTAAAAACACAAAAATTAGCTGGGCTTCATAGAGCATGCCTGTAATCCCAATTACTCGGGAGGCGGAGGCTGGAAAATCGCTTGAACCGAGGAGGTGGAGGTTGCGGTGAGCCGAGATTGTGCCATTGCACTCCAGCCTGGGCAACAAGAGCAAAACTCTGTCTCAAAAAAAAAAAAAGAAAGAAAAAGAAAAGAAGCCGGGCGTGGTGGCTCACGCCTGTAATCCCAGCACTTTGGGAGGCTGAGGCGGGTGGATCACGAGGTCAAGAGATGGACTATCTTGGCCAACATGGTGAAACCCCGTCTCTACTAAAAATACAAAAATTAGCTGGGCGTGATGGCGCACACCTGTAGTCCCAGCTACTTGGGAGGCTGAGGCAGGAGAATCGCTTGAACCCGGGAGGCGGAGGGTGCAGTGAGTCGAGATGGCGCCACTGCACTCCAGCCTGGCGACAGAGCAAAACTCCGTAGTATCAAAAAAAAAAAAAAAAAAAAAAAAAAGGCGGGGCACGGTGCCTCACTCCTGTAATCCCAGCACTTGTGGGAAGCCAAGGCGGTGGATCACCTGAGGTCAGGAGTTCGAGACCAGCATGGCCAACATAGTGAAACCCCATCTCTACTAAAAATACAAAAATTAGCAGGGCCTGGTGGCAGGTCCCTGTAATCCCAGCTACTCGGGAGGTTGAGGCAGGACAATCGCTTGAACCTGGGAGGCGGAGGTTGCAGTGAGCTGAGATGGCGCCATTGCACTCCAGCATGGGTGACAAGAGCAAGACTTCATCTCAAAAAAATTTTTTTTTGGTCTATTTTCACACTGATTTGGAAGCACAAACCTGAGGTCATCCCAGGTTCTACCCCATTCCCACTGAAAAGTTTCCCATTACTCTTAGGATAAAAACAAAACTACTTTATTTTTCTAGAGACAGGGTCTCCCTATGTTGCCCAAACTGGTCTCGAACTTCTGGGATCATGTGATCCTCCCGCCTCAGGCTCCCAAAATGCTGGGATTACAGGCGTGAGCCACTGGGCCAGGCTGACAAAACTCCTCAACAGGGCCTACAATGCCCAGGGGCATGGTTTTGCCCCCTTCCCATTGCATATATATGCATCTTTCTGGCCTTAAAGAGAGTCCTTCTCCAGTCCAAGACTAAGCCCTCTATTTGTACGACCTTGAACAAGTTCCTTCATGTGTAAAATGGGAATAATGCCTATCTCATAGATGGTTCAGGATTAAATGAGGTCAGGTACTCTCTGCGGAGGGGCTGGCACAATGAATGATAGCTAGGCCGGGCGCGGTGGCTCACGCTTGTAATCCCAGCACTTTGGGAGGTCGAGGCGGGCGGATCACGAGGTCAGGAGATCGAGACCACGGTGAAACCCCGTCTCTACTAAAAATACAAAAAATTAGCCAGGCGTGGTGGCAGGCGCCTGTAGTCCCAGCTACTTGGAGAGGCTGAGGCAGGAGAATGGCGTGAATCCGGGAGGCGGAGCTTGCAGTGAGCCGAGATCGCGCCACTGCACTCCAGCCTGGGTGAAAGAGCGAGACTCCGTCTCAAAAAAAAGAAAAAAACAAACAATGAATGATAGCTATTATTTAATCAAATCAAGCTCCTAGAAACTGTTGCTACTTCTTCTCATTCAATTCTTCAACCTACTTGCCATCTGATTTCAGCACTGTTTTCACCAGGCTCACGAAATGCCAAATCCAAATGACAAATTTCAGTCCTTACCTGACCGACCTTTCTGCAAGCACTGGACACTGCTGACCACTCCATCCTTTGAAACTCTCCTTCTTTGGCTTCCCTCCAAACAGTATATCCTGGTTTCTACATATTTTTCTGGACAGTGTTTCAAAGTATCTTTTGAGGTTCTTTTATTGCTTGCCTTTTCACACTTAAAATGTTTTAACTTTACCAAAATAATACATGTATATTTGTATGCCAATGACAGTTACTCAGCAAGGTCTTCCCTGACCATTAAATTAGCACCCTTGATCGGGTGCAGTGGCTCACGCCAGTAATCCCAGCACTTTGGGAGGTTAAGGCAGGAGGGACTGCTTGCGTCCAGGAGTTCAAGACCAGCCTAGGCAACATAGCAAGACTCTGTCTCTACAAAAAATAATTAACCGAGTGTGGTGGCAAGTGACTGTAGTCCCAGCTTCTCAGGAGGCTGAGGTGGGAGGATCACATGAGCCTAGGAGATTGAGGCTGCAGCAAGCTGTGATAGCGCCACTGCACTCAGCCTGGGCGACAGAGTGAGACTGCCTCAAAAAAACAAAACAAAACATAACAAAAAACTAGCACCCTCACCCACACCCTCACGTCATTTTTATTTTCTGAATAGTGCTTCTCACTCTTATTTGTTACTGTCTCCTTCCTTCACTAAATTCTAAGCTCTTTGAGGGAAGGGGCTGTTTTATTCATTGCTGTATCTAGAACAAGCTTGTCCAACCTGTGGCCCACAGGCCACATGCGGCCCAGGATGGCTTTGAATGCAGCTCAATGCAAATTCATAAACTTTCTTAAAACATTATGAGGACCAAGAAGCAAGTTCTCTGCTCCTTCTGGGATCTCCGCCTGGTTCAGCCCACCTGCTTCCACTTCTGCCTCCACCATGTCCATCAGGGTGACCCAGAAGTCCTACAAGGTGTCCACCTCTGGCCCCTGGGGCTTCAGCAGCCACTCCTACATGAGTGGGCCCGGCGCCTGCATCAGCTCCTTGAGCTTCTCCCAAGTGGATGGCTCGCAGCAACATGGACAACATGTCGGAGAGCTACATCAACAACCTTAAGCGGCAGCTGGAGACTCTGGGCCAGGAGAAGCTGAAGCTGGAAGCAGAGCTTGGCAACATGCAGGGGCTGGTGGAGGACTTCAAGAACAAGTATGAGGATAAGCTCAATAAGCATACAGAGATGGAGGATGAATTTGTCCTCATCAAGAAGGATGTGGATGAAGCTTACATGAGCAAGGTAGAGCTGAAGTCTCGCCTGGAAGGGCTGACTGATGAGATCAACTTCCTCAGGCAGCTGTATGAAGAGATCTGGGAGCTGCAGTCCCAGATCTTGGACACATCTGTGGTGCTGTCCATGGACAACAGCCACTCCCTGGACATGGACAGTACCATCGCTGAGGTCAAGGCGCATTACGAAAAGATTACCAACCACAGCCAGGCTGAGGTGAAAGCATGTACCAGATCAAGTACGAGGAGCTGCAGACGCTGGCTGGGAAGCCCGGGTTTGACCTGTGGTGTACAAAGACTGGAGAACTCTGAGACGAACTGGAACATCAGCCAGTTCTAGGCTGAGATTGACGGTCTCAAAGGCCAGAGGGCTTCCCTAGAGGCCGCCATCACAGATGCCAAGCGGCCTGGGGAGCCGGCCGTTAAGGATGCCAACGCCAAGCTGTCCAAGCTGGAGGCAGCCCTGCAGCAGGCCAAACAGGACCTGGCATGGCAGCTGCGTGAGTACCCGGAGCTGATGAATGTCAAGCTGGCCCTGGACATCGAGATCGCCACCCACAGGAAGCTGCTGCAGGGCGAGAAGAACCGGCTGGAGTCTGGGATGCAGAACATGAGTATCCATACGAAGACCACCAGCGGCTATGCAGATGGTCTGAGCTTGACCTGTGGGGGCCTCACAAGCCCCTGCCTCAGCTATGGCCTGGGCTCCAGCTTTGGCTCTGGCACGGGCTCCAGCTTCTTCAGCCGCACCAGCTCCACCAGGGCCATGGTTGTGAAGATCAAGACCCGCGATGGGAAGCTGGTGTCTGAGTCCTCTGATGTCCTGCCCAAGTGAACAGCTGTGGCAGCCCCTCCCAGCCTGCCCCTCCTGTAGCTTCCATAGAGCCCAGGAGGGAGGCTGCTGTGCAAGGGAGCACAGGGAATGGGAGATCCACCTGAGGCTCAGCCCTAGCCCTCAGCCCACCGGCAGGGGAGTTTACTGCCTGGGGACCCCCCTTGCCCATGCCTCCAGCTATGAAACAATTCAACTGCCTTTTTTTTTTCTTTTTGGTCCAAAATAAAACCTCAGCTAGCTCTGCAAAAAAAAAAGAAAAAAAATTAGATTTATGCGGACTTTTTTTTAAAAAAGCTCATCAGCTATCAGTATATTTTATGTGTGGACCAAGACAATTCTTTCAATGTGGCCCAGGGAAGCCAAAAGATTGGACACCCCGATCTAGAATAATGCCTGGTATCCATTAGACTTAATGAATATTGACTGACTAATCCACATCTAATCAGTCATCAAATCTTATATAGATTCTACCTCCTAAATTCTCTCAAATCTCTGACCACTGTTCCTGCCTTACAGCTGATTCGTGTCTCACCTAATGATTGCCATAACCATTTCCAGTCCTCCTCTTCTACCATCCACATTCTGAATTGCTGCTGAAATGATCCCAGTCCTTCAACAGATCCCCACTGCCTTTAGGATGAAGTCCAAATTCTTTAGCAAAGCGTACAGAGCTCTCCAGATCTGGACACTGGCTAATTCCTCAGTTTCAGTTCTTGCCAGCCCTTCCATGTGCACCATGCTCTTACCATTCCTAATTTTTTAGTCACATGCTCCTTGCACATGCTATTTTTTCTGCCTGGAATGATATCCATTCCCTACCCCCATTGCTTTATTTGCCTAATTCAAGCTAGTAATCTCTGGAAAGGTTTCCCTTAGATCCAGAGTTGGGGTTACTCTGTACCTTCAAAGTACACCGTATGTATTTTATCATCTCACTTATTACACTCTTGCATGGACTTGTCTAACACTAGACTGTGAGCGGTATTCACAGCACCCAGCACAGTGCTTGGTATAAAGTAGTCAAGAAAGGGTTATGGAAATGAAATGAAATTCACCAATTCCTTATAACCAGGTCTTCACCCCAGACTGCTTTACTATCTGTGCTTCTACACCCTGACCAGTTGTGTTGCTAAGTACCTTTAAAGGAAAAACAGGCCGGGCGCTGTGGCTCATGCCTGTAATCCCAGCACTTTGGAAGGCCGAGGTGGGCAGATCACGAGGTCAGGAGATCAGGACCATCCTGGCTAACACGGTGAAACCCCATTTCTACTAAAAATACAAAAAATTAGCCGGGCGTGGTGGCATGTGTCTGTAATCGCAGCTACTCAGGAGGCTGAGGCAGGAGAATCACTTGAACCCAGGAGGCGGAGGTTGCAGTGAGCCGAGATTGCGTCACTGCACTCCAGCCTGGGCAACAGAGCAAGGCTCCGTCTCAAAAAAATAAAAATAAAAATAAAGGAAAAAAAATCACACCATAATAAGTTGGTACCATTTTAAACTAAGTCTTCAACCTTGCTTGTACATTAAGCATCCAGTAATCCTTTCATGGATCCCTAGTCAGCTCCAGCTCCCATTTTCATCAGTGACTATAAGATTAAAAACAAAAATACTTAGACTTATTTTTTTGGAGATGGAGTCTTGCTCTGTCACCCAGGCTGGATAGCAGTGGCACGATCCTGGCTCACCGCAACCTCCGCCTTCCAGGTTCAAACAGTTCTCCTGTCTCAGTCTCCTGAGTAACTGGGACTACAGGCAGGCACTACTATACCCAGCTAATTTTTGTATTTTTAGTAGACATGGGGTTTCACCATGTTGGCCAGACTGGTCTCGAAATCCTGACCTCAGGTGAAGCTGCCTTGGCCTCACAAAGTGCTGTGATTACAGGCATGAGCCACCGTGCCAGGCCTGCCTAGACTTATTTAGAAAGGTTTGAAGTGAAAAAAATGAACCCCCACTCCCAATTCCACCTCACTCTTAGAGGTGTTAACAGTCTGAAGTGCATCTTGCCCAATCTTTTCTGTGGGTATACAAACATATATTTATTCCCCTTTGCTCTCCAAACAAATGAAATCAAACCCTACCAGTTTTTTCAAGAATATCTTTTCACACTAGCACATATAGATTTTCCTTTTTTGAGACCGAGTTCCACTCTTGTTGCCCAGGCTGGAGTGCAATGATACAATCTTTGCTCACTGCAACCTCTGCCTCCCAGGTTCAAACAATTCTCCTGCCTCAGCCTCCCAGGTAGCTGGGATTACAGGCATGTGCCACCATGCCTTTTTTTTTTTTTTTTTTTTTGGTAGTAGAGATGGGGCTTCACCATGTTGGTCAGGCTGGTCTCAAACTTCTGACCTCGAGTGAAGTGCTGGGATTACAGGCGTGAGCCACAGCGCCCAGCCAATTTTCCTGTAACAGCTGCATACTTTTTCACTGAATAGATATGACCATAATTCAACCTCTCTGCTACTGGACATTTAGCTTGTTTCCAGTTTCTCATTATCCCTCACAGTAGGATAGTATTCCAGCTCTCATTCCCATTTTCACTTTTGTCACAAGGATGATCTTAGTTTCACAGAGGAAGCTGAAGCTATGAAGCGTGAACTCAATTTCCCATCTCCCTATCTACACAATGATACATAACTACATCCATTCTTTTCTCTATCTCAGAAGAGATCTCTCCTCTTAAGGCAGTATCTCTACCTATGTTAACTAACATCCTCTCCTGTTTTCACAGGTCCTTCTAACAATTATCCTCTCTTGCTTTCTTTCCCTAAGCCTACATAGGTATACTTATTTATCTTCCATTTTAAGACTGTCCATCTCCCTAGCTTCTTGAAAGAGTAGTCTATTATCTCTGTCATCACTTCCTCACCTCCCATTTGTTCCTTGCCCCACTGCTGGTGAGATTACAATCTCACTACTCTGTAAAAACTGCTTTTGATCGCTCAGGTCACCAGGGACCTGCTAGTTGCCAAATCCAAACACTCTTTCTTGGGTCTGACTTTATTTTACTTTTCTGTGGTAAATATGTTGTCTTTTTCTCTTCCTTAAATCCCTTCCTTGGTTTGAGAAATATTCTTCAGGTTTTCTATTTCTGACCACCCCTAAATACTGGTCTTCACTAGGAGTCTATCCTCCATACTCTTGACTCTACACATGCTTCCTGGGTGATCTCACCTACTTCCAAGATTGTACAAATTCTAAACTTTATATATACTTCAAACTTACATGCTTCAAAACTAAGCTTAGCTGTTTCCCCTACCTTCCACCCTCAACCTGTTCAGTAAATGGTATCACCATTTATCCAGTCACCCAAATCAGAAACCTAGGTTCCACTCCCTTATCTTCTATTATCCAATCAGTCACCAAGATATACCACTCATTCCATCCCTGCTGTCAATGCCCCAGTCACAGTTTAGGTCTCCAGCATCTCTTATCTGGCACCACACCTTCTCCACTCTATTTTCATACTGTTGCCAGAGTGACTGCTTTAAAATGAGCATTTGATCCTGAGCTTGTGATCACTATACTACATAGGTTCCCTACATTCCAGCCATCTATATGTAGTTCTACGAACATGTTGCTTCATGCTCCTAAGCATTCTGTTCCCTCTGCTTAGAATGCCCTCCCATCCCACCCCTATGAACATCTGGTAAATTCCTTTCCACTCTTCGTGATTTTTTTAAGAGTCTCCTCTGTGAAGCATTCTTGTTCCTACTTCGTAGAGAGTCAAGAACTTTTTCCTCTCACCACGGATTCTTGTAAATATTTATTGCAATGATCACTTTTTATTAAACTTGTTTATTTACATATCTACCTCTCATTCTAGACCTTAAGTTCCTTGCAATCAGGGACTACATCTTACTTCTCTATCAGCATCTGGCAAGCTGCTTATAAAAACAAGTGGCTCGGGCAGGCACAGTGGCTCATGCCTGTAATCCCAGCACTTTGGGAGGGCAAGGTAGGTGGATCGCTTGAGGTCAAGAGTTCTAGACCAGCTTGGCCAACATGGTAAAACCCCATCTTGGCTGGGCGCGGTGGCTCACGCCTGTAATCCCAGCACTTTGAGAGGCCAAGGCGGGCGGATCCTCTGAGGTCAGGAGTTTGAAACCAGCCTGGCCAACATGGCAAAACTCCGTCTCTACTAAAAATACAAAAATTAGCTGGGCATGATGGCAGGTGCCTGTAATCCCAGCTACAGAGGAGGCTGAGGCACAAGAATCGCTTGAACCCAGGAGGCGGAGGTTGCAGTGAGCTGAGATCGTACCACTGCACTCCAGCCTACAAAAATCAGCCCGGTGTGGTGATGCGTGCCTGTAATCCCAGTTACTCAGGAGGCTGAAGCAGGAAAATCGCTTGAACCAGAGAGGTGGAGGTTGCAGTGAGCTGAGATCACACCACTGCACTCCAGCCTGGGCAACAGAGGGAGACTCCATCTAAAAAAACAAAACAAAAATAGGTGGCATGATAAATGTTGAAATGAACCAATGAATACCATGTACTCACCCAATCCCCCAACCAAAATTCTGGAAGCCACCTTCCATTCCGCCTTCTCAGCCCCCAAATGCCAAGTCCTACTCCCTAAAGATCTCTCAAATCCATCCCCCTCCTCCCCATCCCAATGCCATAGCACCAGTTTGGGCTCCATTCTCTCTTACTTGAACTAGATCCATCCAAACCAATCTCCACACTACTGGAATTTTTTTTAAATTTTATTACAAAAATAATACATACTTGTAAAAAAATTCAAACAATACAGAAATAAAAGCACAATATCCCACCCAGCATACATAACAAACACAGAAGCCCCCTCCCCTCCAATCCCATTCCTGGGGGGTTATCATTGCAAACAGTTAGCATATATCCTTTCAGACTTTTACCTTTGCATACACAAGTATATATATAAACACATATAAATAAACACACATGGTTCTTTTACAAAAATGGGATCATATATATCTGTTACATGATTCTTCAATTTCTTTCTTCATTCATTCATTACACAGATTTCTAAAACACAAACCTGATTATATCACTCCTCTAAGAGCTTATTTCCCATAATATGAAAATAATACACATTAACATCAAACACAAAGCTTGTGATGATATACTTCCTGCCCATCTTTCAGTCTCATCTCAGCCATTCCAGCATTAAAGGACTGGAATATAAACCACATTAAATCCTTCCTGGAACAAGGCAGGTACAAACAAACAAACAAACAAACTAGGAACACACTCTGCCATTTCTAGACTGTGGCCTTTCCCATTCATGTTACACTTTGCCTGGACTTTTCCATCTGGCAAGCTTCTACTAATTCTAAAACAATCAGCCTAAAAATTACCTCTGGGAAGACTTCCCTGACTTTTCAGACATGATTACTCCTCTATTTCCCCTATACTTTATAACTAGCTTCTTAATTGCACTTATCTCACAGTACTATGATGATTTATTAATATGTTTTGAATTCCACTTCCCCTCCCCCAACTCGATGGTGAGCTCTTTGGGTAAAAGGGATTTGTCTTATTTACCTTTGCATCCCAAGGATCTGATAGAGTGCTTATCATGAAAAGCAGATGCTCAGTAACGTATCTGTTGAGGATTTTATGATTCTAGGAACATTTACTGAGTACCTACGATGCACAGAACCATATCCCAAGCATGAAAAGAAACAGAAGACACAGTCTTTGCCCTAAGAAACTTACCATTTTCCTACCATTTCCCCTGGGGGGGGAGGGACAGAAAACATTTACGTGGCAACATTATCATTTCTGACATATAGGCTGTTTCAAAATTTGTGGTAATTTGCCTCCAATCCATTTAGGAACTGGGCATTGCATAATTAAATAAATAATAAAATAATGGGCGGTTTGTCTCACGGGTTTAAGTGTAGCACAGAGTCCACTAGAACCCAATTCTCTGTCCCAGCAGGAGGGCTCTCATCTGCTCCAGCCTGTAAATTAGAAAAGTGAGATGATACCATGCTTGGAAATTTTTTTTTTTTTTTATTGAGACGGAATCTCACTCTTTCGCCCAGGCTGGAGTGCAGTGGTGTGATCTCCACTCACTGCGACCTCTGCCTCCCGGGTTCAAGCAATTCTCCTGCCTCAGCCTCCCGAGTAGCTAGGATTACAGGCATACGCCACCACGCCTGGCTAATTTTTGTATTTTTAGTAGAGATGAGGTTTCGCCATGTTGGCCAAGCTGGTCTCGAACTTCTGACCTCAGGTGATCCACCCGCCTCGGCCTCCCAGAGTGCTGAGATTACAGGTGTGAGCCACCACGCCCGGCCGGAAATTTCCTAATACATCAAGAGGACATAAAGTTACTAGTTCTTTCATAATTTCCCCTCCTTCCCCGGGGAAAAATTATACCAAAAGCAATAAATGGAGTTAAATAAAGGAGGACACGGAAAAATAAGCTTGCTCTTTTTGGTAGTGGTAGGGGAAAGGGGGTTGCTTTATTTTAAATCAAAGGGTGACATTGCCCCAGGAAGATTAGGAGAGGTGATTTATTATCATTTACTTACTACTTTTAAAAAGGCTAAGGTGTTAGTTAATTTCATGATTTCAGAATCAGATACTGTACAAATATGAACAAATTGGGGAAAGGTGAACCACCTAGGCTGGAGAACAGGGAAGGCTGACCAAGGAGGCCCAAAGGAAGCCTCATTCATCAGAGTCCAAGTCACTGTCCCCAGCAATGGAGTGGAAATCCTCACTGTCCTCCTCGTCCTCTGACAGGTGGACCTGGCTTAGTACGCTCGGCCCAGAGCGCTGCTCTTCCTCCTCCTCATCTTCTTCCTCCTCTGATACCTCATACCCACCGATGCTGCTGAAGCTTGTGTCTTGGGTGTTCGACTTGGGATCAGGCTCCTCATAGCTCCCATAACTGAGAAGAGAAACATGTCATCTCTCAAGCTCGGACACCATCCTCTAGCTGACCATTCCCATTCTCAGTGCCACCAAAGGATCAGCCCATCTCACCTCCCCTGGACACTAAAGTGACTGGTTCTGGACTATTCTACATGTCCCTGAGAGAAAAATGACCCTGTTCAAAAACATCAACTTGCCAACGTCATATACACAAGAACCTGAATGGAAGAAACTCCCTTACACCTGAACAACACACTGTCATCTTAAATGACCATAAATGCTCTGACAGCCTCATGGCTTCATCTACCACTTACAGTATCCAATTAGTCAATAGTCCTGAAGATTCTCTCTTCAATATATCTTGTTTCTATTCCCTCCTTTCCATCCCTACTCTGCCTGCCTTGGCTTAGTCCTTTGTTATCTCTGGCCTGCACTACTGAAATAAGTTGTCATGCCTCCAGTCTTGCTCTCCTCCAATTACTTCTTCACACTTCTGCCAGAGTGCTCTTTATTTTTTTGTTTGTTTGTTTATTCTTAATTTTACTTGAAAAAAAAAATCACACAAGTAATGCACGTTCACTGGTTAAAAAAATTAGAATATACACCAGAAAAAAAAAAAAATCATCAATAACTCCATCATCCAGAGATAATCTTTTGGTATATTACCTTCCAAAATTTTTTGTGAACTTTAGATGCTTAAACATTTTTTTTTAATTTACAAAATTGGGATACTCTACATACTCTCCAGGAAATCTGCCCTCTTCACTAATGATTATAATGAACATCTTTCCATGTCAATAAACATAACGTCTATAGCATAATTTTAACAGCTACATGGTATTCCACATACGGCTGTAACATGACTTAACAGTCTCTCACTAGGACATTTAAGCTGTCTCCAATTATTCCACTATAAGAAACAATGCTGTCATAAAACATCCTTACACAAACATCTTGATGTTGTGTTAATTATTCCCATAAAATAATTTCCTAGATGTGGATTTTTTGGGCCAAAGGGGATGCACATTTTTAAATGTTTTTATTTATGATGATAAATAAATAAGCCTCTCTCCAAACCACCCCATTTTTATCAATCGACATTACCACCAGTAGTTTGAGAATGTCTTTTTCCTCATAGCCTTTCCAAACACTAGGCATTATCATTCACTTCAATCACCAATATGTTAGGTAAAAATATTGCACTTTGTGGTTTTACTGCATTTATTAGGGGAGTTATTATTATTATTATTATTATTATTATTGAGACTGAGTCTTGCTCTGTCGCCAGGCTGGAATACAGTGGCACGATCTCTACTCACTGCAACCTCTGCCTCCTGGGTTCAAGCGATTCTCCTGCCTCAGCCTCCTGAGTAGCTGGGACTACAGGTGTGACCAGGCCCAGCTAATTTTTGTATTTCTAGTAGAGACAGGGTTTCACCACGTTGGCCAGGATGGTCTAGATCTCTTGACCTTGTGATCTGCCTGCCTCGGCCTCCCAAAGTGCTGGGATTATAGGCATGAGCCACCGCGCCTGGCTGGAAGTTATTTTTTCATATGATATATTGGCCGTTTACATTTCTTTTGTAAATTAGTTCATGCCTTTGCCCGTTTTTCTTTTGGGGCACAGGACAATCTTTCTAAAATGTAAATCTGGTCATACTATTCTCATTCAATGACTGCCCAGAACTTTCAGGCCCTTCATGATTTGGTATTTACCTACCTCTTTAAGTCATTTCTATCACATGAATTATAGATCTTACATGGATCAATCAAAAAATCTCCAGTCACACTGAGCTACGTGTGTTCTCTAAAAGTGTTTCATGCCTGTAAAGTGTTTCATGCCTGTGTCTTCATATAGGCTCTTCCTAGTCTCTGGAATGCCCATTGCTTTCTTATTCGTTTAGCTAATTCCTATTCATACTTGGCTCAATTTCCTTCTCTAGCCAGCTCCCCTCCCTCCCCACCTCTACCCAAGTCCTAGAAAAACCCTGTGGTTGCCTAGCATAGCACTTTTCATATTACACTATGATTGCCTGTTTTACCTGTTTTAGGTTTCCTACTAGACTGATCTCCTTGAAGGAAGGAACCATATCTTAGTTGTTTTTGTACTTATGATAAATATTTGCTGAAGTAAAAAATTTTAATTTGTTTACAATGTTATTGCATATTATCTGCTTGCTGGTTAGATGTATCACAGGTACATTAAATCCAGCATGTCCAATGCCAAATCCAAATCCGTTTTTTCCTCCTTTCCTGTCCCATCTAATACGTACTCTTCCACTTTCCTCTACCAGACATCTCCATTCATTATTCATCTAACCTCCTTACCTCTTTATGTTCCTTTATTTTCCCCACTCCTGACAAGTCCCTGTTGATATCCTCATCATCTGTCCCACATTGTCCTAAGTTATACAAATTTGATGTTACTTGCTTTTCCTTAAACTGATGACTCCTATTACAGGTTAAGGTCCAAATGTCTTAGCATGCCTTTTAAAGTCCTTCACAATATAACCCCCCTTGCTACACTTCTGGAGCCTCAACTCCCCAACAACTTCCATATGCTCTGGAACATACTTTGTGTTCTATTTCTGTGTCTTTGAACACACTGTTCCACCTATAAAGATCTCCCCACCCCCTGCCATACTACCTATTAGTAAACTCCTATTAATCTTTTAAGGCCCAATTCAAATGTTCCCTTGTCTGTGAAACTTTCCCTGATAACTCCAAGCAGACTGAGACACTCCCTTCTCAGTGGTGCCTTGGCACTTTGTCTTACTTATGCTATAGCACTTATCACGTTGTATTTGTAATGATTTGTTTGTGTCAGTCTCTTCCACTAGGCTGTGAGCTCCTCAAGGGCAGGATATGTTTTGCTCCTCTGTGTATCCCCAGGGCCTAGCACAGTGCCTGGCCCTAGTAGGTGCCCAGGAAATGTTTGATGGATGAACAGTAATCTGATGCTGGGCCCCTCAACATCATAGCTGGGCACTGATGCCACAGCCCTGTAGCATGTTGCTGCCGATTACCTGATGTTGCTATCCTCCAAACCATGGGAAGCCTCCCCACCGTCTCCCTCATAGGACATCATGCTTTCTTCATTTTCCATGTCCATCCTTGTGTTCTCCTGAAGCATGCGGGGTTGTTTGGGTCTTATTCCACCAGATCCCACATCAGAGTCACTTCCACTTTCACTCAGCTGGATAGCTGTAAAAAGAGACAGATTCTGGTTCATCAGGAGTTAAGCTTGACAGATTTAACTTGATCTTTGGCTTGATCTTCCCAAACTAGTAACTCTCACACATCTACACAGGCATCTTGCCTATACTCCTCTCCTTAAATGCCTCTTATAACTGCCTAGGGTCAACAGCAGCAAGGTTTGTAGTTTAGAATCTGAATCCAAATAACAATTTCCTTTTCCATCTCATGCCAACCTATCTGTATTTTTTCTACCATCTACTCCCACACTTTTCCTTGGCCATTGCCATTAATCCACAAAATATCCCCAAACAGGATTTTTCTTAATTTTCCTTCCCTGTTGCCACATGTAACACTTGATCATTCTGTTCTCATCTTTTTTTCTTTTTCTTTGGAGACAGAGTCTCACTATGTTGCCTAGGCTGTAGTGCAATGGTATGATCATGGCTCACTGCAGCCTTGAAATCCTGGGCTCAAGCGATCCTCCTGCCTCAGCCTCCTAACTGGAACTACAGGCACTTGCCACCACACCCAGCTAATTTTTATTTATTTACTTTTTGTAGAGACAGGGTCTCGCTATGTTGCCTAGGCTGGTCTCAAACTCCTGGTCTCAAGTGTTCCTCCTACCTTGGCTTCCCAAAGTGCTGGGATTACAGGCATGAGCCACTGTGCCCAGCCTTTAACAAGTATCCAGATCAAAGCTGTTACTTAGGCACTGTCTTTTCCACTGTTGTCTTTTGTACCTCTTGCTAATGAATATGATCATCCCACGCCTGAGTGCTCAGTACTCTTAGGTCTATTAATAGGAATTCAATAAAAGAGGCAGCTTCCAATAAAAGCATATGTGGCCAAGAGCACCTATCCAGTCCAGTCCTGAGGGTGCTATAGTGAGTTATAAAGGAATAGAAGCAATGGTCGAGGCCTACCAGAGAAAGGATTGTCTCCTTCTTCATCACTCCCAGCATCTTCCTCATCATCTTCTCCTTCAGACATAAGCAAATCCTCATACAGGACACTGGCTTGAGGCTGTTGTACAGTTCCTTCCTCTTCATCTGCAAGATCACCATCTCCATCTTCACCTTCCTGAATGAGACCAGTTGGGGGTCAAAGTCCTATCAACTGACCACTTAAGAGACCAGAAGCCACCACCAGGCACACCCCCCTCCCCACCCCGCCCATCCCTCCACTTGCTGCCTCACAAGAAGTAATTATTTTTGGTGGATAGATTGTTTAGTTGGTCCCAAGGATTAAAGTTGGATTGGGGCTCACTAAGGAGACCCCCTGATATCATCTTAGGATTTGGCCTGCCCTGTACTGATGGGGCTCCTATCATATAAGGGTATAACGTAACCATAAGCTTTCTGTAAGCATACTCACTGGGGCTGGAGTCTTAGGTTTCCCATCCTCCTCCTCATCATCATACCCTTCAATATCTACATCAGAGTCTTCCTCGCCCAGCCTACCTCGGCCCTGGCGCATCTGAGTAAGGAACACAAATAGCACATCATTGAGGGACGTGCCTGTAGGAGGAGTTAACCAAGGGCTCTCACCCAGGGTGGATGCTCCTCCCTGATATCCCAGCCAATCCCACTGCTAGTGGGGGCTGTTTAGACAGCTCAAGGCATACGCATTTTCCCCCATTCTTTGGAAATCACAGCCAGAGTAAAAAACCCAAAGAACAGGAAAGGCTCTTAGTCTACTCTTACTGTATCATTACAAAGAGACTCTTCCTTTCTAACCCAAACTTTCCTTATAGCTTGTGTTGAACTCTTTGGGAAAGAAAAACCCTCCTGGGTTTTACACTTTCCGGTGAAACCCTGACTGAGAATAGCTGTAGAATTTCTGGCTCCAAACTATATCTTCTGATACCTCTAGAAAAGACCAATTTTTAAAATTTAATTTTATAAATAATTTTAATTTAAATTATAATACACATAAAGTAGGCCAATTATTTTGACTGTCTGAGGGCAGTTGGTCACTCTAGTCACCCATCAGGCTGCTCTGATGCTTCACACCCTTTTTTCATACTTGTGTCTTCCCTGAAGTTCTGCTGTGCCTGACTCTGCCCATGGGGACAGAGAGAAGATAACACCAGTCACACGACGTGCCGCCATCCCAACTTGAAATCCCATTTCTAAGCTTTCATTCCCAGGGCCAAAGGGCCCAGTCATTCTTGACATATGTCACATATCACCATCACCATCACCATGCCCCTAGCCCCACTTGCAGGCATAATACCAATCTTACAAAGAGAAAAAGAACATCCTACCTGTGTTACCTGCTTTTCTGGAGTGGCAGTGGGAATATCCAAGACAGACATATTGCTCTCATCTTGAAATACAGAGGCATCTCGAGACATACTGAGGGATGTGTTGGTATCATACAAATCAGGAGGCTGTGGCACAAAACATACAACTTAGCTTCTATCTAGGAAAGGAAAATAAATACAGATAACTCCCCTTTAAGGCATTTACTGGAGAAAAAGATCATGCAGAGCAATTCAGTTAAAGAGAAACATAGTTTGGCACAGCTTTACAGACAAGTTTTTGGGACTCTTACAAATGTTGCCTATTCTAGTAGACAGGTGCCTGAAGCAGAAAGGCACCAAAGCTATGGGACAATTTTATGTCCTAACAGCCTTTCTGGTCAATAACCTAGTTTTTTTCTAAGCCTTGTCTTTTGGTTTTTAGGCCCAAGGCTTCATATCAGTGCTATTTTGATTGCTTGATTTGGAGACATCTAAGAGGAAATGGGATAAAGGAATTTCAATTCCAACAAGAGCACAGAATGCTTTGATAGTTTATGAGCACATCAGAGGATGCTACAAAGCAAAATGGCATGGTGAAAAATCACAGGCCTTGGAGTAAAATGTCCTGGGTTTGAGTCCTGGCTCCAACACTTGCTAGTGAGTAACAAATTACTTAACATCTCTAAGCCTTGATTAACTCAACTATAAAACATGGATGATAATGTCTACCTCACAGGGTTGTTGTGAGAATTAAGAGATGTGTAAGTTCCTTACCCATGCCTGGTACTCAATAAATTATAGATCCCTTCCCTGTTTTCTGCCCTGGAAAGAACAGGGATTCAGCAAATGGACTATTCAGTGACAGGAGGGCAAGAAGGACTAGATAAAGTGCTCACAAAATAATGTAAAGTGAAAAGAGTAAGACACAAAACCATATTGATCAATTTCATTTTAAAAGTGTGTCTATAAACACAAATACATACGCTACAGATATGAAAGAAATAAAAATATTCACACTGGCTGATGTTGCTTCTGAGTGGTGGAAATGATTACAGGTAACTTATTTCTTGTTTTTATTTTCCAGTTTTCTCTAATGAATATGTTATTTTTATCAACAGATAAAAGAGATATGTTACATTGTGGTTTTTAAAAAAGGAAACAAAACTGATTCAGAAGAGGGTTTTGGAGAAACAGAGGCAAAACAAAATTCAAAGCATTACAGAGCAGGTAAATCAGTGTGGAACAGAAGAAAGGAAAAATAAGGGGATGAAATTTCTGCAAAACCCTACAGCACAGTGCAGAAAACTGCAAAGTCAACAGTTTTAGATAAGGTGTTAAGCTGAACAGATGATGCAATCCAAGTTAGGTGGAAATAGTTGAGTGAAAATACATTATTGGGCTAGGCGCGGTGGCTCACGCCTGTAATCCCAGCACTTTGGGAAGCCGAGGCGGGCCTGAGGTCAGGAGTTTGAGACCAGCCTGACCAACATGGAGAAACCCTGTCTCTACTAAAAATACAAAATTAGCCAGGCGTAGTGGCCCATGCCTGTAAAACCAGCTATTCGGGAGGCTGAGGCAGGAGAATCACTTGAACCCGGGAGGCGGAGGTTGCGGTGAGCCAAGATTGCGCCATTGCACTCCAGCCTGGGTGACAAGAGCGAAACTCCATCTCAAAAAAAAAAAAAAAAAAAGAAAATACATTATTGACCACCACCATTTAGAAGTTGAAAGGTATGATTACTATCATGCTTCTTACAACCAAAATTGTATTAAGGCAGGTTACACGTTTGCAAACACACTCTAATAACATTTGAGTTTGAGAGTAGTAATGTAAGGACAGTCACTCATGTACACCTTCCTCAGGTTAAGAGATAATGAGTTGGTTACTATCTTAAACTGTTTGTGAGTGAAGGGCATGATGAAAAGGTGAACTGGAATAATGAAGCAGTACTATCTAATCCTACTCTTCATAGGAAGCCCTCTAACTGCACCAAACGACAGCTAATGCTCAAGAGAGAGAATAGCTGACAGGTTTTCCTTAGCCATTTGAGGTAGTCTGGGAGACATAGTAAAGAAAGGAAGGTGACTTTGGGGTCCACGGCTTTGATTCACCAAAGGACTAGGCTTAGGCTGTCCTAGAAATGAGCAAACCATGTGCCACTCAATGGCTAGACTCTCCTGGGGAATGATGGCTAATACCCAGGCTTTAACTTACCAGAAAGTACCTTGTGGAAGCTGTGGGCCTATTAGCAAATAGGGCCTTCCTAGGCAACATCACTCACCCAAGCCCCCTTGACCCAATCTGCCCACACACTCCAAGAGCCTTTCCTTGTTCTGGACCTTGAAGAAGTATCTGAGGGTCCTTTTATACCTGGCCCCTCAGTAACCTAGGTTGTAAGATGAAAGAGAGAGTAAAAGATAGATAGGGATAGTGCATGAACGAGATATAGAGACAGCAATAATCCAACAGAGGTCACATAGGTTGCATTATAAGTTCAGAGGGAAATCTGGATAGAATGAAAAAAAATTTTCCTGTGGGAATTGGTAGAGTTCTGCATTAAAATATTTGATTAAATTTGAAAGGGTCTCAGAGAACAGATAAAGATGTGTCAGACAAATTAAATTAATTCATTTAATGTTTACAACAATCTTGAAAAGATTTCAGAGAAAAGGAAACTAAATGAGAGAGGTTAACTTTCCAAGATTACAAAGCTAGACAGCAGGAGAACTAAGACTCAAACCCAGGCCTGCTTTATGTCAATTCTTATGTACTTTCCACCCTACCATAGTGCCTCCAATACAGAAACCAAGCACCAGTGATATTCTGTTAAGTCCTATTCTTCAAATATGCCAACCCTCTAAGAGTACAGTATGGAGGAGGAAATATACTCTTAGTGTATTTCAAGGGTTCAATTAGACCAGGAAGACTAAAAATTTCTCATTTATCTTGCTCTCTCATTCTTTTGACATGAACATTTAAGAACATTATTAATACTACCTTTCTTCATTTACTAGGAGTCAATCCAGGAAAATGGGTGACTTCTGAGCTACACTGAGATATTTCTGAGGGAATGAGTAATCAAGTGTCTGTAAGGCACAGGAACAATATGGCCCATGTCTGTAACTGAGAAGTCTACACTCTAGGGATGTTCTAGAGTCCCAAAATTCATGGATAAGAAAATTCCCAAGACCCAGAGGATGGCTGGGTCAGGGATCTGGTATTCCCAAACACTGCCTAAACAACTAAGGCCCCACCCCATTCATTCATCCCACAGCTGCCTCTTCTGGATTCAAGGCCACCAAGACCCATGGCCCTCACTCACCTTAGCCTTTGAGAAGACAAGAAAGCACACGAAAGGCATATGAAGAGGAAGGACAGAGAAGAATGGTATCTCAGTAAACGGATTTGTTAACATGCTCCCAATTTCCCAAACCAATAAGAAAACTATACGAGGAAGTACTTAGTCCTCAGACTCACCTGAGGCGTGTAGGGCCCTGGGGTCATTGGGTCCAGGCTTTCTAATTCTGCTTCCTCCAAAGCTGCTTCTTTAGCTGTACAAATATCCTTCTCAAGTTGAGTCAAATGTTCATCATACTGAGAAACAAAGAAAATAAATTCATTCAACATGTATTTTAAGTACTGGGGATACAAAAGTAAACAAAAGACAAAAATACCTATCTTCATGGAGCTTATATTCTAGTGGCAGGACACAGATAATAATCAAAATAAATTAAGCAGGGAAGGAAATATGTGATGTGGAGTTGCGGGGTGGAGAATACTACATTTTAAAATAGGATAATCAGGGAAAGCTCCTCATTAAAGGGAACAGGATTTCAAAAAGCTAGATCCCAGGGGGACCTCTTTTATTTTTTGAGACAGGGTCTTGCTGTTGCCCAGGCTAGAATGCAGAGATATGGTCATGACTCACTGCAGCCTTGACTTCCAGGCTCAAATGATTCTCCTACCTCAGACGAGTAGCTGGGACCACATGCTTGTGTACCACCAGACCCCACTAATTTTTAAATCTTTTTTTGTAGAGATGGGGTCTCCCTATGTTGCCCAGGCTTAGGACCTCCATCTTTACCACCTACCTCAGTCAATGTCTGGTAACAGACGTTCACAATCTCCTGGGCAGTCTTAGTATACTGACTCTCAGGTCCTATAAATAAAATAAGAAAGTGCCATTATCTTTGCAGACTTGTTCCAGAATTTTACATTCTGTCATCAGCAGTGTGTCCCATTATCCTAGACCAAGAAAAATCATGCCTCAGCTTTAACTTGGACTCTTGTTCTACTTTCAGAGGCAGAAAATTTCAAACATATGCAATACAACATTAACATAATGAACTCCCATGTACTTACTAGCCAGCTTCAATGAGTAACACACAGCCAATCTTGTTTCTTCAATTTTCAGACTCTTCTCAAATTGTTTTGAAGCAAATTCCAGCATCATAACAATTTTCCTCTAAAAATTGTTCAGTATGTGTTGCTAGGTTTCACCATGTTGGCCAGGCTGCTCTTGAACTCTGGCCTTAAGTGATCCGCCCCCCTCAGCCTCCCAAAGTGCTGGGATTATAGGCATGAGCCACTGTGCCCGACCTAAGGATGCTTTTAATAAACAATTATGTCTGATAATATAATGGTGGATACATGTCATTATACATTTTCCAAAACCCACACAATGTATACCACCACCAAGAATGAACCATGGACTTGGGGTGATAATGATATGTCAATGTAGGTTCATCAACTAACACAATTAATATAACACTCTGGTACAGGCTGTTGTTTTTATTTTGAGACAGTTTCACTCCATCACCCAGGCTGGAATGCAGTGGCATGATCATGGCTCACTGTAGCCTTGAACTCCTGGGTGCAGGCATGCACCACCATGCCCATTTTTCTTTGTTTGTAGAGATGGGGGGGGTCTCACTATGTTGCACAGGCTGGTCTTGAACTCCTGGCCTAAAGAGATCCTCTTACCTTGGCTTCCCAAAGTGCTGGGATTACAAGCGTGAGCCACAACGCCCAGCCTAGTGCAAGATGTTGATAACCGGAGAGGCTGTATGTATGTGAGGGCAGGGAGTATACGGGAACTCTCTGTAACTTCTGCTCAATTTTGCCATGAACTATAAAGCTGCTCTAAAAACAAACCAACTATATCACATCTAAAATAATGAACAATAATTCTTTAATATTATCAAATAGCCGGCCAAGATTCAAAATTCCCAAATTACTTTATAAACACTCTTTTACATTTATTTCTTTGAATCATAACCCAAAAAAGGTCCATATATTGCATTTGACTGATGTGTCTCCTTAAGACATTTTTACCTATAAGATGATTCTTAACTATATGGGTCCCCATATGGCCTTAGTTACAAGTTGCAAACTGGTGGCTTGTAGTTTTGTTTGGCTCACATAAAAAATTAGTTCAGTTTGTAAAAATGGATTGAGCTATACACCCATAATACATAAAACACTTTTCTGTATCTAAGTTATATTTCAATAGAAGGCTTTTTTGAAAAAAACTTACTTGATAACATTTAACAGCTGGGAGATTTCACATAAAAACCTAAATTGTCTGGCTTCTTTTAGAAAATTTAAAGATGTGGCCAAGACAGGGTCAGCATTCCCACAAGGCACCAATGGGCTGGGGCTGAGTAGCAGCTGTTCCTTTTAGATAAAGTATGTGTTCTCCAGGTTATCATAGTCCCTCCCAGGTCTGCTTATCTTCTGCCTAGACCCTGAAGGCATTTGAGTTTTCAATCCCTGCCTTAAATACTTAAAATGTTCTTTTAATATACGGATCATTCACTTATTTATTCGTAAGACATTTTCTTAATACTTTTTGTGTGCCAGGCATTGGAGATGATAGAAATGAGTGAGATATAGGTCATATCCTCAAGAAGTTTATAGTCTAGTACAGTGAGATAGACTATAAACAAATAGGGCAATACAATGCAATGGAGAAACAGTGGCACAAAGAAGGAAGTGGCTGATTCTGGGAGGTAAGAGGGGAAGAGGAATTAAGAAAGCCTTCACAAGAGGTGATCCCTAAATTGAACCTGCTGTTTTATCAGGATATAAAGGATAAAAAATATACCACAGGCCAGGCACAGTGGCTCAAGCCTGTAATCTCAGCACTTTGGGAGGCCGAGGTGGGGAGATCACTTGAGGCCAGAAGTTTGAGACCAGCCTGGCCAGCATGGCAAAACCCTGTCTCTACTAATAATATAAAAATTAGCTGGGCGTGGTGGTGCATGCCTGTAATCCCAGCTACTCAGGTGGCTGAGGCATGAGAATCAGTTGAACCCGGGAGGCAGAGGTTGCAGTGAGGCAAGATCACGCCACTGCACTCCAGCCTGGGCGACAGAGCAAGACTCTGTCTCAAAAGAAAAAAAAAAAGTCTCTTCCAGGTAAAACCTCTTACAAGTATAGGTCATTTATTCTTTAAAATATGTAAAATAAAGTTGTATCCTCACAGAAACTGCCTGTGCCAAACACAAACAAAAAAGAAAAGTCAATTGTCAAGATATTTAGAGCCAGGTGTGGTGGCTCACGCCTGTAATCCCAGAACTTTGGGTGGCTGGGCAGGATGATCACTTGAGCTCAGGAGTTCAAGACCAGCCTGGGCAATATGGCAAAACTCTGTCTATACAAATAACACAAAAATTAGCTGGGCATTGTGGCGTGCACCTGTAGTCCCAGCTACTCAGGAGGCTGAGGCAAGAGGATCAGTTGAGCCCAGGAGGTTGAGACTGCAGTGAGCCATGATCGCGCCACTGCACTCCAGCCTGAGTGACAGAGCAAGACTCCATCTCAAAAAAACAAAAAAAGAAAACAGAAATGTTGCTGGAGAAAATAGGCTGCATACAGGTTACAGGCCTCCTTCACCAAACCTGTACAACAGTAGTTCCTTACAGTATACAGTATAGGCTCTTCTACCTATAGGGACCTGCCTCATGGCTAAAACCCCAGCCTATAAATTAGGAATTCAGCCTTTATTCTACTTTAGTTTCGAAACTTAAACATGAACTAACCTCTCAATATCTCAATTCCCTCACTTTATAATACAAGGAAAAATTAGTTTTATACACTCGTGAAGTTTCTCTCTTACTTTAATCCATTTTGAAAATGGGACCTCTTCCTTACCCATTTTCTTTGCAACACATCACTCTAAGAAATTTCCACTAATGGCTGGGCGCAGTGGCTCATGCCTGTAATCCCAGCACTTTGGGAGGCCGAGGCGGGCGGATCACCTGAGGTCAGGAGTTTGAGACCAGCCTGACCAACATGGAGAAACCCCGTCTCTACTAAAAATACGAAATTAGGCTGGGCACGGTGTCTCACGCCTGTAATCCCAGCACTTTGGGAAGCCCAGGTGGGCGGATCACCTGAGATTGGGAATTCGAGACCAGCCTGACCAACATGGAGAAACCCCGTCTCTACTAAAAATACAAAATTAGCCTGGAGTGGTGGCACATGCCTGTAATCCCAGCTACTCGGGAGGCTGAAGCAGGAGAATTGCTTGAACCCGGGAGGCGGAGGTTGCGGTGAACCGAGATCGCGCCATTGCACTCCAGCTTGGGCAAAAAGAGCTCTCAAAACAAAACAAAAAAATAAATAAAAATAAAAATACAAAATTAGCCAGGCATGGTGTACTCCAGCCTGGGCAACAAGAGCGAAACTCCGTCTCAAAAAAAAAAAGAAAAAGAAAAAGAAAATAAATATCCACTAATACCTCTAGAATATTTAAAAAAAAAACCCACACTTACTTGCATAGCTGATACACTTATGTGTTTGATATTAGCTGTTTGTAATTCTGTATATAATATACATTTTTGAGAGCAGAACAGTCTTAGTTTTTCATTGGATTTTCAAAGAGATCCATAACCATCTCCATAAATCTAAAAATATCGTTCTACATTCTGGAGCAATCAGGAGCTTACTAAAAGTAGGATGATCAGCTATAGGTTTTGTAGCTTAGGAAGAAATGAGGAATCCAAGTAAAGAGACAAAGACAATAGAGCCTCTACAGGAATAGTAAAGGTGCTGAAGCTACTGTGTGGGGGCTGGGAAGATTAAACAGAACTGAACTCCAATTCCCAGTCCCTAAAGGGTTACTACACAGAAAACCAGAATTAAGTTACAAAGAGTTTCTAGAATGACACCAAAATGAATGAAAGATAATCCGTGACTTGTCACTGTAATAAGCTACCCACTCATGAAAAGGAATGTTTTTTCTGAGTATATTTTGCTTTTTCTCTCTCTTCTTGTTAAATCATGGCTGAAGCAACTCTACATGTCATGCTGGAGAAACGTTATTTATTTATACTTTGCCTCATACCAAATAAGGAGCGGTAGAGTCTACAGAATCACAAACAATTCAAATTCAAATGTCCTTAAATAGAGATAATGCCAGCCGGGCGCGGTGGCTCACGCCTGTAATCCCAGCACTTTGGGAGGCCGAGGCGGGTGGATCACGAGGTCAAGAGATCGAGACCATCCTGGCTAACACGGTGAAACTCGTCTCTACTAAAATACAAAAATTAGCCAGGCGGGTGGCGGGCGCCTGTAGTCCAGCTACTCAGGAGGCTGAGGCAGGAGAATGGCGTGAACCGGGAGGCGGAGCTTGCAGTGAGCCGAGATTGCGCCACTGCACTCCAGCCTGGGCGACAGCGAGACTCCGTCTCAAAAAAAAAAAAAAAAAAAATAGAGATAATGCCAATGACAGCTTTGGAAAGTTGATATTCCACCAAGAAAATTCCTTTTCTGGTTTCTAAGTTAATTTCCTTCTGTATGGTGATGTGAGAAGAAACACAAGTCACAGGCTTCATGGTCTAGTAAGGGGGGAAAGCAAGCATTATTGCTATTTTTTTTTTTTTTGACACAGTGTCTCGCTCTGTCACCCAGGCTGGAGTACAGTGGCGCGATCTCTGCTCATTGCAACCTCCGTCTCCCAGGTTCAAGTACTTCTCCTGCCTCAGCCTTCCCAAGTAGCTGGAATTACAGGTGTGCACCACCACGCCCATCTATTTTTTTATTTTTTAGCAGAGACAGAGTTTCACCATGTTGGCCAGGCTGGTCTCAAACTCCTGACCTCCAGTGATCTACCTGCCTCGGCCTCCCAAAATGCTGGGATTACAGGCGTGAGCCACCATGCCCAGCCTATTGCTGCTAACTTTCTGAAAAGATTCAGAGAAAAACACCAGTCAAGTTGGTAAGCACCCCTGGGCACCAAGGAGAAGAGGGGATTTGTGATCACTCCTAGGCTCACGCTTCCCTTGAGAACTCTTCCACAAATACTAAAAATAATTCCTCCCTAAGAAAATGAGTACTCCGTCAAAACAGCATAAATTATTATCTTGACAGTGGATGGTGTGAGGATATGCATTTGCTCCAATGTGAACCATGAAAATTAAAAAATAAAAGCTCAGAAGTAGAAAGTTTTTTTAAAAAAAGATCAGTGCCAGATATAAAAAGAAAAGTCTGCATACTAAATTCCTAAAGAAATTAGAATTACTAAATGCAACTACACATAGTACAGATCCCAAAGAGATGAGCTCTGACTTTGCGATTCTTAGATATTTATGTTCAAACTAGATCCAAAACAAGTGAAAATTAAAGAGAAGTGAATCTAGTCTTTCACAATATAGTTAGGCTCCTTACCTTATGTAGAATGAGGATCAAATGTAAATTAGGATGTTTAGTTTCCAAGATTAAGAGGTTCAGTCTCTCAAACCAGAGTAACATAAACTCACTCAGAATCTAAACTAGAAATTCAAGAAGGCAGAAACCATCCAGAGGGAAGTGGGGTAATAAATCTCACTGGTCAAGGGCCTATTTGATGAAAAGCCCAAAGACCCTGAAAATGTTTTTTTTTTTTTTTTTTCTCAAAAATGAAACACCATTCCATTTAGCAACTTAAAAATATATAAATAAACAGATAGCTTTGGCTAAAAATATATCCTCATATCTCTACAACTAGAAAAATAAACACCTCAAAACACCTTTCCTATATAGTAAAATTTATAATACTTCACACCAAATCTAATACTGGCTACTAATGGGATGGTAGGAAGGGAAGAACAAGATTTTTCCTTTTCACTTTATACAATTCTATGCTGTTTCATTTATTCAATGAACATGTATGTAATTTTTATAAAATTTTAAGTTATATACTTTTACAGGAATAATTTTTAAAGTATTAATTATTCCCAGCGTTAAAGAGGCTATAGGGAAACATATTTTCCTTCACTGTTATTTTGACTATAAACAGGTACAGCCTTTTGGAACACAATTTCAAAATATCAAGATTTCCTACAGAAATTTTGCACAAGCACACATCAATAAAATATAAAACAGTGAACAACTAGGCCAGGCACAGTGGCTCACACCTGTAATCCCAGCACTTTGGGAGCCTGAGGCAGGTGGGTCACCTGAGGTCAGGAGTTCGGGACCAGCCTGGGAAACATGGGGAAACCCCATCTCTACTAAAAATACAAAAATTGGCCAGGCATGGTGACGCACACCTGTAATCCCAGTTACTCAGGAGGCTGAGGCACAAGAATCGCTTCAATCCGGGAGGCAGAGGTTACAGTGAGCCGAGATCATGCCACTGCACTCCAACCTGGGTGACAGAGACTTGGTCTCAAAAAAAAAAAAAATAGTGAAAAACTGTCTGCAAGCCAGCATTATGGAAATACTTTAAATGCCTATCAATAGGAGAATGGTTAAATAAATTATGATACATACATCCATGCTAAGAAATAAGTTTAAAAGAATGTAGAAATCTATATGTACTAACATGAAAACAGAATCAGTAAAGATGTCAATTCTCCCCAAATTGATCTATGGATTTTAACACAATTCTTACCCAAATCCCAGTAAGATGTTTTTGTAGATATAGACAAGCCCCTTCTAAATTTAGTGGAATGGTAAAGGAACTAGAATATAAAACAGTTTTGAAAAAGAGTGAGAGGAATCACTCTACCTGATAGTAAGACTGCTAGAAATAAACCAACACACTCAACTGATTTTTGATAAAGGTGTACATACAGGGCAATTCAATGGAGGAAGGACAGTTTTTTCAATAAATGACGAAAAACTGGACATCCATAGGCAAAAAAAGTACTTCAACCTAAACTACAAACAGTGCATAAAAAGTAATTAAAAATGGATCATGGACTTAAGTGTAAAAGGCTACAACTATAAAATTTTAGGAAAAAACATAAGAGAAAACCTTTGTGATGTGAGCTGGGGAAAGACTTTTTTTTTTTTTTTGAGATGAGTCTCAAATCTGTCGTCCAGGTTGGAGTGCAGTGGCGTGATCTCAACTCACTGCAACCTCCACCTCCCAGGTTCAACCAATTCTCATGTCTCAGCCTCCTGAGTAGCTAGGATTACAGATGTGCACCACTACACCCACCTAATTTTTTTTTTTTTTTTTTGTATTTTTAGTAGAGACGGGTTTCATCATGTTGACCAGGTTGGTCTCAAACTCCTGACCTCAAGCAACCCACCCGTCTCACCCTGCCAACTTCTTAAGAGATACAAACACTGGGCTAGGCGCAGTGGCTCATGCCTGTAATCCCAGCACATGGCGAGGCTGAGGCGGGCAGATCACGAGATCAGGAGATCGAGACCATCCTGGCTACGGTGATCCCATCTCTACTAAAAATAGAAAAAAATTAGCCGGGCGTGGTGGCGGGCAACTGTAGTCCCAGCTACTCAGGAGGCTGAGGCAGGAGAATGGCATGAACTCGGGAGGAGGAGCTGGCAGTGAGCTGTTCCAGCCTGGGTGACAGAGCAGAGACTCCTTGTCTCAAAAAAAAAAAAAAAAAAAAAAAAAAAGAGAGAGAGAGATACAAACACTGGCCACGCCTGGGGACTCAAACACCTGTAATCCCAGGATTTCGCCTTGACCTCCTGGGTCAGCCTTGACCAAAGCCTTGACCTCCTGGGCTCAAGCAATCCTCCCATCTCAGCCTCCCAAGTAGCTGGGACTACGGGCATGCACCACCAAACACAAATTTTAAAAATTTTTTGTAGAGATGGGGGTCTCACTATATAGCGTAGGCTGGTCTTGAACTCCTGGGTTCAAGCAGTCTTCCCAACTTGGCCTCCGAAAGCACTGGGATTACAGGTGTGAGCCACTGTGCCAAGCCTGAAAGATACTACTAAGGGACTGAAAAAGTAAGGCACGGACTGGGGAGAAAATCTCTGCAAATCATATATGTAATAAAGGTCTTGTACCTAGAATATATAAAAAACCCTCAAAACTCATTAAGAAAACAGGCCGAGCGAGGTGGCTCACAACTGTAGTCCTAACACTTTGGGAGGCTGAGGAAGGCAGATCATTTGAGGTCAGAAGTTCGAGACCAGTCTGGCTAACATGGCAAAACCCCATCTCTACTAAAAATACAAAAATTAGCCAGGCGTAGTAGCAGGCGCCTGTAATCCCGGCTACTTGGGAGGCTGAGGCAGGAAAATCACTCAAACCCGGGAGGCGAAGGTTACAGTGAGCCGAGATTGCGCCACTGTACTCCAGCCTGGACGACAGAGCAAGACTCCGTCTCAAAAAGAAAACAAAGGCTGGGCACAGTGGGTCATGCCTGTAATCTCAACACTTTGGGAGGCTGAGGCAGGCAGATCACTTGAGTTCAGGCATTCGAAACCAGCCTGGCCAACATGGTGAAACCCTGTCTTTACTAAAAATACAAAAAAATTAGCCGGGCACTGGGGCGGACGCCTATAATCCCAGATTCTCAGGAGGCCGAAGCAGGAGAATTGCTTGAACCTGGGAGGCAGAGACTGCAGTGAGCTGAGATTGTGCTCAGCATGGATGACAGTGTGAGACTCTGTCTCAAAAAAAAAAAAAAAAACACATGATTAAAACTGGGCCAAAGACAGGGCACTCAGGCAAGAGAAAGAAATAAAGGATATTCAAGTAGGAAAAGAGGAAGTCAAATTGTCCCTGTTTGCAGATGACATGATTGTATTATTTAGAAAACCCCATCGTCTCAGCCCAAAATCTCCTTAACTGATAAGCAACTTCAGCAAAGTCTCAGGATACAAAAATCAATGTGCAAAAATCACAAGCATTCCTATACACCACAGACAAACAGAGAGCCAAATCATGAGTGAACTCCCATTCACAATTGCTACAAAGAGAATAAAATACCTAGGAATCCAACTTACAAGCAATGTGAAGGACCTCTTCAAGGAGAACTACAAACCACTGCTCAACGAAACAAAAGAGGACACAGACAAATGGAAGAAGATTCCATGCTCATGGATAGGAAGAATCAATATCGTGAAAATGGCCATACTGCCCAAGGTAATTTACAGATTCGATGCCATCCCCATCAAGCGACCAATGACTTTCTTCACAGAATTGGAAAAAACTACTTTAAAGTTCATATGGAACCAAAAAAGAGCCTGCATTGCCAAGTCAATCCTAAGCCAAGAGAACAAAGCTTGAGGCATCACCCTACCTGACTTCAAACTATATAATACAAGGCTACAGTAACCAAAACAGCATGGTACTGGTACCAAAACAGATACAGACCAATGGAACAGAACAGAGCCCTCAGAAATAATACCATACATCTACAACCATCTGATCTTTGACAAACCTGACAAAAACAAGAAATGGGGAAAGGATTCCCTATTTAATAAATGGTGCTGGGAAAACTGGCTAGCCATATGTAGAAAGCTGAAACTGGATTCCTTCCTTACACCTTATACAAATATTAATTCAAGATGGATTAAAGACTTACGTGTTAGACCTAAAACCATAAAAACCCTAGAAGAAAACTTAGGCAATACCATTCAGGACATAGGCATGGGCAAGGACTTCACGACTAAAACACCAACAGCAATGGCAACAAAAGCCAAAATTGACAAATGGGATCTAATTAAACTAAAGAGCTTCTGCACAGCAAAAGAAACTACCATCAGAGTGAACAGGCAACCTACAGAATGGGAGAATATTTTTGCAATCTACCCATCTGACAAAGAGCTAATATCCAGAATCTACAAAAAACTTAAATTTACAAGAAAAAATCAAACAACTTTTTGCCCATCAAAAAGTGGGCAAATGATATGAACAGACACTTTCAAAAGAAGAAATTCATGCAGCCAACAGACACACGAAAAAATGCTCATCATCACTGGCCATCAGAGAAATGCAAATCAAAACCACAATGAGAACTATCTCACACCAGTTAGAATGGCAATCATTAAAAAGTCAGGAAACAACAGGTGCTGGAGAGGATGTGGAGAAATAGGAACACTTTTACACTGTTGGTAGGAATGTAAACCAGTTCAATCATTGTGGAAGACAGTGTGGCAATTCCTCAAGGATCTAGAACTAGAAATACCATTTGACCCAGCCATCCCATTACTGGGTATATACTCAAAGGATTATAAATCATGCTGCTATAAAGATACATGCACACGTATGTTTATTGCGGCACTATTCACAATAGCAAAGACTTGGAACCAACCCAAATGTCCATCAATGATAGACTGGATTAAGAAAATGTGGCACATATACACCATGGAATACTATGCAGCCATAAAAAAGGATGAGTTCATGTCCTTTGTAGGGACATGTATGAAGCTGGAAACCATCATTCTGAGCAAACTATCACAAGGACAGAAAACCAAACACCACATGTTCTCACTCATAGGTGGGAATTGATCAATGAGAACACCTGGACACAAGATGGGGAACATCACATACTGGGGCCTGTCATGGGGTGGGGGGCTAGGGGAGGGATAGCATTAGAAGAAATACCTAATGTAAATAATGAGTTAATGGGTGCAGCACACCAACATGGCACATGTATACATATGTAACAAACCTGCACGTTGTGCACATGTACCCTAGAAAAAAAAAAGATACAAAATTATAGCCAGATAGGAGAAGTGTGTTCTATAGCACCGTAGAATGACTATACTTAATAATACAATATATAGTTTCAAATAGCTAGAAGGATATTGCACATTCTCAATACAAAGAAATGATAAACATTTGAGATGGTGGATGTGCTAATTACCCTGATCTGATAACTATAAATTATATGTATGGAAATACAATTATGTGCCCTCAAGAATATGTACAATAGCTGTCAACTTAAAAAATTCAAAAACTGTATCATTGAATCCTTAAGACACAAAGTCAATTTACTTATATAACAAACTAAAAAATTTTCTTGTGCTGTTTTTCAAAAATCATAGCTTTTATGACTTCATATAACTATATCTAAAATAAGTGTATGATATGTTTTTGTAGTCTAACAAAATTTGCACTGAATTCCAAAAAATAAAAATAAAAAATAAAAAAATAAAGCTGGGCCAAAGAAATGAAGTCACTTCACCAAAGAAAATATACAGATGGGGCTTGGCACCATGGCTTTGGGAGGCTGAGGTGGGAGGATCACTTGAAGCCAGGAGTTCGAGACCAACCTGGCCAACATCATGAAACCCTGTCTCTATTAAAAATACAAAAATTAGCCGGGCATGGTGTTGCGTGCCTGTAATCCCTGCTACTCAGGAGGCTGAGGCACAATAATTGCTTGAACCAATGAAGCAGAGGTTGCAGTGAGCAAAGATAACAAGAAGAAGAGGAAAGAAGAAGGAAGAAGGAAGAAGAAAGAAGAAGGAAGAAGGGAGAAAGAAGGGAGGAGGAGGAGACATAGATGGCACATGAAAAGATGCCCAACATCATTAGCCATTAGAAAAACACAATGTAGGCTGGGCGTGGTGGCTCACGCTTGTAATCCCAGCACTTTGGGAGGCCGAGGCAGGCGAATCACTAGGTCAGGAGATCGAGACCACGGTGAAACCCCGTCTCTACTAAAAATATAAAAAATTAGCCGGGCGTGGTGGTGGGCGCCTGTAGTCCCAGCTACTCGGAGAGGCTGAGGCAGGAGAATGGCGTGAACCCGGGAGGCGGAGCTTGCAGTGAGCCGAGATTGCGCCACTGAACTCCAGCCTGGGCGACAGAGCGAGACTCTGTCTCAAAAAAAAAAAAAAAAAAAAAAAAGAAAAACACAATGTATTTGAGGAAATAATTTTAAGACCGAGAGCAAGAAAATGTTTTTAATTTAAAAAAAGACAAATGTCAAGTAAAAATCACAATAGAAGAACGGCTAAAATTTTAAAAAGTGGTAATAGTGAATGCTGCAGAGAAACTGGATCACATACATTGCTGGTGGGAATGTAAAATGGTACAGACACTCCAAAAGTGTGGCACAATCTTTCTGTAGTTCATAAGCTTATGATGACGTAAGTGTGATGACATTGGGTTTTCATGTTCATGTGTGAGATGTGCCTCCCTCAAGCCTTATTACAATGCCAGTACATTTTTTTCCACATCTGATGTGGAAAAAAAAATGAAATAGTGCAGTTTCTTGTAAAACTAAACATATACCATTCTATTCTTGGGCATTTATCCCAGAGAAATGAAAAATTAAACTCATCCAAAACCCTGTCTATGATTGCTCACAGCAGCTTTACTCATAATGGCAAGAGAGTGAAAATCTGAATGTCCTTCAATGAGTAAATGTTTGAACAAACGCTGGTACAACCACACAATGGAACACTCAACAATTTAAAAAATGAACTACTGATACAACAATTTAGATGGACCTCAAGGGAATTATGCTTTGTGAAAAAAGTCAATCTCAAATAGTTACATATTATACTATTCCATTTATATAACATGCTCAAATGTCAAAACTATAGAGATGGAGAACAGATAAGTGGAACAGGAACAGTGGTGGGTGTGGTGGTGGGTGTGTGTGTGTGGGGGGGGGGTGCAGATACAAAGAACAGGGAGTTCCTTTATGGTAACAGTTCTAAGTCTTGATTGTGGTGGTGGTTACAGGAACATATATATGGCACGAAATTGCACACACTTATGCACAAATGAATAGATTTTTTAAATGGTGAAAACTAAGTTTTGTAATTTATTTAAAAGTAATGTACCAATATAAATTTCCTGGTTTTGATATTGAAGTATAGCTATGTAAGATATCACCATTGAAGGAAGCTGAGTGAGAAGCCCACAGGACTCTGTACTATTTCTTGCAACTTCCTGAATCTATAATTATCTCAAAATAAAAAGGATCAGAATCTATTCATGAGCAAAAAAGAGCAAATTACAGAATAAAACAAAAACTTGAAAAACCTACATGTCATTTTCTTTTTGACTGCTCTTGTGGAACAGGGCTACCCTACAGGCAGTGTGCTGAGAGCAGTGTAATAAGTAAACACGTTTTGTCTAAGCATAGAAAAAAGTACCTAAGACTATAGACCAAGCTGTTATCTCTGGGGAAATGAAAATATGGGAGACAGGAGTGGGAGGGCAGGCAGAGGCTTTAACTTTTAATTATATATATTTCTAGATTATTTGATCTTTTTATAAGAGGTTTTGCTTTTTTGTTTTTTAAAAGGTCTACCTGACAGGAATGTAGATGATAGGTTAGAAGGAGATAAATGTAAAGGCTGGGACATTCACCAGGCAACTAGGCAAAATATAGTATGAACTTTAGTGACATACTGGATGTTGGAACTTATTCAAAGTAAAGAATAAAAAACAGAGTTTCCTAGACGTAGCTACTGCGTAATGTTAATGCCCCATTAAACCCAGATTGGAAATTGTAAATGAGTGATTCAAGTAAAGAAGGAGAGAGGGAGAAAGTTGGAATAAGAAGGATAGGGGAAACAATAATACATTCAGCTTGAGGTATGTTTTAAGTTCCATTGAGACATCCAAGAGGAAATGTTTGGCAAGTGGCTTTGTCTACAATAGAGTCATCAGGAAAGAGGTGACAACTGAAGTTACAGAAGTGGGCAGAACATTCAGCAAAGGAGATTAAAAAGGAATAGTTTAAGAGGTGGGAGGAAAATAAGGGCTTTTTTATTTTTGGAGTCTTGCTCTGTCACCCAGGCTGAAGCGCAGTGTCATGATCTTGGCTCACTGCAACCTCTGCCTCCCAGGTTCAAGTGATTCTCCTGCCTCAGCCTCCCAAGAATGCTGAGTGCACTCTCATGCCACGTGCCACCACGCCTGGCTAATTTTTTTGTATTTTTAGTGAAGACGGGGGTTTCACTATGTTGGCCAGGCTGGTCTCGAACTCCTGACCTCAGGTGATCCACCCACCTCAGCCTCCCCCAGCCAGAGCTAAAAATTGTCATGGAAGGCTGGGTGCGGTGGCTCACGCCTGTAATCCCAGCACTTTGGGAGGCCGAGGCGGGCGGATCACGAGGTCAGGAGATCAAGACCATCCTGGCTAACAAGGTGAAACCCCGTCTCTACTACAAAATACAAAAAAAATTAGCCGGGCGTGGTAGCGGGCGCCTGTAGTCCCAGCTACTTGAGAGGCTAAGGCAGGAGAATGGCATGAACCCAGGAGGCGGAGCTTGCAGTGAGCTGTGATCGCGCCACTGCACTCCAGCCAGGGCGACAGAGCGAGACTCCGTCTCAAAAAAAAAAAAAAATTGTCATGGAAGCCAATCACAATACAGTTGTGAGGAAAGAATGGTCAATGATGTCAAATACTAGGGTGAGGTCAAGATAAGGACAGAAGTGCCCACTATATCTGACAATTATGTGATCCTGTTTACTTGGTAGACTGGACAGGGTGGAAGCCAGCTTAAAGCTAAGCGAGGCATTACTGGAAGACAAAGAAAATAATGCAAGACGTTACATATTCATAAAAGAAGTCTGGCTGTCATAAAAAAGAATGAAACTCTGATACATGCTACAACATGGATGAACCTTGAAAATATGGTAAGTAAAACAAACCAGACACAAAAGAATATTGTATATAATGTATGATTTACTTATATGACATACCTAGAATAGGCAATTTCATAGAGATAGAAACTAGAATAGAGGTTACCAGGAGCTGGGAAGAAGGGGAGTTACCATGTAAGGGGTATAGAGTTTCTGTTTGGAATAATAAAAAAGTTCTGGAAATACCCAGTGGTAATGGTTGCACTACACTGTGATTGAACTTAATGCCACTGATTTGATACACTTAAAAATAGTTAAAATGACGGCTGGGCACGGTGGCTCATACCTGTAATCCCAGCACTTTGGAAGGCTGAGGGGAGGTGGATCACCTGAGGTCAGGAGTTTGAGACCAACCTGGCCAACATGCTGAGACCCCGTCTCTACCAAAAATACAAAAATTAGCTGGGCGTGGTGGTGCACGCCTGTAATCCCAGCTACTCTGGAGGCTGAGGCAGGAGAAACGCTTGAACCCAGGAAGCGGAGGTTGCAGTGAACCAAGATCGCGCCACTGCACTCCAGCCTAGGAAACAGAATGAGACTCCGTCTCAAAAAAAAAAAAAAAAAAATAGTTAAAATGACAAATTTTTATATTATGTATATTTTACCATAATAAAAAAGTCTGTATGGAAAGAGAAAGAGACAAGATGGCAGCAAGAGACTTAAGCAGGATTGGGGGAAGTTTTTCTTCTCTTCAATGACATGAAGGACTTAACTTTCATATGGAAATATTTCTTTTTTCTTTTTCTTTTTTTGGAGACAGAGTCTCATTCTGTCGCCCAGGCTGGGGTACAGTGGCATGATCTCAACTCCAGGTGCGTGCCACCAGTCCTGGCTAATTTTTGTATTTTTAGTAGAGATGGGGTTTCACCATGTTGGCCAGGCTGGTCTTGAACTCCTGGCCTCAAGTGATCCACCTGCCTCGGCCTCCCGAAGTGCTGGAATTACTGTTGTGAGCCACCAAGCCTGGTCAGAAATACTTATACCTTGGGTCCCAATCACTGATGGAAAACAAAGACCCTTATTATTTATGAGTGGCCAAACTTACAGAGTAGTACCCTTGTAACAAAGACTTAGAAACTAGTATTATGGAAACACTTTAAGCATTATAAACCTATGAACAATACTGAATCATCTATTCATATTCTTCAAATTGAAACCTTTAGACTTAATAACCAGTTAGGAAAAAAAGAGCACAAGCACAATGGCAGCAAAGCTTTTAAGTTTTATATTGAATATCGACAATGAAAAATAAATAAACAAAATAAAAACTTTTAAATTACCTAGGAATAAACTCGACAATGAGAAATTCAAAAGGAACAAAAACTATAAAATTAAATAAATTAAACAAAACATGCCTAGAAACTATATGAAGAAAACTAGAAGCCATTATTGGGGGACATAAAAGAAAATGTGAATAAATGAAGAAACATTAGCTCCCAGGTGGAAAAATGGAGAATTATAAAGATATACAGTTTCTCCAAATTAATCTACAAATTAAATAAGGTCTCAATCATGTTTATTTATTCGAGGATAAGGCAGAATCTAACGAAAATGGCCTTAGAGTTTATTTAGGATAATTAGGCAAGCACAGCCAAGGAATTTAAAATTTTAAAGCCTTTGTGATAAAACAATTATATTATCTGGTGATAATAGCACCAGACTAGACAAATAGATCAATGAAGCAGAATAGAAAGCTCTCAAATAGGTTCAAGAATATGTAAGAATTTAGTATATTATAAAGGTAGTATTTTGGCCAGGTGCATTGGCTTATGCCTGTAATCCCAGCACTTAAGGAGGCTGAGGCGGGTGGACCATTTGAGCCCAGGAGTCTGAGACCAGCCTGGGCAACATGGTGAAACCCCATCTCTACAAAAAACACAAAAATTAGGCCAGGCATGGTGGCTCATGCCTGTAAGCACTTTGGGAGGCCAAGGCAGGTGATAGAGACCATCCTGCCTAACATGGTGAAACCCCGTCTCTACTAAAAATACAAACAATTAGCCGGGCGTGGTGGCAGGCGCCTGTAGTCCCAGCTACTCGGGGGGCTGAGGCAGGAGAATGGCATGAAACTGGGAGGTGGAGCTTGCAGTGAGCCGAGATCACGCCACTGCACTCCAGCCTGGGTGACAGAGCGAGACTCTGTCTCAAAAAAAAAAAAAAAAAAAAAAAAAATTAGCTGGGCTTGGTGATGTGTGCCTATAGTCTCAGCTACTTGGGAGGCTGAGGTGGGAGGATAGCTTGAGCCCAGGAGGTGGAGGCTGCAATGATCCATGATCACGCTACTGCACTCCAGCCTGGGAAACAGAACAAGACCTTGTTCCAAAAAAAAAAAAAAAAAAAAGGTAGCATTTCAATTAGTAGAAAAGGTTAGACTGTTCCATATATGGGACTTGGGCACTTTGGCTAGTCATTTGGGAAAGAAAGTTAAATATTTACCTTCTACTTAAGATTTTATTCTAAAAAGTAGATAAACATTTAAATACTTAAAATACTGTATGTATTAAAAGAAAATATGGTTTGCTATCTTGGGGGTAGGGAAGATCTTTTGAACAGTTATAATACCAAAGATAAGAATCATACAGGAAAAGACTGATAAATACAAATGTATGCATATGAAGTTTCCGTATGTCAGAAATACCATAAAACTAAACATTAAAAGACTTTCTGGGCATGATAGAATAAATGCTATTGGATTAGTCCTCCTACTATAACCAGAAAACTAGAAAAAAAAAAACAAATGAAACAACTGTTTTCAGACACTGAGCAACTAATAGTGTAAGATTGTGTGATCCTTGTGAGAAGGAAAGGGAAATGAAGTGAGCCCTACAATTGTCCCTGGCTTTCTGCTGAAGGCAAGCCAATTATAGCAGTCTTCCTGAGCTGTGGAGACATAATTGGAGTCTGAGGAGGTTAAGACAGCTGGAAATTGCAAGGCACAACTGGAGAAGAGGGTGCTCCACAGAAAAATAACACAATCTGCAAGGGCTCCCTTTAGTCTTTGGCTGAATAACTACTAAGCTGCACAGTACAGGATGAGACTCCAGAATGTCAGGCAAAGGTCCTATAACCTGAACAACTATCAGAGCCCACAAAAGGTTGGGAGATACTCAAAAGTTGGGGACAAGGGGAGATTTCTCAGTTTTTCTTTGTAAATTTACATCTAGATTGTGGGGTCCAACTGAGCATTCTAAAACTTCGGGCTCTCAGGTTTCATGACACATGTTCTACCTATGTCCATCCCAAAGATGGCTTCTTACTGGAGTTGATTTTAGTTTTAAGAGCACTAGAGGAGAAACTTGCTATGAAATCTTTGGGAAAGAGGAATCTCATCATGACTAGCTCAGCATCACCTATTGGTTCAGACTATGTAGCTCATTTCAGATGAGATCAGGCACATTTAGGGTGATACAGCCACAGATTATGCAGCTCATTTCAAATTTAACTAAACATTAAGTAGTAAGGCCTCTGCCAATTTTGTTAAGTCTGGCAAAAAGTTTGGGTTGTATTTTTCAGAAGGGACTTATCTGTATGACTCTCTCCTTTAACTGTTGTGGTCCTTTTGGGACTGGTGCAAATAACTCCAACCACTTAAAGTTGTGGGCTTCCCTGATTATTAATGTTCTTTTCAAATGCTATTTAAACATGAACAGAGGTTCTGAGACTGATCTAGTACTTGCGTGGCAGCTGGAAGGTACAATGGCTTAACTCTATAATTAGCGTACAGTCCACTGTCATCACTTAAGGACAAGACTAATTCCTCTGATACGTGCTGCTTATGTCCAGATGTGTTTTATATGGAGTGTTACTTATCTTCTGGTTTTTGCCTAATGACCCTAATCTTAGTGCTAAGTATTCTGGCTATATACAATATAGTTCACGGGCTAAATATGTGACTAATAAAGGGTAAGCCAATGAAGTCAGTGTAAAATGTTATAGAAATATGCTCATATGCAGTTTGCATGAAGGATCTGAATATAAAGAGTCAAAATAATGTTAACTAGAGATACCATTCTACTAATTTAGATTAACTTTAATACTAACAATAAAATTTTACGAAATAAAAATTTTAAAGTAGAGAATAAAGTCCACATGGACTTTGTTACTATTTTTATTTTTTGTTTTTTGAGACAGGGTCTCTGTCAACCAAGCTGGAGTGCAGTGGCACAATCATCAGTGCAGCCTTGAACTCCTGGGCTCCACAACAGGCACACACCACCATGCCCAGCTAATTTTTAAAATTTTTTTAGAGACAGGGTCTCTTGCCAGGGCTGATCTTGAACTTCTTGCCTCAAGAGATCCTCCTGCCTTGGCCTCCCAAAGCATTAGGATTACAGGAGTGAGCCGCTGCACCCAGCCTGGACTTTGTTACTATTAATTAAAAACAGAGGCAGGATCATATTTGGCTGAAGCAACAACGTTTTAAAACAGAAATATTATTTCGTGTATATCACCTGACAGTAGGAAATATTTCATGTGCCTTTCACTCCTCAATGTCTTTATGTTGTCTTTCTAGATGTCACCATTTCATATCACATGGCGCCACTAACCCTTATAGCCCTATTCAGAAGTTTCCTATTCTCTCATCCACTGGTTAAGGAGGGGGGAAAGTCAGCCTTCTAGGCTGTCCACTGCTACTACCCAGACATTATTTACTTCTTCTTGGGGAGAAAAAAAAATCTCTCCTACTCTAAGGCCTTTTTTTTTACTATGCCAGAGGTTGAAGACGTGGAGCCAGATTTGGCCTGCAGATAGATGTTTTTATTTGGCCAACGGAGTAAAAAAATATTTAAACTATTAGCAAATACGTAAAAATTTGAGAAATGTCACATAAAAAGTCCAGGTTTTCAGCTTCTCTTGAAAAATTAAGTTATCTAGCAACACTGGATACTCATTTCCTTAGGACAACAATCAGAAGAAGGACATGCTGCTTTAGATGGAATATGCACTCTTCTAGTTTAGCACAATCCCACCTAGCCCACCTTAGTCATTTACATTACTTGCCTGGCCCCTGCAGGACATTTGAGTTTGAAATCTGTGTTCTTCACCTTTAGTCACCATTGTTAACTGATTCTCAGTCACAAAGACTTATGCACCTGGCACAATCATTCTCTCGGCTCCAAATCTCTCCCATCATAGTGAGTTACTTTATTGTTCACATGTACAACCTATCCAAATCCCTGCAAATCTTTGTACCAATAGTTTGTACCTTTGCTCCAGCCAAACACATCCATGGCTATACCCTGTATGCTATCTACTGAAAACTGCTTCACCTCTGGAACTTTCAACTCCAAATATTCTACTTTCTTATCACAGCCTTGTATCTGTCCAGTTTTTTCATTCTCTTTCTCTTACTCCAAGAAAACTGCCAGGCCCATTAATTTCTCTCTCTCAACATATTAAGCCTCTCCTGGCATTACCTTAATGCATAATCAGCCCCATGTTTTAAAAACTAAGGTAATGCAGAAGAATATACCAAAATAAGCTATGGGATCATTATTGTATAACTTCCTGAATCAGCAATTTTACTTGAAGACTGGAGAGGGGATATAAAATAATTTGGTAAGAAATTTGAAGCAAGTTAAAGTACAGATAAGCCTAACGGAAAATTTGCATAAATTTTTAAGATAAAACACAAATTGCCAAAGAAATTTCAAGCTTTTGTGGAGTTGCTCTGAGATATTCCCCCAAACTGGAGACGATATAGTCACAATCCTCTGCAATAACGCATCACTAAAGAGTGACGAGGTTTGAGATGCCCGAACTTCAATAATTTTTTTTTTTGCTAATACCCTCAATTCCCAATCTTTCCAGCACATCCACAAAACAAAATCTCAATCCTGAATCAATTTTATCATCTGCCTTCTCAGTTTCCTAACTTGATTTGATGAGCACCGACAAAAATTACAGAACTGTGCCAATTGATACTGCCAAAAAAAAAGTCTCCATCTTCAGCTGGACCTTCAAAAGCTGCTCAACAGCGTTCTTCTGAAATGTCCCTAATCAGCTCCTTTTCCAATTTCCCACAAGAATAATTCGCTTATTGATATTTTTCTTCAAATTCCTTCTCCCACTTTAATCTCAGCAAAAAATATGGTTTCCTACTTTACAGAGAAATAAGATGTTACTTAGGCAGAAACTTTCTCAATGTCTATCTTCCCACCTCTATAGGCATTTCATATCCTTAATTTTCTTCTCTTTGACCTATACAAAGGTCTCCTCTGTCCAACTGCCTTCATCCCCTCAACATATTGTCTACTTCCTTCCTCCCTTCACAGGTAACTCTCAATCTCTACTTTCTTGCTTCCCATTCATTCATAACCCTTACAGTCTGGCTTTTTATTCTATCACTTCAATGAAATAACTCTTCTAATAACCATCCTCTTTGGTCTTCTCTGTAACACCTGACCTGTTGGTAATTTTCCCTCTTTGAAATCCTCTTCTCTTGGTTTGCAGTATATTATTCTCTCCTAGTTTTTCTTCTTTCATTCTGGCCACTCCTTCATATTCTTTTTTTTTTTTTTTTTTGAGACGGAGTCTCACTCTGTCACCAGGCTGGAGTGCAGCGGTGCAATCTCGGCTCACTGCAACCTCTGCCTCCCGGGTTCAAGTGATTCTCCTGCCTCAGCCTCCGGAGTAGCTGGGATTACCGGCGCATGCCACCATGCCCAACTAATTTTTTGTATTTTTAATAGAGACAGGGTTTCACTATGTTGGCCAGGATGGTCTTGATCTCTTGACCTCATGATCCACCCGCCTCGGCCTCCCAAAGTGCTGGGATCACAGGCGTGAGCCACCATGCCGGGCCTCACCTGTTATCTTAAATACTGGAATTTGTCAGGTCTATCCTTATCACACATCCTCTAAACTAAACGGTGACTCTTACGTTTTTTGGGGTCTCACACTTTGATAATCTGATAAAATCTATGGTCTTTCTACTCAGTAAAATATACAATCATATTTTACATACAACATCAGAGGGTTCAAGGAATGTACCCTACTCCCTATTTGAGCTCATCTACTTATATTTCTATATGCTGATAATCTGAAAAGTAACCACATTTATAGTATAAATTCTCTTCTGAGGCCAGGTGGAAAAGCTCACGCCTATAATCCCAGCACTTTGGGAGGCCGAGGGAGGTGGAGCATTTGAGGTCAGGAGTTTGAGACCAGCCTGGCCAACATGGTGAAACCCGGTCTCTACTAAAAATACAAAAATTAGCTGGGTGTGGTGACATGTGCCTGTAATCCCAGCTACTTGGGAGGCTGAGGCAGGCAAATCACTTGAACCTGGGAGGCGAAAGTTGCCATGGGCCGAGATCGCACCACTGCACTCCAGCGTGGGTGACAGAGCAAGACTATGTCTCAAAAAAAAAAAAAATGTTCTGAGCTTTGCACCTGTATACAGCTAACTACCTATTAAAAGTCTTCACTTAGATGTCCTACCCCAATACAACATAGCAAGTTGAACTCTGCTATCTTTTCTCCAAACTACTCTTCCTGTATTTCCCATATTAGTCAATGGCACCACCTGTTGCCCAAGTCAGAATTTTGGAGGTCATTTGATTTATTCATCCTTCCAAAAATGGAAATTTCTCTTAATTGCAAAAGTATTATGTGCTCACTAAAAAATTCAAATACCTAAGTACAAACAAGTATAAAGTAAAAACCATTCTCTGTCTCTCCCTTTGGTAATTCAATTCCATGGCAACAACTGAGCTAAATAGTGACTGACACCTAGATGGCATACCTGCTCTCCAGTTCATTGGCCCCCACAACATAGCCCATTTGACTTATTTATATTACTTGTCCATAGAATCCAAATTTGTGACCCCCCTTTCTAAATATACTGTTGAGTAACATGGTTCTCAATAATGCAACTTGAGTATCTTTTCATATGAGCATATACAAATACACCTAATTTATTAGCTAAGTCTACCATTTTGATAGCTTAGCAGTATTTCATCATATAGATGTGTCTTTTTTTTTTTTTTTTTTTTTTTTGTGAGACAGAGTCTCGCTCTGTCGCCCAGGCTGGAGTGCAGTAGCGCGATCTCGGCTCACGGCAAGCTCCACCTCGGGTTCCTCCCGCCATTCTCCTGCCTCAGCCTCCAGAGTAGCTGGGACTACAGGCGCCCGCCACCACGCCCAGCTAATTTTTTATATTTTTAGTAGAGACGGGGTTTCTTCACCTGTGTTAGCTAGGATGATCTCAATCTCCAGACCTCGTGATCCGCCCACCTCAGCCTCCCAAAGTGCTGGGATTACAGGCGTGAACCACCATGCCCGGCCTAGATGTGCCATTTTTTAAACAATTTCCTATTGTTGGATGTTTAGAATGTTCCATGTTTTTGCAATTACAAGCAATGCTGCAAAGAACATTTGTACATGTACCTTTATAAACTTGTGTGGAGTAGTCCCTAGAAGTGAAGTTGCTTAGCCAAGGGAAATGAACATTTATAGTCCTCTAAAACGTTTGTACTAATTTATGTTTCCACCAAGAGCATGAGTGCTTGATGCCATCTTAAAATCTCCATCCTTTACCCGTGCCCCCAACTTCTAACCATTTATGAAATATCAATTCTACCTCCTAAGTATCTCTATACCCCATCTTCATTTTTTTACTCTTATTGATACTGACCTTAGTTCAGGCCGTCAGTATTTTTAACTGGGAATGCTGTCAATAGTTTCTTTACTGGTCTCTATCTTATTCTCCTCCAATCCATTCTTCAGATAGGTTTCAGAATGATACATTCAGGTACTAGTACCTGATATGTCCCTTTCTCCTTCTAAAGGTTTGGTTGTAACATACTAGGCCTTTCATGATTTGGCCCCTCTACCTTTAAAATCTCGTATCTCACTACCAAACGTAATTCCACTATGCATCCTAGTCATATTTAACTACCGGCACTTCCCTATCCAAGGCGCCTTCATCTACTTTTGCATTTGTGCTATCTGCCAGGAACTTCTCCCCCACCATTTTCCACTTGACTATTTCCTTGGCACAGTAGGTGCTCAATAAGTAGTCATTATTATCATCATGCTTCAAAACTCAGTTCAAAGCTCACTTCCTCTTAGGAGAGCTCCCTGCTTCCTTCTGCTTTTTTTTTGAGACGGAGTCTTGCTCTGTCGCCCAGGCTGGAGTGCAGTGACACAATCTCGGCTCACTGCAAGCTCCGCTTCCCAGGTTCACACCATTCTCCTGCCTCAGCCTCCCGAGTAGCTGGGACTACAGGTGCCTGCCACCACGCCCGGCTAATTTTTTGTATTTTTAGTAGAGACGGGGTTTCACTGTGTTAGCCAGGATGGTTTCGATCTCCTGACCTTGTGATCCGTCCACCTCAGCCTCCCAAAGTGCTGGGATTACAGGCGTGAGCCACTGCGCCCGGCCTCCCTGCTTCCCATATGAGGAAAAACCATGGAAAACATATAAAAGGTGAAAACAAAGACAATCCTAACCCCATGTCACAGAAAGAACCACTATTATCACTCTGGTGTGTTTCCTTCCAGCCTTTTTTGTACGTATATACATCTTTTTTAAAAAAGCATGACTGAGATAAAATAAACATCTCTGTGCTCTGCTTTTCTCACTTAACATTGTGAGCATTTTTTGGTCATTAAGTTTTCCAAAAAAGAGCTTTGAATCTGTACCTAATAATTAATTATACAGATGGCACTATAACATCATCCCCTTTATGTCAACTACTCAGGTTAAATAAATCCTTGCTAATATAAAATAACAATATCATGAAACCTTTAACTACATCTCTGATTAGGATTATAATCTTACCACATGCTAAGTACTTACATGTACTATTTTATTTAATCCTCACAACAATCCTCTTGAGGGGGTACTATTATTCTTATTTTACAGATAGGAGAAGCAGAGACTAAGTTATTTGCTCAAAGTCACATTGCTATTAAGTGGTGGGGCCAATGTTCAAATCCAAGTCTACTTAACAATAAAGTCTGTTCACTCAACAATTTATTTTAGTCTCTCAATGTTGCCAAATAGCTTTCCAGAAATCTCACGCAATTTTATAATGCCAACAGCAATACGTGAGAGCACCTGTCTCACTACCATTACGTCTACTAAAAAATTGAGTTGGCCAGGCGCAGTAGCTCACGAGGTCAGAAGTTCGAGACCAGCCTGGCCAAGATGGTGAAACCATGTCTCTACTAAAAATACAAAAATTAGCCAGGCACGGTGGCGGGAGCCTGTAATCTCAGCTACTCGGGAGGCTGAGGCAGGAGAATTGCTTGAACCCGGGAGGCGGAGGGTGCAGTGAGCCAAGATTGCGCCACTGCACTCTAGCCTGGGCGACAGAGCAAGACTCCATCTCAAAAAAAAAAAAAAAAAAAAAAAATTTGAGCTAATCTAATAGGTTAAAAAAAAAAAAGTATCTCTTTCTTTCAATTGCTTTTTTTTTTTTTTTTCTTCTTGAGACTAAGTCTCACTCTATCACCCAGGCTGGAGTGCAGTGGCACTATCTCGGCTCACCGCAACCTCTACCTCCCAGGTTCAAGAAATTCTCATGCCTCAGCCTCCCGAGTAGCTGGGATTACAGGCACCCGCCTCCATGCCCAGCTAATTTTTGTATTTTTAGGAGAGATGGGATTTCACCACCTTGGCCAGGTTGATCTCGAACTCCTGACCTCAGGTGATCTATCTGCCTCGGCCTCCCAAAGTGCTGGGATTACAGGCATGAGCCACCACGCCTGGCCCAATTGCATTTCTTTGATTACTAGTGCAACAGAATATTTATTCATGTTTGTTAGTTATTTAATTTTTGTCTTTTGTGATTTGTCCATCTGCCCTCTGCTTACTTTTTTATTAGTATCTTCTGGGTTTTTCTTACTGTTTTATATAAGCTCCTTGTAAGTCTGCCCTATGTCCTAAGTCAGCCATCACCAGGTCAAGTGCCTTTCTGTAACACTCTTGCTTATCACTTGCTATACATAGTCTTTTTTAGATGTCTGTGAGCTTACCAACACTTCCACTGCCAGAATTCTGGGTGATTAACTTTAGGTGTTTTCATGAAACAATAATGGATAATTGACCCAACAAGGGACCTTTCCACTCTTCAATTTCCCATGTGTAATAAGCAGAGCAAACTGAGAAAGTACATTCTTTCAACCCAAACCAGAATGAACAAAAATGGAAGTCTCATCTCCTTAATGATATATGCATGTTCTAGTTACGTATAGTTCCCTGAACTTGCCCTGTTCTTTCATTCTTCCATGACATTGAACATTGTGTTCTTTGCCCAGAATGCTTATTTCTTCATCAGTCTTTCTGACTGTCCAATCCTTCACCTTTTCTCTCCAATTCTCTGCCCCTTCTGACAAACTTAACAGCCATACTACTTACTGCTAAAAATTACAGGAGAAAAGTCTTATAATCATGCGGATTCTTAGTTGAGAACCTCAGTACGCCAGATAATTCTCTCAAACGTCCTTAGCTCCCTCTTCTATTCGTTTAAGGAATTATAAGAAATTGTTTCCCTGCTTCATTCCTTCAATGTTTTCCCATTTAGGATCAAGTACAAATTCAAGTATAGCACACAAAATCCTCTATGATTTGACTCTTGCCTGCCTCTTGAAACAGTTATTTACCAGTATGTACACTTGAACTGCAACCCCAACACTTTTTTTTTGAGACGGAGTTTCACTCTTGTTGTCCAGGCTGGAGTGCAATGGCGCCATCTCGGCTCCCTGCAACCTCCACCTTCCGGGTTCAAGCGATTCTCCTGCCTCAGTCTCCCGAGTAGCTGGGATCACAGGCATGTGCCACCATGCCCGGCTAATTTTGTATTTTTAGTAGAGACGGGGTTTCTCCATGTTGGTCAGGCTGGTCTCAAACTCCCGACTTCAGGTGATCCGCCGGCCTCGGCCTCCCAAAGTGCTGGGATTACAGGCGTGAGCCACCACACCCAGCCTGTTTCTTAAACCTATCATGCAATTTCAGGCCTCTGTGCCTTTACATATCGCTGTTCTCTCTACCTAGAACATTTTCTCCTCCACATTCTTTGCCAAGTAAACAGCATTGATCTTTCAGAACTCAGCTTAAAAAAACTCTCTTCTGGATGGGTGTGGTGACTCATGTAATCCTAACACTTTGGGAGGCCAAGATGGGAGAATGGCTTCAGCCCTGGAGTTCCAGACCAGACTGGGCAACATAGCAAGACCCCCATCTCTATTTACAAAAAAAGAAAAAGAAAACCCTCTTCCAGAAAGCTTCCTCTAACCCCACTCTTTTTTCTTTTTTTGAGATGGGGTCTTACTATGTTGCCCAGGCTGGTCTTACACTCCTGAGCTCAAATGATCCACCCGCCTTGGCCTCCCAAGGTGCTAGGATTACAGGCGTGAGCCACCCCACCCAGCCCCACTCTAATTTAGACATACTGTCCTGTGACACTCTGTACATGCTTATAGCAATAAAATTTAAGTACTATAATTTTTCTTTTCTGTTTCCCCAACTAAACTAACTTGGGGCAGAGACCATATCTAATTTGATATTTATAACATCTATCAGTGCCAGCAAATGTAAGTACTCAATGTTTAAAAATTGAGTCATTAAAAACTGAACTATATTAGCTCGTTTATGAAGCCTTCCCTAACTCTCAGGTTATTCTTTGCTCTCGTCTGATGCACTCTGCACATACTTCTATTATAGCCCTTATCAAGCTGCATTTTACTTATTTATTTTAGAGACAGGGTCTTGCTGTTGCCCAGGATGTAGTGCAGGGGCGTGATCATAGCTCACTGCAGTCTTGAAATCCTGAGTTCCAGTGATCCTCTTGCCTTAGCCTCCCAAATATCTAAGACTTCAGGCACTCACCACCACACCTAGCTAAGCTTTTGTTTATAAGTTTTTTATACAGACAAGGAAGGTCTTGCTATGTGTGCCCAGGCTGGTCTCAAACTCCTGGGCTCAAGTAATCCTCCCACCTCAGCCTACCAAAGTGTTGAGATTACAGGTATCAGCCACCGTGCCTGGTTCCAAGCTGCATTCTAATTGTCTCTTTCTGCCAACTGGATTGTGAATTACTTGAGGACAGTGACTGTCTTTCTTTTTTTTTTTTTTTTTTTTTTTTGAGACGGAGTCTTGCTCTGTCGCCCAGGCTGGAGTGCAGTGGCGCAATCTCGGCTCACTGCAAGCTCCGCCTCCCGGGTTCACGCCATTCTCCTGCCTCAGCCTCTCCGAGTAGCTGGGACTACAGGTGCCCGCCACCACGCCCGGCTAATTTTTTGTATTTTTAGTAGAGACGGGGTTTCACCGTGGTCTTGATCTCCTGACCTCATGATCCGCCCGCCTCGGCCTCCCAAAGTGCTGGGATTACAAGCGTGAGCCACCGTGCCCAGCCAGTGACTGTCTTTCTTATCAGTAGATTAAGCAGCTAGCACAGGGCCTGGCATATGTTATTCAATCAACACATGTACTGAGCAAAACTCCATGCACCAAGGAAGCTCACCACAGTCTATAGCTACCCATTTCCCTAAGCTCCATGTAAGGGCCTGGGACATAGGTGAGTTTTCACTTTCCAGGAAAAAGGAGTGATGGCTCAGAGCCCAAATGAATAAAAATCCATTTGATTTTTATTCTCACCTCATTTTTCTGTGTCTTCCAAGATTTCAAAAGTAAGCATATACTACTTTTTCATCATTAACGGCTAATAGCAATCTTTATAGAATATACACACTAAAACATATGCTTGCTTAAAAAAAAAAGACTGGCCAGGAGCGGTGGCTCACGCCTGTAATCCCAGCACTTTGGGAGGCTGAGGCAGGTGGATCACCTGAGGTCAGGAGTTCGAGACCAGCCTAGCCAACATAGTGAAACCCCGTTTCTACTAAAAATACAAAAATTAGCTGGGCGTGGTGGCGGGCACCTGTAATCCCAGCTACTCAGGAGGCTGAGGCAGGAAAATTGCTCGAACCTGGGAGAGGTGGAGGTTGCAGTGAGCCAAGATCGTGCTATTGCACTCCTGCCTGGCCGACAAGAGTGAAACTCCATCTCAAAATAAATAAATAAATAAAAATACTAGGTCACTCAATTGATTCTGCTATCACTGCTCAAGGTTGCTTTATGCACACAAATTTTAATAATACTGGCTAGGCGTGTTGGCTCACGCCTGTAATCCCAGCATTTTGGGAAGCCAAGGTGGGACGACTGCTTGAGCTCAGCCTGGGCAAAATAGTAAAACCCTGCCTCTACCAAAAAAAAAAAAAAAAAAAAAAAAAAAGAGCCTGGCACGGTGGCATGTGCCTGGTTCAGTGAACCATGATCACACCACAGCATCCAGCCTAAGAGAGCAAGATCCTGTCTCAAAAAAAATTTTTTTAGTAATGCTAAGTAATGTTAGATGGATAGAAGATGGACGGATTCATGGAAAGAAAATAAAGAGAAATACCCACCATTATACTTAACACTGTTGGCCAGAATAAGGTTTACATCATCTAGAAAGCTCTCCCGACTCTGATACTTGTGCTTGGAGATGTTCTGCGATGAAAAGAATCAGGCACTCAGATACACACACATAGTCACTTGATTACAAATTGGCATTTAGATCAAATCACTCACTCACCTTACGTATGGTTTCTAAATCCATTGGATTGACAATCACTTTGTAATAATCTGGAACAAATTTCTTATTAACTGGGTGATGAAACGGCCAAGACTAGTAAATAGAAAGCATAAGAAATTAAATGGAAACCACTCTTCATACCAGAATTTCACCATCTTTGTTGGGTTACAAATATTCCTAAAAAAAGCTATGGACTCTTTTCCTAGAAAAGCACATAATCATACAAAACTTCTGCATATAATGTAAGGGGTTCATAGCTTCCTTTAAGGATTTCTATGCTATGATAGGATAAAAACACTTGCTCTATAGCCGTAATTAAAATTCCTTATTCCCTAGTCCCATCCAGAAGTTTTATAGCATTACACACATAGAACACATTCCTATAGTGCAAAAGGAAACTCTGTTGAGAATTCCTGGGGAGGATCACTGTAACAATATAAAAACGAAATAAAAGACAACCAACAGTGTCTAATTATCAAAGCATCATTTGCTTAGAAGCACCTCTAAATCAAAAGCCTCACATTCGCTAGCATCCTCTCTCTACAGGGCTATTCAGGAGCATTCATATACTGAATGTCAACAACAGGAAGCAAAAACCTCCCTACATCCAAAGATTCCTGGCCTCTTTGATTTCAATGATAATGTACTCTTAAAAAAAAAAAAGATACTGTACCCATATAGCAAAAACGTCAATATTTAAAATCACATACCAGACACAACTGACATACACCACCACTCAGACTCTCTAAAATACACACACGTACACCCTATACATTTTTCCTTTCCCCTGCACGATCCTCACAGTATTTGGCACAGAGACAGCTTACATCTGGAACTGCCATCATTTTCTGGGTGACAATGTTGTCCAGAATGAAAGAAAACGCCACTTGGTCATCATCATCCAGCAAGGGGTTGATAGCTTTCTCTAAGCGAGCTAATTTGTCTTCTTTCTGAAATTAAACAAAGCAAAGCCAAGACAGAGGTTTCCCTAAGGTGTGATCATCATAGAAAAATTAAGGACAATTTGCTGGGCGTGGTGGCTCACGCCTGTAATCCCAGCGCTTTGGGAGGCTGAGGCGGGCAGATCACAAGGTCAAGAGATCGAGACCATCCTGGCTAACACGGTGAAACCGTCTCTACTAAAAATACAAAAAAAAAAAAAAACTAGCTGGGCGTGGTGTCGGGCGTCTATAGTCCCAGCTACTCAGGAGGCTGAGGCAGGAGAATGGTGTGAATCTGGGAGGTGGAGCTTGCAGTGAGCTGAAATCGCACGACTGCACTCCAGCCTGGGTGGACAGAGCGAAACTCTATCTCAAAAAAAATAAATTAAGGATAATTTAAGGTTCAGCTAGCTAGCTATTACCCTTGCCCCAGAAAGTGTAACTTTGAATTGCCTACAGAATGACAAAAGTCAAGATAAATGATATTCTAGGCTGGGCACAGTGGCTCACACACCTGTAATCCCAGCAATCTGGGAGGCCGAGCAGGTGGATCACATGAGGCCAGGAACTTGAGACCAGCCTGGCCAACATGGCAAAACCCCATCTCTACTAAGAATACCAAAAAAAAAAAAAATTAGCTGGGCATGGTGGCACACGCCTGTGGTCCCAGCTACTCGGGAGGCCAAGGCACAAGAATCACTTGAACCCAGGAGGCGGAGGTTGCAGTGAGCCAAGGTCATCCCACTGCACTCCAGCCCAGGTGACAGAGCCAGACCCTGTCTCAAAAAAAAAAAAAAAAAAAAAAATTCCAGTAAAAGGGTCAAAAAGGATGTGTCAACAACTTCTTTAGGTACTCTACATTCTATTCTTCTGGTTCACCAAAATTTATACTTAGCCCTGAGTGTCAACATCATAGCTCCTATACACACAAAAAACCATCTTTAGCAATTTAGGCTTTAAGATCATGCTCTCTGTTTTTGCTGTAAAACTACTGCTGAAAACACTAAACATTATTATTGATTAGTGACTTTTGCGTAAAGGGATCTAACCCAATAAGTTTATTTTAGACTCTAGTAGGAAAAAGTTTGTATTCCTATTGCTCCAAATCCTCATCAACATTTAGTATTGTCAGTCTTTTTAATTTTAGCCTTTGCAGTGGGTATGTAGTGACATCGTGGTTTAAATTTGCATCTCCTCAATAAGCAATCAAGTTGAGAATCCTTCCATGTTTACTGGCTAGTTATCCTCTTTTGGGAAATGTCTACTTCATACTTACACTTTTGTAGGTTTATAAAGTACCATTAATTGTTTTCAGTAAGAAGAGGGAATATAGATAGATTATCATTTAAAAATTAAAACTTTTAGCACTTGCTGCTTGGTTGGTTAAAAATATGAAGAAAAAATGAAAATTCTTCCTAAAACATTGACTAGTCTCTTAGCTACAGCTGACTTCCTGGAAACTCACTTTCCTTTGCCCTTTGTAATGAGTTGTGTAGGTGCTGGATCTTAATTCTAACTTTGTTAATAGTCAAGATGTCCAGAGCAAATCATTTTCTTCTATGGGCCCAGTTTTTCCATCTACGAAAGGGACTGGCCTATGAGTTCTAAAGTCCCTTCCAGCCTTCACATATACTAGAGATCTGCTACTCCTGCATATATTTTTCCTTCTGTTAAATTCCCTACTTCCTATACCCTGATATCCCACCCCCACTTTCAAATTCCACTGCCTTTCTCTCATTCTAACTGTCTTACCTCTTTGAGTTTTTCATCACAGAGATCCAACATGGATTGAGAGATCTGAGTCAATGAGTGTTTTGGCCCTGTAGAGGAACAGAAAGAGATGAAACCATTAATAATGGGAGGCAAAAGCTGCCAACACTTCTTTATCCTTTTAATGCACTTACTTAAGAACCTAAAATGTGTCAGGCACCAGGTTAACTGATGGGTTAGACAGATATACCAGACTTATGTCCATTTTTCAGCGCCTAAAACATAGCAGGTACACAATATGAATGAATAACCAACTTTAACTCTTTCCTTAATTTTGTGTATCTACACACGGTAGTACTACTGCTGCCTTTAATACCTCGAACATAATACTATGGAAGAGGAGCAATAATTTCTTTAAGAATGCCTAAAGAGTGAGTGGGCGGCAGCAGCGGCGGGAGGCTGGGGCTGTGGGTGGTCGGGCCTCCGGGCCAGGGTGCTGGCGCCATCGTGTGCCTGGGGCCAGTGGGGAGGCCGGGGAGGGGGCCCCGGGGGGCGCAGGGGACTACGGGAACGGCCTGGAGTCTGAGGAACTGAAGCCTGAGGAGCTGCCGCTGGACCCCGAGCCGGAGCCCGAGCCCGAAGAGGAGCCGCCCCGGCCCTGCGCCCCCACCCCCACGGGAGCTCCGGGTCTGGTTCGGGAGCCCCTGGCAGCCAAGAGGAGGAGGAGGAGCCGGGACTGGTCGAGGGTGACCTGGAGGACGGCGCCATTGAGGATCCAGAGCTGGAAGCTATCAAAGCTCGAGTTAGGGAGATGGAGGAAGAAGCTGAGAAGCTAAAGGAGCTACACAACGAGGTAGAGAAGTAGATGATTATGAGTCCACCTCCAGGCAATGCTGGCCCAGTGATCACGTCATTGAGAAGATGGAGGCCGATGCCCGTTCCATCTATGTTGGCACTGTGGACTATGGTGCAACAGCAGAAAAGCTGGAAGCTCACTTTCATGGCTGTGGTTCAGTCAACCGTGTTACCATACTCTGTGACAAATTTAGTGGCCATCCCAAAGGGTTTGCATATATAGAGTTCTCAGACAAAGAGTCAGTGAGGACTTCCTTGGCCTTAGATGACTCCCTACTTAGAGGAAGGCAAATAAAGGTGATCCCAAAACGAACCAACAGACCAGGAATCAGCACAACAGAGTGGGGTTTTCCACGAGCCCACTACCGCGCCCGACCACCAACTACAACAGTTCCCTCTCTCGATTCTACAGCGGTTTTAACAGCAGGCCCCGGGGTCGCATCTACAGGGGCCGGGCTAGAGCGACATCATGGTACTCCCCTTACTAAAAAAAGTATGAGGAGGAGAGAGAAGAAAAAAAGAGGAAAGAAGGAAAAAAAAAAGAATTAAAAAAAAAAAACAAACAAAAACCAGAAGATGACCTTGATGGGAAAAACGTATTTTTTTAAAAAGATATACTGTGGAAGGGGGGAGAATCCCATAACTAACTGCTGAGGAGGGACCTGTTTTAGGGAGTAGGGGAAGGCCCAGGGAGTGGAGCAGGAGGCTGCTTATTCACTCTGGGGATTCGCCATGGACATGTCTCAACTAGCAAGCTGCTCACGTTTCCCTGCCCCATTTCACCCCTTGGGGGCTGCTCAAGGGTAGGTGGGCGTGGGTGGTAGGAGTTTTTATTATTTTTTAGCCAGGGCTCTGGAAGGACACCAAACTGTTCTGCTTGTTACCTTCCCTCCGTCTTCTCCTCGCCTTTCACAGTCCTCTCCTGCCAGCTCCTGTCCAGTCAGGTCTACCACCCACCCCACCCCTCTTCTCCGGTTCCCTGCCCCTCCAGATTGCCTGGTGATCTATTTTGTTTCGTGTTTTTTTTTTCTGTTTTGAGTGTCTTTCTTTGCAGGTTTCTGTAGCCGGAAGATCTCCGTTCCGCTCCCAGCAGCTCCAGTGCAAATTCCCCTTCTCCCTGGGGAAATGCACTACCTTGATTTTGGGGGTTTAGGGGTGTTTTTGTTTTTCAGTTTTTTTTTTCCTTTGCCTTTTTTCCCTTTTATTTGGAGGGAATGGGAGGAAGTGGGAACAGGGAGGTGGGAGGTAGATTTTGTTTACTTTTTTAGCTCATTTCCAGGGGTGGGAATTTTTTTTTTAATATGTGCGATGAATAAAGTTGTTTTTGAAAATACAGTAATAAAAAAAGAGTGCCTAAAGAGACCAATGGGTGACTTATAATTTTCCCACACTTAACATATACAATTTGTGATTGCAATTTTTGTTTGTAAAATTTACAGTTTGTGGTGTTCTAATAACATCGGGTTAATCCAAAGCCTGTGTTAAAAAAGAATCTCTGGGCCGGGCGCGGTGGCTCACGCCTGTAATCCTAGCACTTTGGGAGGCCGAGGCAGGCAGATCACCTGAGGTTGGGAGCTCAAGACCAGCCTGACCAACATGGAGAAACCCCATCTCTACTAAAAATACAAAAGTAGCCAGGTATGGTGGCGCATGCCTGTAATCCCAGCTACTCAGGAAGCTGAGGCAGGAGAATAGCTTGAACCCGGGAGGTGGAGGTTGCGTGAGCCAAGACTGTGCCATTGCACTCCAGCCTGGGTAACAAGAGTGAAACTCCATCTCAAAAAAAAAAAAAAAATCCATACTGATCCCTATCAGAAGCTTCAGAAAATCCTTGAACTATCTAACCTATCTCCTACACTCCCTGCTTATGAATGCCCTAATTTAAGCTCATCATAAAGAGAAGCTAAAATATTTTCATCTAGCTAGTAATTCCAATTACTTCTTTTACATATCCTTTGCTAGATTGTATTCCTGTCTATCCTTTTGTGTTAGTGCTCCCCAGAGCCAAAACGTCAGTTCTATTCTCACTAATTATTTAATTCAGCATTCACTTGTTTATTCACTTAACAAATGTTTAATGACTGTGTACAGTGTGTTCAATGATGGGAATATAAGGAAAAATAAGACAGACTTCCTGCCTATGAGACTTACTGGTTTAGGCCAGACACAGTGGCTCACGCCTGTAATCTCAATACATTGTGAGACTGAGGCAAGAGGATTGCTTCAGCCTAGGAGTTTGAGAACAGCCTAGGCAACATAGCAAGACCTCACCTCTACAAAAAAAAAATTCAAAAATTAGCTGGATGTGATGGCACGCACCTGTAGTCCCAGCTACTCGGCAGGCTGAGACAGGAGGATTGCTTCGGCCCAGGAGGTCAAGGCTGCAGTGAGCCAAGATTGTGCCACTGCACTCCAGCCTAGGTGACAGAGTAAGACCCCATCTCAAAAAATAGAACAAAAAAATAAAGATAGTTGCTGATCTAGTCAAATAAATGACTTGAAGATAAATTATTGCAAGACAGAGTATAAATGCTTTAAGTATTTATGGATGAAATGATACAAAAGCTGAAAATATATACTAGATTGACCATATGCTAACAAAGTGTTGAACTGACTGAATAGCACCGAAGTTTATTTCCTCTTTTATTTCTGTATGTGTCTAACAATTTCCGTAATTTTTTAAAAAATAGAGTATTAGTATAAACAGAGGAATATATTGGTTGCCATGAATTATGGAGGAGCTGCATGAGATACAGATGCTCCTTGACTTATGATAGGGTTACATCCCAATAAACACATAATGAGTGGAAAACATCATAAATGCATTTACTGCTGACAGCACAACACAGTATGCTATAAGTTGTTTTACAACAACTGAATCTGCTTACTGGGGCCGGGGGTGGTTGCTCACGCCTGTAATCCCAGCATTTTGGGATGCTGAGGTGGACAGATCGCTTGAGCCCAGGAGTTTCAGACCAGCCCGGGCAATGTGACGAAACCCTGTCTCTACAAGAAAAAAAAATACAGAAAATAGCTGGGTGTGCTGAAGCACACCTGTGGTCCCAGCTACTTGGGAGGCTGAGGTGGTAGAATCATCGAGCCCAGGGATTCTGAGACTGCATTACGCTGTGATTATGCCACTGTACTCCAGCCTGGGCAACAGAGTGAGACCCTGTCTCAAAAACAAAAACCAAAAAACAAGAAATTTCTTATAATTATGGAGGCTGAGCAGTCCATGGTCGACGGGCCACAATTAGTAAGAGCCTTTTTTGCTAATGGAAACTCTGCAGAGTCCCGAGGTGACTCAGGGAATCCCATAGTGAGGGGGCTGAGCATGCTTGCTCAGGTCCCTTTTCCTCTTCTTATGAAGCCACTAGTTCCACTCCCATATTAACCCATTAATCTATTAATCCATGGATGGATTAATTCATTCATGAGGACAGGGTCCTCAAGATCCAATCACTTCTTGAAAACTCCACCTCTCTTGATACTGCCACATTTGGGCATTAAGTTTCAATATGAGTTTTTTTTTTTTTTTTGAGACAGGTTCTTGCTGTGTCACTCAGGTTGGAGTGTTGGCCAGGCTGGTCTTGAACTCCTGACTTCAAGTGATCTGCCCTCCTCAGCTTTCCAAACTGCTGGGATTACAGGCGTGAGCCACCGTGCCCGGACTGTCCCTAAGAGTTTTACTCTGGTTTAGCAACTGCCTAAGTTGCACTGCTGTTCTGGAAGCAGTCACTTTGAGCAGAGGTGTTAGACACTGGATGATATTTAGAGGAAGCTGGGAAAATGAGTTGCACAGACAGTAATTGTTGTAGGAATTCAGAGGGGAAATACATTTATCCAGATCAGGAAAGTCAAACAAGGCTATTCTCGAGGAAGGTGGTGATGACTGTGCCCCTTTTCTATCGACCTTGTGTGTTTGATCCTTATGCCTATTCCTGGATGGAAAAAGAATGAGCTGAATGGTCAGTGAATACCCTGGGGTGGTTTCCTACCAGAGTTAAATTATGCTCTGGACTTATTTTAGCTGTGGAACCTGTGCTAAAGAAGACTTCTAGGTGGGAGGCCTCGCCACTCAGAATTGGCTCTGTGTGGGCAGAGAGCAACCCCTAGTGGGCTTGTGGAAAGCATACTCTGAAAGCCACTTTTCTTCTTTTTTTTTTTTCTTTTTGAGACAGGGTCTCCATCTGTCATCCGGGCTGGAGTCCAATGGTGTGATCATAGCTCACTGCAGCCTCGATCTCCCAGGCTCAAGCAATCCTCCCACCTCAGCATCCCAAGTAGCTGGGACTGCAGGTACATGCCACCACGCACCTGGCTAATTTTTTTTATTTTTAGTGAGACAAAGTCTCACTATGTTGCCCAGGCTAGTCTCAAACTTCTGAGCTCAAGGAATCCTCCCACCTCAGCCTCCCAAAATGCTGGGATTACAGGCATGAGCCACACACCCGGCTCACTTTTCTTTATTCTGACCAAAACGAGGTGTTGTGTTTGTTTTTGCCTATGATATGGGCCTAATGTAGACCTTAGCTAATGAGACAACAGAATGGGGGATGTATCTATTTCCCCAAATCCTCAAGGTGAGAAATAAATTGATTCTCAACTTTTTTTCTGTAACCAAATATATACAATTATTTAATGCCCTTTCCTCTGTGCTCTGACACTTAAAGAAAGTACTGCTGTAAGAATCAGGTCTGAAATTAGGGCAGTAGTTAAGAACCTACAGTAAGTGGAGTACTTCGGGACCTAAATTGAGGGCAAGGCATTGATGGGGTATTAATATGGGGGTATAAATATAGGAGCTCATAATAAACAAGCTTCTTGGAGATCATCTCTGACATATCATTTACTCTGAAATACTGATTCATGAACAAATGGATGAGTATGGTGGCATTAAGACCTGTAGTTTTACTCACATAAGGTTGAAGGGGATGAGACCCCTGGTTTATCTAGCATTGTAACCATATTACAGAATTTTTGCCTTCTCCCGTAGTAGAATAGTAGAATTATTAAGAAGACATAGTAGCTTCTAACACTTAATGAGTACTGTCTATGTGAGAGAGACTAATAAGTACTACGCATGCCTTCCTTCATTTAACCCTCAGGTTAAAAATTTTCTCTGGTTGGGTGCGGTGGCTCATGCCTGTAATCCCAGCACTTTGAGAGGCAGAGGCGGGTGGATCATTTGAGGCCAGGAGTTCAAGACCAGCCTGGTCAACATGGTGAAACCCTGTCTCTACTAAAAACGCAAAAATTAGCTGGGCGTGGTGGCACACGCTGTAATTCCAGCTACTCGGGAGGCTGAGGCACAAAAATCGTTTGAACCCAGGAGGCAGAGGCTGCAGTAAGCTGAGATGCACCACTGCACTGTAGCCTGGGTGACAGAGCGAGACTCTGCCAAAAAAAAAAAGATAAAACTTCCCCAAGTTCACAAAGATTAGAGGGAGAACTGGGTTTTGCCTCCTGACTTCGGAGCCTAGACTCTTAACCATTGCTTTTTTTCTTTCTTTCTTTCTTTTTTTTTTTTTTTTTTTTTTTTTTGAGACAAGAGTCTTGCTCTGTCACCCAGGCTGGAATGCAATGGCGTGACCTTGGCTCAATGCAACCTCTGCCTCCTGGGCTCAAGCGATTCTCCTGCCTCAGCCTCCTGAGTAGCTGGAATTACAGGTGTGCGCCACCGTGTCTGGCTAGTTTTTGTATTTTTAGTAGAGATGGGGTTTTGCCATGTTGGCCAGGCCAGCCTGGAACTCCTGACCTCAGGTGATCTGCCCGCCTCAGCCTCCTAAAGTGCTGGGAATACAGGCGTGAGCCACCGCGCCTAGCCCTCTTAACCATTTCTCTAGCTGAGTGTGACTTGTCTGCCTTTCTCTCCAGTATTGTGATGTCTCTGTTTTTCAGGAATGGAGGTTCCTCTGCTGGCTCTATAGCCAGAGACCCAAAGTGAGAGCCATGTTTCTTGATTCAACCCTGGAAACCTTCTATGATAATTTTTAAAAATTACTAACCATTTATTGAGCACCTACAATATTTTAGTACCTTTGATACAGTAGATCCAGACCTTATGATAACAGTGTAACACAAATACCTATGTGGATGAATGGTTTTTAATCTTTTTGAGCTCACCCAAAGATTAAAAAGCCTTTTGTGAGATACTGGTGACAGCTCTGGATCTTCTTTCCAGAAAAATTCACTTATGCACGTATACATAGTATTGTACACAACTTCAGAAGAGGCTTCTAGGACCTACTGAAGTCCATCCTCTAGTAGTCCACAGACTCCAGGGTAAGAACTCTTGACTTATACAACCCTTTGTAGCTGACTCTTTTATGGCACTAAGGGTATAGAGAGTGTGGGGGGCATCTTATCCTCCTCATCTTCTCCTCAGAGAGAAATGTTTAGAATAGCTCCCTACATTAACCAAGTATCTCTGAATATTCTTTCTTTCTCTCTTGTACATAGGACTACAAGGGAAGAATGCAGACAATCAAATGTGTGGTTGTAGGAGACGAGGCTATAGGTAAAACCTGCCTCCTCATCAGTTATACAACAAATGTCTTTCCTGAGGAGTATATCCCCCCACTGTCTTTGACAACTATGGCGTCCAGACATCTGTGGATGGGCAAATCGTCAGCCTGAACACATGGGACACTGCTGGCCAAGAGGAGTATGATGACTGCAAACACTCTCCTAACCCCAGACCAGTATCTTTGTTATTTATTTTTCCATTGGCAACTTGGAATTTCCAATTTATGGGACTTGGTTATCTATGAGTGTGGGGAAGAGAAAATGGAATAAATTATGACTATGATTTCTAGGATATACAGCTAGATGGACAATCAGACAATAAGTTGCCAGTAGGGCAATGAAAAATGGACATGTCTGGCAGACGATTGGAAGCACAGGTATGGAGCCCTGAAGAGAGGTATGGGGCTGGAGATAGTGATGTTAACAGACATATTATGGCTGAAGTAATGAGAATGAAAAGGCAAGGAAATGATTCGAGAAAGTATTTCTGGAAAAGGGAGAAGAGAGTATCAAGTAGGAAAAGGTGGTCAATAGTGGCAAATGCACAAAAGTTCAAGAATGGTATTTCCAACCATATGCAAAAATTTTCAGCATCATTAGTCAATAGGGAAATGCAAATCAAAATTACAATGAAATACCACTTTACACCCACTAGGATGGTTAGAAGGAAAAAGATGGACAATAACAAGTGTTTACAAGGATGTGAAGAAACTGGAACCCTTATACACTGCTGGTGGGATTACAAAACGGTGCAGCTGCTCTGGCAAACAGTTTGGCAGTTCCTCAAAAAGTTAATTAAACATAAGAGTTACCATATGGACTCAGCAATTCGGCTCCTAGGTACAGACTGAGTATCCCTCATCTGAAATGCTTGGGACCACAAGTGTTTCAGATTTCAGGTTTTTTAAGAATCTGAAATATTCTGGAATATCTGCAAATATGTAAACATCCCTAATTCAAAAATTAGAAATCCAAATGCTCCAATGAGGATTTCCTTAGAGCATCAAGCAGGCATTCAAAAAGTTAAAGATTTTGGAGCATGTCAAGTTTTTGGATTTGGGATGCTCGATCTTTACATACCCAAGAGAAATAAAAACAAGTGTCCCTTAACTGTCTTACTTGCCTGAGAAATACAAAAAATTAAAATTAAAAAAAGCAAATGTGTGGTTCACGCCTGTAATCGCAGCACTTTGGGAAGCCGAAGCGGGTGGATCACGAAGCCAGGAGATCAAGACCAACCTGGCTAACACAGTGAAACCCTGTCTCTACTTAAAATAGAAAAAATTAGCCAGGTGTGGTGGCACGCGCCTATAGTCCTAGCTACTCGGCGGGCTGAGGCAGGAGAATCGCCTGAACCCAGGACGTGGAGGTTGCAGTAAGCCGACATCATGCCACTGCACTCCGGCCTGGGCAACAGAGCAAGACTCTGTCTCCAAAAAAAAACAAACAAACAACAAATGTCCACACAAAAGTCTGTACAAAAATGTTCACAAATGCATTATTTGCATTAGCCAAAATTACGAACAATCTAAAGGTCCATCAATTGACAGACAAAATGTGGGGCATCCATACAATGGAGTATTACATGATAAAAAAAATGAGGTTGGGCACAATGGCTCATGCCTGTAATCCCAGCATTTTGGGAGGCCAAGTCAGGAAGATCACTTGAGCCCAGGAGTTTGAGGCCAGCCTGGGCAACACAATGAGACTCTGTCTCTACAAAATAAAAAATAAAAATTAGCCAGGCATGGTGGCATGCGCCTGTGGTCCCAGCTACTTGAGATGCTAAGACGGAAGGATTCCTTGAGCCCGAGAGGGTGAGGCTGCAGTGAGCTATGATTGTAGCACTGCACTCCAGCCTGGACAACACAGTGAGACCCTGTCTCAAAAAAAAAAAAAAAAAAAAACCAGGAATGAAGTACTGATACATGTTACAATATGGATGACATGTTAAAACTGACCACTTTAGCCAGCTGGGCGTGGTGGCTCATGCCTGATTTAATCCCAGCACTTTGGGAGGCCGAGGCAGGCAGATCACCTGAGGTTGGGAGTTAAAGACCAGCCCAACCAACATGGAGAAACCCCGTCTCTACTAAAAATACAAAATTAGCCAGGAGTGGTGGGTGGCGCATGCCTATAATCCCAGGCACTTGGGAGGCTGAGGCAGGAGAATCGCTTGAACCCAGGAGGCAGAGGTTGCAGTGAGCTGAGATCACGCTATTGCATTCCAGCCTGGGCAACAAAAGTGAAACACCGTCTCAAACAAACAAACAAAAAACCTGACCACTTTAAATGGTTAAATTGCATAGTATGTGAATTATATTTCAATAAAGATGTTTAAATAAAAGGTTATTTCTGAAAGGTGGCCAGTGGATCCAGCAATTAGGATGTAGCTGGTACTTCAGCAGAAGACAAGTGCAGGGTTGTGAGGCATAAACAGTAAGTGAAAAAGTGGAGAACAGTATATGGAGCATGATGGTTAAGAGTACAGGCTCTGACGTTAGATATAACTGGATTAACATCTCTACTGTATCTTTTTTTTTTTTTTTTTTTTGAGACAGAGTCTCACTCTCTCGCACAGGCTGGAGTGCCGTGGTGCGATCTTGGTTCACTTCAACCTCCACCTCCCAGATTCAAGTGATTCTCATGCCTAAGCCTAGTGGTGGCTCATGCCCTGTAATCCCACCACTTTGGAAGGCCAAAGTCAGTGAATCGCGTGAGGCCAGGAGTTCAAGACTAGCCTGGCCAACATGGTGAAACCCCGTCTCTACTAAAAATACAAAAATTAGCCGGGCATGGTGGGGCGCAGCTGTAGTTCCAGCTACTTAGGAGGCTGAGACAGGAGAATCGCTTGAACCCAGAAGAGGAGGAAGTTGCAGTGAGCCAAGATCGTACCACCACACTCCTCCAGCCTGGGTGACAGAGTGAGACTGTCTCAAAAGAGAAAATCGGCCGGGTGCGGTGGCTCACACCTGTAATCCCAGCACTTTGGGAGGCTGAGAAAGGCAGATCACCTGAAGTCAGGAGTCCGAGACCAGCCTGGCCAACATGGCAAAACCTCATCTCTACTAAAAATAAAAAAATTAGCCCGGCGTGGTGGTGCATGCCTGTAACCCCAGTTACTCAGGAGGCTGAGGCAGGAGAATCGCTTGAACACAGGAGACAGAGATTGCACTGAACCAAGATCGCAGCACTGCATTCCAGCCTGGGCGACACAGCGAGACTCCATCTCCAAAAAAAGAAAATCACAAATGTAGGTTAGAAATGCCCCTAAAAGGCCGGGTGCAGTGGCTCACACCTGTAATCCCAGCACTTTGGGAGGCCAAGGCGGGTGGATCACGAGGTCAGGAGATCTAGACCATCCTGGCTAACACAGTGAAACCCTGTCTCTACTAAAAATACAAAAAATTAGCCAGGCGTGGTGGCTGGCGCCTGTAGTCCCAACTACTTGGCAGGCTGAGGCAGCAGAATGGCATGAACCCGGGAGGTGGAGCTTGCAGTGAGCTGAGATAGTGCCACTGTACTCCAGCCTGGGTGAAAGAGCAAGACTCCGTCTCAAAAAAAAAAAAAAAAGAAAAAGAAATGCCCCTAAAGGTAATGTCATCTTCCTCTTTTTTTTTTTAGTACATGTGCAGGATGTGCAGATTTGTTACACAGGAAAACGTGTGCCATGGTGGTTTGCTGCACACATCAACCCATCACCTCATCATTAAAAAAATAAATTTTTTGAAGCTATTTAAACACTACAGGCCTGTATGTTCATCTGGAAAATGAGGGTTATAACAGTATCCATTTTAAAGATTTCTTATGGCGAAATAAAGAAAATAATGCAGCCAGGCGCAGTGGTTCATGCCTGTAATCCTAGCACTTTGGGAGGCCGAGGTGGGTGGATCACAAGGTCAGGAGTTTGAGACCAGCCTGACCAACATGGAGAAATCCCGTCTCTACTAAAAATACAAAAATTAGCCAAGTGTGGTGGTGGGCGCCTGTGATCCCAGCTACTCGGGAGGCTGAGGCAGGAGAATCGCTGGAACCTGGGAGGCAGAGGTTGCAGTAAGCCGGGATGGCACCACTGCACTCCAGCCTGGGCGACAGAGCAAGACTCCAGCTCAAAAAAAAAATAAAATAAAAAGAGGTAATATGAGTTGGTCCGGAAATATAGGAAACAAAGGCATCCCAGAAAGAGAGCAAAGACTGGGAGAGCAAAGACTGCAAAGTCATGAAGAAATGATAGGGGACATTTTGTGAAATATAATGCTGAGTGTGGCAGGGGTTGATAGTGGGTATGGGAGCCAGTCATTGGAGATGGAAAGTAGATAAATGGGTTGGGCCTGCTTGTGAAAGGTTTTAAAATTCACGTAGTACTACTATCCCATGTTTACAGATGAGAAAACTGAGGAGGGTATGAGAAGTTAAATAACTTGTCTACGGTAACTCAATTAGTAAGTGCCAGAGCCATGATTTATACTTCATCTGTACTCCGAATCCCTACATTTATATCTGTGAATCTGTGCTCAAGGATGCAAATGGAAACCAGAAAACCTTATCCTTTACATGCAGAAGCTATACTGTTTCCTCTTTTTAAGACACAGCAACAGGCCAGGCGCAGTGGCTCATGCCTGTAATCCTAGCACTTTGGGAGGCCGAGGTGGGCAGATCGGTTGAGCTCAAGAGTTTGAGACCAGCCTGGGCAACATGGCGAAACCCCATATCTACCAAAAAAATACAAAAATTAACAGGGTGTGAAGGCAAGCACCTGTAGTCCCAGCTACTCAGGAGGCTACTGGGCAACAGGAGTGAAACCCTGTCTCACAAGGGGAAAAAAAAAGACAGATTTCTTCCTCTTTGTCTTCTCAGCTTTTGAGCAAAGTGAACATGTAACAGCACCTCTAACAAATTTGTAGACCAAATCAAAGATTCAGACACAGCAAATATGGTCACAAGTGCATACTCTACACAGGTTCCATCCACACTGAATGTCTCTCTCTTTTTTTTTTGAGACAGAGTCTCGCTCTGTTGCCCAGGCTGTAGCGCAGTGGCACGATCTCGGCTCACTGCAAGCTCCGCCTCCCGGGTTCACGCCATTCTCCTGCCTCAGCTTCCTGAGTGGCTGGGACTACAGGCGCCCGCCACCACGCCCAGATAACTTTTTGTATTTTTAGTAGAGATGGAGTTTCGCCATGGCCTCGATCTCCCGACTTCCTGATCCGCCCACCCTGGCCTCCCAAAGTGCTGGGATTACAGGCGTGAGCCACCGTGCCCGGCCGAATGTCTCTCTTTTGTACTAACCTAGGACCACCTCTTCCACTACATTCCATGGAACTGTTTCATTGCAACGAATAGACTCCAAATTCTCCAGAGGATATAAGAATTAAACAGTGGGAATAAAAAGAAGTGACATTAGGCCGGGCACAGTGGCTCACACCTGTAATCCTGGGAGGCTGAGGCGGGTGCATCATGAAGTCAGGAGTTAAAGACAAGCCTGACCAACATGGTGAAACCCAGTCTCTACTAAAAATACAAAAATTAGCCAGGCATGGTGGCACACGCCTGTAATCCCAGCTACTTGGGAGGCTGAGGCAGGAGAATCACTTGAACCGAGAGGCAGAGGTTGCAGTGAGCCAAGATTGCGCCACTGCACTCCAGCCTGGATGACAGAGTGAGACTCCAACCCCCTCTTAAAAAAAAAGAAGTGATATTTATTAAATGACTGAAAATGTACATTACCTGATTTTCATACCCACAAATGAATGCACAAATACACTGTAGTCCTCTCAGTCCAATCTAGTCTGAATTTAGGGCCAGTAAGGAATAAGGATCTGAACAGTGACCTTTGCAATCATGGAACATTTGATTCTTACCATTGTAGGTTGCACTATTTTTCACAATTAGCTCCAGATGCTCTCTGAACTCTTCCCGAGATGGGTAGAGGCGTTTACGCACGTTTTCACGGAGTGTTTGTAGGTCCATTGGCCGAGTGATGATTTTGTAGTAGTCCTTTACAACCTTTGCATTGACTGGAGTGTGGAAAGGGTATGTCTGCAAACAAGGGCCAGAACCATACATCAGCAAAGAACACTTGCCAGAGCCAATTCCTGAAGCCTCTCACATCTTACCTATCTACCTGGCTATCAACTCTGAAAGCAATCTTTCTAAATGGAGCAGGTCTGTTTCCTCTACTAAACTGCTTAAAAAAAAAAAAAAAAAAAAAAAAAAAACTAAATCCTTAAAAATTAGGCATTCCAGTTACCTAAATCTATAGATTACTGCCCTCTATTGGAAGTCACAGACAGAACAAAAGGCCTTGACATCCCTACTATAGATATCCAATGCAATGAACTCACATTTGGAAGATCTCTCATGTCATTGATGATAGACTCCAAGATGGATGACAGCGTCACCATAGGATCTGTGCGGCGCCGGTGGATGGACTTATGAGGTCTCTAAGGAGAAACATGAAAACAGAATGCTTCCTCAGACCAAAAAAAAACCCACATTCTCTCCAGGCACAGTAGCTCACGCCTGTAATCCCAGCACTTTGGGAGGCTGAGGTGGGCAGACCACTTGAGGCCAAGAGTTCAGCACCAGCCTGGGCAACATGGCAAAACCCCATCTCTACTAAAAATACAAAAATTAGCTGTGTGTGGTGGCACATACCTGTAATCTGAACTACTCAGGAGGCTAAGGTGGGAGGATCACTTGAACCTGGGAGGCAGAGGTTGCAGTGAGCCAAGATCACACCATTGCACTCCAGCCTGGGTAACAGAGCGAGACTCTGTCTCAAAAAAAAAAAAAAAAAAAAAAAATCTGCCGAGCACAGTGGCTCACACCTGTAATCCCAGCACCTTGGGAGGCCAAGGCGAGTGGATTACCTGAGGTCAGGAGTTCAAGACCAGCCTGGTCAATATGGCAAAACCCATCTCTACTAAAAATACAAAAATTAGCTGGGCGTGGTGGTGTGAGCCTGTAATCCCAGCTACTTGGGAGGCTGGGGCAGGAGAATTGCTTGAACCTGGGAGGTGGAGGTTGCAGTGAGCCGAGATTGTGCCACTGCACTCCAACCTGGGCGACAGAGTGAGATTCTGTCTCAAAAAAAAAAAAAAAAAAATCCACTTTCTCTAACTAGACAAACGTATTTTAGAAATCTTATAATGAACAGTACACATAATTCTCAGGGCAAGACAAATGGAGAATCTAAGGCTGTCAGAGCTATGGCACACACGGCTGGGGAATCAATGAGAACCCACCTAATCAGAAGGAAGCAATACACATACTCACATTCAAATAGTCACAATGAACAGTGGTTCCAACTCGCCGTTTCTTCTTTGGAGGAAGCTGTTGTTTAGGAAACTTGAGAACCAGAGATTTTCTGCGAACCTCATCCGCACTAAAATCAAAACACTTTAGTAAGATACAGCCCATATTTCTAGTTCCCAGGGGAAAAAAAAGCAACTATAATAAAAAAAAGTCCAAGGTACCTAAGCATGAGCCTAGGGAGGAAAAAGCCAAACCAAAGGCCAGACATCCACCTTCTAAGGCTCAGATCAGGCAAGCCCTCATAGGCTCTCCAAGTTAATAAATAACTAGGCAAGTCACAACTTTACTTCAGTTTTCTATTGGGAAGATAAGGAAACCAGGCTAAAGAATTTTAAGAATCCTTCCAGTTCCAACATTCTTTTTTTTTTTTTTTTGAGACGTAGTTTTGCTCGTCACCCAGGCTGGAGTGCAATGGCGCAATGTCAGCTCACTGCAACCTCCACCTCCCAGGTTCAAGTGATTCTCTTGCCTCAGCCTCCCGAGTAGCTGGGATTACAGAAGCTCACCACCACGCACAGCTAATTTTTGTATTTTTAGTAGAGACAGGGTCTCGCCATGTTGGTTGGGCGGGTCTTGAACTCCCGACCTCAGGTGATCCACCCACCTTGGCATCCCAAAGTGCTGGGATTACAAGTGTGAGCCATCGAACCCAGCCCCAACATTCTATCTAAAATGTTAAAAGGCTAGGAAACCTAACTCATTCAAGAATGGAAATAAGAAATTAAAAACTGGTTTGAAAACAGAAAACAAACTAGTTTGGACTTCCCTCAATCATTAAAGCTCATTCACCTTCTTCTTTTCCACTATAAGGGACCATGGTATCACATTTTTTCTTCTTCATTTTTTAAATTTAAAAACCGTTTTTTCAGTAATAGAGACAAGGTCTCACTGTATTGCCTAAGCTGGTCTCGAACTCCGGAGTTCAAGTGATCCTCCCACCTCAGCCTCCCAAAGTGCTGGGATTATAGGCATGAGCCACCACATCCGGCCCATCTTCCTCTTCTAATGTGTTTCAAAAAACAATGACTATTACAGATATTAATAATTAAATCAACAAGGATGGAGGCTGGGTGTGATGACTCACGCCTGTAATTTCAGCACTTTGGAAGGCCCAGGCAGGTGGATTGCCTGAGCTCAGGAGTTCGAGACCAGCCTGACCAACATGGTGAAACCCCATCTGTACTAAAAATACAAAAATTAGCCAGGCGTGGTAGCACGTGCCTGTAGTCCCAGCTACTTGGGAGGCTAAGGCAGGAGAATCACTTGAACCCAGGAGGCAGAGGTTGCAGTCAACTGAGATTGCACCACTGCACTCCAGCCTGGGCATATAAAATAAATCAACAAGGATGGGAAAAGGAACCCAAAACTAAATACAAACAGAAATGAATGACTGTAACTGTATCAAATTGATTTCTTAAATTACACACAAAAAAAGAAGTGATTCAAATATGTTTGGAATACCCTAACTATACCTCAGTGGCATGCAGTCCAAGAAAAATAAACTACGAAAAACATCTCGAACCTACTTTATGGGTTTGTTGGTGGTAGTGGTATTATTATAGTAATTCTGAAACTATTTTGTACATACCATAGGACAGAGCAAATTTCTCAATAAATATATTGATTTCTAAGTAAATATATACAGAAATTAAGTTATTTCCTGAGAATGTATACAAATATGAAATAAGGGAAGATGAGAAAAGAAGATCAATAGATATAAACTAAATTGGAGGTCATCAGTATAAAGTTGTAATTTAAAATATATGTATACCAGCTGAGCGTGGTAGCTCATGCCTATAATCTCAGCACTTTGGGGGGTGGAGGCGGGCAGATCACCTGAGGTCGGGAGTTCGAGACCAGCCTGACCAACATGGAGAAACCCTGTCTCTATTAAAAATACAAAATTAGCAGGGCAAGGTGGCACGTGCCTGTAGTCCCAGTTACTCGGGAGGCTGAGGCAGGAGAACTGCTTGAACCGGGGAGGCGGAGGTTATGGTGTGCCACACTCCAGCCTGGGCGACAGAGAAAGACTCCGTCTCAAAAAGAAAAAGGAACCTGGACTTTTGGAGAAATGGCTGACTCTAGATATATAAGATAAGAAAATTTGAAAGAGAGCTTTTAACATCTTGTGCCAGAAGGCTGGGCGCGGTGGCTCACGTCTGTAATCCCAGCACTTTGGGAGGCCCAGGCGGGCGGATCACGAGGTCAGAAGTTCAAGACCAGCCTGGCCAACATGGTTAAAACCCATCTCTACTAAAAACACAAAAATTAGCCGGGTGTGGTGGCACATGTCTGTAATCCCAGCTACTCAGGAGGCTGAGGCAGGAGAATCCCTTGAACCCGGGAGGCAAAGGTTTCAGTGAGCCGAGATTGCACCACCGCACTCCAGGCTGGGCAAAGGAGTGAGACTGTCTCGAGAAAACAAAAACAAAAACAAAAACATCTTGTGCCAGAAAGCAAGGAAGTTCTCAAATATTTATAGGGTCATTTAAAAAAAAAAACAAACCACAGGATCTGGCTTGAGGGAGTCAAATTTGGGACACTATGTGAGCATCAAAATTAATTATGTTAAGGAATTATAAAACATTAAATTTCCAAAGGAAAGAATTTCAGAATCCATAGTAATACTTGGAGAGTAGAAAGCTCTTTTTTATAGAAAAATGTTAGCTAATGTTGAAGAAATGCTAGAATTCGAAAAATTACCATTTTGGAACCCCCACTGAAATAACTGAATAAAGCAATGGTCATCAACCGATGCTAAAACTATTAAAAGATTGTCAGGGAACAAGATATTCATCAACATGTTAATTACAAAGAAAAAACATACTTTATTATAGGATCTGAGGATCACCATTTTAACAAGATGATCAAAACAGTGGGAAAACCTGACATTATGTGCTTGCTGATGTAGTATAGTAAGTATATCACCTAAATATGACATTAAATGTCTTGCCGGCCAGGCGCGGTGGCTCACGCCTGTATTCTCAGCACTTTGGGAGGCCGAGGCGGGCGGATCACGAGGTCAGGAGATTGAGACCATCCTGGCTAACACGGTGAAACCCCGTCTCTACTAAAAATACAAAAAATTAGCCGGGCGAGGTGGTGGGCGCCTGTAGTCCCAGCTACGCGGGAGGCTGAGGCAGGAGAATGGTGTGAATCCCAGGGGGCGGAGCCTGCAGTGAGCCGAGATCGCGCCACTGCACTCCAGCCTGGGTGAAAGAGCGAGACTCCGTCTCAAAAAAAAATGTCTTGCCAACAACATTTAATTGGAATCTGATCAATGAGAGAACAGACAATTCCAGAATGTGGAATATTTTGAGGCAATTGGCCTGGAATCTTCAAAAAATTCAATGTCATGAAAAACATAAATGGGGCTGGGTGCAGTGGCTGATGCCTGTAGTCACAGCACTTTGGGAAGCTGAGGCAGGAGGATTGCTTGAGCCCAGGAGATTGAGACCAGCCTGGGCAACATGGCAAAATCCTGTCTCTACAAAAAATACAAAAATTAGCCAGGTGTGGTACTGCACACCTGTAGTCTCAACTACTCTGGTTGCTGAGGTGAGAGGATAACTTAAAACTGGGAGGTGCAGGTTGCAGTGAGCTGAGATCATGCCCCTGCACTCCAGCCTGGGTAACAGAACCAGACCCTATCTCAAAAAAAGAAAAAAAAAAAAAAAAAAAGAAAAGAAAAACATAAAAGGTAGGGAAAATCATTCTAGATTAAGAGAGATTCAAAATATATTTAATGTTTGAACTGGGATTGAATCCAGAACTGGGGACGGAAGCAATAAAGGACACTGAGACAACTGGGGAAGACTAAATGAGATCTGAATATTATATATTATTACATTAATATTAACTTTCTTAGGAGTGAAATATGATGCCTGCAACTTAGTTCCAAATGATTTAGGAGAAAAAAAGTTTTAGGTATATAAAGATGAAGAAAATGTGACAAAATGTTAACAATTAGTGAATTTAGAGGAATTATATACTGTACTCTTTCAACTTTTCTGTAGGTTTGCCATTTTCAAACTAAAAAGTTAGGGGAAAGAACTTTACAACTTCTCCATTTTATTATCTATTAAACTCTCTGAGGGCAAGACACAAGTATAAGCAGTTTCTATGTCTCGTCCATCTTTTAGGATGGTCCTTTATTAGAACACTACGAGGCCGGGCGTGATGGCTCACGCCTGTAATCCCAACGCTTGGGGAGGCCGAGGTGGGAGAATCACTTGAGGACAAGAGTTTGAGACCAGCATGGCCAACATGACGAAACCCTGTCTCTACTAAAAATACAAAAATTAGGCCGGGCATGGTAATCCCAGCACGCCTGTAATCCCAGCACTCTGGGAGGCCTAGGCAGGCGGATCACTTGAGGTCAGGAGTTCGAGTCCAGCCTGGCCAACATAATGAAACCTCATCTCTACAAAAATACAAAAATTAGCCGGGCGTGGTGGCGTGCGCCTGTAATCCCAGCTACTCAGGAAGCTGAGGCATGAGAATCGCTTGAACCCAGGAGGCAGAGGTGGCAGTGAGCCACTGCACTCCAGCCTGGGCAACAGAGCAAGACTTTATCTTAAAAAAAACACAACAGGCTGGGCGCGGTGGCTCACGCTTGTAATCCCAGCACTTTGGGAGGCCGAGGCGGGCGGATCACGAGGTCAGGAGATCGAGACCACGGTGAAACCCCATCTCTACTAAAAATACAAAAAAAAAAAAAATTAGCCGGGTGTGGTGGCAGGCGCCTGTAGTCCCAGCTACTCAGAGAGGCTGAGGCAGGAGAATGGCGTGAACCCGGGAGGCGGAGCTTGCAGTGAGCCGAGATTGAGCCACTGCACTCCAGCCTGGGCGACAGAGCGAGACTCCGTCTCAAAAAAAAAAAAAAAAAAAAAAAAAAAAACACAACAAGATTAGGGACCTTGCAAATATTTTAAGTGTCTAGAAGTAGAACAAGAAGAGATAACTGACATCTACTATATGTCAGGCACTGTACTGTATGCTTTGTAGTCTGTTTCATTTTATCTTCTTAACTATCCTGGTAAGGGTGGTTTTATTTTGTAACTAAGGAAACAGACTCAGAAGTTAGGCAGCATGTTCCAAAACAAGTGGTACAACCTAATGAGTGTTATAATTTTCATTACTGGCAATAATAACTGAGGAAACGCCATCAAAATTCCTGTTCCTTCAGTTCCACTTCAGAAAACACATCACATCTACCCCTGCCAGCCACCAATATACCAACCTCAAATAAATCTGTCCCATAGCACTTCCTGCCTGGTATCTCTTACCTCTCAATTAGCTGTTTCCCCAAGACAATTTTGGTCCCTTCAACCTTGATAAGTTCTTCATTATCATTATGAATGACTGTCTTTTCCAACTCCTCCTCCTGTTCTTCTGTCATGGCAACAGGGTTGGAAGGTGGTGCATTTGTTTGATAATAGAGGGGGCAGAATTTGTTAGTCCTCATGTGTCCAATGGCACCACATGCCCCACATTTCAGCTGCAAAAGGAAAAGTATCAAACACGTCAGAGGTAAGTAGGCTGAAACACACATCAGAGATAAGCAGGTAAGAAATAAAGTCATCCCTCAGTATATGCAGGGGACTGGTTCCAGGACCCCCAAGTATACCAAAATCCACACATAGTGAAGCCCATATATGCAAAAAGCCAGCCCTCCATATACACAGGCTCCACATACCACGATCCACACATAAGTGGAACCATGCAGTTCAAACCCGTGTTGTTCAAAGCTCAACTGTACATACAAGACGGGAAAAACAAAGTCAGCTTCAGAACTTTTGCTCTAATAGAATTGTTATGCACTGATCAACCAGAAGCCACTAGACAAAACTGCATGTATGGAAATGACACATGGAAAAAAAATGAAATCCAGAGACTAAACATTGCTTTAAAAATCAGGTAAGAAGAAAAAAGAGAAGATTTCCACTCCCAACTTAAGTTGTAAACTATGAAAATATTAAATATGCAGGAGACAAGCTGTTGGAAGCCCATCTACATTCAGCAGCATAATCAGCCTGCTGGGTGTATTCCCATTCTCTAGTCAAAACAAGAAAAAGCTTCGATAACACCAAGTCTCCATCTCAGTTTTGCAAATGAGTAGCTCTGGTATCCTAGACCTGTTTCATCTGTAAAATGGGGCCAATACTGTATCACACTTATCTAATGCCACATACAAAAAGGAACTAACACTTAATGACCTCAGTATGCGTTAAGAACAGCTTCATTTGTTGAATATTTTATAGTTTATAAAGTGCTTCCCCTGAATTATATCATTTAATACAACACCACTGTGAACATATCATTTTATATTAGACAAAACAAGTTTGGAGAGGTTAAGGTCACAGATCTATTAAATGGCAGAAACAGAACCTGAATTCAGATCTTCCGTTTCCAAGCTCATGGCTCTTTCCACTGTACCACAACTGCCTCATCTTAGGATGCTTATTACAACACAGTAGTATCTGTGATCCTAAGTTATGGAAAACAACTTGTATGTTTTACTTTTGTTGCTTCTTTTAATATGTACAATATTTTAAAGTTACATATTTAAAAATACATACACACAGACAAGAGACATGAAAGTACATGTTAAAAAACCTACCAAACTTGGGCCAAGAGCAGTGGCTCATGTGTGTAATCCCAGAACTTTGGGAGACCAAAGTGGGAGGATCGCTAGAAGCCAGGAGTTCGAGATCAGCCTGGCCAACATAGTAAAACCCCGTCTTTACTAAAAATACAAAAAATTAGCCGGGCATGGTGGTGCACGCCTGTAATCCCAGCTACTTGGGAGGCTGAGGCATGAAAATCTCTTCAACCCGGAAGGCGGAGGTTGCAGTAAGCGGAGATCACACCGTTGCACTCCAGCCTGAGCGATAAAGCAAGACTCTGTCTCTAAAAAAACCAAACAAACAAACAAAAAAACCTACCAAATCTATCTCAACTCCTAGAAAATATTTCAGATAAAGAATAAGGCCAGGCATGGTGGCTCATGCCTGTAATCCCAGCACTTTGGGAGGCCGAGGTCAGGAGTTCAAGTCCAGCCTGGCCAACATGGTGAAACCCCGTCTCTACTAAAAATACAAAAATTAGCTGGGCATGGTGGCGGGCACCTGTAATCCCAGCTACTCGGGAGGCTGAGGCAGGAAAGTCGCTTCGAACGGGAAGGTGGAGGTTGCAGGGAGCCGAGATGGCGCCACTGCACTCCAGCCTGAGCAACAAGAGTGAAACTCCATCTCAAAAAAAAATTAGCTGGGCGTGGTAGCACACGCCTGGTAGCACAGCTACTTGGGAGGCTGAGGCGCAAGAATCACTGGAACCCAGGAGGTGGAGGTTGCAATGAGCTGAGATTGTGCCATTGCACTCCAGCCTGGGTAACAGAGTGAGACTCTGTCTCAAGAAAAAAAAAAAAAAAAAAAAAAAAAGAAGAATAAATAACAAGCCAGGCGTGGTGGCTTATGCCTGTAATCCCAGCACTTTTGGGAGGCAGAGGCTGGTAGATCACCAGGTCAGGAGTTCGAGACCAGCCTGGCCAAAATGGTGAAACCTCGTCTCTACTAAAAATACAAAAAATTAGCCAGGCATGGTGGCGGACATCTGTAATCCCAGCTATTCGAGAGGCTCTGGCAGGAAAATCACTTGAACCCAGGAAGCGGAGGTTGCAATGTGCTGAGATCGCGCCACTGCACTCCGGCCTGGGCAATAGAGTGAGACTCTGTCTCAAAAAAAAAAAAAAAAAAAAAGAATAAATGACAAGCCAGGCATGGTGGCTCATGCCTGCAATCCCAGCATTTTGGCAAGCCAAGGTAGGAGGATCACTTGAGCTCAGGAGTTTGAGACTAGCCTAGGCAACATGGCAAAACCCTGTCTTCTACAAAAAATACAAAAATTATCCGGGTGTGGTGGCACGTGCCTGTAGTCCCAGCTACTTGGGAAGCAGAGGTAGGAGGATGGCTTGAGCCCAGGAGGCAGAGGCTGCAGTGAGCCGAGATCATGCCAGTGCGCCCCAGCCTGGGCAACAGAGCCAGACCCTGTCTTAAAAAAAAAAGAGAACAATAGCACCAGATTTGGTGTGGAATTGTTAATACCACTCACATTAGTATTGAGGACACCTCCAAGTAGTCACATCAATTCAAACCAGCTTTCCACAATATACTTCCCTCATTCCCAGTAAAGGAGGATATCAAAAGAGGATGTCAAAAGCTAAAGGAAAAGGTATACATTCTTCCTTTGCTCCATTAGCCGTAATCATACCACATTATACTTACTTTTAGGTCAGGACGCTCCTTCATTTTCTTGGGCTTCTTCTCAGGAGGACCCTTAAGCTTCTCCTTTTCCTGGTTCCGCTTAAGCCGCCTCAGTTGCTCTTGAATCCTCCGCCGTTCTTTTCGCATCTCTTCCCGATGTTGTTCATCAAAAAGGGCAAATTTTCGACTGAACAATGTGGGCAGCAGAGGAAGAAAAATCACAGGACCATAAGCAAATCTTAACCAAGAAGACTATCGTGATAGCTAACATCTCAGGACTAAAGTAATCCATCCAGGCTAAGATAAAAGGGGCTACATGCCATTCCCACCTCCCTCCCTAGTTAGCCCTCCATTTGCAGAGGTAACTCTCTTAGAGTAAGTCCTGAGTAATCTCTAAGATTTTTTTTTTTTCTTGAGACAGAGTCTCCCTCTGTCACCCAGGCTGGAGTGCAGTGGCGAGATCTTGGCTCACTGCAACCTCTGCCTCCCAGGTTCAAGCGATTCTCCTGCCTCAGCCTCCCAAGTAGCTGGGATTACAGGTGCGTGCCACCACACCCAGCTAATTTTTGTACTTTCAGTAGAGACAGGGTTTCACCATGTTGGTCAGGCTGGTCTCCAACTCCTGACCTCGTGATCCGCCCGCCTCAGCCTCCCCAAGTGCTGGGATTACAGGCATGAGCCACCGTGCCCGGCCAGTAATCGCTAAGATTTTTGCAAACCAACCAATCAAAATGCAAAGGACCAAATTGGAACAAGACATGCCTTCATCTTGTGGCAAATACTGAATAGAATTTTCCCTGTAATTTGGCTCTATTCAAACCCAATCTAAAGGCAAGATAGTTCTCAATTACAGCACAGTTCTAGAAATAACTGTGAAGAATCCTGTCACTAAAACTCAAGCACCCATCCCAATCACCATTCCCCACCATTATTATTATTCTCCCTATCACACTCGAAAGTGGTGAATCAGGCCAGGTGCCATGGTTCATGCCTGTAATCCCAGCACTTTGGGATGAGGCAGGCAGATTGCTAGAGCCCAGGCAACACCAGCCTGGTCAACATGGCAAAACCCCATCTCTACTAAAAATACAAAAATTAGCTGGGCACGGTGGTGCGTGTCTGTAATCCCAGCTACTCTGGAAGTTGAGGCACGAGAATCACTTGAACCCGAGAGATGGAGGTTGCAATGAGCCGAGATCACACCGCTTCACTCCAGCCTGGGCCACAGAGCAAGACTCTGTCCTCAAAGAAAAAAAGGAAGTGGTAAATCAAACTCACATGAATTCCTCATCTTTTGTAGTCCGTATGCGCACATAGGCATCAATGACAGCTGGTTTTCGGACTGTTTCACAGCGAACATACTCTTTCCCCTCTTCATCTCGAAACGTGCGATAAATCTTGAGACAGCGTCCAGTGGCAGAAGAGTTAAGGCTAGTCACGGAAGCTGTGTCATCATCTCTGTGATTGTTTCCTGATGCTGCTGAGCCTGCTGCTGCAAGGTAGGTAGAAAAGATTTCCAAACGTTCCCCTTATCTCCCAAATGATCATTTTTTTGGGGTTGAGTGGAGCTATCAAAGCTCAACATGCCACAAAACTATGGTTCTACAAAAAGCATCAAAGTCATCATCAGCCCCAAGAATATGCTGATTTGTCCTTTCCTGACTTCATTTTAGGCACTGCCAATTTCCCCACTTTTTTTTTTTTTTTTTTTGAGACAGGATCTCTCTCGCTCTGTTGCCCAGGCTGGAGTATAGTGGTGCAATCTCGGCTCACTGCAACCTCCACCTCCCAGGCTCAATCCATCCTCCCAGCTCAGCTTCCTGAGTAGCTCGGACTACAGGCATGTACCACCACACCCAGCTAAATTTTTGTAGAGACAGGGTCTTGTCACATTGCCTAGGGTGGTCTCTAACTCCTGGGCTCAAGAGATAGGCCAGCCTTGGCCTCCCAACATGCTGGGATTACAGGCCTAAGCCACACGCCTGGCCAATTTCCCAACTTTTCTAAGTACAAAAAGTTCTGAAAGAACCTCAAAGAACTACATGTTTGCTATAGGAGATAGACAAGCAGATTCCTCTGAACAACAGTGCAAGAGAAAAAGACCAAGTAGGAAGTGGGTGATGATCACATTACAGATAAAAGCACGCAAGGCCGAGTACAGCGGCTCATGCCTATAATCCCAGCATTTGGGGAGGCTAAGGTGGGAGGATCGCTTGAGCCCAGGAGTTTGAGACCAGCCTGGTCAACAAAGAAGACACTGTCTCTACAAATTTAACTAGCCAGGTGTGGTGGTACACACCTGTGGTCCCAGCTACTCAGGAGGCTGAAGTGGGAGGATCCCTTGAGCCCAGGAGGTTGAGGCTGCAGTAAACAAGCCATGGTTGCGCCACTGCCCTCCAGCCTGGGCAACAGAATGAGGCCCTGTTTCAAAAAAAAAAAAAGTACCCAAGCATGCAACTCAGGGAAAAATGGCACTACAAAAACAAGTTCCGAGTCTTAAAGCCTAACATATGCTTCTCAAACATTAATATGAATAGGAATCACCTGGGGATCTTGTTCAAATGTAGGTTATCTTTCTTTTTCTTTGAGAAGTAGTTTCACTCTGTCGCCCAGGGTAAAGTTCAATGGCGTACTCTCAGCTCACTGCAACCTCTGCTTCCCAGGTTCAAGCGATTCTCCTGCCTCAGCCTCCCAAGTAGCTGGGATTACAGGCACCCACCATCATGCCCAGCTAATTTTTGTAGAGATGGGGTTTCACCATGTTGGCCAGGATGGTCTTAAACTCCTGACCTCGGGTGATCCGCCCGCCTCGGCCTCCCAAAGTGCTGGGATCACAGGCGTGAGCCACCGCACCCAGCTGCAAATGTAGGTTCTAATTTAGTAGATGTGGAGTGAGGCCTGAGATTCCACATTTCTAATTCCCAAATGATATAGATACTGTGTTCCAGGACTACACTAGAAAACATAGATGACCACATTGGTGAAAGGGCTATATCACATTTTTACAAAGGACCCAAAACAATGAAATTACACAAAACTTTTACAGAAAAGAGGAAACAAAGGAAGACTACTGCGACTGAGAAGTCATATAAATCTTCATCATCAGCCTTTATCCTCTCTCGCAGTATCTACATCCAAGTTTTCAACTGCCTCTTTGACATGTATACTTCAAGGGTGTCAAAGGGACCTCAAACTCCACATATTATACATTCCCTTCCTAACTTCTTTTGAGACAGGGTCTCACCCTGTCACCCAGGCTGGAGTGCAGTGGCACAATCTCAGCTCACTGCAACCTCTGCCTCCCAGGCTCAAGCGATCCTCCCACCTCAGCCTCCCAAGTAGCTGGAATTATAGGTGCCTGCCACCACATCTAATTTTTGTATTTTCTGTAGAAACAGGGTTTCACCATGTTGCCCAGGCTGGTCTCAAACTCCTGGGCTCGTGTGATCCTCTCACTTTGACCTCCCGAAGTGCTAGGATTACAGGCATGAGCCAGCATGTCAGACCTTGAAATTCACTACTTTAATCAATGGTACCAACATCTTTCTAGTAATCCCAGAGTGAAATCTTAAGGTTGCCTTGATTTTCATCCTTAATGCCCTCCATATCCCAACCCAATTCAGGTCTTTATTATTCCCACCCTCAATTTCTACAATTTTAAAACTCTTTTCAGGGTCTAAGACTCCTTCTGAGGGTCTTCTGAAAGCCATGAATGTTCTCAGAAAATGCACATTTAAGGCCAGGCACAGTGGCTCACGCCTGTAATGCCAACACTTTCGGAGGCTGAGGCAGGCAGATCACTTTGAGCTCAGGAGTTCGATACCATCCTGGGCAACATTTTCTACAAAATAAAAAAATTAGCCAGACATGGTGGCATGCACTATAGTCCCAGCTACTCAGGAGGCTGAGGCAGGAGGAATACAAAATACAAAAATTAGCCAGACATGGTAGCATGCACCTAGTCCCAGCTACTCAGGAGGCTGAGGCAGGAGGATCGTTTGAGCCTGGGAGGCGGGGGCTGCAGTAAGCTAAGATCACACCAGTGCACTCCAGCCTGGGTGACAGAGTGAAACCGTCTCCAAAACAAAAAAATAATAAAATGCACATTTGCATTATTTTACATGTAATTTCAGAAGTTTCAAAGATAACTCCCTAAATTCATTTACAAATTCTGTATTAAAAACTCTTACCCTCTAGGATAAATGCACAAAAAGCTCATTTGAAGTACAGCACTAATAGCCCAGGCTTGGCCAGGCACCTGATACAGACAGAGGCAGTAGTGGAGTGGCATCATCTCTGCAATTTGTCCTCCACAGACAATCCTAGAGTCCAGTTTGTAAAAAGCTTTCTACTTCATTCACATTTTTCTACATGCATCCCTTACATCTTCTGCCTCCAGATCTCCCTCAATTACAGTCTGCAGTTATATAGGCTCCTTTTTTAATCCTTCTCTTTTTTATCTGTCTGTGAAGCCACTATCCTCACCCAGTAGCATTCGCTGTAGTTCCTTCCGCTCCTGTTCCTCCCGTTCACGTGACAGCTGAGAGCTGGTTTTCTTGTTCTGCAACATGTTCTCAATGTTCTTTCCCATTTCTTCAAAGTCACTATCTTCAGCTGAGCTGCTGTCTGTGTCAGTTGATAAGACTTCAGTTGATGACAGAACCCTAAAAAGAAAAAAAGCAATGTGCAGAAAGAGCTAAAGAAATATGGTTGCAGGCAAAAGTAAAAAATTGGGAAATCAACCTTAAAAAGGAATACTCAAAATCCACTAAGACATGGGGCCCTTAACAGAAAAGCTTTACAAAGTTTTCCTAGACATTTGGTCAACAAGTTTGAAAAACTGTAGTAACTCAGAATTCCTGGAGACAACTTGATAAATAAATCAGCACACTGGTCATTTTTAATAGTGTATTAACGTCCTTTCACAACTAAACCTTTAGAAAAAAACCCTACCTGTCACCTGCTACCATTGTGCTGTTTGTTAGGCCCAAGTAGGCCATAAGAGTTGTCGTGGAACCTAGAACACAAGACTAGCGTCTCCTTCCATTAAAAAATTTTGCCAAGTTGGGTTGAAGGGAACAGGTAATCTGGTGGTGGGATTACAAACATATACTACCCTGACATGTCGGATATCTGACTACCTAGGTAGTCAAAACTTTTAGGTGACCTCCCTCTTTATTATGAAATAGTGCCTGGAACTCCTCCCCTTTCCAGCTTGGATTTTCTGCAGCACTAAAACCACCCACTTGTTCTGTAGGTCAAAGATGCGCTGACATTCCTCTTTGTAACGCTCTTGATGCTCAGCCACAGAAAACCTTGATCCACGGGCAAATTTACTCATGGGCCCCTCTCCAGAACGAGCCTGTTCTGTTGACATTGTGCGCACCACATCAATCACTTCCCAGCGGGACAACTTTTTAATCTACGAGACAAATAGCCACACACAAATATATATATACACACACACACACACACACACACACACACACACACACACAAATCATTCAGGGATTTCAAAGGACAAGCCAATGTACACAATTAGTTAGACCAAAAAAGAAAAATCATCACAAAGCAGATTACATAGAAAGATAACTCCTAAAACAATATCTAAGACTTAGCTTACTATACCCTACAATACAAAGTTCCCCAGATAGTTCTTTACATCTGCCTCCTAGCAATTCCATCTCTATACAAAGCCCCTAGTATACTCTAAATTTTCCACTTCCGCACTCACCTCTTCCTCAGGCACACCAAATTTACGTAGAAGTTGCTTGGCATTTTTCAGGGAAAGGCGACGAAGGTCTGCATCTGTTCCTGTCACTGTCTTCTTCACTGGCTGCGGTTCTTTATCATCCTACCTCAAACAAAAAAAAGTGAGAATCCTAAAAACCTGAATTCCTTCTAAGTAGGCATCTAAGTCATTCTGCTACCTTAACTACATTCCAAGTCCTCCACTCACCCATTTCTTTCTCCCTTGACTTCCTCATTCTAGAAATAAACACAATCTCACCTTCTGCTGTGTTGGTTTGTTTGGAATCTTCACATAGGAGAATCCTTCACCACACCCTGTGGGATCTGCCACCCCAGTCACCTCTAGCAGACACTTGCCCTTCATGGCAGCAATGAATGCCCTTGTGGTATTCCAAGGAGCAGTGCGAACCTGAGATAAAGAAAAGATTCTCAGGGCAGTGGGAAACATTTGTTCTATGTCTAGCCAATATCTACAAGAGTAGAATAATTACAAACTATTTTCATGTTCTTTTTTTCTAATGTTTAATTTTTGTGGGTTCACGCTTTCTTAAACTGTCCACAAAAATCAACAGTTAAATATAGCTACCTAGTACTCAGTTCTCTTCTATCCTATGGTACAATACTTACAACATGATATTAAATAGAGGTCAAGAGCTCAGGCAGGATAAGGAGAAAAATAAAGAACAGTGGTATCCCTTCAGCCCCTTATCCCTTCGGCTTCAATAAGCATTCTTAAGGACAGTGTTTCCCTCACCCTCATGATGCTCAAAATTAGACTAATGACTACATTTGATTGTCCAATTGCTCAAACAGCTGTTTTAGAATGAAACCTAATTTCTCTAAATAGTTGATATGCTTGCTTTCAAAGCATTGGCCCCCTTTTCCAGTGACACTAAATCAAAGTCCATTCTATTTCTGCCACTGGTTTGGTCAAAAAGGTCTGTCCTCTCCTGGGACCCTGAATAGTGTTTACCAACCCCTGCAAAATTCTTAAAGAATTAAGCCAAGGGGTGAATGTGCCTGCCCACACAGACCAGTCAGGAGTACATGAGGCCAGGTGTGGTGACTCACACCTGTAATCCCAACACTCTGGGAGGCTGAGGCGGGCAGATCTCTTGAGGCCAGGAGTTCAATACCAGCCTGGCCAACATGGTGAAACCCCATCTCTACTAAAAATACAAAAATTAGCCAGGCACAGTGGCGCACACCTATAGTCCCAGCTACTCAGAAGGCTAAGGCACAAGAATGGCTTGAACCCAGCAGGCAGAGGTTGCAGTCTGCTGCACTCCAGCCTGAGAGACAGAGTGAGACTCTGCCTCAAAAAAATAAAGAGTATATATGATTAGCAAGAAAATGGCCAATTCTCTAAGATTCAATCTTGAAAGCCATTCAACAGAATTCTTTTTTTATTTTTAATTTTAAAAAAATTGTTTTTCTTTTTTAGAGACAGGGTCTCACTATGTTGGCCAGGTAGGTCTTGAACCCTTGGTCTCAAGTAATCCTCTCACCTTGGCCTCCCAAAATGCTAAGATTGCAGGCCTGAGCCACTGCGCCTGGCCTCAATAGAATTCTTAATTTCTGCAATTCTTAGATATCCACTCATTTTTCATTCCAACCTCAAGAGAGTAATACAACGATTCTTTACTCACTCCGTGTGGCCTCATTTTCTGCTTCATTTTATAATCACTTAATTCATTTAACAAATATTTATTGAGGGCCGGGCGCGGTGGCTCACGCTTGTAATCCCAGCACTCTGGGAGGCCGAGGCGGGCGGATCACGAGGTCAGGAGATCGAGACCACGGTGAAACCCTGTCTCTACTAAAAATACAAAAAAAAATTAGCCGGACGTGGTGGCGGGCGCCTGTAGTCCCAGCTACTCAGAGAGGCTGAGGCAGGAGAATGGCGTGAACCCGGGAGGCGGAGCTTGCAGTGAGCCGAGATCGCGCCACTGCACTCCAGCCTGGGTGACAGAGCAAGACTCCGTCTCAAAAAAAAAAAAAAAAAAAAAAAAATATTTATTGAATAACAACTACACACTACTCCATACTACTTTTTCATGAACCTCAAGTTAGTGAGGGAAAAACAGCCAACCAAATTCAGTACTATGTGATCAGTACCATGGGAAGAAAGTAGAGGCCAGGCACAGTGGCTCATGCCTATAATCCCAACACTTCAGAAGGCCAAGGCAGGATGATCGTTTGAGCCTAGTAGTTCAAAATCAGTCTGGGCAACACAGTAAGACCCCATTTCTTTTTTTTTTTGAGATGGAGATTCGTTCTTTTAGTCCAGGCTGGACTACAATGGCGTGGTCTCGGCTCCCTGCAACCTCCACCTCCCAGGTTCAAGTGATTCTCCTGCCTCAGCCTCCCAAGTAGCTGGGATTACAGGCGCACACCACCATGCCCGGCTCATTTTGTATTTTTAGTAGAGTCAGGGTTTCACCATGTTGGCCAGGCTGGTCTTGAACTCCTGACCTCAGGTGATTTGCCCGCCTCGGCCTCCCAAACTGTTGGGATTACAGGCATGAGCCACCGTGCCCGGCCGTGAGACCCCATTTCTACAAAAAATTTAAACTATTAGCTGGGTGTGGTGGTGTGTGCTTGTTGTCCCAGCTACTCGGGAGGCTGAGATAGAAGGACTGCTTGAGCCCAGGAGTTCAAGACTACAGTGAGCTGTGATCTCACCACAGTACAGCCTGGGTAACAGAGCAAGACCCTATCTTGGGAAAAAAAAAGTAAAGGCGTACTATATGTACATAATGAAAGGAGAATTATCATCCAATCGAAATCCAGGGTGGAATGAGGGGAAAAGTCCAGGAAAGCTTCCCAGAGAAAATAACTTGTAGATGAGAGTCAAATGGCAGAGGAGTGGAGAAAAAGCATCTCGGCAGAGGACATAACAGTTGCAGAATTCTGGAAGGGGAGAGAAATTTAGGAAACTGAATGAACGTCAGTAGGGTTGGAGCTTAGAATATAAGACAGGCAGTGACAAGAGATGAAAGGAGGTCAGATTAATATGCAAGGCTCAAATAATGTGGAGTCTTATAAATCAGGTCTAAGTCTTTTTTCTAGAAGAAATGAAGATCCTGCCAGGCACAGTGGCTCATGCCTGTAATCCCAGCCCTTTGGGAGGCCAAGGCACGAGGATCACTTGAGGTCAGGAGCTCGAGACCAGTCTGGCCAACATGGTGAAACCCATCTCTACTAAAAATACAAAAAATTAGCTGGGCATGGTGGCGTGCAACTGTAATTTCAGCTACTCAGGAGGCTGAGGCAGGAGAATCGCAAGAATCGCAGGAAACCAGTAGGTGAAGGTTGCAGTGAGCCAAGGTCATGACACCACTGCACTCCAGCCTGGGTGACAGAGCAAGATTCTGTCAAAAAACAAAACAAACGAACAAAAAAAAACAAACCCATATCATATAAAATATAATATTTCATATACTGCATCATTTTTTCTGGCATGAATAAAGCAAGAACATCAAACAGTATACTTTAAATGTGTACAGTTTATTGCATGTTATCTCAATAAAGCTGTCTCTTTTAAAAGGATAAATGAGATGTATTATTGACTAATACAAACTAGTATAAAGCCTTACTTCATCATCAATCTTCATCTGGAAATCTTCCTCATTTTCTTCTTCTGGAGCAAAAAAGGATTTCTCACCATAGCCAGCATCCTGGAAGACGACAGATCCATGCATAAATCAGTCAGTTAAAAAACACAACGCACAAGTTTTTTTTTTTTTTACTGAATACAAGTACAGAATACCAAAGCCTATTTTGCATAGATGGATTCCATAAAGTCTTCACTATATCTAACACCACGGCACATCCTTAAGCTATGAGAAGATACATTACCACATGCCAAGGAGCTTACTGGCTGATATACAGATAGTTACAGCCCATAAGCAAGCTGAACAGAGATGCTCAATAACTGAGTCGCATTAACTCAGTGGGAAAGAGCTGTGCTGTCACACCTCAGCTGGACCTTTTCTCTTTTGGCCTTATAAGAATTCTGTGCTTCTCTAAACCACACATTCAGCACCATCATCATCTCTGCCTACCTGAGAGGCTGACAAGTACTTTCCCTGCTTATATGCTTATCTTGCAAAGAAGAGATTAAAGTCACCCAGTCACCATTTTCAAAGCAAAACAATATGCTCAAAGTTCCTCATTATGTCTTCCCACTGGTATTTAGCTACACCGTAGTTTTTCTCCAGAACTGATGTACATAGAAGTACTTTATACAAATTAAACTTTTTAGTAATTGGTAATAATCTAGTAACCATCCTCCCTAAGCCAGTGAGAGAGTCTTCTCTCTCATCTCTCTTGGGAGAAAAAAAAAACAAAAAACCACAGGCATAAGTGGTGTCTAAGAGGAAGGTGTTCACCTTCAGTCGTTGCTCTGCAGCTATCATGCTATAATAAGCACAGCACTGCTCTGGTGACACCATAGCTCTGATCTCTTCTTCCGTTGGTAAACGAAAATCAGACTTAAGCACCCACCAGTTTGAGTCCATCCCTGGAAAAGACATATACATAGAGAATGAGACCATTCTGAATTCCAAAGGCCCTGATATTTATTGGCAGCAACAGGGACAGCAAACCAAAACTGTAACAGGCCTAGCCACAGTTGGCATGACTGGCCAAGAAAACCCCAGCTGCTAAGTTTCCTACAACTCATAGAAGACATCCAACTATCACATTAAACTTCCTGGCAGACAAATTCAAAAAAGCAACCAGAGTGTTAGAAGATCTGCTACCTCCTTTCAACGGCCATCAATTTCTATTTTATTAACTATATGCTTATCCTTTAACTCAAAGCCATCAAAATTCTTTTCTTGGAAAAAGGCAAACAAATGACTAGTCACAACAGATGACCTGTGCGTTTGAAGTCAGCGCAGAGCTTTAGCCTCTTCCGGATGCTGCTTTCTGAATGGGAAGGAAAGGCTTTTTTTATATCTTCCATTCGTATCCTCCGTGGCCGATCTTTACTTTTCCAGAAAAGGCGGTAAATAAAAACCTGCCCAACAAACCAAGTGTATTTTATTTGGCAAAGAAAAGGATAAAAGTCCTCCCTAGGGCCTCTTCCTGATGTGCTCCCAAACCCACACACCCTACTTTTTCTGAGACGGAGTCTCGCTCTGTCACCCAGAGTAGAGTGCAGTGCCTTGATCTCAGCTCACTGCAACCTCTGCCTCCTGGGCTCCAGTGATTTTCCTGCCTCAGCCTCCAGAGTAGCTGGGACCATAGGCGTGCGCCACCGCGCCTGGCTAAAATTTTTTTTTTTTTTTTTTTTTTGAGACTGAGTTTCACTCTTGTTGCCCAGGCTGGAGTGCAATGGTGCAATCTCGGCTCACTGCAACCTCCGCCTCCTGGATTCAAGCGATTCTCCTGCCTCAGCCTCCCGAGTAGCTGGCATTACAGGCATGTGCCACCACGCCTGGCTAATTTTGTATTTTTAGTAGAGACGGGGTTTCTCCATGTTGGTCAGGCTGGTCTCAAACTCCCAACCTCAGCTGATCCGCCCACCTCGGCCTCCCAAAGTGCTGGGATTACAGGCATGAGCCACCATGCCCAGCTGATTTTTGTATTTTTAGTAGAGACAGGGTTTCACCATGATGGTCAGGCTGATCTCGAACTCCTGACCTCAAGTGATCCATTCGCCTCGGCCTCCCAAAATGCTGGGATTACAGCCATGAGCCACCACGCCCGGTACCAACATACCCTTTCTATATACAACCCAACCCCCTCCCTATCCTCCCATTCTTACCTGTAGAAAGTCTCGAATATGCGTATTGGCCCTTTTGGAGTTAGGCCCAGGAACTTCAAACAAGGGACACTGCTGGCCAACCACAAAAATATCCACTAATTCCCGAATATAGTAACCCTGTCTTGTCCGAATGATCAAGAAATCAGTTTCTGGCATCTTATGAAGATAAATTGGAGCACGAAAAAGGTTGTTCTCAAATGCCTAACAAAAGTAAAAACACAAAAATTATATACAGAGTAGCCATAGGAAATTCAGTCAACTGCTGAGAAAGAAAAACCAGGCTTATTGCTCTCCATCTTAATTACGCCATCTAAGGTCTATCCAGTAATACAAATAAATTAAAATATGGATTATCAAATGCGACTAAACAATTTTTCATCCACTATCTTTCAGAGTCAGTAGGGGAGAAAATACAGGATGTGAATTCAGATGATGCTAGCTCTGCCATTACCTATATGATTTAACATGTCTATTTAAGCTATTTAATGTGTCTAAGTTTAGTTTTCCTCATCTACAAAACAGAGATACTTAAAAATGCCTATACCTCACAGGACTGCTACGAAGATTACATATGAAAATCACTTCATAATGTACCAAGTACTATACTACTACCCTAGACCCCGGGGTAGCCCGACACAACGCGTGAGAGCAACATTTGTTGAATAAATTAGTAAACTAATTAAAAAATAAAACAACGCCGGGGACAGTGGCTCATTCCTGTAATCTCAGCACTTTGGGAGGCCGAGGCAGGTAGACCACTTGACCTCAGGAGTTCAAGACCAGCCTCGGCAACATGACAAAACCCCATCTCTACAGAAAATACAATAATTAGCTGGATGTGGTAGCGTGCGCCTGTTGTCCCATCTACTTGGGAGGCTGAGGTAAGAGGATGGCTTGAGCCCAGGAGGCAGAAGTTGCAGTGAGCCAAGATTGTGCCACTGCACTCCAGCCTGGGTCACAGAGCCAGACCCTGTCTCCAAACAAATAAATCATAAAACAACCAATGAGGTAGAAAGAGTGCTAGACAGATTAGGCTGGAAAAAAAAAAAGGAAAACACAAGACAGTAGGACAGAGGACAGCTGAACAGAAATATTTGAGCTAGTTTAAGTAGAGGCAAGATAGGGATCAACTGCCACAAGAAGCCTGAGTCTAAGGAAAGCCTTCCCCGAAAATCAGAAGAGTAGACAGAAAGAGGGAAGACCGTCACGGAGTGTGGAAAGAAAATTCTAAATGTGAAATATAGGCAGAAAAAGAATTGCAGAAGAATACAGAAAAATATCTTCTTTTTTTTTGAGATGGAGTTTCACTCTTGTTGCCCAGGCTGGAGTGCAATGGCACGATCTCGGCTCACTGCAACCTCCACCTCCCAGGTTCAAGTGATTCTCCTGCCTCAGCCTCCCGAGTAGCTGGGATTACAGGCATGTGCCACCACGCCCGGCTAATTTTGTATTTTGAGTAGAGGCAGAGTTTCTCCATGTTGGTCAGACTGGTCTCAAATTCCTGACCTCAGGTGATTCGCCCATCTAGGCCTCCCAAAGTGCTGGGATTACAGGCGTGAGCCACCACGATCGGCCAGAAAAAGATCTTTAAGAGACTACAAAAGTAGCCACAAAAGAAGAGGCTGAATTGGTAGAAAACCTCAACAGAAAGTTCCAGGGAAAGGAGAAGAACAATACAAAGATGATACTAAACATCTGGTTGGCAATAGACTATGAATGTAAAGGATAAAGAAAAAAACTGAGCTTTGCAGATGCTTTAGGAGAATAAACAATACCAACAGTAGAATAAACTAGGTATAAGAGTAGGACAAATGGTTAAGATTGCCAAGAGAAATGAAATGGAGAAAAAAAACAAGATGGGAGGGTGCTAGAGATTTTCCACATCATTTGTGGACCATCATACTTCCCCCCTTGAATATATAAAAGCTGTTACAAGAGAGCCTCTTTACACCCATTAGAACAAAGGAGGAAAAAAAAAGCATTTTACTATGGCTGGGGACTGTAGATGGCACAGTTCAGGTGTGGTTCCATATTCACAATAACCACAGCTAATGTGATCAAAATGTTATCAATTTTATACACAAAAATTAAACATTCATAAATTATAGTAAATTCATCCTAGGTTGACTTCCTTATGCTTCCCAGATGTTACTGAGCTTACCAGTGTGATTTTTAAAAACCTATTTTACATTTAGCCTAAGAATAACACAATTCACAGCCAGTTTTAAGAAAAAGATTTCTTTAAAACATTTTTGGATTATACTTAATTTCTTTGTACTTAAAATTAAAGCATCTCAATCAACTAGAATTATAATAGTTCTTTCTGAGCTGACTGGTTCCTCATTTATTAATTTCCTTAGTTAACAGTAAAAACAGGAAAGAATTCCTCACTTGCAGCAATTGGCCAGGATGGAGAGAGCCCAGGAAAGGAGATGTATGGCAGTAAACAGTTTCCCCATATTTACAATCTGGTGCTCCAGGATCTTTTCCAGGTTTCTATAAGGAACACATAAGACCCAGTTATTTAGAATATATCAATAATCCTACAAAATATGAGCACAGCACTTTACTAATACAGGTTGAGTATCCCTCATCCAAAATGCTTGTGACCAAGTGTTTTGGATTTTGGAATAGTTGCATTATACTTACCAGTTGGGCATCCCAAATCTGGAAATCCAAAATGCTCCAATGAGCATTTGAGTATCATGATAGTGCTCAAAAAGTTTAGGATTGGCCGGGCATGGTGGCTCACACCTGTATCTCAGCACTTTGGAAGGCCAAGATGGGCAGACCACGAGGTTAAGAGATCGAGACCATCCTGGCCAACATGGTGAAACCCTGTCTCTATTAAAAATACAAAAATTAGCTGAGTGTGGTGGCACACGCCTGTAGTCCCAGCTACTCAGGAGGCTGAGGCAGGAGAATTGCCTGAACCCGGGAGGTAGAGGTTGCAGTGAGTGGAGATCATGCCACTGCACTCCAGCCTGGCAAAAGAGCAAGATTCAGTCTCAAAAAAAAAAAGTTTTGGATTTTGATTTCGAATTTTGAGATTTGAGATGCTCAACATGTTATAACTACAAAAAAAGGTACCACTCCTTTCTCCCAAGAAATTTATGGTATATGTTCACAGATTACCAGTAGATCTCTAACTACAGCTACGTTAATAACAAACTTTGTATGTAAGTTTGCAGTTTGTCTCACTGCAGCTATGTTAATAACAAAAAGTTTGTACATAAAAGTTTATGGAAGCATAAGCAGAATCATGTATGGAAAAAAAATTTTCTGAGCAGAGACTCACCCGTTTATAATAGTTCTTTATCTTGGTTGCCATGCCAACCTGCATCATTAAGGGTCCATTTTCCTCACTATATTCTGCAAGAATAAGATCTCCATCTTTGCCTGTGAGGTCCTGAGGTGTGCGCATAAAAAACATCTCTCCACCACCTGAAGCTTGCCTCTCTTGTTCTCTCATCTGTCCAGAACAAAGAAAATACCATCTAGCTCCTGACAGGACAACTACCACACACAAGGACATTTTTCAATCTGAGACAAACACACCAAAAAGATTTTACCTATTTTTCAATTTCGTAATGAAAATTTTCAAACATACTATAAAGTTCAAAGAATGGTACAGTCAGCCCTCCATATCCATGTATGGGTTCTGCATCTGTGATTTCAACCAACCACAGATAGAAAATATTCAGAAAATACAAGTGCATCTGTGCTGAACAGGTACAGACTTTTCTTGTCATTATTCCCTCAACAATAACAGTGTAACAACTATTCACATAGCATTTACATTGGAGTAGGTATTATAAGTAATCTAGAGGTGATTTAAACTATATGAGAGGATGTGCATAGGTTATGTGCAAATATTATGCCATTTTATCAGAAACTGGAACATCTAAAGATTTTGGTATCCAGAGAAGGTCCCAGAACGAATCTCCCAAAGATACCTAAGGACGACTGTACTATGAACATTTATTATCCCACGTCGCTGTTTATATTTTGCCATTTTTTAAAACCTTTATCTTTCTATAGACTTTGCTGGAGTTTTTGAAAGATGCAGTCATTCTGACACCTCACCTTTAAATATTTTCACATGCATCACCTAAGAATAAAGACATTCTCCTAAATAACCAAAATAACATTCTATCACATCTGAGAAAATAACCAGTTCCCTGATACAATCTAATACCTGGTACATTCCCTTAATTTATACCCCAATATCCTTTATAGCTGTTTTCTAACCAGAATTCAGTTATACCTTGGCCTTTTTTTTGATGTGCTTTAGCAAAGGTTGGACTGAGTGGGGACCTGGCTGAGAGAGTGCACCAAATGAGTACTTTTTCAGAGGTGGGCGATGGAACTGCCGGAGTTTGATGGGCCCCATGTGGGTGGGAAAGAAGGGCTGCCGTAATTCCACAGCAGGAATTGAATGCTAAAACAGGAAACAGAAGGGTTAAAATTAGCTAATTCCATCCTACGCAAGATTTTCCCATATCCTCCGTCAGAACAAAGCCATGGGGTTCTCCTCTACCACAGAAAAGACACTATTTGTACCTGGATAATATTCCCTCCAAAGGTACCTCGAAGACCCTGTTGTTTGGGATAATAATACTCATCATTGGAGAGATTCCATGGATCTTTCACTTCTGGCTGAGACATGTTCTAATGATAGATAATCAAACAAATCTTGGTCAGACTATCCTTCTCTATTACCTTTCTTTGTTCTTCTAAACACCAAGCCCCTTTTTTCTTCACACACCTGCTGTGGTTCCTCCTTGATGACTCCTGTTTTCCCTAAGAGAATTCGACTCTTCTTCAGAGACGATTCCTTCTTACTCTCCTTGGAGGGGGAGTTAGAGGTGGCCTCTTCCTTCTCATCAGGAATTTCTGAGAATAAAACAAAAATCACTTGAGTTGCTCTCCCTGAAGAGTCACCTTTCCTACAGACAAGTATACAGTTTTCTTCTTTAAGGTGATGGATGTTCCAATGAAGTTCTTAACTAGACCTTTCATCCCACCCCAGATAACTTCTAGTCCATGATTTACTAACTGAACTACAGCTGTATCTTTTCATCCCATCCCAAATCACTTCTAGTACGATTCACTAACTGAACTACACGCTTGACATCTCAAAGGTACTTTCCGACAGTCCTGAGTTTTCCCTAGGGAATACACAAATCATAAAAACAGCCACAACTTTGCTCTCTCAAACTGCTACCTAGAAGTTTCCAGTCCATGATTCACTAATGGAACAAACTATGCTCTTGACATCTCAAAGTTGCAACTTTCCAACATTCCTACGTGAGTGTTCCCTAAGCATATACACAAATAATATAAACTAGCCAAAACTTCGCTCTCTGAGGCCACTACCTAGAAGTTTCTAGTCCTAATCATCTCCAACCCTTCTGATTTCCTCCTGCCCGTTGACATTAACAGCAAGTTGTCAAAGGAGAAGGAACACTGGCCTCTGCCAGTAATATACCCAAAATGAGGTTCTCATCATTGGGATCAAGTGTCAAAACAGGAGGTTCCAACAGCCGGGGCATGGCCTGAGCATCCCAAATGATATTGTCCTCCCAGCGTCCGTACACCAGATCCTCATTGTCAATGGGAAAAATGGAGTACCAAGGTTTGTCATCATCAAGAGTGGCTGCAAAACCTAGTCAAAGTGCAAGGAGGAAACAGTAACAGAGAAAACATTTATGCCCCTTTCAATCAAGATTCTGGCAAAGATAAAAAGAGTTACTCATGTTAGTAGAGTGAGTTTAGTGGAGTTACTCATGTGTCCACTGAAAAGGAACCTACACAGTGTATTTCTCACTTTAAAATAATGTTGCAGGGTGGGCGCAGTGGCTCACACCTGTAATCACAGCATTTTGGGAGGCCGAGGCAGGTTGATCACTTCAGGTCAGGAGTTCAAGACCAACCTGACCAACATGGAGAAACCCCATCTTTACAAAAAATACAAAAATTAGCTGGGTGTGGTGGCACATGCCTGTAATCTCAGCTACTCAGGAGGCTAAGGTAGGAGAATCACCTGAGCCCAGGAGGCAGAGATTGCAGTGAGCTGAGATCGTGCCATTGCACTCCAGCCTGGACAACAAGAGTGAAATTCTGTCTCAAAAAATAAATAAACAAAAATAAAATAATGTTGCAGTCAAAAATGTCCATTGCAATACTGTTTATAATAGTTGAAATTTAAATAGCCTAAATGTTTAAGGAATTGGTTAAATTACAATAATAATATGGTAAAGTTTGCTAAAAATAAATGGTAATAAATTGTATTAACAAATGCAACATGTATTGGTAAATTATGAAACATTCGTAATAACACACAACCCATACAGTGGGCAGAATGGAAGGGAAAAAACCTATTTCTTAGGTTTTAAAAATCAGACATTTTTGTATCCGGGTGCGGTGGCTCACGCCTGTAATCCCAGCATTTTGGGAGGCCAAGGCAGGCAGATCACTTGAGGTCAGGAGTTCAAGACCAGCCTGGCCAACCTGGTGAAACCCCTTCTCTACTAAAAATACAAAAATTAGCTGGGCACAGTGGTACACACCTATATAACCCCAGCTACTCAGGAGGCTGAGGCACAAGAATCACTTCAACCTGGGAGGCAGATGTTGCAGTGAGCCAAGATCGCGCCAACGCATTCCACCCTGGGCGACAGAGACTCGTCTCAAAAAAGAAAAAATTTTGTTTTTCCTCCAAAATATAAAAGTAATCCAGCTTTCTATGTTTATATAGTCTGCTTTTTTTCATTTACACTAATAGGATATCATATATGTTGTTTCGTATCTTCTTTCTTTCCATTTAAAATGAGTTTCTCAAGCCAGGCGTGGTGGCGTGCACCTGAAGTCTTGGCTACTCGGGAGGCTGAGGCAGGAGGATCGCCTGATCCCAGGAGTCCAGCCTGACCAACAATAGCAAGACTCTACCTCTACAAAAAATAATAATTTAATTAAAATAAAATGAATGAGTTTCCCATGTCATTCAACATTTTTATAAAGAACTCTAAATGACATGAAAATATTTATGTGATTGGGTGGGGTGGCTCTTGCTTGTAATCTCAGCACTTTGGGAGGCCGAGGCAGGAAGATCGCTTGAGTCTAGCAGTTTGAAACCAGTCTGGGCAACAAAGTGAGGCCCTGTCTCAACAACAAAAAATAAAAAATGAAAGAGAGAAAAATATTTATTAAGTGAAAAGCACAGAATGCAAAACTGTACATACAGAAATGAGCTCAACTACATACACACACAGAACACTGAAAATACACCAAAAATTAACAGTTGATAATCTCCAGATAGATTACCAGTGACTTTAACACTATACTGTATTTTCAAAGTTTTTTACATTAATCATGGCGTACCTTAAAAAAAAAAAAACCTATTTAAGGAAAAAAAAAGGAAACTAGAATTCTAAATACAAAGGGACTTGGGAAACAAAAATATACTATAAAGTACTGTTATAGTTCAGAAAGATCTGTAACTTCAGGCCAGGCATGGTGGCTCATGACTGTAATCCCAGCACTTTGGGAGGCTGGGGCAGGTAGATCACCTAAGGTCGGGAGTTCGAGACCAGGCTGACCAACATGCAGAAACCCCATCACTACTAAAAATACAAAATTAGCTGGGCATGGTGGCGCATGCCTGTAATCCCAGCTACTCGAGAGGCTGAGGCAGGAGAATCGCCTGAGCCCAGGACGGAGAGACTGTAGTGAGCTGAGACTGCGCCACTACACTCCGGCCCAGGCAACAGAGCAAGCAAGACTCTGTCTCAAAAAAAAAAAAAAAAAAAAAAAAGATCTTTATCACATGTTTTTAAGAAACCTGAGTCTGGCCTAGCTTCTTCACGGGGCAAAAAATTACATGGACTATCTCCCTCCAGGTTGAGCACAAAATAAAAATTACAGGGACTAGAATTAGGCCTCAGATCCTAAACATTTCACTATCTCTTGGCAGCTCAGAACATCACAGCCAGCCGGGCGTGGTGGCTCACACCTGTAATCCCAGCACTTTGGGAGGCCGAGGCGGGTGATCACCTGAGGTCGGGAGTTCGAGATCAGCCTGACCAACATGGAGAAACCCCATCTCTATTAAAAATACAAAAATTAGTCGGGCGTGGTGGCACACACCTGTAATCCCAGCCACTCCGGAGGCTGAGGCAGGAGAATTGCTTGAACCCGGGAGGTGGAGGTTGCGGTGTGCCGAGACTGCACCATTGCACTCCATCCTGGGCAACAAGAGCAAAACTCTGTCTCACAAAAGAAAAAAAAAAAATCACAGCTAAGCCTACTTATGGTGACTAAGATTAAGGGCAGTATCTGCTAGACATAGCTGGCACAGAGGCACACCTTGCTGAACATTGTAAGCCATCGCATTCCTAGTCATGCTAGAAGGAAGCCAGCCTGCCAGGCTTGCACGCTGAGGTTTTGTCCCTTTGTGTTTGACATCCTCCCCATCCCAGATGATATCATCCTCCCAATGCAGCTGTGTCACCATCAGGAAGTTTTCATCAGCCAGAAGATCAGTGCCATTGTTTTCCTCAAGTTTCCTAAATTCCTGTGTAAGTAGGGAAGAAAGAACACATCCTTGATTGGTCACTGGTCAAAGTTTCCACTCCAAATTCCACATTAGAGATACATCAGACACATTGTAAGTGGTCCTTTACTTGAAACAACCACCTGGTAACGGAGGAATATTTGCCTCTTCCCACTCCTAGTCTGGCACAGCACTCATTTCACAAACAGAATCCTTAGAATAGGACCTAGCTACCAGGGTGATATACCATACCAAATAAAAGGCTGAGACACCTCAATCTCCCACCAAAGAAACCCTACCACCCAGTATCTCCCCAATTAAAAAGTAAAGTTAGTAAAAGTAATAGGACCTGAGTACATTGATTCCTTTCTTACATACCAGTGTTGCTCACCTCTATCATTCTAGATTTTATCACAGGTTCATGTTCTGTCTTTCTCAGTTTGAAGCCATAGTCAAACCCACTGCCATCTTCAGGGACACCCAGCATATCATACCACAGTCGGGCAGGCCCATAACGCCACTCAGCCACTCTTGGTTTGGTATCTGTCACTTTATCTATATCTCCAGTTGATTGGGAAAATTTGGACTCCACAGGAGCCATCATTGTGATCTGCAACAGAAGAAAGTAGAGCAGGGAGAATTTCCTGATCCCAGATGTCCTAAAGCTATATAGAGAGTTAACAGTCAGGAGGGGAATTTAGAGAAACTGAGGATGATTTACCTGGAGTTAGAATGTAAACAGTGGAGATGTATCATAGCACATTCCGCTTATCAATCAAACCTTCTTATTCAGCAGCATATCACCATCTACCCCTCTCATCCCCGCCTACCCCACCAAACATTTTTCTTTTACAATAGGGAAGGGGCAGCCGCTGAGATTGAACCCATGATTACTCATTGAAAATTAGCACAGAATTCTATCTGCTATGATGTTATTTACAATTTAGACATAAACTAGGGAGAATTCATTGAATTCATTTGTTCCTCTCATAAGCCTTAATCTCAGGTCTCTATTTTGCCTACTTCATCATCAGAGAGACACTGCTCTGGAGGTGGTGGTGGTGCGTAGTCGTAGTTCCACAAAGACTTCTGGCTGACTTCTGATTCTACTGAGCATTCCACCTCCTGGATCTGCTCTTCCTGTATCAGCTCACGGTGCTTCTTCTTCCTCTTTCTCCGAGCACTCCGCCAAACAGATGGGACATTCTTCCCTGGTCCAAAAAGACGTAGAAAGCGTAACACCTAGAACACAGAATACATTACTATGACACAGACTCAAAGTCAGATAGGAAAACAGCAACATCTGGGCCTGAAAACTCCCTTGAGAGATCTATTCAAATGTGGGGGAGAAACAAAGGAGTGTCGCATTCAGACTTATAATGTCTAAGAAAGAAGCGTTCCTTAATAATTTGGACTAGTTCTTTTAAGATAACAGAGATATTTCCAACGAGAACTGCATAAATCATTTACTATCAATATATACAACTTTAAAAAAAAGACCTAATACAGTGTGAAGAGCTCTTATATAGCCAATAATATGTCACTGAGTAATGAAACCCCATTCCATACTCAGCATCTTAACAACAAAACTCATTATTTGGAAGAGGTCAGTGGTTTGCAATCTGAGCATTCTCCATAGAATGTACCTTTCCAGGTCGAAATTCTGGAAAAAGTTCTGTGACACTTGGCAACAGCTTGGTGGCATCATGCTGCATAATCCCAGCCAATGGAAGGGTCAGCTTTCCATCCTCAGATTCTGCCTGTGTTGCTTCCTGAGGTCCCATCTCAGATTCTGAGTCAGAGGAACTACTGAAGTCCACTTTCTCTGAGGCCAAAGAGGAAGGGGCAATGATGGAGGGCAAGATGATGCCTTCTCCATTTTCAGACACTGCAACAAGGAAGAGAAACCCCTTTGGCATGTAACTGTGAACATATTTCCTCGAATTCCGCAAACATCCACTTTAGGCTATACACATGGCTCAATGCCAGGAGATATAGGCCCAAGCACCCAAATCATAATACTAGTATGCAACCCAGAAAACTCATTTTGACTCGTTATCTCCCATCATCCCCCAACTCACCACGTACCTGGTACCCTAGGGTTGTGATGAGAAAACAAACACTATTACTATGTTTACTACTTTTGGGTTTTTTTTTTTTGTTTTTTTTTTTGAGACAGAGTCTTGCTCTGTCGCACAGGCTGGAGTGCAGTGGTGAGATCTCAGCTCACTGAAACCTCTATCTCTCAGGTTCAAGTGATTCTCCTGCCTCAGCCTCCTGAGTAGCTGGGATTACAGTCATGCGCCACCATGGCTGGCTAAATTTTTGCATTTTTAGTAGAGACGGGGTTTCACCGTCTTGGCCAGTCTGGTCTTGAACTCCTGACCTCAAATGATCTGCCTCCACCTCCCAAAGTGCTCGGATTACAGGTGTGAGCCACCACGCCTGGCCCTACTTTCTGTTAAGTAACCAATATTGTAACCAATGTTGTGACCAATAGCAAAATTATGTAATACTTTATACCACTCAGGTAGTCCTAGTTCAGAGACCCATGAGCTGGAGAATTTTTTTAAGCCCACGGGACAACATTAAGGTTCTTTGGCATAAATAAGATCTATAAAACAAAGTTAACAGCTGACATTTAGCAGACTGTTAAAAGAAATGGCTTAAAACTCCAACAGGAAGAATTTAGGTTAATACAAGCCTCAAAATACAGGAGGTCAAAGACACTGCTCTTCCCCAGTTTTCAAGCCTAGGACAGTTATTGTTATAGGAACAGGTAAAATAAACACTGAAGACTCTACCAGCCTTGAAATCTCTGAATATCTGGTAGTTGACACTATCTTATTTATCAACATTCCAGGGCACCTTCCTAATTTAACCACTTCATTTAAAATAAAGCCATCTAAACAAGTAGTTTCCAAATACCAGTATACAGATCAATTGTATCATAAATTACTTAAGAAACTCTTTAAGATTCCTGGGTTCGGCAGGCAGCAGTGGCTCACGCCTGTAATCCCAGCACTTTGGAAGGCCAAGGCGAGTGGATCACTTGAGGTCAGGAGTTCCAGCCCCTACTCTGGAGGCTGAGGCACGAGAATCACTTGAACCCGGGAGGCGGAGGTTGCAGTGAGCCAAGATCGTGCTACTGCACTCCAACCTGGGCAACACAACAAGACTCTTTCTCAAAAAAATTTTAATTAATTTAATAAAATTAAATTCCTGGACTCTACCCAAGATCTTCTGAATCAGGCTCAAGGGGTAAAAGTCACGTATTTGTTTTTTTTTTTTTTTAAAGACTCTAAGTGATTCTGACGGGTAGCCAGATTTGAGAACCACTGACTAAACTATTTCTTGAGCACATGTTAAAATACTGTTGCCAAATGTTTTAAAAGTAAAACTTCCCTTTAATACTAAAATTTGAGATTGTATGAATTATTTCTAGAAGTTTTGTCCTTTCGTATAAGCTTAAGTTTGTCCCTTATGTGTGTGCCACAAGCCTGGACTTATGAATGGAAACTTGCTCCTAAGACAAAAGTAGACAATCTCTACTTACCACCGGTAATAGCATCCTGGTCCTTATCCTTCTTCATTGGTCCCGGGGGTGGAGGTGGAGGAGGCATCAACTTGCAATCAATGTCTTCACAATCAGCATCATAGTCATCTTCATCATAATCTAGTAAAACCAAGAATGTGATCTCCTCAATATCCAAAATATTATACAACCGCCTTAAGCTTCCTTGCCACTCAATTTTTTTTTTTTTTTTTTTGAGACAGAGTCTCGCTCTCTCGCCCAGGCTGGAGTGCAGCAGCGCAATCTCGGCTCACTGCAACCTCTGCCTCCTGAGTTCAAGTGATTCTCCTGCCTCAGCCTCCTGAGTAGCTGGGATTACAGGCATGTGCCACCACGCCCAGCTAATTTTTGTATTTTTAGTAGAGACGGGGTTTCTCCATGTCGGTCAGGCTGGTCTCGAACTCCTGACCTCGTGATCCACCTGCCTCAGCCTCCCAAAGTGCTGGGATTACAGGGCCACTCAATAATTTAAAGCACCACATGAAGCACTATGCATATCCCTTAAGAACACACAAGTGAAAAAAGCAAGGTGAGGGCCAGGCATGATGGCTCACGCCTGTAATCCCAGCACTTTGGGAGGCCAAGATGGGCAGATCACTTGAGCCCAGAATTTCAAGACCAGCCTAAACAACATGGAGAAACCCCATCTCTACAAAAAATACAAAAATTAGCTAGGCGTGGTGGCACACGCCTGTAGTACCAGCTACTCAGGAGGCTGAGGTCGGGGGACAGTTTGAGCCCAGGAGGTCAAGGCTTTGATGAGCAGTAATCGTGTGACAGAGTAAGACCATGCCTCAAAATATTTTACATATATATCTGAAACGTAGCTTTAGCCTTCAGAAAGAGATGACATCACAGTGCAAGTCAACTGCTATAACATGTATAATATCTCATACAAGATATGATGGCTGGGCATGGTGGCTCACGCCAGCACTCTGGGAGGCTGAGGCAGGCAGATCACCTGAGGTCAGGAGTTCGGAGACCAGCCTGGCCAACATGACAAAACCCCATCTCTGTCAAAAATACAAAAACTAGCCAGGAGTGGTAGCATGTGCCTGTAATCCCAGCTACTTGGGAGGCTGAGGCACAAGAAGCACTTGAACTGGGAGGTGAAGGTTGCAGTAAGCCAAGATTGTGCCACTGCACTCCAGCCTGGGTGACAGAGTGAAACTGTCTCCAAAAAAAAAAAAAAAAAAATCATACAACATATGAAAGCATTTCCAAGAGCTGCTTGAAACCTTTGCTCCCTTCCTGACCATATCTTTTTTAGAATTTTCATACTGGGCTGGGCACAGTGGCTCGCACCTGTAATCCCAGCACTTTGGGAATCTTCTCCCTCTGTCAGTTTCCCATAAGACTGGTCTTTCTTCTCATCTCTCAAATGAGAGATGACACACTTTTTCTATCTATCATCTGCAGTTTATTACTCTTTTCACTGCCCTTTAACCATTGGCATCACTCAAGACTTCGTCCTAAAGACTCTGCTTTTATTCCCCTATACATTCCCTATTCCCTTTCTCAAGAATCACCTTCACCTAGATTAAACCCAAATCTACATATGCGGCCCTAATTTACCTCCTCTACAATTCCACGACTCTTCTGCTTCCTAAGGAATCTTTCTACTCAGATATTTAACAACTGTACCTTATAAAACACTGAAATATCCTTTATCACTTTTAAATTCCCTATCAACATCACATCCATATGCATTTTCCCAGCTTATGACTTTAGTCCACTGTCTCCTTCATCAATCTTGTAACCCCCAATATACATTTATCCAATTGATCATTACAAATAGTAAGTATAGGGCCAGTGAGGTGGCTCACACCTGTAATCCCAGCACTTTGGGAGGCTGAGGCGAGTGGATTGCCTGAGCTCAGGAGTTCAAGACCAGCCTAGGCAACATGGTGAAACGTACTCTCCACTAAAATTCAAAAAATTAGCTGGGAGAGGTGGCACGGGCCTGTATCCCAGCTACTCAGGAGGCTGAGGCAGGAGAAACGCTTGAACCAGGGAGGCAGAGGTTACAGTGAGCCCAGATTGCGCCACTGCACTCCAGCCTGGGCGACACAGTAAGATTCTGTCTCAAAAAAAAAAAAAAAAAAAAAAGTGGCCAGGTATGGTGGCTCATGCCTGTAATCCCAGCACTTTGGGAGGCCAAGGCTGGTGGATCACGAGGTCAGGAGATCAAGACCACCCTGGCTAACACTGTGAAACCCCATCTCTACTAAAAATACAAAAAATTAGCCCGGTGTGGTAGCGGGCGCCTATAGTCCCAGCTACTCCGGGAGACTGAGGCCGGAGAATGGCGTGAACCTGGGAGGCGGAGCTTACAGTGAGCTGAGATCGTGCCGCTGCACTCCAGCCTGGGTGACAGAGCCAGACTCTGTCTCAAAAAAAAAAAAGTAAGTATAGCAACTTCCTACTATTAAACTTCCATTGTGTGCCAGGCATTTCTAGCTGTTTTATGTATAATCCTCCCAATAACACTTTAAAACAGGAATTATCCTGAGATACGGAAGAGACTGAATTTTAAGTGACAAAATCAGAATTCAAGCCTGGTTTAACAACAAAGCCTACACTCTTTCCAACACAATTCCTCACTCACCAAGCCCTGTATTTTATTTTTTTTTTTTGAGACGAGGTCTTGCTCTGTTGCCCAGGCTAGAGCACAGAGGCTCAATCATAGCTCACTGCAACCTCCAACTCCTGGGCTCAAGTTATCTTCCCGCCACAGCCTCCTGAGTAGCTGGGACTATAGGCAACCAAGTCCTACAATACTTTATCAGTATCTTCTAAGTTTGACCCTAGCTATCTTTTTTTTTTTTTGAGGCGGAGTTTTGCTCTTGTCACCCAGGCTGGAGTGCAGTGGCATGATCTCAGCTCACTGCAACCTCTGCCTCCTGGGTTCAAGTGATTCTCCTGCCTCAGCCTCCCAAGTAGCTGGGATTACAGACATGTGCCAACACACCCGGCTAATTTCTGCATTTTTAGTACAGACGGGGTTTCACCATGTTGGTCAGGCTGGACTTGAACTCCTGACCTCAAGTTATCCGTCCACCTTGGCCTCCCAAAGTGCTGGGATTACAGGCGTGAGTCACCACGCCTGGCCTGACCCTAGGTATCACTTTCTACAACTGTCGCCCTACCTCGGACCTTAATAACTTTACATCTCTAGCCTGCAAGAACAGCCTGCAAGTTGGTGTCACATTCACTCTTTTACTAATCAAAACCCCAGAGCGACAAGTATCACTCTTCTAAAGCCTCAGAAAGGGAAGCCTCTAAGACTATAAACTAGCAAAGCAGAAAAAAAGGAAAGCCAACTAATATTTACAGAGCATTTACCATAATATTATACTATGTGCTTTTACATCATGTGATAATGAACTTAAATTCTCACAAAAGTATTGCTATTATCACCTTTACTATAGACAAGAAAACTGGGGGATTATTACAAATGAGAAATCCAAGCCTCAGAGATTCAGCAACCTGCTCAGGGTCACACTAAATATGGAGTTGGAATTTGAATCTATGACACTCTAAGCCTAGGACACTTTGACTCCAAAGTCCTTTTCTTTTCATTATACCATCCTGCCTCTCACTCAACAGTCTATGTTGGTTTACAATTCCTTATGTCATCAAATCCCAAGTAATGCATACATAAAGGTACTGTGAAATTGCTGTATCCTTGGTTCTTGCTATTTGGCAGCATGTTTTCTACTCCTTTCAAGAAAACCTACTGGCTAACTCCCCCCTCCACACAACTACTTGCTTATTTCTAAGTATCTCCAAACCTTTAGACAAGCCATGTTTCTAAACCAAAATCCCGTGCTGCTCCTTCTCCACCAAACCTTGCCTCACTTTCAAAATTTTACTCAAAATTCACCTCCATGAAAGCTTTATTAGCAATCTACACCCACTTCCAATTATTCCAAAGAAGCACCCTCGTAAACCAAACCATGCAAAGGAGCCAATGCCAAGGAAGGAAAAAGCTAAGGGTATAGGTGAAGGCACCCCTAGAGGACAAGAGAACTTAGAAATGAGCATCCCAGAGTACTGAGATTCTATCAAGTGTAGTAGCATCCTCCTTTTATAGGAAGTTAGCTCATAAAACTCACCTAGGGAAACTCTCAGCCTTTTCCTTACCATCCCTAGTCAAGACAACACGAACCTGGAAATTATAACTTCTACTGAAAATAACTGCCACCATCTCCCTCTAGTCAGGTTGCTCAAAAATGACAGCTATTGACTTACCTATTCTTGCAGCCCATCAAAACTAAATGTAACACTCTATATACAGAAACATGAGCTCATAGGTGGTTTGTCTTACTATGAATAATTGTTCTGCATTTGTTCATGTCATCTTCCCCACAAGATAACAATATCCTTAAAGGCAGGGCTTATATCTTCTATTTTTCGTGGGTTACTTTTTGTATATGCAGTACAGTTAATTCTTTTCATATAAGTAGCACTCAAATCCATAAGCTGTCCCGAAAAAACTAAGTTCAAGTATTTACCAAGGTTTTATCTACATTTATCAGCAGCCTGAAATCTAGTTCGAAGAGGTGGACGATGAATAAATAACGAGCAACTTCACATAAAAGTTTCAAGCAGGCCAGGCGGAGTGGCTCACACCTGTAATCCCAACACTTTGGGAGGCAAAGGTGGGCGGATTACCTGAGGTCAGGAGTTCGAGACCAGCCTGGCCAACATGGCGAAACCTCATCTCTACTAAAAATACAAAAAAAATTAGCCGGGAGTGGTAGCGCACGCCTGTAGTCCCAGCTACTGGGGAGGCTGAGGTGGGAGAATCACTTGAACCCGGTAGGTGGAAGTTGCAGTGAGCCGAGATCGCACCACTGCACTCCAGCCTTGGTGACAGAGACAGACTCCGTCGGGTGGGGTGGGGTGGGTTGGGGGAGTGTCAAGCAGTGAGAGGTATAACAGGGAAGTGCAAAGAATGAAAAAAAAAAAAAAAGTTGTTTTTTATTGCTTTTTTTTTTTTTTTTGAGACGGAGTGTCTCACTCTTGTTACCCAGGCTGGAGTGCAGTGACACGATCTCGGCTCACTGCAACCTCCGCCTGCCGGTTTGAAGCAATTCTCCTGCCTCAGCCTCCCGAGTACCTGGGATTACAGTCATGCGCCACCACGCCTGGCTAATTTTGTATTTTTAGTAGACGGGGTTTCTCCATGTTGGTCAGGCTGTCTCAAACTCCCGACCTCAGGTAATCTGCCCGCCTCGGCCTCCCAAAGTGCTGGCGTGAGCCACCATGTCCTGCCTTAGTTCATTGTTTATGTATGACGTTGTATCCTTCTTGAACTATCAATTCCTTAAGGGCAAAAACTGAATTTGTTTCATAGTTTCCAACTTTGAAGTGTATCTCACAAATCCTGTAGGTATTCAAATACGAGGTGACAAGAAAGCTACTTGTCATTAACCAAGAATTCATGACTGAACAGTATGAGGAATAACCACATGAGCACGGTTAAGACTGGCCAGAACACAAAAAAACATGGCAGCTACTTGGAACTGACCTGACAAAGGGAGAGGAGGAGCCAAAGCAAAGGCATAGAGAGTAGAAACAATGGCAGACAGCGGGTATGGAAACCAGAGCCCAAACTGGACTATACAGCAGGATAATGCACTGGAATGTTCAAGCCAATACACCAAAGAATCACCTGAGTGGCAAAGGGGCTGCAAGCTCCCCATCGTCTGCTGGTATCTTCGGCTTTCATCTTCTGCCACCTCGTTGATGTCTGAATAGTCCACAGCATCTTCTGTACTCCTAACCCACCCTATGAAAAAGCAGGGAGAATCGCAACAGTAAGCGGCCCTCACTCCCTCAGATAATTCCCATTTAAAAGTACACATACAGGCTGGATGCGGTGGCTCACGCCTGTAATCCCAGCACTTTGGGAGGCCAATGCGGGCGGATCACCTCAGGTCAGGAGTTCGAGACCAGTCTGACCAATATGATGAAACCCTATCTCTACTAAAAATACAAACATTAGCCGGGCGTGGTGGTGCGTGCCTGTAGTCCCAGCTACTCAGGAGGCTGAGACAGGAGAAATGCTTCAAGCCGGGTGGCGGAGGTTGCAATCTGCCCAGATCGCCCCACTGCACTCCAACCTGGGAGACAGAGCGAACTCCGTCTTACACACACAAAAAAGTACCTATATAGTACGTGGCTAGCCTCCTCCCCCGCCTACTCCCCACAACCCAGACTTCACCTTCATCATTTACCAAGGCACCGTCAGTCCCGGTCAATTCTTCATTTGCCGTGAGTTCAGTGATCAGGCTGCCCAGCCCCAAAGCCCCCAAGCCTGCCAAGTGCTTCTTACATTCCTGAAAAAGGGACAGCACCAGAGTCGAAGATAATTAAACCTACCACTCCCACACCACAGGGCTTATTTCCCTGGTCCACGACAAAGTCACAAATCCACATGAAAAATGACTCTGCAGTGTGCCAAAACAAGCAACACGTTCAAGAACTGTAATATACATCTACCAAACTCCGCATCGATCAGATCTTTATTAAAGCACCACAGCCGACTGCGTCGCCCACACTTTAAAGTATAATACTACAAGAGAAAACGAATCAAATAACTACTGCTAAGACCGAACGAGGCCGGGCGCGGTGGCTCACGCTTGTAATCCCAGCATTTTGGGAGGCCGAGGCGGGCGGATCACAAGGTCAGGAGATGAGACCACAGTGAAACCCCGTCTCTACTAAAAATACAAAAAAAAATTAGCCGGGCATGGTGGCGGGCGCCTGTAGTCCCAGCTACTCCGAGAGGCTGAGGCAGGAGAACGGCGTGAACCCGGGAGGCGGAGCTTGCAGTGAGCCGAGATCTCGCCACTGCACTCCAGCCTGGGCGACAGAGCAAGACTCCGTCTCAAAAAAAAAAAAAAAAAAAAAAGACTGAACGAATGGAACGGTCGTTCTCGGAACCAGGGCCGAGGCAGGGAGATCAGTGGGATTGGAGGCGGCGAGGCGGGGCTCTTTCGGGCCCTGTTTCGCATGCGCCTGCGGCACAGGAAGGGCCACAGCGGCCGACAGCTTCACTCCTCAAGAAAACGGGCCTAAGTGAAGGCGGGGTAGTTTCACTAGGGCTCAGGACACTATTTCACGGAAGTCAGTGAAGACGCTAGGAGAACCACCTAAAAGGCGCACTGGGACCAGGAGGCCTGCCCGGGTGCTAGGAACACCCCATTGTACTAAGCCTGGGGCCGGAACCAAACGAGCGGGTGGCAGGTCCTGTCCAGTCCTCTGGCTCTATAGAGCCATCTCAGGTCAGCGATGTCAGAGGGGCAGGCAGTGTCAAGAATCTCCAAGCAGGTGGGAAGCCATCTCAGTAGGCGAAACGAGCATGTGTCCTATTGTCTGGTCGGCAGAGCGCTAGCTCCAAAGCCACCATTCCTTGCGCCCCTGGCCCCGGGCTCGCCTCGCTCTTTTCTGCCCACCCTCCCCAAGAACTGATCACTCCCACGCCACGTTGCTCCCGCACCCATGAGGACGGGATCCTCCTCCCCGGCGTTAGCTGTGCCCTGTTCTCGCTGCCTGAGCACCCTCTCCTTTCCTCGCTGCACCTCCTTCCTCTCTGCTTAGCCGCAACCCCCCCAGCCCTACTCCCACGCCCACCCCCTCACATCATCCAAGACGCTTTCCCCCTCCAGCTGCCCGGCTCCATTGATGTTGCCGAAAAGGAAACCCGCTAAAGAAAATGGGCCGCCTCCAGTGGAATCTTCGTCGCTATCCGTGTCTGACATGATGGCGGCAGCAGTGACGGTAGTTGCTGCCCGCAGCAGCAAATCGCAGCCGGGTCCCATAGACCGGAAATAAAACAACAGTCGCCCAGAAGTGACTTACTGAACTCCCTTACCCTACCAGCCTCTACCGGAAGCTGAATACAGAGGGGGAGGGGAGGGGAGGGGAGGAGGAAGCGGGGAGAGGGGAAGGGGGCGGAAAAAACCCGGAAAGACCGGCTATCCTAAGAGAAAGAAGTAACTACTTTACTAGCGGCTTTTGATTCGACGCTACGGGATCAGGAGGATGGATATGTGGAAAGTGGTTGGTCAAAGAAAATATTCAGTCCCGCCCGCTCCCACTGCTCTGCGCGCGAGCGTTCTCACGGCACCGAATTAGAGCAGCGGCTCTTCCTCCAATCAGAAGGAGCTGCTCGGGTCACGTGGCTTACGATCAGGCAACGTCGGGTTCCTGTGCCACAATACCCGGAAGTAAGGATAAGAGCCGGTCTTTGTGCTGCCTGCAATTTCACCGCTCCGTCCCAAGGAGAGACTTGACGTAAATTATACAGGCATTGGCCAGCTATGCAGGTTACTTGTTTTGAGTTTACATTTTTCCCTAGAAATTGATTTTTTGACCGGGCGCGGTGGCTCACGCCTGTAATTCCAGCACTTTGAGAGGCCGAGGTGGGAGGATCGCTTGAGCCCACGAGTATGAGGCCAGCCTGGACAAGAAAGCGAGACTCCATCCCTACACAAAATCAAAAAAATTAGCCAGATGTGGTGGCCAGTGCCTGTAGTCCCAGCTGTTGGGGGGGTCTGAGGTGGGAGCCAGGAGTTGGAGTCTGCAGTGACCTGTGATCGGGCCACTGCACTCCAGCCCGCCTCAAAAAAAATATTTGTTCCCCCAACGTTTTATTTCGGAAAATGTGAAAGTTTAGTAAAATGAACAGCTGACCCCTCACCTAGACTCACAATGGTTAACATTTTGCTGGGATTTTTGTTTTTCTAAACCATTTACGGGCATCTTGTTCTTCACTCCTAAAAATAAGCATCTTAACTGTGGAACAAAAGTACCTTTATCACATCTTTAGGAAGTAAGTCAATATTATTTAACGAAGAGTCCGTACTTAAATTTCCCCAGTTGTCCTAGTTGGGACATTTTACGGGGTTTCGTCATGTTGCACAGGCTGGTCTCAGACTCGGCTCAAGCAATCTGCCCGCTTCAGCCTCCCAAAGTGCTGGGATTACAGGCATGAGCCACCATGCCCGGCTTTCACCTTGCTTTTTTCACTTATTATGATAATATAGACAAATAATTTCTATACCACATCATAGCACTCTTCCTCATTCTCCCTTTTTTCCAATCTAGGATCCATTCACGTTTCATGCATTATATTTGGTCATATTCTTTAGTCCAGAATCCACCTGCCTTCTTGTTTGTTTTTCATGACACTAAATATTTGGAAGAATCCAGGCAAGTTGTCTTGAAAACATTCCATGATCTGAATTTCTAATTTCTCGTTTCCTCTTTCTTTTTTTTTTTTTTTTTTGAGACGGGGTCTCACTGTTGCCCAGGCTGGAGTTCAGTGGCGTGATCTCGGCTCACTGCAAGCTCCGCCTCCCGGGTTCACGCCATTCTCCTGCCTCAGCCTCCCAAGTAGCTGGGACTACAGGCGCCCGCCACCACGCCCGGCTAATTTTTTGTATTTCTAGTAGAGACGGGGGTTTCACCGTGTTAGTCAGGATGGTCTCGGTCTCGATCTCCTGACCTCGTGATCCGCCCGCCTCGGCCTCCCAAAGTGCTGGGATTACAGGCGTGAGCCATTTTTTTTTTTTTGAGACGGAGCCTCACTCTGTCGCCCAGGCTGGAGTGCAGTGGTGTGATCTCGGCTCACTTTAAGCTCTGCCTCCTGGGTTCATGCCATTCTCCTGCCTCAGCCTCCTGAGTAGCTGGGACTACAGGCGCCTGCCACCAAGCCTGGCTAATTTTTGTATTTTTAATGGAGACGGAGTTTCACTGTGTTAGCCAGGATGGTCTTGATTTCCTGACCTCGTGATCTGCCCACCTCAGCCTCCCAAAGTGCTGGGATTACAGGCGTGAGCCACCACGCCCGGCCTTTTTTTTTTTTTTGAGAGGGAGTCTCTTGCTCTGCCTCCCAGGATAAAGTGTTGTGGCGCAATCTCGGTGCCACCACCCCCGGCTAATTTTTGTATGATTAGTAGAGACGGGGTTTCGCCATATTGGCCACGCTGATCTCGAACTCCTGACCTTGTGATCTGCCCGCCTCAAGTGCTGGAAATTACAGGAGTGAGCCTCCGCGCCCGGCCCAGGTTAAATATTTTATCAGCCATCAGAAGGTATGCTGTCAAATACAGTGTTGTCCTAGTATTGGTGATGCTAAATGTCATCACCTTGATAAAGTAGTCACCACCAGATTGCTCCATCACAAAGGTACAATTTACCCTGTGTAATTACTAAGTAATCCACAGATACTTAAGAGATTGTGTGAATATTCTTTTTTTTTCCCCGTCTTTTGGTACTGAGCCCATCCTTCTGCAGAATAAATTGTGAATATTCTTTTCCCCATTGACCTTGCACCCAGTGTGGTTTTAGCATTCATTGATGTCCCTTGCCTAAATCAGTTATATTGGGAGAATGCAAAAGGTTGATCTTTCTTTTTCTTTCTTTTTTTTTTTTTTTTGAGAAAGTCTCACTCTGTCGCCCAGGGTGGAGTGCAGTGCTGACCTCCTTCTCCCGGGTTCAAGCGATTCTCCTGTCTCAGCCTCTTGAGTAGCTGGGACTATAGGAGCATACCACCGCACCCGAATTTTTGTATTTTTAGTAGACACGGGGATTTGCCGTGTTGACCAGGCTGGTCTCGAACTCCTGACCTCAGGTGATCCACCCGCCTTGGCCTCCCAAAGTGCTGAGATTACAGGCATGAGCCACTGCGCCCAGCCTGGAATGCTTTTTAATGTACTTTATGATAGTTATGTAGCGGCCTGCACAGTGGCTCACGGCTGTAATCCCAGCACTTTGGGAGGCCGAGGTGGACAGATCACCTGAGGTCAGGAGTTTGAGACCAAGCTGGCCAACATGGTGAAACCGTATCTTTACTAAAAATACAAAAAAATTAGCCGACGCAGTGGTGCACATCTGTAGCCCCAGCTACTTGGGAGGCTGAGGCTGGAGAATCTCTTGAACCCGGGAGGTGGAGGTTGCAGTGAGCCGAGATCGTGCTACTGCACTCCAGCCTGGGCAACAGAGCGAGACTCTGTCTCAAAAAAAAAAAAAAAGTTATTTAGTACAGTATATTGTCTCTTGGATGCTTGTGCTTGAGGAAAAGCAGACTGAATAAAGGTAGAGGCTTGTAGGATGTGGAAGGAGACTTCAGGTCCTATAAATATAAAAGATAACTTTTTTTTTTTTGTAGAGACAGAGTCTCACTATGTAGCCCAGGGTGGTCTTGAACTCCTGAGCCCAAGCAATCATCCCGCCTCGGCCTCCCAAAGTGTTGGGATTACAGGTATGAGCCACCACACCTAACCTAAAGTTACCATTCTTTTTTTTTTTTTTTTTTTTTGAGATGGAGTCTTGCTCTGTCGCCCAGGCTGGAGTGCACTGGCGCGATCTCGGCTCACTGCAACCTCCGACTTCCGGGTTCACACCATTCTCCTGCCTCAGCCTCTCGAGTAGCTGGGATTACAGGCGCCCGCCACCACACCCGGCTAATTTTTTATATTTTTAGTAGAGACAGGGTTTCACTGTGTTAGCCAGGATGGTCTCGATTTCCTCACCTCGTGATCTACCTGCCTCGGCCTCCCAAAGTGCTGGGATGACAGGCGTGAGCCACCGTGCCTGGCCAAAAGATACCATTCTTGATTCAAAACATGGTTTCATATATTCACATTGTTTGGTCCAAACAGTAAAATAAAAAGTTTTTAAAAAATAAAAATAGGCTGGGCACGGTGGCTCACTCCTGTCATCCCAGCACTTTGGGAGGCCCAGGCAGGCAGATCACCTAAAGTCAGGAGTTTGAGACCAGCCTAGCCAACATGTTGAAACCCCATCTCTACTAAAAATACAAAAATTAGCCAGATGCGGTGGTGGGCGCCTGTAATCCCAGCGACTCGGGAGGCTGAGGCAAGAGAATCACTTGAACCCAAGAGATGGAGGTTGGCAGTGAACTGAGATCGCGCCACTGCACTCCAGCCTGGGCAACAGAGCGAGACTCTGCCTCAAAAAAAAGTTATTTAGTACAACATATTGTCTCTTGGATGCTTGTGCTTGAGAAAAAGCAGATTCAATGAGAGGTAGAGGCTTGTAGGATGTGGAAGGAGACTTCAGGTCCTATAAATATAAAAGATAACATAATATTCTTTTTTTTTTTTTTTTTGGTAGAGATAGGGTCTCACTTTGTAGCCCAGGGTGGTCTTGAACTCCTGAGCTCAAGCAGTCCTCCCGCCTTGGCCTCCCAAAGTGTTGGGATTACAGGCATGAGCCATCACACCTAACCTAAAGATACCATTCTTGATTCAAAACATGGTTTTATATATTCACACTGTTCTGTCCAAAAAGTAAAATAAAAATTAAAAAAAAAATAAAAATAGACTGGGCACGATGGCTCACTTCTGTAATCCCAGCACTTTGGGAGGCCCAGGTGGGCAGATCACCTGAAGTCAAGAGTTGGGACCAGCCTGGCCAACATGGTGAAACCCCGTCTCTACTAAAAATAGAAAAATTAGCTGGATGCGGTGGTGGGCGCCTGTAATCCCAGCGACTCGGGAGGCTGAGGCAAGAGAATCGCTTGAACCCAGGAGACAGTGGTTGGCAGTGAACCGAGATCACGCCACTGCACTCCAGCCTAGGCAACAAAGCAAGACTCCATCTCAAAAAAAAAATGTTTTTAAAAATAGGCCAGGCACAGTGGCTCACGCCTTTAATCCCAGCACTTTTGGAGGCCAAGGCAGGTGGATCACTGGAGGTCAGGAGTTCAAGACCAGCCTGACCAACATAGTGAAACCCCATCTCTACTAAAAATACAAAAAAATTAGCTGGGCGTGGTGGCACATGCCTGTAATTCCAGTTACTTGGAAGACTGGGGAAGGAGAATAGCTTGAACCCGGGAGGCAGAGGTTGCAGTAAGTGGAGATCACGCCACCGCACTTCAGCCTGGGCAACAGAATGAGACTCCATCTCAAAAAAATTAAAAAAAAATGGTTTTACATAAATTTACCTTGTGACCGAACAATTTCACTCATAGTTTTCTACCCAAGAGAATTAAAACATATGTCCACACAAAACTTTATACATGTTCACAGCAGTGTTAATAATAGCCAAAAAGTAGAAACAACCCAAATGTCCATCAACTGATGAATAGATAAGCAAAGTATGGGATATCCACATAATGGAATATTATTCAGCAATAAAAAGAAATGTAACCAGGCAGAGTGGCCAGCACTTGTAGTTCCAGCTACTTTGGAAGCTGAGGCAGGAGGATCGCTTGATCTCAGGAGTTCAAGATTTAGCGTGGTATGACTGTGCCTGTGAATAGCCACTGGACTTCGGCCTGGGAAACACAGCTAGACCCCATCTCTTAAAAAAAAAAAGAAAGAAATGAAGTACTAATGCATGCTACAAAATGAATGTGCATTGAAAACATCTAAAATGAATGAAGTAAGTTACAAAAGACCATATGTCATATTTCATTTATATGAAATACCCAGAGAAGACATCTATAAAAGAAAGTAAACTAGTTTGTCTAGGGCTAGAGGTGGGAACTGAATGAGGCATCTTTTTGGGGTGATAGAAATATTCTAAAACTGGATCTTGGGGATGGCTGCACAACTAAGTAAATGTATTAAAAAGTATTAAATTGTACACTTGAAATGGGTGGATTTTATGTTATGTAAATTATACCTCAATAAAGCTGGGTTTGAATAAGAATACATGGTTCTTTCCTTACAAGTGCACCAGTGCTACACAATTACCAGCCAGAATTAGTCAATTTTTATAACAAACAGAAGGATATTTTGCTGAGATGACTGGAAGAGGCAAAGCACGTTAAATGATGTCTTATCTTTACAACTCCAGCCCCTAGTGTGGTAATGCTTGTAACATAGTAGGAGCTTAATAATTATTTGCTGAGGCCAGGCGCGATGGTTCATGCCTGTAATCTCAGCACTTTGGGAGGCCTAGGCAGGTGGATCACCTGAGCTCAGGAGTTCGAGACCCAGCTGGGCAACCTGGTGAAACCCCATCTCTACTAAAATACAAAAATTAGCTGGGCATGGTGGCTCACACCTGTAGACCCAGCTACTCCGAAGGCTGAGGCATGAGAATCGCTTGAGCCCGGGAGGCAGAAGTTGCAGTGAGCCGAGATCACACCACTGTACTCCAGCTTGGGCTACAGAGTGAGACTCAAAAAAAAAAAAAAAAAGGCTAGACAGGATCTAGTTTCAGGCACTAAAAAGGATAACACATCAGTTTGAAAAGAGCCCCTATAGGCCGGGCGCGGTGGCTCACGCTTGTAATCCCAGCACTTTGGGAGGCCGAGGCGGGCGGATCACGAGGTCAGGAGATCGAGTCCATGGTGAAACCCCGTCTCTACTAAAAATACAAAAAATTAGCCGGGCGTGGTGGCAGGCGCCTGTAGTCCCAGCTACTCGGAGAGGCTGAGGCAGGAGAATGGCATGAACCCGGGAGGTGGAGCTTGCAGTGAGCTGAGATCGTGCCACTGCACTCCAGCCTAGGTGACAGAGCGAGACTCCGTCTCAAAAAAAAAAAAAAAAAAAAAAAAAAAAAAAAAAAAAAATGAAAAGAGCCCCTATCAGAGCAATATGAATTCTGCTAAAATTGAAGCAAGAACATCAAATTTATGTTCAAGTTTGAGTGAAAGAATGGTGAAATCATTGGTGCTTCATGAAAAGTTTATGGGGACAATGCCATAAAGAAATCAGCAGTTGGCTGGGTGAGGTGGCTCACTCCTGTAATCCCATCACTTTAGGAGGCCAAAGCGGGTGAATTTCTTGAGGCCAGGAGTTCGAGATCAGCCTGGCCAACATGGTGAAACCCCACTTCTACTAAAAATACAAAAATTATCCGGGCGTGGTGGCACAGGCCTGTAATCCCAGCTTCTCGGGTGGCTGAGGCAAGAGAATCGCTTGAACCCAGGAGGCAGAGGTTGCAGTGAGTCAAGATTACGCCACTGCACTCCACCCTGGGTGACAGAGCGAGACTTGGTCTCAAAAAAAACAACAGAAAGCGGTTTACAAATAGATAACTCATTGTAAGAAGGGACAAGACAATATTGAAGATGAAGCTGACAGCCGCAGACCATCTATTTTTTTCTTTTTTTTTTTTTGAGGCAGGGTCTGACTCTTTTTTTGTTTTTGTTTTTGAGATGGAGTCTTGCTCTGTTGCCTAGGCTGGAGTGCAGTGGCACAATCTCGGCTCACTGCAACCTCTGCCTCCTGGGTTCAAGCAATTCTCCTGCTTCAGCCTCCCGAGTAGCTGCGACTACAGGCACGCACCACCATGCCGGGCTAATTTTTTAAATTTTTCTTTTTTTTTAGTAGAGACAAGGTTTTGCCATGTTGGCCAGGCTGGTCTTGAACTCCTGGCTTCAAGTGATCCGCCCACCTCAGCCTCCCGAAGTGCTGGGATTACAGGTGCGAGCTACCACACCCAGCCCTGAGACAGGGTCTGACACTTGTGCCCCAGGCCCGAGTGCAGTGGTCCAATCTCAGCTCACTGCAACCTCTGCCTCTGGAGCTCAAGCCATCCTCCCACCTCAGCCTCCCAATTACTGGGATTACAGGCACACACCACAACACCCAGCTAATTTTTGTATTTTTTGTAGAAACAGGGTTTCGCCATATTGCCCAGGCTGGTCTCTTAACTCTTTCTTTTTTTTTTGAGACAGAGTCTCGCTGTTGCCCAGGCTGGAGTGCAGTGGCGCCATCTCGGCTCACTGCAGGCTCCGCCCTCCCGGGGTTCACACCATTCTCCTGCCTCAGCCTTCTGAGTAGCTGGGACTACAGGCGCCCGCCACCTCGCTCGGCTAATTTTTTGTATTTTTAGTAGAGACGGGGTTTCACTGTGTTAGCCAGGATGGTCTCGATCTCCTGACCTCGTGATCTGCCCGCCTCGGCCTCCCAAAGTGCTGGGATTACAGGCGTGAGCCATCATACCCGGCCTTTCCTCAGTTCATTATGTAAAAAAAACTGCATTTAACGTGGTTAAATTCTCAGGACCCTCAGTTTTTTCAGGATGGACTAAATTGCTGGTATCATTGCTTATGAAAGTGTGTTGGCTGGGCGCGGTGGCTCATGCCTGTAATCCCAGCACTTTGGGAGGTCCAGACGGGCAGATCACCTGAGGTCAGGAGTTCGAGACCAGCCTGGACAACACTGTGAGACCCCGTCTCTACTAAAAACACAAAAATTAGCCGGGTGTGGTGGCACATACCTGTAATTCCAGCTACTTGGGAGGCTGAGACAGGAGAATCACTTGAACCTGGGAGGCAGAGGTTGCAGTGAGCTGAGATTGCACCACTACACTCCAACCTGGGTGACAGAATGAGACTGTGTCTTAAATATTAATACATAAATAATAAAAATTAGCTTTCCTAATAACTCAGGACCTGCCCGTCTAGGAATAAACCATCCTAGCCAAGACAGATCAGACAAAACCTGGAACCAGAGACTCATTTTCTTCTAAAGTGCTTTCTCCAAAAAAATTTTAAAAATAAAAAGGAGGGGCCAGGTGCGGTGGCTCACGCCTGTAATCCCAGCACTTTAGGATGCCGAGGCGGGCGGATCATGAGGTCAGGAGATCGAGACCATCCTGGCTAACACGGTGAAACCCCATCTCTACTAAAAATACAAAAAATTAGCTGGGCATGGTGGCAGGCACCTGTAACCCTAGCTACTTGGGAGGCTGAGGCAGGAAAATCGCTTGAGCCCAGGAGGTGGAGGTTGCAGTGAGCTGAGATAGCGCCACTGCACTCCAGTCTGGGTGACAAAGTGAGACTCCGTCTCAAAAAAAAAAAAAAAAAGATACGGATCAAACATGCTAAAACTCTCTTGGAGCAACTAAAAGACTTCAAAAGGCACACAGAGCTGAATAAACACACAGGGAGATGTTCCAAGCAGGGAAGGACAGGAAGCAAGCAAGGCAGCCTGTGTAGACTCAGAACAGCTAAACCCAGAGAAGTCTCAGAAAAAGTACAGAACTCCAACAATGACTGGCAGGACAGTATTTTATTTGTTAGTTTTATTTAGGGGGTTAACTTATTTTTTTCTCCTTTTTCTTTTAATGTTTAATAGAGATGGGGGTCTCCCTATGTTGCCCAGGCTGCTCTGGAACTCCTGGCCTCAAGAGATCCTCCTGCCTCAGCCTTGTGAGTAGCTGGGATTACAGGAGTGAGCCACTGCACCCTGTTGTGAGTTAACCTTGAGTGGTCTATCCTTAAAGCTGAAAGTGACAGAGGGGCCACACAGAAGACTCAGACACAAGCTTTTTTTCAGAGGGATTGGTAATTCCACATCACAAGGCCCATAGTGCTATCAGGATGTGATAGCAGATCTCACTGTCAGATCCCACCTCCAATGCACTACTATCATGACTAAGTGCCAGACCCATCTCCTGAAGCAGAGGAACAAATAACAAGATCATGCTGATAAACATTTGTCTCAAAGGCATGAAGAGGAAAACATCAAAAAGAACAAGACTACATTATGCTTTTTGGTTTTACAGCCTCTTCCTTGGAAATTCCTAGTTCCCATTAACCCAGCTTCTTTGAAATGGTGTCAGCTGGGCGCAGTGGCTCACGCCTGTAATCCCAGCACTTTGAGAGGCTGAGGCGGGTGGATCACAAGCTCATGAGTTCAAGACCAGCCTAGCCAAGGTGGTGAAACCCCATTTCTACTACAAATACAAAAAGTAGCCCGGCGCAGTGGCGGGTGCCTGTAATCCCAGCTACTTAGGAGTCTGAGACAGAGAATTGCTTGAACCCGGGAGGCGGAGGTTGCAGTGAGCCGAGATCACGCCACTGCATTCCAACCTGGGTGACAGTGCGAGACTCCATCTCAAAAAAAAAAAAAGAAAAAGAAAAAGAAACGGTGTCACCAGACATATTAATAAGTGTTGCATGGGACCAAAAAAAAAATTAAGTGGTAAAATAAGTTTGAGAAATGTTACAGATGTCATATTAAGTTATAAAGTCTTGCCATTAAAGAACCTGTTCAGTTTTATTTGTTTATTTTTGAGACAGAGCCTCCCTTTGTCACCCAGGCTGGAGTACAGTGGTACAAACCCAGCTCACAGCAGCCTCAACCTCCCAGGATCAAGTGATCCTCCCACCTCAGCCCCTCCAGTAGCTGGGACTACAGGCGCACACCACCACACCCGGCTAATATTCACATATTTTGTAGAGACAGTTTCGCCATGTTGCCCAGGTTGGTCTAAAACTCCTGAGCTCAAGCCATCCACACGCTTTGGCATCCCGAAGTGCTGGGATTATAGGCATGAGCAACCGCGCTCAGCACTATTGTAAATTGCTGGTCCTTGAGCTTATTTGATGACAGAACCGTTTTTTCCTTTTTTTTTCTTTAATCCCCGGTAGGAAGAACAGAATTCTGTTCTTCTCACAGAACTCTTTTAAGGAACATCTGTTACCATCTCACAGAACTTTAAAAAATGCTCCTAAACCATTTTTGTGAACATGTCTCATCTCAAGAATGGGAAAAACATGTCAACACTGGGAACACCCAGGAATCACACATAATATGGTTTTCTTTTCTTTTTTTCTTTTTTTTTTTTGAGACGGAGTGTCGCGCTGTTGCCCAGGCTAGAGTGCAGTGGCGTGATCTCGGCTCACTGCAAGCTCCGACTCCCGGGCTCACGCCATTCTCCTGCCTCAGCCTCCGGAGTAGCTGGGACTACAGGCGCCCGCCACCACGCGCGGCTAATTTTTTTTGTATTTTTAGTAGAGACGGGGTTTCACCGTGTTAGGATGGTCTTGATCTCCTGACCTCGTGATCCGCCTGCCTTGGCCTCCCAAAGTGCTGGGATTACCCGCGTGAGCCACCGCACCCAGCCCATAATATGGTTTTCAGAAATTAGTCGGCCAGGCACAGTAGCTCACACCTGTAATCCCACTACTTTGGGAGGCCAAGATGGGAGGATCACTTGAGCTCAGGAGTTCAAGACCAGCCTGGGCAACATGGTGAAACACCATCTCTACAAAAATACAAAAATTAACCAGACATGGTGACATGCACTCACGGTCCCAGCTACTTGGGGAGCTGAGGCAAGAGGATCCCTTGAGCCTGGGAGGTCGAGATGGCAGTGAGCCATGTTCATGCCATTGCCACTGCAGTCCAGCCTCCGTGGATGACAAAGCGAGACCCTGTCTCAATAACCGAAAAAAAAAATTCATATATGAGAAAGTTTAAAGCAATGAGATTTAAAAACTGGATAACCGGCCGGGCATGGTGGCTCACACCTATAATCCCAACACTTTGGGAGGCAGAGGCAGACAGATCACCTGAGGTCAGGAATTTGAGACCAGCCTGGCCAACACGGTGAGACTCCATCTCTACTAAAAATGCAAAAATTAGCCACGTGTGGTAGTGCGTGCCTATGGTCCCAGCTACTCAGGAGGCTGAGGCAGGGGGCAGGAGAATTGGTTGAAACTTAGGAGGCAGAGGTTGCAGTGAGCCAAGATCATGCCACTGCACTCCAGCCTGGGTGACAGAGTGAGATTCTCTCTCAAAAAAATAATAAAAATAGGCTGGGCATGGTGGCTTACACCTGTAATCCCAGCACTTTGGGAGGCTGAGGTGGGTGGATCATCTGAGGTCATGAGTTCGAGACCAGCCTGGCCAACATGGTGAAACCCTGTCTCTACTAAAAATACAAAAGAATTAGCCGGGCATGGTGGTGGGCGCCTGTAATCCCAGCTACTCGGGAGACTGAGGCAGGAAAATCGCTTGAACCTGGGAGGCAGAGGTTGCAGTGAGCCGAGATCGTGTCATTGCACTCCAGCCTGGGTGACAAGAAAGAAACTCCGTCTCAAAAAAATAATAACAATAATAATAATAATAAAACTGGATAACCTTGTCCTTCCGTGAGGCACTTGCTCAGTGGTAAATACAGCAAGGAACGCTCCAATTATATTTAAAAGCAGGCAAGCAAAAGTCTACAATGAACAGTCCTAAGCCGCTCTGCTTAGTCATTGCCTGGCCAGGAGAGAAAAGAGCAGCACTGAGTGGCACCTCCTCTTACCACTTCGACAGGGAAGACACACACACACCTTCCTCCAAAAAGTCAGACCAAACTTCAAAGCAGCCATGTACAAACAAGTCTGTCTTCGTTCCTCCAAAAGCTGAATATCCTGCAGTCTAGGGTTTCTGCAATGGCTCATGCTGGCACTCTTTAACTGCTGACAAAGGAATATCACCCTTATACTTCTTAGGTGCAGTCCCCAGGTAGCACCTAGAAGCTATAAGAGGATGCACTTCTTGGTGTTCTTCTTTGTAGCAGGGTAAAGCACAGCCCAACAGCTTCTAAAAATACCTCATGCACCCCATCCTGCATCAGGGCTGAATATTCCAGATACTTCACAGCCCCCACCTGCTTAGCCAGGGAAGTGCCTTGCTGGGGAGTCGTGGGTACTAGGCTCTGCTCCTTCAGCTTCTTCACTGTCTCAACGTCACTCCACAGGTCCCTCTTGTTGCCTACCAGCAGAACAGGCACATTGGGGCAATGATGGTAGACCTCTGGGTGCCACTTATGCCTCACATTGGCATAAGAGGATGGGTTCCCAGTGGAAAAACAAATAACAAAGATACTGGTCTGGGGTTAGGAGAGTGTTTGCAGTCATCATACTCCTCTTGGCCAGCAGTGTCCCATGTGTTCAGGCTGACGATTTGCCCATCCACAGATGTCTGGACGCCATAGTTGTCAAAGACAGTGGGGGGATATACTCCTCAGGAAAGACATTTGTTGTATAACTGATGAGGAGGCAGGTTTTACCTATAGCCTCGTCTCCTACAACCACACATTTGATTGTCTGCATTCTTCCCTTGTAGTCCTATGTACAAGAGAGAAAGAAAGAATATTCAGAGATACTTGGTTAATGTAGGGAGCTATTCTAAACATTTCTCTCTGAGGAGAAGATGAGGAGGATAAGATGCCCCCCACACTCTCTATACCCTTAGTGCCATAAAAGAGTCAGCTACAAAGGGTTGTGTAAGTCAAGAGTTCTTACCCTGGAGTCTGTGGACTACTAGAGGATGGACTTCAGTAGGTCCTAGAAGCCTCTTCTGAAGTTGTGTACAATACTATGTATACGTGCATAAGTGAATTTTTCTGGAAAGAAGATCCAGAGCTGTCACCAGTATCTCACAAAAGGCTTTTTAATCTTTGGGTGAGCTCAAAAAGATTAAAAACCATTCATCCACATAGGTATTTGTGTTACACTGTTTTTTTTTTTTTTTTTTTTTTTTTTTTTTTTTTTTTTTTTTTTTTTTGACAGAGTCTGCTCTTCGCCAGCTGGATGCAGTCACAATCTGGCTCACTGCAAGCTCCCCCCGGTTCACCCATTCCCCTCAGCCTCTCCGAGTACTGGACACAGCCCCGCCCCCCCGCTAATTTTTGTTTTTTAGTAGAGACGGGTTCACGTGTCCGATCTCCTGACCTCATGTCCCCCCTCGCCTCCAAGTGCTGGATACAGCGGAGCCCCGGCCGGTTCACTGTATCATAAGGTCTGATCTACTGTATAAAATATTGTAGGTGCTCAATAAATGGTTAGTAATTTTTAAAAATTATCATAGAAGGTTTCCAGGGTTGAATCAAGAAACATGGCTCTCACTTTGGGTCTCTGGCTATAGAGCCAGCAGAGGAACCTCCATTCCTGAAAAACAGAGACATCACAATACTGGAGAGAAAGGCAGACAAGTCACACTCAGCTAGAGAAATGGTTAAGAGGGCTAGGCGCGGTGGCTCACGCCTGTATTCCCAGCACTTTAGGAGGCTGAGGCGGGCAGATCACCTGAGGTCAGGAGTTCCAGGCTGGCCTGGCCAACATGGCAAAACCCCATCTCTACTAAAAATACAAAAACTAGCCAGACACGGTGGCGCACACCTGTAATTCCAGCTACTCAGGAGGCTGAGGCAGGAGAATCGCTTGAGCCCAGGAGGCAGAGGTTGCATTGAGCCAAGGTCACGCCATTGCATTCCAGCCTGGGTGACAGAGCAAGACTCTTGTCTCAAAAAAAAAAAAAAAAAAAAAAAAAAGAAAGAAAGAAAGAAAAAAAGCAATGGTTAAGAGTCTAGGCTCCGAAGTCAGGAGGCAAAACCCAGTTCTCCCTCTAATCTTTGTGAACTTGGGGAAGTTTTATCTTTTTTTTTTTGGCAGAGTCTCGCTCTGTCACCCAGGCTACAGTGCAGTGGTGCATCTCAGCTTACTGCAGCCTCTGCCTCCTGGGTTCAAACGATTTTTGTGCCTCAGCCTCCCGAGTAGCTGGAATTACAGCGTGTGCCACCACGCCCAGCTAATTTTTGCGTTTTTAGTAGAGACAGGGTTTCACCATGTTGACCAGGCTGGTCTTGAACTCCTGGCCTCAAATGATCCACCCGCCTCTGCCTCTCAAAGTGCTGGGATTACAGGCATGAGCCACCGCACCCAACCAGAGAAAATTTTTAACCTGAGGGTTAAATGAAGGAAGGCATGCGTAGTACTTATTAGTCTCTCTCACATAGACAGTACTCATTAAGTGTTAGAAGCTACTATGTCTTCTTAATAATTCTACTATTCTACTACGGGAGAAGGCAAAAATTCTGTGATATGGTTACAATGCTAGATAAACCAGGGGTCTCATCCCCTTCAACCTTATGTGAGTAAAACTACAGGTCTTAATGCCACCATACTCATCCATTTGTTCATGAATCAGTATTTCAGAGTAAATGATATGTCAGAGATGATCTCCAAGAAGCTTGTTTATTATGAGCTCCTATATTTATACCCCCATATTAATACCCCATCAATGCCTTGCCCTCAATTTAGGTCCCGAAGTACTCCACTTACTGTAGGTTCTTAGCTACTGCCCTAATTTCAGACCTGATTCTTACAGCAGTACTTTCTTTAAGTGTCAGAGCACAGAGGAAAGGGCATTAAATAATTGTATATATTTGGTTACAGAAAAAAAGTTGAGAATCAATTTATTTCTCACCTTGAGGATTTGGGGAAATAGATACATCCCCCATTCTGTTGTCTCATTAGCTAAGGTCTACATTAGGCCCATATCATAGGCAAAAACAAACACAACACCTCGTTTTGGTCAGAATAAAGAAAAGTGAGCCGGGTGTGTGGCTCATGCCTGTAATCCCAGCATTTTGGGAGGCTGAGGTGGGAGGATTCCTTGAGCTCAGAAGTTTGAGACTAGCCTGGGCAACATAGTGAGACTTTGTCTCACTAAAAATAAAAAAAATTAGCCAGGCGCGTGGTGGCATGTACCTGCAGTCCCAGCTACTTGGGATGCTGAGGTGGGAGGATTGCTTGAGCCTGGGAGATCGAGGCTGCAGTGAGCTATGATCACACCATTGGACTCCAGCCCAGATGACAGATGGAGACCCTGTCTCAAAAAGAAAAAAAAAAAAGAAGAAAAGTGGCTTTCAGAGTATGCTTTCCACAAGCCCACTAGGGGTTGCTCTCTGCCCACACAGAGCCAATTCTGAGTGGCGAGGCCTCCCACCTAGAAGTCTTCTTTAGCACAGGTTCCACAGCTAAAATAAGTCCAGAGCATAATTTAACTCTGGTAGGAAACCACCCCAGGGTATTCACTGACCATTCAGCTCATTCTTTTTCCATCCAGGAATAGGCATAAGGATCAAACACACAAGGTCGATAGAAAAGGGGCACATCCAGTTGGACACAGTCATCGACCCACCCTCTTCCCCTCCGGAGAGAATAGGCCTTGGTTTTGACCATTTCCCTGGATCCTGTGGATAAATGTATTTCCCCTCTGAATTCCTACAACAATTACTGTCTGTGCAACTCATTTTCCCAGCTTCCTCTAAATATCATCCAGTGTCTAACACCTCTGCTCAAAGTGACTGCTTCCAGAACAGCAGTGCAACTTAGGCAGTTGCTAAACCAGAGTAAAACTCTTAGGGACAGTCCGGGCACGGTGGCTCACGCCTGTAATCCCAGCAGTTTGGAAAGCTGAGGAGGGCAGATCACTTGAAGTCAGGAGTTCAAGACCAGCCTGGCCAACACTCCAACCTGAGTGACACAGCAAGAACCTGTCTGAAATAAATAAATAAATAAATAAATAAATAAATAAATAAATAAACAAATAAATAAAACAAATAAATCAGAGATCTTTAGGTATGCTTAAAGGATTGGAAACTGGGAGAGGCCTGGAGCTGTAGAGACAGCACACCAGAAGGCCCCTGAGTTAGTCATTCACTCCTAACCCTGGTATTACAATGTCTTTTTTTTTTTTGAGACGGAGTCTCACTCTGTCACCCAGGCTGGAGTGCAGTGGCACGATCTCGGCTCACTGCGAGCTCCGCCTCCCGGGTTCACGCCATTCTCCTGCCTCAGCCTCTCCGAGTAGCTGGGACTACAGGCGCCCACCACCACGCCCGGCTAATTTTTTTGTATTTTTAGTAGAGACGGGGTTTCACTGTGGTCTCGATCTCCTGACCTCGTGATCCGCCCGCCTCGGCCTCCCAAAGTGCTGGGATTACAAGCGTGAGCCACCGCGCCTGGCCTTACAATGTCTTAAAAGTCTTCCAACCTCATCTACTAAAGCAGTGGTGTCCATATCTTTTGGCTTTCCTGCACATTGGAAGAAGAAGAATAGTCTTGGGCCACACATAAAATACACTAATGATGCTGATGTGCTAAAAAAAAAAAAAAAATTGCAAAAAAAATATTGTTTTAAGAGAGTTTACAAATCTGTGTTGGGCCACGGGTTGTACAGTCTGCCTGGCAGTCAGCTGTCTCCTGGGCTAGACACACAATATGAAAGTCCTAACAACAGTCAAGACAAGAGTCCAGCTCAAAGTGGTACTGTTTCTAACACATTCTCCATGTGTCAACTGTCTTCCCACAAGTCTGAGTTTACATCCACTTGAATGGCTCTCTCTAACTTTCTGAAACCCAAATAATTCAATAGAAGACCCCCATTTTTAATCTACTCTACTTTCTGCAACTTAGTTTATCTACTGAATCAGGGGAGACTGACTTATTTGGTTCAAGACAGGTTAAAAGAGACTCTAGGACACTCCGAGATGAAGCAAGCCACTTGAACCCTCTCTGGTCCTGAGCCAGAGGAGACTATCTTGCACTTGGAAATTTAAATGAAGGACAGGCAAGCCTAGTGATCCATCAACTTACACCACAAGCCCGTTTGACACTTCACACACATCCTTCTCCACCAAGGGTAGTTGATTCCGGGGCTTCACATGGACGCGTGAGGCTGGGACAGAGAGGTACCCTCCATTGGATTCACATACAGGAAAGCCGGCTCAATCTCCCCGACATACACACACCTCACCCCATCCTCAAATCCCTTCCATCCAGGGAGTGGCTCATAAGACAACGTCTCTAAAACAACCTCCCGGGGGATAGGGAGACTCGGGGAGAGCAGATCGCAGTTAGGGATTGGCTCGGGGTTCTCAATCCGATCGTTCTCCAGAGCCGTTCGAACACCAGAGCCTCCTGGGCATCTTGAGTTGGGCTGGGCAGGTTCGGCGAACTGCAACCAAGTCCCACTCCGTTGTTGGACACAGTCTCCACTCGATGCCTGAGACCTCCTGGGAAGTGAAGTTCTAGGGCCGGCCTCACTGTTAAGTCACAGGCTTCTACACTACATCTTCAGGTAATCGAGGACTACTTAGATCACGACCTCAGTATGAGTTACTTAGCCCAGGGGCCCCCAAACCTCATCTTTCCCTTGGCAAAGTGAGACCACCCCGTGTTCCCCAGATCCCCAAGTCCTATTTTCTCCTCTGGACTAATATTAACATAAAGAGACAGGGACATGAGAAAGTATTTGAGAAAAAAAAAAAAGTAAGTAAAGACAATGAGGTAAAAAAAAAAAAAAAATTGGGTGGGCGCAATGGCTCACGCCTGTAATCTCAGCACTTTGGGAGGCCGGGGCGGCGATGGGGGGAGGGGGAGGGGATCAACTGAGGTCAGGAGTTCGAGACCAGCCTGACCAACATGATGAAACCCCATCTCTACTAAAAATACAAAAATTAGCCGGGTATGGTGGCATGTGCCTATAATCCCAGCTGCTGGGGAGGCTGAGGCAGGAGAATCGCTTGAACTTGGGAGGCCGAGGTTGCAGTGAGCTGAGATCGTGCCATTGCACTCCAGCCTGGGCGACAAGAGAAAAACTCCATCTCAAAAAAAAAAAAAAAAGAAAAGGCCAGGTACGGTGGCTCACGCCTGTAATCCCAACACTTTGGGAGACAGAGGCACGATCACCTGAGGTCAGGAGTTCAAGACCAGCCTGACCAACATGGTGACATCCCGTCTGTACTAAAAATACAAAATTAGCCAGGCGTGGCGGCGCATGCCTGTAATCCCAGCTACTCAGGAGACTGAGGCACGCGAATCACTTGAACTTGCAATGAGCCAAAATTGCACCATTACACTCCAGCTTGGGCAACAAGAACGAAACTCTGTCTCAACAAACAAACCAAAAAAAATTTTTTTAATAAAATAATTATTTAAAAAATAAACAAAAACACAAACCGGGTGTGGTGGTGCCCACCTGTAGTCCCAGCTACTCTGGAGGCTGAGTGGGAGAGGATCGCTTGAGCCCAGGAGTTCAAGTCCAGCCTAGGCAACACAGCGAGAGCCCAGTCTCCAAAACAAATATAATCTTAAAGAAAAAAAAAAACAATGAGGTAGTTCGAGAATTACAGTTCCTTTCTATCAGTATATATTAGTTTGAATTCCCAAGAGTTTTATATAAATGGAATCATACCGCTTTACTGAGATATAAATTCATACACCATTTAAAATTTATAATTCAATGGTTTTTGGTATATTACATTTTTAATTTTTATTTGTTTTTATAATTTTAAAATAAACAAATTTAAAATTATTAATTAATTTTATTTCTTTATTCATTTATTTTTTGAGACAGAATCTCACTCTGTCCCCAGGCTGGAGTGCAGTGGTATGACCACGGCTCACCTCAGCCTCCACCTCCTGGGCTCAGGTGATCCTCTCACCACAGCCTCTCCACTACAGGCGAGCACCACCACGCCCAGCTAATTTTTGTATTTTTTGTAGAGACAGGGTTTCACCATGTTGCCCAGGCTGGTCTCGAACTCTTGGGCTCAAGCGATCTGCCCACCTCAGCCTCCCAAAGTGTTAAGAATTATGCATGCGGCCTGTGTCTTTGCTGTTTTGTTTTGTTATGTTTTGATTTGTTTTTTTGAGACAGAGTCTCACTCTGTTATCCAGGCTGGAGTGCAGTGGTGCGATCTCGGCTCACTGCAACCTCCACCTCCCGGGTTCAAGCGATTCTCCTGCCTCAGCCTCCCGAGTAGCTGGGATCACAGGTGCATGCCACCATGCCCGGCTAATTTGTGTATTTTTAGTAGAGACAGGGTTTCACCATGTTGGTCAGGCTGGTATCGAACTCCTGACCTCGAGATCTGCCCACCTCAGCCTCCCAAAGTGCTGGGATTACAGGCGTGAGCCACTGCACCCAGCCACCTGTCTAGTTTTACTTGTTGCAGAGACAGGTGTCTGTGTTGCCCAAGCTGGTCTTGAACTCCTGGGTTCAAGCAATACACCTGCCTTCAGCTCCCAAAGTGCTGAAATTATAGGTGTGAACCACTGCACCTGGCAAGCCTTGCTTTTCTACCCAATCTGATCATCTCTACCCTGTAATTAGGGTGTTAAGAACATCTAAGTTTAATGATTGTTAATATAATTAGATTTGGGTCTATCATCTTGTTTTTATTCGTCCCATCTCTTTGTTCTCTTTTTCTGACTTCTTTTGGATTAGTCAATATTACTTTTATTCCATTATATCTCCTTTATTGGGTTATTAGCTATTCCTCCTTGTTTGATTTTAGTGGTTGCTTACAGGTTTATAGAGACATCTTTAACCTATCACCATCTACCTTCAAATATTATACTATTTCACAGAGAGTGTAAGAGCCTTACATTAATAGGCCAGGTGTGGTTGCTCACGCCTGTAATCCCAGCACATTGGTAGGCTAAGGCAGGCAGATCATCTGAGGTCAGGAGTGTGAGACGAGCCTGGCCAACATGGCAAAACCCCATCTCTACTAAAAATACAAAAATTGGCCAGGTGTGGTGGTGCATGCCTGTAGTCCCAGCTACTCGGGAGGCTGAGGCAGGAGAATTGCTTGAACCTGGGAGGTGGAGGTTACAGTGAGCCGAGATCATGCCACTGCACTCCAGCCTGGGCAATAGAGCGAGACTCCCTCAAAAAAAAAAAAGAACCTTACATTAATATACTTCCAGGTTGGGCACAGTGGCCCATGCCTAATAATTCCAGCACTTTGCAAGGCTGAAGTGGGCAGATTGCATGAGCTAAGGAGTTTGGGACTAGCCTGGGCAACACGATGAAACCTGTTTCTACCAAAAATAGACTTTATTTTTTAGAGCAATTTTAACTTCACAGTAAAATCAAGTGGAAAGTACAGAGAGTTCCCATATATTCCGTGCTGCACCCCACAACCTCCCCTGCTATCAAACTCTAGCATCAGAATGGAAAAAGAGAACAAAGAACAGTTTGTTATTGTTGAGCTGACCGGGCATGGTGGCTCATGCCTGTAATCCCAGCACTTTTAGAAGCCGAGGTGGGTGGATCACTTGAGGTCAGGAGTTCAAGACCAGCCTGGCCAACATGGTGTAAACCCTGTCTCTATTAAAAATACAAAAATTAGCCAGGCATGGTGGCATGCACCTGTAATCCCAGCTGCTCGGGAGGCTGAGGCACGAGAATCGCTTGAACCCAGGAGTTGGAGGTTGCAGTGAGCCAAGATCACGCCACTGCACTCCAGCCTGGGTGAAAGAGTGAGACTCCATCTGAAAAATGAATAAATAAATAATTGTTCACTGGGCGCGGTGACTCACGCCTATAATCCCAGCACTTTGGGAGGCCGAGGCGGGCAGATCACCTGAGGTCGGGAGTTCGAGACCAGCCTGACCAACATGGAGAAACCCCGTCTCTACTAAAAATACAAAATTGGCTGGGCGTGGTGGCGCATGCCTGTAACCCCAGCTACTCGGGAGGTTAAGGCAGGAGAATCACTTGAACCCAGAGGCAGAGGTTGCTGTGAGCCGAGATTGTGCCATTGCACTCCAGCCTGGGCAACAAGACCGAAACTCAGTCTCAAAAATAAAATGAGGCTGGGTGCGGTGGCTCACGCCTATAATCCCAGCACTTTGGGAGGCCGAGGCAGGCGGATCACGAGGTCAGGAGATCGAGACCATCCTCGATAACACGGTGAAACCCCGTCTCTACTAAAAATACAAAAAAATTAGCCGGGCGTGGCGGCAGGCGCCTGTAGTCCCAGCTGCTGGGGAGGCTGAGGCAGCAGAATGGCGTGAACCCAGGAGGCGGAGCTTGCAGTGAGCTGAGATCGCGCCACTGCACTCCAGCCTGGGTGACATAGCAAGACTCTGTCTCAGAAAATTAAATTAAATTAAATTAAATTAAATTAAATAAGTGAATAAGTAATTGTTGAGCCTACATTGACACATTACTATCATTCAAAAGTCCGTAGTTTATTTTAAGGTTCACTCTTGGTATATTACACATTCTATGGGTTTTGACAAATGTATAATGACATGTTTTCACTATTATGGTATCATACAGAATAGTTTCCCTGTCTTAAAAATCCTCTGTACTCCACTTATTCATCCCTCTTCCCCCCAACCCCTGGCAACCACAGATCTTTTTACCATCTCCATAATTTTGCCCTTTCCAGAATGTCATATAGTTGAAATCATCCAGTATGTAGCCTTTTCAGATTGGCTTCTTTCAGTTAGTAATTGCATTTAAGCTTCCTTCATGTCTTTTCATAGCTTGATAGCCATTTCCCTTTTGAGAAGCCAGAAATGTTATTTTTTTTCTCTTTTCTTTTTTCAAAAGAAGACAGCCTTATAAGGAGAGCCAGAAATTTAAGGAAATCTTTGTCAGGTCATTGACTGACCTCAGAGATAACAGAACAAAAACTTTAGTGGCCACACACAACAAGGAATATACAATTTGCAAAAATTAGTTTGCAGAAGTCACAAACAGATGGCTCCAGCCTTCAACAAGCAAGATTCAGCAATCCCTGAGGAGGAGAATTAGATCTCCAGAGTTACTACAAAATAATACTTAAAATGTCCAGTTCTCAAATGAATTATAAAACATACAAATAAACAAGAAAGTAAGGCTGGGCGCGGTGGCTCACGCCTGTAATCCCAGCGCTTTGGGAGGCTGAGGTGGGTGGATCATGAGGTCAGAAGTTCGAGACCAGCCTGACCAACATGGTGAAACCCTGTCTCTACTAAAAATACAAAAATTAGCCGGACATGGTGGCGCATGCCTGTAATCCCAGCTACTCAAGAGGCTGAGGCAGAAGAATTGCTTGAGCCTGGGAGCAGAGGCTGCAGTGAGCCAAGATCGTGCCACTGCACTCCAGCCTGGGCTACAGAGCAAGACTCCGTCTCAAATAAAAAAAAAAAAAGAAAGTATGGCCCAACCACAGGAAAAACAGAATTTGACAGAAACCATCCCAGAGGAGGCTCAGAAATTGGAATTACTAGTCAAAGGCATTAATCACCTGTCTTTTTTTTTTTTTTTTTCGAGACAGAGTCTCACTCTGTCGCCCAGGCTGGAGTGCAGTGGCGCAATCTCTGCTCACTGCAAGCTCCGCCTCCCAGGTTCGTGCCATTCTCCTGCCTCAGCCTCCTGAGTAGCTGGGGCTACAGGCACCCACCATCACGCCTGGCTAATTTTTTGTATTTTTAGTAGAGACGGGGTTTCACCGTGTTAGCCAGGATGGTCTCGATCTCCGGACCTCGTGATCCGCCCGCCTCGGCCTCCCAAAGTGCTGGGATTACAGGCATGAGCCACCGCGCCCAGCCTAATCACCTGTCTTAAATATGTTCAGTGAGCCAAAGGAAATCATGTACAAAAAATTAAAGTAAATCAGTGAAATAATGTATGAAAAAATGAGAATATTGATAAAGAGATAGAAATTAGAGCAGGCAGAAGAAAGGATCACAGACTTGAAGATGAGTCCATTGAAATTATCCATTCTAAAGATCGAGGCAAAAGAATGAAGAAAAATAAACAGAACCGGCCTGGCGCAGTGGCTCACGCTTGTAATCCTAGCACTTTGGGAGGCCGAGGTGGGCGGATCACGAGGTCAGGAGATCGAGACCACGGTGAAACCCCGTTTCTACTAAAAATACAAAAAATTAGCCGGGCGTGGTGGCGGGCGCCTGTAGTCCCAGCTACTCGGAGAGGCTGAGGCAGGAGAATGGCGTGAACCCGGGAGGCAGAGCTTGCAGTGAGCCGAGATCGCGCCACTGCACTCCAGCCTGGGCAACAGAGCAAGACTCTGTCTCAAAAAAAAAAAAAAAAAAAAAAAGAAAAATAAACAGAACCTGAGAGTCCTATAGGACACCATCAGACATACCAACATATGCATTTTAGGAGTATCAAAAGGAGAAGAGAGAAAGAAAAAGACAGAAACACATATACAAGTATTTATTTATATGTATAGAAATATACGTATACAGGCCGGGCGTGGTGGCTCATGCCTATAATCCCAGCACTTTGGGAGGCCAAGGCAGGTGGATCACGAGGTCAGGAGTTCAAGACTAGCCTGGCCAAGATGGTGAAACCCCGTCTCTACTAAAAATACAAAAAATTAGCCGGGCACGGTGGCAGGCGCCTATAATCCCAGCTACTTGGGAGGCTGAGGCAGGAGAATCGCTTGAATTCGGAGGGCGGAGGTTGCAGTGAGCCGAGATCATGCCACTGCACTCCAGCCTGGGTGACAGAGTGAGACTCTGTCTCAAAAAGAAAAAAAAAAAGAAATATACATACATATATTTAGTTATATCTAAAACTATATATATGTATATAGTTTCAAAAGAAGGTAGGTATATGTATATAGGTATACAGTTTCAAAAGAAGGAAGGTATATGTATATAGTTTTAGAGACAGGGTCTCACTCTGTCACCCAGGCTGGAGTGCAGTGGTGCAATCATAGCTCACTGCAGCCTCGAACTCCGTGGCTCAAAATGATCCTCCTGCCTCAGCCTCCTGAGTAGCTGGGACTATAGACATATGCCACCATATCTAATTTTTTATTTTTATTTTTTGAGATGGAGTTTCACTCTTGTTGCCCAGGCTGGAGTGCAATGGCGCGATCTTGGCTCACTGCAACCTCCACCTCCCAGGTTCAAGCAATTCTCCTACGTTAGCCTCCTGAGCAGCTGTGATTACAGGCACCTGCAACTACGCCTGGCTAATTTTTTTTTTTTATATTTTTAGTAGAGACAGGGTTTTACCATGTTGGCCAGGCTGGTCGTGAACTCCTGACCTCAGGTGATCCACCTGCCTCGGCCTCCCAAAGTGCTGTGATTACAAGCATGAGCCACCACGCTCGGCCATAATTTTTTTTTTTTTTGAGACGGAGTCTCGCTCTGTTGCCCAGGCTGGAGTGCAGTGGCGCAATCTTGGCTCACTGCAAGCTCCGCCTCCCGGGTTCACGCCATTCTCCTGCCTCAGCTTCCCGAGTAGCCGGGACTACAGGCACCCGCCACCACGCCCGGCTAATTTTTTGTATTTGTAGTAGAGACAGGGTTTCACCGTGTTAGCCAGGATGATCTCGATCTCCTGACCTCGTGATCTGCCCGCCTCTGCCTCCCAAAGTGCTGGGATTACAGGTGTGAGCCACCGTGCCTGGCCACCTGGCCGCCCAGCCATAAGTTTTAAATTTTTTGTAGGGATGGGGCCTTACTATGTTGGCCAGTCTGGTCTTGAACTCCTAACCTCAAGCAATCCTCCTGCATTGGCCTCCCAAAGTGTTGGGATTATAGGCATGAACCACCACACCTAGCCAGAAAAAATACTTGAAGAAATAATGGCCAAAAACTTCTCAAATCTGAGAAAAGACATGAATATACATGTTCAACAGTTAAACTCCAAGCAGGATAAACTCAAAGAGATCCACATCAAGACACATTACAGTCAAATTGTTGAAACCCAAAGACAAAGGGATATTTTTTATTTTTTTTTTTAGAGACAGGTCTCACTATGATATTGCCCAGGCTGGTCTTAAACTGCTGGCCTCAAGTGATCCTCCCACCTCAGCCTCCCAAAGTGCTGAGATTATGAGTGTGAGCCACTAGGTCGGAAATAACCACTAAGAAAAAAAACTTAACATACAGAGAAGGAAAGAAGAAGGGAATCAAAATGGTACACCACCAAAAAAATCAACTAAATTTTTTAAAAGGCAGTAATGGAAGAACTGAGGAACGAAACCCATACAAGACATAAAGAAACAAATAGATGGCCGGGCACAGTGGCTCAAGCCTGTAATCCCAGCACTTTGGGAGGCCGAGGTGGGCAGATCACTTGAGGTTAGGAGTAAAGACCAGCCTGGCCAACACGACGAAATGCTGTCTCTATTAAAAATACAAAAAATTAGCTGAGCGTGGTAGTGAGTGCCTGTAATCCTAGCTACTCGGGAGGCTGAGGTAGGAGAATCGCTTGAACCAGGGAGGCAGAGGTTGCAATGAGCCAAGATTGTGCAACTGCACTCCAGCCTAGGCGACAGAGCCGCACTCCAGCCTAGGCGACAGAGCCACACTCCATCTCAAAAAAAAAAAAAAAAAAGTCTCCAATTAATAACCTAAATATATACCTTAAAGAATAAGAAAAAAAGAGCAACCTTTGGGAAACTGAGGCAGGAGGACTGCTTGAGTCCGGGAGTTCAAGACCAGCTTGGGTAACCCTGTCGGTTAAAAAAAGAAAGAAAAGAGAAAAGAAAAAGAAAAAGAAAAATAGAGAAGACCCAAATAATTAAAATCAGAAATGAAGATGGGAACATTATTACCAAACTGACTTTTCATAGCCTACATCTTAAGATTAAGGTGTTTAAAAACCCAGAGGGAGGGATTGAAACCGCCTTTGCAAAATTATGACTGAGAATGAAAGAGATCTAACTTAACTGACTCCATCTTGCTTCTAACCTCCAAGCTGTCCTTGTTAATTCCTGGGCGCAGGCTGAACTAACTTTGGGAAAAACCTAGTTTATAGTTTATAGTTTATAGTTTAAACAAAGACGGTAACAGCCCTTTCCCAAAGCAGACCTCCTTTTTGCCTGGGGACTAGATCGCCTTTGTAGGACTAACATTAGCCACAAGATTAGAATTTACAGTTTAGGAGTCATGCAGCTGCAGGCTACAAGATTCTGACCCTCCTAAACTGCTCCTAAAATCTGTGCTTCTCACGCCTGTAATCCCAGCACTTTGGGAGGCTGAGGTGGGCGGATCACGGAGTCAGGAGATCAAGACCATCCTGGTTAACACGGTGAAACCCCGTCTCTGCTAAAAATACAAAAAATTAGCCGAATAGCGTGAACCCGGGAGGTGGAGCTTGCAGTGAGCCAAGATGGCACCACTGCACTCCAGCCTGGGTGACAGAGCGAGACTCTGTCTCAAAAAAACAAACAAACAAACAAAAAACAACAACAAAAAAAACCCTTGCTCCCGGGATGCTCTGGGAGACTGATTTGAGTAATAATAAAACTCCGGTCTCCTCCACAGCTGGCTCTGCAAGAATTATTCTTTCTCTATTGCAATCCCCCTGTCTTGATAAATCGGCTCTGTCTAGGCAGCCGGCAAGGTAAACCCCTTGGTCAGTTACAATTGTAAAGAATCGTAAAGTAAGCCAGGTGTGTGGTGTCTCACGCCTGTAATCCCAACACTTTGGGAAGCCAATATGGGGTGGATCACTTGAGGTCAGGAGTTCGAGACCAGCCTGGCCAACATGGTGAAACCCTGTCGCTACTAAAAATACAAAAATTAGCCAGGCATGTTGGTGTGTGCCAGTAATCCCAGCTACTCAGGAGGCTGAGGCAGGAGAATTGCTTTAACCCAGGAGGTAGAAGTTGCAGTGAGCTGAAATCGCCCCACTGCACTCCAGCCTGGGTGACAGTGTGAGACCCTATCTCAAAAAAAAAACAATAATAACTGTAAAATATTATAACAGAATACTATCAACAACTGTACACCAACAAATTGTATAACCTAGTTGAAATGTGTAAATTCCTAAAAACACATAATCTATCCAGACGAACCCATAAAGAACCAGAAATCCTGAAAAGCTCTATGATTAGTAAGGAGATTGAATCAGTAATAAAAAACCTCTCAACAAAGAAAAGCCCAGGATCATATTGATTCACTGGTGAATTCTACCAAAAATTTAATGAAGAATTAACACTAATCTTTTTTTTTTTTGAGACGGAGTCTCGCTCTGTTGCTCAGGCTGGAGTGCAGTGGCACGATCTTGGCTCATTGCAAGCTCCGCCTCCCGGGTTCACGCCATTCTCCCGCCTCAGCCTCCCGAGTAGTTGGGACTACAGGCACCCACCACCACGCCCGGCTAATTTTTTCTATTTTTTAGTAGAGACAGGGTTTCACCGTGTTAGCCAGGATGGTCCCCATCTCCTGACCTCGTGATCCACCCGCCTCGGCCTCCCAAAGTGCTGGGATCACAGGCGTGAGCCACTGCGCCTGGCCTTTTTTTTTCTTTTTACCGAGACAAGAGTCTTGCTCTGTCTCCCAGGTTGGAGTGCAGTGGTGAGATCTTGGCTCACTGCAACATCTACCTCCAGGGTTCAAGCAATTCTCCTGCTTCAGCCTCCCAAGTAGCTGGAATTACAGGCGTGCACCACCACACCCAGCTAATTTTTCTATTTTTAGTAGAGATGGGTTTCACCATGTCTGCTAGGCTGGTCTCCAACTCTTTACTGCATGATCCATCCGCCTCGGCCTCCCAAAGTGCTGGGATTACAGGCATGAGCCACTGTGCCTGGCCAAGAATTAACACTAATCTTTCTGATAGTCTTCTGAAAATCTGAAGAGGAAAGAACACTTCCTAGCTCATTCTATGAGGTCAGCATTACACTGATACCAAAGCCAGAGAAAGACACTATGTGAAAAGAAAACTACAGACCAATATCCTTTATGAATATTGATGCAAAAACCTTAACAAAATGCTAGCAAACCAAATTCAGAAGCATATTAAAAGGTAATAGACCATAAACAATTGGGATTTATTCCTAGAATGCAAGAATGGTTAAATGTAGGAAAATCAATCAATGAATATAACTACATTAATAGAATGAAGGAAAAAACCAATGATCATCTCAGTTGATGCAGAAAAAGTGTTAGACAAAATCCAACATCCTGTCATGATAAAAAGCAAACAGTAAACTAGGAATAGAACTTCCTCAACATGATAAAAAGTCCCTATATGAAAAACTCATACGTAACATGATACACAATGGTGAAAGATTGAAAGCTTTCTTCATAAGGTAAGATACTGCCTTCACCACTTCTTTTTTTCTTTTTTTGAGATGGAGTTTCGCTCTTGTTGCCAGGCTGGAGTGCCATGGTGCAATCTCGGCTCACTGCAACCTCCGCCTCCCGGGTTCAAGCAATTCTCCTGCCTCAGCCTCCGGAGTAGCTGGGATTACAGGCATGCACCACCGTGTCCAGCTAATTTCGTATTTTTAATAGAGACGGGGGTTTCTCCACGTTGGTCAGGCTGGTCTTGAACTCCCGACCTCAGGTGATCTGCCCGCCTCGGCCTCCCAAAGTGCTGGGATTACAGACGTGAGCCACCGCATCCGGCTACCTTCACCACTCCTATTAAACATAGTAGCAGAAGTTTTAGCCAGTAATTAAGCAAGAAAAAGAAATAAAAGTCAACTAGATTGGAAAGGGAGAAGTAAGATTGTCTCTTTTCATAGATGACATGATGGTATATATGTACAAAACCCTAAAGATTACACAAAAAAATGATTATAGCTACTAAGTGAATTGAGCAAAGCTGTAGTATACAAAATCAACACACAAAAATTAATTGAATTTCCATACACTAGCAATGAAAACTACAAAACATTGCTGAGCGAAATTAAAGAAGACATAAATAAATTGAAAGATATCCTGTCTTCATGGATTGGAAGACATTATATGATGAATTACTCCTCATATTATTATGATAAAAATACTCTTCTGGTCCTGGTGCAGTGGCTTACGCCTGTAATCCCAGCACTTTGGGAGACCGAGGCAGGCAGATCACCTGAGGCCAGGAGTTCAAGAACAGCCTGGACAACATGGCGAAACCCCATCTCGACAAAAATACAAAAATTAGCGGGCATGATGGTGAGTGCCTGTAATCCCAGGTATTCAGGAGGCTGAGGCAGGAGAATCACTTAAACCCAGGAGGTGGAGGTTGCAGTGAGCCGAGATTGTGCCATTACACTCCAACTTGGGCGACAGAGCAAGACTTAGTCTCAAAAAAAAAAAAAAAACCTCTTCAAAATTATATATAGATTCAATGTGATCCATATCAAAATCCCAATGCAATTTTTGAGAGAAATAGAAAACCCACCTTCAAATTCATGTGGAATCGGCCAGGCACGATGGCTCACGCCTGTAATCCCAGCACTTTGGGAGGCCTAGGCGGGCGGATCACGAGGTCAGGAGTTTGAGATCAACCTGACCAACGTTGCCGGACCAACATTACCCTGTCTGTAATAAAAATACAAAAAAAAAAAAAATTAGCCAGGCGTGGTGACCCGCACCTGTTATCCCAGCTACTTGGGAGGCTGAGGCAGGAGAATCACTCGAACACGGGAGGCAGAGTTGCAGTGAGCTGGGATCACACCACTGCACTCCAGCATGGGCGACAGAGTGAGACTCAGTCTCAAAAAAAAAATGTAGAATCTGAAGGGACTTCAATTATCTAAAACAGTCTTTAAAAAGAAGAAAAAAAAGTTGGAGGACTTACACTTCAGATTTGAAAACGTACTACAAAAGCTACAGTAATCAAAAGAGTGTGATACTGGCATAAAGACACACATATGGAGCAATGGAATAGAATAGAGAGCCCAGAAATAAATCCTCACATATATGGTCAATTGATCTTTTTTAGTTTTTATATTTTAAATTATAAATTGACAAGTTATAGTTGTAACTATTTATGGGGTACAAAGTGATGCTATGACTCATGAATACAAGCAGAATAATTAAATCAGGCTAATGAACACATTCAGCACCTCAGATACTCACCATTTTTGTGGTAAGAACATTTGAAATTTACCCTCTTAGTGATTTTTTTTTATTTGGTTTTATTATGTTTCTATGTTGCCCAGGCTGGTCTCAAACCTCAAACTCCTGGCCTAAAGCGATCCTCCTCCCACTTCAGCCTTCCAAAGTGTTGAGATTACAGGTGTGAGCCAGCACACTTGGCTTCTCTTAGCAATTTTGAAATATACAATACATTATTATTTACTATATTCACTACACTGTGCAATATATCTCAATTTTTTTTTTCTGAGATAGACTTTTGCTCTTGTTGCCCAGGCTGGAGTGCAGTGGCATGATGATGATCTCAGCTCACTGCAACCTCCGCCTCCCGGGTTCAAGCGATTCTCCTGCCTCAGCCTCCTGAATAGCTGGGATTACAGGCGCATGCCACCATGCCTGACTAATTTTTGTATTTTTAGTAGAGACGGGGTTTCGCCATGTTGGCCAGGCTGGTCTGGAACTCCTAACCTCAGGTGATCCACCCGCCTCAGCCTCCCAAAGTGTTGGGATTACAGGCGTCAGCCACCGCGCCCAGCCTTATATCTCAAATTAAAAAAAAACGTATCCCTCCTAATTGAGGCTTTGTACCCTTTGACCATCATCTCCCCATTTCCTCCACCCCTCAGCCTCTGTTAAACACCATTCTATTTTCTGCTTCTTTGAGTTTAATTGTTTTAGATTCCACGTATGAGTGAGAACAGTATTTGCAGCACTATTCACAATAGCCCTGTTATGGAATCACCCTAAGTGTCCATCAACAGATGACTGAATAAAGAAAATGTGGTATATACATGCAACTGAATACTATTCATCCATAGAAAACAAAGAAATTTTGTCATTTGTGATAACATAGATGGAACTGGAGAACATGAGGCCAAGTGAAATAAGCCAGGCATGGAAAGGCAAACACTATGTATTCTCAATTGATTTTGACAAGGGGGTACCAACAATATTTAATGGGGAAAAAGAGAGTCTCTTCAACAAATGGTACAGAGAAAACTGTATATCGAGATGCTAAAGAATGCAGTTGAACCCTTACCTTACACCTTTTTTTGTTGTTGTTGTTGTTGTTGTTGTTGTTTTTGAGACAGAGTCTTGCTCTGTTGCCCAGATTGGAGTGCAGTGACACCATCTCGGCTCACTACAACCTCCGCCTCCCGGGTTCACGCGATTCTCCTGCCTCAGCCATCCAAGTAGCTGGGATTACAGGTATGTGCCACCATGCCTGGCTAATTTTTGTTTTTTTGTTTGTTTGGAGACCAGCCTGGCCAACATGGTGTAACCCCGTCTCTACTAAAAATACAAAAATTAGCCGGGCGTGGTGGCGAGTACCTGTAGTCCCAGCTACTCGGGAGGCTGAGGCAGGAGAATCGCTCGAACCCGGGAGGCAGAGGTTGCAGTGAACCTAGATCACGCCACTGCACTCCAGCCTGGGCAACAGAATAAGATTCTGTCTCAAAAAATAAAAAAAGAAAGAAAAAAAAGAAAAGAAATGACTCACAGCTCGACTTAAAAAATCAGGGCTTAGGCTGGGTGTGGTGGCTCACGCCTGTAATCCCAGCAGTTTGGGAGGCTGAGGTGGGTGGATCACAAGATCAGGAGTTCAAGACTAGCCTGGCCAAGATGGTGAAACCTCATCTCTACTAAAAATACAAAAAATTAGCCGGGCATGATGGCGGGCGCCTGTAATGTCAGCTACTCGGGAGGTTGTGGCAGAGAACTGCTTGAACCCAGGAGGTGGAGGTTGCAGTGAGCTGAGATCACGCCACTGCACTCCAGCCTGGGCAACAGAGAGAGGCTCCATCTCAAAAAAAAAAAATCAGGGCTTAGAACAGTGTATATATTATTCTATTATTTGTGTGTAAAAAATAGCATACATATATGTGCTTATATTTGGATCAACTGATCTCTGGTAGGAGATATAAAAATGAACAGGAATTGCCTGTCAGCAAGGAAATTTGGAAACAGGGGAACAGAGATGGGCAACTCTTCACATACCTTTTTCTTTTTTTTGAGACAGAGTCTCGCTCTGTCGCCCAGGCTGGAGTGCAGTGGCGCAATCTCGGCTCACTGCGAGCTCCGCCTCCCGGGTTCACGCCATTCTCCTGCCTCAGCCTCTCCGAGTAGCTGGGACTACAGGCGCCTGCCACCACGCCCGGCTAATTTTTTGTATTTTTAGTAGAGACGGGGTTTCACCGTGGTCTCGATCTCCTGACCTCGTGATCCGCCCGCCTCGGCCTCCCAAAGTGCTAGGATTACAAGCGTGAGCCACCGCGCCCGGCCTTTCACATACCTTTTTCTACTATTTGAATTATTTACTTTGTTCTTATAGTATCTTAAAAATATGTTCTCAGCCAGGCGCCGTGCCTCATGCCTGTAATCCCACCACTTTGGGAGGCCAAGGCAGTAGGACTGCTTGAGCCTAGGAGTTGGAGACCAGCCTAGGCAACATAGGGAGACTCCATCTCTACAAACAATAAAAATAAATTAGTTGAGTGTGGTGGTGTCTGCTGGTAGTCCCATCTACTTGGGAGGCTGAGGTGAGAGGATCACTTAAGTCCAGGAGGTCAAAGCTGCAGTGAGCCATGATTGTGCCACTGCACTGGATGACAGAGTGAGACCCTGTTTCAAAAAAAAAAAAAAACCAAACAAACAAAAAAATTCTCAATAGGGTAGAAACTGTAGAAATTCACAATTTGATAAAGAGTTATCTATGAGAAAACAATTGCAATCATCATACTCAATAGTGAAACATGGCCGGGCGCGGTTGCTCACGCTTATAATCCCAGCACTTTGGGAGGCCGAGGCGGGCAGATCACGAGGTCAGTAGTTCTAGACCATCCTGGTTAACACAGTGAAACCCCATCTCTACTAAAAATACAAAAAAAATTAGCCAGGTGTGGTGGCGGGTGCCTGTGGTCCCAGCTACTCGGGAGGCTGAGGCAGGAGAATGGCGTAAACCCGGGAGGTGGAGTTTGCAGTGAGCCAAGATTGTGCCACTGCACTCCAGCCTGGGCAACCGAGCAAGACTCCATCTCAAAACAAACAAACAAGCAAACAAAAATAGTGAAATACTAGTGTCATCTCTTCAAAGTCAGAACAAGACAAGAATATTCACCTGTCTTACAAATATTAGTAAGTATTGCTCTGCAGATTCTAGTGAAAACATTAAGACAAAAGAAGATAAAAGTTATAGCTGGGCACAGTGGCTCACGCTTGTAATCCCAGCACTTTAGGAGGGTGTGGTGGGTGGATCACTTGAGCTCAGGATTTCGAGACCAGCCTGGGCAACATGGCAAAACTCCATTTCTTAAATAAAAAAAAAAAAAAGTAAAAAAAGGAGATAAACGTTAGAAATATCGTAAAGAGAGGCTGGGCGCGGTGGCTCACGCCTGTAATCCCAGCACTTTGGGAGGCCGAAGCGGGCGGATCACGAGGTGAGGAGATGGAGACCATCCTGGCTAACACAGTGAAACCGCATGTCTACTAAAAGAATACAAAAAATTAGGCTGGGCGCGGTGGCTCACGCTTGTAATCCCAGCACTTTGGGAGGCCGAGGTGGGCGGATCACGAGGTCAGGAGATCGAGACCACGGTGAAACCCCGTCTCTACTAAAAATGCAAAAAAATTAGCCGGGCGTGGTGGCGGGCGCCTGTAGTCCCAGCTACTCAGAGAGGCTGAGGCAGGAGAATGGCGTGAACCTGGGAGGCGGAGCTTGCAGTGAGCCGAGATTGCGCCACTGCACTCCAGCCTGGGCGACAGAGTGAGACTCTGTCTCAAAAAAAAAAAAATCCCATATGCCATTCCAGTGATGAAAAAAAATGATAGGGGATTAAACCTAACAGGAAATATACAAAACATTTATATGAGTAAAATGACAAAATTTTACTGAAGGCTATAAGTATGAAGACTTTTTTGCTCTTGTTGCCCGGGATGGAGCGCAATGGCGCGACCTCAGCTCACTGCAACATCCTCCTCCAGGGTTCAAGGGATTCTTCTGCCTCAGCCTCCCGAGTAGCTGGGATTACAGGCGTCTGCCACCATGCCCGGCTAATTTTTTGCATTTTTAGTAGAGCCAGGGTTTCACCATTTTGGTCAGGCTGGTCTCGAACTCCTGACCTCAGGTGATCCACCCGCCTAGGCCTCCCAAAGTGCTGAGATTACAGGCGTGAGCCACCGCACCCAGCCTTATTATTTTTTTGACAGGGTCTCGCTATCACCCAGGCTGGAGTGCAGTGGCACCATCATAGCTCACCATATCCTTGAACTCCTGAGCTCAAGCAATCTTTCTGCCTCAGTCTCCTGAGAAGCCATGACTACAGGCATGTGCCACCATACCTGGCTAATTTTTTTTTTTTTTTTTTTGAGACAGAGTCTCGCTCTGTCGCCCAGGCTGGAGTGCAGTGGCACGATCTCGGCTCACTACTGCTAATAGTGACTTTCTCTGAAGAATAAATTGGAGGGTTCAAGTCTTTTATTTTCCATTGTATTCACTTCTGCAAGTTTGTTGCTTTTTAGAGATGAAGGAAGCTCATATCAGAATGTTGAATATTTAAGTGTCACAACGACACAGGTGATATTCAAACCTATCTTCAGTGCAGACTTTTCTCATGACCTCCTATTCTACATTTACAATTAACTGCCTGCTAGCATGTCCACTGGCATGTTTTGCCATTACTTCAAACTCATACCTAAAATAAAATTCATTATCAGAATAATATTCAGATAATATTAGTTCCAGTTCATGGTTTTCCTATTTTTGTTAAAAGCACTAGCTTTCCAGTTGTTACTTAAGCTTGATGCCTTGGAGTCATCTTAAACCCTTCCTTCCTCATCAGAAAAAAAAAATTAAGTTCAAGGTTTTCTTCTTCTTTTTAATAATATTTTATATGTTTCTCTCCTATTTATTTTTTGTTTGTTTGTTTTTTGGTGTTTTTTTTTTTTCCAGACAAAGTCTTGCTCTGTCACCCAAGCTGGAGTACAGTGGCACGATCTCGGCTCACTGCAACCTCCACCTGCCGGGTTCAAGTGATTCTCTTGCCTCAGCCTTCTGAGTAGCTGAAACTACAGGCACTCGCCACATCCAGCTAATTTTTTGTATTCTTAGTAGAGATGGGGATTCCTCATGTTGGCCAGGCTGGTCTCAAACTCCTGAGCTCAGGCAATCCACCTGACTCGGCCTCCCAAAGTGCTGAGATTACAAGTGTGAGCCACTGCACCTATCTGTTCTTTGCCATTCCAATTTAGGTCCTGCATTCAACAAGTATTTATTAATCACACATGCTAGGCAATTTTAGTTGCTGGGAAGAGTGCACTAAGATAGACTTATATTCTAGTGAAAGAGAAACAATGTACATGTAAACAAGTAATTATGCAATACAATTGCTAACATATGTTTACCCTGTACCAGGCACTGGGCTAAGGGCTTTGGATGTGTTAACTCATTTAATACTCCTAATGACTCCATGATATAAGCACTGTTATCATCCTCATTTTACAATTGGGGAAACTGAAGCATATAGCTCTGAAGTAGTTGAAGATCATATAGCTAGTAAGTAGAGAGACAAAATTTAAATCTAGGCATCCTGATGCTATAGTTTGCCCTTTCAACAATCATGTTCTATTGCTTCTCATGTAAGGAAACTTCAGTCGATAAGGGCTATGGAAAAAATCAAACAGGGTAATGTGATAGTCACTGAGACAGTAGGTGCTAATTTAGAGAATCTTATAAGTAAAATGTTTATTCAGAAACAGAATGCTTATTTCTCGGTACTGCAAGGAAAAATCAGCATTCAGACAAAAAGTTTTCGCAGCAAGGCAATTTTACTTTCTGCAGAAAGGGTGCTCCTCACAGATGGAACAATGCAGAAATTTTACTTTCTACAGAAAGTAAAATTGCCTTGCTGAGAAAACTTTTTGTCTGAATGCTAATTTTTACTTGTGGTACCGAGGAACAAGCATTCTGTTTCTAAATAAACATTTTACTTATAACAAGAAGATGGTCAAAAAAGGCATTTCTGAGAAGTTTTATTTATTATTATTATTTTTTTTTTGAGACAGAGTTTTGCTCTTGTTGCCCAGGCTGGAGTGCAATGACACAGTCTCGGTTCACTGCAACCTCCATCTCCCTGGTTCAAGAGATTCTCCTGCCTCAGCCTCCCAAGTAGCTGGGATTACAGGCATGCGCCACCATGCCTGCCTCATTTTGTATTTTTAGTAGAGATGGGGTTTCTCCATGTTGGTCAGGCTAGTCTCGAACTTCCAACCTCAGGTGATCTGCCCACCTTGGCCTCCCAAAGTGCTGGGATTACAGACGTGAGCCATCACCCCAGCCCTATTTATTTATTTAGAGATAGGTTCTCACTCTGTTGCCCAGACTGTAGCGCAGTGGCGCCATCTTGGCTCCCTACAGCTTCCATGCCCTGGGCTCAAGCGATCCTCCTGCCTCAGCCCCGAGTAGCTGAGACTACAGGTGCACACTATCATACCTGGCTAATTTTTGTATTTTTTGTAGAGACAGGTTTTTGCCATGTTCCTCAGGCTGGTCTCAAACTCCTGGACTCAAGGGATCCTCCTGCCTCAGCCTCACAAAGTGTTGAAATTATAGGTGTGTGCCACCACACCTGGCCTTTTTTTTTTTTTAATTTTAAAAAATAATGGCCAGAGGCGGTGGCTCACGTCTGTAATCCCAGCACTTTGGGAGGCCGAGGTAGGTGGATCATCTAAAGTCAAGAGTTCAAGACCAGCCTGGCCAACATGGTGAAACCCAATCTCTACTAAAAATACAAAAAATTAGCTGGGCATGGTGGCGGGCGCCTGTAATCTCAGCTACTCAGGAGGCTGAGGCAGGAGAATCACTTGAACCCAGGAGGCAGAGGTTGCAGTGAGCCAAGATCAGGCCACTGCACTCCAGCCTGGACAACAAGAGCGAAACTCCGTCTCAAAAAAAAAAAAAAATCATTTTAGGCTGGGCATGGTGGCTCATGCCTGTAATCCCAGCACTTTGGGAGGCTGAGGCGGGCAGATCACTTGAGGTCAGGAGTTCAAGACCAGCCTGGCCAACATGGTGAAACCCCATCTCTACTAAAAATACAAAAATTAGCCAGACATGGTGGCACATGCCTGTAGTCCCAGGTACTTGGGAGGCTGAGGCAGAATTGCTTGAACCCGGGAGGTGGAGGTTGCAGTGAGCTGAGATTGCACCACTGCACTCCAGCCTGGGCGACAGAGCGAGACTCCATCTCAAAAAACAAAAACAAAAACAAAAACAAAAAAAAAAGTTGTTAATGCTCACTACCTATATTTATTGAGAATTAAAAATTGTTATATTCTATTATTTTTCTTTTTATTCATTGGAATAGTTGTGTAACGACATGTCCTCTCATCTACTATTTTGTTACCCAGTTTACCTAGGAAAGGCAGGATAAATGCTTGATTTTTTTTCCCCTTCATTGACCAGTTTTCAAGATAATCAGTTCCCATCATGAGAGATGATGTTTGAGCTAAGACCTGAATGAGGAGCCAGCTATTCAAATATCTGGAGGAAGAGGCCAGGGGTGGTGGCTCATGCCTGTAATCCTAGCACTTTGGGAGGCTGAGGTGGGCAGATCACTTGAGCTCAGGAGTTTGAGACCAGCCTGGGCAATGTGGCGAAACTCTTGTCTCTACAAAAAATACAAAAATTAGCTGGGCGTGGTGGTGGGTGCCTATAGTCTCAGCTACTTGGGGAGCTGAGGCGGGAGGATCGCTTGAGCCTGGCAGTTTGAGACTACAGTGAGCTGTGATCACGCCACAGCACTCCAGCTGGGGCAACACAGTGAGACCCTGTCTCAAAAAAAAAAAAAAAAAAAAAAAAAAAACAGGCGCAGTGGCTCACACCTGTAATCTCCTGTAATTCTAGCACCTTGGGAGCCTGAGGTGGGCGGATCACTTGAGGTTAGGCGCTTGAGACCTGCCTGGCCAATATGGTGAAACCCTGTCTCTACTAAAAATACAAAAACTAGCTGGGCGTGGTGGCAGGCACCTGTAATCCCAGCTACTTGGGAGGATGAGGCAGGAGAATCACTTGAACCAGGGAGGTGGAGGTTGCAGTGAGCTGGGATCGTGCCACTGCACTCCAGCCTGGGGGACAGAGCAAAACTCCTTCTCAAAAAAAAAAGATCTGGAGTAAGAGAATTCCAGCTGGAAGGCTGGGCACGGTGGCTCATGCCTATAATCCCAGCACTTTGGGAGGCCAAGGCGGGCAGATCACTTGAGATCAAGATTTCGAGACCAGCCTGACCAACATGGAGAAACCCCGTTTCTACTAAAAATACAAAATTAGTCGGGCATGGTGGCGCTTGCCTGTAATCCCAGCTACTCGGGAGGCTGAGGCAGGAGAGTAGCTTGAACCCAGGAGGTGGAGGTTGCAGTGATCCAAGATCACACCATTGCACTCTAGCCTGGGCAACAAGAGCAAAACTCCGTCTCTAAAAAAAAATAGAGAATTCCAGCTGGGCGCAGTGGCTCACACCTGTAATCCCAACACTGAGAGGCTGAGGTAGGCAAATTGCTTGAGCCCAGGAGTTCCAAGACCAGCTTGGCCAACATGGCGAAACCATGTCTCTACAAAAAATTAGCTGGGCATGGTGGCGTGCGTCTGTGGTCTCAGCTACTTGGGAGGCTGAGGTGGGAGGATCACCTGTGTCCAGGAGGTGGAGGCTACAGTGAGCTGAGATCGCCACTGCACTCCAGCCAGGGTAACAGAGCAAGAACCTGTCAAAAAAACAAAAAAAAGAGAGAGAGAGAGAATTCCAGGCAGGAGTATCAGATAGTACAGACGAACTGAGGAAGGAGTGAGCTGTGTATGTTCAGGGAGTACAGAAGACCAGCATGGCCACATTACTTTCACTCCTACCTTTGGAACTATCTCTTAAATCCATTACCCCCTCTTCCATTTTTCCTACCATACCGTTAATCTGGAGTCTCATCTTTCTCCCTTGGACTACTGCAACTACCTTCAACTCATTTCAGTGCCTCCAAGCTTCTCTCCCACCCTACCCAGTTACCCCTTGGTCACCGAAAGCTTTTAACTCTGTATAGTTTATTTGGTGAGAATGCATTTATAATTTTACAACAGATGTCACTGGCAAAATAAGATTCATTTAACAGAGGGGAGGGTGTGCTGAAAAAGTATTGCTGGACATCAAAGAATACAGGCTTTGAATTTCATGACATGAAGTAAAAAAAAAAAAGAATACGGGTTTTGTAGTCAGACCTGGATTTAAGTCCCTGCTCTGACACTTGCCAGCTGTGTGACCTAAGGAAAATTATATAACATCCCAGGGATTGTTTCCTCATCTATTAAAAAAATAGTAACAGGCCAGGTGCAGTGGCTTATGCCTGTAATCCCAGCACTTTGGGAGACTGAGGTGGGTGGATCACCTGAGGTCAGGAGTTCAAGACCAGCCTGGCCAACATGGGGAAACCCCACCTCTACTAAAAAATACAAAAATTAGCCAGTCATGGTGGCACATGCCTGTAGTCCCAGCTACTCAGGAGGCTGAGGCAGGAGAATTGCTTGAGCCCGGGAGCAGAGACCGCAGTGAGCTGACATCGTGCTACTGCAATCCTGCCTGGGAGACAGAGCGAGACTCTGTCTCAAAAAAAAAAAAAAAAAAGTAATAATGCTTTTATATACATTTTTGTGAGAATGAGCACACACACACACACAAAGAACAGAGAATATATATATGTATGTATGTATGTGTATATATTATCTTTATTACAATGTCTAGATCGTAATAAAGGCTCAATACATAGTAGTTTAATTTTTGTATTACTCCCACCACGCCTCTTGCAGAAGATCCAGGTTCATTGATTAAATCTACCTGCTTAAAAACCGCAGGCATTGCTAAGAGCTGTCCTAGAGTCATTTGAAAACACCTAAAATCTAAAACCTAAAAGGGATCTTGGAAGAGGATCTTGATAGGACGCCCCTCTAGCCTAGCAGAGTCCCTTTGACAAGCCTAACTGTGGACCAGGGAGGCTCTTGGTTGATAGTGATATCTTACATTGATATAAGCCTTTTCCAAATAACTTTTATTTATTTATTTATTTTTTGAGACGGAGTCTCCTCTGTCGCCCAGGCTGGAGTGCAGTGGCGCAATGATCGTGGCTCACTGCAACCTCCACATCTTGGGTTCAAGTGATTCTCCTGCCTCAGCCTCCCGAGTAGCTGGAACCACAGGTGCATGCCACCACATCTGGCTAATTTTTGTATTTTTCGTAGAGACGAGGTTTTGCCATGTTGGCCAGGCTGTTTTTGAACTCCTGACCTCAGGTGATCTGCCTGCTTCAGTCTCCCAAAGTGCTGGGATTATAGGTGTGAACCACCGCACTGGGCCCCAAATAACTTTTGCATCTCTGATCACCTGCTCTCTAACCTCACTGAGATGCCTAGGTACTCCACCTCTCAATTCATCCAGATGAAGTAATTATCTCCCAGTTATAGTAGTTTTCTCTCCCACACTCCATGAACAGCCACTCCAATGTTACTGTCTCTGAGACCCCTGCCTCCATTATCCTGCTTTTTCCTTTCTGCTCCCAAAGTCCCAGAAACTGCTAGCGGGAGAACCAAGTAGACAAATATAAATTCATGCTGTCCAATTTCAACTTGGCCCTTGCAGCTGCTCAGCAACCCTTTTATTTGTCTCATACATTCCCTGGCACTCTCCCACAAAGGCTGTTTCAGACCTTCCTCTTTCTTTTCAAACTACAAATTCCAGTCTCCTTCCTTCTACTTCCAAAAACTTCATATTAGACAGTTTCATTACATTAACTATCCCTCCTGCAACAAATCAGTATCTTTCTCCCTCCCAGCTCAATCCTCTAGACATCCAGTTCCATTCCTGGGAAAGCAATAAATGTTATTTATCTCTTATTTATCTTTCCAGAGGTATTTTATGACTCTGTAAGCAAAAATATGGAAAAGAAGGAATTTGCACTGCCTGTTAAAGATAAGTAGGATTGGGCAGGTGCAGTGGCTCACACCTGTAATTCCAGCACTTTGGGAAGCCGAGGTGGGAGGATCACTTGAGTTCAGGAGTTCGAGATAAGCCTGGACAACATGGCGAGACCCCGTCTCTATAAAAATTAAAAATTAGGCCAGGCGTGGTGGCTCACGTCTGTAATCCCAGACTTTTGGAGGCCCAGGAGGGCAGATCATGAGGTCAGGAGATTGAGACATCCTGGCTAACACAGTGAAGCCCTATCTCTACTAAAAATACAAAAAAATTAGTCGGGAGTTGTGGCGGGCACCTGTAGTCCCAGCTACTCGGGAGGCTGAGGCAGGAGAATTGCTTGAACCCGGGAGGCAGAGCTTCCAGTGAGCTGAGATCATGCCACTGCACTCCAGCCTGGGCGACACAGCAAGACTCCGTCTCAAAAAAAAAAAACAACATTAAAAATTAGCCAGGCCTGGTGGCACATGCCTGTGGTCCCAGCTACTTGGGAGGCTGAGTTGAGAGGATCACTTGAGTCCAGGAGGTCAAGGTTGCAGTGAGCCATGATCCTACCATTACCCTCCAGCTTGGGCAACAGAGGAAGATTTAATCTCCAAAAAAAAAAATTACAAAAATAAATTTTAAAACAGGTAAGTAGGATTTGGAGGCCGGGTGGAGTGGCTCTAGCCTGTAATCCCAGCACTTTGGGAGGCTAAGGTGGGAGGATCGCTTGAGTCTAGGAGTTTGAGACCAGCGTGGACAACATAGTGAGTAAGACCTTGTCTCTACAAAAAATTTAAAAATTAGTTGGGCATGGTGGTGCATGCCTGTAGTACCAGGTACCCAAGAGGCTGAGATGAGAGGATCACTTGAGCCCAGGAGGTTGAGGCTGTGGTGAGCCATGGTCACGCCACTGCACTCCAGCCTGGATGACAGAGCAGACTCTCTGTCTCAAAAAAAAAAAAAAATGCTGGGCACGGTGGATTACGCCTGTAATCCCAACACTTTGGGAGGCCGAGGTGGGTGGATCACTTGTGGTCAGGAGTTCGAGACCAGCCTGGCCAACATGGTGAAACCCCATCTCTACTAAAAAGACAAAAAATTAGCCGGGCGTGGTGGCACACACCTGTAACCTCAGTTACTCTGGAGGCTGAGACAGAGAATCACTTGAACCCAGGAGGTGGAGGTTGCAGTGAGCTGAGATTGCACCACTGTACTCCAGCCTGGGCGACAGAGCTAGACTCTGTCTCCAAAAAAAAAAAAAAGATAAGTAGGATTTGGATAGGTGAAGAGAAAGGAGATGATATTCCAACCAGGACAAACATCCTGGGCAAAGGCACAGAGGTGGGAATTAATAAGATATATTTAGAAAACAGGGTATAGTGTAGAGTAATCCCCTGAGAAATAATCCCAGCTGCTTCCTCAACTGCTACTTCTCCTTTTCCAGTTCTGTCTTCAGCCCAATTGCTTCCCTGCCTGACATGTTCTACATACCAGCTGAGTAGAAATATGACACTACATGGCCCCTCACCCATCCTATCTTGCCTGGACCTTCGTTACTATTTATTAAGCTTTCACGCCAACCATGTGTTTCAGTCTTGTTAAAGAGGTCCCAGCTCCTTCCTAAGTCACTTTCCAAGCCAGACATCTTCCATTTCCTTGGTCATCATTAAAAGCAGGACAATGAGGCCGGACGCGGTAGCTCACGCCTGTAATACCATTACTTTGAAGGCTTGAGGTGGGCGGATCACAAGGTCAGGAGTTCGAGACCAGCCTGGCCAACATGGTGAAACCCAGTATCTACTAAAAATACAAAAATTAGCCGGGCGTGGTAGTGGGCACCTGTAATCCCACTCGGGAGGCTGAGGCAGGAGAATCGTTTGAAAACGGAAGGTGGAGGTTGTAGTGAGCTGAGATTGTTCCACTGCACTCCAGCCTGGGCAACAAGTGAGAAACTCCATCTCAAAAAAAAAACAAAAAACAAAAACCTGGGACAATTAATATAAAAGATGCAATGCATGCCAGGCACGGTGGCTTACACCAATAATCCCAACACTTGGGAGGCCGAGGTGGGAGGATCACTTGAGGTCAGGAGTTTGAGACAAGCCTGGCCAACATGGTGAAACCCCGTCTCTACAAAAAATACAAAAATTAGCCGGGCGTGGTGGCGGGCACCTATAGTCCCAGCTACTCGGGAGGCTGAGGCAGGAGAATCGCTTGAACCCGGGAGATGGAGGTTGCAGTGAGCCGAGATCGTGCCGCTGCACTCCAGCCTGGGCCACAGAGCGAAGCTCTGTCTCAAAAAAAAAAAAAAAAAAAAAAAAACAGGTGTTACTGATTTTTTTTTTTTTTTGAGAGGGAGTCTTACTCTATGGCCCAGGCTGGAGTGCAGCAGCATGGTCTCCGCTCACTGCAACCTCTGCCTTCCGGGTTCAAGCGATTCTCCTGCCTCAGCCTCCCGAGTAGCTGGGACTATAGGTGCCCGCCACCACGCCCGGCTAATTTTTGTATTTTTTGTAGAGATGGGGTTTCACCATATTGGCCAGGCTGGTATGGAACTCCTGACGCTGTGATCCACCCGCCTCAGCCTCCCAAAGTGCTGGGATTACAGGTGTGAGCCACCGCATCCCGCCAAGATGTTATTGATTTTATATCAATACATACAACATACAGGTCAAGGAAACATATTAAATTATGGACAAAATTGCAATCAGCAAAACCCAGACTGTGAGAAACTCTACTGAAAAAAATCCAATTCCTTCAATGAAAAAGTTGCAAGGAAAAAATGAGATAAAGATAACCTTTAATTTTTAATTTTTATTTTTTTTTCAGAGGGAGATCTCACTCTGTCACCCAGGCTGCAGTGCAGTGGTATGATATCGGCTCACTGCAACCTCCCCCCACCCCCCCCCAACCCCGGGTTCAAGCGATTCTCCTGCCTCAGGCTCCCAAGTAGCTGGAACTACAGGCGCCCACCACCACACCAGGCTAATTTTTGTGATTTTAGTGGAGACAGGGTTTTACCATGTTGGTTGGGCTGGTCTTGAACTCCTGACCTCAAGTGATCTGCCTGCCTGGGCCTCCCAAAGTGCTGGGATTACAGACCTGAGCCACTGCGCCCAGCCCCAGTATATGTCATTTTTAAATTAAGGGTTCCTGTGCTGGGCATGGTGCTCACACCTGTAATCCCAGCACTTTGGGAGGCCAAGGTGGGTGGATCACTCGAGGTCAGGAGTTTGAGACCAGCCTAACATGGTGAATCCCTGTCTCTACTAAAAATACAAAAATTGTCTGGGCATGCTGGCTCATGCCAGTAATCCCAGCACTTTGGGAGGCCGAGGTGGGCAGATCATTTGAGGTTAGGAGTTCGAGACCAGCCTGGCCAACATGATGAAACCCAGTCTTTCTAAAAATACAAAAATTAGCTGGGCGTGGTGGCACACGTATGTAATCCCAGCTACTCAGGAGGCTGAGGCAGGAGAATTGCTTGAACCCGGGAGGCGGCGAAGGTTGCAGTGAGATGAGATTCTGCCACTGTACTCCAGACTGGGCGACGCAGCGATACTCAGTGTCAAAAAAAAAAAAAATTAGCTGGATGTGGTGGTGTGCACCTGTAGTCCCAGCTACTTGGGAGGCTGAGGCACAAGAATCACTTGAACGTGGGAGATAGATGTTGCAGTAAGCAGAGACCATGCCAGTGCACTCCAGCTTGGGCGACAGAGTGAACCTCTGTATAAAAAAAAAAAAAAAAAAAAAATGCTGGGTGTGGTGGCTCACCTGAGGTCATGAGTTTGAGACCAGCCTAGCCAACATGGTGAAACCGCGTCTCTACTAAAAATACAAAAGTTACCTGGGCATGCTGACGGGCGCCTGTAATCCCAGCTACTTGGGAGGCTGAGGCAGGAGAATCACTTGACCTCGGGAGGCGGCCGTTGCAGTGAGCCGAGATTGCGCCACTGCACTCCAGTCTGGGAGACAAGAGCGAATATATACACACACACAGACACACATACATATACATACACACACGTATATATACACACACATATGGCCGGGCGCGGTGGCTCACGCTTGTAATCCCAGCACTTTGGGAGGCCGAGGTGGGCGGATCACGAGGTCAGGAGATCGAGACCATGGTGAAACCCCGTCTCCACTAAAAATACAAAAAAATTAGCCGGGCGTGGTGGCGGGCGCCTGTAGTCCCAGCTACTCGGAGAGGCTGAGGCAGGAGAATGGCGTGAACCCGGGAGGCGGAGCTTGCAGTGAGCCGAGATTGCGCCACTGCACTCCAGCCTGGGTGACAGCGTGAGACTCCATCTCAAAAAAAAAAAAAAAAAAATACACACACATATGTATATATATATACACATATATATATATACATATATATAGAGAGAGAGAATGGGCGTGGTGGCTCACGCCTGTAATCCCAGCACTTTGAGAGGCCAAGGCGGGTGGGATCACCTGAGGTCAGGAGTTTGAGACCAGCCTAGCCAACATGGTGAAACTCCATCTCTACTAAAAATACAAAAAGTAGCTGGGTGTGGTGGTGGGCACCTGTAATCCCAGCTACTTGGGAGGCTGAGGCAGGAGAATCGCTTGAACCTGGGAGGTGGAGGTTGCAGTGAGCTCCAGTCTGGGTGATAGAGAGGGACTCCGTCTCAAAAAAAAAAAAAAAAAAAAAATATATATATATATATATATATATATATATATAAATACTTGGTATTTGATGATATGAAGATATCTTCTTGGTATCTGATATGAAGGAATTATTGTTTATGTGCACTAATATGATTTTTTTAAAAACAATTCTTACTTTTTAGAGATATATACTGAAATACTTTCATTATACTAGTCTGTCTACTTTTACACATGTTATAAATTCTTTATTAAAAAGCTTTAAAACAGTATTATTGAATTCTCAAGCATCTGATGAAAGTGCACAGATTAGTCTGAAGGAGTGGAACAGGAGGAGCTGGAATTTAAGAAGAGGAAGGTCTGGAACAGCCTTTGTGGGAGAGTGCCAGGGAACGTATGAGACAAATAAAAGGGTTGCTGAGCAGCTGCAAGGGCCAAGTTGAAATTGGACAGCATGAATTTATATTTGTCTACTTGGTTCTCCCGCTAGCAGTTTCTGGGACTTTGGGAGCAGAAAGGAAAAAGCAGGATAATGGAGGCAGGGGTCTCAGAGACAGTAACATTGGAGTGGCTGTTCATGGAGTGTGGGAGAGAAAACTACTATAACTGGGAGATAATTACTTCATCTGGATGAATTGAGAGGTGGAGTATCTAGGCATCCCAGTGAGGTTAGAGAGCAGGTGATCAGAGATGTAAAAGTTATTTGGAAAAGCATTACATCAATGTAAGATATCACTGATCAAGAGCCTCCCTGTTCCCCAGTTAGTCTTGTCAAAGGGACTCTGCTAGGCTAGAGGGGTGTCATATCAAGATCCTCTTCCAAGATCCCTTTTAGGGTTTTAGGTTTTAGATGTTTTCAAATGACTCTAGGACAGCTCTTAGCAATGCCTGAGGTTTTAATCGGTAGCTGTATGACCCCAGGCAAGCTATTTCCTATTTTGTTCCCTAGTTTCCTCATCTATAAGAAGTTGTGATAATAATACCTACCTCACAAAGCAAGTGTGAGGATTAAATAAAATAATGTGGGTAGAAGTGCCTAGCACAGTGGCATTCTATACAAAATACTGTACTTCCTCATCAGGTGAATACAGTTTCCCTTAATCCTGAAGCTGATGCAATTGTGTGGTAAATATGCTATCACTTTATAGAGGAGTAAAACCTGTCAAGAGAATCCTATTTTCTTAATGAAACATTATAAAATTGGATATTGGAGATGTGTCCACACCCCTTCCATAAAAAAATCATCTAACTTTTCTAACACACCAAGGTAAAAAACTTTCAGTGAAGAAAAATAATAGTAGCAGCAGTAATAATAATAGCAAACACATGCTTACTGGATTTGAGCCTCAGTGGAATGATATGGCCTAGAGATTAAAATGTGAGTCATCTACATGGGGGTGATATTTGAAGTCATGTACATAATTGAGGGTGTCTGGAAGTTATATGAGAAGAGAGCAATCCTAGGACTGAGTCCTAAGGAACTGAATCACTGAATGGCCAGGAAGAAAAGGAGGAGTGTAAAAATGAGTCCCAGGACTCGTGATGCCAAGGCCGCTGTGGGCGGCTATGAAGAGTCGGGGTTGAGCCCCAGCTGAGCCGAGGGCCCGCACTCTTCTGGTCTCCCAGGACCGCCCCACCTGAAGAAATGAGTGGTGGATTGGCTCCAAGTAAGAGCACAGTGTATGTATCCAGCTTGCCCTTTTCCCTGACAATGACTTGTACCGGATATTTTCCAACTATGGCAAAGTTGTAAAGGTTACCATAATGAAAGATAAAGATATCAGGAAGAGTAAAGGGGTTGCATTTATTGTATTTTTTGATAAAGACTGCACAAAACTGTACCAGGGCAATAAACAACAAACAGTTATTTGGTAGAGTGATAAAAGCAAGCATTGGCTGGGTGCGGTGGCTCAGGCCTATAATACCAGCACTTTGGGAGGCCGAGGCGGGCGGATCACTTGAGCCCAGGAGTTCAAGACCAGCCTGGCCAACATGTTGAGACTCCATCTCTACTAAAAATACAAAAACTGGTTGGGTGTGGTGGCACACCTATAATCCCAGCTACTAGGGAGGTGAGACAGGAGAATCACTTGAACCTGGAAGGCAGAAGTTGCAGTGAGCGGAGATCATGCCACTGCACTCCAGCCTGGGCGACAGAGCAAGACTCCGTCTCAAAAAAAAAAAAAAAAAAAAAAAAAAAAAAAAGAGGAAGCATTGCTATTGACAATGGAAGAGCAGCTGTGTTCATCTGAAGGCGAAACTACTTTGATAAATCCAAGTGGTATGAATGTGGGGAAAATGGACACTTAAGTTATGCCTGTCCGAAAAATATGCTTGGAGAACGTGAGCCTCCAAAGAAGAAAGAAAAAAAGAAAAAAAAAGAAAGCTCCTGAACCAGAAGAAATTGATGAAGTAGTAGAAAGTGAAGATGAAGGGGAGAATCCTGCTCTTGACCACCTCAGTCAGGCCATAGCATTCCAGCAAGCCAAAATTGAAGAACAAAAAAAATGGAAACACAGTTCAGGAGGCCCCTCAACATCAGATGATTCAAGACGCCCAAGGATAAAGAAAAGCACATATTTCCGTGATGAGGAAGAACTTAGTGATTAAAATCTTGCCCTAGCACAGTCATAAAAATCAAGATTATTAGTAACAATCTTGACGATCTAATTTTAATAAAAATAAGAAGTTAATACTATCATGTTAATACTGTCATCCCAAGAAAAATGATATATTTTCTCTTTTTTTTTTTTTTTTTTTTGAGATGGAGTCTCGCTCTGTCCCCCAGGCTGGAGTGCAGTGGTGTGATCCCGGCTCACTGCAGCCTCTGCCTCCTCCCAGGTTCCAGCGATTCTCCTGCCTCAGCCTCCCAGGTAGCTGGGACTACAAGCACACGCCACTACACCCGGCAAATTTTTGTATTTTTAATACAGACAGGCTTTCACCATGTTGGCCAGGCTGGTCTTGAACTCCTGACCTCAGGTGATCTGCCTGCCTCGGCCTCCCAAAGTGCTAGGATTACAGGTGTGAGCCATCACGCCTAGCTGAAAAAAGATATTTTAATAATTTATTTGAGGCCGGGCGCAGTGGTTCACGCCCATAATCCGAGCACTTTGGAAGGCTGAGGTGTGCAGATCACGAGGTCAGGAGTTCAAGACCAGCCTGGCCAACATAGTGAAACACCGTCTCTACTAAAAATACAAAAAATTGGCCGGGAGCGGTGACTCACGCCTGTAATCCCAGCACTTTGGGGGGCCGAGGTGGGCGGATCACAAGGTCAGGAGATCAAGACCATCCTGGCCAACATGGTGAAACCATGTTTCTACTAAAAATAGAAAAAAATTATCCGGGCATGGTGGCAAGCGCCTATAGTCCCAGCTACTCGGGAGGCTGACGCAGGAGAATGGCGTGAACCTGGGAGGCGGAGCTTGCAGTGAGCCGAGATCGTGCCACTGCACTCCAGCCTGGGCAACAGAGCGAGACTGTCTCAAAAAAAAAACAACAACAACAACAAAAATACAAATTTCCTGAAGACCGAAAAGTTGAATGATTTATTGTTATTTATGTTAATACACTTTTCATGATAATTTTGTCTTTAAATATGGGTGTTTTGTCGTATTTCTTGTAGCTTTATCCCAATCTGGATAAATAGTAAATACCTATAAAATAAGTTGTAAATACCTAATAAAATATAAAGTAACATAGCTCTAAAAGGCTTAAAATCAAACACAGGTGTTATTTGTCTGCCCTACCCATAGCACCAAATTCCATTCCCTAGAAGAAACTACCCATATGTGCATGCATGCTGCTAAATAAAATACATATATTTCTGTCACTTAATAAAAGAATAAAGGGGATTATTCAATCTCTTATACTTCTCCTACCTTCCTCAATCTTCCCAATGTAGCTGTGTTAAAAATTTTGGGTCCCAGCACTTTGTGAGGCCGAGGTGGGTGGATCACCTGAGGTCAGGAGTTCGAGACCAGCCTGACCAACATGGTGAAACCCAGTATCTACTAAAAAATACAAAAATTAGCAGGGCATGGTGGCAGGCACCTGTAATCCCAGCTACTTGGGAGGCTGAGGCAGGAGAATCGCTTGAACCTGGGAGGCAGACATTGCAGTGAGCTGAGATCGCACCATTGCACTCCAGCCTGGGCGACAGAGCGAGACTCCGTCTCAAAAAAATAAAAAAAAAAATTATGGCCGGGCACGGTGGCTCACACTGTAATCCCAGCACTTTGGGAGGCGAAGTGGGGTGGATCACGAGATAAGGAGATCAAGACCATCCTGGCTAACAGGGTGAAACCCCGTCTCTACTAAAAACACAAAAACAACATTAGCCAGGTGTGGTGGTGGGCGCCTGTAGTCCCAGCCACTCAGGAGGCGGAGGTGGGAGGATGGCCTGAACCCGGAAGGTGGAGCTTGCAGTGAGCCAAGATCGCACCACTTCACTCCAGCCTGGGGGACAGAGTGAGACTCCTTCTCAAAAAAATAAAAATAAATTAATTAATTAATTAAAAATTGGGGGAAATGCATATGTATTTTTTTTTTAATGACCATGTAAATACTTTTTACTTCTGAGCTAAGGAGTATGCTATATTTTTTCTAGAGTTAATAATTGTCTATTTTTTTCCATGTATCTTCTTTGTATTTATGACTAAATCTTCCCATTCTGTCTGCAGGTAGTTATATGGGAATGGGATTAGAGAGTCTTTAATTTTCTTTTTTTTTCTTTTTTTGAGATGGAGTCTCGCTCTGTCGCCCAGGCTGGAGTGCAGTAGCGTGATCTCAGCTCACTGCAAGCTCTGCCTCCCAGGCTCCCGCCATTCTCATGCCTCAGGCTCCCGAATAGCTGGGACTACAGGCACCTGCCACCACACCCAGCTAATTTTTTGTATTTTTAGTAGAGACGGGGTTTCACCCTGCTAGCCAGGATGGTCTCGATCTCCTGACCTCGTGATCCGCCCGCCTCCGCCTCCCAAAGTGCTGGGATTACAGGCATGAGCCACCACGCCCGGCCGAGAGTCTTTAATTTTCTTTGTATAGTTCTATATTAACTTTGAAAGAACACCCATTTATTACCTTTTAACTAGTAAAAGCAATAAAAATAAGAAAAGTTAATACTATCATAGTAATACTATTGTTGTCATCCTAAGAAAAAAGTTTTAAAAACATTTATTTGAAAAATAAATAAATAAATAAAAATAAAAACGAGATTGAAAGGAATGGCTAGAGAAGTAGGACAAAGAAGAGGCATGATGTGTCACAGAAGCCAATGTATCAAAGTATTTCAAGGAGTATTTCTTGTCATATTTTGCTTGACAGGTCAAGTGAGATGAGGACTAAAAGTATCCATTGGATTTAGTGATTTGATAGTCATTGGTGACTTTATCACCACAAACTGAGGAAGTCAGATTAGAGTGTGTTATATTAATAAGTGAGTAAGAAGGAAATGGAAAAAGAATAGTTACATCAAGAAGTTTGGTTATAACAGATAGAAGGGTGTTAGGTGGTAGCTAGAGAGGGATGTGAACTCAAGGGAAATTATTTTTGTAAGACTGGAGAGACTAGAGCATATTTAAATGTCAATAAAAATATGTCAATGAGGCCAGACGCAGTGGCTCACGCCTGTAATCCCAGCACTTTGGGCGGGTGGATCACCTGAGGTCAGGAGTTCAAGAACAGCCTGGCCAACGTGGTGAAACCTCGTCTCTACTAAAAACACAAAAATTAGCTGGGTATGGTGGTGGGCACCTGTAATCCCAGCTACTCGGGAGGCTGAGGCAGGAGAATCGCTTGAACCCAGGAGGTGGAGGTTGCAGTGAGCCGAGATCCTGCCATTGCACGCCAGCCTGGGCAACAAGAGAAAAACTCCATCTCAAAAAAAAAAAAAAAAAAATTTCAATGAGAGGGAAATGTTGAATAAACAGGAGAGAGAAGGGATAATTAATAGTGGAAGGTTTCTGGGAAGGTGTGAGGGGATAGCATACAGTAGGAAGAAATGAGAAGTATAAAAGGAGGTAGGGAGAGGATTTGTTCTAATGTGAGCAAATATGTAGATTTGATGGTGGGAAATGGGGGATTAAATGAGATAATGCATGCAAAGCACTTAGCAGAGTGCCTGGCACAGTTAGTTTGTATCAGAAATGGTAACTATGGCTATCGTTGTTTTTCATGTCATACCCCTGCTTGAAAATTTCTCACCTTTTAGGCTTTGTCCATGTGAAATGAGCTAGTATCCTACTTTATTAATGCTATAAATTTCAATTTTTATTTTTTTGAGATAGAGTCTAGCTCTGTCACCCAGGCTGGAGTGCAGTGGCATGATCTTGGCTCACTGCAACCTCCACTTCCCGGTTTCAGGTGATTCTCCTGCCTCAGCCTCCTGAGTAGCTGGGCTTACAGGTGCCCACTGTTACGCCTGGCTAAATTTTGTATTTTTACTAGAGGAGAGGTTTCACCACGTTGGCCAGGCTGGTCTCGAACTCCTGGCCTCAAGTGATCTGCCCACCTTGGCCTCCCAAAGTGCTGGGATTACAGGTGAGAGCCACCGCACTTGACTTTCAAATTTTATATATTGAATTTATATACAACGAGAGTTACTTGAACTTTTTTTTTTTTAATCTTTATTTATTTATTTATTTATTTATTTTGAGACGGAGTCTCGCTCTGTCGCCCAGGCTGGAGTGCAGTGGCATGATCTCGGCTCACTGCAAGCTCTGCCTCCCAGGTTCACGCCGTTCTCCTGCCGCAGCCTCCCGAGTAGCTGGGACTACAGGTACCTGCCACCACACCCAACTAATTTTTGTTTTTGTATTTTGAGTAGAGATGGGGTTTCACCGTGTTAGCCAGGATGGTCACGATTTCCTGACCTCGTGATCCACCTGCCTCAGCCTCCCAAAGTGCTGGGATTATAAGCGTGAGTCACCACGCCTGGCCAAGGGTTACCTGAACTTTTGATTCCTCACCTCTGTTCTCTTCAGAACTTCTGGATATTTGCTGGTTCCCTGATTTTGATAAGAAGATAGAAAAAAGTTGTACATTTAAGATTAATGGGCCGGGTGCAGTGGCTCACACCTGTAACCCCAGCACTTTGGGAGGCCAAGACAGGCAAATTACTTGAGGTCAGGAGTTCAAGACCAGTCTGGCCAACATGGTGAAACCTCATCTCTACTAAAAATAAAAAAATTAGCTGGTCGTTGTTGTGTGTGCCTGTAAACCCAGCACTTTGGGATGCTGAGGCGGGCAGATCGCTTGAGTCCAGGAGTTCAAGACCAGCCTGGACAACATGGCAAAACCCCATCTCTACAAAAGGTACAAAAATTAGGCAGTTGTAGTGGCATGTGCCTGTGGTCCCAGCTACTTGGGAGGCTGAGGTGGGAGGATCACTTGAGTCTGGGAGATGAATGTTGCAGTGAGCCCAGATGGCACCACTGCCCTCCAGACTGGATGATAGAGCAAGACACCATTTCAACAACAACAAAAAAAAAAAAAAAAAAAAAAGAAGAGAGATCACTCCTCACTCCTCCTCTGATTAAGAATCTACATTTAAGGCCAGGTGCTGTGGCTCACACTTGTAATCCCAGCACTTTAGGAGGCCAAGGCGGGTGGATCACAAGGTCAGGAATTCAAGAGCAGCCCGACCAAGTTGGTGAAATCCTGTCTCTACTAAAAATATAAAAAATTACTTGGGTTTGGTGGCAGGTGCCTGTAATCCCAGCTACTCAGGAGACTGAGGTAGGAGAATCACTTGAACCCGGGAGGCAGAGGTTGCGGTGAGCTGAGATTGCACCATTGCACTCCAGCCTGGGCAACAAGAGTGAAACTCCATCTCATAGATAGATGGATAGATAGATAGACAGACAGACAGACAGATAGATAGAATCTACATTTGGCGAGGTGCAATGGCTCACACCTGTAATCCCAGCACCTTGAGAGGCTGAGCTGGGAGGATTGCTTGAGGACAGAAGTTTGAGACCAGCCTGGGAAACATAGCAAAATCCAGCCTCTACTAAAAATACAAAAAATTAGCCGGGTGTGGTGGTGCATGCCTGTAGTCCCAGCTTCTCAGGAGGCTGAGATGGGAGGATTGCTTGAGCTGGGGAGGTCGCAGCTGCAGTGAGCCATGATCATGCTACTGCACTCCATCCTGAGTGACACAGTAAAACTCTGCTTCAGAAAAAAAAAAAAAGAATTGGCTGGGCATGGTGGCTCACACCTATAATCCCAACACCTTGGGAGACCGAGGTGGGCAGATCACTTGAGGCTAGGAGTTTGAGACTAGCCTGACCAATAGGGCAAAACCCCGTCTCTACTAAAAATATAAAAATTAGCCAGGCATGGTGGTGCATGCCTGTAGTCCCAGCTAATCGTGAGGGTGAGGCAGACAATCGCTTGAACCTGGGAGGCAGAAGTTGCAGTGAGCCAAGACTGCGGCCACTGTGTGCCTGGGAGACAGAGCGAGACCTTGTCTTTAAAAAAAAAAAAAAGAGAGAATCTACATTCTTTTTTTTTTTTTTTAAAGGCCTATAATGCCCTTTTAACTCTTTTTAAATCATTTTCAAAATCCTTGACCTACAATTTTAGGCTCCTGTTAATCTAGCCACACTCCATTTAACTTTTTCATCTTCTTTCTTCAACATAACCTCTGATATGTTACCAGTGCTTACAAATAGCAAGAGGACTAAGCTTGGAGAGACTCTGAAGAGAAGCATTTACTTTTTACTCTACATACTTCTGCATTTAATTTTTTTACAGTGATAATGTACTACTTTTGGAATTTAAAATGAAACACAATAAATAAATTAAAACAACTTTTGCCCTAGTATCACTCTCCCTAATCTTCCATACTCATCAAAATTAATTTCTCATTATTCAGATTTCCATTCAAATGTACAAGTGACACTTGAACAAGGGTTTTAACTGCATGGGTCCACTTATATGTGGATTTTCTTCTGCCTCTGCTACCCCTGAGATAGCAAGACCAACCCCTCATCTTCCTCCTCCTCCTCCTCAGCCTACTCAGTATGAAGACAATGATGAAGAACTTTATGATAACCCACTTCCACTTAATGAATAATAAATATATTTTCCCTTCCTTTTTTTTTATTTTTTATTTTTTTTAGACAAGGCCTCACTCTGTTGCCCAGGCTGGAGTGCATTGCGACAATCATGGCTTACTGCAGCTTCGATCTCCTGGGCTCAGGTGATCCTCCCACCTTACCTTCCCAAGTAGCTGGGACTACAGGTGTGCTACCATGACTGGCTAATTCTTTTTGTATGTTTTTGTAGAGAGAGGGTTTTGTCATGTTGTACAGGCTGGTCTTGAACTGGGCACAAGTAATCTGCCCACCTCGGCCACCCAAAGTGCTAGGATTACAGGCATGAGACACCACGCCCAGCCCCTTATGATTTTCCTTTTTTTTTTTTTTTTGAGACGGAGTCTTGTTCTGTCGCCCAGGCTGTAGTGCAGTGGCACAATCTCGGCTCACTGCAAGCTCCACCTCCCGGGTTCACGCCATTCTCCTGCCTCAGCCTCCTGAGTAGCTGGGACTTCAGGCGCCCACCACTACGCCCGGCTAATTGTTTTTTTTTTTTTTTTTGTATTTGTAGTAGAGACGGGGTTTCACCGTGTTAGCCAGGATGGTCTTGATCTCCTGACCTCGTGATCCGCCTGTCTCGGCCTCCCAAAGTGCTGGGATTACAGGTGTGAGCCACCGTGCCCGGCCGATTTTCTTAATAACATTTTCTTTTCTCTAGCCTACTTTATTGTAAGAATGTAGTATATAATATGTATAACATTCAACATATGTGTTAATTGACTCTATGTTATCAGTAAGGCTTCTGGTCAACAGTAGGCTATTAGTAGTTAAGTTTTTGGGAAGTCAAAAGTCGACTATGGGCTGGGGGCAGTGGCTCACGCATGTAATCCCAACACTTTGGGAGACCAAGGCAGGCGGATCACGAGGTCAGGAGTTCGAGACCAACCTGGCCAACACAGTGAAACCCCGTCTCTACTAAAACTACAAAAATTAGCTGGGCGTGATGGCGGGCACCTGTAATCCCAGCTACTCAGAAGGCTGAGGCAGGAGAATCACTTGAAACCAGGAGGCGGAGGTTGCAGTGAGCCGAGATCGCCCCACTGCCCTCTAGCCTGGGCTACAGAGCTAGACTCTCTCTCAAAAAAAAAAAAAAAAAGTCCACTATGTGGTGGCTGGGTGTGGTAGCTCACACCTGTAATCCCAGCACTTGTGGCAGGCAGAAGTGGGAGGATCACTTGAGGTCAGGAGTTTGAGACCAGCCTGGGAAACATAGTGGAATCCTGTCTCTACTAAAAATAAAAAAAAATTAGCCAGGTGTGGTGGCGCATGCCTGTAATCCCAGCTACTTAGGAGGCTGAGGCATGAGAATTGCTGGAATTTAGGAGGCGGAGGTCTCAGTGAGCAAAGATCATGCCACTGCATTCCAGCCTGGGCAACAGAGTGAGACTCTGTCTCAATAAATAAATAAATAAAAATTTTAAAAAAGAAGTCAAATGTGTGGGGAGTCAGTGCCCCAACCTTGCATTGTTCAAGGGTCAACTGGACTTCTTAACCTTCACATTTATGGTTAATTTTCAACTAGGGAACCAAGACAATTCAATGGGAAAAAGAATAGTCTTTTCAACAAATGGTACTGAGACAATTGGACATCCACATGCAAAAGCATAAGGTTGGACCCCTACTTCACATCAGATACAAAAATTAATTGAAAATGAATCAATGACCTAAATGTAAGAGCTAAAAAACTGTATCACTGATTTTTTTTTTGGAGACGGACTTTTTGGTCTTGTTGCCCAGGCTGGAGTGCAGTGGCGCGATCTCGGCTCACTGCAATCTCCGCCTCCCAGGTTCAAGTGATTCTCCTGCCTCAGCCTCCTAAGTAGCTGGGATTACAGGCATGTGTCACAACACTCAACTAATTTTTGTATTTTTAGTAGAGACGGGGTTTCATCATGTTGGCCAGGCTGGTCTCAAACTCCCTACCTCAGGTGATCCACCTGCCTCAGCCTCCCAAAGTGCAGGGATTACAGGCGTGTGAGCCACTGCACCCAGCCCTATATAACTCTTAGGAGAAAACATAGGGGCCGGGCGTGGTGGCTCACGCTGTAGTCCCAACACTTTGGGAGGCCGAGACGGGTGGATCACGAGGTCAGATCGAGACCATCCTGGCTACTAAAAATACAAAAAATTAGCCAGGCGAGGTGGCGGGCGCCTGTAGTCCCAGCTACTCAAGAGGCTGAGGCAGGAGAATGGCGTGAACCCGGGAGGTGGAGCTTGTAGTGAGCCGAGACTGCGCCACTGCACTCCAGCCTGTACGACAGAGTGAGACTCTGTCTCAAAAAAAAAGAAAAAAAAAAAGGAAGAAAACATAGGGACAAATGTTTATGACCTTGGATTAGGTAATGGTTTCTTAGATATGACATCAAAAGCATAGGCAACCAAAGAAAAAAATAAACTGTATTTCAAATTAGCTGGGCATGGTGGCAAGCGCCTGTAGTTTTAGCTACTCGGCAGGAGAATCACTTGAACCCAGGAGGCAGAGGGTGCAGTGAGCCAAGATCGCACCACTGCACTCCAGCCTGGGTGACAAAGCAAGACTCCATCTCTGAAAAAAAACAAAAAAAAAAAAACAAAGTACTTCTTCCACCACGAAGTCTTCCTTTTTTACTACTGTCCACATTAACTTTTCCATTCTTTCAACTACAGCTCTTAAAAACTGTACTGCACAATTTAGCACTCAGTTAAACTACCTGATAATGTTTATTATTATTTCATGTAGATTGGTCTTGACTTGTCAGCCAGGTTGTTACTTTGTTGAGAGAAATGAGTAAGTCTTCTGTTTCTCAGATATTTCTAAACCACCTAACACATAACTGGGCACATAGGGAGTACTCAGTAAATACCTGGTGGTTGTGAGGAATAGATTGAATGTGCATGTGCTTGTTTTCACAATGTGTGTTGAACACACAGTTGGGGGTAATAAATACAATCTTAGATAGTGAGGTGAGAGAATGACACTATGTGAAACTGAAGAATACAAGATTTATTTAAGGGAAAAAACAGCATGGCTTGGACAATTTTGTTCTCCCCTCCTTCAGCCTCCTGCTGCTCAATGACGCCACATGGCCAACAATATCCTGGTCTCTAAGATTCTAAGGGAATCATTGAGGTCCTATCTAGACATCAACTGTCTGGTGTCACTATTCCCCCATTGCTTCCTCCTCTTCCTCCTCCTCTGTCCAGCTCAGATCATCATCTGAATCGTCAGATTCTTCCTCATCCATCTCTAACACAACCCCTGCCCTAGCCTTCTTAGCTAGTGCATCAGGGTGCTCCAGCTGGGCCCAGGATCCTGGGTCAGCCTTGACCAGGGAGATTTCAACCCGAGATGGCATCAAGGAGACAGAGCTCTGCTCCACGTTTATGACCTGAGGAGGAGCAAAGGAAAACAGAAGAAAGAGAGAATGAGGAAATCAAAGGCATTGGGGTCAGGGTGGAGAGGTGACAAATGAGAGAGAGAAAATTTTAATAAATAAAGTGAGAAAAAAGGTAAGGGAGGAATAAAACAATAAGGGAGAGAGAGGAAAGAAATGAGAGATGAAAAGGGAGAAGGAAGAGGAGAGGGAAAGAGGGAAATAGGAAGAGCAGGAGAGAGAGAAAATGAAAGCAAATGAAGAGAAAACCTCCATTTTCCTAGTACAACTCCTTCCCTCAAGACACCCTCTATTCCAGTCTAGCCGCTCTTTCACCCATCTGCCTCCCGCTCTTGTGTCCCCTGGTCTTCACTTACCCCCCAGAGCTTCATCTGTGCTTGGAACACACGGTTACCATCAAAGACAATGTGGACATGAAGCTGAGAGAAAAGAATTACAGGGGTAGTAACAAACCCAGAAGGTCAGAATAGGTCATTACGACAGATAACCAGGTCAGAGGTGTGATCCACAGGTTGGCCAGACAGCCCTGACCTAATAACTCTCCTTTCCTCTAAGGGTACTATGGAGCCTACAGGTTAACAGCAAAAGGCAACTCTGCCTGTGAGATTGTAGTATCACCCAATTCACTATCCTCCCATCCAACATCAGATCATTGCTCACCTCAGTTTGACTGGCCTTCACCCAGTTAAACGCAGGAAGTGGAATCTGGCCATATACAGTCACCACTACTAAGGAATCTGTCTGGTGCCAATCATGGCGGCAAGATGCCGGGAGCTAAAGAGAAGATGTGAAATGCAGGTGGTAAGAATAAATTCTTAACCGAAGGGGAATTCTCATGATGCATATGGAGAAGAGACAGAGAGTCTCAAAAAGATTAACACAACCTCATATTGCAAAGCCTCTGGGCTGTTGAGGGATAAGGAGTAGAATCTTATTTGGTCTGTACTAAAGGGAGAAGACAGGGAGCTTGGCTATGTGGTACAGAGAGGGAGGAGAATTTACCTCTGAGATTGGGTTCTAATCAAGAGTTCAGGAAAGCTGGGGCTTACCTGCTTCCCCCAGTCATGTCTACCGACTCTGCACCCTGGCTGTGCCAAGAATGCCCCAAAATCCAGGGTTTGGATGCCACAACAGCTCCAAGACTTCATCCTGAAGTAGGAAGATAATTCAACTGAATTCTCTCACCCCCAATATTATCTTGTGACCAAATATTAAGAGAAACCTGTCTCATAGCCCACTCAGTCCCCTCCCTCACCCCTCATGGAATCGGGGTGCTCCTGGGTGGTAGGTACATGGAGTAGCATCACTCTCAGGGCCTTGGTAAACCTAAGAAGGATAAAGTAGAACCACGTCATTCTAAGGTATATCCTACTCAGCCTATCTATACCCAGTCATCCCTCAGCCATATGCTTGAGCCCCTCAAAACTCTCACTCACAGCATCACATCCTGGGTTCTGGCAGCTGGAACCAGTCCGGATCAGACTACTGTCAAGTCCTGGGCAAGGGAAACAGAGTCAGGAACTTATCCATCCCCCCACTCAATTGCCACTTCCACTAAATTCCGGTCTATGAAGTTGATCCTACTAAAGACCCACCTACCTGCCCCAGGTTCCTGGTCTAATTCCTTCTGTTCCAATGCCATTTCCAGGGCTTGGGATATATTTAGTGGCAGCAGCTTCAGAGGCAACTCTGACCTACGGGTTATAGGTGGTGATTTAGTCCTGACCCATTAGCTATGATTGCTAGCTCCAACACTCCCACCGATGGTAATGGAATTAAAGAAGCCTGGTGAAAGTGAGGCAGAGTTGGAGAGGTTGGGTAGCAACCCTATCGCCAATTTTCATCTCTGTGGACATCCCAAATACCTGAACCCTAGAGAAATCCCCAGCACTTCTCTTACCCATCTACTCAGTTGCTCTAAACCTAACCACTTTTCTCTGCAGAACTGAGTCACATCCTCTTCCTCTTTATCTAATCGTGTACCTAATATGACTTCCTTCTGTTGCTCTTATTATTCCCACAAAATTTGGGAAGTCTCCTGGCTGCCAATAATACAATCCATCCTTTTCTTGATATGAGATTTATCTTAAAGTTCTTTTCTAGAAAGAGAAGTCATTCTCAACAATCCCTTTTGTGTTATACACTAAGGATGTATTTTTGAGGGGCTATCTACTCTGTTGATTCAGGTATCTATCCCATCATCCCATACCACCTTAGAGGAAAGGGCGTTATTTCCAGACACAAATTTCCCCTAAGGCACAGGATATACACCATCCAAACCCTGACATCTGGCCCTCCTCACATCCCTGGTCCCTAGTTCCCAGTCCTCAATGACCCATTAATTACTCCTAGGAAGCTACATGAAGATAAGAAAAGTCCAGGGGCCTCCTCCTCTTTACTTGGGCCTCTCCCGGTGCAAGGTCTCTGCTGACTTTGGAATCACATTCAGAGGTTTTTGCTCCTGAAGTGAACTGCTTGTAGCAGGGCCTTCAGGTTGAGGGGCCTCAGGAAGCTTCTCAGCACAGTGTGGTCCCATAGTACAGCCCTAGTATAGATAAGGAGATAAGGATTAGGGATAGAATCCTTCTGTTGGGGGCAGAATCCAAGTACATAAATAATTTACCTTGATGTTTAAGAACTCAGAGAAATCTACAGTTCGCTTTCGGCAGCAGGACCAACCCTGATAACAAGAGACCCAGATCAGCTTAGCTTCCTGGGTATATCTCTTCTGGGAAATGCTCTTGCTAACCCCCCTCATCTACTCCTCACCTTAAGTGCATCATGGAAGATTGGGACCCCAGGGTGATGGCAACAGGAATCTGTGGACATCAGCACAAGTTATCAAGGAAGGGAAGATAACTATACCAAGTATCATTTTTCACCTCTTCCCCAGGTTTGTATTTATGGTTTCTTCCCATATAATGTGAAGAAAAAAAAAAAAGCCAACAAAGGCTGTAAGATCACTCAGACCAATTAAACTAGGGCAGGTAGTTTCTTTCCCCACTCCTCAAACACACTGCCCCCCAGCTGACCAGTCCCCAACACCCACACAGAGCCCCTGGCCAGGATTATTTACTCACCAGGAAGGTTGGTATTAGGGTCAAAGTGCTGCCCACAGCCTTTGTTACGACAGAGTAGAGACATGGAAGCGTTGGTTGAATGATTACTGAAAGGGTATTTCAAGGAGTCTGGCTGCCGAATGGGGAACACCTCTTAGTCTGGAGGCTTTTAGCTGCCTGGAAGGGCCAGCTGTTTCTATCTTTAGTTCAGGAGGCGTACACCTCCTAACATGGGCAAGGGAACTTCAACTGGTCTTTCCAGCCAATAGGAAAGAGCTCAGGGGCATTTTAGCTCTGAGGCTCAGGAAAAAAGGATCAGGCAGAGTAGGGCTTGGAACTTGGGTGAGGTCAGCTCACCACTACTGAGACAGTTTTAGATTCACCACGGCAATTCCAAGCCTTGGACATAGCAGCAGCTGCTAAGAAACAAACACCAATTTTGAGACCTCCCCCGCCCCCAGCTTGATGAGGGTTAAGCCCATTTTCTTCCTCTTTCAGAGGGGCAGTGTTCCTCCATCATTACTTCCATGTAGTGTCAATAGCACTAATCCTTGCCAACCCCTTCAGCCATTTGATGTATCTCATCCCCACCTCCTCCCCATGTTTGTCTAGATCAATACTGTTATCAAAAGGTCATAAAGGATTACCTTTTTAGAGCCTACAGCTCATCTCCTAAGATAACTCCCCTCCCTCCTTTCCCCTTCAAAAACACCACAGAAAATTAAAAGGCTTAAAATGTATTTTAATAGGTTGATGCTGCATTACTGCTCCATTTCTCAGAAAAACTCCAAATATATGAGACAAATCAAACACAGTACACCAATGAAAAAAAAATGCACAGCATGACTACCTAAGATAGGCGAGTCTAAGAGCTACTGTCAGACCTTCAGTATACAGTAACCCTGTTCCCAAGATTGTACTAGGCCTATCAAGAAAAGCTGTGAACAGCAACATCATAGACACAAAAGGGTCATTCTTGGGTGTTCTCACCCAAGAAAAGGATGGAGGCAAGTTAACACAAGATTTTTTTTTTTAAAGATATACTAAAATGAAAATCTCTAAGAGAAAATGTCTTCTTTAGGACATGAAGGGGTAATATATGGGGTATAACAGAACCGTATGTACGTTGCCTGTGACCTTTGTGGACGTTTGCCTGAATTCTCACCTGGGAGTGAATGGAGCAATGGGGCTAAGGTCATTGGGGGATGTTTGGTTTTTGTGGTGTATGTGGCAGTTTCTCTGGGACTGGGGAAGTGTAAGGACAAGAAACCAAGTGAGGTTGGGCACGGTGGCTCACCTCTGTAATCCCAGCATTTTGGGAGGCCGAGGCGGGTGGAGGTCAGTTCAAAATCAGCCTGGACAAGCTTGAACCCGGGAGGCAGAGATTGCAGTGAGCCGAGATCGTGCCACTACACTCCAGCCTGGGCGACAGAGTAAGACTCCGTCTCGGGGGCAGGGCAAGCAAATGAAACAAGATGGACAAAAAAAAACGGAATGATCAAGATTAATGGGCTCTAACTGGATCCACTTTGCCATGGTTTCCCCAGGCCCTCAACAATCACATTAGAGACTTCAGGAATGCACCACACAGAACTGATTAAACAATATACCACACAGAATTGACTTTTTAATACCACCCCTCCCTTGCCCTCTGCCTCCAGCATACTCCCTAGAGCAGTACAGGCAGGGTAGATCTAACTATTGGAAGGAATCCCTAACACTTTTCCAGGGTAGAATTCTGGCTAGTCCAAAAAGGGTCCTTCTTTTAAGGGTTTTGAGAAACTAGACACTGCAACTTATTAGTATCGGCGACGTTTGTTTGGGGCAAATTCAGCTCCAGGAGCTGCACGGTTGAATGCAGGAGGAGTTCCACCAATTGCCCCAATTCCTTCCATTGTAGCAGCCTGACCAAAGCGTTCAGTTGTTGGTGGGGTCTTAAAGAGAAAAAGAGAGCCAAATTGTAACAGAGCCATTGTTGGAAGCTTCCCACCCATCTGTAATCCCTCCACTGGAGGCTATTTCCATTCAACTATTCAAGGCTCCTGATGGTAGGTAGGAGTGGGTGATTAAATCTGTTTAGAACTCTAGTGGATGACCCCAAAAGTGGTGGCGCATGCCTGTAATCCCAACTACTCAGGAGGCTGAGGCAGGAGAATCGCTCGAACCTGGGAGGCAGAGGTTGCAGTGAGCCAAGATTGCACCACTGCACTCCAGCCTGGGCGCAAAGAGCAAAACTCTGTCTCAAAAAGAAAAAGAAAAAGAGAAAAAAAAAAAAAACCAAACTATCCAGTTTTGGCATTTTAACACCATAACCAAAACAACCCCAGGATTGCATGAGCCATGAAGTATTTGGATTCACAACTATTTTATGTGATCACGCCTAGCCTTCATTGACTTCCCTCCAACAAACATAGTCAATCAGACTGGCCAGTCAGATGGTGGCATTTACTTAACTCCTAGATTAAGTATAGAGACTGAGTTTGCTCAAGATTCAAAAATAAAGACCTTGAGGTTACATTTAATGGATACCAGCAGTCCTAAAGACTGCTATCTGGGCCGGGCTTGGTGGCTCACGTTGGTAATCCCAGCACTTTGGGAGACCGAGGCGGGCAGATTATCTGAGGTCAGGAGTTCAAAAACAGCCTGACCAATGTGTCAGTCTCTAACAAAAATACAAAATTGGGAGGCCGAGGCTGGCGGATCACCTGCAGTCAGGAGTTCGAGACCAGCCTGGCCAACATGGTGCAACCCCATCTCTACTAAAAATACAAAAATTAGCCAGGCATGGTGGCAAGCACCTGTAGTCCCAGCTACTCGGGAGGCTGAGGCAGGAGAATCGCTTGAACTCGGGAGGTGGAGGTTGCAGTGAGCCAAGACCATGCCATTGCACTCTAGCCTGGGCAACAAGAGGGAAACTCTGTCTCAAATAAAAAAAAAGACTGCTATCTATAGCAAATTGAGGTAGGCCCCCAGGGGCTGTGAAAGCAATGCCTGTTCTCCTCCTACCACCATTTAGAATTACTGTTAAGGCCCTGCAGTTTTATTACCAATCCCAAAGTTCCATCCGGCATCATAGTGGCAGGTCCTGGAGGAGCTGGGGTACCAGCTGGCACAGGAGCAGGGGGCATGGCACCTCTGTTGTTTATGCCCATAGCACCTAAGGCAGAGTAGTGTGATCAGTACAAGGGATAAAGATTGTTAGTCTCTTTCTATGCCAAAGGAAACAATTCAGCAAGACCTCTGGGCTAAGTAAGACATGCATGTCACCCCCTTAAAGTAGGTAGCAGAAGCTACATAGTTCACCAAAGACCAAACTAAAAAAGAAATCAGAGCAAAGTAGGTAGCAGAAGCTACATAGTTCACCAAAGACCAAACTAAAAAAGAAATCAGAGCCATTAACCTCCTAAGTCCTTACCTCCCATAGCCATCTGACCCATCCGAATCTCCTGCTCTCTCTGAAAAACAAAAAATACTCAAGACAGTCCAAGACAGCAGTGCATTCTACCACAATCCATCAACGACCACACACTAAGGGAGGTAGATAGAGTGGTAACACATCCAAAGAGCACTGAGAAAGCTGAGGAGCACAACCCTTGCTAGTTGTGCAACAAATTCAAGGTCACAGAGCTACTAGGACATAAGCTAGAGCCTCCTATTAGCAACAGAGAGGTGAAAGGGGGAAGAGATTGCTTCTGAAACTCCAACTTGTACAACTGCAAGGACAGCAGAGGACTCGCCAAGGTTCCGTATCTCTTCCTATGGTCACTGAGTCTAAAGAGAATACAGCAGACCCGGTTTTTCATCCTATATTGCTTGTGAGGCAAGAACTCCTCTTCAAACCTTACCTCTCCTTCTTATGAATTCTTTTTTCTAAAGGGTTATTTCACAACACAGGAAAATTGGTCATAACCGGTAACCTAGCAGACAATTCATGGTGAGTTTGTCTTATCACGACTGGTCTGGTACATCATGGGCACATGGGAGATATACCGCATCAGGGAAGGTTCCCTTGAATCCTTCCTGCTGTCGCCGCATCATTTCTTCTTGCTGCCGCCGCATCTCTTCTTCACGGCGCCTGCGCTCTTCCTCCTGCCTACAGAGAGTCACCAATGTATTTAAGACAGAGACATTTCAGAACTTGAGCAGGTTAACAGGGGACTCAACCAAGAAGACTGGCCTACTGAAAACTATCAGTTCACCAGGAAACTCACTGTTAAATGTGCCCAGCCCTGAGGCAACCCCCAAAGAAACCTCATGAGACCAGCATTCAGCTGCTTTCTTTTTAGCAGGTAACTTCTAGGACCATGGGCAGCTAAAACATCTCCAATCCAAAGAAAGAACCTGAGAAGCAGCCAGGAAATATTTGCCAACACATTTATAAATACATGAGGTAGCATGGCAGTAGGAAAGAGGACTGAGACATTAACTTTTAGAGCTGTCAGGGAAAAAGTGTTCGAGAAAAGTTACCTGAGCTCCAGCTGCTTTCGTTTTTGCACCTCTTGGTTGTGCAGTTCTTCCATCCTCCGAAGTTCTTCTTGGCGCCTCATCAAATCTAAAAAAACAACAGACTAAGAATATTCCTCATTGTCTTCATATAGATCTAATGACTTTCTTCAAATAAAGATCCAGAAAGCAAAGAGGATCTAATTCCTTTGGAACCACCTGTGGTGTCCACATTCCAAAATGAAGTTAAACCTATCATTTCCTTCTCCACAGAATCCAGTATCTCTGCCACATCTCCAAGCCTATTTATCTACCAAAATCAATGCAAAATATTTCTAAGTATAAAAGCAGAGATTTAGGCCTTTCTGCTAATTGATACAAAGAAACCCATTTAAAAATGTCATTTTATCCTTTCAGCTTTAAGACTTACAGGCCTAGACTCACCCTGTCTCATTAGCATGACCTGGTGCTCATGGCGTGCAGCCTCCATCTCCATCTCCAGCTTCTCACGAGCCTCCTTGATGTTGCGGTCCACTTGGTCCTGCTGCTGCTTCTCCATCTCAATGAGTGCCTTCCAGCGCATGGCATATTCATACTCAAAGGAGCCAGGCTGTGCAAATCTGGGTGGCTGCTCTCGTTCCCTATAGGCAAGGTTCCTAGGTTACTAACTTCATCCAGGATTACCCCAGCTAAGAATTGCATTCCTTGTGAGGACCAAGATAATGGCTGCCAGTGAACATGTGCAGCAAAGACCTGCCTCTTTTACATATCCCTTTATAAGCTTCCTTAAGAAGGAAACACCTAATAGGGAAATCTATCAAGACTGCATACTTGTGAAATTGCTGGTTTTTTATAACCAGCTTCTCTGGAAGTCCCTCTTCATCATCTAACTGGTCCATGGGCTCCACAGTCACAGGACGAGGAAATCTGGGAGAAAGAACAAAGTTCAGTGTTAATCAAATCATACCCCACCAAGCTTCTTCTCTACACATGTCATTGGCACAATGAATTAGCTAGGGCTCAGGATTGGACAAACACTTCTGAAGGAGTTTTTATACCTAATGACATTATAAAAAATTTGGGGTTGGGCCGGGGGTGGTGGCTCACGCCTGTAATCCCCTCACTTTGGGAGGACGAGGCAGGTGAATTATGAGGTCAGGAGTTCAAGACAAGCCTGGCCAACATGGTGAAACCCTGACTCTATGGACGTCTGTAATCCCAGCTACTTGGGAGGCTGAGGCAGGAGAATTGCTTGGACCCGGGAGGCAGAGGTTGAAATAAGCCGAGATTGCGCCACTGCACCTCTCCAGCCCGGGCTACAGAGTGAGACTCTATCTCAAAAAAAAAAAAGAAAAGAAAAAAGAAAAAAGTAAATCTGGGGTTGATAGGACGAAATCAGGACTTAGATCTCTGAATACAGCCTAAAAAAGATATTCCAAGTAGGTAGGTGCAGTACTTAAGTACAACCTAAACATCTACAGACACTCTGAGAAATGAGTTGTGGTAAACACTAAGAGATACTGCATGCACAAATCAACTTTTCAGAGCTCTAAAACTTCAAAGAGAGACTTAACACTGATTAAATGACAACCTACCGAATGACTAAAAAGTTATTTTTCATAATCGTCATCCCACTTCTATTAATGTAAGGTTACAGCAAAAATCATATGAGAAAGCTCACTTAGTACCAAAAGTCTTTTTTTTTTTGGAAACGGAGTCTTCCTCTGTTGCCCAGGCTAGAGTGCAGTGGTGTAATCTCAGCTCACTGCAACCTCTACCTCCCGGGTTCAAGTGATTCTCCTGCCTCAGCCTCCCGAGTAGCTGGGATCACAGGTGCCCACCACCACATCCAGCTAATTTTTGTATTTTTAGTAGAGATGGGGTTTCACCACTTTGGCCAGGCTGATCTCAAACTCAGGACCTCGTGATTCACCCGCCTCAGCCTCCTGAAGTGTTGAGATTACAGGCGTGAGCCACCACGCCCAGCCTAATACCAAGTCTTTTTTTTTTCTTTTTTGGAGACGGAGTCTTGTTCTGTCACCCAGGCTGGAGTGCAGTGGCGCAATCTCGGCGCATTGCAAGCTCCACCTCCCAGGTTCACGCCATTCTCCTGCCTCAGCCTCCGGAGTAGCTGGGACTACAGGCGCCCGCCACCACGCCCGGCTAATTTGTTGTATTTTTTTTAGTAGAGATGGGGTTTCACCATGTTAGCCAGGATGGTCTGGATCTCCTGACGTCGTGATCTGTCCCGCCTGGACCAAAAGTCTTTTTTTTTTTTTTTTTTGAGACAGAGTCTTGCTCTATCGCCAGGCTGGAGTGCAATGGCGCAATCTCGGGTCACTGCAACCTCCCCCTTCCAGGTTCAAGTGATTCTCCTGCCTCAGCCTCCCAAGTTGCTGGGACTGTAGGTGCGCTAATTTTTGTATTTTTAGTTTATTTATTTGTATTTTTAGTAGAGATGGGCTTTCACCATGTTGGCCAGGACGGTCTTGATCTCCTCACCTCATGATCCACCCGCCTCGGCCTCCCAAATTGCTGGGATTACAGGCGTGAGCCGCTGCGCCCAGCCTTTTATTTATTTTTTTTGAGGCAGTTTCACTATGTTGCCCAGGCTGGAGTGCAGTGGCGTGATCTCAGCTCGCTGCCACCTCTGCCTCCTGGGTTCAAGCGATTCTCCTGCCTCAGCCTCCCAAGTAGCTGGGACTACAGGCACACAAGTAGCTGGGACTACAGGCACACGCCACCATGCTCGGCTAATTTTTTGTATTTTTAGTAGAGACAGGGTTTCACCATGTTGGTCAGGCTGGTCTCGAACTCCTGACCTCGGGTGATCCGCCTGCCTCGGCCTCCCAAAGTGCTGAGATTACAGGAGTCAGCCACCATGCCAGGCTGACCAAAAGTCTTTTAACATAGAAAAGTGGTTACTAGAGGCTAACTCTCCAGACCATGGAAGGAATTAGCAATCTAAGGTCTATGTCTGAAAATGACCCTCACTTACGTGGTTAGCAGGAAGGAGCCTTCACTGCATCTGTCCAGAGCTTTCCGAGCAGCTGGCTTCCCTGAGAACTCAACAATGCCTTTTCCTGAGGGCCTTCCTCGATCATCCACAATGACTACAGCCCTCTCTACCTGGCCAAACACAGAAAAGGCTTCTTCCAGCAGTTCGTTGGACACATACTGAGGAAGGTTTCGAACTGTAAGGGATGCACTATGGCAGGCAAAGCGCACACGCAGCTGCTTTCCACGGAGTGGCATATTGTCCAGCTCCACTTTGGCAATCTCCGCTAGAGTTCGTGTTTCCTAGGAAGCAGAGGAAAATTAGAATAACTCAGTTTGACAAAGAACACCTTAGCAGCCATCAACAGTCTAAAGCAGTGTAGTTCAATAACAAAATATCTCCCCAGAAAAACTAAACAACCATACAAAGAAACAGAAGTGAAAGAACTTAACTGTGTGCTTCAGCTCTTTGGCCACCCTAGATTGCTTCTGATGGCCTCGCAATAAATCACATCTAGTTCTAGAAATCAATAACACTTAGGTGGTCATTAATTTTATGGGTATTATTCTCCCAAGTGACAACAGATCTTCCAGAAAACAAAGACCACTGGCCAGGTACGGTGGCTCACGCCTGTAATCCTAGAATTTTGGGAGGCCGAGGCGGGTGGATAACGAGGTCAGGAGATCGAGACCATCCTGGCCAATAGGGTGAAACCCCGTCTCTACTAAAATACAAAAAATTAGCCAGGCGCAGGGGCACGCACCGGTAGTTCCAGCTACTCCAGAGGCTGAGGCAGGAGAATTGCCTGAACTCGGGAGGCAGAGGTTGCAGTGAGCCAAGATCACGCCACCACACTCCAGCATGGGCAACAGAGCAAAACTCCGTCTCAAAAAAAACAAAAACAAAAACACTAAGACCACCCTAAAACCACCTAGAATATTTTAGTTTTTTTTTTTTTCGAGACGGAGTCTTGCTGTGTCGCCCAGACTGGAGTGCAGTGGAGCAATCTCAGCTCACTGCAACCTCCGCTTCCCAGGTTCAGGCAATTCTCCTGCCTCAGCCTCCTGAGCAGGTGGGATTACAGGCGCTTACCACCATGTCCAGCTAATTTTTGTAGTTTTAATAGAGACGGGGTTTAACCATGTTGGCCAGGCTGATCTCAAACTCCTGACCTCAAGTGATCCGCCCACCTTGGCCTCCCAAAGTGCTGGGATTACAGGCATGAGCCACCATGCTCAGTCTAATTTTTGCTAGGTATGTATCAGAATCACGAATATCCTCCAAGAAGCCTCTTTGGAACCAGGAACCTTGACGGGATCCCTTTCATATTACTAAAGAGAAACCTGATACCCAGAGAAAATGACTTGGCAGATTGGAATGAAAATCAGTTCTGACCACCCCATCCAGTGATCCTGCTGTCACATTATTCTCTTCCATTTATGGAGGTAGATAATGTCTAGAAATGTTTTCCTCTCATATACTTTCCCTAAATTGAACCAGATTTTAAAATAATGTCTACACTTACAAATGGTTAAGATAGTAAATTTTATGTTATGTATGTTTTACCATCATTAGTTTTTTTTTTTTTTTTTAAGAGACTGGGTCTCACTCTATCACCCAGGCTGAAGTGCAGTGCCATGAGCATAGCTCACTGTAACCTCAAACTCCTAGGCTCAATCAACCCTATCATCTTAGCCTAGTTGAGCAGTTAGGACTACAGACGTACACCATGCCTGGCTAATTCAATTTAAAATAATTTTTTAAAGATACAAATAAACCAGGCACCATGGTGCGTTGTCTACTGTCCCAGCTACTCAGGAGGCTGAGGACAGAGAATTGCTTAAGCTCAGGAATTCAAGTATAGCCAAGGCAACATGGTGAGATACCCATCTCTTGATCATGGGGGGACCAAATAGGGGAAGAGTACAGATAAAACAAAATTAACCACAACTTGCTAATTACTGAAGCTATACAATGCATATATGCAGGTTCATTATTATTCTGTCTACTTCTATATGTTTGAAATTTCCTAATTAAAACAAAAAAGTTCCAGCCAGGTGCGGTGGCTCACATCTGTAATCCCAGTATTTTCGGAGGCCAAGGTGGGTGGATCGCCTGAGGTCAGGAGCTCGAGACCAGCCTGGCCAAAACAGTGAAACCCCGTCTCTACCAAAAATACAAAAATTAGCCGGGTGTGGTGTCAGTCGCCTGTAATCCCAGCTACTCAGGAGGCTGAGGCAGGAGAATCGCTTGAACCCAGGAAGTGGAGGTTGCAGTGAGCCAAGACCACGCCACTGCACGCCAGCCTGGGCCACAAGAGTGATACTCCGTCTCAAAAAAAAAAAAAAAGTTCCAAAGGGCATACTTTAGCTCCAGTATCCTAGGCAAAAAACCTGTTATCCTTGAAACAAAACTTATGAGGAAAAATTAAAATGTGCCATTTTTGTGGTTCTGTTTCATCAAGCTTTTAATGAACAAATCATCTGAGAATTATTTCCACTGCCTATTTTTGCATATCTATTATTCTCCAGCTTCCCCACCTTTAGAGCACATGCCTCAAAAGCCAACAGTTGCTCACCAAGCGGATAAAGCCAAATCCTTTATCCTTATGAATGAAGACTTCGCCTGCCTTTCCATATTTCTCAAATAGTTTCCTCATTTCTTCCTCAGTGATGTCGGGAGGAAGATTTCCCACAAAAAGACGGCTTCGTTGGGTGAAGGTCTTCTCTCCTGGTTTTCTAAAATTCTTCAGGTCAATAGTCAAGCCTTCATCTGAGAGAAGACACACAGTCACTTAGAAGACTGGGGAAACAGAATTACAGTCGTACCCTCAAAGACCTATAACCACTGATAGATGAGGAAACATTAATTGTTGTAGAGAATGCAAACACCATTTCCCAAGGCAACCTAACCACTTATGAGTAAACTGTGCCTTAGAATGTGAAAGCAGTATGCAGAGGACATCTGAACAGCTCTACAACAGGCCAGAAGCCAAGCTAGACTAAGCAAGAGAGAGAAAAATATAGGCACTACCGGCCAAAGAGAAAATTAAGCAATTCAAGGAAGGAGCCCTATGTTACAAGGGATCAGATTTTAACATTCAAAACGTACCTTCAGATGAGAATAAACCAAAAAAAATAAATAAATAAAATAAAAAAAATAAAAATAAAAACAAAGTAACTGTTCCATTTTCCTAATCTCTCACCAATTTTCATAACCTTAACAGTTCCCATTCTTTCAGGCTGGGGGCAACAGAATGAAATGAGTTAGGAAAGAGCAATTCTTTATAGTAATGTCTGGAAATAAAGAAAGTTGGGATTGGTTCTAGTCTTAGAGGCACACAATTGGTACTCAAACAGGAACATATACTTAAAGACTTTTTACAATGAGCTGGTACAGGCTCAAGGCTAAAAGCACAGTACTCAGTACCAGACTTCTCCATTTAAGCCTTAAAGACTTTTCTATATTCTTTTTAACTACCAGTCATCTGATGACTACCTCTAAGAACCAAGCTGAGGTAAAACATGCAGCCATCTGTTTAGCAGTAGAATGTGCCAACACAGCAGAGCAACCTGTACTCAACTGCTGTCATACATGTTTGCTCCTTGGTTTTGGAGAATCAGCCTTTTCCATCATAAGTAAAGAGAAAAAAGAACAAAGGTGTGCCATAGAGGCCTATTCCCTTATAAGTCCGAGAAACTAATCTAAAAACCAAGAAACCATTCCCAGAGGGAATCCATTTCTACTCCATCACCTAGCATATACACACTTTGGCTGCTGGCCTGTTGCCCATTTGCAGGTATTGGTGGTGGTGGCGGCTGCTGCTGTTGCTGCTGGTGGTGCTGCTGCTGGTGGTGATGTTGATGATGCTTTCTTGGAGTATGGTTTTGCTTCTCCAAGTTAAAAGTTTTATTACTCTGCATTTTTGCACCCTACAAAGAAAAAGTAGACTAATAAATAAATTCAGTACTAATAACACAATCAGCCACCTTCCTGATGACTTATATGTAATTCATCACCTTTGGTGCTCTGGCTTTTGCCAGAGGCAAACAATTGGTTACTTTGAACAACCACGACAAAGAAGAACAATTCAAAAATCTATCAGTGTTGTATATGGAAACTATGTTAAAAAAAAAAATCTTGCGTTCTGGAGGTTACAAAATTTAGTAAAAATCAAACAAAAAAGGAAAAAAATAAAGAAAAAATAAATAAAAAGGCTGGGTGCAGTGGCTCACACCTGTAATCCCAACACTTTGGGAGGCAGAGGTGGGAGGACTGCTTGAGTCCAGGAGTTTGAGACCAGCCTGGGCAACATGGTGAAACCTCACCTCTACCAAAAAAATACAAAAATTAGCTGGGTGTGGTGGCGCACGCCTGTGGTTCCAAGTACTTGGGAAGCTGAGGTGGGAGGATCACTTGAGCCCAGGAGTTCAAGACCAGCCTAGACAACACCATGAGACCCCATCTCTACAAAAACATTTAAAAATGACCCAGGCAGGCTGGGCGTGTGGCTCAAGCCTGTAATCCTAGCACTTTGGGAGGCCGAGGTGGGTGGATCACCAGGTCAGGGGTTCGAGACAAGCCTGGCCAACATGGTGAAACCACATCTATACTAAAAATACAACAACTAACCAGGAATGGTAGCGGGTGCTTGTAATCCCAGCTACTTGGGAGGCTGAGACAGGAGAATCACTTGAACCTGGGAGGTGGAGGTTGCAGTGAGCTGAGATCGTGCCACTGTACTCCAGCCTGGTGACAGAGTGAGACTCCATCTCCAAAACAAAACAAAACAAAACAAAACAAAACAAAAAAACACTACCCGGGCATAGTGGCGCCGTAGTCCCAGCTACTCAGGAGGCTGGGGCTGGAGGTTCACTTGAGCCCACGAGTTAGAGGCTGTAGTAAGCCATGACTGTGCCACCGCACTCCAGCCTGGGCAACCAAGAAAGACCCTATCTCAAAAAATAAAAAATAAATATAAAAATCTGGCCAGGCGGCCGGGCGCGGTGGCTCAAGCCTGTAATCCCAGCACTTTGGGAGGCCGAGGCGGGCGGATCACGAGGTCAGGAGATCGAGACCATCCTGGCTAACATGGTGAAACCCCGTCTCTACTAAAAATACAAAAAAAAAAAAATTAGCCGGCGTGGTGGCGGGCGCCTGTAGTCCCAGCTACTCGGGAGGCTGAGGCAGGAGAATGGCGTGAACCCGGGAGGCGGAGCTTGCAGTGAGCCGAGATAGTGCCACTGCACTCCAGCCTGGGGGACAGAGAAAGACTCCGTCTCAAAAAAAAAAAAAAAAAAAAAAATCTGGCCAGGCACAGTGGCTCACGCCTGTAATCCCAGCACTTTGGGAGGCCGAGGCGGACAGATCACGAGGTCAGGAGATCAAGACCATCCTGGCTAACATGGTGAAACCCCATCTCTACTAAAAATACAAAAAATTAGCCAGGCGTGGTGGCGGGCACCTGTAGTCCTGGCTACTCAGGAGGCTGAGGCAGGAGAATGGCGTGAACTCAGGAGGCGGAGCTGGCAGTGAGCCGAGACTGTGCCACTGCACTCTAGCCTGGGCAACAGAGCTAAACTGTCTCAAAAATAAAATAAAATAAAAAATTAAAAAAATAAATAAAAAATAAAATAAAAATCTAGAAACAACGAGGCATCAGCAGTTATACTGACATAAAAGCTAAATGAGTACTGGATGAGAACTGTTTGCACTAGAATCGCTTAAAGAACTTCCCAGTTCAATACTACACATTAATAGAAAACTACTTTTCCAAAAAGAATCTACTCTTAAAAACTCGCCCCATCACACATTTAAGCACATTTTAAAAAGAAAATGATTGAAATAGATTCTGGTTATCACAAGGACAAAGACTAGTAAAGTCTTATCTTCTCTGGTACCTACCAATCCTAGCCCACAGTACATACTGTGGAAATAACAGTGGTACTAGTATGGGCTGTGAGGTTAGGCATCCTTAGGTTTGAATTGTGTTCCTCAATTGTGTACTACTTACTAGTAAATTATTCTATACCTGTTTCTTCAGCTGTTCTAAAGGGGATGATAAAAATACCTGTCTCTCAAAGAGGCTATGAGAATAAACGTGTAAAAATGCTGGCTCACTACTGGCATACAGTACACACTCTAAGTATTTATTAATTACAGTGGAAAGACAAATGACTACTAAAGCAATAAAAGCAAACATAAAAAGATAGGCCAGGCGAGACGGCTCACGCCTGTAATCCCAGCACTTCGGGAGGCTGAGGCCTGTGGATCAGCTGAGGTCAGGAGTGCAAGAACAGCCTGACCAACACGGTGAAACCGCATCTCTAATAAAAATACAAAAATTAGTGGGGCATGGTGGCACATGCCTGTAATCCCAGTTACTCAGGAGGCTGACGCAGGAGAATCACTTGAACCTGGGAGGCGGAGGTTGCTGTGAGCCGGGATTGCGCCATTGCACAAGAGTGAAACTGTCTCAAAAAAAAAAAAGAAAAGATAAATAGGCTGGGCACAGTGGCTCACATCTGTAATCCCAGCAATTTGGGAGGTCTAGGCAGGAGGACTGCTTGGGCAGCCTGGGCAACACAGTGAGCCCCACCTCTACAAAAAATATGTATAAAAAAAATTAGCCAGGCATGATAGCACACTCATGTAGTCCCAGCTACTTGAGAGGCTGAGGCTGCAGTGAGCTGTGATCACGCCACTGTATTCCAGCCTGGACAGGGAGAATGAGATCCTGTCTCAAGAAAAAAAAAAAAAAAAAAAAGATAAAAATAATAAAATGTTAAATTCTATCATTTAAAAATCAACACAAGATTAAAAAGAAAACAAGTGCTCTGTGCTCCCAAACACTGAAATAAAAAAAAAAAACAAATGAAGCCAGCATCGTGGCTCAGGCCTGTAATCCCAGCACTTTGGGAGATTGAGGCAGGAAGATGGCTTGAACCCAGGAGTTTGAGACCAGCCTGGGCAACATAGCAAGACTCAGTCTTTATTTAAAAAAAAAAAAAGGGTAGGGGGGAGGGGAGGCCAGGTGCAGTGACTCATGCCTGTAGTCCCAGCTACTTGGAAGGCTGAGGCTGGAGAATCACTTGAGCCCAGGAAGAGGAGGTTGCAGTGAGGCAAATCATATAACACTGCACTCCAGCCTAGGCAACAGAATGAGACCCTGTCTCAAAAAAAGAGAAAAAAATAGGCTGGGTGCAGTGGTTCATGCCTGTAATCCCAGCACTTTGGGGGACTAAGGCAGGCCAGATCACCTGAGGTCAGGAGTTCGGGCCCAGCCTGGCCAACATGGTGAAACCCTGTCTCTACTAAAAATACAAAAAATTAGCCGGGTGTGGTAGCGTGCATCTGTAGTCCCAGCTACTTGGGAGGCTGAGGCAGGAGAATTGCTTGAACCAAGGAGGCTGAGATTGCAGTGAGCAGAGATGCTGCCATTGCACTCCACCCTGGGCGGGAAAATATATTTTTGGTCTCAAAAATAAACAAATAGGCTGGGCGTGGTGGCTCATGCCTGTAATCCTAGCACTTTGGGAGGCCGAGGTAGGCGGATCACCCGAGGTCGGGAGTTCGAGACCAGCCTGACCAACATGGAGAAACCCCATCTCTACTAAAAATACAAAATTAGCCAGGCGTGGTGGCACATGCCTGTAATCCCAGCTACTCGGGAGGCTGAGGCAGGAGGATCGCTTGAACCCGGGAGGCAGAGGTTGCGGTGGGCCAAGATCGTGGCCATTGCATTCCAGCCTGGGCAACAGGAGCAAAACTCCGTTTCAAAATAAATAAATTAAAAAAATAAAAAAACAAGAAGATTATTGGTATAATCCAGACTGAATTCAAAAGTTGAGTTTTAAAATGAAAATTTTCAGATTGATCAGGTTAACAAACTGAGGACAGTCTTCCTTGTTCAAGGACAGTTCTCCAGAAATTAAAAGGACATCAAACCTAAATCCATTCCCTCAAACACAAGACACTCTAGTAATAATTTAGCTGAAGGAAAGATGCAGAAAAGGACCTTTTTATGAGCATCGTATTATTAATACTATATGCTTCCTTTGAAATAGAGAAAATTGGCTGGGTGCGGTGGCTCACCTGTAATCCCAGCACTTTGGGAGGCTGAGGCAGGTGGATCACAAAGATCAAGAGCTCGAGACCAGCCAGGCCAACATGATGAAACCTTGTCTATACTAAAAATACAAAAATTAGCCAGGCGTGGTGGTGGGCGCCTGTACTCCCAGCTACTCATGAGGCTGAGGCAGGAGAATCGCTTGAACCCAGGAGGTAGAGGTTGCAGTGAGCTGAGATCGCACCACTGCACTCCAGCCTGGGCAACAGAGAGAGACTCCGTCTCAAAAAAAAAAAAAAAATTAGGTAGGACACGGTGGCTCATGCCTGTAATCCCAGCACTTTGGGAGGCAGAAGTGGGTGGATCATTTTGAGGTCAGGAGTTCAAGACCAGCCTTGCCAACATAGTGAAACCCCGTTTCTACTAAAAATACAAAAATTAGGCTGGGCACAGTGGCTCACGCTCATAATCCCAGCACTTTGGGAGGCCAAGGTGAGCAGATCATGAGGTCAGGAGTTCGAGACCAGCCTGGCCAACACAGTGAAACCCCGTATCTACTAAAAATACAAAAATTAGCTGGGCGTGGTTGTGGGCACCTGTAATCCCAACTACTCATGAGGTTGAGGCAGGAGAATCGCTTGAACCTGGGAGGTGGAGGTTGCAGTGAGCCAAGATTGTGCCACTGCACTCCAGCCTAGGCAACAGACCTAGAATCCGTCTCCAAAAAAAAAAACAAAAACACAACAACAACAATTAGCCAGGTGTGGTGGTGTGCACCTGTAATCCCAGCTACTTGGGAGGCTGAAGTGGGAGGATCACTTGAACCTGGGAGACAGAGGTTGCAGTGAGCCCAGATCACACCACCGCACTCCAGCCTGGGCAACAGATTGAGACTGTCTCAAAAACAAAACAAAATAAAAATAAAATAAAAACAAACAAAAATAAAATAAAATTGGCCAGGCGTGGTGGCTCACACTGGTAATCCCTGGGAGGGATTACCTTGGGAGGCCGAGGAGGGTGGATTGCTTGAGGTCAGGAGTTCAAGACCAGCCTGACCAACATGGTGAAACCCCGTCTCTACCAAAAACACAAAAATTAGGCGGGCATCTGTAATCCCAGCTACTCAGGAGGCTGAGGCAGGAGCATCACTTGAACCTGAGAGGCGGAGGTTGCAGTAGGCCAAGACGGTGCCACTGCACTCCAGCCTGGGCAACAAAGTGAGAGTCTGTCTCAAAAAATAATTATAAACACAGAAAATTATATTTCTCAAATGAAAGAAAAGCGACAAAGGCTTGGTAACTACTGATTTTGATGATGAGTATATGGGAATACTTTCATGTGTATAAAAACATTCCTAATCTATTTTATGTCACATCCCACCAAAACTGAAAACATCAATGCAATTACCAAATTCTGTAACCAAAAGTTTAGTAAGAAAACAGGTAACAAGAGCTATCAAGATGTTAATTCATAGTCTTTAATTTGGAAATTCTACTCCTGTAAATTTATCCTAATAATTTTAAAATTAAAAACTACACCCGTGAAAATGTTCATTGTAATGGCCTTTATGGTAAGAAAACAATAAAAATGACTTAAATTTCCAAAATCAGGGGAATGGTTTTCATGAAAGTACGGTACATCTATATAACAGAACGTTCACAGAATTAAAGATTATGAAGACCACATAAACATGAGTATGTCTGATATTCTAACAGGGAAAGGGTTTTTTCTAATTTTAAAGATGTGAATACAGACAAGGAACAGAAGGTAGGCAAAAATGAAAACAAATGCATTGCTTGTAGGTTACTGAAAATTTTTCAATTCACAATTTCATTCAAAAAATATTCAGTGAATGCCTACCATTTGCTAGGCACTATTCTAGATGGTTAGAGTGGATTAGTGAACAAAGCAAATTCTTGCCCACAGAACTTGCTTCTAGTGAGAGACAATATATATAAGTAAATTATATAGTACTTAAGAGGTAAGTGCTATGGGAAAATAAATAAAAATGGGGGAGGAAGGTAAAGTGGATAGGGAGTAGAAGGAGGCAGATGGTAAACCTCACAACATTTGACATTTCAGCCAAGATTTAAATTTTCACATTTATATCACTTAATCAATTTTGTTTCTCATTAAAGTTATAAGGTATCAGAAATTACAACTTAAAATTTTATTTAAAAATTTTTAAACAGAAATTACAGATACTTATTATAAAACGTATTAATATAGAAAATTTAGAAAAACCAAAATAAAAAAAATACAAATATAAAAATCCATAGACCTGCCACTAAAAAGTCACTGTTAACATGCTGGTATATCCTTCTAGTCATTAATTTATGTATTTGAAATGAGATATGATAAAAACTATTTTGTAACCTGTTTTTTCCACTTCATGATGTATCATAAACAGCTTTCACGTCATTAAATCTTTTACGTTAACGGACACAGCATTCAGTTGTCAACCAAGTCCCTATTGTGTTGGACACCTGGGTTGTTTCCAATTTTTCACCATTATAATCAATGCTCATAGCTAAATCTTTGGACATATTCATGATTAAATATTCCTCCCACAATTTTCCATTCTTGCTTAGACATACATTATCATTTCAGTAACTGATAATACACCCTTGTATATTCAGAGTTTCCTCATTTCTGCTAATGTCAACATAATTGTAATTTTTAATGACTATATAAAGTTCACCAGGATGTACTACTTTACTAAACTACTCCCTACTATAAGACATTTAGGTGGTTGTTTTTGGCTTTTCCTATTATAATGCTGCAGTAAATGTCCTCTGGCTTTCGGCTTTATTTCCATTTAATTATTTCCATAGGATACATTCTTAAAAATAGAATCTATCCTGTGACTCTTGCCACATACTGCAACATCGTTTTCTCAAAAAGTTGTGAGGATTTTAAATGCCATGAGCAGGTGTAGCAGTTTCATGGCAAATGAGATACCTTTAAAAAAAAAAAAAAAAAGGAAATAGTGTTTTAAAAAATAAGATATAAAAGCAGGAAGTTAAAACATACAAAATCTAAAGTCCACCCTGGAAACAGTTGGGGATGGGGCAAGGTGGGCATCAGAATCAAATCTTTTCCTATTTGGGTTCCAGATGTTAAACATCTCTCTTCCCCTGGCCCCGGAGAGGCCCAGGATGGAATGCACTAGTGAAGACTGTCATAATAAAGCACCTGTAACAGTCCCCACGAAGTAGCAAGTACCTTGAGAAGTATTTCTTCCTATCACCTACTTCTGATGACCACCAATATAATTTGGAAATATGTGCAGAACCCTCTTTAGAGTAATAAATTCACTGTCGCCTAAATACTGGGCCTCTGAAAAGAGAACACAGCGCGAAGATCAGCAGCAAAGATTTCTGTCTACTTATGTGTCCCTGAGACCAATAATCCTGATGAAGAATTTTGAGAGAAAATACGTATTGCTGGTTGAGAAAGACTCTAACCACTGGGCATGCTACAGTTAAACAAATGTTTAGGTAGAGGACCAAACACTATATCACATATATCTGAAATCTAAATCTGGTATAAATTTACAAGACTGAGATGGCCGCCTGGATGGCCAGCCTGAAAGCTGTAAAATGAACTAAGGTCCTTCTCTAAGAGTTTCTTAGGACTTTTCATTTAATAACAAGGAAGGTGGACAAAGACACAGTATAAATAAAGCCAGGGCCCCCCCCCCACTAGAGTTGCCAGATTTAGCAAATAAAATACACAACCCACAATTAAATTTGAAATTTAATTGAAACCATGCAACATATACTTAAAAATAATTGGTTGTGTAGGTGAAATTCTAATTCAACTGGGTGCCCCGTGTTTTGTCTGGCAACCCTATCCCTTACACCTACCTCGACTTCGATTGAAGACAGCAAAGTGCCTCCCAGTTCCTTCTAACCTCGACTTCTCTGCTAAAAACACAAAGAAACGTGTCAGGTTATGGTAAGAGTTTCTCAAACTGCAAAATAAAATACTCGATGCGAAATCCATAAATTTAAGTTTCATTTTAAAAAGTGATGCTATATAAATGCGTCAAGGAGCTAGGCGGTAAGACTTTAGAAAAAGGGCATACAGAAATCTGACTACGAAAGCGGTGGGCTCTGGATATGCAGAGGAACTTTCCAGCTAAGAGTTTTGACAAAGAAATATCGCTTGAGGGGCCCCACTTGCCCATTCTGAATTAATGGCCTCGCGGGGCCGAGAGGAGGAGCGCCCGACAAAGCGCCTCCTCCTCCAACGAACCACGACTTCAGCGCTCTCATAATAGACCCCACACCCTCGGGCCCAGGGCGGCTCAGAGGCCGGCAACTTACTGACACGGGTAAGATTCGGAGATGAGTTGCACAAAGAAACAGGGCGGGAACGAAAACGCGCAAAGCCCGAAGCCAAGCGAGTTGAGAGAAGTGGGCCCTCGCGGGTGGGCTGAGAAGGCAGTGTGGCGGCAGAGACAAGGCCTCAAGGGACCTCGGAAGCGCCCATCCACCCTCCAAACCTAGCTTCGCCCTAGCCTCTTCCTTCGCTGATTGTTCCAAGAAATCCCACTACCCTCCCAAACAAGAACCAAGCCGTCCCAAAACTCACCCTCTACCGACTGGTCTCTCCTCGGAGTAACGGCGACGCTACACGGCCTCTCCCGTCCCGAGAAAAGAGCGCGCGACCGCCGGAAACGAGACGACGGAGCTCGGTGCCTCCCAAGGGGTACAAAGTGGCGTTCTGGATTGGTTAGCTGAACTGCCAATCAAGGTTTAGCTCCCGAGGCGGAATCATTATTCCGCCATTTCTTAGATTCTATTGGCTGCCGAATGCCAAAGGCTTGAGTTCGTGTGAACGACAGATGGGGACAAAGAGCGAGGCTTTGTACCTAATGCGCATGTGCAAGCGACCTGGCGCGTGAGACGGGAAAGGAAAGGGGGAGGGGGAAAAGGAAAGGGAGAGGTGGGGGTCGGAAGGAGAGACATAAACGAACTAACTGAAAGACTGAAAGACCGAGTGGTGGGAGGGGGAAAGGAGAGGGGAAAAAGGGAGAGGAAAGTGGAAAGAGGGAGAGGAAGGGGAGAAAATGCGCGCGTAGGCGTGCTCGGAGCAGTCCTGCACTGCGCCTGTGCAAGAAGCAAGAGTAACAATGTCATTGTATTCAATGTAATAGATTTGGCCTTTTCCTACTGAAAAAAATGCCCCGCCATGTTTCTTTTTTCACACTTCCTTGTTAGGGCTTGCATCCTGACACCCCATACTTAATCATATTTCTAGATGCTTCTCCTGTTGCTGGGGCTACTCGGGAGACGCAACTGAAATAGTCAACTCTTTGGTCATGGTTACAGACGGGGTGGGGGAGGAGGGGGTGCATCATACCTTAGTCTCTGCGTGATTACACAGAATTGTAACCAGCCCCCTCATTTCCATGGTAACCAGAAAACCTAGCAGTCCAAACATCACTATTGTTCCTATGATTTGCAGAGAGATTCAACAGGTGTCATCATTGCCATGGATATACTGTAGGCCTCTAGATCAGACTGTATATTCCATAGGAGGCCTATCAGTAACTAACCTTAATTGTTTCAGTAATGCCTAACTCGCCCCGCCCCCATGGTTAACCAAGGACTACAAGGATCAATTGATAAGTATGTGTTGTTAATTCCCATTAATTAATTCACACTCAGGGTTGCAGGGTATCCCAATGGGCACCACCTTATGTGGGGACACAATGATCTAGACTTGGGCTGTTCAATAGAACTGTGTGCAATGATGGAAAGGTCCTATGTCTGCTGTGTTCAATATGGCAGCTACTAACTATAAGTGGCCATTGAAATATGACTAATGCAACTGAGAACCTGAATTTTTAATTCTGGCTAGGTGCAGTGCTGATGCCTGTAATCCCAGCACTTTGAGAGGCCGAGACGGGAGGATCGCTTAAGCCCAGGAGTTCGAGACCAGCCTGGGTAACATGGCGAAACTCCATCTCCAAAAAAAAAAAGGAAAAATTAGCCGGTCGTGGTGGAGTGTCCGTGTAGTCCCCCCTACTCAAGAGGTTAAGGTTAAGGTGGGAGGGTAGCTTGAGCTCGGGAAGCAGAGGCTGCAATGAGTGGAGATTGCGCCACTGCACTCCAGCCTGCCTGACAGAGTGAGACCCCGTCTCAATTAAAAAGAAGAAGAAGAAAACTAATACTTACTCATGGAAAAAAAAAAAAAAAAGAAAAATCAAACAATACCCAACAGTATAAAAAGAAAAGTCTTGGCCGGGTGCGGTGGCTCACGCCTGTAATCCCAGCACTTTGGGAGGCCGAGGCGGGCGGATCACGAGGTCAGGAGATCGAGACCATCCTGGCTAACATGGTGAAACCCCGTCTCTACTAAAAATACAAAAAAAAAATTAGCCGGCGTGGTGGCAAGCGCCTGTAGTCCCAGCTACTCGGGAGGCTGAGGCAGGAGAACGGCATGAACCCAGGAGGCAGAGCTTGCAGTGAGCCGAGATTGCGCCACTGCACTCCAGCCTGGGCGATGAGTGAGACTCCGTCTCAAAAAAAAAAAAAAAAAGTCTCTCCCTCTATTCATTCTCTAGAGATAGCAATTATGACCACTTTCTTGCGTTTCTATTTTCTATATATGTACTGTTTATATTTATTTACTTAGAGACAGTCTTGCTCTGTCACCCAGGCTGCAGTGCAGTGGCACAAACTCAGCTCACTGCAACCTCTGCCTTTCAGGTTCTAGCGATTCTCCCACCTCAGCTTCCTCAGTAGCTGGGACTACAGGAGGGCACAACTCCCCCCGGGGGGGTTTGTATGTTTTGTAGAGACAGGGTTTCACCATATTGCCCAGACTGGTCTTAAACTCCTGGGTGTAAGGAATCCCACCTCCGCTTGGCAAAGTGCCGGGATTACAGGCATGAGCCAGGGCACCCAGTGGAGGACCACTTTTTTTTTTGGCGGGGGGACGGAGTCTCGCTCTGTCGCCCAGACTGGAGTGCAGTGGTGTGATCTCGGCTCACTGCAGCCTCTGCCTCCCAGGTTCAAGCAATTCTCCTGCCTCAGCCTCCCGAGTAGCTGGGATTACAGGTGCCTGCCACCGTGCCTATGCCCAGCCAATTTTTTTTTTTTTTTTGAGACAGAGTCTTGCTCTGTCGCCCAGGCTGGAGTGCAGTGGCGCGATCTCAGCTCACTGCAAGCTCCGCCTCCCGGGTTCACGCCATTCTCCTGCCTCAGCCTCCCGAGTAGCTGGGACTACAGGCACCTGCCACCACGCCCGGCTAACTTTTGTATTTTTAGTAGAGACAGGGTTTCACCATGTTGGCCAGGCTGGTCTCAAGCTCCTGACCTCAAGTGATCCGCCCACCTCGGCCTCCTAAAGTGCTAGGATTACAAGCGTGAGCCACTGTGCCTGGCCAGGACTACTTTTTAATATCAAACATTTTACAGATTGCCACATGATAGTTTTTAGTATCTGCTGAGTGAGAAAATACATAATTACAAAAAACCACTATGGATTCAATAAAATTTTAATGAATTTCTACGTTGTTAATAAAATAAGTGGAAAGATGTTCATGTAAACCAATAATTGCAATACCTTACACAAATAAAATAATAGCATATTGGAGGTACAGTAGCAGTAAAGTGTAACATGGATCTGCTTGAGTAGATCAGGAATGGCTTCACAGGGAAGAACACCCTTGAATTGGTTTATATATTTATTTATTTATTTATTTTGACACAAGATCTGGCTGTCAGCCAGGCTGGAGAGCAGTGGCATGAACATGATTCACTGCAGCCTTGACCTCCTGGGCTCAAGCAATCCTCCTACCTCAGCCTCCAAATGGCTGGGACTACAGACACTCACGACCACACTCGGCTAATTTGTTTGTTTATAGAAACGTGGTTTTGCCATGTTGCCCAGGCTGGTCTTAAACTCCTGAGCTCAAACCATCCTCCTGCCTCGGCCTCCCAAAGTGCTGGGATTACAGGCATGAGCCACCTTGCCTGATATGAATTGGTTCTTGACCAAGAGGATGAAGTCAAAAAGGTCATTGTGCAAAGTGTCAGAGGCAGAATGATGTATGTTTTGGGTAGTTTTTCATGGCTGAAGAGAAGTGGGGAGGCTGAGTGATAGGAAATTAGGCTAGAGACATAGGCAAAGACCAAAAAATTAAGGCCCTATGCTATGCTTAGAAGTTTGTACTTTAATCTGTAAGTGATGGGGAGCCATTGAAGGGTTTTAAAAAAAATAATTTATATTGCTTTTTCTAATTATAAAAGCAATATATGCTTTTTGAGGGAAAAGTTGGAAAATGCACAGAAGAATAAAATCATCATAATCCCACTGTCCAGAAATAATTTTTAACATTTTCGTATTTTTTTCTTCCGGGTATACACACACACAGATAGATAGATAGATACATACATATATAGATACATAAATACATAGATGGAATGATAGACATATAGAGACAGAGACACAGAGACAGAGAAAATCATTTTTTTCATCTGTGATAGGATTGAATTTTAGAAAATCACTGTATTAGTTTCCTGAGGCTGTTGTAACAAATTACCACAAATGTGGTGGCTTAAAACAAGAGAAATGTATTTTCTCACAGTTCTGGAGGACAGAAGTCTGAAATCATTATCACTGAGATGAAATCAAGGTGTTGGTAGGGGCATACTCCTTCTAGAGGCTCTAGGGGAAAATCTGTTTCTTGTCTCTTCCAGCTTCTGGTGGCTGCCGGCATTCCTTGGCTTATGGCCCTTTCACTCCAGTCTCTGCCTCCATCATCACATGGCCCTCTCCACGTCTCTGTGTGTCAAATTTCTTTTTTTTTTTTTTTTTTTTTGAGACGGAGTCTTGCTCTGTCACCCAGGTTGGAGTGCAGTGGCGCGGTCTCGGCTCACTGCAAGCTCCGCCTCCCGGGTTCACGCCATTCTCCTGCCTCAGCCTCTCCGAGTAGCTGGGACTACAGGCGCCCGCCACCACGCCCGGCTAATTTTTTTGTACTTTTAGTAGAGACGGAGTTTCACCGTGGTCTCGATCTCCTGACCTCGTGATCCGCCCGCCTCGGCCTCCCAAAGTGCTGGGATTACAAGCGTGAGCCACCGCGCCCGGCCTGTGTGTCAAATTTCTCTCTCTTATCAGGACATTTGTCATTGCATTTAGGGCCCACCTGGATAATCTCTCTATCTCAAGATCCTTAACTTAATCATATCTGCAAAGTCCTTCTTTTCTGCCATATAAATTAACACTGATAGGTTCCAGGGAAGAGGACATGGATATAACCCTGGGAACAGAGTGTAGAATAGATTGGAGGAGATATGCTAGGAGATAGGAAGACCAATTAGGACACAATGATGATAATTCAGGTAAGAGACCAAGAAGTACTGAACTACGGCAGTGGTTGTAGGGGTAAAGAAAAGGAAACCAAATTCAGATATTTAGAAGGTAGGATCAAGGGAACTTAATAACCAGTTAAATGTAGGGGGTAAGGAATGAAAGAAGACTAGAATGATTCCCAGGTTTCTGATTTGGGTGCCTGGAAGTCTGGTTGTGCCACTAACCAGGATAGTAAATAGAGGCAGAAGAGCAAGATTTGGTGAAAGTCAATCAGTGCAGTTTTGGTCATGTTGAGTTTAAGTGCATGCAGAATGTCCGGGTGGAGATAACATGTAATTGGCTATAAGCCAATTGAAATGTAGGTCTAAATGTCAAAATAGAGGTCTGGATTGTCGACATAAACAATGTGTGAGTTGTCAACCTAATGTTGGTAGTGGAAGCTGAGGGCATAAGGGAATGAGAAAACTAAAGTTAAAAAAAAAAAAGACAACCTAGGACAGAAGCCTGCAAAACATCTACAGTTAAGAGGCAGGTGATGGAGAGGAGCCAGCCAAAGCAACAGAGAGAGAAGGTCCAAGCAAGGCTTTGAGAGGCCATTTTTTTCTTTTCTTTAATTTTCCGCCAGAGTCAGAGTCTTGCTCTGTTGCCCGGGCTGGAGAGCAGTGGCATAATCTCAGCTCACTGCAACCTCCACCTCCCTGCAACCTCCACCTCCCGGGTTCAAGCAGTTCTTCTGCCTCAGCCTCCCAAGTAGCTGGGATTACAGGCATGCACCACCACGCCCAGCTAAGTTTTGTATTTTTAGTAGAGACAAGGTTTCACGATGTTGGCAGGCTGGTCTCGAACTCCTGACCTTGTGATCTGCCCCCTTGGCCTCCCAAAGTGCTGGGATTACAGGCGTGAGCCACTGCACCCGGTCTTTTTTTTTTTTTTCTTGAGACAGAGTCTCAAGAAACTGGCTCCGTCGCCCAGGCTGGAGTGCAATGGCACGATCTCGGCTCACTGCAACCTCCACCTCCTGGGTTGAAGCCATTCTCTTGTCTCAGCCTCCCAAGTAGCTGGGATTACAGGCGTCTGCCACCACACCTGACTAATTTTGTTTGTTTGTGTGTTTGTTTGTGTGTTTTGAGACAGAGTCTCCCTCTGTCGCACAGGCTGGAGTGCAGTGGCGTGATCTCAGCTCACTGCAACCTCCGCCTCCCGGGTTCAAGCGATTCTTCTGCCTCAGCCCCCATAGTAGCTGGGACTACAGGCGCATGCCGTCATGCTCGGCTAATTTTTGTATTTTTAGTAGAGAGGGGGTTTCACCATATTGGCCAGGCTGGTTTTGAACTCCTGACCTCGTGATCCACCCGCCTCAGCCTCCCAAAGTGCTGGGATTACAGGCATGAGCCACCACGCCCGGCCAAGAGGCTATTTTTTTCTAAGTATCATTATCAATTACATACTATTTGAATACTTTCGAGGTACTGAACATGATAATTGGGGTTTATCAATACTAAGGATTTCTGTCCTCAATAAATAATAAGTAACTAGATACATAAGAAATATAAATCAAGAAAAAGTGAATGGCCCAGTTTGCAACACTCTGCTTTAAGGACTATAAGTGAATGACACTTGTATTCAATATTGTACTTAGAGATTCTAGCCAGAGCAATTGGCAAGAAAAAGAAAAGGTATCCAAAATGTAAAGGAAGTCAAACTGTATCTATTTGCAGATGACATGATGTTGTATATAGAAAATCCTAGGGAATCTACTTAAAAAAACTTATTAGAACAAAGAAATGAATCAGCAAAGCTGCAGGATATACAAAAGTCAATATATGAAAATCAAGTATATTTCTGTACACTTGCAATGAACAATTTGAAAATGGAATTAAGGAAACACCACAGCCACAACATGTACTACAAAAAGAAAAAAAGAAAAAGAAGTAAGGAAACTATTCCATTTATAATAGCATCAGAAAGAATAAAATGCTTAGAAATAAATGTAACAGCGGAAGTACAAAACTTATACTCTGAATGCTACAAAATATTGTTTTGTTTCGTTTAGTTGTTGAGACGGTCTCACTGTGTTACCCAGGCTAGAGTGCAGTGGCTTGATCTCGGCTCACTGCAACCTCCGCCTCCCAGGTTCAAGCGATTCTCCTGCCTCAGCCTCTGGAGTAGCTAGAATTATAGTCGCACGCCACCATGCCCGGCTAATTTTTTGTGTGTGTATTTTTAGTAGAGACAGGGTTGCACCATGTTGGCCAGGTTTTGCCAAGGCGGGTGGATCACCTGATGTCAGGAGTTTGAGACCAGCCTGGCCAACATGGTGAAACCCCATCTCTACTAAAAATACAAAAAATTAGCTGGGCGTGGTGGCACACACCTGTAACCCTAGCTGCTCAGGAGCCTGAGGCCGGAGAATTACTTGAACCCGGGAAATGGAGCTTGCAGTGAGTTGAGATCGCGCCATTGCACTCCAGCCTGTATAGCAAAACTCCGTCTCAAAAAAAAAAAAAAAGGATCTAAATGGGAGAACACCTGATGATTGTGGATCAGAAGGCCTAATGTTGTTAAAATGACAATATTACCCAAGTTAACCAACAAATTCAATGCAATCCCTATCAGAATCCTAAGTTATTTGTAGAATTTGACAAGCTAATTCTAAAATTCATATGGAATTCCCAGGGACCCAGATTAGCCAAAACAACTTTGATAAAACAAGAGCAAAATTGGAGGACTCACACTTTCTTTTTTTTTCTCTTTCTCTCTCTCTCTCTTTTTTTTTTTTTTAACAAGCTCTTGTCAGGCCGAGGACTCACATTTTCTAATTTTTTTTTTTTTTGAGATGGAGTCCTGAGTAGCTGGGATTACAGGCGTGCACCACAACACCCGGCTAATTTTTGTATTTTTAGTAGAGATGGGGTTTCACCATGTTGGCCAGGCTGGTCTCGAACTCTTGACCTCAACTGATCCACCCACCTCTGCCTCCCACAGTGCTGGGATTACAGGCATGAGCCACCGTGCCTGGACTATAAAACTATTAGAAGAAAACATAGAGATAAATCTTCATGACCTTGAATTTGGCAGTGAATTCTTAAATATAACACCCAAAGCAAAGACATCAAAAGAAAAAATAGATAACTTGGACCACATCAAAATGAAAACTTTTGAGGGGGTGTCCTAGAAAATTAAAACTTTTATGCTTCAAATTACATTATTAAGAAAATGAAAATTTCAACACTGAATGGGAAAAAATATTAGTAAATCATACATCTGATAAGGGGCTTGTATCTAGGATATACAAAGAACTCTTACAACTCAATAATAAAAAGACAAATAAGCTGGGCCTGGTGGCTCATGCCTGTAATCCCAACACTTTGGGAGGCCGAGGTGGGCAGATCACCTGAGGTCAGGAGTTCGAGACTAGCCTGGCCAACATGGTGAAACCCCCGTCTCTACTAAAAACACAAAAATTAGCTGGGCATGGTGGCATGCACCTGTAGTCCCAGCTACTTGGGAGGCTGAGGCAGGAGAATTGCTCAAACCTGGGAGGTGGAGGTTGCAGTGAGCCGAGATTGCGCCATTGCACTCCAGCCTGGGTGACAAGAGTGAAACTCCGTCTCAAAAAAAAAAAAAAAAGACAACTAGCCCAATTCGAAAATGGACAAAATTTTAAATATACTTTTCTCCAAGGAAGATATACAAAAGGTTCAAGGTACATGAAAAGATGCTCAACATTATTAGTCATCAGAGAAATGGAAATCAAACCTACAATGAGATACTACTTCACAACCACTAGGATGGCTAGAATCAAAGTCAGATAGTAACAAGTGTGGACGAGGATGTGAAGAAATTGAAACCTTCCTAGTGGGAATGTAAAATGGTACAGCTATTTTGGAAGACAGTCTGGCAGTTCCTCAAACAATTAAATATAGCGTGTGACCTAGCATTTCCACTCTCAGTTATCTACCCAAGAAAACTGAAAATATATGTTCACACAAAAACTTGTACACAAATGTTTATAGCAGCATTTTTTTTTTTTTTTGAGACGGAGTCTCGCTCTGTCGCCCAGGCTGGAGTGCAGTGGCGCAATCTCGGCTCACTGCAAGCTCCGCCTCCCGGGTTCACGCCATTCTCCTGCCTCAGCCTCTCCGAGTAGCTGGGACTACAGGCGCCCGCCACCATGCCCGGCTAATTTTTTTTGTATTTTTAGTAGAGACGGGGTTTCACTGTGGTCTCGATCTCCTGACCTCGTGATCCGCCTGCCTCGGCCTCCCAAAGTGCTGGGATTACAAGCGTGAGCCACCGCGCCTGGCCTTGTAGCAGCATTATTAATAATAGCCAAAAGGTGGAAACAACCCAGATGTACAACTGATGAATGCATAAATAAAATATGGTCTATCCATACAATGGACTATAATTCAGCCACAAAAAGAATGAACTAGTGGTACATTCTACAATGTGGATGAACCTTGAAAATATGCTAAGTGAACAAAGGCAACCACAAAAGACCACATATTATATGATTCTATTGATATGAAATGTCCCAAATAAGCAAATCTATGGAGATAGAAAGTAGCATGGTGGTTGTTTAAGGCTGGGAGGAAAATAAATAAATACGTGAAATTTAAAAAATAAATAAAAATAAGTATCTGAGCCTACTGTGGTTCGAAAGACTTCCCAGTTGGCAAAACAAACAAACAAACAAACAAAAAACAAAAAAGAAAAGAAAAAGGCTGGGAGGATGGGAAATGGGGGTGATAGCTAAAGGGTACAGGGCTTCTTTCTGAGGTAATGAAAATGTAGCATTGACTGGTAATGGTTAAACATATCTGTGAATATACTAAAATCCACTGAATTGTATACACATATCTGTGAATATACTAAAATCCACTGAATTGTATACGTTATTATTTTTTAATTTCTTTTTTTTTGAGCTGGAGCCTCAGTGTCGCCCAGGCTGGAGTGTAATGGCGCGAACTTGGCTCACTGCAACCTCTGGCTCCCGGGTTCAAGCAATTCTCCTGCCTCAGCCTCCTGAGTAGCTGGGATTACAGGCACAGGCCACTACGCCTGGCTAATTTTTGTATTTTTAGTAGACATGGGGTTTCACGATGTTGGTCAGGCTGGTCTCGAACTCCTGACCTCGTGAGCCACCTGCCTTGGCCTCCCAACGTGCTGGGATTACAGGTGTAAGCCACTGCGCCCAGCCTATTTTTAAATTTTTTTTCTAAAATAAATATTATCCTCTTCTCAGATGATTTTTTTTTTCTTTTTTGAGATGGAGTCTCACTCTGTCACCTGGCTGGAGTGCAGTGGTGCCATCTCAGCTCACAGCAACCTCTGCCTCCCGGGTTCAAGTGACTCTCCTACCTCAGCCCTCCGAGAAGCTGGGACTACAGGCGCGAGCCACCATGCCCAGCTAATTTTTTTTTTTGTACTTTTAGTAGAGACGGGGTTTCACCATGTTGGTCAGGATGGCCTCGATCTCTTGACCTCGTGATTTGCCCGCCTTGGCCCCTCAAAGTGCCGGCCAATTTTTATATTTTTGTAGACGGGTTTCACCATGTTAGCCAGGCTGGTCTTGAACTCCTGACCTCAGGTGACCCACCCGCCTTAGCCTCTCAAAGTCCTGGGATTACAGGCGTGAGCCACTGTGCCCAGCCCGGTTTTTTTTGAGGCAGAATCTTGCCCTGTCACCCAGGCTGGAGTGCAGTGGCGCAATTGCTCACTGCAACCTCCGCCTACCAGGTTCAAGTGATTCTCTGCCCCAGCCTCCCGAGTAGCCGGGACTACAGGCGTGCGCGACCACACCTGGCTGATTTTTGTAATTTTTGTAGAGACAGGGTTACACCATGTTGGCCAGGCTGATTTCGAACTCCTGGTTTCAAGCCACCCACCCACCTCAGCCTCCCAAAGTGATGGGATTACAGGTGTGAGCCACCGTGCCCAGCTTTTTTTTTTTTTTTTTTTTTTTTTGAGAGGGAGTCTCACTCTGTCACCCAGGCTGCCCAGGCTGGAGTGCAGTGGCATGATCTCAGCTCACTGCAACCTCCGCCTCCTGGGTTCAAGAGATTCTCCTGCCTCAGCCTCCAGAGTAGCTGGGAATACAGGCGTCTGCCACCACGCCCGGCTAATTTTCTGTATTTTTAATAGAGATGGGGTTTCACCGTCTTAGCCAGGATGGTCTCAATCTATTGACCTCGTGATCCGCCCACTTCGGACTCCCAAAGTGCTGGGATTACAGGCGTGAGCCACCGCGCCTGGCCTGAAAAGTTAATATGATCATGTTAGTACTATTACTGTCATCCCAAGAAAAATGATATATTTTCTCTCTCTCTTGTTTTTTTTTTTTGAGATGGAGTCTTGCTCTGTCTCTGAGGCTGGAGTCTTGCTCTGTCTCTGAGGCTGGAGTGCAGTGGCGCGATCCTGGCTCACTGCAGCCTCTGCCTCTCAGGTTCCAGTGATTCTCCTGCCTCAGCCTCCCAGGTAGCTGGGATTACAGGCACACACCACTATGCCCGGCTAATTTTTGTATTTTAGTAGAGAGGGAGGTTTCACCATGTTGGCCAGGCTGGTCTCAAACTCGTGACTGTCACGTGCGTCCGTGTGAAGAGAGTCCACAAACAGGCTTTGTGTGAGCAACAAGGCTGTTTATTTCACCTGGGTGTAGGCAAGCTGAGTCCAAAAAAGCAGTCAGCAAAGGGTGGTGGGATTATCATGAGTTCTTATAGGTTTGGGATAGGCAGTGGAGTTAGGAGCAATTTTTTGCAGGCAGGGGGTGGATCTTACAAAGTACAAAGGGTAGGGAGAACCTTACAAAGTACCTTCTTAAGGGTGGGGGAGCATATTGCAAAGTACCTTCTCAAGGGTGGGGTGTATCATACAAAGTACATTCACAAGGCTGGGGGAATATCACAAAGTACATTATCACAAGGGTGGGGAGGGTGTATTGTCACAAAGTCAATTGATCAGTTAGGGTGGGGCAGGAATGGTGGAATGTCATCAGTTAAGGCAGGAATTGGCTATTTTCACTTCTTTTGTGGATCTTCAGTTGCTTCAGGCCATATGGATGTATATGTGCAGGTCACAGGGGAGATGATGGCTTAGCTTGGGCTCAGAGGCCTGACATTCCTGTCTTCTTATATTAATAAGAAAAACAAAACAAAATGGTGGTGAAGTGTTGGGGCGGCGAATGTTTTTTGGGGGTGGTATGGAGAGATAATGGGCAATGTTTCTCAGGGCTGCTTCGAATGGGATTAGGGGCGGCATGGGAACCTAGAGTGGGAGAGATTAAACTGAAGAAAGATTTTGGGGTAAGGGGTGATATTGTGGGGTTGTTGGAAGGAGCATTTGTCATAGAGAATGATTGGTGATGGCCTGGATGCAGTTTTGTATGAATTGAGAAACTAAACAGAAGACACAAAGTCCGAATAAGAAAAGGAGAAAAACAGGTATTAAAGGACTAAGAATTGGGAGGACCCAGGACATCCAATTAGAGAGTGCCCAAGGGGGTTCAGTGTAATTATTTGCTTGGTTGGTGAGTTTTTGGGCTCTATCCTTGAGTTTTTTTATGTTGTCATACACCAGGCCAGATTGATTTAGGTAAAAACAACACTCTTCATTTAAAAATATACATAGTCCCCTTTTTTTAGCAATGAGTAAGTCGAGGCCTCGGTAATTTTGGAGGAAAGAGAAAGGCAATGCCAGCAATTGTTTGTTAAAGAAGGATTAGAAACGGCTAGGAGAGAGTGAGTGAGATTGATAGTGTGGCGGAGATAGCTGGGGAGAGTAGAGGGTGGTATAAGAACAGGAATGAGAATAAGTGAGTATAAAGGTAGGCCGGGCACGGTGGCTCATGCCTGTAATCCCAGCACTTTGGGAGGCCGAAGTGGGTGGATCACAAGGTCAGGAGATCAAGACCATCCTGACTAACGTGGTGAAACCCCGTATCTACTAAAAAAATACAAAAAATTAGCCGGGCGTGGTGGCAGGCACCTGTAGTCCCAGCTACTCAGGAGCCTGAGGCAGGAGAATGGCATGAACCTGGGAGATGGAGCTTGCAGTGAGCTGAGATCGCGCCACTGCACTCCAGCCTGGGCAACAGAGCGAGACTCCGTCTGAAAAAAAAAAAAAAGAGTGAGTATATAAGTAAAGAATAGGACTTCATCAAGGTGGAAGTATTGGAGTGTGCCCTGTCAGCAAAGATAATCCGTCCACTCCAAGAGGGAGTCAAGAGTGGAGGATTAGGGATAGTACCAGGAGATATCCGCTACGATGGTTTGGAGGAAAAGTGTAAACTGGCAGTGTAAACAAGGGCAGGGCATTTATGAGTAGTTTAGAATGGTGAGTAGGAGTATGACGAGACAGAAGATAGTAGGGATGACGAGTTTTTGTGGTGCAGTCCAATTAGTGGGGGGTGACTGCGTAAAGCCCTATTGTAAAGAGTAGGGTAAGGAAGAAGAGACCTAATAAAAATGAAAGGATGTATTAGGCTCATCAGGGTTATTAGTGTTCTTCAGAAATATGAGTTTAAGGGAAGTAGAGGAGAGTACTTGCAACTTCCAGGAGGAAGAGGAGAGATCAGGCTGGCTGTCCAACGGACACAGCTTTATTCTACAACAGTGAACCCAATGGGGAGGGTCCTGCAGGTGGACGGCAGTTGGGGTACTATAGATGACTGAGTAGGGTCCGGTCCATCAAGGTTGTAGAGTTTAAGGGGTCAGATTCTTAACAAGAACTGATCGTCCAGCTAGGGTGTCTTCATGTGGCTGGGAATCTGGAGTAGGCAAGAGAAGATTAGCAGCCTGGCGAATTTCCTGTCTAGTCTGCTGGAGGACTGGAAGATAATCAGCTAGAGGACTGGTGTCTGGAATGAGACTGGGGCCTAATAAAAAGGAGCATCCATACAGGAGCTCAAATGGGCTGCACCCTGTAGCATCCCGAGGACAGGCCCGAATTCTGAGAAGGGCAAGTAGTGAAAGTACTGTCCAGTCCTTTTTAAGTTGGAGGCTGAGTTTGGTGAGGTGTGTCTTTAGAAGACCATTAGTCTGTTCTACCTTTCCTGAAGATTGAGGATGGTAAGGGGTATGAAGCTTCCACTGAATACCAAGAGCCTGGCAAACTGCTTGGTTGATTTGACTAATAAAGGCCGGTCCGGGCTGCCCACCATCTGGGATATGAGAAGCGCCTCTGCCCAGCCACCGCCCTGTCTAGGATGTGAGAAGCGCCTCTGCCTGGCCGCCCCACTGTCTGGGAAGTGAGGAGCACCTCTGCCCAGCTGCCGCCCATCTGGAAAGTGAGGAGCGCTTCTGCCCGGCTGCCGCCCTGTCTAGCAAATGAGGAGCGCCTCTGCCCAGGCTCCCCACCCCCACCGTCTGGGATGTGAGGAGCGCTTCTGCCTGGCCACCACGCCCTCTGGCAAGTGAGGAGCTCCTCTCTCTGGTCACTGCCCTGTCTGGGAAGAGAGGAGCACCTCTTCCTGGCCGCCCACCTTCCAGGAAGCTAGGAGCCCATCTGCCCGGCCACCCAACTGACTGGGAAGTGAGGAGCACCTCTGCCTGGCTGCCCACCATCCGGGAAGTGAGGAGCGCCTCTGCCTGGCCGCTGTGCAACCCTCCAAGTGTGAAGTGACAGCCTTGTGTGTGTGATCTTTCTGCCTTCCCCAAGTTTGCATTTTCAACATTAAATTTTACTTTTCAATTAAAGGTTTTAAATTGGAGGAAAAAAAAAAAGGCCGGTCCGTTATTGGACTGTATAGAGGTGAGAAGGCCAAACCAAGGAATTATGTCTGACAGAAGGGAAGAAATTACTGTGTTGGCCTTCTCAGACCCTGTGGGAAAGGCCTCTACCCATCCAGTGAAAGTGTCTACCCAGACAAAGAGGTATTTTAGTTTCCTGACTCAGGGCATGTGAGTAAAGTCAATTTGCCAGTCCTGGGCAGGGGCAAATCCCTGAGCTTGATGTGTAGGAAAGGGAGGGGGCCTGAGACATCCCTGAGGAGTAGTAGAATAGCAGATGGAATACTGAGAAGTGATTTCCTTGAGAATAGATTTGCAGGATGGAAAGGAAATGAGAGGTTCTAAGAGATGGGTTAGCGGCTTGTAACCTACATGGAAGAGGTTATGAAATGACGACAGAATAGAATGGGCCTGTGAGGCTGGAAGGAGATATTTTCCTTGGTCCAAGAACCATTTGCCTTGAGTGGGGAGGGATTGATAGGTGGAAACTTCAGTGGGAGAGTAAGTAGGAGTGAGTGATGAGGAGAAAACCTGGCAGTGAGGGACAGAAGCAGGTATACTGGCTGCTTCTTTAGCTGTCTTATCAGCATAATTGTTGCCTTGAGCAATGGGGTCTGAGGCCCTTTGATGGCCTTTGCAGTGAATGACTCTAGCTTCCTTTGGAAGTAAAGTGGCCTTGAGAAGAGTTTTTATTAAAGAGGCATTAATGATGGAGGACCCTTGCATAGCGAGGAAACCTCTTTCAGCCCATATAACAGCATGGTGGTGCAGGATACGGAAGACATATTTAGAGTCAGTATAAATATTGACATGTAGTCCCTTTGCAAGAGTGAGGGCCAGAGTTAAGGCAATGAGTTCGGCTTGCTGAGAGGTAGTGGAGGGGGGCAGAGCGGTAGTCTCAATGACAGATGTGGAAGACACTATAGCATAGCCTGCCTTTGATGGTGATTGGTGATTGGGCCTGGAAGAACTACCATCAATAAATCAAGTGTGATCAGGGTGAGGAACAGGAAAGAAGGAAATATGGGGAAATGGAGTGAATGCCAGGTGGATCAGAGAGCTACAGTCATGGGGGTCAGGTGTCGTATCAGGAATAATGTGGGAGCCAGCCTAAAACAGTAAGATCAAGTTGTTTGGACAGAAAGGCTACAGGGCGTGGTCCTGGCTCTTGTGTAGGAATTCCGACTGCACAGCCCTGCACTTCGGCTGTGTGTAATGAAAAAGGGTTCGGATGAGTTAGGGAGAGCTAGTGTGGGAGCAGCTTCTTGGGCTGTTTTTAAGGAATGGAAGGAGTGGGGAAAGGATTTAGGATCTATGGGGTCAGCTAGGTTTCCTTTTGTGAGTTGATATAATGGTTTAGTCAGGATGGCAAAACCAGGAATCCAAAGGTGAAAGTATCCAACCATGCCCAGGAAGGAAAGGAGTTGTTGTTTTGTAGAAGGGGTTGGGGTTTGAGAGATCAGCCGTACATGATTGGCAGGGAGAGCATGCGTGTTTTCATGAAGAATTATGACCAGGTAGGTAACAGATGGGGAAGAAATTTGAGCTTTGGAGGGGGATGTGCGATGTCCTTTTGAGAATAGATGTTGGAGGAGCAGGAGGGTGTCCTGTTGGGAAGATTTGTAGGAGGGGCTATAAAGTAGAAGGTCATCAAAATATTTAATAAGTTGAGAAGCAGATGGATAGAAAGAAAGTAAATTATGAGAAAGAGCTTGACGGAAGTAATGGGGACTGTCCATGAAGCCTTGTGGCCGTACACTCCAGGTAGGTTGCCGAGACTGATGGGTGTCAGGGTCAGTCCAAGTGAAAGTGAAGAGAGGCTGGGATGAAGGGTGCAAATTAATAGTAAATAAAGCGTGTTTGAGATCTAGAACAGAATAATGGGTTGCGGAGGGGTTGTGGAAGGAAGTACTAAGGATGGGAGAGTATATGGGTTTGGAACCACGGGGTGGATAGGCAAGACAATTTGGTTGATAAGATGCAGATCCTGAACTAACCTGTAAGACTTGTCTGGTTTTTGGACAGGTAAAATGGGGGAATTGTAAGGAGAGTTTATAGGCTTTAGAAGGCCATGCTGTAGCAGGCGAGTGATAGCAGGCTTTAATCCTTTTAAAGCATGCTGTGGGATGGGATATTGGCATTGAGTGGGGTAAGGGTGATTAGGTTTTAATGGGATGGTAAGGGGTGCATGATCAGTCACCAAGGAGGGAGTAGAGGTGTTCCATACTGGATTAAGGTGAGGCGATACAAGGGAAGGATGTAAAGGAGGCTTTGAACTGGGGAAAAGGGCTGCAATGAGGTGTGGCTGTAGCCTAGGAATAGTCAGGGAAGCAGATAATTTAGTTAAAATGCCTTGACCTAATAAGGGAACTGGGAAGGTGGGGATAACTAAAAAGAGTGCAAAAAAGAATGTTGTTGGCTGGGCACGGTGGCTCACGCCTGTAATCCCAGCACTTTGGGAGGCCAGGGTGGGTGGATCACGAGGTCAGGAGCTCGAGACCATCCTGGCTAACACACTGAAACCCCGTCTCTACTAAAAATACAATAAATTAGCCGGGCGTGGTGGCAGGTGCCTGTAGTCCCAGCTACACCGGAGGCTGAGGCAGGAGAATGGCGTGAACCCGGGAGGCAGAGCTTGCAGTGAGCTGTGATTGCGCCACTGCACTCCAGCCTGGGCAACAGAGCAAGACTCCATCTCAAAAAAAAAAAGAATGTTGTCCAAGTTGGCACCAGAGTTGGGGAGTTTTAAGAGGTTTAGAAGCCTGGCCATCAGTACCCACAACAGTTATGGAGGAAAGGAAATAGGCCCTTGAAAAGAAGGTAATGTGGAGTGGGTAGCCTCTGTATTGATTAAGAAGGGGATGAACTTACCCTCCACTATAAGAGTTACCCAAAGCGTCCATGATGGTCCAGGAGGTTTTTGAGGCGATTGGGCAGCGTCAGTCTTCAGCCCCTAAGCCGAGAAGATCTGGAAAGGAGTCAGTCAGATAGCCTCGGGCCAGAGTTCTAGGGACTCTAGGAGTGGCTGCCAGGCGAGTTGGACAGTCCAATTTCCAGTGGGGTCCTGCACAGATGGGACATGGCTTAGGAGGAATCCCAGTCTGCGGGCATTCCTTGGCCCAGTGGCCAGGTTTTCGGCACGTGAAGCAAGATCCTCGGGGAGGAAGTCCTGGAGGAACTCCTGGCCACTGTGGTTCAGGCGTTTTGAACTTCTTGTGTGCTGGAGATGTGGCTTGGGTTTTGCTCACAGTGGAGGCAAGTAATTGCAACTCTTTCTATTATTGTACACCTTGAAGGCAAGGTTAATTAAGTCCTGTTGTGGGGTTTGAGTGCCAGAATCTAATTTTTGGAGCTTTTTCTAATGTTGGGAGCAGATTGGGTAATAAAATGCATATCAAGAATAATATGGTCTTCTGGCCCCTCTGGGTCTAGGGTGGTAAAGTGTCTAAGGGTTGTTGCCAAATGGGCCATGGACTGGGCTGGGTTTTTATATTTAATGAAAAAGAGCCTAAACGCTAAGTGATTTGGGAGAGGTCGGATAAAGAAAAAGGAGCATTAACCTTGACTATGCCTTCAGCTCCAGCCACCTCTCTAAGAGGAGATTGTTGGGCAGATGGGGGAGGGCTAGTAGTGGAACAAAACTGTAAGCTGGACTGGGTGTGAGGAGGGGAGGTGACAGAAGGATTATAGGGTAGAGGAGTGGAGGCTGAGGGAGAATTGGGACCTGGCTCAGCCTGGCAAGGAGCAGCCTGGGGAGGAGGGGAGAGGTCAGATGGGTTCGTAGAAAAGGAGGATTCAAAGGACTCAGAGCTTGGGGAGGATTCAAAGGACTCAGAGCTTGGGGTGGAGACTAAAGGAACACACAGGAGAGAAAAAAGAAAGATTCGGGATGAGTTGCACTGGGAGCAGAGACTAGGGAGGGACTGATGTGCAAAAGAATGCCTGGACATCAGACACCTCAGACCATTTGCCCATTTTACGACAAGCATTATCTAGCTCTTGTAGGATGGAGAAATCGAAAGTGCTGTTTTCTGGCTATTTGGAACCGTTGTTGAGTTTGTATTGGGGTTAAGCAGTATTGTAGAATAAAATAAGGCATTTAGGTTTTAGGTCAGGTGTGACTTGAAGAGGTTTTAAGTTTTTAAGAACACAGGCTAAGGGAGAAGAAGGAGGAATGGAGGGTGGAAGGTTGCCCATAGTGAAGGCAGCAAGCGCAGAGAAAAGAGAGGGTAGAGACACGGAGTGGGGGGCTAGTACTCGCCACCCAGGGAGGTGGTGCTTGCCACCAAGATGAAGGATCAAGGCAGGCATCTCCGCAGTGATCAGACACCTCTGAAATGTGGGTGAATAATCAGGCAGGCATCCCCACAGTGATTAAACACCAAGGGAAGACTGTCTTCCCGAGTCCGTGACCAGTGCCGGAGTTTTGAGTTCATGGATAAAATGCATCTCCTGTTTCTACCAGAAAGGGAAAGGAACCAAAATTAAGGAAGGGTGAGATTGAAGGGTGGAGGAATAGCAAGAGAGGTTGGAGAAGAGAGTGAAAAGACTGCTTACCTGATTTGAATTTGGTGAGATGTTCCTTGGGTTAGTTGGTCTGAGGACCTGAGGTCATACCTGGATCTCCTCACAGAGTGAGGATGAGGACGGGAGACTGGTCTCCCGAAGGAGTCCTCCTGTCCCAGGTTTCGGCACCAAATGTCACACACATCCATGTGAAGAGAGTCCACCAACACGCTTTGTGTGAGCAACAAGGCTGTTTATTTCACCTGGGTGCAGGCGGGCTGAGTCGGAAAAAGGAGTCAGCAAAGGGTGGTGGGATTATCATTAGTTCTTATAGGTTTGGGACAGGCAGTGGAGTTAGGAGCAATTTTTTGCAGGCAGGGGGTGGATCTTACAAAGTACATTCTCAAGGGTGGGGTATATCATACAAAGTACATTCACAAGGGTGGGGGAATATCACAAAGTACATTATCACAAGGGCGGGGAGGGTGTATTGTCACAAAGTCAATTGATCAGTTAGGGTGGGGCAGGAATGGTGGAATGTCATCAGTTAAGGCAGGAACTGGCTATTTTCACTTCTTTTGTGGATCTTCAGTTGCTTCAGGCCATATGGATGTATAGTGCTGGTCACAGGGGATATGATGGCTTAGCTTGGGCCCAGAGGCCTGACACTGACCTCAAGTGATCTGCCCGCCTTGGCCTCCCAAAGTGCTGGGATTACACGTGTGAGCCACCAAGCCCGGCATTTTTTTTTTTTTTTAAATAGAGATGAGGTCTCCCTATGTTGGCCAGGATGGTCTCAAACTCCTGGGCTCAAGTGATCCCCCTGCCTTGGCCAAAGTGCTGGGATTACAGGCATGAGCCACTGTGCTGGCAGAATTGTATACTTTAAATGGGCAAGTTGCATGGTATATGAATTCTATCTCAATAAAGCTTTTATTTTAAATAAATAACCGTAAGTATGAATTGAAGAAATAATATTAACCTAACTTGATTTCCCAAAGGACAGTGCCATAGCAGAAAATCCTGTAGGGACATTGGGACCCACAAAATCCCCAGGAAAATCAGTAGACTTTCCGGGAATAAGCTAGGAAATGTTGCCTCCAAAGTTGGGAGAGATGTTTGAAACAGTATAGAGTAAACGTTAATGAGTGGAGTATAGTTAGAAGCACACCATGAAGTCTGACTACCACCATTGGACTTACTGATGATAAGGAGGATGAAGTATCTTTTCATTACATTTCATCATTTTATTTATCCTTTTTTTTCTTTTTTGAGACAGAGTCTTGCTCTGTTGCCCAGGCTGGAGTGCAGTGGTGTGATCTTGGCACACTGCAACCTCCACCTCTTGAGTTCAAGCAATTCTCCTGCTTCAGCCTCCCAAGTAGCTGGGACTACGGGCACGTGCCACCATGCCCAACTAATTTTTGTATTTTTTTTTTTTTTTTTGGAGACAGAGTCTTGCTCTGTTGCTCAGGCTGGAGTGCAGTGGTGCGATCTCGGCTCACTGCAAGCTCCACCTCCTGGGTTCACACCATTCTCCTGCCTCAGCCTTCTGAGTAGCTGGGACTACAGGTGCCTGCCACCACGCCTGGCTAATTTTTTTGTATTTTTAGTAGAGACGGGGTTTCACATGTTAGCCAGGATGCTCTCCATCTCCTGACCTCATGATCTGCCTGCCTTTCGCCTCCCAAAGTGCTGGGATTACAGGCATGAGCCACCACACCTGGACTAATTTTTGTATTTTTAGTAGAGACGGGGTTTCACCATGATGCCCAGGCTGGTCTCGAACTCCTGAGCTCAGGCGATCCGCCCGCCTCAGCCTCCCAAAGAGCAAGGATTACAGGTGTGAGCCACCATGCCCAGCCCCCTCTGGGTACTTTAGAATGCTACAAAACACTAACAATGAGAATAAGAGTGGCTGGGCGCGGTGGCTCACGCCTGTAATCCCAGCACTTTGGGAGGCCCAGGCAGGCAGATCATCTGAGGTCGGAAGATCGAGACCAGCCTTACCAACATAGAGAGACCCCCATCTCTACTAAAAATACAAAATTAGCCGGGCATAGTGACACATGGCTGTAATCCCAACTACTAGGGAGGCTGAGGCAGGAGAATTACTTGAACCTGGGAGGAACAGGTTGCAGTGAGCCGAGATCACGCCATTGTACTCCAGCCTGGGCAACAAGATTGAAACTCCGTCTCAAAAAAAAAAAAAAAAAATTAAAAAGTATAACAGTAACAATACAGATGGGCATGGTGGCTCATGCTTATAATCCCAGCAGTTTGGGAGGCCAAGGTGGGCAGATAACCTGAGGTCAGGAGTTCAAGACCAGCCTGGCCAACATAGTGAAACACTGTCTCTACAAAAAATACAAAAATTACCTGGGCATAGTTGTGCACGCCCGTAATCCAGGCACTCGGGAGGCTGAGGCTGGAGAATCGATTGAACCTGGGAAGCTGAGGTTGCAGTGAGCCGAGATCGTGCCACTGCACTCCAGCCTGGGTGACAGAGCAAGACTCCATCTCAAAAAAAAAAAAAAAAAAAAATCCATGGCCAGGAGCAGTGGCTCACACCTGTAATCCCAAATCCTTGGGAGGCTGAGGCAGGATATAGTGACTCTGTCTCTACAAAATAAAAAACAAAAATTAGCTTGGAATGGTAACATGTACCTGTCCTCCCAACTACTTAGGAGGCTGAGGTGAGAGGATGGCTTGAGCATGGGAGGTCAAGGCTGAAGTCAGACATGATCATGCCACTGCATTCCAGCCTGGGTGACAGAGTGAGAACCTGTCTCAAAAACAAACAGGGCCAGGTGCGGTGGCTCACTCCTGTAATCCCAGCACTCTGGGAAGCTGAGGCTGGTGGATCACTTGAGTCAGGTGTTTGAAACCAGCCTGACCAACATGGTGAAACACCATCTCTACTAAAAATGCAAAAATTTGCTTGGCATGGTGGCCTGTGCCTGTAATCCCAGCTACCTGGGAGGCTGAGGTAGGAGAATCGCTTGAACCCGGGAGGCGGACGTTGCAGTGAGCTGAGATTGTGCCACTGCACTCCAGCCTGGGCAACAGAGGACGGAGGGAGACCCTGTCTCAAAACAAACAAACAACAACAAAAACAAACAAAAAAACAAGCAAACAAACAAAAAGCACAACAGAATCCATGTGGTTCCATAGTTGGTTCTACAGAGTGAACTTCACCCTAATCAAATGACCACTAAAGAATCTGCAGTGTAATGCTTCTTCAGAGTTAACCATTCCCATTCAGATGTTTACTTGGGGTTCTACAGAGTCCCTGTTGATGTCCATGGAAATCCTTGAATTCAGAAAATATTATACCTCCATTTGTTTGATCAAATTATATGTGAGTTTGCCTGTTGTGAAAAAATAAAGTTTGGGCCTGTCACGGTGCCTCATGCCTGTAATCCCAGCACTTTGGGAGGCCGAGGTGGGCAGATCACGAGGTCAGGAGTTCGAGACCAGCCTGGCCAACATAGTGAAACCCTTCTCTACTAAAAATACAAAAATAAATTAGCCAGGCATGGTTGTGTGCACCTGTAATTCCAGCTACCAGGGAGGCTGAGGCAGGAGAATCTAGTGAACCCGGGAGGCAGAGGTTGCAGTGAGCCGAGACTGCACCACTGCACTCCAGCCTGGGCAACAGTGCGAGACTCCTCAAAAATAATAATAATAGTAACAATAATAATAATAGTAATAAAGTTTGACATCCATCAGTAATTAGTTAAATAAAGCATGGTACCTCCAAATATGGAATAATACACAGCCATTACAATTATGTTGTAAAACATATGGTACAAAATTATTCCAATTTTGTAAAAATGTGTATGCATTGAAAAAAAGGACTGCAATGATATACATCAAAAAGTACAGTGGTGGCTGGGCGAAGTGGCTCACACCTGTGATCCCAGCACTTTTGGAGGCTGAGGCTGAGGCAGGCAGATCACCTGAGGTCAGGAGTTCGAGACCAGCCTGGCTAATCTGGTGAAACGCTGTCTCTACTAAAAATATACAAATTAGCCAGGTGTGGTGGTGCTCGCCTGTAATCCCAGCTACTCAGGAGGCTAAGGCACGAGAGTCACTTGAACCCAGAAGTCAGGGATTGCAGTAAGCCGAGATCATGACACTGCACTCCAGCCTGGGCAACAGAGTGAGACTCAGTCTCAAAAACAAACAAACAAACAAACAAAACACAACTCCCTGTGGTAGAATATAAACAATTATTGCTTACTTTGTCAGACTTTCTGTGCTTTCCAAAATTTTTACAGTAAACATTTATTTATATTTTTGTAATCAGAAACAAAATAATGCTGAGTCCTCATAAGCACAGGGACTGCATTTTTTTTTTTTTTTTTGAGACAGAGTTTCACTCTTTTTGCCCAGGATGGAGTGCAATGGCACTATCTCAGCTCACTACAACCTCCGCCTCCCAGATTCAAGCGATTCTCCTGCCTCGGCCTCCTGAGTAGCTGGGATTACAGGTGCCCACCACTACACCTGGCTAATTGTTGGTATTTTTAGTAGAGATGGGGTTTCACCGTGTTGGCCAGGCTGATCTCAAACTCCTGGCCTCAAGTGATTTGCCCACCTCAGCTTCCCAAAGTGTTGGAATTGCAGGCGTGAGCCATTGCGCCTGACCAGGACTGCATTTTTACATGTTTTATAGTGCTTACAGCACTTTAAGAGTGATTTATAAATGGTAAATAACAAGCAGTAGAATTGAGTAGGCTGGGCATGGTGGCTCACGCCTGTAATCCCAGCACCTTGGGAGGCCGAGGTGGGTGGATCACGAGGTCAGGAGATCAAGACCATCCTGGCCAACATGGTGAAACTCTGTCTCTACTAAAAATACAAAAATTAGCTGCGTGTGGTGGCGTGTGCCTGTAATCCCAGCTACTCGGGAGGCTGAGGCATGAGAATCGCTTGAACCCAGGAGGTGGAGATTGCAGTGAGCCAAGATCGCACCACTGCACTCCAGCCTGGCGACAGAGCAAGACTCCGTCTTAAAAGAAAAGAAAAGAAAAGAAAAGAAAAGAATTGAGTATAGTAGTATACTACCACTGAGCATAAAGTAGTATACAATAACTGTAACAAGGCTGAAAATGAGAGATGAATTGCAGGCTACCCTCTTCCCCCGAAATGTTAGCCCATTCTATGTTAGAGCCTTTCATATGTGGCAGATACATACTCAAACTTACCAACTGTGGCCACTCTTGGCCTAGTCAAAGACAAAATATATATTCATTTTAAGGATACAAAAGCTCCAGTTTGGGAAATCCTAGACCTTCCACGGAACCAGATGTATTTCTCTTATAATAACAGTAACGAGGCTGGGTGCGGTGGCTCACACGTGTAATCCCAGCACTTTGGGAGGCCAAGGCAGGTGGATCATCCAAGGATAGGAGTTCAAAACCAGCCTGGCCAACATGGCGAAATCCGATCTCTATTAAAAATACAAAAATTAGCTGGGCATGGTGGACCATGCCTGTAATCCCAGCTACTTGGGAGGCTGAGGCAGGCGAATTACTTGAACCTGGGTGGCGGAGGTTGCAGTGAGCCAAGATCACGCCATTGCACTCCAGACTCGGAGACAAAAGCGAAACTCCATCTCAAAATAATAATAATAAAATAAAATATCAGTATCTATTGAGCACCTGTGGTCAGGCAGGTGTACATTTCACTTAATAGCATCTCTATGAGGTATTATCTCCATTTTACATTTGTGGACACTGAGGTTCAAAGTGGCCGTATAAATACTCAATGGTAGAATCAGGATTTGGATCCTCATCTTTCTGACTGTAAAAGCCAGCCTCTTTCTATGCACATCGACTCCTTAAAAAACAAAATGTTGGCAGGGCATGGTGGCTCACGCCTGTAATCCCAGCACTTTGGGAGGCCAAGGCGGGTGGATCATGAGGTCAGGAGATCGAGACCATCCTGGCTAACACGGTGAAACCCTGTTCCTACTAAAAATACAAAAAATTAGCTGGGCATGGTGGCGGGCACCTGTAGTCCCAGCTACTCAGGAGGCTGAGGCAGGAGAATGGCGTGAACCCGGGAGGCGGAGCTTGCAGTGAGCCAAGATTGCGCCACTGCACTCTAGCCTGAGCAACAGAGTGAGACTCCATCTCAAAAAAAAAAAAACAAAAAAAATTAAGCCTGTCAGGAGAATCGCTTGAACCTGGGAGGTGGAGGTTGTAGTGAGCCAAGATCACACCACTGCACTCTAGCCTGGGCAACAAGAGCGAGACTCCATCTCAAAAAAAAAAAAAAAAAAGGAAATACAAAATGCAGAAAATTATTTATATATATATATATATATATATATATATAGAGAGAGAGAGAGAGAGAGAGAGACAGTGTCTTGCTCTATCGCCCAGGCTGGAGGGCAGTGGCACAATCTTGGCTCACTGCAACCTCCAGCCTTACCCTCCCGAGTAGCTGGGACCACAGGCATGCACCACTGCCCTCGGATAATTTTTTGTATTTTTGGTAGAGACAGGGTTTCACCATGTTGCCCAGGCTTGTCTCGAACTCCTGAGCTGCCACCACGCCAGCTAATTTTTGTATTTTTTAGTAGAGACGGGTTTCACCATGTTGGTCAAGCTGGTCTTGAACTCCTGACCTCAAATGATCCATCCACCTCGGCCTCCCAAAGTGCGGGGATTTCAGGTGTGAGCCACCATGCCTGGCCAGCCCTTATTTTTAGGTGCTAATATTTTTTCATGATTATAAAAACAATATGTGCTCAGTAGAATAGTTTAGAAAATACAAGGCTGGGAGTGGTGGCTCACGCCTTTAGCAATCCCAGCACTTTGGGAGGCCGAGGTGGGTGGATCACTTGAGGTCAGGAGTTCGAGACCAACCATAGCCAACATGGTGGAACCCATCTGTACTAAAAAAATACAAAAATTAGCCAAGTGTGGTGGCACACGCCTGTAGTTCCAGCTACTTGGAAGGCTGAGGCACAAGGATCGCTTGAACCTGAGAATCAGAGGTTGCAGTGAGCCGAGACCACGACACTGCGCTACAGCCTGGGAGACAGAGTGAGATTCTGTCTCAAAAAAAAAAAAAAAAGTTTAGTAAATACAAAATGCAGAAAATTATTTTTATTTATATATTTATTTATTTTTTTGAGACAGAGTCTTGCTCTATCGCCCAGGCTGGGGGGCAGTGGCACAATCTCGGCTTACTGAAACCTCCAGCCTTACCCTCCTGAGTAGCTGGGACCACAGGCGTGCACCACTACGCCCGGATACTTTTTTGTGTTTTTGGTAGAGATGGGGTTTCGCCGTGTTGCCCAGTCTGGTCTCCAACTCCTGAGCTCAAGCAATCCACCCACCTCGACCTTCCAAAGTGCTGGGATCACAGGCATGAGCCTCTGTGCTCGGCCTAAATTTTTTCAAATAAAAATTTTATTTAAGGTCAGGCGCAGTGGCTCACGCCTGTAATCCCAGCACTTTGGGAGGCCGAGGCGGGTGGATCACGAGGTCAGGAGATCGAAACCGTCCTGGCTAACACGGTGAAACCCCATCTCTACTAAAAATACAAAAAATTAGCTGGGCGTGGTGGCGGGCGCCTGTAGACTCGGGAGCCTGAGGCAGGAGAATGATGTGAACCCGGGAGGTGGAGCTTGTGGTGAGCTGAGATTGGGCCACTGCACTCCAGCCTGGGCGACAGAGCAAGACTCCGTCTCAAAAAAAAAAACATATATATATATATTTGAGAGATGAAGTCTCGCTCTGTGGCCCAGACTGGAGTGCAGTGGCTCAGTCTCAGCTCACCACAACCTCCGTCTCTCGGGTTCAAGCGATTCTCCTGACTCCCAAAGTGCTGGGATTACAGGAATTACTGCGCCGGGCCCACTTTATTTTTTAGAGCAGTTTTGGCATCACTGCAAAATTGAGCTGAAAGTATCAAGAGTCCCTTGTACCCCTCTCCACACACAGACACAGCCTCCCTATCAACCAGAGTGGTAAATTTGTTGCAGTGATGAATATATAGTGATACATTATCAACCAAAGGCCATAGTTTACATAAGGGCTTCCTTTTGGTGTTGTACATTCTATGGGTTTTAATTTTTTTTAATAAAGATTTTATGGGGCCGGGCGTGGTGGCTCACGCCTGTAATCCCAGCACTTTGGGAGGCCGAGGCGGGCGGATCACGAGGTCAGGAGATCAAGACCATCCTGGCTAACACAGTGAAACCCCGTCTCTACTAAAAATACAAAAAATTAGCCGGGCGTAGTGGCGTGCGCCTGTAGTCCCAGCTACTCGGGAGGCTGAGGCAGGAGAATGGCGTGAATCTGGGAGGCGGAGTTTGCAGTGAGCCGAGATTGCGCCACTGCACTCCAGCCTGGGTGACAGAGCCAGACTCCGTCACAAAAAAAAAAAAAAAAAAAGATTTTATTTTTTTTAAGAGCAATTTTAGTTTCACAGCAAAACTGACAGGTAGGTCCGGAGAGTCCCATATACTTCCTTCCGCATGCAGTCATGGCTTCCCTGACTACCAACATCTGTATCAGAGTGGTAAATTTTTTACAATCGATAAACCTACATTGACACATCATTACTAACCAAAGCCTGCGGTTTACATTAGAGTTAGTTCACCCTTGGTGTTTACATTCTGTATCTTTGAACAAATGTATACTTACAAGTATCCACTATTACAGTATCATGAGAGTATTTTCGCTACCGTAAAAATCCTCTGTGCTGTCTGCCATTAGATTTTTTTTATTTTTATTTTATTTTAATTTTTTTATGTGAGGTTTTGTTTGGTTTTGTTTGAGACAGAGCCCTCGTCTGTCGCCCCGGGCTGGAGTGCAGTGGCGCCATCTGAGCTCTCTGCAATTTCTGCCTCCCAGGTCAAGTGATCCGCACACCTCCGCCTCCTGAGTAGCTGGGACTACAGGTGCGCACCACCACACTTTGCTAATTTTTTGTATTTTTTGTAGAGAAGGGATTTCACCATGTTGCTCAGGCTGGTTTGGAACTCCTGGGCTCAAAGGATCCAACCGCCTCGGCATCCCAAAGTGCGGGGATTACAGCGTGAGTCACTGCGCCAGACTTAAAATGTGGTTGTTAATGACTACGTCTGTTGTATAACCAAACTCCCCTATTATTGGGCATTTAGATTGTTTCCTTATCTGTTTTAAAGAGGAGAAAACTAAGGCCCTTCACTTGACAAATCACTTGTCCAAAGTCACCTGGCTAAAAAGTAGGCAGAACCGAGATTAGAAATCTGATCTGACTCCAGAACCCATTCTTAGGCCACCACACTGCGTCTAGAATTAATAATACACCACTTAACCCCGTTAGATAAGCTCCCCTCAACTTGAAAGATAGTGACCAGGCACCTCCACAAGCAGAGCAGCCAAGGATTCAAGTATATGTTGAGGAAGGCAGGCAATACAGAAAAAACTAGGTGGCTCAACTGAGATGGAACAAGCAGAAAATGCAAAGGGGAGGTCCAGGAATAGAAATAAACAGGAGGTAGGAGATGGGTACACAGAATGCTGGTTAAGATAAAGAGAAAGCTGGATTTGGGAAACCTAAAAGTAAGAAACTCTGGCTTTTATCTCTGTATGTAGGAGGGAGCAAAGATAACCTCAAGGCCATGTGGGGAGCTAGGAAGGATAAGGTTTCTGGGAAAAGGAATGAGAAAAGGGAGGGTAAACTCCCGAGGACTACAAGACCAGGAGAGGCTTTGTGTGGCCAGGAGGAGAGGCCAGAAGTCAACGAGGCAGGCTAGAATAGGCACTGGATACCAAACCTTCCTGTTCCTAAGGAGACTTCCTTCCAGCCTGAGCCTCCTCTAGTAGTTCGGCTACTAAATACTCTCAGCCCTTAGGGGCTGGGGTGGGAAGTGGGGAGCGGGGATTGTAAAGTGCTCTAACTATTAATATAATGCGGACTGAGAATGGATGCTGGCACACATTTTTTAAAGGCAGTAGGCTTAACGCTAGTGCCACCTACCCCTACTCCACTTCTCTAGCCTAACCTCAGCCACACCCACATGCTAAGGACCATCCAGGAGGGGGGAGCGTGTAGCGCGCCTGCGTGCTCGTGCGCACGAGAAGCAGAGAGACAGAGACGGAGACAAAAAGAGATAGGGGGAGAGAGAGAAAGAGAGAGAGAGACAGACAAGGACAGAAAGGGGGCGGGAGGAGAAAGAGAGAAAGAGAGAGAGAGAGAGAGATAGAGATAGAGAGAGAGAGAGAGATCAGCCCTGGTGAGGGAGGAAAACTCCATAGATAATACAGGGAGCTCCTGCAGGAAGACTCAGGGAGAAGATCCCAGAACTTACCCTAAGACTGTTGAGAGAGTAGGGGGTGGCTTTGCAGGACCCGGTTTGGGGGTCATCAAGCAGTAATGGTTACTGCACAGGCGTTGCCACTGAGCCAGAGCCATTTAACCCGACCTGTGTGGCTGGGGATCAAGCTTCAGATACCCCATAACTCTGACTCTCTGACTGTTTTGGGGGCCCCGTGGCTGCAGACAAGGGAAGGAGGGGCACGTGAGGGCTGGGTCCCTGCCTTCCCCCATCCTCCGCTGTCACTCACTACCCCAACAGTCGCCCAGGGGGCGGGCCCCGGAGAGGTGGGGATGGGGGAGGGTAATCTTGGCAGGCGCCTGCTGCATGGCGTAGGTAGGGACTATTGAGGGGGGCGGACGCCGGGGGGGTGAACACGAGTGGGAAGCGAAGAGAGACACGGGGAGGGGGAGGGGACCGGGAACCATTTGAATGAGAGGAGGGGATCACGGGTAGAGTGGGCTCCAGGAGGTAGGGCGGGCAGGGTGTGACGGGGGCCAGACTCTTGAGCCAGGTAAGGGGAGCAGGTGCGTAGATCTGTGTTTTTTGTGGGTGAGCGCACTCGGCCCTTGGGTGGAAAGGGGACGCCGCCTTTCCCGGGGGGCCGGCTTCAAAGCTCCAGAGGCTATCTTTTCCTTCTCAACTAACGGGGCCCCGGGCGGGGGCTCAGGCGCCGTCTCTAGTGGCTGTACTCCACTCCGCAATTTCCAGGCGGCCACTGGACTGGGAGTCTCGCGCCGGGGGCCGGCGCTGTCTCGCGAGCCCCCTCCTCGAGCCAGCCAATGGGGTTGGTTGCTGGCACCGCCCGCCCGCCTGGTGCAGAGCGCTGGGCGCTGCGAGCGGCGCTGCCATTTAAAGGGGCCGCGACCCCTGTCCCGGCTGCTAGGGAGGGAGGTGGAGAAGGAGCGCGGGGCCGTCGCTGTCTGCAGTTCTAGGCTTGTAGCCTTTGCACTAACCCTGCCGCAGGTAGGGGTCGGGCCTGCTCAAGCCGAACCGAACCTGCAAGCGGGATCTTGCAGTAGCCGGGAGGCAGTGGTGGGGGGGGGTCTAAGGAGAGATCGTAGCTCCAAAATGTCTTCCTGTAAATGCCTGAGGTTGGGGGTGGGCAACAGGAGAAGGGAGGACTGGAGGAGCAATGGGAAAGGGGGACGGGGCTGAGGAAGTGGGCGACCTGAAAGGTAACTGGGGGGAAGGGGTTGCGAAGGGCAGTTTGTGGGGGCGGGGGAAGGGCCGAGGGAGGACCTAGCAACGCGGGGAGGGGGGGTGGGGCCAGACAGGGTGGGTAAAGACTGGGGAGCTGGGGGGCTCCTGCAGAGTGGGGAGGGAATAGAAACTGAGATCGCGGGGGCGGGAAAGGCTCCTGGTGGCGACGGCCTTAGGAGACTCTAAGGGGGCGTTCAGCCTGAGTTGCGGGGGGTGAAAGGTAAGGGGGGAAGGGAATGGGAGTTGCAGTCGAGTAGGGGGGTGGGCGGGTGGAACGACCGACTGCCTGGCCAGTGTGGGCACGGGGCCAGGGCGGGGAACGCCTCTCCCCACTGGGGGCGCTGTATTGGGGGGAGTGGTCATTAGGACTAAAGCCTTCGGAAATGCTTGTAGATTGTGGTGGTGGGGGCTGCTCATGAGAAATCCAAGTGGATGATGGGGTGTGTCTCAGAGCCTATATAAGAAGGAATTCTGGCTAAGACCACCTCTACTGCCCCCTCTTCTACTCCTAATCTGCAGTACATATCCAGCCATACTCATGGACCCCAGTGATTTCCCCAGTCCATTTGACCCATTGACCCTGCCAGAGAAGCCCCTGGCTGGAGACCTACCAGTAGATATGGAATTTGGAGAGGATCTGCTGGAATCCCAGACTGCCCCAACTCGAGGATGGGCACCCCCTGGCCCTTCTCCATCCTCGGGAGCCCTGGACCTGCTTGATACCCCTGCTGGCCTGGAAAAAGACCCTGGAGTCCTGGATGGAGCCACTGAGTTGCTGGGGCTGGGGGGGCTGCTCTATAAAGCCCCCTCTCCCCCGGAGGTGGACCACGGTCCTGAGGGAACCCTGGCATGGGATGCGGGGGATCAGACCCTAGAGCCTGGACCAGGGGGCCAGACCCCTGAGGTGGTACCACCTGATCCGGGGGCTGGGGCAAATTCCTGTTCACCCGAGGGGCTACTAGAGCCTTTGGCTCCAGATTCTCCAATAACACTGCAGTCCCCACATATTGAAGAGGAGGAGACCACCTCCATAGCTACTGCGAGAAGGGGCTCCCCTGGGCAGGAGGAGGAGCTCCCCCAAGGGCAGCCACAGAGCCCAAATGCCCCCCCTAGCCCTTCAGTGGGAGAGACTCTGGGGGATGGAATCAACAGTTCTCAGACCAAACCTGGGGGCTCTAGCCCCCCTGCACATCCTTCCTTGCCAGGTAGGTTGCCTAATTATCTGGAGAATCAGGGCTGGGAGAGGGTGGTGGTAAGGAGGGGTGGCTATGTGCTTTGGGAAGTAGTGGGGAGGAGGAGGGTGGAGAGATAAGTGTAGGGATGTGTGTGGGGAAGGACTTGGGGTTTACGAGGGAGGAGTGGGATGGTGTGTAGAGGAAGATTAAGGAAAATAGGGGTGGGCATAGGCTGTGGGGGAGGAATGGGGTAAGGTTTCAGGGAGCGTAGGTTGGGAGGAGTGAATTTGGTGGGAAGGGTTGCCTTTTTCCTACCCCAGTGGGCTTTTGGTGCCAGAGTCCTTCCTTCAGGATTTGGGGGAGTACACCAGGCTTCTTGGTTCTAAGACCTTCACAGCTTTTTGGTTCTAGATGGGAGTGGGATTTCTGGGTTTGATGAATGGTAACTAGGTTCTGGAGCCCCTAACAGCATAAGGATTTCAGCAGAGCGATAGAAATGCAGGGTCTAGGATAGCGTCTCTGATAGGGGAGGGACAACCTTGACTTGAGAGGCTCTAGTTTCTCCCCTCTTCTGCCTAGTGATGTGCCTCTATCAGGCTGTGACGAGGGTCTTAGGGCTTATATAACCACCCGAATCCAGGGGAAGCTACCCATACACTGATGCTTCCTTTTCCTTTTGCTACCTTTGGGTGGTTGTGTGTGTTTTTCATTGGTAAAATATAAATTCTTAATGAAAGGTATATTACCTGTGTTTCCTTAACCCCCAAGGATTGGGATGGAAAGCTGGTGGGAAGGATAGATTTTTTTTTTTTCATGGAATAGCTGCACGTGCACCCCCCCCACCCTTAGTACAGAGCCTGAGGTAACCCTGAGAGGGGCCCCAAGAAGCCACAGGCACTCGAGTTTTCCCTTTCAGTTTTGAGTAAGTTCTTCCCCAGGAATGGAGGCGGGGGTTGGGCCAGGGAGAGGGTGGTGAGGGCAGGCTCAACATTTAGGCTGCCTTCTGCTTCCTTTGCAGGAGATGGCCTGACTGCGAAGGCGAGTGAGAAGCCGCCTGAACGGGTGAGGGGGAGGGGATTGGAAGGAGTCTGGTTCCCCCTTAGCTCTGGGAAGGACAGACCCTTCATTTTCCCTCCCAGATGTTGTTCTGTAGAGAGTGTGTGTAAGGAGAGTTAGGAGGAGGGAGGGAGCACTAGTGTCTACTGCTTGTTGGGGAGAAAGTCCAGCCTCCTTTTCTTCCCTCCTCCTAAGGGCTGGGCCAAGGGTCCCCACTCTCCCTTCCCCCTCCCATCTTCTATCCCCCCCCAAACCCTGTACTAGTGTTAGCCTGGCCAGGGTGTCAGTTTTCCTCCCCTCCCATCTTTCCGAGGTACAGAAGAGAAGCGAGCGCGTTAGGAGAGCAGAACCTCCAAAACCTGAGGTTGTAGATTCCACTGAGAGCAGTAAGTAGGATTTGAGGAAGTGTGACCTGGGAGTTCTGGGTGTGGAAGAGGTCCGAAAGTGGCATGCGGCAGGGCATGGATCTTCTAGCTCCTGCAGTCCTGCTCCGTGCAGCACATGAAGTGCCTGTCTCCGCTATGGGTTGGCATGGGAACCAGGGGCAGTGGGGGAAATTGAAAACAAGAGCAGTGAGAATGGCGAGTTTCCTGTTTCAGCTATGCCATCTCTGTCTCCGAATCTTCTCATTTAGAGCCTCTTCCTTTCCCTCCCTGGGAGGTTACAGAGTAACCAAGGGAGAGAGACACCAAGGTCTTAAGATACTCATGTAACAAGGGCCAGGGTGTAAAGGCCGGAACAACAGGGATCCCAGGAGAGGGACTGAACTGTTGGTCAGGGGATGGTTGGAGACCTGGTTTGGTGGCCTTTCTCATGTCCATCCCCCCACTTTCTCAGTTCCAGTGTCAGATGAGGATTCTGATGCCATGGTAGATGACCCCAATGATGAGGACTTTGTGCCATTCCGGCCCCGGCGCTCTCCTCGCATGTCCCTACGCTCAAGTGTGTCACAAAGGGCCGGGCGCTCTGCAGTGGGCACCAAGATGACTTGTGCACATTGCCGGACACCACTGCAGAAGGGGCAGACTGCCTATCAGCGCAAGGGGCTGCCTCAGCTCTTCTGCTCGTCATCCTGCCTCACCACTTTCTCCAAGAAGCCCTCGGGCAAAAAGACCTGTACCTTCTGCAAGAAGTGCGTGAGGGTCTTGGGGGCTGTGCAGAGGGCAGGGATCTGGGCAGGAGTATGAGTAAGACAGAGACTGTTGGTAAGAACCTTACAGGATGGAGCTGGGCGAGAGAGTGATGTAGGGAGGGAGTCAGAGTATTTGGCTCTATGGTCATTGATCCTGGAGGAGGGGCGGAAGCTGAGGAAATGAGAGGGTGGTTTTGAGTGAATATTCAAACCTGTTCCCACCTCTAGGGAGATCTGGAACACCAAGGACTCGGTTGTGGCGCAGACTGGTTCTGGAGGCTCCTTCCATGAGTTCTGCACGTCCGTCTGTCTCTCCCTGTATGAGGCCCAGCAGCAGCGCCCGATCCCCCAGTCTGGGGATCCCGCCGATGCTACTCGCTGCAGCATATGCCAGAAGACTGGAGAGGTGAGGACACTCAGTGGGGGCTGATTTACAGAGCCTGGCCAGCCCTGATCTGCCCCTCCCATCCTGGGGCTGCAGGGTCCAGGCCCTGTGGAAAGGGGAGTGGGGAGGAAAGGCGGCCATCATGAGGGAGCGTATTCAAGGACAGAGCTTCTCCAGGATGTGCACAGCTGGCCTTCCTTACTTCCCAGGACCTCACCATCAAGTCGGCAGCCTGCGGCGCAGGTTGGGGGGTCCCTGGGCCCACTGTCTGCTGTGAAGGTCTAGGGTGAGGTGGGGGGCTGACCTTGCATTGGGGTGGGCGGTGGTGGCCAGGCCCTAGCTCAGGGTGCATATGTGTGTGTGGCAGGTCCTGCACGAGGTCAGCAATGGCAGCGTGGTGCACCGGCTCTGCAGCGATTCTTGCTTCTCCAAATTCCGGGCCAACAAGGGACTGAAAACCAACTGTTGTGACCAGTGTGGGGCTTACATCTACACCAAGACCGGGAGCCCTGGCCCTGAGCTCCTCTTCCACGAGGGCCAACAAAAGCGGTTCTGCAACACAACCTGCTTGGGGGCATACAAGAAGGTGGGGCCGAGGGAGTAGTGCATTAGAGGGCTGTAGAAGGGGGTGTGGTTCTTGGGTTATAAATAAAGGTGGCTGACGGGTCAAGGGCTGGGTGAAATAAAACAAATAAAGGGGGTTTCAATTGTATCTGTTATGTTTTATTTTTGAAGCTGGCTGGTGGATACACAGGTCTTTGTTACATCATCATCTATACTTTTTTTGTATGCCTGAAATATTTCATGTTTAAAACATTTAAAAAATAAAAGTGAAGGGACAAATCCAGCCTCAGCCTCTCCTTCCCCATCCTCACAGAAAAACACACGTGTGTACCCATGTGTCTGGTGCAAGACCCTGTGTAAGAACTTTGAGATGCTATCACATGTGGATCGTAATGGCAAGACCAGCTTGTTCTGTTCCCTGTGCTGTACCACTTCTTACAAAGTGAAGCAGGCAGGGCTCACTGGTAGGTGCAAAGCCCTCTTCTCTGAGTCCCCTGCTGGCCTTCTCTCTACCTCCCATACTCCCCTCTTCCAGAGTAATCCTTGCTGCCCAACCTCAGCCCCAACCACATCTCCCCGTGGATTTTCTGTTCGTCTCTTACACTGCCTTACACCTTCTGTGTGCTCTCTCTCTCCCTCTCGCTTTCTCTTTTCCTCTCTCTCCTTCTCTCTATGCCCCAGGCCCTCCCCGACCCTGCAGCTTCTGCCGCCGCAGCCTCTCTGACCCCTGTTACTACAACAAGGTTGACCGCACAGTCTACCAGTTCTGCAGCCCCAGCTGCTGGACCAAGTTCCAGGTACTCCAGACCCTGGACCAGGGATAGAAGGGTTTGGCAACATAAAGAGGGTTGGAGAATTAGGGTAGGCAGGCCTGGGCAGAGCAAAGAACAAGCCTGACTCCCCTTCCCCACTGCTGCACACATCTTGCCCCTCCCTTACTTGTCTTCCTTCCCTCCAGCGCACAAGCCCCGAAGGGGGCATTCACCTGAGCTGTCACTACTGTCACAGCCTCTTCAGTGGCAAGCCTGAGGTCTTGGACTGGCAGGTAAGAGCCCCACCCCCACCTACATCTTGCCACATGACCAGACTGTCTGAAGGGGTCCTTCCACTTGGCCCCTGCTGGGGCCAGATGTTACAGCTTGTCCTCCCTGCCCTGTTCCCCCACCTCAGGACCAGGTGTTCCAGTTCTGCTGCCGTGATTGCTGTGAGGACTTCAAGCGGCTTCGGGGTGTGGTGTCCCAGTGTGAGCACTGTCGGCAGGAGAAACTCTTGCATGAGAAACTCCGATTCAGCGGAGTGGAGAAAAGCTTCTGCAGCGAAGGTAAGGAGATGGGGAAGGGCAGAAGACACTATAACTCCCAGCCAGGGAGAGTGGAGGAGAAGGGAGGGAGGCCGGGAAAGTGGTCCATGAGGCAGGGCCTTCTGCCCGGGATGTTCTACCCCTATCTCCCCTAAAGCTTTGGGCACAAGGGGCTGCTTAGAGAGAGGTTTCAGGTATAGCACCTTGAAAAGGTTGAGTCTCTTGCCCTTGGGTATCTGTGTCTCTGTACTCTCTTTCCTCTTCTCCTCTTTCCAGGCTGTGTGCTGCTGTACAAACAGGACTTCACTAAGAAGCTGGGCTTGTGCTGTATCACTTGTACTTACTGCTCCCAGACCTGCCAGCGTGGAGTCACCGAGCAACTGGATGGCAGCACCTGGGACTTCTGCAGTGAGGACTGTAAGAGCAAGTACCTGCTGTGGTACTGCAAGGTAAGGAGGGTCAGCATGCGAGCAAAGCGGGAAAGAGGGCGGTGCGGAGCACGGGCTGTGGTACTGAGCTCGGGGTGTGGACAGATCTCCAGGGAGGGCAGCCAGCCTTCCATCTCTACGCCGGCCCGATCTCCAAGGGGAGGGAGGAGCATGGCTTATCCCAGGGGAAAGAAAGGGCCCAACGCATTTTAGGGAGGCAGGTCTGATCATCCTTTTGACATCCTCAGGCTGCCCGGTGCCATGCCTGTAAGCGCCAGGGGAAGCTGCTGGAGACCATCCACTGGCGTGGGCAGATCCGTCACTTCTGCAACCAGCAGTGTCTTCTGCGCTTCTACAGCCAGCAGAACCAACCCAACCTGGATACCCAGAGTGGGCCCGAGAGCCTCCTGAACAGTGAGTCCCGGGCAGGGGGTACACTCTGTTAGAGGGGGCCTGGACTCTACTAAGCCTAAGCCTAGCCCCTTTCTCCTTCCTCTTGTGTTCACCTCATCCCTGGCCAGATAGGGTGCTAGTACTGTGAACTGTATTCTCTTTTAGCTTCCGAACCCTGCAGGTACCAGGGGGAGTCTTATTTCAAGCTTCTTGGAGTTAGTGTCTACTGATTGTCTATGAAAGGTATATTGTTAGGGAGTGGGTGCCTTTCCTGGTAGGATGGGGCATATAGGGGTTATGGTTACATTTCTGAGATAAGGAAATCTCAGCATAAACTCTACGTTTAGTGAGACTGAAGACTGCTATTTCTAGAATGTTACCCCTGCCACTTCACAACTCCAGGGATAACAGACTCTTTAGGCTATCTAAATGGAAGGTCTCAAATGTGGGTTTTGGGGGAAAATGTAATGTTTCATTCTCCAGGAGCAAAGAATCTTTTAGGCTGCTATTGCTAGGGCATAGAGGAGACTAGATCTGGGAAGGCAAGGGGGGCAAATCCTAGAAGTTCCCATCTGTATTTGGTGTACCAGTTAATGAAGCTCTCCTGGAACACAGGTAAGGAAAATGGAGAGCTAGTCCCTTGGATGAGAGCATTCATTTGTTTTGATCTACAGGTCAGTCTCCTGAGTCAAAACCCCAGACACCCTCTCAAACCAAAGTGGAGAACAGCAACACAGTGAGGACCCCAGAGGAAAATGGGAATTTGGGCAAGGTCGGGACAAAAGCCAAGGGGGAGGATAATCTCAGAGGAGGGTACGGCGGTTGGCGGCACAAATGTTCCTTTGTCTTTGCAGATCCCTGTGAAGACCCGATCAGCTCCCACTGCTCCCACCCCTCCACCCCCACCGCCCCCAGCAACACCCCGCAAAAACAAGGCTGCCATGTGTAAGCCACTGATGCAGAATCGGGGCGTCTCCTGCAAGGTGGAGATGAAGTCCAAAGGAAGTCAGACAGGTGAGCCAGGGTACCTCGATGCCACAGGCTGTATTCCAGAGTCCTAGGCCTGCCAGCCCTATGTCCGTGAGCTGGACAAGGGGATTTCTTAGGTAGCTGAAGCCTCATTCATATGGTTGTCCTAGAATCATAGAGGTGTCTTTCAGCCTTTGATTCAAGGGCAGTTTTGTGACACTGAGCACGTTAGAGCTTTTGGTGGGTCAGATGTGACCAGTCCAGCAGGGTCTCTGCGAAGACCCCTTTCTTATCCACAGAAGAGTGGAAGCCACAGGTGATCGTGCTGCCCATCCCAGTGCCCATCTTCGTGCCAGTGCCTATGCATCTGTACTGCCAGAAAGTCCCGGTGCCTTTCTCGATGCCTATCCCCGTAAGTTTCCCTGCCCTTCCTGGCTGGGTCCTCCTTTCACCTTCCAGGTTTGAGATCCACCCTTTCCCCTTACTCTCATCAACTGTTCCCCTTCACTCTCATCATCTGTCCCCCCCACTTCCCCCCAACTGCTGGTGTGGTTCTTGGCATTTAGTTGGGATTTGTGCCTCCAGGTGCCTGTGCCCATGTTCTTGCCCACTACCTTGGAGAGCACAGACAAGATTGTAGAGACCATTGAGGAGCTGAAGGTGAAGATCCCTTCCAACCCCTTGGAGGCCGACATCCTGGCTATGGCAGAAATGATTGCAGAGGCTGAGGAGTTAGACAAGGCCTCATCTGACCTTTGTGGTATGCCATAGATGGTGGCGACGAGGGAGACAGGGTGCTACCAGCGTGTCTCTGCCCGAGGGGGTGGTATTGATGATCTTGGTGCCTAGTAGAATGGGAGGATAGTTGGGATCAGTCCCTGAAAGCTTGTGAGGGTGCTAGCAGGAGTTTGTAACCACTGAGCCAACTTCTCTGCTTCCCAGATCTTGTGAGCAACCAGAGTGCAGAGGGACTCCTGGAAGACTGTGACCTGTTTGGGCCTGCTCGAGATGATGTCCTGGCCATGGCAGTCAAGATGGCCAATGTCTTGGATGAACCTGGGCAAGACTTGGAGGCAGACTTCCCTAAGAGTGAGTAAGATTGGAGCCGTGCCCACTGAGTATGGTAGCATTTGTGCTATCAGGAAGGGAGTGTCCCTTGTGTCCCTGAGCATGACCCTGAAAAGTGTTCATTGTGATTCTAAGACGGAAGGTTCTCACAGGGAGCAGTGCCAGAGACACTAGGACAGGTGCACTCTTTTAGACTTCTGAGTCATGCTTTTTTTTTTTTTTTTTTAAATTTTTGAGCTGTAAAAAAACATAAAATTTCACCATGTTCAACATGTTTACAGTTCAGTAGTTCACATTGCTGTGTTTTGCATTTCTGTGCCTCTGAGCATGCTTTTTGGTATAGCTTTACTGGTTCCTTTGGCTCATCTAGTGTCAAGTGGGCAAGTAGCAGGGGTGGGGCAGGAGGGCTGCAGGGTCGAGATCTTAAGAAATTGATTTCTTCTTTCTTTCCTTTTCATTAGATCCTCTGGACATTAATCCCAGTGTAGACTTCCTCTTTGATTGTGGCCTGGTAGGGCCTGAGGATGTGTCTACTGAACAAGACCTTCCCCGAACCATGAGGAAGGTAGGGCTGGGGCTACTGTATGTACAAAAGAAGAATGGAGGCCCAAAGGGGAGAGGATGCGAGAGCCAAGCCAGCAACCATAGTTTGACCTTCCCTAACCTCCTTTCTCCAACACTAGAAGTACTGAGATAAAGCCAAACTTTGCTCTCCCCCCATCTCACAGGGTCATCAAAGCTATTCCTGGGGCTCTGTGCTATGGAAGCTTGCTGTGGGCTTACATCAGCCCCTACCCCGGCCAGCAGTAAATACGGTGCTGACTAGCTTTCACCTTGCCTCTGGCCTTACCTCTACCACGCCCCTGCTTTCTCTTCCTCTCCAGGGTCAAAAGCGGCTGGTGCTTTCCGAAAGCTGCTCCCGGGACTCCATGAGCAGTCAGCCTAGTTGTACCGGGCTCAACTATTCATATGGTGTCAATGCTTGGAAGTGCTGGGTGCAGTCAAAATATGCCAACGGAGAAACCAGCAAGGGTGATGAGCTGCGCTTTGGCCGTGAGTACTTGGGGATGGGGGGTGTGGGGAGGCAGGGACAGGGAGGAGGAGGGGAAAGGGGAGAAGGGGCTGGGCCTGTGATTCAGCTGAAGATGTCTAGAAGTGATAAGGGTGTGATCACTTAAGGATGCCCTGTGAAGATGGGGAGGAGTTGTAGATTAAAGGGAAATGCTGTCTAGGTTCAAGGTTAGGGGCTCTTTCTGTAATTGTTCAGGAGCTAGGCATGACTAAGGGATGAAGGGGTTAATGGTGATGGAGCTAAGTGAAATTCTCCATGTAGAGTTTTTCTTAATCCTGTCCCTGCACAACTTATCACTGCAGCCAAACCCATGCGTATCAAAGAGGATATTCTCGCCTGCTCAGCTGCTGAGCTCAACTATGGTCTGGCCCAGTTTGTGAGAGAAATCACTCGGCCCAATGGTGAACGATATGAACCTGACAGTATCTACTATTTGTGTCTTGGCATCCAGCAGGTACCTCTTGTGCACCACCTCGCTTCCTGTCACTCTTAACACAGCAGGCAGGGTCTAACCAGAAATGATTCTGGGTTAGGCACGGTGGCTCACGCCTGTAATCCCAACCCTTTGGGAGGCTGAGGCAGGAGGATCGCTTCAAGCCAGGAGTTGGAGAGCAGCCTGGGCAACAAAGTGATACCCATCTACCCAAAAAATATTTTTTTAATGAAAAAAAAAAGCACTTATTCTGTTGCACTGCCTGTTCCTCATCTTGTGCCCTACCTGAAGCAGGCAGCTTGCCTTTAATCTCCTACTCCAAATAGAACATGAGATGTCAATACTCTTCTAAAATCAAAACTGCATTCCAGGACTGTTGGCTAAGGAGCAGTCTTCATTGCTATCCAGGTCCCCTTTGTAATCTTTAAGCCCATTCTAGGAGGGGAGGGATGAGTGGAGCAGGGATCCTTGAGTGCTGGGGTAATGTTTAGTTCTCCCTGGGAGAAGTCAATCACGTATTACCTGAGAAGGAGGTGTGGGCTTCTAAAGAACATCTCCTCCAAGCCTCCTCCTCTTCCAGCAAAGCCTGAGTAGCGCAGAGCTGTGGGTATACCTGGGGGAAAGCACTCGAGACCACCTAATCAAGCAACTGTTTCCCATCATCTCCTAATGATCAAGGACACCATACCTGGAGGCTTCAGCATCATTATCTTTCTTCTAGGACCTATAGTCTAGCCTTAGGTGTGTCTGTTTTTCTTTCCCCAGTACTTGCTGGAAAATAACCGGATGGTGAACATTTTCACGGACCTTTACTACCTGACTTTTGTTCAAGAACTCAACAAGTCACTGAGTACCTGGCAGCCCACACTCCTCCCCAACAGTAAGGGACAGGGACGTAGCAACCCCTACCCCCTTTCTCCATTCTTCCAATCCACCATCCCGAGAGTCCTGTGCTGTTTGGTCTGCCACTCTTCACAAAGGGCCTGAGGGCAGGAGCGTGTAGCTGGATGCCTCAGGGTTTAGAGTTAAAGGAGCACAGGAGCGCCTGTTCTTGAACATGAGGAGGGGATCAAGACTTAGGTCTGAAGAGCTATCTCTAGGACCAGAAAAAGATGGCCTGGGTTTGGGTGGTAAGTAAAGAAAGAAAGCAAGAAATCGTGGGACTCCTCAAGGTTTACATTTACCTGTCTACAACTTGAGGGTGGTGAGAGGCATTCCAAATGCAGGTGTGGAAAGTATATATTTTTTAAAGCCCAGTCCCACTGTGTAGTGTAGCAAGTGTAGCGAAGTGACAGTGTTTTATATACAAAGGTTACTCACCAAATGAGAATTGTGTGGGAAATGAGCAGGGCACATGGGATGGGAAGTGGTTGGGTTTGGGTAGCCACTCCCTCCTGACCGGCCTCTCCCCCTTGACCATTGTAGATACGGTGTTCTCTCGAGTGGAGGAGGAGCACCTCTGGGAGTGTAAGCAACTGGGGGTCTACTCGCCCTTTGTCCTCCTCAACACCCTCATGTTCTTCAACACTAAGTTTTTTGGGCTGCAGACAGCTGAGGAACACATGCAACTCTCCTTCACCAATGTGGTGCGGCAGTCCCGCAAGTGTACCACCCCTCGGGGCACCACCAAGGTGGTGAGCATCCGCTACTATGCCCCAGTCCGCCAGAGGAAAGGGCGAGGTACGAGGCTGCCCCCTCCCCTGTGCTTTTGCCCCTTCTCTGCCTTCCCCTTCCACGCCCTGCCGTAACCCACCATACCTGCCAGGTCGGCCCTCTCCTTGGCCCCTAGCTTCCCTCTCCTTCCGTTCCTGTGTGCAGAAAGGGTAGAAATAGCCAGTCCTCCTACCTGATAGGCAGTAGCTGTCGCATAAATAAGAGGTTACCCTGTGGCCTGTTTCCCCCCTTTCCTCATTTAAGACAGTTTACTTGCTTGCCTGCTTTTTCTGGGTGGTGGACAGGTAGGAAACTGTTGGGTGTGTTTGGCTGTGGGGGAGGGTAGACTGAATGAATGACAGGCTTTCTGTGATTCTTTGCTCTCGGGCCTAACAACAACTGCACCTTGGTTTCCATTTTTTCTGTCCCTGGACTTCTGTCCTGTCTGAGTGAAGTTTCCAAGGTCCTTTCTGTGGACCCATGCTTCTACCTGGACTAATGCACAAGGGGTTGGGGTCATTGCTGTTTCTCTATCCCAGAAGGCAAGCCCACCCTTGCAGTAGGGTCTGTTTTATCAGGTTTTTTGAATAATTTCTGAGATCACCTCTTTAAGATAGCAACTTGGGGGAGATTTTAAAGAGAGTCTTTGGCAGTGGGAACTGGGGAGGGTTGCATAACAACAGCCCAACGGGATGTTGGGTTGGCGTGGGAGAGGGAAACTGACCTCTTCTTCCACCTCTCCATCTTGATGAGACTGTAATTTGTGTCGTGACGCCTTCTCCCTGTGCCCTGGACTGTGCTCTTGGATGTGGCTCACGGAGCCTGTGCTCTTAATGAGTCTGAGTCATTTCCCTCCCCTACAGACACGGGTCCTGGAAAACGGAAGAGAGAAGATGAAGCCCCTATCTTAGAGCAGCGTGAGAACCGCATGAATCCCCTCCGCTGCCCTGTCAAGTTCTATGAATTCTATCTCTCAAAATGGTGAGTTAGTGGGTTGGCAGGAAAAGCATTAGCATGGGAACCCGAGGGATCTATTTTGCCTTGGTACTGATCTTCTGTCCTGCCACCCCCACTCCCACCCCCACCCCCACCCCCGATGTTGCAGTCCTGAAAGCCTCCGGACTCGCAACGATGTGTTCTACTTGCAACCTGAACGGTCCTGCATCGCCGAGTCACCTCTCTGGTATTCTGTGATCCCCATGGACCGCAGCATGTTGGAGAGCATGCTCAATCGCATCCTGGCTGTGCGCGAGATTTATGAGGAACTGGGTCGTCCTGGGGAGGAAGACCTGGACTGAGCTCGTGTGCCATCCATATCCATCTTTCACATCAATGTCTGTCCTGTGGCCATGTCCCTCAGGGTGACAGGCCCGGGAACCAATGCTACTCATTCTGAAGGGCCCTGACTGCTCCTTTCCGCTCACCCATTCCCTGCCTTCTCTAGGAACCCTGGCTTTTATCTTCTTCCGTACCACTTGACAACCATGGGGCCCTGGTCTTCTGTACTCAGGGGCTGGTCTCCCAGTGATGGGCAAAAGCCAGCTTGCCCATTTTCTTTATGCTTCAGAGTAAACCCCTCCTTCTGGGTCCAGACTCTGGGTGGAGTGTTAATAGCTCTGGTGATCCTGTTGGCTTTGGGTTTCCTGACCCATCCCGCATAGGTAGAGCCTCTTGTTCCTAGGTATGACCTAGGGAAAAACCCAGCTGCCTTCTCTGCCCTGTGCCCACTCCCTTCTCTACTCTTCCCCAGCACCACGCAAAAAGGTCTTATCTGAAAGGTATGAAATAAACAATGAAAGTGATGAGGGGACCATTTACATAAAACACAGAGCTTAGACACTCTTCCCCTCCTATGAAATAATTGGTTGTTGGCACCATCTCACCATCGCGTATCCCTCACCCCCTCGGCAAGCACCAATCCTTGGTGCTACCGTTTTTAAAATCTTCCAAATGCCTTTTTTTTCCTCAGAGGCAGAGAATGACTAAGTACGGGGAGCAGACTCCTGTTGTGCAGACTCCTGTCCCCTTGGGTTCTGTGTTTGTCTCTCTGCCATCTTAGGTTGCCATGAGCCATGGTGTCAACATGCTTAGCCCCCTCTGTAACTGCCTCCCTTTAGTTCAATGGACAGACCTCCCAAGGCAAAAACTACCTTCTGACTTGGGTTGAGGCTGGGTTCCCCTCTATTGTTGCCCCATCATAAGAGCTAGGCCAAGCCTGTGGGAGCTTGAGTCATGCAGGATGGGATCTGTGGTCAAAGGACAGGCGAGGAGCTGTGGGCGCAGGGCCTGCCCCCGCTGCCTACATCTTCTCTCTTCCCCATCTTGCGTTGGAGGTCCCAGAAAACAATTAGCTTCTGGCAAAGGGGGTACCCAGTTCTTTCCCTGTTGACTTTGCTGTTTCCCAGGCTCCTTTTTGTGTTTTTATAACTGTCACCAGTTAGCCACTGTTTAAATTGTATATATTGTTCTGAGGCGCCTGGCCTGTCCCTTCAGTGAGCCATGCCCACCCTTGTGTTGTAGTGAGAAGCTGTTGTCACGACTAACCTTCTGTCTCTGAAATTGTTTGTTTCAAATAAAGAGTTAAAATTGTCTTTTGTCTTTTCTGGGTGATGGATATAGAGGAGCAACACTGGATAACTTCAAATCTCTCCAAGTGTAAACAAGTCAGGGGCTTGAGAATCGTTCTTACTTTACTGTCTTACTTTGAATCTACTGGGAATGTGGTCTTTTTTTTTTTATAACAAGTTTCCAAACACTTAAGGAAAAAAAATACTCACTAGCCATGTATTAAGGACCTATTATGTTTAAAGACCTAGATTACGTGCTTCAAAAAAGACAAAGACTGGTTAGACCAGGATCCAATCCCCAGCAGGCTCCCAGGCTATAGGGGAGACCAAATAGTACACAATTAGTCATAATACAGGCAGAATAAAATGAATAGTGCTATGAGAGGACAGAGGAATAAATAACTCACTTCAGGTTTACAGGGAGGCTGGGTGCAGTGGCTTGCGTCTGTAATCCCAGTACTTTGGGAGGCCAAGGTGGGAGGATTCCTTGAGCCCAGGAGTTGAAGACTAGCCTGGGCAACATGGCAAAACCCCATCTCTAACAAAAATATAAGAATTAACTGGGCGTGGTGGCGCACACCAGTAGTCACAGCTATTGAGGAAGCTGAGGCTGGGGAGGATCGTTTGAGCCTGGGAGGCGAAGTTGCAATGAGCCGAGATCACCCCACTGCACCCATTCTGGGTGACAGTGAAACTTTGTCTCAAAAACAGACAACACACGTGTATAGGGAGGCTATGTGACGGTTTACCAAGGGAGGTGGCATTAGACCTGGGCCTCAAACACAAAGTGGAAAGGGTTGGGAGGCCACAGATGTAGGGGTGGGAAGTGCAAGGCTGAGATTTTTCCAACCAAGGGGTGGTAGGCTCAGATCTATTTCTTTAGGGAGAAAATCCCCAGAACAATATGAAGAATAGCGAGTGGGAGTAGGCCTGAAAGCCTGGAGATTGGTGGAAGGAGTATGGCTAAGAGGTTCTGTGGACCTCAATGGGGACTGTGGGGATAGGGAAGGGAAAAAAAGATCCAAAGTAAATTTCAGGCATTTTGAAGGTCGAGTCTGCAGGATCTGATGAATCATTAGAAGTAAAGGTTCTGGGGGGGTGGCTCATGCCTGTAATCCCAGCACTTTGAGAGGCAGAGCTGGGTGAATCATTTGAGGTCAGGAGTTCGAGACCAGCCTGGCCAACATGGCGAAACTCCATCTCTACCAAAACCACAAAAATTAGCCAGGCATGGTGGCAGGTGTCTGTAATCCCAGCTACTCAGGAGGCTGAGGCAGAATTGCTTGAACCTGGGAGGCGGAGGTTGTAGTGAGCCAAGACCATACCATTGCACTCCATCCTGGGTGACAGAGTGAGTGAGATTCCGTCTCAAAAATAATAATAATAAGAGGTAAAGGTTATAAAGATTAGGGGAAAAGGAAGAATTGAGCATGAATCCCAGGCTTCTAGCCTTGATGACTGGGAGAGTGAGATGCCTTTAACCAAGATGGGTGGTACAGGGACAAGTTTTTTCGTTTGTTTGTTTTGTTTTTTTTTCAGATGGAGTCTCGCTCTGTTGCCAGGCTGGAGTGCAGTGGCGCGATCTCGGCTCACTGCAACCTCCGCCTCCCAGGTTCAAGCGATTCTCCTGCCTCAGCCTCCTGAGTAGCTGTGACTACAGGCACGCACCACCATGCCCAGCTAATTTTTGTATTTTTAGTAGAGACGGGGTTTCACCATGTTGGCCAGGATGGTCTTGATCTCTTGACCTCGTGATCTGCCCACCTCGGCCTCCCAAAGTGGTGGGATTACAGGCATGAGCCACCATACCCAGCCAAGTTTTTTTTTTTTTTTTTTAGGTGTGTGTGTGTGTGTGTTCTGTCAGGGATAGGAGAAGGTTGCTAATAAGTTGAGATTTTTATCACATTGGTTTCGAGACTCCATTGAAACACCCTTGTGGTGCACCATGCAACATGGCACAGCAGAGAGAACACCCAGACTTGAGTTTTTCTAATCATAGGTCTGCCATAAAATCTTGGGCAAGACAAGCTTTTCGAGCCTCACCTAAAACATGAGTTCATATTCTGCCCTGACTTTCTCACAGAAATGTTGAGAAGGTCAGATGAGACAACGGACCCAAAAGAGCAAATATTGATGCTACATGTTACCGTATGTACTAGGCAGTTGGAAATTCAAGTCTGAGGCTTAGGAGAGAGATGAGGTGTTAATTTAGAAGTCATCTGCAGAGCTTCTCGCTGAAGCTCTGGGAGTACACAAGGTCACTTGGGAACATAGAGTGAAGACAGAAGAGGACAAAAAACCCAAACACAGTACTTTGGAGAATGTCTCCAGTTAACCAGAGAAAGGCACTGAGAGGGAGAGACCAGAGAAGCAGGAGGAGCCCCAAATCTGACAGACGCCAAAGACATAACCACCTGATAAAAAACTGTCCTTACAGTCCAGGCCAGGATGAAGTCTTAAATTGACCTTCTCCTTCTCCCATTCACAATGCGAAAAGGGTGCCAAACTATCCGCTTCCTCTTACCTTCTTCCCTTGTTGAAACAGAGAAGGGCCTGATGTCATTTGTTCAACTAGATATCTACTCTGTTCTGAGCCTCATGTTACTACGAATACAAACATGAATAAGAACCTGGGGTCGGCTGGCGCAGTGGCTCATGCCTGTAATCCCAGCACTTTGGGAGGCCAAGGTGGGTGGATCATTTGAGGTCAGGAGTTCAAGACCAGCCTGGTCAACATGGTGAAACCCCGCCTCTACTAAAAATACAAAAATTAGCTGGGCATGGTGGCTGGCCCCTGTAGTCCCAGCTACTCCGGAGGCTGAGGCAGGGGAATCGCTTGAACCCGTGAGGCAGAGGTTACAGTGAGTTGAGATCGCACCACTGCACTCCAGCCTGGGTGACAGAGTGAGACTCTGTCTCCAAAACAAACAAACAAAAACAACAACAACAACAACAAAAACCTGGGTTCTACTCTTGAGAAGTTCCTAGTCTGATAGGGAAGACCAGGGCTGGGACTGGGTGAGGCAACTGAGGCACCTAGGGTGAAAAATGTAAGGGCACTTGTTCTCGGGGTTACATACGTACAGGGTTGGCATTTGTATGACCCCGAGAGGGAGTGCCTCCTTACATTTGCATTCTAGGTACCTCAACTGCCTTACTCCAGTCCTGACCCTGGGAAAGACTCTCATGTCAATAAAATAGCCAAGGTAGAATGTAATTGTTTCTCACTCTCTCCCAGGAAATCAAGAAAGGTTAGAGGTGGCTGGGTGCAGTGGCTCATGCCTGTAATTGAGACCAGCCTGGCCAACAAGGTGAAACTCTTCTCTACTAAAAATACAAAAATTAGCTGGACGTGGTGGGCATCTGTAATCTCAGCTACTTGGGAGGCTGAGGCAGGAGAATCACTTGAACCTGGGAGGTGGAGGTTGCCACTCACTCCAGCCTGGGCGACAGAATGTGACTCCATCGAAAAAAAAAAAAAAGGCTGGGCACAGTGGCTCATGCCTGTAATCCCGACACTTTGGGAGGCTGAGGCAGGCAGATACGAGATCAGGAGTTCGAGACCAGCCTGGCCAAAATAGTGAAACCCCGTCTCTACTAAAAATACAAAAAATTAGCCAGGCGTGCTGGCGGGCACCTGTAATCCCAGCTACTTGGGAGGCTGAGGCAGTAGAATCACTTGAGCCTGGGAGGCAGAAGTGTCAGTGAGCCTAGATCGCGCCATTGCACTCCAGCCTGGGTGACAGTGTGAAACTCTGTTTCAAAAAGAAAGAAAGAAAAGAAGGAAGGAAGGAAGAAAAGAAAGAAAAGAAAAGAAAAGAAAAGAGAGAAAGAAAGAAAGAAAGGAAGGAAGGAAGGAAAAGAGAAGAGAAAGAAGGGAGAGAGGCAGGGAGGAAGGGAGAGAGAGAGAAAAGGAAGGAAGGAAGGATGGAAGGAAGAAAAGAAAGAAAAAGAAAGAAAAAGATAGATTACAGAGGTGACATGGGAGCTGGGGTTTCGTGAAGAGTGGGCAATAGCTTGTCAGGCAGAGTAGAGGTGCAGGGATCAGTGTGAACAAAGGCATGGAGGCATAACACAGCATCGGGTGTATGCAGGAAAGGGTGGCTGGGCTGCAAAGAAGGTGGAGAGGATGTAGTGGAAAGGCTGAGGGTGGTGGGAGGTGTTGCTGGGAAAATAAATAGAGGTCAGGTTGTGAAAGGCATTGAATGCTATGCCATGCCACACCCTGCTAGAGTGACCAACCATCTCAGTTTGCCCAGGACTTCCCCAGTTTCAGCAATGAAAGTTCAGCATCCTGGCCGGGCGTGGTGGCTCACACCTGTGATCCCAGCACTTTGGGAGGCCGAGGTGGGCGGATCACAAGGTCAGGAGATCGAGACCATCCTGGCTAACACGGTGAAACCCCGTCTCTATTAAAAAAAAAATAGAAAAATTAGCCGGGCGTGGTGGCAGGCGCCTGTAGTCCCAGCTACTCAGGAGGCTGAGGCAGGAGAATGGCGTGAACCCGGGAGGTGGAGATTGCAGTTATCCGAGATCGTGCCACTGCACTCCAGCCTGGGTGACAGAGCCAGATTCCATCTCAAAGAAGAAGAAAGAAAGAAAGAAAGAAAGAAAGAAAGAAAGAAAGAAAGAAAGAAAGAAAGAAAGAAAGAAAGAAAAGAAAAGAAAAGAAGGAAGGAAGGAAGGAAGGGAAAGAAAGAAAGAAAGGAAAGAAAGAAAGAAAGAAAAAAGAAAAAAAGGAAAGAAAGAAAGGAAGGGAAAGAAAGAAAGGAAGGGAAAGAAAGAAAGAAAGGAAAGAAAGAAAGAAGGAAAGGAAGGGAAAGAAAGAAAGGAAAGAAAGAAAGAAAGAAAGGAAGAAAGAAAGAGAAAGAAAAAGAAAGAAAGTTCAGCATCCTGAGAATCCCTCAGTCCTGGCAAGCTGGGATGGCCATACTTTATCCTAGTCTGTCTTCCTGTTATACTTTCTCCTAGAAGCAGTGGAAAGCCATGAAAGGACTTTCACTAAGAATTGGCGGGGTATGCTTCATGTTTTAAGGTGACTCTAGTATGTCTGGGGGAAATGTAGAACTGGGTGCTGAAGAAACTCGAGGGGCCAGTTACAGGGAGGAAGTATGGTATAGAAATGGTTAGTGCTGGCAGGGTGCGGTGGCTTGCACCTGTAATCCCAGAACTTTGGGAGGCTGAGGCGGGTGGATCACCTGAGGTCAGGAGTTCAAGACCAGCCTGGCCAACATGGTGAAACCCTGTCTCTACTAAAAAATAAATAAAAAAAAAAATTAATCGGGTGTGGTGGCAAGCACCTGTAATCCCAGCTCCTCGGGAGGCTGAGGCAGGAGAATCGCTTGAACCTGGGAGGTGGAGGTTGCAGTGAACAGAGATCACGCCAATGCACTCCAGCCTGAGCGACAGAGTGAGACTCCATCTCAAGAAAGAAAGAAAGAAAGAAAGAAAGAAAGAAAGAAAGAAAGAAAGAAAGAAGAAATGGTTAGTGCTTTGCCTTTGGCATCCACCAGATGTGAATTCCAGTTCCCCAGCTCAGCCCTTTCTTTCCTGTGTGACCAAGGCAAGTTACTTAATCTACTTGAGCCTTGGTTTCCTCATCTGTAAAATGGGAACAAGACGGAGCTTGCCTCAGTGATAGTGAGGATTAAAGGAGGTAATGTTTAGCACAGTGCCTGGCATGGAGCAAGTGTTTTAATCCAAGTTCACTCTCGTCCACATTATCAGTTAGATTCTGGCAAGGCCTGAAGGAAAGCAGCAGTGACCATGGGGATGCTGAGGAGAAAAGGGATTTGAGAAAGATTTGAGAAGCAGAATCACCAGAACTTGTTTGTCTGTTAATTGATTATATTTTAGTGTGAATGAGTTCTTCCAGGTATCTGCATTTCAAGACAATTATCTCTAACTGAGGAATGAAAGGCTTTGTCCTTTGAAGAAAGCTGGAGCAGAAACAGAAAGGGGTTAGGGGAGACTGTGGGAAAATAAAGTGTGTTTGGGACCCCTAAGGTGAAGGGAGAGAAAGGGTGACAGTTTCAACAGCTTATCTTGACTTAGGCCAAAGGAGGTTAAGGGGTTCTGAGTAACAGTCTCTCCACATCTTCCCTGCACTCCCCAAGTTGCCTCCCTTCCCAGGGATGGACAATATCTGGATCCTGCTCCAGGTAGACATCCTGGGAAGGGCCCTCTCCCCACAAAACTGCCCTTCCCTGCCTGAGTGCAGGGCAGCCCCTTCCTCAACTTTCACCATTTTTCTCTCTTAACCTTAGGGATCCTGTACAAACATGTTGTTTTCCAGCACATTAGTACTTAGGGATATTTTCATATCATACTGAGCTCCCCACCCCCACCCCACCCCACATATCCTGAAACACTTCCTAAAGCAGCATAGAGTGGTTACTTTGGCTTTTCGTTTGTTTGTTTTTGTGTTTGCTTTTTTTTGAGAGGGAGTCTCTGTCACCCAGGCTGGAGTGCAGTGGCGCGATCTCGGCTCACTGCAACCTCCGCCTCCCAGGTTCAAGCGATTCTTCTGTCTCAGCCTCCCGAGTAGCTGGGATTACAGGCGTGTGCCATCACACCTGGCTAATTGTTATATTTTTCATAGGGATGGGGTTTTGCCATGTTGGCCAGGCTGGTCTGGAACTCCTGCCCTCAAGCGATCCACCCCCCTCGGCCTCCCAAAGTGTGGGGATAACAGGCGTGAGCCACTGTGCCCAGCCAGAGTGGTTACTTTGGAATAGAGGAAACAGCGCAGGTTTTGGATTAGAATGGGACTAGGTTTTAATTCTAGCTCTGCAGTGCAACCTTTGGACATATTACTTAACTTCTCTGAGTCTCCATTTCCTCATCTACAAGTATGGGGATAACAATAGCTACCTTGCCAGTACTGAGATTACACATGTCAGTGCTTAATTTAGCACCAAATCTGGCACATATTAGGTGCTCCATAGTATGGTGCGCCTGGCCCACCTAAGTCATTTCTAAGTCTGGTAATAAAGTTTCAGACCATATTATGATTGGGACACATCCTTTTCATTAAAACTACATTAAGAGTTAAGGCACTTGGCAGAGCGCGGTGGCTCACGCCTGTAATCCCAGCACTTTGGGAGGCCAAGGCAGGCGGATTACCTGAGGTCAGGAGTTGGAGACCAGCCTGGCCAACGTGGTGAAACCCCATCTCTACAAAAAAATACAAAAATTAGCCAGGTGTGGTGGGACACGCCTGTAATCCCAGCTATTCAGGAGGTTGAGGCAGGAGAATCACTTGAAACCGGGAGGTGGAGGTTGCAGTGAGCCAAGATCATGTCATTGCACTCCAGCCTGAGCGACAGAGCAAGACTCCATCTCAAAAAAAAAAAAAAAAGGCACTCCCCTCACAGCCGTCCTCCCACATACCTGTGAATGTGGTCATATGTATCAATACAATGATACATCATATGCATGCAAACATACAGACTTGCTTGCTTAAGCACACGCACATGACAATGGACAGTTAGACAGTCAAGAAAACATGTTAGGCCAGGCACAGTGGCTCACGCCTATAATCCCAGCACTTTGGGAGGCTGATGAGGGAGGATCACTGGAGCTAGGAGTTTGGGGTTGCAGTGAGCTATGATGGCACCACTGCACTACAGCCTGGGCAACAGAATGAGACCCTGTCCAAAAAAAAAAAGCAAGCATGTTAATTAGGTGAGACAGAGTTTAACTCAGTGTTTGAGAGAATTGGTGAATAGCTGGAGAAACAGCAAAGATGGCGAGATGAAATAATAACAGCACACCCTTGTGTAGGGCTGACTATCGACCATATATAAAGCACTTGTTTGAAGTGCTTTATATATAATGGACACATTTAATCCTCACTACAGCCCTGTGACACAAGTACTCATGCTTTACAGATGAGGAAACTAAGGCCTAGAGTGGCCAACTAACATAGTCAAACTCACACAGGTAGGAAGTAAACAATGCTTTTTTTTTTTTTTTTTTGAGACAGAGTTTCACTCTTGTTACCCAGGCTGGAATGCAATGGTGCGATCTGGGCTCACAGCAACCTCCGCCTCCCGGGCTCAAGCTATTCTCCTGCCTCAGCCTTCCTGAGTAGCTGGGATTACAGGCATGCGCCACCATGCCTGGCTGATTTTGTATTTTTAGTAGAGACAGGGTTTCTCCATGTTGGTCAGGCTGGTCTCGAACTCCCGACCTCAGGCGATCTGACCACCTCAGCCTCCCAAAGTGCTGGGATTACAGGTGTGAGCCACTGCACCTGGCCAACAATGCTCTTAATCACTATGTGACACTGACTTTTCACAGGGGCTTCAGTTGTAGTGAAAAAAATGGAGAAGTGTTGGTCACCATCCTGTGTAAATTACCCTTTCTCCTTGAAGTCCACTTTCAAATAATTCTGGTCTTTCTTCCATAGTTCACTGTCAACTTTAACACATCTGTTTGTACAAAGGTCTGCCCTGATCTGGATCTCCTGAAGACCTCTACAGTATGTCCATGATCATGAGTACAGAATTGCCTGTTAGTCTAGTAGGGGCTTAACTTTTATGTCAGAAGGGCTTCTACACGTGATACTGGAGTCCAGACTCCTGTGCAAACCTGCATGCATTTCTATGAGACTTTTAACTGACCAGCCCCGACCTGCTTTGCCAGTCTCACCTCCTACTGCAACCACCCCACTCCCCATCCCATGCGTTTTCTGCTGTAGTCACAGTGAACACACTCTACTCTCTCACGACTCTGAACCTTTGCACATGCATATGTCTTCTTCCCTGCTGCCCTGAATCCCACAGGCTACTAAGCATCTACTATGTGTTAAGCTTATGCAAGTGATTACCACACAATAGTTTCTTTCTTTTCCTCCCTCCCTTCCCCCTTCCCCTTCCCCTTCCCCTTCCCCTTCTCCTTCCTTCCTTCCTTCCTTCCTTCCTTCCTTCCTTCCTTCCTTCCTTCCTTCCTTCCTTTCTTCTTTCTTTCTTTCTTTCTTTCTTTCTTTCTTTCTTTCTTTCTTTCTTTCATTCTTTCTTTCTTTCTTTCTGATGGAGTCTTGCTCTGTCAGCCAGGCTGGAGCACAATAGCATGATCTCAGCTCACTGCAACCTCCGCCTCCTGGGTTCAAGCAATTCTCCTGCTTCAGCCTCCCAAGTAGCTGGGATGACAGGCGCGTGCCACCAGGCCAAGCTGATTTTTCTATTTTTAGTAGAGACAGGGTTTCGCCATGTTGGCCAGGCTGGTCTCCAATTCCTGGCCTCAAGAGATCCACCTGCCTAGGCCTCCCAAAGTGCTGGGATTACAGAAGGAGCCACCACGCCTGGCCTCTTTCTTTTTTTAAGACACAGATTTTATGAGCTAATCTTTCCTTCCTTCCTTCCTTCCTTCCTTCCTTCCTTCCTTCCTCCTCCCTCCCTCCCTCCCTCCTTCCTTCCTTCCTTCGTTTTTTTCAGAGTCTCACTCTGTTACCCAGGCTGGAGTACAGTGGCACAATCTCGGCTTACTGCAGCCTCCGCCTCCCAGGTTCAACTGATTCTCCTGCCTAAGCCTCCTGAGTAGCTGGGACTACAGGCGCCCACCACCACGCCTGCCTAATTTTTGTATTTTTAATAGAGACAGGGTTTTGCCATATTGACCAGGCTGGTCTTGAACTCCTGGCCTCAACAGATCCGCCTGCCTCAGCCTCCCAAAGTGCTGGGATTACAGGCGTGAGCCACTGTGCCTGGCCTGTGTGCTTTTCTTTTGTGTGTGTGTGTGTGGTGGTGGTGGTATTTTTTAGAGATGGGGTCTCACTGTGTAGTCCAGGCTGGTCTCCAAGCAATCCTCCCACATCATCTTCTCAAGCAGCTAGGATTACAGGTGCGAGTCACCGCACCTGGCACCATATAATGTGATAAGCACTCTTATCACATACACCACAGTCATATTGTGGGAATTCAGAGTGGAGGGGAAGACTCGTTCTCTCCGAGGGACTTGATCAGCGGGGAGAGAGGAGTTGATGGCTTCACAGAGGAAACAATGTTTGAGGTGAGTTTTGAATGATTAGGAGTTTTCCAGTCAAAGGAGGGAAAGGAAACCTCAAATTACCTTTGGGTCTTCCACACCCCACAACTCAGACTTGAAGTCCTGTTGTAGGTTCTACATCCAAAATGCCTCTCACACCTGCCTCCTCTTCATATTCCTCTGCCACTGTCCTAGTCCTACAGGCGCTACTTGGGCTATTGCAACAGCTCCATAACTGGTCTTTTCTTTTAGAGACAGGGTCTCACTATGTTGACCAGACTGGTCTCAAAGTCTTGGGTTCAAGGAATCCTTCCACCTCAGCCTCCCAAGTAGGTGGGACCACAGGTGTGCCACTGCACCTGGCAGTACCTGGTCAATCTGTCTCAGTCTTCAATCCCCAATCCAGTCTCCATGCAGCTGCTGGCTGACCTTCCAAACACACAAGTTTGAAGGTGTCGCCCCATCATACCTTTTTTTTTTTTTGAGACAGAGTCACTCTGTCACCCAGGCTGGAGTGCAGTGGCATGATCTCGGCTCACTGCAACCTCTGCCTTCCAGGTTCAAGTGATTCTCGTGCTTCAGCCTCCCAAGTAGCTGAGATTACAGGTGCCCGCCACCACACGGGGCTAATTTTTGTATTTTTGGTAGAGACGGGGTTTCACCATGTTGGCCAGGCAGGTCTCCAACTCCGGACCTCAAGTGATCCACCTGCCTTGGCCTCCCAAAGTGCTGGGATTACAGGCATGAGCCACCGTGCCCGGATTTTTTTTTTTTTTTTTTTTTTTTTTGTGATAGAGTCTCACTCACTCTGTCACCCAGGCTGGAGTGCAGTGGCGCGATCTCGGCTCACTGCAACCTCCACCTCCCAGATTCAAGCAATTCTCCCACCTCAGCCTCCTGAGTAGCTGGGACTATGGGCATGTGCCACCATGCCTGGCTAATTTTTGTATTTTTAGCAGAGACAGGGTTTCACCATGTTGGCCAGGGATGGTCTCAAACTCCTGGCTTCAAGTGATCTGCCTGCTTTGGCTTCCCAAATTGCTGGGATTACGGGCATGAGCCACTGTGCCCAGCCAACTCCTGTCATATCTGTAGGGTATTTTTTTGTCTGTTTTATTTGCCCCTTGCTGGAATGTCCCAATCCATTTTCCATTTGACCGTGTACATTTTCCCTGGCGTACTCCAGGAATCAACAGGAGCTTAGCTTGGTATGATCGCGTAGCCCCTTCTGCACCATAGGCCAGGTCTGGCATTTAAGTACTGTGGAATCAGTAAATGGAGCAAGCATTCCCCTCTAGCCCCCACTGTGTGCACCCAGGCTATCTGATTGAACATCTGAACCAGTTTGTGGTTGCCATGCCAATTCTCTATGGATACCGCAGCTTGCTTTCAAATCCCAACTCAGCTGGCTGGAGGCCTTGATTACTCTCCTAGTTCATCTGCCTCTGTTCCTTTGCCCCCCAGCTCCTGGCATCTCTGTGCATAGACACCTCTGAAAGATCATAGACATTCCTAAAAGGACCAGTTCCATGAGATACAGCATGCAAGAGCTTCCTGTTACTAGGCCTTTTCTGCCCCCTGATCAGACCCCTTGAATATTGACCCTTAAATGAATCATGCTCAGGTTTGCAACCTCTCTTGGACTTTGCTGTTTGGACTGGTGTCCACTCCCTGGGGGAGCCAACACTATTATTGCCAAATTGTTTTAACTAGCTTCAGCCTACCTGAACCAGCCTCACTCCTTTCTGGCTCATTTAGAATTCGAGCATGTCGTAAGGCCGTGGTCTCAGTGCTTGTGATACTATCTTACCTTGCTTTACCGTTAGCTCATAACCAGCTTTTGGACACATCTTGTCTGATTCTCACAAAAGTTCTGTGAAAGAGGTAGAGAGGTTATTATTAACTCTCTATTGGAGATGAGGAAACAGACCTGGAGAGGGTAAATATCACGTGTCCAAGGGGACAGAGCTCATCAGTGGAGAACGAGGTCTCCTAGTTCCAATGTCCTCTTCATAACCCAGGTCACTCAGCACATTGAATTTCTACTGTGTGGCAGAGAGCATGCCTCATTTGCCTCTGTGTCTCCTCTTATACTCTTGTGACAGAGCCTGATTTGAAAAGTCAGTCTTGGAGTCAGTCTAACTCTGCCTCCTACCTCCCTGAGACATTGTGTCCACCAGCTCCCCTCAAGGTTCCTTGGACCTGTTCCTACCTGGTTCATGGGACCCAGGAATCCTGTGTCCCCCACTTGGGCTGTAACACCCAGCCTGATAGCTTTATTGTCCCACCACTGCCCCCTGGAAAGGAAAGCCTTGATCTAGAGTTAGAGCCTCTTTCCAAGGGGGATTGGTAGAATCTTTGAAGAGAAACTACATTTCTGATGTGATGGTGGGGGTTAGCATTTCTCAATGTGGAGAGGGCATGAGGTTCCCTGCTTCCGACCAGGACCAGGATGGAATTTTAAAAAGAAAATCTTTCTCCTGATGGCATGTTGTATGGAGAGGGGATGTGTTTGTTGTATTGTTGTGGGTGAAAAGGAAGGATTTCGATAAGAAAAGGAATCTCTGTCACTGTGAGGGGGTGGGGACCTCTCCTCTGATGGAACATAATGTCAGTTTCTAAGGGGAAAGGAAATTTCTTGTAGGAAAGGAATGTTCCTCTTTTAAGGGAGAGGAAGCTCTCTCTCAGGGATTACTAAGTGTGGTGGGAAGGAATACTTACTCTCTCCTTTCTTTCTTTCAATTTTTTAAAAATAGAGATAGGGTCTTGCTATGCTGTCCAGGCTAGTCTTGAACTCCTGGCCTCATGCAATCCTCTTGCTTCGGCCTCTAAAGGTCTCCTCTCCTTCCCTCCTTCCCTCCCTCTTTCCCTCCCTCCCTCCCTCCCTCCCTTCCTTCCTTCCTTCCTTCCTTCCTTCCTTCCTTCTTTCCTTCCTTCCCTCCCTCCCTCCCTCCTTCCTTCCTTTCTTTCTTCTTTCTTGACAAGGTCTCAGTCTCTGACCCGGGCTGGAGTGCAGTGGCATGATCACGGCTGACTGCAGCCTCAACCTCCTCCTGGGCTCAAGTTATCCTCCCACATCAGCCTCCGAAATAGCTTAGGACTACAGGCACATGCCACCACACCTGACTAATTTTTTTATTTTTATTTTTTTTTGTAGCGATGGGGTCTCTCTGTGTTGCTCAGACTGGTTTCAAACTCATGGGCTCAAGTGATTCTCTCCCCTTGGCCTTCCAAAGTGCTGGGACTACAGGCATGAGCCACCACATCCAGCCTTCCTTTTTTTTTTCCAAAGGAGAAATCTCAAATAAAGAAAACTTCCATGCTTTCTCTCCAAAGACGAAAACCTGTTTCAAGGGAGAACAATTCATATGAGATTGTGTCTGATTTTCTCTCCCTTTCTGATATCCAGCACTTCCTTCATGGAGTCCACGTACTCTGAGAGGGAGTGGCAAATAATTTCTCCTGTTCGGAGGTAAGGAAGCTGAGGAGGCAAACTTGCCATGGGGGAAACTTTTACTCTGAGAGGCTATTTGTGGGGGCAGTGACTCTGAGGAAACCCCTGTGAGGCTGGGGGAAGATAATGCACTGTTACTTGGGGAAGTCTTTCAGGAATCCCAGAAGCACAGAGTGTTGAAGGGAGCTGAGAGATGTGCTGGGCCAGTTCTCGTTTGCTCATAAGGAAGCTGAGGCTCGGGGAAGGGAATGCCCTGCTGCTAAGTGACAGCACCAGGACTCCAGCGCAGCTTTTCCAAGTCTCAGCCTGGGGCTTTTCCTACCACAGCTGACAGGGGAGGGTGGTGCTGGTGAAGAAACTGCTGCTGTGAAATGTTTGACCTGTGTGGAGGCATCTCTGGAGTGGGAAGCATTGATTCCTGAGAGAAGGAAACTGGGAAAGAGGACGGAATTAGGGACTATGTCCCGCGGAAAGGGGTCAGGGTCATTGTGCAACCCAACAGGTGGACTGTGGGACATCAGCTTGTAGGGGTTGCTGAGTTTGGAGGGAGTAAGGAGATAGGTCTCCAGATGTGTGGGGGAGGGGCTCTCACCGAGGTACCCAGGGAATTGTGCCACTCTCTGGGGCATGAGAAATTTCCCAATCATTTCTTGTCTCTTCGGAGGGAGTTGTCATTTTTAATCTTTTCAAAATCAGAGGAAGGAGGTATGTAAATTAAACCCCAATAAAGCTGTTATTAGACAATGAAAAAGACAAGAACCACAACAACAAAAACAACAGGGCGGAATGGCTCGGGGCTGGCTCTGTGGCCCAGAAGTGCAGTGGTTCCTCATTTGCAGCTTCAGCTACTCAAGTAACTACTTCTTTTGCCCTGTTCCTTTCTTAATCGGTAAAAAACCAAGGCCAGCTCATCCTGGGGGAGGTCAGAGGTTGCAGGAGAAAGAACTTGACAAACACACAAGCCACCTCTTCATTTACTGTAAAATCCTGTTTAATGTGTAACATTTCAGGCAGAGAGAGGCCTTGGGGACTAGAGGCAGAGGTGGCCTTGACCAACCCCTGCTTCAACTTATCTGCCTGCTTCTCTCTCCCTAACTCCCTCACCCCAGACACCTCCTCCTTTTCCTTGTGGCCAGCAAGCACTATTCCTCCTTTACTAGTGCTCGCCACCCTCCCTTCTCCACCCACATGTCCACAGCACCCCTGCCCTCTGCTCCTCTTACCCACATCCCTCCCCACTGATGTGACTCCAGAAACAGGGTATCTGACAGCACAGGGTTAAGATTAGTTTCATAATTGGAGACGCTGTCAGAGCATCCCATCTCTTGTCCCCAGTGGCCCCAGAGAGAGGGAGAGGCAAGAGGGAAGGGTGCAGGCAACAAGGGCAGCCCACACTCCCAGTAACCTTGAGCACTGGCATAGGTGGCCTCTAGCTCCCCACCCCTCCAGCTCCTCAAAAGGAAGGCCCCGGGAGGAAGGGAAGTAGCCAGGGAAGGAAGGTTTTGATCGAGTAATCCCCAGCAGGCAGAGGCCTGTGCACCGGCAGGGGAGAAGGAGGGGCTCGCCCAGGGCAGGGTCGGGGGCGGGATGGGAGGTTGCCTGGTATGTGGCATCAGCAGGCCGAGCAGCGGTCGCTCTTTTCAGCCAGCCCGGCCCCGGTGCCAGGGCTGCGGCGCAGTATGTCTTTCAGGGAGCCATCCTGCTCACTCAGCAGCTTGTTGATCTCATTCTGCTTGTATTCAGGTGAGAGGCGGTGGCCGAAGCCCGAGCCCTTGCGGGAGGGTGGATTGGAGCGGCGCTGGGCTCGGCGGGCACAGGCCCGGATGATGAGGTACACCACCTCGGCCACATTGAGGATGATGCAGATGCCGGAGGCGGCTAGCATGAAGACGGTGAAGACGGTTTTCTCGGTGGGGCGGGACACGAAGCAGTCCACTGTGTTGGGGCAGGGGTAGACGTCGCACTTGACCAGCCGCACCATGGCATAGCCAGGGTAGAGCAAATAAAAGACATACATGAAGACGGCCTCGAACAACAGCCGGAACACCACG